>NC_040907.2:112348096-114748096 GCF_004126475.2 Phyllostomus discolor
ACAGTATGAGTAGTTGAGTAAAGGTGCAGCTTTATTTATCTGTGCCTGCATATTCTATTTATTTGTCTAATAGTTGTAACTTGAATTAGTATTTACAGGGCTTTGTGCTGGGGTAAAGGAGGCATGTAGCTCATTCTCCAGCAGAAGCAAGAAGGCAACACTTACTGATAGGTAAAGTAGACATTGAGAAGTCCAGAGGGGAATTAAGACAAACTACTGAAAGACACTGAAATTAAAAAATATATCCTTAAGGTTATGGAAGCCTTTTAATATTTCTCTAAGGACTTGGGGCTTTTTCTGTGCTTAATGACAAATCATTAAAGGTTTTTGAGTTGGAGGAGCCTATGTTAACAGGCAATGTTGTGGAAGATTTAGGAGCTGGGGATGACTAAGGTTAGGGTTAATCAATAGGGGGCTGAGAAAAGAAGAGCTGACATTGAGTCAGTAGCATGCATAGTCTTGGGATGACTACAGGCATGTCTGAGCTTTCACAGCTGTGGATATTGGGAGGTACCAGAGAATTCTGCTGGTGGCAGTAGTGTATCAAGATTGCAGAACTAGAATATACAGTTTGCTTGAAGACAGGGTATATGCAGGATTTAGAAGACCGTGTTGTTCAAGACAAATAACTAGGTCACACAAGTTCAGTAAACTGTTCTCTTGGTCATGGCCCCTTGACAAATGGAACTTTTTTTGCAACCAGATCAATAGACACTGAGCCAAAGAATTGTTGGAGATAATTTTTAACTCACTGGAGCCTATTTACTATAAATCATATTTATTTTTACATTCATTTATTCACAAATATTGGCTGTGAGTGTGCTACAACACCATGATATGTAGCATATTGACGGTGGTAGAGCTGAGTGCATTCCTGTCCTTTTCTGAAATGGTGACAGCAGATGGAGGTATTTCTTTCTTTCTTTTTAAAAAATAAATAAATAATTTCCTTACTTCTTAAAAAACATATTGGGAAACTCTGCATTAATACCCTACCATTCGTCCATGACTCAGAGTAAAAATCTTTTCATGAAACAGTCTGCACATATTTTTTTTCCTGTTTATTATGGACTTATAGATACAATGATGATATTTCTACCAAATTTCTCCATGATAGGAATAGAAAAGGGTTCTAATATGAAGATATGTAATATGCTGGATCACAGTTCAAATCCTTCAGGAAAAAAACTGCCAGTGCCATCATGAAATGGATTATGGAAATAGCTACAACACAAAGAAAGGTGATAGTTAAGGTACAGTGAGCATGGTTCAGACCACAGCTGGCACAGGCTCTAGAGCTGGCCAGCATATTCAGACAGTAACACTGCCAGACAAGGGTCTAGGAAAGAGTGTTCAGGATGTGGAAGCCATCATTGTACAACAGGAAACAACTGAAAGACTGTTGTTTCATACAATTAAAGATAGCTTGAGGAAAAAGGGAGTAGCCTAAGAACACTCATTTAAAAAACAAATTATACTATTGTATTATAGACTATTGAACTTTTTATGGGCCCCACCAGGGGGCATAACTGGGGATTGTGAATGAAAAATACAAGAAATCCAGTTGGTCTCATTATCAGAAAAAAAAAAAAAAAAAACCCACCATATACTAGTGTTTACCCCAAATGGGATATTTTGTTGCTTATCTATTTCCTCATTCAATTTATAGCACTTCAATGAGCTCTTGGTAGATCCGCAAGCTGGCAGCCAGTGTAGTGTCTGGCTCCTAGCAGGAGACAGGTATGTGTTTGTGGAATTGTATTAAGTGGAATCACTATGTTGGTGTTGATTTGTGTTCAATATGGCAGTTTCTTACAAAATTACTTTTGGCCTCAGTCAGTATAGTTAATCAGCAAGTAAGGATTGCCCAGTACACTAAAATCTTAGCTTGCATTCTCTTTGGTACCTGACTTCTTGATGCTAAACAGTTCTCTGCTTCAGTTCCCTAAGGACTTGGGACTTTTTCTGTGCTTAATGACAAATCATTAAAGGTTTTTGAGTTGGAGGAGCCTATGTTAACAGGCAATGTTGTGGAAGATTTAGGAGTTGGGGATGACTAAGGTTAGGGTTAATCAATTGGGGGCTGAGAAACGAAGAGCTGACATTGAGTCTGGGGTTTCACAAAAGAAAACCCCAGAAGTTTATAAACCTTAATAATGCATACTTGGGAATAAATAAAGACAGGATGTTTTGTTATACTATTTTTTCTGCCATTGTGTGACAATGACTGAGGCTCAACAGAGCTGGGTAGAAACAGCAATAAAGACAAACTTAAGGATACTTGTAGGGCCAGGAAAAGTTTCACAGAGAAGGTCATATTTGTGCTGAATTTGCTAGGTGCACAAGGGATAGAAGATTGAGGGATAGAGATGAGAGTGGAAAGCATGAGTAGAGACAACCTGGAAGTATTAGGGACAAAATGGTTTGGGGAAGTGAACAATGTAACTTGATATGATGTCAGCACAAATCTTGAGAGAGAAGGATTGAAGTGATAAGAGACAAGGCTGCACAAAGAAATAAGGGATCATGATGTTCTTGCAAGGCAGATTTAGGGGTTATTCACATCTGGTAATTAACTGGGTTTCTCAGTGCGGTCTATTCTGTGGACTACTGAACCTTCTAATGATGTTACTTTTCCATCTTTAACCCGTATCTGTTTAGATAATCTTCAAAATACAATGTATCTAGAGTATAATGTATCTCCCCTCACTGGTGTGGCACAGTAGGTTGAGTACCAGCCTGTGAACTGAGGAATCACCAGTTTGATTCCTGGTTAGGGCATATACCTGGGTTGTGGCCCAGGTCCTTGACTGGGGGCATGTGAGAGGCAACTGATTAATGTTTCTCTTGCACATCAATGTGTCTCTCCCTTCCCCTGTCTCTAAAAAAATATAATCTTTAAAATATGAAATAAAATATGAAGTATCTAAAGAGGCTGCCATAAAATTACTCAAATTTCTGATGTGTTGTCCACCATCACTGAGGTGGAGTATTGATGATTATGTTAAAAAAAAACACACACAGATCTTTATGGTTCCCTTTTGAAATAAATATTTTCTCTCTTTCCTTTTCCTCTGCCTATTCCTCTCATTTTGTTGGCAATAAGAATCATGAATTTGACAAATGAGCAAGGTGAGCTGCTTTGAGCCTGACAACAAAGGCAGTTTTTAAAATTTGTTATTTTATATGTTAAAACAAGCAAGTCTTCTTGTTTTCTAAATCTGTGCTGGTTCAAGTTGTGAAGGGTAAACACTCCAAATTGCCCCTTCTCATTGCAAGCCTCTTAAAGCTGAAATTATTTGCAAATAATAACCATGTTTTGATAAATATATTTTGAAAGCAAAGTTCCATTCACCTCACATTCATCAGCAGGTATTAAAATTTCACTTAAAATTGACATCAGACAGCACTAAGATTGTCCTGAGGCCACTGAAAAGCTTATTGAACTCAAATGATTTTAATAAGATAATTAGAAGCCACCCTGAGTTGAGGATTAGCCTTCTTTCTTTTGTCTTTTTCTGTAGAAAGCACAATAGAAATAATTATTCTCAAAACTATCAGAACAGAAAAGGATTTTACAGAAAGGGTGGAAGCATGTGTGTGAGGGCTAGGGGTAAGGGAGAGGAATGCCAAGTAGAAAATTTAAAATTCATTTGTATGAGAAACATATCCAGGCAACCTGTCCCACTGCACATGTTGCAGTAGAGGGCTGGCTGGTCAGACAGGAGATGGTTTGGCATCTTGATGAAGCAGAAACAAAGGTGAAGTCTCTCAGCCAGATCACTCCTCAACCACTCATAAGCTTGGCTGGGCTCTGGACTTCTAACACTTTTCAAAAGAAAATGACCTTACATAAAAGATAAGGCTCCTATTCCTCTCCTTTACATTATCACTGTCTCAGTTCTGGATGCTCATCATCTCACCTCTGGACCCTGTCACGTCCTAAGAAGCTGATCCTGGCTGCTGGCAGCCAGTTGTGTTCACATGTGTTCTCACATGTAGTCCCACATAGGGTCCCATGAGCATTCTCAAGCACCGTCAACAGCTTTTCTCTCCTGTCTCCTTTTCCTTTTCCTGCCTTCTTACTTATTCCTTTCAATGGTCACTCTAAACAATTCCAAATAAACGTGATCCTGGGAGCAACTTTTGACAGCGTAATGACTGTGTTTACCAGTACTGGTTATTTAAAAACAAGAACTACTGCTAAGACTTATTCAGCACACAATAGACAAGATACTAAATGCTGTAAAACAGTGTGTCCTTTAGTCCTTGCAAGAAAACTGTGAGGAAGCAAGTCCTGATACTCAACATAGTTATAGCTGAGGAAACCAGAAGGCTAGGCAACGTGTGTGAGGTTTTGTCACTCTTGAATACTGAAAGTGAGCAGGTTACAATCGGCCCTGGGCCACAAATCAGCATGAGAAGCAAACCCAGGATGTCTGTTTAGAGTCCTTGAACCTCAGTATTCCGACAAGTCTGATTTTCTGAATTTAATTTCTGTGACTCTTGCTGTCAGAGTTGCCCTTGACCTTACCCAAACAAACAAGTCTCTGCATAACTCAATCACCAGTGAACATAAAATTTTGAAATATACTGGGAGCTAGGCCTGCCTTCCAGAAAATTGCTTGTGGGCTGAGTACACACTCTGAGATTCCTCATGGAAATAATATCTTCCTCATGGAGCTATGGCAAAGGCTAAATGAAATCTTATATGTAAAAGACTGAGTATAAAACCTTTCCCTAAGGATGTGCCTAGAAAATATAAGCCCCTGCCCTTATTCACTCTCCTCAGTAATCCGTGGGCTTGTGCCAGGTGGAGCATGGGCAGCATCATCATGTGCAATGTTCTCCAGTGACTTAGCCAGAGAGAGGAAGAGGTTCAATATCTCCTTCCTAGATACTGCAATGAAGGCATCAGGGTAAATTGGGATGATCAGTATGTTGGGATGTGAAACTTAGGCTGGGGGTGACCTGGGCCAACTCACTTAACTGTTTTCAACTTATTTATATTGTCACCTTCCAGACACTGCCTCTGGGTGTTTTGAAAGTCATACACCATGAAACAAAAGGAGTATAGGGATGTTGCTGGGTTGAGGGGAAATGGTTAAGGTGAGGAAGCTCTCTCTTTTCTCCTTCATTTCCTTTCACATTTGGATTCAGGCCTCTGCAAGGGGTTGAGCTCTGGCCTTGTTGGGAACCACCCTGCCTGGTATCAGAAGCTGTAACCCCCACCAAGGCTAAGGCTGAGGGAATGACCTTGGACCATAAGTCACCAAGGAGACAGAAGCTTATCTCCCTGGCAGGAGCCCTGCTTCTGCTCCTTTCACTTCAGCCTGCCTGGCCCCCAATGCTTGGTCGGTTAGCCAATGATGGGTAAGATTCCCCAAGGGGGGAACAACTTAAGACAGGCACGATCACATGGGAGGCCCCCAAGGAAGGACTTTGGGGGCTACAGCAAAAGGGGGTGAGGAACCGTCGCCCCTCGGCTTCGATGTAGCCTGAGTCCTCATTGTCTGTGATAAAATCTCCTAATCTCTTGTTTGCCTTACTTCCCTTGCTCCACCTAAGCCTGAAACAATGACAGAGGGTGGTGCAGCCCTGTGCTGGAAAGGGCGGGTTCCCCAGGCAATCAGACCTAAGAAAGGATATGTAAAATCCTGTGAAACCTGCTTTGTTTAGAATGCTGTCAATTAAATGATAAGGGTCCAAACGAGAAGTAAGTTTGTTCCCCAAAGTTTGATAGCTCTTTAGCTATCTGACCCTGATTCAAAATAGGCCCTCAGAGTTCCTTGTTATTTGATCCTTACTTCCCAGCCATGAGTAAAGAGATTTACCTGAATTCCTGAGTAAACTGAACCCAATAAATCTGTTGAGGAGCCCTGACTGGTGTAGCTCAGTGAATTGAGCTCTGGCTGCGAACCAAAGTGTCGCAGGTTTGATTCCCAGTCAGGGCACATGCCTGGGTTCCAGGCCAGGTCCCCAGTGGGGGCCGCATGAGAGGCAACTATACATTCATGTTTCTTTCTCTCTCTTTCTCCCTCCCTTCCCGTCTCTAAAAAAATAAATAAAATATTTTTTTAAAAAGATTTTTAAAAAAAGTCATTGAGGAAAAGGCTCTTGGTTCCTCTCCTGTGAGTGATTGGCCACCTTTCCTCCCCAAGCAGATCATGTCTTGGTAGACTTATTCTCATCTGTGGCTCTGTGGACAAAGCTCCCCCACATGGCCTGAAGACTTTGGAAGATTTACAATAGAGCTCTCACTGTAGTGGAATGGGGGCTGTGTCCAAGAGAAAAATGTGTGTCACCTTGAGGTGAGTGCAGCCCTCCTGCTACAGAAGAAGAAGTGTGAAGAATGAACTTTACCCCTTTTCAGCACCCATCAGGAAGGCAGGAAATCACACTCACCTGGAGCTGGTCTACATTTTTTTTTTTTTTTTGCAAGAAATTTGGGAGGATCATTTTCAATCAGTGTCATTCACAGGAAGAAAAGGAAGAAAAGGAGCCACATTTTATGTTGGTTAATTTGCCACAATAAGAAAACACTGATGAGGTCATCCCTTGGCATCCCTCATCCTTCCAATTCACACCATCTCTATCTGCACAAAGCACAGCCTGTCGACTCAGGTGAGACAACCCCATTTCCACCTTATTCGTCAGAGGTGGTCCACTTCAGACACACTTCAGTGTGACTCCCATTGAGACTCCCTGGGGTCTCTCCTTTCTGCCTCCTAAGTGCATTAGCCCTTAAATGGGGCTCTGTTAATCCCTCACACACTGGCCGCCACTGTTGGTCTTGCTCCTGATCCATGACACTCTCACAGATGTCCCCTAACTCCCTCATTTCCTTTTGCTTCACTTTTAAGGCTTAAAGAATTATAAATGTGTACTCTTGCCCATGATTCCAACATGGCACTTTGCTAAATTGCCTTAAGACCCTTTATATGAGAGACCCTGTTAATTTTATGTAACTCTTTAAACTTCTTTTTGGGCCTTTTGGGCCTTCACTCCTCAGTGAGGCCCGAGTACAATCTAAAACGTTATTATGTAGGTCAGCCATTCCTCATTCTTTCCACTGCGGCAATCTGATTTCAGTCACTCTCACGGGCCACGTGCATTGTTGTAATATATACTTATTGATGTGTCTGCCCATGTCTTCTTCCCCACCCACCCTGGGTCTCAAGAGTCTATTTTCAGAGGAGCAGCAACAGAGCAACTCAAACATAAGTGAAAACTTCTCAAAGTTTATTGATGGCTCCCTTTCCTTAAGAGGAAGAATAGCTTCAATCATTCTAGCCCCTCCCCTCCCCATCACACCCCACCCAAGCTCTGGTTTCACTTCCTGCCCTCCTACTCTGCCCCTTGATTCCTTCTTGCTGTCTTCCAACATGCTAGACAGACTATTTCAGAAGACCACCCTTGCCCCAGAAATCCAGTGGGTGGTATTTTTTTTCTTTTCTTCATTTTCTTTCTGTTTTTCCTCCCCCAAAATGCCACCTTTTCACTGAGGTCTTCAGTAAACACCCTATTTTAAATTGTACTTTTACCTCCTACATTCTGGTGTCTATCATTCTTATTTTCCTTTCTTGTTTTATTTTCTTCACAGTACTATTTTCTAAAGTACTACATATTTTACAAATTTTTGTTGGTCTTCTCCCAATCAATTTTAAGCTCCATGAGGATGAAAATTTTATCTATATCCTAGCACCCAGAACACTTCCTAGAACACAGTGTGTCCCCAATAAATGCATGTTAAATAAATGGGCTCTAATTACTGCTGCCAAGCCTGAGACCTGGCCACAACTCTATCTGTACCCTGCCCCTGGTTGCAGTTTTACTCCTACTATAGTGCACATGGCCCTTGACTGGCCTCATAGGTTTTCCATAGCAGGAAGATGATAAAGGCAGAGCCCTTTTACTTAGGAAATAAATATATTCAGACTTTTTCCCAGGCATTATTTATACCCCAACTCTAACTAGATTTTTCGTTACCATGTGTCACTGACTTTAAGAGATGCTTCAAAGTGCAGGTGACCTTGTGCACACCTGTTCTCCATTCAAGGGCCAGCATGGAGATGAAGGGCGACCTTGTTATTATTACAAGTTGTCAAGAAACCTCATTGGCTTGATCAATCCAGACAATCTTTATTCAGGAGAAGAAACAAGCAGTCAAATCAGCCATTTGACAAGGTGGCAAAGATAACCAGTTATTTGGCTGAAATGAAATATTCTATCAGGTGGAGTGGTTTTGTTTAGAAACATGTTTTCCCTCTAAGAAGATTCTATAAAGCACACATTTACCTAGTTATTGAAATCTTTAGATTAAGCCCAACTTTCCTCATTTACTTGTCCTAAAACCAGGAATTATTATTTGTGTTTGGACATGGGTGGAGGACTCCTAAACACTTGAACTTCAATAGTCAGAGTCAAATAGGTTGCACCTGAGGTGGAGTGGGGACTCAATATTTATAGAGAGACTACCCTGGCTGGCCACTTTACATGCATACTGCTACTTATTTCTCAAAATAACCCTGTGAGATAGGCTTTATCTTCACATTGTACTGATGAGAAAACTGAGGTGCAGGGAGGTTCAGTAATTCTCCGGAGTCATTTGATATGCAGTATCAGAGATGAGATTTGAACCAAGTACTGTCTAATTCTAACTCCACATTCCTTTAGGGTTTTAATGAGTATTCCTAGTCTCATTCTTTCTTCTCTGGTCTAGTTGAATAAGGATTGTATTTAAAATAGCCAAAGGTTCAGAAGGAAAAGCATATTAAATATCCAATCCCTTTCTTCCGCATGATCCTTGGAGTGTAACTGCGCTCTAGCTACATACACAAACATTGAGGGGTCAGTCATTATTTAGATATTATCCAAGGTCAACCATTATGTATTTAATTTATGTTGAGACGCATCTGATTGATAGAGAGAGGAATCTACTTTAAACTGTCTTAGGAAATAAAGAAAATATATTGGCTTCCTAAAAAGCCCCATGAATAGCAGCTACTTTTGCATTGGTGCAAGGCAGGTGCTACAATTATGGCATCAGAAACATGCCTTTATTTTCTTTCATGTCAGCATTTTGTCACCAAGGAATTCCCTAGAGGTGGTAAGTTGGTCTTAATTAACTACACTTATCTTTCCTGAAGTATTTTCTTTGCTAACATTTCCAGGTTAATCTGGGAGCTGAGTCTCACTGGGCTGGTTAGGGCCAGGTGTCCACCCTGAATTCACAAAGTGACCAGGATAATGGAACAATTTAATTAGCCAGACATAGGTCAAGGAATGGGATCAGTCCCTCCCAAACAACATGCACTAAAAGTTGAAGAAAGGTTTCTCATGGTACTATGGTCAGAATAATGGCAAATACATGATAGACACAAATAATAAATTGCCACCAAACCAACTCTGTGATATAGGACAACTTGCATATCCTCTGTGCATATCAGTTTCTTGATCATGTATTGTGCATCTGTAGGGTAAGTGGAGGCAGTCTGGCTTCCTGACCCAGGTAACTGAGAGGAGTGGCATTCCCATAGCCTTGGAGGGGTCTGATAACTAGTGTTCTCATAGCCTTGAGACTGGGTCCAATAAACTGTTCCCACAACATGAAGTGGGCTTGCATGTGCAGAATTATGTTATATTATGTAATTTCTGGCATCTTGCTGACATTGTTCCCCTCTAGTACTTAAAACAGGTAGAGACTCCCTGCTGGGGGCAATGAGCTTGCAGCATGTGTGGCTAGCCCACCCATGAATAAAGGCATGCCAGACATCCCAATGGCTCTGTGAATATTTTTCCATCTGCATGAATACTATGAACCTGCCTGGCCTTGAATGGTGGCAACACAGTATGTCACAGCATGTGTTAAGAATCCAATGATACAATGTTTGAAACTGTTTAGTATAATGTTTGATTCTTTGTACATGCTCCATATAGCATATGATTATTATATATCATAGTACTCCAGGCCTTATTACTGTCTCTTTGTACCTTTATTCACACAACTGGATTGCTTTGTTTTCCTCATGTCCCAGGCTTCTTAATGAATTGGCCCAGAATTTCTCAGACAATCTTCACATTTTGGTGTTTGCAGGGTCCATGGGAAGCTGGAACTCTCACAGAGGCTGCTATGAAAGCTGTTGGCCGCCATTATTGTTCAACAGGGCCTCTGTGTGTTTGGTTTGTATAGACACAGTGTGAGGCAGAGGTACACATTTCATTATCCTATTAATCCTCTAACATGTTGTTATTTGGTTATAACCTCTTTTCCCCAAAGACAAAGAGGGAAGAGGAAACAACAGTAACACACATAATAGATTGTTCTTCGATATACTGAAAGATCTGGGAGGGCTGGGCAGAGAGTAACTTTGTCTGTAGAAAATCATTCATAAAATTTGGCCTCAATAGAGATTACCTTGTTAGGGAATATCTTTTTGGGGAAGTCATATTAAATAATCTGTGAAGGTAAGCTTCTAGGTGCAGTTTTTCCCCTCCTTTCCCTTTTTTCAAATCTATTCTGTAAATATTTCAGGATAGGTGCTGAAAGCTGACTTTGCCTCCCTGATGGCAGCTATCATTGTTTTAGAAAACACAGTTCTTAAGTGAAATTCTTTGAATGCTTAAAAAAAAAAGACACAGTTAAATTTTCACTGCTGGAAAACAAAAATGGCACAGGAAACAAAGGAACACCAGGGAGCAGCTGACTATGACAAGGGCAATTCAGTCTTCTCATTTTGTTTTTGACACATTCTTTGTTGGAACATAAACTTTTTTTCCCATTTCAGCAGGAAAATGTGAGTGGCAATCAACATTTACTCACTGAACCTGCATTTGGTCTAGGTTCTAGGGATGTATCCATGATCAAAACAGACACGATTGCTGCTCTCAAGATCTTATATGTTAGTCTGGGAAACAGAAAACTCAACAAATAATTAAGCAAGAAAATATCAGAAAATAAAATTAAGCCAAAGAGTTGAATTTGGTTTCTGTAAAAGTGCATAGATGGCAATGTGAGGGGGACAGGTGAACTGTCGCCCAGGTGAACTGATGCCTGACTAGGTGGCAGGTGAACTGATGCCTGGCTAGATCCTATTTGCAAGCCAGTGCACACATATTTCAGCTGCTGGAGAATAAGTTTGTGCCCAGTGGCTTAAACCTACAATCTTTTCAGGAGAATTGTCCTTGGCAGGTAGGATATACCTGTGAGGCAACCAATGACTTACTGATTATGGTAGTTCAAAATCTTGGCTCCCTACCTCAAGGTAGACCAACTTGATTTATGCTCCAGCTTACCCCCTCCTCCTTTCCCACACCATCACAATGCATGGATCAGTCCAAGCTAGACTTTACCTAAAATCACATCTAAGACCTCATCCTTGTTCTCTTTTCCTCTTCCCCTGCCTGCTACCCTTACCCATCTAAAAGTTTTCCTAAGCATATACTTTACATAAATTGTGCTCTTAAACCCCTTTCTTGGGTTCTGTTTCTTAAAAAATCCAACCAAGACAGCAGTCCAGGAAGGCCTCTTTTAAGTTATTCTAAAGCTGGGAAGTGAGTGATGAGAAGTAGCCAGAAATGCAAACACCTGGTAGAACAAGCTTGACATATGCTTAAAGAATCAAGAGAGAGTCTTAGGAGGAGGGCATTCAAAGGTGGAAATTGGGAGAAGAGGTCAGAGTGTCCTAAGAACTGAGCCAAATTTTATAAAATGAGAACCCTGGATATTTGTTCAAATGTAATAAGAAGCAGTTAGAGAGTTTTAAGCTGTTGTATGTCTTGATTTCTGTTTTAAAACGAATTGCTCTGGGGAATAGATAATCTGAGGGTCAGTACCAAATAGCAGAGTACCTTTGTTTGGACTAGCAACTATTGTATGCCTGTTACGTGGTAGACAGTTTACATATACATTCTAATTTTTACTAACAATTCTGTGAGGCAGGTATTATTTAGCCATTTTAGAGATAAGGAAACTGATGCATCAACTGCTTAAATAGCTATGTGAGGTCACACAGGTATTAAGTGGTATTCTTACCTTCAAAGTACTCTCCATTTGATGTAATACACCTATGGAGACTTTTCTTCACTGCTCAAAACAGTTTTTGAAATTGTCACTTTTTGCCTTTTAGTGCTTCTGCTTTTTTTTGTTTCACGTCTTCCACACTGGGAAATGTTTCTGTGTGAGGACTTTTTTCCTCTGGGGAAACAAAAAAAAAGTACCTTGGGGTGAGATCAGGTGAATAGGGAGGGTGGGGCACAGGGCCCATCCCATTTTTGGTCAAAAACTGCTGAACACTTAGTGAGGTGATTTACAGGAAATCACCTGCCATGAAATGAACACATGCATTGAAAGTCTTCAAACAATATTCACTGAAGCTGAACGCAGCTTCTCACAACAATGCCAGCTGGTTCACTGATACAGATGGGTTCTTAGAACACTAAGCTAGTGGGGGAAGCTTATACTACAAGGGACCCACCCTCCAGAAGATAATTCCATTTTGGGGGGATTCCCCTCACATGTGGCAATTTAAAACTGTTGATCTGGCTCCTAAGCCTAGTTTTCTTTACCCACTGCCTCATCTGATTTCTTGTGCATAGCTCTCTCTGAAAATAGATCAATCACTTTGGTTTGCCATGTTTGGGTTATCAGGGGTGTTGAAACATCTCTGTCCTTTGGGGATATGAGTCCCTACTGAAACATCAATCCGTTGGGCCCCTGAAAGACAGTTGCCATTATTCAAGCACATCTGTTTGTAATTATGAGGTGCCCTTACACTTTCCCTTTTTGTCAACATAATTACTTTCAATTATATGAGCATTCTGCCCTGACCAGCCAGGGATCTACTTCTCTGCCAAATACAATGGTTGATTTCCAAAGCCCTGTCCATTCCACTCCAAACATATGGACTCTGTTCTCAGCTCTAAGTACAAGAGGGTTCAGGTCCAAAAGCAGTGTGACTAGAAGTGCCTTCTTACTTTGTCTATGTCACTACGGCAATGCAAGAGATGGTTAAACTACCTAGGGCCGTGTTTGGAACTGTAACAAAATCAATGACTTTGTCAACTAGAGGAAAAATTTTAATAGGTATTTAATTTGAGAGTGATTCTTTTGCGTTGAAAAGTCTTGGCAATCCAAAAGCTTGTTCCAACACAATGCAGATTAAAAAAGAGAAAGCCAAACCAATTTCCAGTACTCAATTTAGAATTAAGGAAGATAGCTTTTGAAGTTCAAGCAGTACACATGTTTGAAGAACAGCAAATTAGGAACAGCAGTAACTAGAGCTTTTTATATAGTTGATGAAGGTTCTAAATTAAAGTCCAATTAAGGTCCAAACTTTGAGAAATCACAGGTTGAAAAGTTCTCTCTAGTTAGCCTAAAGCTGTGAAGTAAATACAAGATGAATCCAAAGTGCCCCAGAATATGGGAAGAAAAGCAAGGAGATGCATCCCTCTTGCTAAGCATGTTTTAAGGTATTTTACCTCTAAGATCACATTTAATCCTGTACCAATGCTATGGGGGTGATTATTGTTGTTCTGGTTCTCTAGTGGAGGACATGGACTCAGAGAATTTAACAACTTGCCAGAGGCTATGTACTTAATAGATGGCACAGAAGGCATCTGAGCTCTGGTCCCTATAGTTCCAAAGGCTGCAATGACTTTCCAGGCTGCATTAGTGAAAATAGAAAAGGAGGAGTGAACAAGGGAGAATAAGAGAAAAGGAAGAAAACATGAATAGGAAAAATATTTTCTTTGGAGATATCTGACCAAGAGGATCAAGCATCTCTTTAATTTGATGTTGAAGGATAATCATTAGCAAATACAGAATCCCAAAGTATATTAATTATAGTTTGATGAGTGTGTGCATCAAAAATAACTGCATATAATTACTTATCATGCATTCCTTAATGTATGGTTCAACGCTCTCAATGTTTTGCTTTGACCCTATTTAATACTGAAGAACAACTGAAGTCTTTGTAATCTGTGGACTATGCAGCTTGCAGAGCAGGTCACCACTCCCCCAATATAAGACGGAACCTAAACAAGTTCCATGTCTGCTATGGTAAGGCATTGATTAAATCTAGACTCCTCAAAGGAAGGTCATTAATTGACCCAGAACAGAAATGTCTCCCAAAGTTAAGTCCACGTTAAAGGCAGAGCTGTCAATAAGAGCCTTTCCAAGGACTTTCCAGTGACCTACTTGACCTCTCCCTGCTTTGTCCTATATGTTGGTCAGAGATTCTTTAAGCTATTCCTTGTATTCTAACGGATGTACAGGCACAAGTTTTATGGAGAGGCTGACTCTGCTGACCCTTTGCCAGAGGCTAACCAGTTTCTGTTGAGCTCCCTAAATAGAGCTCCAGCTTCTTCTTTGTAATGTCTTATTTGTAGAAACCTCTTGGGAGAACCTTAACTTTAGCATGGACTTTTTCCTAGTGCTCCCCATTAAGGTGGTCCTGCTTCTATTTAAGAACTCAAATACTGGCTGTCCTCGGATGGCAAAAACTGTATGTTCCTTTTTTAAATTCAAAATGATTTATTCAATTCATGGGATAGTAGGGCACAAATAACAGTATGCCAGAAGAACAGACTAGAGCTGTCCTACAGTTTCTGCCTATATAAAAAGCAAGTTATTCATTTATCAAACATTTCCAGTTTGCCTAATTTCATGTTAAAGAGTTCATGTAGGCCCTGGCTGGCGTAGCTCAGTGGATTGAGCGCAGGCTGGGAACCAAAGTGTCCCAGGTTCGATTCCCAGCCAGGGTACATTCCTGGGTTGCAGGCCAGAACCCCCAGCAACCACACATTGAAAATCAATCTATCCCTCTCTCTCTCTCTCTCTCTCTCTCTCTCTCTCTCTCTCTCTCTCTCCCCCCCTTCCCTCTCTAAAAATAAATAAATAAAATCTTAAAAAAAAAGAGTTCATGTAGCTATATTATATTAAGTAAAAAAGCATTGTTAGATTAAAAGTGCAACTTGTCCATGTGTCCTTTATATTTGTTCCTGCAAACCCTTTCCATTCTCCCCTAAAATTCCCTCCCCTCTCCCCTCTGGTCACTGTAAAAAACTAGGGGGGCAGGGTGGAAATGGGAGGGAGGTGGAGAGGAAGGGGTGGGTGGGCTGGGATGGGAGTAATGGACAGAAAACTGTACTTGAAGAATGATTGAAATAAAATTAGAAAAAAAGGAATTAGAAGCTATTTCTTTATCAAAATTACTACAAAAGTGGCATTTTAGAGCAACACTGTTGCAGAAGTGATAAAACAGTATGTATTCCTGGAGACACCATTCATTTCAACTTCTACTGAAAGGGGTGCCTTGAGTAATGTTATTTTTAAAAAGTGCAACCTACAAGGTAAATGTAACAATATTTTTTTTTGTTTTGTTTTTCTGCCCTTTTTTTATTTTTATTGCACTTTTTACATTACCCTTAGGCTCTTTAAACTCCTCTCCCCTCAACAATCACTTCACTGTTGTCCATGTTCATGAGTCCTTTTTCTTTTTTGCTCAATTGCTCCACCCCCTGACCTTCCCCCAAACAGCTGTCATCCTGTTCTCCATGTATGTGTTCCTTTTAAAACATGTTTTTAATTCTTTTTTTTCACTGCCTTTGTTCATATACTTGGCTCATTCTTTGCAATATTTTTTTTCTTGTTCACCTAGAATGCAGGCCGGTTCCCTATGAACACTTTTCTGAGTAATACAGAGCCAACTACAGTGACAGTATTTTCCTTTAAACTCTGGATGTCCTTTGAGAATTGATAAATGCAACTGCCAATCTTAGCAGGGTTCAAAGAGAGCTGTATTCAGGAAGAATAAGTGGAAATGTGATCAAGAGAGCTTTTTCAAATCTCAGTAAAATGTACTTTGCTGAAATGACGAGGCTGAGAAGCCAAATAACAAAAGGCAATTCTGTAGCCAAAACAGTGTGGAGATGTTCCCCTGGCTTTGTAGGACCTCTTTCCTGGCTGGGGAAGTGGCCATCTAGCTGGTTCAACTATGTATGGGCCTAATAGAATATCTGGAATACATCAAACTCTGGGCCAGTTTTCATAATTCCTTTCCCGTGAGTTTCTAATAGAGTTCCTGTAATAAAGATAAATATAGTAACAACACCAATCAATTTTTGATTATCATATGTCAGGGACTGTTCTAAGCACTGTTCCATGTATTACTAATGGCATCTGTATGAGGTAAATAGTATTAAAATTCCCATTTTACAGGAGAGAAAAGTGAAGCTTGAGAGAGAAGGCATTGCCATGTCCACACTATAGGTGCATTTGACATCAGGTTCAGTGTTCTCAGTACTAGGCAGGGTAGAGAGACCTCACAACTCTTGGGTATTGGGAAGAAGAAAACAGGAGAATTTGGATGTATGGTATGCTATTAAATACCAGGAACCATGTGATGCTCTTTATAGACTCGTCAAGATTTAATGGTCACCACAATCCCTCTGTCAGCTCATTTTCATTATCTTCATTCTGCATATGTGGAAATATAGGTCTGGGGCTATTAGTGTGTTCCTCAAGGACATTCATTTATTTATGTGACTACTCAAGAGTATTCACTGGACATCTACAAAGTATCATATCCTGTGCTGGATGCTACAGGGATTGAAATAGGTGGAGTTACCTCTCAGGGAAGAAGATGGGCACTAATCAAATAGCCACATGAATGGGTATATGACTGCAAGTGTCACAAGTGCAGGCATGGCGCTCTACATGAGCATTTGCTTAATTACAAGAAGTAGCTAATGAGCTGAAATATATAGGGTACAACAAAGGTAGTGACGAAGAAAGGGAGGATTATTTCAAGCAGATAGGAGTGTAAGTACTAAGACCCTGTGTGGTGGTGGGGGGTGAAGACTCATGTGGAGAGCTGAAAGAGAGCAGAGATGTGAGAGAGTGGCAAGGAGTCATGGGACCAGGTGAGGCTGAAGAGTTTGAGCAGGAGCAGGCTCAGTCAAGCCACTTGAAACCACAGTGCTGCCCCCCAGCCTTGTTGTTTGCTCTATCATCTTCCTTAGGACTTCAGGGTTCTGCAGAGTGGTCTACAGTCTATTCCAGAGGTTGGGGAGAGACTGAAGAGTGAGCACAGTGAAGGCAGAGGCTTGTTTAGTGGAGGAGGAGAGGAAGGGTGTCTGAACCCTCCCTGATAGGAAAAAATGGTATGGCCAGGTAAAACAAGAAAAGTAGTGTTCCTGGAAAGAAAAAAAAATGCTAAGTGTGAGACAGAGGCCCCATTCCCAAGGGCAGAGAAAGTGCACATGCATGGGGTGCAGTGGTGGGGAAGGTTCCCCATTTGATTCCTTTTTATCATTGGCTGTATAGAAATTAGAAAAATCTCTTTTAGGGACTGAGGCTTTAGTTAATCACTCTCACAAATCTGGATTTCTTGGAGGTCTATGTAGGGTGGAGAACAAATGCCTTGGAACCCTACAGTAGCCTCTTGTGTCTGGTGTAATTACTTTCTATTGGGTTGGACCCACTCCTCTCTGTGAGGGGCTACTTGCAGTGTGGAGAATAGGCACACAGAGAATTAGAACCTTCATTTAGAAACTAGACCCACTGTTCAGTGGGTCCAGACATTATAGCCTATTTGACATTCCCCTAGAGCCAAAACCTCACAAAGCAAATGTCATATAACACTTGTTTGGGAATCTTATATTCGCTGCCCTAGAATCTAGGTTCTTCTCAGCCCTTTCAATTTCAGGATACTCTACTCCACTAAACCCAGTCTCCACAAGACCTTTTCCCTTGTGTAAGAATTCCTATCCATCAAACCTTATTCAATACTTAGATTTGGACACGAGAGAATCTGAAGAGTGGAGGATACATGTACTCGTTGATGAGGTCCCACAGTGTTATCTAACAGACAGGTTATCCTGTGATGCTATCTCTCTATTCACCTGTGCCTCTGCAATCCCTGACCTCATATGTGAGTTGCTGGACCTCATGTAAACCACAGTCACCTGTTACCAGCTGTCTTTCCACCTGTACTTCTAGTAATCAATAGATACCACCTGGCTGCCTACCTGTAGATATTCTAGAAAACTGAAGCCACTCATCTGCTTTTGTCTGTGCTTGAACGGCCACCCTGGATACTGGATTTCTTCTCAGCCTCTTGCCAGCATTGCTTTCTTGCCATCAGTTCTCCCCTCCATGGAACAGACAACTTGCTTTTGTGCTTATCTTTGCATATTTGTGTTGGGTTCTGATCTCAGAAGTCATGTGCCCTCTGACTCCTTGAGGCCTGGAAATTTTATATCCAAGCCATCCAGGCCCTGAATAAAGCTGGTTGAGTTTCAGCAGGCCAGACCATTTGAAGGCAGGACTGGATTTGTTTTGCTGCCCTAACCCTGGATCATTGTTATTAGTGGTAGGTTGTAGGCTTTCACTAACCCCACCAAGTATCCCCAGTATGTTTGTTCTTCTGCCTCATTTCTTGTTTTGCTTTCTGGCTTGCCACACTTCTCTGGGGCTGCAATTTCCTGCCTAGTCACTGCCACATGCCTCTTCTTAGGGGAAGTTCTTGTCCCTTAAATCCAGACTCTGACAGGGTTTTCCTGCCAAACTGAATGGATTGCCTTAAGGCACAAACCACCTTCCACCTGACTGTGAGCCGTGCGTTTCCCCTGTCCAGACTCTAATTGGTTATGGTATTTAGACTACTGTTCCTATCATTGGGGTCAGTCCCAGTGTTATGTTTTGAGAAAGTTATTTAATTTTTCTGAGCTTCAATTTTCTCTTCTGTTAGTGGGGTTAATAACAGTGTTTATATTACAAGGGGTAGGCAAAAGTAGGTTTACATTTTTGAGTATATAAAACACAGAATTTATTTTTATATTATTCATTAATTACTGTATTAGTTTTTCATAAAAACAACTGGAAACCTACTTTTGCCTATGCTGTACAGATTTATTGTGAAGATTAAAAGGTTGACATGAAGTATATTAGAAAGAGTTCCTAGGAGACAGTGCACTCTTGACCAAGCTTAGTTATTATCCCTGCTTCCTGTCTTTCTCCATTAGTGTGCTGTGAGTGGGAATCTGGTTGGTGTAAGTTGATATTTCAGACTTACTCTCAGCCCTGGAGTGGTTGACTATATTAGCAGGATCACATTTGATCTTTACTTTGTCTCCAAAGCACAGAGCCTGTAGGAATTGGGATTTGCAAAGGACATAAACTTTATGTCCTGACTGGTCAATGACTGGTCATCTAGTCATCGTTTTATTCATTCAAGAAATATCTATTAATTATGTGCTCCATGCAAGGCCCTGGTCTCAGTGCTTTGCATGTCTTGTCTTCTGTACACAGCTCCTTGGTTTGGGCATTTTCCTGGGGCCAGAGTCCCTATACATAGAAACTTTGGTCCACATGTCCTACCCCAATAAGTTCTGCTTTTTTACGCAATGAACTTCCTGTCAGATAATGTGATCTGCAGAGGCATAGGAAGCTGAAATACTCCACGCAAGTCACATGTTCCCCATTCCTACCATTGTCACCAGATCCAGAGTTGGTGTGGGGGAGAGGATTTAAACTGAATCCTCCCCACCCCCACCCTGTCATTTCTGACATTCATGAGTCTCTGACTCATTTCCCATTCTTTCCTCCCTAGAGGAGGCTCAGTGACCTCCACCTTGCTGTCCTCTGGTCTGCAGTTCTGCCTGTGTCTTTCTGGATCTCTAAACCCTTCAAGGCAGCATCCCAATCTGTTTGAATTATCCATGTCCCTCACCAATCCAATGCTCTTGGTTGTCATTATGCTAAGTAAGCACTCTGAGAAAAATGAAAACAGGCTCCCCCCTCACCACACACCTCTCCTGGAATAAAACATAAAGCCAAAGTCTAATATGTCTTAGGTATTCTGATCAGATTTGGAAATAGGTCCAAATGGGTGCCAAATTGAAAACTAGTTCTAAAAATTTGTTTCATTGGTAATGAGGGAAACTATCTTAATGCACCAGATCATAGACAGTTTTGTTGCTTTTTAAAAAGAAATAAATTTTATAAAAGAATAGAATAATAGGCTGGAAAATACCTTATCCTAGGCAATGAGTAAGAAAGTTACTCTGAAGGTTTTCATGCCTGCTCCTTCATGCTTAAGAAAAAAAGTTTCAGCCCTGGCTTGCTAACTCAATTGTTTGGAGCATCATCACATACACTAAAAGGTTGTTGGTTCAATCCATGGGCAGAGCATATACCTATGTTGTGGGTTTGATCTCCAGTTGGGGTGTGTATGGGAGGCAACTAACTGATCGATGTTTCTCTCATTGATGTTTCTCTCCCTTCTCCTCTCTCTAAAATTAATAAACATATCCATGGGGGTAGATTAAAAAAGTTTCAAATGTCCCCAATGATAGGGGTACTAAAAGGAATGATTGAGAGACAGACATGTCTTTCAGAAAATTTTGTTTTACTAATGTATAAAAGTTAATTGATTGATTGATTGACAGAAGGATTGATGGTGCAAAGGGTGGGGAAGTCTTTGGTGACTTGCTGGCTGACCTGTGTTAGTAAACATCCATCTGGTGCTTAAGTGAATATTATCCTGAACCCATTTAAGGATAACTGAAAGGCTCAGATACATAGTGGCTGTTGTGAGTAGCCCTGGGAAGAGAGAAATAGAATGTAGACTCAATCACAAGATCACTGAGGATTGAGGTAAAGTTGTTTCACCTCACTTCGTCTTGTTAGCTTAGATGAAAAGTTGGGCTGGAAGCAGATCACACACATAGAAAATGGCCGTAGCTATCTAGGGTAGTGTGTTTTTTGAGGAAGGGAGAATAGTTAAGGAGGATAGGTAGACAGAAATGAGGAAGTGGCACAGGCTCCGTGGGGGGCAGGGATCCTCGTTACTATCAGGAGTTTCATGCTGGAAAATCTTTCTTATATCCTTCCACCAGTTGTTGCCAAAAGCCCCTGGCCCCTCCCAGACCCACAGTGGGAATTGCTACCCAAATGGGGCTTGGGCCTCCATGAAATACAGGAAATGGTGTGGACATTGGGGAAATAATCAATGCTCTTGGGATGAAAACCACTTACATATGCCTGGACAACAAAAGCAAAGCAACACCCACACTTAATCTTTCTTCTTTCTCACCATCAGCTCCAGCTTGAAGTTTGGTTCCCTGGCTGTTGCTGAAGTAGTGCTGGGTTTCTCAAGTTAATTTTTGCTCAACAATGATCCTGCCCCACAGACCTCAGAACCTGTTAGGCAACTGTGTGCTCTGGTTGTAACCCAGCACCCTTTCCCATTCCTTCCACACTCATTTTTGCCCAAGGGTTCTGCTGGCCCAGGTCTGAGATCAGTGGCCATCAAAACCTCCTTTAGGAAGCAAATGCACTGCTGGGTACTTTACCAAGGTGAATTTATTGAATCCCTTTCCATGAAGATAGTGATGGAAGAGCCTGAATTAGGTGTGCTCACTCTCTGCACCTCCAGTCAAGCGTAGCCTTTGAAAAGAAAGATAAATTGGTGTCCTCCATTAACCATAGGAAATGATAATTTTCTGCTTTGTGCCCAGACCCAGACAGGAAACCATTGATCATCTTGAACAAACATCCTTCTGTAAATCTCTATCTCTTCCAAAGAAAAACGGGGACACTGGCTTCTGAGTTAACTCTTTCAGCAATTGCCTTCCTTTCACTCTTCTGGTTATATTTGTTTTCAAAGCCACAATGTACTATAAAACTCCATTCATTCAGGCAAGGGAACCCCAAATGATTTCTTATTTTAGCTTCAATGTGGCAGGTTTGAAAGTTTTCATAATTCACTGCATTTGTAAGGTGCTTGGCATTTTTCACCGTGGGTGAGCGTGTCCTTTTCCCTTATTTCTCATAGTCCCATTGCTAAGTTTGAATTCAAGACTCCCACTCCTTCTCTTCTTTTAATCCACTCATTAATTTATTCATTTCACATGCAACCCATCATATGCCCATCATTGTGCAAGGATACTGAGCTATTAAAGTAAACCTGATGACAGATATGTGTATGCCCGAGGTTGACCCAAATGAAAATTCCCTGGGTCTTAACTTTCTTATCAGTGTCTTGTGAAATGTGCAGCTAAAGCAAAGAAAATCATTTTGGTGGGTTACATTTATGATTGAACCTATACCTTTTCAGTTCTAAAAATCATTTGAAATGTTTAAAGCCTTAAACTTGGTATTTTTGGTTTTCTGAACACTTAATTAGCAGTGTTTCTGCTACATCAATATATTAAGACTCAGGTTCATTTTTTTAAAAATCTAGGTTATTATAATGTATAACTTTTATTAAAACCTTCCAATTATAATGCAAATTAGAGCAGCCCTGAAATTTCTGTGAATCAAAGCTACCACCTCACACAAAACTGTGGTAGTCATTTAGTATTTGCACAATAACCTTTAAATAGGAAGTGTGTTCATAAGCATACAGGGACTCTGCAAGAGGCCCACCTACATGGTTAAGAGGCACAACCTCTGTGTTGTGCTGTTATGTATAAATATAATGGAAATCATTTTTTAAATTTTAATGTATCTTTAAATTTATTTTTATTGCATTTTTCCATTACTATTTAGTCCCCGTATATCTCCTCCCCCCTCAATCACCACCTTGTTGTCCATGTCTGTGTGTCTTTTTCCTTTTTGTTCTATCCTTCCTCCCCCTAACATAGGAATGCCTTCCCCATGTTAGCTGTCATCCTGCTCTTTATCTATGAGTCTGTCTTTATTTTTCTTGTTAGTTCAGTTTGCTCATTAGATTCCACGCATGAGTGACATCATATGGTATTTGTTTTTCTCTGACTGACTTATTTCACTTAGCATAATGTTCTCCAGGTTCATCCATACTGTGACAAAGGGTAAAATTTTCTTCTTTTGTACAGCCAGGTAGTATTTCATTGTGTAAATGTCCTATAGTTGTTTTATCTACTCATCTACTGATAGACACTTGGGCTGCTAACATATCTTGATGACTGTAAATAACCCTGCAATGAACATAGGGGTGCTTCTGTTCTTTTGAATTACTGTTTTGATTTCCTTTGGATATATCCTCAGAAGTTGGACTTTTTAATGTGCAAGAACAAATATTGATTCTTTTTAATTTTTTTATTGTTGTTTCTGTACAGTTGTCTCCACTTGCCCCACCACCACTCTCTGCTGCCCCACCTACCCCCACCTCCCACCCTCAATCCTACCTGCCTTTGGCTTTGTCCATAGGTGCTTTATCCATGTTTCTTGATGACCTTTCCCCTTCTTTTTATAAGATCTAATGAGCTTCTTTTGAGTTCAAAGGTAACCAATACAATGCAGATGGTTCTTTTGTGTTATGTGTATAAAACACACTCCTATGAATAGAGGAACGTATCAGATCTTAATATGAGGGCTGTTTAAATAGATATGAAAATAATAGATTAAGAATGATGTACCAAATTACCTTACAGTGGGGAAATCCAGAAAACCCAATACTTACTATGTGATTAATTCTAACTTTACTTATAATAAAATAAAATTGACATTATATGTCTCCTGATGTGATGTGCTGAATGGAACAGTATATTGTTTTTATAGTAGTTCTATCAAATAATGCACAACATGATTCTAATCCTGAGACAACACAAGTCAAAGAATAATCTAAAAAACAAACCAACCAACCAAAAACAAAAACATTTTGACTCTTTAAAAATGCCAAAATCCTGAAAGAGAAAAACAAGAAGAGAAATCACTGCTCATTAAAGAAGACTGAATAGAAAACAGTCCTAGATTGGAGTCTGGATCAGAAGCAGAAAAACATACAGATTAAAAATCTGTAACGGAATGAAGGAGAAGGGCCAAGTCAAAAAACATGTATAAAGACCCGTGGACAGACAACAGGAGGAGGGGACTTAATGTAGGAGGTGGGGAGGTGGGTAGGGCAGGGGAAAGTAATGGGAGAAAAATGGGGATAATTGTAACTGAACAGCAAGAAAAAATTTAAATATATATTTCTATCTATCTGTCTATCTATCTATCATCATCTATCTAAACTTTTCCTCTATCTCCTCAGCTCCTAAGAAGGACATTTTCTTACATAACTATTACACAGTTATCAATTTAAAAAATTGTACACTGATAAAATAAAATTCTATAAACTTCTGTTTACATTCAAATTTTGCTAGTAGCCCCATTAAAACATGGGTTTGCAAATACATTCTACCTACCATCTGTTTTCATAAGTTTTAGTGGGACAAAACCATGTCCATTTGTTTACATTTGTCTATGGCTGCTTTCATTTTATAACCACAGAGTTGAGTAGTTGCAACAGAGAACATACGGTCCATAAAGCCTAAAATATTTATTGCCTGGTTCTTTACAGAAATAGATTTTCAGCTTCTATTCTAGAGCTGTTCTTCTTCAGTCCCATTTAGGGTTGTGTGAAGCACTCAATTGTCAGGCTCTCAACATTTCTTTTATTCTGTATTAGTTTCTCATCTTCTGTGTTTCTTAATGTTGGCATTTTTTAAAGAGCATAGGACAGTTATTTTGTAGAATTTCACTCAACATATTTTTGTCAGATGTTCCCTCATATTTAAGTTCATGTTATGCATTTAGAGCAGGAATAGCAATGAAGTGATTATATTGTATTTTAGTACATCATATCAAGCATGTTAATATTAATATCAATATTAGTTTTCCATTATTTGTTCCTTGTTTTGTTGTTATATGAAAAGTGACACATTCTTCTTATTATTTTAATTGTTTTTACACTGGGAAATAATTGATATACATCACAGTGTAAGTTTAAGGCATAAAGCAGGACATTTAGGTATATTATAAAGTATTACCAAAAAGGTTCAGCTAACACCTATCTCCTTTAGATAGATATAATAAAAGAGCAGGAAAAAAAGGGGAAGAAAAGGCCTATGATAAGAACTCCTAGGATGGTTTTGTACCAATACTGTTGATATTGCTTTTGGTCAGTTAGCTAGGGAGTGCTCACGAGATGGAAACATAATTGGACTGTATTTTGTCTAAATGACATCATTTGGAAAATTAGTAGCATTCAAATATGGGGTGTATATTAGGTAACAAAAATATATCAGTATTAAATTTCCATTATTTGTTCATTGTTTTGTTGTTATATGGAAAATAATGCTTTTGTTCCTAGAAAATTTGAAATAAAATATTTAAAGATGTAGGGTCATTAAAATACCACACACATATATCAAATGATTCAGCACACACATAAAATGTAAATGTGAAAAATGCTACCACTTGGTTAATTTAGGCAAAGAGTATGCCGATGTTCATTGTACTATAACTTTTGTGTTAAGTTAAATTTTTTTTAAAAAAAATAACAGTTTAAAATAATAATGAGTCTCTATTACCTGGCATATAAGATAGACTGGAGAAAGATGGAGGAAGGTAAAAAAATGAGATTGAGAATGAAGGACATTTTTTTCTAAGTACTGTGAGGAACTTTTGTGGTGATTTCATTGGCTGATAAGAGGGGTCCTAGAGGGAGGAACCTGGGCTGCTACCACATTCCCAGACATGATTTTCATCCACCATCTGAATAAAATGGATTTTTATTTAATTGAATAGAATGCTTCAGAACAGTTTTGATTTACCCATGAAAGGTGCAATTTCAAAACCACTTACATGAGTGAAAATAAAGAAAGAAAACCAAAAGTGACAGTAAGAAATTATAAGAGAATTGCAGTAAGCCAAAATATATTGGTTATAGAAATAATGCAAATTATTAGAGGCCTCAGGGTCAAAACACAAAACAACCTATATATAAGCTATTTGCAAACAGACAGGTCTGAAACAAAAATGTGAGAAGAAATAGAGAATAGATGACTGTTTGCCAGGGGGTAAGTGTGGAGAAAATAGGGAGAGGCTGGTAAAAGTGTACAAATGTTATTTATTATTTATATATTTTTTATTGTTGTTCAAGTACAATTGTCTCCATTTTCTGCCACCACAACTACAATAGCCAAGTGCTGGAAGCAACCTAGGTGCTCATTAGTAAGTGAGTTGATTGAAAAACTATGGCACATTTACAAAATGGAATACGATGCAGTAGAAAGAAAGAGCTCCTACTCTTCATGAAAGCATGGATAGAACTGAAAAGCAGTATGCTAAGTGAAATAAGCCAGGCAGTGAAAGAGAAATACTATATGAGATTCAGCTATAAGTGAACCCAATCAACAAAACAAACAAAAACAAAATATAACCAGAGACATGGAAATAAGAACAAAGCATGAAACTTTAGTTATAAGACAAATAAGGTAGGAGGATCTAATGTATAAATGACGACTATAGTATAACATGCACTGTAATAATTAAGATTCCTAAAAGAGTAACAATTAAATGTTCTTACCAAAAATAATGTAATATATGTTCCGTGATGGATGTGATTAATTAATTTGATGAGAGAATCCTTTCACAGTATATACATATATCAAAATCAATCATGTTTGATGCTTTAATATCTTACAATTTTATTCATCTATTATACCTCAAAAAAAACTGGGAAAAATTTTCCAAAGAGAAGAGCAGCAACAGATTAACCAAATAAAATATCGAAAGCAGATGTAGCAAAATAAGAGTCAAAGAGAAAGGACAGGGCAAGAACTAGGAAGATACTAAAAATACTTTTATAATTAAAAATGAATAACTTACAATGAATATATAACATTGAAAACATGAATAATAAACTTGGAAACAATATATAAATAAGAAGCTGTTAGAGCCAGAGGGAAATCAACAATACCATAATTAGAAGAGTTCAAAACACAAATTTTCAGCCTCTGAAACACTAGGAGGGCAAAAAAATATTTAAATGATATAGATAATTTTATTAATTAATTTTCTTATAGGCATATATCAATTATTAATTATAGAAAAATACAAGTTTTGATGTCAACGTCATATTTATACACAGACATTATACCCAATACTGAAAAAGAAAGAGTCTCACTAATACCAAATAGAATATCTAATCATCACAATTGACTAATTGTATGCAAAAAAAAAACAATACTTAATATTAATAACAACTTTTGAAAAAACAACCACTTAATAATTATAAAGCAGTTAGTAGATTTTAAGCTAACAATAAATAAGCAAAAGCTGTAAACACTTTATTTTCTAATTTTTAATTTTGATTGAAGCAGGAAACAAAATTAACTTTACATTTTTAAAACATGATTAGAATCAAGCAATTATCACCAGTTTATATTATCCTCACACAAAGCTATCCTGAAGAAAGTTTATATAAGTAATTATACAATTACTATTGAAAGTGAAACATAAAACCAGTAACAATACATTTTCATTTAACTCTAAAAACAAAGAACATTAAACTCCTAGAGAAGGACTATAAACACTTGATAAAAATAAAATAAAAATTTAAGGATTAGAAAAAGATGCAGTAAAATTATGAAACAAAAAAATTAAAAAAAGAAATCCAAGACTTGATTCATAGAAAGAGCAATAGAATAAATAGATCTCAGGCAGTATAAAAAGAGGCAACGTAAAGACAAAAAAATATAACATTATGCAAGTTAAGTAGGATTTATACACAGACATGCGAATGAGTGAAATAACTACACTGAGATGAAATTTGTCATTATAAGCTTAATAATGTTGAGTTCACTGATAAAGCATGACTTTCTAGAAAAACATAAACTACTAAACTTTATTCGAGAAAAGGTAAAGGAGGTAAATAGGTAATTAACTGTGATAGAAAATAATAAAATTTGTAAGAACTTCCTCCAAAACTAATGTTCAAGCCAAATAACTCTTTGAAAGAAGGTTAAACCAATGGTTAAACTATCAAATATAAGAAACTAATGCACACTTATCAATGAGATATAAAACTAGTATACAGCTGATGCAAAACTTGAAGAAAATGACTAAAGAAACTTGCAACTCAATCTCACTATAATGTACTCTTTGTATAAACATAAATGAAATATTTCAAAGCTTTAAAAATAGCATGCTATAGACATGCAAGGGTTAACTCCAATAAAAAAAAAAGACAGAAATTATGAAATTTTGAAAATCCTTGACTATGTTATTTTAATAGGAAAAATAGCCCATATAATTATCAGAAAGATTATAAAAACTTTTTTGATGAAGACTTGCATCAAATATATTATTTTTTATTTTTTATATTTTTATTGAATTTATTGGGGTTACATTGGTTAATAAAGTTACATAGGTCTCAAATGTACAATTCTATAATACTTTATCTGTATATTGTATTGTGTGTTCAAAATCCAGAAACAGCCCAGTGCCCATCAATAGATGAGTGGATAAAAAAGCTGTGGTACATTTACACAATGGAATACTACCCAGACACAAAAATAGAAGGGAATCTTACCTTTTGGAAAAGCATGGATGGACCTGGAGAACATTGTGCTAAGTGAAATAAGCCAATCAGAGAAGGACAGATACCATATAATTTCACTTTTATTAAAAGTATTTTATTTACTTATTTTTAGATTGAGGAGAAGTGAAGAAGAAAGAGAGGAAGACAACAATGTGTGGTTGCCTGTCATGTGCCCCCTACTGGGGACCAGACCCAAAACCCAGGCATATGCCCTGACTTGGAATCGAACCTGCAACTCTTTGATTCACAGGCCCACACTCAATCCACTGAGCTACACCAGCCAGAGCTAATTTCACTTTTATGTGGCATCAAATATATCATTTTAATGCAAAGCACTAGGAGTTAAGAATAAGTGCTCAGTTTGAAATCCATAGCTACATTTATGTTTAAGTGACATCCTAGTGATATTGACACTAGACCCCCAAATGTGGTAGGGTGCTTCACTCTTATTGAAGATTACTATGACCAGTAAAAGAAGCCAGAAAAAATAAATATGATATACACATGGGAAAATGGAAAAGGAACAGGCAATTAACTACCTGGCAAGTCAGAAGAATTTATTCAATAAATTCAGAAATAATGAAATAATCTAAGAAAGCTAGTTTACATATAATTACTTTTAAAACTTTATTTTGCAACCCAGAAGTAACCATTTTGAATTTTTTAAATTTCTCTCCAGTATCAGATATATTACAAAATAATAGTAAGTCATCTGCAGGATTCTTTTTAGCAAAACTATAATTTTTTCCTGGAGAAAATGAAGACTTTGTATGCCTTATATCATGTAACTATCATAACTAGCCTGTGAGGTAAGTACTATCTTCATTTCACACATAAGAATACTGAAGCTCAGAGTGAATCGATAACTTGCCCAAAGTCACAGAGTTGAAGTATTGCATCATATGCAGTTTTTGGGACAATTACATACAGTCTTGTTCCACTTGAAGACATTTTGATTAACAATTGACTGTATACATGACAGTGGTCCCACAGATTACAACGGAAATGAAAAATTCTTATTGCTTAGTGACAGTTTTGGCATCATAATGTCATTGTGCAACAATGTGTTTGTGTGTGTGCTGGTATAATCAAACCTACTGTGCTTCCAGTCATCTAAAAGTATAGCACATACAATTATTTACAGTTCATATATTATAGTGATAATAAAATGACTATGTTACTGATTTATATGTAACTATATGATATATATTCTATATTTTTATCATTATTTTAGAGTGTACTCTTTCTACTTACAAAAAATTTTGCTATAAAACAGTATGCTGGGTTACACTGACAGGGACCCCATACATCTCTTGTTTTCACATCTCTTGATTGCATCATTTTCTCTTGTGATTGATTTAATCTTATGTCATTTTGTATAGTAACACGCTGTTCAAGTTTTTAGCCTAGGGTGTAACATTTAGGTATATACCGCATTTTTTTGGACTATAAGGCACACTTTTCCATCCCCAAATTTGGGAGAAATAATGGTTGTTAATGCTGCTGTTGAATTCTGTTTACCTTTACATTGGTGAAATATTATGTTATTTATGTTATTATGTATTTTACCACATTTTTTGCTTCAAACATTTTTTTCCTATTTTCCTCCTCTAAAACTCAGGTGCATCTTATTGTCCAAAAAAATACAGTAGTATGCTGTATAGCCTAGATGTGTAGTAGGCTATATCATCTAGGTTTATGTAAGTGCACTCTATGATGTTCACACAATGAAATTGATTAATGATGCATTTCTCAGAACCCATCCTCATCACTACGTGATGCATGACTATAATAAAGATATGTTGTAACTAATACAGGAAAAGACAATAACAATAAAGGGAAACCCCAAAATATTGAACAAAGCATTTAAATAATATATATGAAAAAGAGATGTTTATAGTCATAGTGGGAAAAAATGTTTACTTTAAAAATTAACAGTTGGTACACCAGTAGAGTAAAACATAATTTAGATACTCACTATACAAATACACCAAAATTTTTTGATGAATTATGAAGTAAGTGATAAGTAAAAATGTGGATACAATAAACAATAGCCAATACATGTTAAATATCACTCTGGGGGAACCCTCTAAGAATAACATCAAAGCCAGGAACAATGAAGAAAATCCTTAATAGATTTTACTAAATGAAAATAGAAAAGTTGAATAGAATGAAACTCTGTAATTTAATTATAGAAGCAGAAAACTGAAGAAAATATATGACAGGGAAAGAGTCTATACCTTTAATCTTAAAATAAAACAAAACTCTTGCAAATTAATAACTGAAAGATCACTAAAATATAGCTAAGCTACTTTTAGGTATCTATATGCTAGGTAAAAAGGAGAGATGTGAGCTTAGATAAGTCTGTTCTACAATGTATTGTTTGTAAACCCCATAATTAGGGAAGGAGATATTAAATACCTAAAAATAGATCATCTGTACCTTATTTTTCTTCACTCTATTTTTTAATTGTTTTTCAAGTACAGTTATCACCATTTCCCCCACCACCACCACTCCCACCCATGCCAGACATCCCCATCTCCCACCCTTGATCCTACCCCTCTTTAACTTTGTCCAAATGTCCTTTACACATATTCCTTGATGAGCTTTTCCCTTTAAGCCCCCCCCCCCCAATTATCCCTTGCCATCCCTCCTGGGATTACTGTTAGTTTGTTCTTTATTTCCATACCTCTGGTTATATTTTTCTTGCTTGTTTGTTTTGTTGATTAGATTCCACTTGTAGGTCAGCTCATATGGTATTTGTCTTTCATCACCTGTCTTATTTCACTTAGCATAATGCTCTCCAGTTCCATCCATGCTGTCGCAGCAGGTAGGAGCTCCTTCTTTCTCTCTGCTGTGTAGTATTCCATTTTGTAAATGTGCCATAGTTTTTTGATCCACTCATTTATTGATGGATACTTAGGTGGCTTCCAGCACTTGGCTATTGTAAATTGTGGTGCTATAAACATTGGGGTGCATAGGCTCTTTTGGACTGGTGTTTTAGGATTCTTAGGGTATAATCCCAGCAGTGGAATTGCTGGGTCAAAATGCAGTTCCATTTTTAGTTTTGTAAGGAGATTCCATACTACTTTCTACAGTGGCTGCATCAGTCTGCATTCCCACCAACTGTGCAATGGGGTGCCCTTTGTCTAGAATCTCATTAGCACTTGTGGTTTGTTGATTTGTTTTTATTTGTTCTGTTTTGTTTTTAAGATTTTATTTATTTATTTTTTAGAGAGAAGAAGGGAAGGAGAAAGAGAGGGAGAGAAACATCAACACTTGTTTGCCTCTCATGTGCCCCCTACTGGAGATCTGGACAGCAACCCAGGCATGTGCCTTGACTGGGAATTGAACTGGTGACCCTTTGGTTTGCAGACTGGTGCTCAATCTACTGAGCTGGTGCAGTCAGTGCTGCTGATTTATTTATGATGGCCATTCTGACCATTGTGAAGTGGTATTTCATTGTGGTTTTAATTTGCATCTTTCTGATGGCTAGTGATGTTGAGCATCCTTTCATATGTCTCTGGGCCCTCTGTTGTCCTCTTTGGAAGTTTTTGTTCAAGTCCTTTGCCCATTTTTTAAATTGGATTGTTTGTCTTCCTGGAGTGGAGTAATGTGAGTTGTTTATTTTTTGGAGATCAAACCCTTGTCTGAAGTATCATTACAAATATATTTTCCCATACAGTTGATTCCCTATTCATTTTGCTAATATTTTCTTTAGCCATGCAGAAGCTTTTTATTTTGATGAGGTCCCATTTGTTTATTCTTTCCTTTATGCCCCTTGCTCTAGGGGTTATATCAGTGAAAATATTGCTGCATGGAATCTCTGAGATTTTTCTGCCAATGTTCTCTTCTAGGACTTTTAGTGTGTCACACATTCTTTTTAAGTCTATTATTCACCTTGAGTTTATTTTTGTGTTTGGTGTAAGTTGGTGCTCGAGTTGTTTGTTTCTTTCTTTCTTTCCTTCCTTCTTCCTTTCCTTCTTTCTCTTCTTCCTTCCTTCCTTCCTTCCTTCCTCCCTCCCTCCCTTCCTCCTTCCTTCCTCCCTCCCTCCCTCCCTTCCTCCTCCCTCCCTCTCTCTCTCTCTCCCTCTCTCTCTCTCTCTCTCTTCTCCTCTCCTCTCTCTCTCCTCTCTCTCTCTCTCTCTCTCTCTCTCTCTCTCTCTCTCTCTCTCTCTCTCTCTCTTCTTCTTTCTCTCTCTCTTTCTTTCTTTTTCTTCTTTCATCTTTTTTTTTTTTTTTGCATATACTTGTCCAGGTCTCCTAACACCATTTGCTGAAGAGATTATTTTTACTCCACCTCATGTTTCTGTTCCTTTTGTTGAATATCAATTGGTCATTGAGACTTGGGTTTATTTCTAGGCCCTCTATTCTGTTCCATTGATGTATGTGTCTGTTCTTATGCCAGTACCAGACTATTTTGATTATAGTGGCCTTGTAATTTAGTTTGATGTCAGGTATGGTGATCCCTCCTACTTTATTTCATTCTCAATATTGTTGTGGCTATTCAGGACCCTTTATGGTTCCATATAAATTCTTAAAATATTTATTCTATATCTGTGAATATGTCTTTGGTATTTTAATAGAGATTGCACTGGATCTATAAATTGCTTTGGGTAGTATGGACATTTTGATGATGTTAACTCTTCCATTCCATGAATATGGTATATGTTTCCATTTGTTTGTGTCTTCCTTAATTTCTTTCTTCAGTGTTGTGTAGTTTTTGTTCTTTTAGTCTCTACGTCATTTAATTCTGCTCTGGTTTTGGTTATTTCCTTCCTCCTACTTGCTTTGAGTTATCTTTGTTGTTATTCCTCCAGTTCTTTTAAATGTAGGGGTAAGGTTAGGTTGTTTTTTGAAATGTTTCTATCTTTTTTAGGTAGGCTTGTATCTCTATGAACTTCTCAGGACTGCCTTCACTTTGTCCCATAAGTTTTGACTGTTGTGAGTTCATTTTCATTTGTTTTCAGAAACTTTTTAATTTCATCCTTGATCTCATTCTTAACCCATTCTTTGTTTAATAACATGCTCTTCAGTCTCCATTAATTTGAGTGTTTTTGAGTTTTTTCCTTGAGGCTGGATTCTAGTTTCAGTCCCTTTTGGTCAGAGAAAATGCTTGATATGATTTTAATGTTCTTGAATTTGTTGAGGCTTGTTTTGTGTCCTATCATGTAGTCTATCTTTGAAAATATTCCATACGCATTTGAAGTGAATGTGTATTTTGCCTCTTTGGGATAGAAGGCTGTGTATATATCAGTTAAGTTCATTTGATCTAGGACATTGATCAGTGTCACAATATCTTTGTTGATATTTTGTTTGTAATGTCTGTCATTTTTGACAGTGGGGTGTTAAAATCCCCTAGTGTAGGAGACCATTCTGTTCTGTGGGCCCAGCTCCCACTCAGAGATGCACAGGACCCACACCCACGGATAGGTTCTCCCGTGGGGAATCAGGTCTGCTATGTACCTAGGCTGCTTTGAGACTTGCTTTTGCTAAAACTCCCTCACACTGAATTGAGGACATTTACTGCAAAGTAACTTCCTAAAATCCATGCTAAACCTTCCAAGGACGAGTGAACTGATTCAACCACTTTTCCCTTTTCATTTGCAAATACCTCTTCTGTGATGTGGTTAGCAGCATTGACTCCTTTGTTTTCTGTAACAGTAACCACCTAAAGCTAACTGGTGCATAGTTAATGAGGACCATCATGTAATGTGCCCAGAAAAGAAATAAAAGCCTGTCATGGTGGAGGCTTTGGTTTTTGGCTCCTCTTGAGAGTGAAGCTGCCCGCCTTTTTCCTCCACGGGACTCAGTAGTCCATGTGAATGTCTCTCCCCCCATCCACAATGTGGCAGACCCCACGAATTGGGGTCCACATCATGCTAGTATAAGTGTATTGCTGTCTATACCTTTCTTGAAGTCCTCTAAGATTTTCCATACATACATTTGGGTGCTCCTATGTTGGGTGCATATATGTTTATAATGTTTATGTCTTCTTGATGGATTCTTCCCTTGAGTATTATGAAGTGTACTTCTGGGTCTCTTCTTATGACTTTTGTTTTGAAGTCTCTTTTTTTCTGATACAAGTATTGCTACCCCAGCCTTTTTTTTTTTCATTTACTTGGAATAATTTTTTTCCAACCCTTCACTTTCAGTCTGTGTATGTCTTTTGTTCTGAGCTGGGTCTCTTACAGGCAGCAAATGTGTGGGTCGTGTTTTCTTATCCATTTAGTTATCCTTTCTTTGACTGGAGCATTTAATCCATTTACATTTAAGGTTATCATTGATAGGTTTTTATTCACTGCCATATTACTCCGTACCTGTGTTCCTCTCTCTCTCACTCTTTTTCTTCCTTTTCCACAAGCCATCCATTTAGCGTATCTTGCAATGCTTCTTGGTGGAGGTGTATTCTTTCAGCCTTCGTTTGTCAGGAAACTCCTTATTTCACCTTTCATTTTAATTGGGAACCTCTCTGGGTAGAGTAGTCTTGGTTGTAGGCCTTCATTTTTCATTTCTTGGAATATTTCTTGCCATTCCCTTCTGGCTTGGAGCATTTCCCTTGAGAAGTCAGCTGCTAGCCTTATTGGGCTCCCTTGTATGTTACTTTGTTTCTCCCTTGCTGCTGCTAAGATTCTCTCTTTGTCTTGTAATTTTGTCATTTTAATTATTAAGTGTCTTGGAGTGGGCCTCTTTGGATTCCTCTTGATTGGGACTCTCTCTGCTTCCTGGATTTGTGTGACTTTTTCTCTCATCAAATTAGGGAATTTTCTCATCATTGCTTTTCAAACAGGTTTTCTATCCTTGCTCCTCCTCTTCTTCTTCTGGTATCTCTATCCTATGGATATTATTACATTTCATGTTGTCCTGCATTTCCCTTAACCCCTCTTCATTTTTTGAGTCTTTCTTCCTTTTCTTGCTCTTTTGGGGAGTTTTTTTTTCTACCTTGCCCTATGGCTCACTGATTCGATCCTCTGCTTCATCAATCCTGCTTTTGATTCCTTCTACTGTGCTCTTCAATTCAGAAATTATATTCATTTCCTCTTGGGTCTTGTTGATTGTTTCAATGTCCTTTTCATACTGGCATAATTCACAGTAACTTCTTTGTAGCTTACCTATAGTTTTTGATAATTCTCTGTGAGCTCATTGAGCTTCCTTATAACCATTGTTTTGAACTCAATATCTTATAGTTCACTTGCCACTATTTCATTTAGCATTCTTTCTGAGGACTCCTCCTTTCCATTCATTTGTGGGTAGTTTCTTTGTTTTCCCATTATTTGTGAGACTCTCCTTGTTAGCCTCTGCTTCTTAAATTGATCTCCTGGAATTTGTGGTGTGAACTTGTATGGTAGGAGACCTGTGAGATTCAGTGGTGCAGTGTCCTTTATCTCCTGAACTTGATGCTTTTGGGGTGCCTTTTATGTCATTTATGTTGGCCCTTTGCATGTAATTAGGTTTTGATGGTTGTTGGGTCATTCTTTGATGTGTCCTTCCCTCTAGTTGGTTGACTGAGGGTCACTCCTCCCACCACATGCTGTATGTTGTTGTTCAGGTTCTCCCAGAACAAAATCACAAAGCCAAATGAACAAACCCACATCCATAAAAATATCTCCCCCTGCAATCCCACTATCAACAGTAAATGAACCAGTATTAATAAATGTGTAAAGAAAGGGGGAAAACAAACTATAGTATTAAATTTATTGTCTTAATATGCAAACTTGCTGGACAAGGAGTTAATGTTAAAAAGCTATGCAGGAAAGAAAATATCACTAATTATGGAGAAAACCACAGTGGATTTTATCTCAATAGCCTCTATTATTTATCACAGTTTTTTCTTTCTGTATCCACCTTTGGTGATGTCAGACATTGACCCTGTCTGACCTTAGGCAGCCTGCTCTGAAACTGCTTGGGTTCTACTGTCTGTGGCTGTCTCCTTCAAGTTGTTCATCTAGTTACTCTGTACTCAGTAGTCAGGCTTAAGCCCCATAGGGCAGGGTAGAATCATTCCTGGGGTTGGGGTTATTGTTTCTCCTCAGGCTACTGCTGCTCAGAGGGGAGTGGGTGCCTGAACAGGATAGTTGCTGCTGTGGTAAGAATGATGACTCAGCACCAGGATCCCTGTAGCTACTCTCTCAGTTCTCTCTCCAAAGCGTCCATTTCAAGTTTCTCCTCAAGCATCTCTCATCCACTTTGCTACCTCCTTTGCCAGGGATATACTGTCTGTGGCTGTCTCCTTTAGTTGTTAATCTAGTCACTCTGCACTCAGCAGTCAGGCTTAAGCACCACAGAACCAGGGCAGTGTCTCCTGGGGGGGAAGCTGTTGTTTCCCCTAAGGCTACTTCTGCTGGGAGGTAAGCAATCTGCTGGAACAGGATGGCTGCTGCCTGTGGGGTCTCCAGCTCACTCTGCACCCACCTTTGCCAGATCTCTAGGTAAGTGGCTGAAAATGAGAATTTGTGCTGTGGCCCTTTAAATGGCTCTGTGAGTCTCCAGTCATCTGTCTGTGGCAGAAAGAAACCCTGCCACTTTTTGCCACTGGTTGTTTTCTGTGTACATTTTGGGCTCTAGTGCTCTAGGCTGGGGATCCCAGCTTAGGATTTAAGACCCCACAGTTCTCAGGGGGATCCAACCAATTGCTTAATTATCCCTCCTGTGCTGTCACCTGTGTATGTCCATCCAGCCCTCTCAAGTGTCCACCACACTACTTACTAGTCAGTTAGTGCTGAAGATGACTCTTTTGTCAGTATGGTGATATTAGGCTTCTCTCTCAATATTGTTCAGTTGTTTGTTCTGGGTGATTTGTCCACATTTAGTTGTAATTCTGGGTTGGTCCTGGCAGGTGGTTAGTGTGGCTGACATTTAGTTCTCCACCATCTTGCCTCTCTCCATTACCTGTACTTTAAATTATGGTACCTGAATTTTATATGGCACAAGTCAACGGTTAAGAATACTATCACATATATTATTTGTAATATATGAAATATGTGTATATTAATAACATTATGATTACCAATATATTTTTATTGTGTGATATTCACAATATAATGCTACATTTTAAATAATTTATACATTACCTTCAGTAAGATTTTCTTTATGAGAAAAGGATCCTTGTAGAAAAATTTCAGATAGATTCACATCAAAATTATATGCAAAATCATGGCATTTTTATTAGTTTCCAGGCATTATGGAAACTAATGATATAGCGCTTAGCAAGGGAGAAACAATCCTTATTCTAGTGGTGTTTCCATTTCAGTGAGGAGGTAGCCAGTAAACATAGAAATAATGAGTTAGGCAATTGATTATAAATATGTACAGTAGCAATAAGATTACAGGTAGGGAGTAACTCTATATTCCCTCAGGTAAAATAGTTAGGATAGGGGTCGTTTTCTAAGAAGATATTAGTAGAAATGAATACCAAAAGATGAGGTTAAATCAACAATGGGAGGTACTGAGGGAAAGTATGGAGGCCAATTGAATTGTAGCTGCCAAGCATTGGGGTGGCATTGGTTGGGTGTTACAAGAAGATATGAAATATGGTGGGAGTCATGGTTGTGGTGAAGGGATGAGAATGGCCAAATGTCTTAGGAGGCTATGGCAGCAGTTCACTGTGAGCAGGTCTTCCATCAACATCGTACCCAAAGTCAGACAGCAACAGAAATAAGATATGACCACAAGCAATGTGTTTCCTGACTATAGGATAAAAGAGTGAAGATTCTATAATAAGAAGTGAACCTAAAATTTTTTTTCAACTCCATCTGGTAGCTTTTATTTCCCCTGAATTCCAATTTTAACTGCATAATGCACAAACCAGAAATATTAAAAGGGAGGTAGTTGAGATGGACAAAGGGCTGAAGGAGAATGATGAGACTGAGAATGTTAGTTTTGTTCTGAAGGGAAATTACTTGAGGAACACGATAGACTATGGCTTTAATGACTTATATTCAAGGATTTGAAATGGCATCAGTGGGTGAAAGCTTTAAGAACCTAGATTTTAGATGTCGGTAATGAGTAACTTTCTCATAGGCAGAGTAGCTCAAAGAGATGGCAGTGGTAGGGAAAGGCTGATAGATAAAGAGGAAATTTGAGCATTCAATATCACTATGAGGAAATATCTGACTTCCTTTTTAGTCTCTGAATTTCATCATCTCTGTTATCATTTATTCCATTATTACAATTATCCAGGCCAAGAATTTTGGAGCCATCCTTCCTTGTTTTCTAACTCTTTTCTTCCTCTCTGCACTCATACAATATACAAGCAAACCTGGTTAGCATTACCCTCAAAATGTTCCCAGAATCCAATTACTTACCCTCATCTCATACTCTCCCAATTGTTTTTCCATTCCCCAACTTGCCCCCATTCTGTCTACTTCATCTCCATTCAGCAGCCTATACAGTCCTTTCAAAATTGAAGTCAGGTCATGTTACTTATTTCTTTCAAATCTTCCAGTATTTTTTCATCTTACTGAGAGTAAAATCCAACCTCTTTGCATTTCTCCACATGTCTCCTGTACTCCTCTTTGACTCTTTCATATTCTCTTTCTACAGTTCCTCTCCTCCAGCCACACTGGCTCCTCACTCTCCTCTGAATCCTGCAAGCATAGTTTCACCTCTGGTAAGACCCTTCTTTCTCTTGCTCTTCCTTCTGCAGGGTGTGCTCTTTCATCATACATCTGGAAGAGTAATTTTCTCCCATTCTTCAGGTCTTTGCTTAATAGGGAGACCTTCTTGGATACCTAATATGAATATGCCTTCCCACATTGTCCAGATGAGCTCCATGAGACCAGGAGCTTTGTTAGGTTTATGACTGTATTTCTAGTGCCTAGAATGTTACCTGACCTAAAGCAGTTCTCCATAAGTAGTGGTAGGATAGATTAATACATTCAAACATTTGCCAAGTACATGTTTGTTATCAGAAACCACAAGATGCTGAGGAAGCCAATGCACATTTAAAAAAAGTCATAGGCTAAAGGAAGAGATAAACCAGTGGGATAGAAGTGCTGGAGGACAGCCATGTATCAATGGCCAGCTCAGTGTATGCTTGTCTCATGCTGAGTGGCACCTCATTAACCCTCACAGCCCCATGAATTGGAAACATGGTCTCCTTTCTGAAGAGGGAAATGGAGAACCATGGTGGGGTTCTTTAGGGCTCTAACCTGATCAAAATTGTGTGGGGGAAGATTGTTTTAAGTGCTTCATGCTGGAGGTCAGTAAATGAGATAGGAGACTATTGTGATAGTTCCTTTTAGAAAAAAAAAAAAACCTAGCCAGAACTAAACAATGCATCAGTGGGAACGGAGAGAAAGAAATGGCTTTTAGAAAGAGGTGGAAGTACAACTCTAGCATTCAGTAATGCAAAACTATAAATCAAGCATAATCTTGGGAGGCAGACATTATTCCCAGAAGCCATCTCACTTTATCTGCTGGAGTTGTTTCTTTTTATCCCTTTCAATAAAAGCAATTAGAAATACTTTCAGAATGTCTTCTTCATTAAAATGGAGGTTGTCATTCTGCACACTCTTGAGAAATGGATGTGACTATAACAATTCAACCATATATTCAGTTGCTTGCTTGCCTGCTCATGCTGCTTGGTGGGTGATAAAACTCTAAAAATGAGGACTCTACCTCATATAACCCAGTATCTGAGCCACAGAGAGAAAAATACTTTTGAGGAAATAGATATGTTAGACCTAGGCAGGCCTAGGAGGAATGAAAATCACCAGGTGAGAAAATGGCACTGTGGGAAGCTGCCTGCAGACCCTACCCAGGAAGATTAGGGTCTGGGACTGGCTTATCCAGCATAACAGGATGCAGCTTTCACCCAGCAACTGGCTGTAGCCAATCAGACTCTAATACCCCAAGTGCAGGTTTTTGCATTTAAAAACCTGGATCTAAGAACAACTGAGTGAGTCCCAGCCTCCCTTGATTGGCTCCCCATCCTCCCTTGGCTGTCCCTACTTTCCTCTTAACCTCCCTCAGATGGCTCCACTTTCTCTCTTATTTCCCATTAATAAACCCTGCTCTCTGTAGCTCTCTACGTCCATCTGGTTTCTTGAGTGACTCCGACCTAACAAGATATATTTGTGGGAGTGGTGTCAATTTTATTAAAGCCTTATTCTGGCATTGCTAAAATCTAAAACTGTTGTTAGACTAAATAGAGGTGTATTGTCGCTTCCTGCAGCATTGCCATTATTTTCTACATTGTAAGTGCCTACAAACAACCATATAGACCCCTGGTTTCCAGGAATCATGTTTAACCCAAAACCAAGACTGCCTACCTTGGCTTTTCTCCTTTTCTACCCAGAGAAAGTCTCTAAGCCCAAGAGATGGTAGCTCTCAAACAGAGGACTAAAGTCCAAGCAAATCTGTAATAACAATTTCATTAAAGGGAGACCCTACAAAGTTTGAGAAAAAAATTTTAACTCAGGGATTGGTAGATGCTGGGAAACTTGGTTAAAAACAACAGCAACGATCACAAAAATAAGCCTTGTTGAGATGAACTCAGTAGTGAAGAAACAAACAAAGAAACATCAGATAGCAGAGAGATGCAAAATCTGTAGGGTTAACTTCACTTTCTTGAATTGGGCATTAAGTAGACTTGGTTAAGGTGGATAAGAGATCCATATCCTCATTATCTCCATTGTAGATTTCATTAGAACAAGATCAGGCCTCTACGGCTAGGTGTTTGGATAGCTCAGAGATTGGCAGAGCAGAGCAGACACAAGATAAGAAGTCTGCCTCAATAAGATGGGCTCTACATCATGGAATCCCGTGGCAAATGGGCATCTGATGGCAATATGTCAGAACCCAGAATGTGAAAATTGTCACTGCTATACATTAATCATGCAACAAACACCTCGTGTGCATTCCCTGCTGGGCAAGAAATGTGAGAACAAGTGTTATCACTCTCCTGCTTCAGTTTATGGTCTAGAAAAGGGTGTGACACAGCTATACAAACAGCTCTTGGCAGGTGCCTTTGTTTATTCCTAAGACTCTGGAGAGCCTTTTAGTGAATCTTCTCCAGCCCTCTCTGGAGAGGTGCTTTCTTTTTTGATTTAAGAAACAGCCACAACCAGTGACAGGGTGATAGGATGCTGTCTGATTTGATGATGGAGGTTAGGGCACAGCTTATCTACACTTTATTTTCTTGCTTGTGAATTCTCAGGTCATAATAAAGCATTACATGTCTACAGACCAGCAAAAAGAATTAATTAAGGGGATCCTTTTAATGTACAAAGCAGCTTACTGAGATAATGGAAAAGGCTTTGGTAAGACTTGGCTTAATTGGAATTTCAAGCAATTCTTCACTTGTTGTACCAGAGATTTTTACTATTATAGACAAGATGAGCAAGCTGTTTAAAGAGCTTATGGGAAGAACTGGACTTAGAGGTTTTAGCAAAGGTGGATTTGGCTCAGAAAATCAGAGCTGCCTCAGAAAACAGCAAACAGAGAACCTGGACTTGTTCTCTTGTCACTGCATGAACATGTAAGGCTTATTAGCCTCTATTGTCCAAGACCACACAGAAATTAGATGAACAGGAGAGTCAAGTCCTAGTGAATCAAACTTTCTTCCCATTTCTAGGTATAAATATGGTTATGAGGCACATGCAGAGCATAGGCTTTGAAGTTTAAAATGCATGTTGTACCCCAGGTCTACCACATGGTTCCTCATAAATTTCAGCTAATAATACCTCTCCACCCTTCACAGGAACTGTTTGGATATTAACTGTTAATAAAATATGCTAAATGCATAGTGTTCTGATGAAATATATAGCATTCTCTGGATAGGCTATATGAGTAAACAAGACTCAGAGACTACCTTAAAGAAGTTGACAATGAGAGGTAGATGGCAGACAATTACACTGGGATGAAGTCCTTTCCATTCAAGTCAAAAGTTAAGCCCCATATTAACTGAGAAACTGGAAAACAAAACCTCTTAAAATAAATGTCTTTCAAGGACATGACAGGACTTCAGGAAAAAAGATAGTGGCTCTGTATTTTCGTGGGTTGGCTAAGAGGGTAGGGGATACCAGACAATGACTGAAGATTTAGCTTTGCTTCCTAGTCTTTCTGCCCTACAGGACAGCCCTGATGCATTTTTCCCTGGTCCAAATGCTACTCATTATAAAAACCTATGCCTTCAATTCAGTAGGACCATCTGAAGAGCTGTTTGTCTGGAAATTTAGCTTGATTCACATCTGCATTACCAATGATTACCAGTGACTAGTTGATTGTGTCTTGACATGAGCTCCAATTGCAATAATGCTATATGTTACCCTAAAATGTATTTCATTAAAGGCTAATTCTAGTTGTTTCTTGTTGTCTTATTGAAGTTTAACTAAAATTCTCTTAGTGCATCTAATGGACAGCTTTGGGGAACAAAACTATATTGTTCTCTTGTGATGTTTAGTCCATTTACTTGGTCAGAGAGTGCAAAGAGCAATTCATTGGTTGCAAGATAAGGATAGGAAGTCCTTCAGGGGTGGCACTTTCCTCAGTGAAAACACTGATTCTGCTCTTGTGATAGAAAAGAGCATGAAATGGAATTCAGAGAATTTTCCTGAAGCTTTTTCCAAGTGGAAGGTATATATGATTTTGAAATGAAGCAGACTTAAATACGTAAGACCCCAGAGGCAAGAAAGAATCCAGAAAAATTTGCATTTGCTGGAATAATAACATTCTAAATATAGCAGCAAAGCTTCCCCAATGCACCTAAAATTCCAGGATGAGCTTCTCACAGGAGGCTGGATTATAGTAGTTTATGTGAAGGAAAAATGGACCCATATCTATTATGCTCCTCAATGCATATTATACCAGTGTCTGATATGAATTTACTACTATGAAGAGCTTTCATATTTGTTCTTTAATTTTATTTTCACAGCAACCCTGAGAAGCATATATTTTTATTTCCATTTACAGATTAAGCTACTGAGGGCGAGAAAAGGCAAATAATTTTCTTCGTTTGAGACAACCACCCAGGGTGCAGATCGAGATGTGGAACCTAAGCTTTTTCCTTCAAATGCCAAGAGTTTCTACTCCACAGGTTTCTGTAAGACTGTTTTGCTTCCATTTTGCAATTCCTCACAGCAGTTACTGGTGGTTCTACCCTAAAAAATCCTACCAGGACCCTTATGCCAGCAACAGGAAGCTCTCAATACCCTCTCACTCTAGGTCTGGGGTTCTGAAATGTGAATGCTCTTCAGTTATTGGGGAAAGCTTCTTAAACACACACTGCTGGGATCTACTGAACTCTAGTTTAGTAGGTTTGGAATGCAGCCAGACAATTTGCATTCCTTTCCTTTTCTTTCTAATAGCTTCATTGAGATATACTTTATATACCATGAAATTCAACCATTTTTAATAACTTGACCTACTGTGCAATCATCACCACAATCTAGTTTTAAAACACTTTCATACTCCCAGAAAATCCTTTGTGTCTGTTTGCTGTGGGTCCAGTTCCCACTCCCATTCCCTGGCAGCCACTATTCTATTTTCAGTCTCTATAATTTGCCTATTCTGGAGGTCAATGCATTATGTGGTCTTTTGAATCTACCTTCTTTCACTTAGTGTGAGATTCATGTTGTAGCATGCATCAGTACTTCATTCCTTTTTTCCATTACTAAATAATATTCCATTTACTGGATATGGGCACAATTTACTTAACTATTCCCTGAAAATTTGCACGTCTAACAAGTTCCCAGGTGATGCTGATGCTATCGTTCTGGAGACTTACACTTTGAGAACCACTGATTTAGGTCAACAGCTCTCAACCTTGGCTGCCACTGGAATCTGTAAAGGACATTTTACCGAATACTACTTGAAAGACTTAACCATATCCTGATTTTAAATGGTCTGAGGTAGGGCCCAGGAACTGGTGCTTTTATAGAACTTTCCAAGTGATTTGAATAATAAATAGCTGAGATTGAAACTTATATCTCGCCTGGCCGGTATTGCTCAGTTTGTTAGGTGTCGTCCTGAAAAGCCAAAGTTTGCTGCTTGGATCCCCAGCCAGGGCACATGTCTCAGTTGGGGGTTCAGTCCCCAAAGTGTGTATAAGAGACAACTGATAGATGTTTTTCTGTCACATTGATGTTTCTCTTCCTCTATTTCTCCTTCCCTCCCTTCTCTCTAAAAATGAATAAATAAAATCCATAAAAGAAGAAAGAAAATTACATTTCTAACTTCTTGCTACTCAAAGTGTTTCATGGACCAGTGGCAGCAGCACTTAACCAGGAGTGTGTTGAAATCTCTGAATCTCAAGTTCCATCCCAAACTCCTGAATCAGAATCAGCATTTTGACAATATCTCCAGGTGATTCCTGTATACACGGAGATGTAAGAAGTGCTGCTCCACAGCAGGGAAAACAAAATGCCTAGAACAAAAAGACAGGAATGAAAGGAAAATTTTAATTTCAGACTGAACTGTTACCAGGTCCAAACAAAAGGCATCTGATGAACGGCGGTTCCTTTAATATAACTTGCCAAGATTATCTCCTGTATTTGTGAAATTATGGGACTATTGCTGACCTTCCTCTCTAGTCACTATGGCTACAGATGAGCCTAGTGAAGGCATCTGGATTAATGTGCTTATTCTGCTAGATCTCATTCTCTTTCCAGGGAGTGTAGCTGGCATATGTTTATGTGTTTCATCTGTGCCCATCCTACTGGGATTCCTGTAATTTTTCTTTTATCTTGAAGTCTGAAGCCATGTTTAGATTCAATGGAACCTTGACCTCTTGACCATATTAAGTATGACAACATTTTGGTGAACCTATTTAGTTCTGGGAATGGATATGTAGGTATTAGAGTACAGAGATCAAGACACAGTGTCTGCCTGAAGGTACTTAGTATAGTAAGGGGTTCAGGGCTTTAATGATACATATAATGCTCAATGCAATGATTGCTGAAGCTTTAAAAAGAAATGTCCATAACCTAATATTGAAGTGGAGGCCTAGTCAGGAAAGGCTTCCTAGAGGAGATAATTATTAGGATAATGTTGGACAATTAATAATCAAATTGTGGTCATGAGCAGGTGTCAGGGGCACTAATAAGTCATAGGAAAGAAGCCTGGAAACATGAAAATGTTTGAAATCTTGCTTCATTTTTAGGAATGAGTATGTAAAAAAAATAGCTGCAGAATCTCAAATTAGTCTTTTCTGAGGATGATCAGGAGATGAATGCATGCTACGTTTTGAGCTTGAAGACAGAGTGCTTTTAATACAGAGACAGAGACCCCAAACCCAACTATATTTCTAACAAGACAGCATGATGTGAAAAGAATATGACTGCATTTCTTAGGGTGTGGGAGGTCTAGTACGTGGAGGTCTATGCAGGGTCGCCTCCATCATCTCACCTCGGGTAGGCAATCTGACTGCTCATTTCTGGAGCCTCACAACTGGGGGGTCTCCAAGAATGTGTTTTGGGCAATGGAAGATGAGAACCAGTCAAATGGAGATTCTGTTCTTCTGGACAAAAACAGTGCCAACAGGAGAAGGGGGACTAGGCAGGAAGCTATACATCAGGATTCTGAAGTCAGAGACCAAGACATGGCTTCAAATAAGAGCATTGAACCTCACCAACTAAGTGAAAACAATGTAAGTAAAACATTAGATATAATGTCAAATTTGATACAGATGATCAATTGATGACAATTTCCCTCCCTGTGATAAGACCCTTTCTATGAAAAATATCCTGGAGATCAAACCCAGATTCCATCTGTCACTTGCCCCATTGCCTCCCTTATATTGTCCAGTATAATTATAGCCTGACCTTCAGCTATGCAGTCAGAGGCACTTATTGCAGTTGGTGACTGTAATTCATGCAGCAGTCTACAAAGAATTTAAGTTTTGAAGTTTAAGTTTCCTTCCCTGCTCCCTTCCCTCTCTCCTTTCAAGTTAAATTTTCTATCTGCAGCTGTCTGAATACTAAGGGCTTTAAAAATTTGTGAAACAAGTAGAAGAGAATTAACATTCAAGGGATTATCTCATTTTAATCCTCAAAACAACTCCATGAAGTGGATAAAAAAATATGATCCCCATTTTACAGGTTTAGAAATACTAAGGCATATAATCTTGTCCAAGACTACCCAGTTACTAAGTGGTGGAAATGGTCAGTTCAAGGTTTTTTCCCCACCTCAGGCTACCCTCAGTGGGGCTGTTTCATGTGTCAGCTGTTCAGCAGACACTATAGGAACATGTGTTCTTGGATGCTCAAGTTGTAGTGCTGGTGATCACTACCCTCAGAAATAGATAATGATGATCTTGGGAGCAGTACTGGGCTTATGAAATGTGAATATGAGTGAGTATTAGAATCCTCTCATCTGCTGATAGGGTAGGTCTATAACCCTAGGCCAGGCAGACAAGGAGCTAGACTGAGAGTTTGCACAGATGTTTCTATGTGTTCCATTTAGAATCTGTACTGTGGGGTCAAAGCAGGACTCAGATCCAGGAAAGAGTGCATGAATCACAGCTGCAGAACAATTTCATTTGCTGAATACCAGAAGACAAGTTAGCTTAAAAACAAATTGTGTGTACAAAAGGATTGGCTGAGGCCATTGTGGACAGGCATGCCATACAGCAGGTTATGTCTTGTCTTTAATAACACTGTCCTCTGGTGGGGACAGAAAATAAGGTTAATCTATCACATCTGTCCTCATAGTGGAGACTTCTCCCTATTCCTTAATTTTTTCAAGTTTTAAAATACTCATTTTGTTTGAATGAATGGGATTATTGTTTAAATTTGTAAATTAATATAATTAACAAAGAAATCATAACTGATGTGTCAGATTACATTTATTTGGCATCTACTCCATTAATGCCTAGGATCTAAAAAGCATTGTTACTCATGTACACACTGTTAATTATCTCAACACGTTTAATTGCTGTTTTCTTAAATAACTAGTAGGCCATATGTAAATGATCTTTCAAGCATTAACATTTCATTTTGTGAAAAAGTAAAACACTGAACAGATTGCTTGATACATTAGACTGAATGTGATCTTTGGGCCATTCATGCTGTATTAGAGAAATGGGAAACCAGGGGAATGATTTCCCCTTACCATCCTAACCTAAAACCCAGGGGCCAAGGGGCATCAATATAACTACACTTGGAAATTACAGAATTGTCAAAAGAATGGTAACTCTGTAGTATAAATTGTGGAGCATATGTTAGAATTCTATTTTTTCCTGTGACTGTAAACTATGCAATTTTTTATCAAGCTAGAAAACAGAAATGATAATGTCAAACATTTAGGGAGCACTTGCTCTATTCTAAGCACTGTGCAAGGGACTTGGTGTATTTTGTTTTTCATTTCATTCTCATAATAGTCCTATGGTAAAGATGATGTGATTATCATCCCACTTATCAACCTAAGCAGGGACAAGTTAACTAACTTTCTCAAAGTCACGAACTGATGATGTTTGCATTTGGGATGCTTGTCTAATATTCCTTCTACGTGAGATTGTTCAGTGGTCCTATTTGGTAGATGTTCTTTAAGACTCCCAATGACCATGCTGCCTTTGTGTATTGAGGATCTGAGCTTCACATCAAATAAAAAGTAGTTCCTAAAGATTAATTTTCTAGAAAATCTTAAAAACTTCTATAAACCTGCTTCTTATCAAGTATGTTTGGACAGATGTATTAATCTATTTAAGAGACTGGTTTGGTAGATGCCAATGCTTTTTCTTGTTTTCCACTATAGTCAGGGAGGCATATGGTGAACATAGAGGAAAGGGGGAGATTGTGAGTATGTGTGTGTTGTTTAAAGAAAAAGATGAGAGGAGGGGACAGAGAGCATGAAAAGAAGGTTGAAGTAATATATGAGTGAATATAAATGGAGGATGCTTTCCTTTTTCCTCAATAGGATTTTGTGAAGATCCAGACATAGCTCAATGCAACAAATGTTAGGAATTATAACAATAGCATTCAAGAAAATATTGAGTTCTATAAAGATAACCTTATTGAGTGGCTATCAATGGGCCTGTCACTGTAGGTAGAGTAAGAAGGTTGAACCATTTCTACAATAATCCAGAGAAATGAACAGATAGAGGCTTTGCTTTCAACAGAATGTGGCAAACCACCCCGCTGCAAGAAGGCTCAGAGTGGTGGTAACCTTGGTGAGTTTGAGACAAATACTATAGTTTTCCTGACAAAAACTGTACCAGCGAGTAGATAGGCAATGATGCAATGCAAGAGAAAGAGGCTGCATGTGTGGTAGCAAACTTCAGTTACCTGTGAATTAAGAATATAACATTTATATAAACATCGATCCACTAAATATGCTCAGTCAAAATATCATATTAATTTAGAACTTTGTTGAATTTGAAAGAGATGACAAATTTATAATGTTAGTGAAAAAACAAAGGCAGAACCTACTGGAAACTGGTGTGATTTATAAGGGCCCATGTACATTACAATGAGGGTGAGAGAATGATTTAGCCATGAGCAACCCAAGCCACTGTCAAAAACATGCTTCAGAGCACAAGTTCTCTGAAATGTCACCAATGACATTTAAAAAATAGCCTACCTCAATTCTGAATCCTTGTCATTTCCTGGCTTTTCAATGTTCCCTAATAGCTGGCTCATTTAGCCACATTTCTTGAGTTACACACAATCAGTGGCTGTTCATAGGCTTAAGTGCATAGTACTTGGGGGGAAAAATAATGCTAGGGAAGTCACTTGAGTTGGAGGACTTCTTTCTCTCTGGAGAGATTACATGCATAAGTCCAATGTGAACTAATGCTGACAAACACAGGGTTATGAAAACCAGAAAGGACCCACTAGGCTGTAGGCTTTCATCCTGCCCTGTTAAAAATAATTCAGTGTTCTTCACAAACTCCCAGGGATAACATGGATTCTGTGCCACTGGATGGGTGGCTCACAGGGCTACCAGCTCATTGAATATAGTCCTGCCATGCGTGAAACTCTTTTAAAAACACAGTGTTTCCCAGTTCTACAGTTATATTCATGCTGTTCACTTTGATTTGAAGTTATCTCCATACATTTACCACCATCACCCTATTCCAGTATGCCTAGAAGGCTCCTAATTATTCCTTAAGTTACATATTCTGTGAAGCCTTTTCTAACTATCCCAAGTTGTGTTACCTTATTTTTTTTGTCTAATGATTTTTAGACAATAAACTTGTAGACAGTACCTACAATATCTTATGTATGTGACTTAGGACCGAGCAAGAGATCAGTAAAATTTCTTAAATGCATAAATTAAGGGAAGTTCAGGATGACAAAAATAAAGTCAAGAAGAGAGGGAGAAAGTGGAAAAGGGAGAGAAAGATGGAAAAAATGGAAAATTAAGTTATAGCCATGGCATTGTGGTATAGACTAGAACACTTTGTGGTATAGACTGGATCATGGAGCTAGAACCTAAATAGTTCTAGCTCTCTCTCCATGACTGTGACTGTGACTATTGCTCTGGGAGTGGCAGTATCTGGGGGAAACAAAATTTTTCCCCTGTGTTTCTCTAAGATTGTTTGCAGCCTCTGAGGTTCTTGTTGTCCATAATAATGACATGTAGAAATTATTATTTTTTACATCAAGAACTCAGAGAAGTCATAAAACTCTAATCCTTTGTAATTAGGCCTTCCTGCAGTCTCTGATATTTATTTGACTTATAAACTGACAGTAATCCCTGTTGAGTATCAATATAAGGAATATCTCACAGTGCTCCTCAGCCTGCTCTGGAACTCCTGGCTTGGCATTTCAGAAGTCAAGGATGGAAACCTCTCCACAGCACCCAATCTTTATTCCCAAATCCTGGGTCACCTCTGTCAAGACTGTTGAGGCCTCCTCTAACTGAATAATGGGGCAAACTTTTACATAAGTGATGGCCAGGCTGAAGTCTTTTGTGAAAGAAACTTCAAGAAGGAGAAATCTTCCAAACATAAGACCAGGCTCAGTTCCTAGGGCCAAAGGCTTGGATACTAGAACATTCCCAAGCATCCAAATGCTGAAAGCAATTGGAGAAAAACAGAAGTGAGCTCTTTGTTTAGAGAAAATAACAATCTGGACCTTTCCCATCTTTAGTTTGTTGACATTGTGGCAGGGGATGTTGCTATGCTAAGTGTTATACATGATTATCCATTCACCTTCATAACAGCAATGAATTAGTTTTTAAATTTATTTCATTTGATTTACAGATGAGTAAATGGAGGCATAGAGTTGTGGCACTAGTTGGGTTCACTGAGATGGAGTTAGGAGTATAAAAGTTTATTGTGGAGTAATGCCTGTGAAAGGATCAGAGGGGAGCAGGATTAGTCAAGGGGAGCCATCAGGCCACTGTATAGACTTGACAAAAAGACTCTGCACATCCAATGGGGAGGAGAGCAAAGACTGCCCTCTAGAAGAAGCTCCTCTTTTGAAGGAAATGTCTAGGTACTTGTACCACTACTGTGCTTACTCACTAGTAGGAGCTGCCTCCACAATAGTGTGACATCAACTTGAAAGTCTAGGTGAGGCCTACTGATGACTGAAGACCATCAGCTATCCACATCCCTCTACCCCTCTCCTGCAAATCTGTTCTGGCAGGGGAAGCTGAATGGCATATCTATAGGTTTTCCACAGGCAGGGAATGTTTCTGACCAAATAAATGGTAGCAAGTGACAGGGCCAGTTTTTGAACCCAGGTGATATGAGTCCAGTCACAGCTTTCCTATAGCTGTGTCTGGTGTAGAGCTGGCAAAAGACAAGCTGCAAGTACTTCCACCTCACTTCTTCATCAAGCTCCCTGCAGACCACTCACCCTGAAAAAGACCTGCGAGTTTCTATGATGGCCAGGACAGCTTTGCTGGTGGGTGCCCGTCTGAAGCCATGATCTGGCCTTCTCACTACTTACCTTACCAGCAGCACAGGCTATGCCCTGGGCTTCCTTCAAAGATGGCCTGCTTTGTCTTTAGCTCTCCTTCTATCCCTTCTGGGCCCTTATCACCCCACTTTCAGCCAAGATTTTTTCAGAGGAAAAGGAAGATTTATCCTCGTTTCTGTTGGTCTCCCAACACATAGTCCCTCTGTCTTCATTTTCACTCAATCATAACAGCAATTTTATAATTTTTCATCCTATTTCCTATCTCAAAAAAAAACCTCAAAGCACATTCTTGTAGAATTTGTCTGAAGAGAGCACCTATGCCTCCAGCATCACATCCAATGTCAACCCTTCCATTTCCTCTTTGTCTTAGTGTCTTCCTTCCCCTGCTAAAATGGACCATTCACATCAGAGTTTTACTGACCATGAGTTTAAGTCCAAAACACCCAGTGGCTGTTCTTTCTCCCTAAATCCTTATAGAACCCTTCTACAAATATAACACACCCTCAGTGGCCAGTTCTGATACAGTCTAGCATGCCAGAGTCCCTTCTCAGATACATTTACTGAAAGGAAATACTCCTGCAACCTTTGCTCCATTATCATTGAGCTGACAAAGGTGCATCAGAGAAAGAAAGGTAGGGAGGGATTTAGAGGAGATTGGCCTTTGTCCCTCCACCCTGATTGGGTACTGAATCATTTCCAAGTCAGGATGACTTTCTACCCAGTTGTTCTCCTATGGAGTCAGCAGTCAGTGTATTAATGTGATCCCTGTGCAGCCCTGAGTGAATAATGATAAGCTGGCACAGATGCAATTATGCATTGACAATTTCAGGGCTGCCTCTGCCAGCCCCATCTATTCCAGCAACTCACAGATTTCAAACTCTACCCTGTGTGGTTTTAAATCACTCAGGACCTAGGCAGGGGACAGTCAACCCACAGGGGTGTGACCATTGTGTAAGGTCATTGGCATGATGAGATTGCACCTTGAAAATTGTGTCACCTTTCCCAAGTGGAACAAGGTGTCACTGAGTCTGTTTATAATATGATACTGTTTTCCTCAATTGTTTTGACATTGAGGCCAGGCTGCAGCAACAACCCAGTGGAAAATGGAGCTAAAGATATGGTAATGTGCCACCTGGGAAATGAAGCAGCATCAAAAATCTAATTTCCATGAACAAATTTTTAGCACAATCACTGATGGAACAATCATATTCACCTAAATCTTTAACTGAGCATTTACAAACTATGATTCCATTAGAGTTTAAACCAGACTACACTTGCAAATGTGTTTTAATAGAAAAACTAATTAAAATAACCTGATATTGTATCTACTGTGAGAATTAAAAAAATGACTATCCACTACAGAATGAGAATAAGTTACAGCACTATTTTTCATGGTATATATTATGAACCAAAGAGATCTCTAAGTCTTGTTAGACATAGAATAAAATCTTAACATAAAATTTGGTTTATGTGCCAATTTTAATTTAATCTTCCAGTTATAGTTAATTATACTGTTCCCTTTATTCAAGGGTATTCTCATGCCATCTCTGAGGGATGCACTCTTGCTCCAATGCCGCCTCAGAGACCTTTGCTTTGATCTCTGAACTTGGTCCTGTCATGGCCTAGTGGAGATCAATCACTCAGGCATCTCCTGGGACATCAGGTCAAGTGGAAAAAGTTCATCCCCTAGGATTCATGGTCCTCAGGACCTTCATAGCATCAACTGTCAATTTGACAAAGCCAGCTGAGTTTCTGTGTGTAATCCACAGATAGCATAATGCAGAGCAATTTATAAGAGACCAGCACTAAACCTTCAGGCTTTATAAAGAGGAAGAGTGATGGAACATCATTCTGCAGTAGGAAAAACACACTGTATATATTTAGCACTGTTTGATAACTGCATAGACGTGGACCAGTTGAATAAGCTCTTTGGGCCTCTGTTTGCTCATCTGTAAATAGGGTGTTTGCCCCATTTTGCAGTGGGTGAGCTGCCTCAGTAGAGTCCTAATCCAGTGTCTTGTGGCTCTGACACATTGTACTCTTGGAATATTCACAGGGGCCCAGTAATTGTTAGTCTTCTTCTACCCACCTCCCCAGTCATTGAGCAACATACACAAAGGTGACATCAAATCTTTCTTTATGTGACCCTGATGAAATTTGATGCAATACATATCAAATTTCATATTGCAAATACGCAATACGCAAATACGTATTGCATGGAGCAATACTATACTATAACAGGGTCCTTGAATAAAATTCTCAGCTCATTGTTGCTCTGGGAAGAAAAGCATTCATTACCAAAAAACAAGCATGTGTCCTATGAAATGACAAATACAGGAAGGTCACAGGGAAGCACAGACACTTTGGCAAAAATTCCAAAATTATAGCCCTGTCAGGCCACACTGGAAAAGAGCCACTTGGAGATCTCTAGTGGGAGTTTACAATATCTTGACACCCAAAAGAAGCCAGCTAGCTTGAGGAAAAGGAATTCCAATGCCCCAGCTTAAGGGCTTATAGCTCATTCACATGGGAAGGGGGAAGGCTAGGAAATGTGGATAAGCATATAAGGACAGCTTGGATTTTCCTAAGCATTTATGCAGATATCAACAGGATAAAGAGAGAGAAAGAGAGATGGAAATAGAGAAGAAGAGAAAGAGCTAATGTCTAACAGAAGTTTGGGATATGGCACACTAAGAAAATGCTAGACTTTTGGTATATATCATTTATCTTCATGCCAGCATTTAAAATTTCAAGTTGATATCATCTGTCTTTCCCTATACTGACTAGGAGATGAATGACTTGTCCAAGGTCATACAGTTAGTCAGAATGTCGATTTTATCTCACCCTTCTCACTCCCATGCTGGTACTTTCTATAAGATTGTATTTCTTACAAAAGAAATGACTAGGGAGTTTTTTAGTGGTACTTTAAGAAGTTGACAATAAAGGCCATGGAAATAAGAATAAGGCCTGCATGTGCATGGACAGTGTGTATTTGATGGTGTTTCATTCAGACCATGGCAAAATTAGCATCCCAAAGACCAGTATCAGTCACATTCTGTTCCTGCCTATGGCAGAGCCAGAGCAATGATATGAACACTCTCTGTCAAACAGAGAGGTGTCATCTATGAAGTGCCATGCAGATTCTTTGCCCTACTTGTGGCCCATGCCAGTGCAAGCTCCTTCCTCACTGGGCACTTTGACCTATCAGGTGGCCATAGGCAGGACTACTAGAACAAGCAAGCCCATCGGACCTCAAAAGCTTGTTTGTAGAGGATGCAGAGCTCTACACATTTAGATGGGAAGCCCAGGTTTCTCTGTTTCTCTGATTCTTGGAAATATGGGGAAAGTTGTGTTGTGCCATTCCCCTTTCCTGGGAAATATACCCACCTTTTTAGCCAAGCTCCTGATTTTTGTCATTGATGATGCATCTTTAATAGACATTCTTGAACACAACTTAGCTCTGCATGCCTGGGTGTTAAGCTCACATCTTTCTTCCTTAAAATTACACCCTCACCACCCCCACAGAAAACAGTATGTGCCAATAAATGAAATCAGCCTTTTAGCAACCATTGGTCTTTTGTGATTTTGGTCTCCCTGGGCTTGAAGGGCTGCAGGTGCTCATTCCTATTCTTAGTCTGTGCCTCTGTTGTCAGAGGGTTTGTGCAGTTGGTACAACCTCATCCTGAGTATTATTGCTTATAGGGATTCTGAAACCATAAATATTTGGTTTCTAAGTTCCCCTGGACATAGAACCTCAGAACTTATGTGCTTGAAGACTCTCAGAACAAATTATATCCAGATAGGACTTTTCTGAAAAAAGTTTAATTAAATCATATCCCTGTAAATATATTTCTATGAGCAACCCATTGTGTCCTGAAGTCTCTGGAAGACAGTATTCCTGTCACTTAGGAAAGGAAGCAGTCTTATGGAAGATGCTTGGAAATGCTCCTCATCTGAGGGAGCTGAGAGCTTCCTGGGTCCAACAGCTATCAGGATGAAAACAAGAGGGAATAAAGGCTTCTGGGCAGTATTGGGTCTATTGGGAGGCATGTATCTGAGTCTTGGAGGCCCCACGGTCCAATCTGTAAGTAACCAGAGGTAACAAATCTCTGTCTCTGCCTCCATCTGGTGGGATATACATGGCACTAGCATTAGGTGCCAGGGGCAAAGCCATTGTCCAACTACTCATTATTTGGAAATAAAGTGCTATTTTCTAATATGCAGAAATTACAGGTTGATAACATGATCCCAATGGAAACAAAGTATAGTGGCTGATTCTTTCTGTCATTCAAATCCTAGTGTCAGCAGGAAATCCCTTCCCCGAAGGTTAAAATAATGATGGTTAGAAAGGGTAGACTTTAAAACATAAATATCAGGTATTTGGGCTTTACTTTATGGAAATTCTTGACCATTTAGCTGTTTGGTAATTGCTAATCCTAGCTGAGTAAATATATGGTGAGTTCCAAATCATTTAATACTAAAATAAGAAAATGGCTCTCATTATATAAAACTTTTCCTTAGAACAACTTCCTTTGACACCAAAGTTCGCCATTCTTTCCAGCTGTGACTAGAGATCATAGAATGTTGTGAAATATCAGAACAGCCACATATACTTTTAATTTCCAATTCAGGAATGTTGGCCAAAGTGATAGGAAACAGGAAACTAAATTTTCTGAGCACTGGTTTATTTTTTTCCCATTCCCCAGCCCCTTCCTTTCCTAGTAGGTTGGAGATCTCTACAAATACTTTCATTCCCATTCTCTTGTCCAGCAGCTAACTCCAGGGCATGGCTGTGGCTGGGCAGAACCTGTTGGAGGGAGGTTAACCCAGGACACAAGGAACCAGCTACCATGCCAGGTTTGTGTCTCAGGATCTTTGCATGGACTATGCATACTGACTGGAAAAATGCCCCTAGCCACAGCTCTTCCCTTGACCAAATTCCTCTTTATTCAGATCTCCTGTTAAATGTGACTTCCTTTGACAAGCTTTATCTGACCTATATAGATAAGGCCATACATATTCCATGCAATTGGTTCTTACTGTATCTTAGGCTTTTCTTTATGACCTATCAGGAAGAATAACAAAGGGATTCTCAGTGGTGAACAGAAGCCAGAGAGCCAGAACATGAGTGTCTTTGAAGGCCAAGGGAGGCAGTTATCATCTGATCAAGGTGCACAAGGTCTGTCCAGAAGGTAGCCAGCCATGTAACATGAAAGACAGAGATATTTATTAAAGAAGATACAAGAAACACTGAACATAGGACAATGATGCCTCAGTCCCCTTCAAAGTAGGCAACTTGGGACTTCACACAGTTCTCCCAATTGCCGTCAGCTTCCCCACTGTATTTTCCTAAATATCACTGATGGTCTGAAATCTTCCCTTTCAATGGTGATTTTAGTTTTGGGAAAAGCCAGAAGTCACAGGACACCAAATCTAGGTTGTGAGGTGCAGGGGCTGAGTCACCTGGATGATTTGATGTTTTGCCAAAAAACTCAGCACCTGCATGAGATATGATACATGAGGAGTGCGTCATCTGTGATGAAGCTGCCACTAACCAGTTGCCATAGCTGAGCCCTCCTGAATCATCTAAATAGCTTCTGTGGAGGGATGTTTAAACTTGACACAAAACTGGATGCAGATTTGTTGCTCTACTCACTTAGTCATTTAGAATGTGCCAGCCACAGAGTACACATGCTCATTCGGTGGCATCTATTTCAATGGTATCAGTAAAGTCTTCATTGTTCATGCATGAACATTTCAGTCCACTCTCCTTGGCTTCCAGGTTACATTGATATCACACAAACCATTCTCCTTATGTAAACAACGACTGGACTTTTTCCAGACAGACCTGGTATACAATGTTTTAGCCTCCTCTAGAGGATGAAAGCAAACCATATAGGGGGCAACTTCCAATTAAAGATGCTGGGATCAGCCTTTGGGTAAACTTATTTCTGTCTTCTTATTCTGTGGATATATATTCTCATACTCCAAGCATTCCATCACTGCCTCAGACCCATTTTTATACTATATTGTTTTCAACCAAACTATGCTGGATTAGAAAACATATATTCTGCTTCCTTTAAGATAATTTTCTGGCATGAACATATTGCAGATTCCTGACTCTGCCTCTTTACTTCTGTTGTAATAACCTATGTCTTCTTACCAGCTTTCTTCCTGGCCTCCTTCCTCAGTAGTTCTGAGCACATCTGTCTTATCTCTAGCTGGGGCCTGTCATGACACCAGCCATTCTCAGCTAGAACTTAAAAAAAAAAAAGAAGCCAGGGTTTAGTTTGTGCTAGGTTTTAGGGGGAGAATTAAAATGACTCAGGAAAAGCAAGACAAGATCTTAATCTTTGAGAGGTTTAAACTTCAGAATGGTTTTATTTATCTGCTGGGAGGCAGACACCTGGAGCAAGAGTGTCTGTGATGAGTTCAGAGGGTAGGTAAGGACACCTTGATTCCCTTTTGCCTGAGTTTAGAATTAATCCTGGGGATGAAGTGTAGGTCATTGTCTGATGTTTACAGTCCAGTGTCTTCACAGGTAGGTAAATGTAGGTTGTATGATCTTTTGATGCTGCCTTCCATTTTGCCATTTCTGCTCTTATTTCTTGATGTCCAAGTCACCCCTAGGGAATATCTGACAACTTTAAAAGATTATAAGGAGTAACAACAGCTGTGACTGGAGGCCATAGAATGTTGTAAAATGTTAAAACTGTCAAATATACTTTCTAATTTTCAATTCAGAAACACTGGCCAAAGTGATGGGAAAGCCAGCATCATTTTCAAAACAACATGTGCATTCTCAGGGGTGTAATAGCAGCTGATATTAGAGATTTTATTTGATACATTCTAGAACTGATCATTCATGTGGAAATACACTTACTTACCTTATAAGGATTGCTACCCAACTGCTCCTTTGGGCTTTCACAGCTCATTAGCACCTTGTTAGAGAGGATTGCAGGTCAAACTCTGGCACCAAAAATCCACTGTAGATAGGTCCTTAGTGACAGGATTATTTGTGTTCTCCTCTTCTGAATTCAATTTGCATGCTAATTACCTTTTGTGCATGCAAAACTACATCTAAGCACATTTAACACATGTACATATATATATATATATATATATATATATATATATATATAGTAGTAATTCTATTCTTCCTCTTTGAATTTCAGTTTCGATACATTACCATCTCACTGAGAAACAATCATATTCATTAGTCCTTTTTAGCCCAGAATTGGAGGTAGTCCTATTCCAAAATTCAAGAAGCCACGTTCATTAATTTAGCTTCCAGAACTTAGGAGCAAGAATGGATTACCTGCATTCCCTGACACAAGGGAGGACTTTTTTCCTGCCTGAGTTATTTCACATGAAAGTATGGAAATTGGTTGTCTAATATTCAATATTGGAGATCTAGTGACTCCTCTCTATCCAAATGTGGCTCCGAGTTCTTTAAATAGTTACTGAGGTCACCATTTTGCCTTCTGTAGTGTGTTTGTGTGCAAGTGTTACGAGCACACACAAAACACACACACTAAAACCCGGTTGCATTAACTGAAGTCTGTTACCTTGCAGATTTACTTTATGGTTTTAATTCAAATGTAATTGACCACAACAATGATGATGGAGCTAAAACTCTTTAGTGGAATTAACTATAAAACATTCCACCCACCGGTGAAATGTGCTACACAGGAAATGTTTATGCAAACACTCTGTTGAAAATTTGTAAATAGGAAAATTTCCTGGAAAACAATAAAAATAGAATTTAGAGGCTAGTGGCATATAAGTGAGAGCAAGTAAACCACATTAGCCCATTCTGAAGCCTCTTTGATTTCTTCCATATATTTTTTTATGTTCATATAATAGGATGGACTTAGCTGATGTCTCCGAATCACCTTGATGCTGCTTTTCCCTGAACGAGTTATAGATTCTCCCTTCAGTGGGGATTCTGCTATGAACCTCAGTGTGGGAGTTAGAGGAAAGATGACATATTTGGGATTCTATGAAACCACTTTCAGTATTTCTCCTAACTTGTATATTATAAGTCTTTCTCAGAAAATGTAATTGAAATTACAGTCTGTATCTCTGGTTAAATAAGACATTATCTGAGAAATTTATCAAGATACTAAGAGGCTGCATGATGTCTGAGTGGGTGTTTCAGCAGTGTTGAGAAAGCCCTGATGTTTAACATGGGGGTCTTGTAGACATTTCTAAAAATAGGCAAGTAAGGGCAGAAAGCCTCTCAGAATAATCTCAAGAGTCACCTTCACCAGGAAGCATTTCTGATCACCACTATCCCCACCCAGTACCCTCACTCCTCATGTGCTTCCAAGGGGCTCCTCATATTTCTATCACAACAGCTTTGGATGCTAAAGAGATTCCACTAGAGGGAGAGCACTTGAATACCATAATTGTGTCTCCTTTGTTTTCAGTCTTTCCAGATCTTAGTACTTAGTAGGTACTCAATCAATACTTGAGATGAGTAATAAAAGGCCGCGTATATTTTCTGTGACTTATGGAAATGAGTTCTTGTTATGTTTTGTACTTAAGTTTACCTCCCCATGCCATCCCCACTTCATTTGCACCAATAAACACCACCATAGACTCATGCTTCAAACTTATTAGAATGATACAGTGCCCACTGTAGCAAATAAACTGGGACATTCCATTTAGAATCAGCAAGTTTCTTATTTCCAGGGTTGTGTGGAAGGAGGGTAAATAATCCCTGCCAGTCTCAGAAGAAATAAAAGAACCACAAGTCTGAAGAGCTTTGGAGGGAGCAATAATGATTATTTCTAACCAACCCCCAGGCAACATCCATGTACAAAAGTCCAGGAGAGGAACCCTTGAATCTTTGTAAATGTTGTTGACTAAACCTCTACTCATCTAGAGTCTATGTCCTGGAAACCACTTGAATATGGAGAACCTCACACTCTGACCACCTCTGGTATAAAGAGTTTAAACTGATAAGACTAGAGTAAACCAGGTTGGGGTAGGTAGGAGGTTGGGGATTAGGTGAGGAAACAAGAGACGTGGTTGTCTGACCTTATATCCCATTTCCTCTTGCTGCTAAGCAACTGGACATTTCACAAATTGGCTTCAAACAGGTGGGGCTTTATGGATTGTCTAATCTGATACTTCTAGAAAAGATCAGCTAATTAGAGAACTTGGGAGGGAGGTGAGCTATCGGGGAAAAGGAATCCAATATTTTCTGAGCTCCTACTATTGCCAAGCATTTTACATGCATAATTTCATTTAATACTCACAAAATCCTGGAGACTACATATTATTCTCTCCATTTTACAGAAGAGAGAAACTATAATTCATGAACAATTTATTAAAATATTAAAAGTCAGCCCTAGGCTGGCGTAGCTCAGTGGATTGAGCGCGGGCTGCGAACCAAAGTGTATCAGGTTCGATTCCCAGCCAGGGTACATGCCTGGGTTGCAGGCTATAACCCCTAGCAACCGCACATGATGTTTCTCTCTCTCTCTCCCTCTCTCTCTCTCTCTCCCCCCCTCCCTTCCCACTCTAAAAATAAATAAATAAAATCTTTAAAAAAAGAAAGAAAAGAAAAAAACAAGAAAGAAAAGAAAAAAAATATTAAAAGTCACTATGTGGCTGAACTGACTGCACTATCTCATTTCAAAACCAATAGTCCATTCATTTTACTAGGAAAAGAGAAAAAGGGGAAAGGCAAGGGACAAAGAAGAGGGACAAAAGAGAGAAAAATAACAGCTGCATATACTATGAGAGAAAAAGAAGAGGTGTCTGAACACATGAGCCTCTTACCCTTATTCTATATTGAAAGGGGGTCACAGAATAAATGACAATGAGCAGATCTACTGCCCTTCTGCATCTTCCCACCTTACCTCAAGCTAGTTCTCATCTATATTTGCTTCTTCATTTCCTTAAGTGGGTAAGCTAAAGGAAAAGTGAGTTTTGGTGAATTTCTATACCAATATGGTTAATGAAGTAGGTATAATGAGAGTGCAAAAATCTCATTAATTTGGGGGTCATTATAATAAATACATTAGTGGCTGTATAAGTTAATTCTTTATAGGAAAAGATTGCTCTCAGAGGTGATCAATCATAACATCATTTTATCGTGAGTCAAGGGGCATTACATAGGGTGATCTTCAGTAGTGCAGGTCCTTTCATCATCAATATGCACTATTTATTCTACCCAACCAGATATGAAAGTCCTGATTCTCACATCCATCACTGGTTGAATAAATTTACTTGGGCAAGACACTGAGAACTCATTGTTTGTCATATTTATTGAAAAATCATTTCCAGATTGGTTTTGCCTTTTTAAGCTTGGACACATACTGATTGTATTATTCTTAAATTTTAGTTTACTATTTTTATTGTGTTTTTCCCATTACCATTTATCCCCATTATACCTCCCTCCCCCTCTCAATTAGGACACTGCTGAGTCCTCTTTCTATTTGTTGATCCTTCCTCCCTAAACCCCTTCTCCCCTCCCCCACCATAGCTGTCAGCTTGATATCTATGGGTCTCTCTATTTTGTTTGTTTAGTTTGTTCATTAGATTCCACATATGAGTGAAGTCATATGGTGCTTGTCTTTCTCTGACTGGCTTATTTCACTTAGAATAATGTTCTCCATATTCATTCATACTTTTGCAAAGTGTAAAGTTTTCTTCTTTTTTAAGCCAAGTAGTATTCCATTGTGTAAATGTCCCATAGTTGTTTTATCCACTCATCTACTGATGGACACTTGGGCTTCTTCCATATCTTGGCAATTGTTAACGATGCTGAAATGAATATGGGGTGCTTATGTTCTTTTGAATTAGTGTTTTGGGTTACTTCAGCTAAATTTTCAGAAGTGGGGACATTGGGTCAAAAGGCAGATCCATTTTTAATTTTTTGAGGCATCGCCATACTACTTTCCACAGTGGCTGCACCAATCTGTAATCCCACCAACGGTACAAAAGTGTTCCCCTCTTTCCACATCTTCACCTGCCACTTGTTGTTTGTTGATGTATTGATGATAGTCATTCTGACCAGTGTGAGATGATATCTTATTGTAGTTTTAATTTGCATTTCTCTGATGATTAGTGATGTTGAGCATCTTTCCATATATCTATTGCCCATCTGTATGTCCTCTTTGGAGAAGTGTATATTCAGGTCCTTTGTCCATTTTTTTAATTGGATTGTTTTTTTGGTATGGGAGTTTTACATCTGATACATCTGATAAGGATATTAATTCATCTTATCAGATGTATTGGTGAATATGTTCTCCTATTCCATGTTTTGAAAAAATTTTGTTGATGATCTCCTTTGCTATGTAAAACTTTTAGTTTGATGTAGTCCCATTTGTTTATTTTGTCTTTTGTTTCCCTTGTCTGAGGAGATATATACATAACATTGCTACAGGCAATGCCCAAGGATGTTTACTGCCTACATTTTCTTCTAGGATTTTTATGTTTCTGGCCTAACATTTAAGTTTTTAATCTATTTTGCATTTATTTTTAGGGATGGTGTAAGAAGTGGTCTAGTTCATTTTTTTTTTTGCTTTTATCATCTAATTTTCCCAACACCATTTATTGCATGTGCTTGCTTCCTCATGTATATTAATTGACTATAGAGGTGAGGGTTTATTTCTGTGTTCTCCATTCTGTTCCATTGATCTATGTGTCTGTTTTTATGCCAGTACCATGCAGTTTTGATTACTGTGGCCTTATAGTCTAGTTTGATATTAGATAGCATGATTCCTCCAACTTTGGTCTTTCTCAGGATCACTGTTGCTATGTGGGGCTTCTTGTGGTTCCATATAAATTTTTTGAAACATTTGTTCTGGTTCTATAAAATACATCTTTGGAGTGGGGAGGGTTGGGAGCAGGGGCTGGATTGGGAGTGAAAGGGAGAAAACTGTATTTGAACAATGATTAAAATAAAATTAAAAAAAAAAAGAGGCAAACCACCAAAAAAAATACATCTTTGGTATCTTGATAGGATTTGCCTTGAATCTGTAGCTTGATTTGGATAGTATGGACATTTTAATGATGTTAATTCTTCCTATCTATGAACAAGATATGTGTTTCCACTTATTTGTATGTTCTTCATTTTCTGTCTTCAGTGTCTTATAATTTTCTGAGTACAGGTCTTTTACATCCTTGGTTAGATTTATTTAGAGGTTTTTTTTTTTGAAGCAAAGATAAATGGAATGATTTTCTTAATTCCTTTTTCTGTTAGTTTGTTATTGACAAAAAAAGTGAAACTGATTTCTCAATATTAATTTTGTATCCTGTTACAATGCTGAATTCATTTATCAGTTCTAGTAGTTTCTTGGTGGAATCTTTAGGATTCTCTATGGACAGTATCATGTCATCTATAAATAAAGACAGTCTTACTTCTTTATTTCCAGTTTGGGTGCCTTCTCCTTTTTCTTCTTGTCTGATTGTTATGGCTAGGACTTCCACTACTATGCTGAATAAGAGAGGTGAAAGCAGAAATCCCTGTCTAGTTCCCAGTCTTAAGAGGAACACGTATTTTTGATTGTTACGTCTGATTCTGACAATGGGTTTGTCATACATAGCCTTTATTATTTTTAGGTATGTTCCCTCTATTTCAATTTTGCTGAGAGTTTTTAAATCATAATGTGTGCTGGATTTTATCATATGCTTTTTCTGCATCTTTGATATGATCATATAGTTTTTATCCTTTATTTTGTTTATGTGAAGCATCACATTTATTGATTTGTGAATGTTGTACCAACCTTGCATTCCCAGAATAAATTCCACTTGATCATGATTTATGATCTTTTTGATGTATTGCTATATTCAGTGTGCTAACATTTTGTTGAAGATTTTAGTATATGTCAGGGATATTGGTCTTTAATGTTCTTTTCCTTTTTTTGTAGTGTCTTTGTCTGGTTTTGGAATTAGGATATGGCCAGCCTCTGGCCTTGTAAAATGAGGTTGGGAGTTTTCCCTCCTCTTGAATTATTTTGAAATAGTTTGAGAAGGAGATGTTTGGCAAAATTAATCTGTGAAGATATCCAGTCCAGAATTTTTGTTTTGGGAGAGTTTTTTCATTATTGTTTCAATTTCACTAGATGCAATCTGTCTATTCAGATTCTTTGATTTAGCCTGATTTAATTTTTGAATACTGTATGTTTCTAGGAATTTATCCATTTCATCCAGGTTGTTCAGTTTATTGGCATAGAGTTATTCATAACGTCTTATAATCCTTTGTATTTTTTTAGTTCAGTTGTCATTTCTCCTCTTTCATTTCTGATTTTATTTATTTGGGTCCTTTCTCGTTTTCTGTTGATGAGTATGGTTAAAAGTTTGTCCATCTTGTTATCTTTTCAAAGAACCAGCTGTTGAATTTATTGATCTTCTGTAAAATTTTTTAGACCTTATTTTATTTATTTCTGTTCTGATCTTTATTATTTCCTTCTTTTACTCACGGGGCTTTGTCAGTTGTTGTTTTTCAAGTTCCTTTAAGTGTAAAGTTAGATCGTTTATTTGAGCTTTTTCTTGTTTCTTGAAGTAGGCATGTGATGCTATGAATTCCCCTCTTAAGATTGCTTTCCAAGTGTCCCACATATTCTGGGTTGTTTTTTGTGCTGTTGTTTTCATTTGTTTCAAGGTATGTTTTGATTTCTTCCCTGATCTCACCAACCCATTTGTTATTTAATAACATGTTATTTAATATGTTATTGCTTCTTTGTCTTTGTGTATTTTCAGGTTTTTTGTGATTAATTTATAGTTTCATGTCATTGTGGTCAGAGAGGGTGCTTGATATGACTTAAGTGTTCTTTAGTTTATTCAGACTTGTTCTGTGCCCTAATGTGTGCTCTATCCTAGAAAACATTCCATGTGCACTTGAAAAGTATATGTATTCTGCTTCTTTGGGGTGAAATGTTCAAAAGATGTCAATTAAACCAATTTGGTCTAGTGTGTCTTTAACGCCAGTGTCTTCTTTTTTGATTTTTGTCTGGAAGATTATCCACTGAAGTCAGTGGTGTATTAAAATCCCTCGCTATGACTGTATTTAGGTATATCTAACCCCTGTATGTCCATCAAGATTTGCTTTATATATTTAGGCACTCCTATATTGGGTGCATAAATGTTTACTAGGGTTATATCATCTTGTTGAACTTTTCCCTTTATCATTATGTAGTGACCTTTTTTTTGTCCCTACAGGCTTGGTTTTAAAGTCTATTTTGTCACATAGAAGTATTTCATCCCCAGTTTTTTTTCCTTTCCATTTGCATGAAATATCTTTACTCTTTAATTTTAATTTAGCCACTTCTGTCTGTTGGAGTCCACCCTGCCTGGTCTCAGGAAGCTGTAACCCCCCGCAACTTAGGCTGAGTGAGAGACCTCTGAACCAGGAGACACTAAGGAGACAAACTTATTTTCCTGGCATGAACGCTGCCTGTTCTGTGCCTGGCTTCCAATGCTTGATCAGTTAGCTAATGACAAGTAAGATTTCCCCTTGGGGGAATCGCCTAAGACAGGCATGATCATGTGGAGGCCTCAGGGAAGAGACTCAGGGCTGTGGAAATGAAGGGGTGATGGACATCAACCCCTGCCCGCTCGGCTTTGTCAAAGCCTGAGTCCTTGTTCTTAGTTGTGAGAAATCCAAGTCTCCTGGCTGCCTTTGTCTCCTCTGCCCGACTCAGGCCTGTGGAAATAACAGGGGTGGTGCAGTCCATACCAGAGTCAGTGGACCCCCAGGATAATCAGGCCTGGGACATAGAATATGCAAGATCCTGTGAGATCTGCTTGCTGGAGGGTGCTATTGAATTAGAATATGAAGGCACAGGCAGGAAACGAGACTAGTCTTTTAGGTCCTGTAGTCTTTTTAAGTGATAAAACACAAACTCTCAGCCCAGAATCCCAGCAGGAGTTCTGTCAGTCCCTTTGAAAACTACCTATTTCTTTGATCTTCCCTGCCAGACTGTAATCCACAAACTGTATCTATATTCTTAATAAAAGCCTGCTTGGGTAGGAAAACAGGGCGCTCTCCACTAGAGAGGGTGGTTGTTTCATCCCTATTTCTCCACAGGACCCGGTTGTCTCTGTGTATGTTTTTTTGACAAGCCATCCACAGCGTTCTGCAGTCACTGCAGGCTGGTGGCTGCATCATCTGTCTACTTTTTATTGATAATTTTTTCATTGCATCTAAGACTAGAAAACTCTCCTCTATGAATAAATTTAATAACTATTTACTATTTTAGTGAATTGTTTTGTGTTTTTTACAGGGTAAGGCAAAAGTAGGTTTTCAATTGTATGTATGTAAAATAATACAATACTTAGTTAATAATAATACAATAATAAACTATTTCACATACTCACAACTATAAACTTACTTTTGCTGTGCCTTGTATTTAAATCAATAAAATTCATTTTTTAGCATTGTATGACTTAAGGATTAATTTATACCAAATTATCCAAACACTAAGTATTAAATGATCGATCACCTTTGTCCCTATTGATTTATGATGCTTCTTTTAGACCAGCATTTGTTTTTCAGCTCAAAATTCTATTATAACCCTTTTCTATAGTCTCTCAGGCTCATTTTATAGAGAGAGAAAATCTTCTATAGGAATGCCTATAATTTATTTGTAGTTCCCCATTGTTTGCCTTTTCCATCTATTCCCTCTCTCTCTTAATAATTCTCTATCTTTTGTCTTTCCCCTTACCAGCCAACACTATAAATCTCTGTCTCCTCACTATCATCTTTGGCTCTTTCCTCTGACTTCTGGAATAACTTCTCAAACATTTCCTTCAACACTAACACAATTTTCTGCACCATCAATTTTATTCTTTTTTGACCCTAATTCTGAGGTTAAGCTAGATATAGCTTTTCTTTGGCAGACTTTAAATTTCTAGCATATGCCATTTTACCTCAGAATTCTGCCTTTTTATCTCGCCTGTTCTTTCCGTATGTCATTTTCTCATTTCATGGTTCTTCTTTATCTTACTGAAAACATGAATCAGATTAAAAAAAACTTGATCTATTTTCAAAGCAACTGTCAAAGATATGCTTTTCCCTTGAGTCTTCCACATCTGTTATGCTGCAGAATTTTCTTATAGGCCACAATATTGCATATCACAGGTAAGTGAAATATTGGACAGAGTACAAATTCTCTCAGCTCTTTATTTGTAGTTTATTGCCTCAGAAGGTTTTCAAAGGAAGATTACAGGGATCCATTTTGTGTGTGACTTGTCACTTGTCCCTACATGATCCTTTTTGGTATGGAGGTAGTCACAAGTTAGAAGTCAGCCCAGGCCTCCAGCCTTATACAAGCATAAGCGTTCAAAGTTTGTAAAAACCCCTCTATCCCTGTTCCAAAACAGAAGCCAGAAAACAGAAGCTAGAGCCTTAACCTATTTACTACAGAAGCCAGAGCCTTAACCTATTTACTATACACAATCAAAGCTCCATCCTCAAACTTTTTTTGTGAGTATATTTTCAGACTATGAATGGGAGCCACCTTCTATGACGACTATAGCTTCACCAATGTATCAGGTAATTGGACAGTGATAGATGGCTAAATACCCATTTGGAGACTAATAGAACATTCCTTTTGGGTTACTACTGGACACAATGTGCCCACCCCATGATCCATGTTCTATTAGCAGGCAGCTCTATTACCCTGATATACAATTGTATCACAACTTTCCCAGTAGTGAATGAAAATATAGGCCATGGAGAATATGTGCTGGCCTTTAATTCTCTTTTTTTCCCTTTAAACTAATTTTGTTACTAAGATCATTATTTTTGTGCTCCTCCAACAGTTTTTGCTGCCCCCACCTAGTCTAATATATGTATCCTGGGAAAATTATAATTCCCATGATGTCCCATCCCATACCTTTTTATCTTTTAGCAATGTTTCATAGTGAGAATTATTTCTGAGGGGATACAAAAAGCAAGAAATAAGAGAGAGAAAGAGATTGGAAATGGAGGATAGACATACAATTTTTGCTTGAAGTAGAACTTGTTTCATCTTTGCACAATCCCATATTTTCAACCAGTGTGCCACAAGAATTTTTTAAAATATGTAATACCTGACTACTTAGGGCCACTGAGTTCTTTTTCCTTAGACTGTCAAATAAAAAATTATAACGGTCAACACAACAATAGCCATCTAGTATGGATAGATCAAAATTATACATATTTTGTGGCAGATAGGCAAAAATATATATGTTTTTGATGTATCACAGAATTTTAGTAGTTATGTGTGCCATGAGATGAAAAAGATTGAAAGTGCTCTATGACTGTGTTTGTCAAATGTTAATGTGCACAAAAATCACCAGGGAATCTACTTAAAATGGAGATTCTAAATTAGCAGATCAGGGATGGATCATGAGATTCTATGTTTCTAACAAGCTTCCAGATTATGCTGATGATATTGGTTTGTGGACCACACTTTGAGTTCTAAAACTGTGATCTTCTTGAGGACAGGGACCATATTATATGAATTTAGCTTAGTGCCAGGATTATAAAACATACTTTTTAAGGCATTCATTTACTGAACTGCAATGCAGCATTCTGGATACAAAAAACAGAGCATACACAACACACAACATGTGTTCACAGCACAAACAAAACTAAAAATGTGTTTCTTAATCTGTCCATGTTGGCACCAGAGTTACACTTCTTTGTTTTAAAAGCTCACTTTCTGACACATTCAAATTTCTAATTGTTAAATGCCTATGAGTATGGGGAAAGTCTAATGGAGATTCACTAAATTGTTTTAGTCTCAACATGAATTTTCTTTTTTCTATATTTGAGTCCTTAGTGGCTTTCTATCCAGGGGGATGAGATCACCTTGCTGAGCACAGGTGACCATACACATATGACTAACAGGTGTGTTCACACAGACATATGTGACCATAGTCACCATTCCATCACTGCCCTCACCATGCCAGTCCCACCAACAAATGGTTAGGTGAGTGCATTCCATTGTGACTTTCATACAATACTAGTTTTAGTAGAGTTTATATCAGTTTGAATCCTGTCAGGAGACAGAAATTATACTAATAATTTTAAGAGAGAATATTTAATATGCAGAATTGTCAGCCAGGTATTAAGGTGTCAGCTAGGTATGATGGCAACTTCCAGCCTAGAGCTGGAGAGCAAAGATAAGAGATTGAAAATTTTCAAACTTAGAAGTTTCAGAGGAGGGGCACTGAAGACTAAAAGTCACATCACCAGAGCTGGTGTCTGAGCTTAAAGGAGAGAATCTAGGAGCCTGGGCCCAACCTTCTAAGGAGGTGGTAGCTCGTTGGTACTGGTGTCTCTGAGAGGGTTGTGATAACATTGACACTGCAAGTGTTGGGAAAACTGAAAATTGGCTTCACCTGCTGCTACAGGGAGAACCTGATCCTGCAAGGGTGAAGAAGTATTGTGGAGTAATACAGGAAAAGGAAGCAGAAGACAAAAAGAAACAAACAGGAAAGAGTATGTCTGCTTTTCTCACCTTCAGCCTAGTGTCTTCCTATAGTGACCCTAGAGGGGGCATTAGTAAAACAGCAGAGGCCCCGCCTCAACTTTACAAAGCTAAGTAAAGAAATATGTGTTTGGAGCTAACAGACAATAACCAAGAGCTTAAAAGCTGATACACATGGGTGGTATGTAAATAAATAGATTTGGGGAAAATTGGGCTAACATAACATAAATCTCAAATTAAGATTGTAAAGCATCCTGTTTCTGAAATCACGGTCCCCCAATGAATTTTAATCCATTGAAAACCTTTTTATTATTATTTTAGAGAAAAAAATAGTTGCCTTCCAAGAATATAGAAGCCCACTAGAAGGCAGAGGGAAAATATGTCCTGAAGATACTCTCATTTCTCATCAAAAGGAATGGAGAATAGAAGTTTTGGTTGTGGGAGGTGAAAATGAGAGGAGGATAAAGAAAGAAGTCTAGAGATCAGGTATGGGAATCTTGGTTGCTGAAACTCCAGAAGAGGATGAAAGAGAGACAGAGGAATCTACGTTTGGAATTCTTGGAGTGAACCCATTCATCACAGGCCCTGGAAATGACACAGGAGCAGCTCTGTTGTGTGTTTAGGAAAAGAGTGAACAAAACATAGCACTCCTGCTCTCTGTGTTCTCTCATGCATCATGGAAGAAATAAAAAATTCTATAGGTTTCCAGGATGCAGGGGAAAGAAGGATAAGAATTAAGATCTAGGGGCTTTCCCCAAGGTCAATGTGAGCAAGAAAAAGAGTTTTCATGTCAGTGGACAGCTAGTAGTTAAAAGATTTGGCCTAAATGCTGGGATTTTGAAGGCCTAGCAGGAACTATAGTGAGCCATGGAGCTACCAGGGAACTATGATACAAAAATGGGTCATGGATTTTACTAGCCATGAATTTGAGCAGCCAGATGCCAGGTGTCTAAGCAAGGGCCTTCACCACAGAGGTATCATAAATGCAGAGGATGGCATAAGAACTTGTGTGTGAAGCAGTAGTCCCTTCCCAACCTCCTTGAGGACCTAAATCAACCTTGGTAAGGACTTTGAACCTTGAATTTCACAAAATATTTTTAATTTATCAAATAATACTGTGTTGACTTGAAGTGCTTTTTAAAACTGAGGAGAATGAAATGAATTTAAATGATAAGATTTGTCAAAACAAGACCACCCCACCAGCAACACATACACTATCTAGGAGGACAAAAGGATCTTAGAAATCAGAAAAGAAACAAAACATAAAATTAATCATGTAAAAGGTTTCTCTTTTTTTCACACTTGAGCATAGCATGTAAGTTTTGAAAACTTTATTACATATTCAGTCAGACACCTCCAACATTTGACTTCTCTAAACCTTTAATATATTAATGAACATGTAACTTTCAAAGAGGGTGCAAACACTGTTACCCCAGGAAATGACTTCAGACAAGCATGCTTTAGACCATCTTTTGGGAAATCTGGGTCATATTGAATGATAACATCTACTATTTGCTAAGCATCTACTACATATACATAACTTTTAAATTGTCTAATATGACTCATCACTATCCTCTTAAAAGGGAGGTAGTGTTGTGTTCACATTATAGCTAAGGTAACTGAGTGTCAGCAAGGTTAATTCTTAGTCAAGATTATACACCTAAGAAGCAGTAAAAGTAGTATTTGAGTTCATATCTGTTTGGTTTTATACCCACTATATAAATTAACAGACAGCCAAGTGCTAAATAGGATTACCACAAGTGACAAAAAAAATCATAAAATAAGTGTTCTGTGACTGGTCAGCCAGTAACCTCTCGGTACTTAAAACAAATACAAGACAATAATTTAGAAATACAATAGCACAGAGGTCTAAGAGAAAGCACTTACCACTTCATTTCAGATTATCTACAGATAGACTATTTGCATTTTGTTTTATCTATCCAAATTTTCTTAAATAATTTCCAAATATTTTCCCTATATCTAAATTAATAAAGTTGACTAAAGGGGACAAAGACAAGGAGCATATTTTGTAAGAATACTCATATATACTTCCGGCCAAGATGGAGGCATAGGTGAATGCACCGTACCCCCACGCACAACCAAGATTGGAACAACAGCAATTTAGAGGCAGAATAACACCCAGAACTGACAGAAAATTTATATGAATGGAAGTTGGACAGCCAAAAAGTTGAAATAGACCCGTTCATCCAGACCGGTAGGAGGGGCGGAGATGAGCAGCCAGGCTTGGGTCGCAGCGTGGAGAGCAGAGAGAGTTGGGTGCATAAGGCAACCGGGGGTGTGTAAGGCATCCAGGGCGTGCAAGATCATAGTGGGTAGACCCTGAGTATGCAAGAGGCAGCTAGCAGACCCAGTGAGGCGGCGATTGTGGAGCAGGGCAGAGCATGCAACCCAAGACCCCAGAGAAGGGATTGAGGTCCCATGGAAAACGGAGCTACCGCCATTGTTCCCTCTCAACCCCACCCCCACATACAACATCACAATCTAGCAACTGGGGTGCCTAGCCCTAGTGAACACCTAAGGCTCTGCCCCTCACCATAACAGGAGTGACCAGATGAAAAAGAGAGAGAGAGAGAGATGGTTCAAACAGAAGAACAAAACAATGCTCCAGGACTCATCCTTTTAAGCAACCGAGAGATGCACTGTTCAAAACACTGGTGGTCAGGAAGCTCACAGAATTTGTTGATTCTAGTCACAAATTAGATGAACAAATGCAGGTTACCATAAAAGAAATGAAGGAAAATGCACAGGGAACCAATGGTGATGGGAAGGAAACTGGGACTCTAAACAACAGAGTGACCAGAAGGAAGAAAGAAACAACCAATCAGGAAAGAATGGAGAAATAAGAATTCAAAAAAACGAGGAGAAGCTTAGGAACCTCCAGGACATCTTGAAACGTTCCAACATCTGAATTATAGGGGTACCAGAAGGGGAAGATGAAGAGCAACAGATTGAAAATGTATTTGAACAAATAATAAAGGAGAACTTCCCCATTCTGGCAAAGGAAATAGACTTCCAGGAAGTCCAGGAAGCTCAGGGAGTCCGAAAGAAGTTGGACCCAAGAAGAAACACACCAAGGCACATCATAATTACATTAGCCAAGGTAAAAATGAAGGAGAGAATCCTAGAAGCAGCAAGAGATAAGGGGAGAGTAAACTACAAAGGAGTTCCCATTGTACTATCAGCTGATTTCTCAAAAGAGACCTTACAGGCAAGAAGGGGCTGGAAAGAAATATTCTAAGGCATGAAAGGCAAGGGCCTATATCCCAGATTACTCTATCCAGCAAAGCTTTCATTTAGAATGGAAGGGCAGACAAAGTGCTTCTCATATAAGGTCAAGTTAAAGGAATTCATCAGCAAGCCCTTATTTTATGAAATGTTAAAGGGACTTATCTAAGAAAAGAAGATAAAAAAAAAACATGTACAGTAAAGGGACAGCAAACTCACAATTATTAACAACCACACCCAAAGCAAAAACAAAAGAAACTAAGCAAACAACTAGAACAGGAACAGAACCGCAGAAATGGAGATCACATGGAGGATTAGCAACAGGGGAGTGGGAGGAGGAGAGAGGGAGAAAGGTACAAAGAATAAGTAGCATAGATTGTAAGTTGAAAATAGATAGGGGGAGGGTAAGAATAGTATGAGAAATGTAGAAGCTAAAGAACTTATAAGCATACCACATGGACATGAACTAAAGGGGGGGATATTGGTGGGAGAGGGTGTACAGGGTGGAGGGGAGTGAAGGGGGGAAATGGGACAACTGTAATAGCATAATCAATAAAATATATTTTAAAAAAGAATACTCATATGTTAGATGCTGATACCTAGCAGTGCTTCTCTCAATCATGGCAGAAGTCACAGCAGTCATTCTTGAGCAAATTTATACTCTGAACCTTCTTAGTAGTTCATATTCACATTATCTCTGGCATCTCACATTCTTTCAGTTCCTCCATTCTGAAACTGATACAGTTATAACCACCCAGGTATCCATCTCTCTCCTTCCTTTCTACAATTGCATTTTAGGGAGCTATGGCAGTACTCACTGCTTTTAATTTGTTGCCTCTCCATGGTATCCTGACTCCTGAAGCTCCACTCCATAAAATAATGTAATTCAGGCAGCACCCAAATGTGACTGACTAATCATGAAATACAGTGAACTCCTTTTATGTTTTATTCTATTTTGTTTATCCTTAAATGTTGTTGATTACATTATACCCCATCATTTTTTAAATGTTTCATTCCTTCCTTGATTTTTATGATGTCCTTCTCTTCTGCTTCTCATGCCTCTGCCAGCTCTTTTTCTTGTTTATCAAGTTTTTCTTTTCACTTTTTCTAAAGTGATTCACAATGTCTGTTTCTACCCACCTAGAACTAAACTTATAAATGATGATCTTTTCCCAACTCTTAGCTCCTGAACCAATTAAATCTTTAATTACCTAGTAAGCATCTTGAGTTTAGATATCTTACAGGTGACTTGACAATAACATTTTCAAAGTCAGTTTTATTTCTCACTCCCTCAAACCTGAATTTCCTACTTCAATTAGTTTTGTTTTTCCAGACTTCAAACCAGGCAACATGAGTGTTGTTCTCAGCTACTCCTCTGTTACCCTCACCTTCTGCTCATCACCAAGGCTACAAAATTTACCTCCATTGCCTCTTGCATATTCCAGGTAAGAAACACCTTGCAACTCTGCTGTTTCAAGTCTTTAAAAGCATGCTTCTGCCTCTAGTCTTTGTCCCTCCCACATTTCTTCCAATGTACTGAGATTACCTTTCTTAAACGCAAATAGTTTCATAAAACTCCCTGACACTAGGAATTGGATAGTTTACCACTACCTCATTATTTTATTGTAAATCCACATGGCACACAGTATTTTTAATACACAGGCTTCCAACCACTTTCACAAATTCACCTTTTTCCTCCTCTGAATCCTACTGTCTGTATATACCATAATTTTCCTTGTTGCCTATAATGCACAGTATAATTTCAAAGCTCCACAACTTTGCTCATATTGGTTATTATTCAACTTTGTTAAGACTCTTTTCAAATGTCATATTCTTTCTGCTGCTCTCCAAGATCCTTGAACAAAATTGTTCACCTCTTCTCTTTATGACCATGTATAAACGCCAGCACTTTGCACAAGAGAAAATTGTAGTATATAATGAAAAGAATTTTTGACTCATATGTCAGTATTATTAGGCTCTATGACTGACTGCTTCAATACTAGATAATAGTAATTTTTTCTGTTGCTTTGCTTTGAAAGCATAGCCTGAATTCAAAAAATTAGAATGCCAAGTTACAAAACACCTAGTAATCTTCAAAAACTACACTGGCTACTTGGCAGTGGAAAAAGTCACAATCTGTCTCTTTATATCAATAATTCCAAGGAGACAGAAGAAGAAAACACGAAAGGAATGTGCCTTCTGGAGCTGGAACTTCCACAAGATATCTTTGACTCTCAGGCCTGGCAAATGTTGGTCATGACTCTCTTGGATACTTTTACAAAAATCTGGAGACTCCCTCCCTGCTAGGGTATCTCACAAATAGTTTCCCACCCTCCTTCAACTATCCAGTTTCCCCCAGTCTCCTCTTTGTAGAGGTCTAAATTCACTCTTTTCTTTGGAGTTCCACCACCTCTTTACATAATGTTCTTGAGAAGGCCAGAAAATAGCCCTATGCTAGCTCTCCCTGAAGAGTATTCATGTGGTTTCCAGAAAATGCTCACTCCTCTTTGAATTGCCAACAGAGGAGAATTAAGTTGCTTCCAAGAAGCAGCAGCAACTTGTCTTCTTCACACTAATAAAACAGTGTGCTGATTATGCTACCTGTCTTCCAAAAACCTGTACAAAGTTCAATACTCTTTCCAGTCTCCTTCATATGCAGTGAGGTTTCTGTGAAAACCCCTGTCCCCTACCTTAAAGTAAAGGAAGTAAAATCCTCACCATGTATCCCCCTTAGTGGGAATCAAGTAAACCAGGTAGTGCTTTAGTTTCTGCCAAAGAAATTTCATCATGGAATCTTATTTTCATCTCCATTCTCTCAACCTTTTATACAAGGTCTGTCTGAAATAAAGTCTAACCATTGTTAATATAATGAGAATGGTTTGCATGACATTGATATAAACTGGCAGCCAAGGAGAGTGGACTGGAATGTGCATGTGTGAACAATGACAACTTCACTGTACTAGTCAGTGCAGGTGGTGGACACCGTTGAGTGAGTATGTGTACTGTGTGGCTGTCACATTCAAGGTGGTGGACACCATTGAGTGAGTATGTGTACTGTGTGGCTGTCACATTCAAAATGACTGAGAGAGTAGAGCAACAAATCTGCATGCAATTTTGCATTAAGCTCAAACATTCCTCCACAGAAGCTATTAGAATGAGACAGGAGGCTTGCAGCTATGGGCAACTGGTGTTTGGCAACTTCATTGTGACAACGAACTCACTCATGCATCATGTCTCATGCAGTTGGTGAGTTTTTTTGACAAAACATCAAATCACCCAGGTGATTCAGCCCCCCTACAGCCCATACTTGGCATCCTATGACTTCTGGCTTTTCCCAAAACTAAAATCACCTTTGAAAGGGAAGAGATTTCAGACCATCAATGACACGCAGGAAAATACAACGGGGCAGCTGATGATGATTGGAAGAACTGTGTAAAGTCCCAAGGTGCTTATTTTGAAGGGGAGTAAGACATCATTGTCTTATGTTCAATGTTTGTTGTATCTTTTTCAATAAATATCTCTATTTTTCATAGTACATGGCTGGACACTTTCTGAACAGATCTTGTCCCTAAGATTTGTACCAGGGTTCACTATTTAAGGTGATTGTGAGTAATGAAATTAGTTATCAGCCACTTATTTTGGAATCATTTTGGTCTGGTATAATTTGTTTTATAAGAAGCATCTGTAGTACTTTGGTTAAAACTTTTATTTCAATATCATATTATAAACAAATTCACACATATGTATGTAAAATAGCTGGAAGTATAAGATGTTTTTTTCCTAAATAATCTTAAATCTGGATCAGCCCCACTTCCTGGGATTAGTAAGAAATACAACATCAACCAATCATGTATGGCATAAAGATTGTGTAGATTATTGCCCTGTGCTAAATTTTAAAATTCTGTGATTAGCATCCAGTAAGAATGAGTGAGCTTCTAATAAGCCAAATTTACCATAAAATAATAGCTATGAACTCTGACTTAGCTCTTTTTAAAAAAAAAAAAAAAAAAAGCAAGAGTAAAAACACCAAAACATCTATGTTGAGGGCTCTGGAGACCAAACAAAAACAGATAATCTTTAGAAGGGAGGCAAAATTTGGAGAAAATGTCTAGCATTTCATGTTTTTTTGCTCTTGCTTTCCAAAGTGAACATCAATTTTTCTCAGTTTATGCAAAATTCTCCTTTCCATTTGGGATGAGGCCCATCACTTACCCAATGCTGTTCTCGCAGGAATTATGAGACTCAGGCCTGGCCAAGATCCCAGTCCTATTCCTTTTTCCACAGGGGTTGATCTAATTCAAGGGCAGGTGATTCAGGCAAAACAATAGCCCTTTGACAAGTGACTCCTATAAAAAGAGGTTATCTTCCTTCTTTTAGGATTATGAGGTGTAAGGAGGCGACTTTTGGCTTACACTGACCTCTTTCCCATTGTGTAGAGAAGGCAGCCTGAAAATGCAGCCAGAAAACAGAAAAACAGTCAAGTGAAGCAGGCAAAGAGCTCTGGAAACAGAAACTGGGGCTTCAAATCCAGTTCTGCCTAATGTATGATATAAAGGTTTTGAGGTTGCTATCACTGTGAGGCAGTGCACATTAAGAATTCTTTCTCCAAGAAATCAAACACAATTTATTTTAGAACTAAATAGGACACATTGAATAAAAGAAAGTTTTATCTTATGTTTTTCCAATAGACATTTTGTCCTCAGGTTCCATATTATTGATTTCAGCAGCTCCATCAGTGACCTTCATATTATTCACAATGTACAAAGTGTGTCATTTGGTTGAAGAGTCAAGTTTTAAAATTACAGTCTTTTCATTCTTTGTGCTTCAAAATAATTCTTAAAACACATTTATTATGCTCCTTGGTCATAACTGGTTAATTAAATTTTTCTCCTAAAAATAACAGAATAAGAGAATCATCTACTATATACATATATATTTTGTAAATGTATTGTTGTTCAATTATACTTGTCCCCATTTTTCTTCTATTGCTCTTCCCTGCCCTACCCACCCCATCTCTCCCAAATTCAATTCTCTCACCTGCATTGTCCTTGTCCATGGGTCCTCTATATACATGTTCTTCAACTTGACCCTACCCCTTCCTTCCCCCATTATCCTCTTCTTCTCTCCCCTCTGGTCACTGTCAGTTTGTTATTTCCATGTTTATGGTTCTATTTTCCTTGTTTGTTTTGTTGATTAAGCTCCACTTATAGGTAAAATCATATGATATTTGTCTTTCACCTCCTGGCTTATTTAACTTAGCATAATATTCTATAGTTCCACCTATGCTGTGACAAAGGGAAGGAATTCCTTCTTTCTTCCTGCTGTGTAATATTCCATTATATAAATGTACCACAGCTTTCTTTCTCTAATGTTTTCACATTTTTTATTGTTGTTCGAGTACAGTTGTCTCCATTTTCCCCCCACCACTCCCTCCCACCCTGGTCATCCCTGCCTCCCACCCTTGATCATACCCCCCTTTGGCTTTGTCCATGTGTCTTTTATAAATATTCCTGATGACCCTTCCCCTCCCCCCCCCGTTATCCCCTCCCACACCCCTGTGGTGACTGTCAATTTGTTCTTTATTTCAATCTCTCTGGTTATATTTTGCTTGCTTGTTTGTTTTTGTTGATTAGGTTCCATTTACAAGTGAGATCATATGGTATTTGGCTTTTACCTCCTGGCTTATTTCACTTAATGTAATGCTCTCCAGTTCCATCTATGCTGTCACGAAGGGTAGGAACTCCTTTTTGACTGCTGTATAGTATTCCATTGTGTAAAGGTACCATAGTTTTCTGATCCACTCATTTACTGATGAGCACTTAGTCTCTTTCCAGCACTTGGCTATTGTAAATAGTGTTGCTATGAACATTAGGGTGCATATTTTTTGAATTGGTGTTTCAGGATTTTTCAAGGATAATCCCAGCAGGAAAACTGGCAGGACAAAAGGCAATTCCACTTCTATTTTTTGAGGAAATTCCATATTGTTTTCCACAGTGGCTTCACAAGTCTGCACTCCCACCAACAGTGCACTAAGGTTCCCTTTTCTCCACAACCTCTCCAACACTTGTCTGTTGATTTGTTTATGATGGCCATTCTGACTTGTGTGAAGTGATATCTCATTGTGGTTTTAAGTTATTATTTCTATAATGGTTAGTGATGTTGAACATTTCCTCATGTGTCTCTGAGCCATCTCTATGTCTTCCTTGGAGAAGTGTCTGTTAGGTTCTTTGCCCATTGTTTAATTGGATTGTTTGTCTTCCTGGTGTGGAGGCCTATGTTCTTTACATATTTTGGAGATCCAACCCTTGTTTGAGGTATCATTGGCAAATATATTTTTCCATATGGTGGGCCCCTTTTTCTTTTTTTTCCTTTTTAAAATATTTTATTGATTATGCTATTACAGTTGTTCCATTGTTTTCTCCTTTTTATTCCCCTCCACCCTTTACCCCCCTTCCCACCAATATTCCCCCACTTTAGTTTATGTCCATGGGTCATACTTATAAGTTCTTTGTCTTCTCCATTTCCCATACTATTCTTAACCTCCCCTTTTCTATTTTGTACGTATCACTTATGTTTCTTATTCCCTGTACCTTTTCTCCTCTTCACCCCTCTCCTCTCCCCACTGATAAACCTACATGTGATCTCCATTTCTGTGATTCTGTTCCTGTTCTAGTTGTTTGTTTAGTTCATTTTTGTTTTTGTTTTTAGGTTCCGTTGTTGATAGCTGTAAGTTTGTTGTCACTTTGCTGTTCATAGTTTTGACCTTGTCCTTTTTCTTAGATAAGTCCCTTTAACATTTCATATAATAAGGGCTCGGTGATTATAAACTCCTTTAACTTGACCTTATCTGGGAAGAACTTTATCAGCCCTTCCATTCTAAATGATAGCTTTGCTGGAGAGAGTAATCTTGCTTGTAGGTCCTTGCCTTTCATGACTGAATACTTCTTTCCGGCCCCTTCTTACCTGTAAGGTTTCTTGTGAGAAATTAACTAATAGTCTTATGGGAACTCCTTTGTAGGTAACAGTCTCCTTTTTTCTTCCTGCTTTTAAGATTCTCTCCTTCTCTTTAATCTTGGGTAATGTAATTATGATGTGCCTTAGTGTGTGCTTTCTTGGGTCCAACTTCTTTGGGACTCTCTGAGCTTCCTTGACTTTCTGGAAGTCTATTTCCTTTGCCAGATCAGGGAAGATCTCCTTCATTATGTTTTCAAATAAGTTTCCAATGTCTTTCTCTTCCTCTTCTCCTTCTAGCACCCCTATGATTCAGATGTTGGAATGTTTAAATTTGCCTTGGAGGTTCCTAAGCCTCTCCTCATTTTTTTTTTTTAATTCTTGTTTCTTCATTCTGTTCTGGTTGAATGTTTATTTCTTCCTTCTGCTCCAAATTGTTGATTTTATTCCTGGTTTCCTTCCCTTCAGTATTGGTTGCCTGTATATTTTCCTTTATTTCACTTTTCATAGCCTTCATTTTTCCTATATTTTGAGACTGTACTCAACCATTTCTGTGAGTATCGTGATTACCAGTGTTTTGAACTCTGCATCTAATAAGTTGGCTATCTCTTCATTGGTTATTTTTTTCTGGAGCTTTGATCTGTTCTTTCATTTGGGTCATATTTTTTTTGTCTTGGTGTACTTGTTACATAGTAAAGGGCAGGCCCTTAATTATTAGACAGGGTGATCAATGCAGGTTGCTGCCTTGTGGGGCTGTATGTGGGGAAGGGTCAGAGAGGAGACAATGCCCCTTGCTTTGCTCTTGTCCCACTTTCTGTCACTTCCCTCACTTTGAACAAGTGGATTGTGCCCTTTCAGGTGCTGGCCCATGGGTGGGAGGTGTTGTGTACGTTTTAGGACCCTGTGGGCTTCTCTAAGGAACCTTCTGTGAGGCTGGGAGTTTCTCCTGCTGCCTCAACTCCCACATATTTTTACAGCCTGGGGTTGTGAGTCTTTAGTTTCCCATGCTGAAACCCTGGGTTTTGTGGTCTGTCTCACTCTCTTGTTTTTCCTCCCACCTTTCTGCATGAGAATGTGGGATCGCCAACCTTGCCTTGCTGATTGTCCTCCTTGTCCCATCTGCCCATCTCAGCCCCTTCTACCAGTCTGCATGAATATTTCTTTAACTTCTTATTTGTTGGATTTCCATGCAAATGATTTCCTTGCAGGTAAGTTGTTCTTTGGTTTTAAATTGTTTGTTATCCTTCCTTTGTTTGTGCAAGGAAGAGAAGCATTTGAGTATACCTCCATCTTGGCCAGGAGTCTGGTTTCCTTCTGATTTGGCTAATGTTTTCTTTGGTGTGCAGAAACATTTTATTTTGATTAAGTCCCATTTGTTTATACTTTCCCTTATGTCCCTTGCTCCAGGGACATATCAATGAAAATATTACTGCATGGGATATCTGACATTTTTCCTGCCTGTGTTTTCCTGTAGGATTTTTATGGTGTTAAGATTTATATTTAAGTCTTTATCTACCTTGAGTTTATTTTTTGTATATTGTAAGTTGGTGGTCAAGTTTTATTTTTTGCATGTAGCTGTCCAGATCTCCCAACACCATTTGTTGAAGAGGATATTTTTACTGCATTTTATGCTTTGTCCTACTTTGTTGAATATTAATTGACCATATAGACTTGGGTTTCTGTGCTCTCTATTCTCTTCCTTGATCTATGTGTCTGTTCTTATTCCAGTACCAGGCTGTTTTGATTACAGCAGCCTTTTAATAGATTTTTTATATCAGGTATTGTGTACCCTCCTACTTTGTTTTCTTTCTCAAAATTGCTGAGGCTATTCCAGCTCATTTATGATTCCACATAAATTTTTAAATGTTTGTTCTATATCTATGAAATATGTCATTGGTATTTTAATAAGGATTGCATGGAGTATATAGATTGCCTTGTGTAGTATGAAAATTTTAATGATATTAATACTGCCAGTCCACAAACACGGGTCTTCCTTAATTTCTCTTCAGTATTTTGTCGTTTTCTGACTACAGATCTTTTACCTCCTTGGTTAGGTTTATTACTAAGTACTTTATTTTTCTTGTTGCTATAGTAAATAGGATTCCCCGCCCCCCCCCCATTTCTTTTCTGATATTTCATTGTTGGTGTATACAACTGCCTTTGATTTTTGAATCTTGACTTTGTATTCTACTGTTTTGCCAAATTCACATATTAGGTCAAGTAGTTTTTTTGTGGAGTCTATAGGGGTTTCAATGTACACTATCATGTCATCCGCCAACAATGACAGTTTTACTTCCTCCTTTCCAAATTGGATGACTTTTATTTCTTTTTCTGTCTGATCTCTGTGGCTGGAACCTCCAATAGTATGTTGAATAGAAGTGGTGAAAGTGGACATCCTTGTCTTGCTCCTGCTCTATAGACAAAGCTTTTAGTTTTTACCCATTGACTATGACATTGGATGTAAGTTTCTTGTATATGGCATTCATTATGTTAAGGTATGCTCCTTCTACTCCCACTTTCTGAGTCTTATATAAATGGCTATGGTACCTTATCAAATGCTTTCTCTGCATCTATTGATATGATCATGTGATTTTTGTTTTTCCTTTTGTTTATGTGATGTAGTAAGTTTATTGATTTTTTAATATTATACCAATCTTGCATCCCTGAAATATACACCACTTGGTCATGGTGTATGATCTTTTCAATGTACTACTGGATGTGGTTTGTCAATATTTTGTTGAGGGTTTTAGCATCTATGTACATCAGTAATATTGGCCTGAAGTTTTCTTTCTTTGTTGTGTCTTTGTCTGGTTTAGGGATTAGAAAGATACTGGCTTCATAAAAAGAGTTTGGGAGTCTTCCTTCTTCTTGGATTTTTTGGAATAGTCTGTGAAGTATAAGGGTTAGCTCTTCCTTAACTGTCTTGTAAAATTCTCCTGTGAAACTGTCTAGCCCAAGGCTTTTGTGTGCCAGGAGATTTTTAATTACTGCTTCAATTTCACCAGCTGTTATTGGTCTCTTCAGGGTTTTGCTTCTTCTTCATTGAGTTTTGGAAGGTTATATTTTTCTAGAAATTTTCCATTTTACACAGGCTTTAAAATTTCGTGACATTTAGTTATTTGCAGCAATTTCTTACAATCCTTTCTATTGGTCTGGTATCATTTGTAATTTCTCCTCTTTAATGTCTGAGTTTATTTATTTGGGTCCTCTCTCGCTTTTCTTTTTTTATGATTTTATTTATTTATTTTTAGAGAGGGGAAGGGAAGCAGAAAAAAAAGGGGAAAAGAAACATCAATTTGTGTTTGTCTCTCAAGTTCCCCTTACTGGGAACCTGGACCACAACCTAGGCATGTTCTCTGACTGGGAATCCAAGCAACTACCCTTTGGTTCACAGGCCAGTACTTAATCCACTGAGCCACAGCAACCAGGACATTCTTCTTTTTCTTGATGAGTTTGGATAAAGGCTTGTTGATTTTGTTCATCTTTTCAAAGGATCATTTCCTGAATTTATGAATCCTTTGGATTGTTGTTTTAGTCTTTGGTTCATTTAATTCTACTCTGATCTTGATTATTTCCTTCTTTCTACTCACTCTGGGATTTTTTTTGTTGTTGTTGTTATTCCTCCATTTCTAGTAGGTGTATGGTTAGGTTGAGTATTTGAAATATGTCTATCTGTTTTAGGTAAGCATGCATTACTATGAACTTCCCTCTGAAGACTGCCTTGGCTGTGTCCTATAGGTTTTGGGCTCTTTTGTGTTCACTTTCATTTGTTTTCAGGAACGTTTTGATTTCTTCCTTGATCTCATTCTTAAGCCATTCATTGTTTAATAACAGGCTATTCAATCTCCATGAGTTTGAGTGTTTTTGATATTTTTCCTTGAGGTTGGTTTCTAGTTTCAAGCCCTTGTGGTCTGAGAAAATGCTTGATATGATTTCAATTTTCTTGAATTTGTTGAGGCTTGTTTTTTTGTTCTATCATATGGTTTATCTTTGAAAATACTCCATGTGCATTTGAAAAGAATGTGGGCTTCACTTCTTTGGGGTGAAATTTCTATACATATCAATTAAGTTCATTTGATCTAGAGTGTCATTCAGTGCCACAATATTCTTGTTGATTCTTTGTTTGGAAGATCTATGTATTGTTGACAATGGGATATTAAAATGCCCTACTATCAGTGTGTTTCCGTTGATACCTTTCTTGAAATGTTCTAAGATTTTCTTTATATATTTGGGTGCTCTTATGTTGGGTATATATATGTTTACAATGTTTATGTCTTCTTGACAGATTCTTCCCTTGAGTATTATCAAATAACCTGTTGTATCTCTTTTTATGGGATTTGTTTTGAAGCCTATTCTGTCTGATATAGGTATTGCTACCCCAACTTTTTCTTTCTTATCCATTTGCTCATAATATTTTCTTCCAACTCTTCATTCTCAGTCTGTTTAGGTCTTTTGTTCTGAGCTGGTTCTCTTCTAGGCAGCATATTTGTGGGTTAGGTTTCATTATCCATTCAACTACCCTATGTCTTTTGACTGGAACACTTAATCCATTTACATTTAAGATTAAAATTGATACCTACTTTAAATAAATAAATAAATAAATAATACCTACTTATTTATTGTGATTTTACCTTTGTACCTGTATTCCTCACTCTCTTTTTTCATTTTCTTAAGGCATGTCTCTTGCAATGCTGGTTTGGAGGAGGTGCATTCTTTTAGCCTTCTTTTGTCTGGGAGACTCCTTCTTTCACCTACCATTTTAAGTGGGAAACTTGCTGGGTAGAGTAGTCTTGGTGGTAGTCCTTTGCATTTTATTACTTGGAGTATATCTTGCCATTCCCTTCTGGCTTGTAGTGTTTCTCTTGAGAAATCAACTGCTAGCCTTATTGCAGCTCCCTTGTATGTCACTTCCTGTTTCTTCCTTTAAGATCCTGTCTTTGTCTTGGAATTTTGTCATTTTAATTATGATGTATCCTGGAGTGGGCCCATTTGGGTCCCTCTTGTTTGTGTTCCTCTGTGCTTCCTGGATTTGTGTGACTTTTTCTCTCATCAACTTTGGGAGGTTTCTGTCATTACTTTTCCAAACAGGTTTTCTGTCCTTTGATCCTCTTTTTCTCCTTCTGGTATCCTATTGTCTGAATATTATTACATTTCATGTTGTCTTGCAGCCCCCTGAACCTCTCCTTGGCTTTTTCTTTTTTCTTTGACTCTTTTTCCCTTTTCTTGTTCTTTCTGGACATTTATTCCTACCTTTTTTCCAGTTCACTGACTCATTCTTCTGCTTCATGTAGCTTGCTTTTAATTCTTTCTACTGTGTTTTTAAATTCAGAATTTGCATTACTCGTTTCTTCCTGGTTCTTATTGATAGTTTCTATGTCCTTTTTCATGCTGATGCAGTTCACAGTAAGTTTTAGTTTTCAAGGTAGCTCTAGTTCTTTGTAATTCTCACTGATCTCATTGAACTTCCTTATAACCATTGTTTTGAACTCAATGTCTGATAGTTCACTTGCACTCTTTCTGAGGATTCCATTTAGCACTCTTTCTGGGGATTCCTACTTCCCTTTCAATTGGGGGCTGTTTCTTTGTCTTCCCATTTTAGGGGAGACATTCCTTGTTTGTGTCTACTCAAATTAATCTGCTTTGACTTCCTGTCTTTGTGTTGTGATGTTCTATGTTAAAAGACCTGTAAGATTCAGTAGTGCAGTCTCCTTGATCTCCTGAACTTGATGCTCTTAGAATGCCCTTTATGCCATTTATGTCGGCTCTCTGGATATAATGGGGTTCTGATTGTTGTTTGGTCATTCTTTGGTATTTCCTTACCTCAATATGGCCCTACTCTCTACCCACCACACCTTTATGCTCTTGTGCAGGTACTGCCAGAACAAAAACACATCCCAGAAAACAAATCACACTCACGAAAATCACTCCCACCCACAACCCCACTATCAATAGCAAAGAAATCAGTACTAATAAGGGTGTAAAAGGATTAAAACTATTGTAAGAAAGGAAATGCAAATAAGAGATGAAAAACTGAAAGAAAAATGATTTTGAAAGGGTAGAAGGAGACACATTAATAAGAGTAGGGAATCAGAGTAATATTTATATCATAAATAAAAACAGGATTGAAGAAGGTGTAATGAAGTGAGATATGGGACATGTATAGTTTAGGTTTAAGCAGAGAATAAAAAAAAGTGAGAGAGAGAAAGAAAAAGAAAAAATGTAAATAAATAATTTTTAAAAATAGGAAACAAATTGGAGAGAAGGACCCACCATAGCACTATGAACAACAAATAAGCTGAGATTAATATAGGTGTGATAGGAATAAGAGTGAAAAAAGAAAGAAAAGCTTAAGAAATGTGTAGAGGAAAGGGAAGTGATTTTGATATGATAGAAGGAGAGGGACTACCCAGAGTGAGAAATGGAAACCAGGCTAAGAAAGGCAACAATTAAAATGTGAGATGAAATAAACAAAGGCAAGATGAAAGAAAAAATAGAGAAGTAAAAAAAAGACAGGCTAAGACAGGGAAAAGTTAAAATTTGAGACAAAAAAAAGAATGGGCAGGATGAAGGCAGAATGAAGTAGGAGAAGAGAATGGTGAAATTTGAGATTTGAAATACAAGAATAGTGAAGATCTAGAGATAAAATTGAAAAAAATGCAACAACTAACCTATCCACAACTTATGAGCAAAGATTGCTAAAGGTGGAGAAAGAACACAGGTCTTTTAAGAGTGGGAAAAAGAATGTGAGATGACTATTGACAAGAAAATTGATTTTGAGAGGCTAAAAGGGGGAGAAATAGCAACAGTGCTGAATGGAAACAAATTGTGGCAAGAGAGAAAACAAAATTTAAAATGAAAATAATAAAAGAAGAAGGTAAAAAGAGAGTAATAAAAGGGAGGAGAAAATATGAGAATTGTAATAAACTAAAGTATAAAACCCAGTGACTTAATATGCACAAACTTGAAGGAGAAGAAATGAATGTTAGAAAACTATGTAGGAGAGAAAATATCATAAATCATGGAGAAGACCATAGTGGATTTCATCTCAGTATCTTCTAATATTTATCACTATTTTTTCTTTCTGAATCCTCCTCTGGTAATGTCATCTGGTGACTCAGTCTAGCCTTAAGCAGCCTGCTGAAGATTACCAGGGACCAACTCTCTCTGGCTTACTCCTTCAGTTGTTAATCTAATCACTCTGCACAGAGCAGTCAGGCTTAAGCATGATAGTATGGGGCAGAATCCCTCCTGAGGTCAGGGCTATTGTTTCTCCTTAAGTTGCTGCCCTCAGAGTATAGTGGTCTGCCTGAGAAAGATGGCTGCTGCAGTATCGGGATGACTTAGCACCAGGCTCCTGGCAGCTAATTTCTGAGTTCTCTTACCAAAGCCTCAGCCTCCAGTCTCTCCTCAAGCATCTCTAGTCCACCTTATCCCTGCATTTGCCAGGGCCCAGGGTAAGTGGCTGCATATGAAATTAAGGTGTTGGCCTGTTAAATGGCTCTCTCCTCATTTCCAGACATCTGTCTCTGACAGAGAGAAACCTTGCTGCTTTTTGCAGATGGAAGCTATCTGTGTACTTTCTGGGCTCTGGTGCTATATGTGGAGGAGCCCAGCTTGGAGTTTAGACCCTGCACTTCTCAGGGAGGTCTTCTGGCTGCTGAGATATCCCTCTAGCACTTTATTGCCACCTGTTGGGGCCCAGCCAGCCTTTTCACATCCCTTCCACACTCCCTACTAGTCACATTGTGTTGAAGCTGTTTCTTCTGTCTCTCCATGGCGATAAGACTATTTTATACATATTCAAAAACAAAGCTTACTCATTCTCTCCAGGTTTGTGTGGTTTGATCAAACATATGTATCAATAAGAAAAAGTTTCCTAGTTTTATTTCTGTGTTTTAATGACCAGAGAAAATCCTTTGATGTTTTCACCTTGGTTTCAGAATAATACTTATTAATCTTCTCTTCTTCCTCTGAATCTTGATTGGGTATCCAACGTTGATCTTTTAAATTCAAAAAGTGAATATTTTAAAGCTTTGCAGTTTCCTACCTCCAGACATTGCCACAGGGATTTTCCTTCCTGGTCAGATTGTGCAGACATGTGCCCAGGTCCTTTTTCATGCCCGTGCATGTGCCACCCTCTACTTTTTTCTCTAAAGCTGCAAACTGGCTGCCAAGGCATGTCTAAATAAAAGAAAACCATGTGCCAGCTGGTGTGGCTCAGTGGATTGAATGTCAGCCTGTGAACCAGTCACTGGTTCAATCTCCAGACTGGGACACATGCCTGGGATGCTGGCTAGGTCCCTGGTGGGGGGGAGGGTGTGAGAGGCAACCATACATTGATCTTTCTCTCCCTCTTTTTTTTCTCTCCTTTTCCTTCTCTAAAAATAGATAAAATCTTTATAAATAAATAAATAAATAAATAAATAAAATAAAACTAGAGTAATTCACTATTACTAGGGTTTGTTGCACAAGAAGAGTTCAAAGGAAGTTTACTTATTATGAAATGAATGATATCACAGGAAAACAAGACCCTCCAGAAACAAATGAAGAGCATTGAAATGGTAAATAAGTTTAATTTTTTCTCTTAGCTTTTTAAAGTTACATATGCTATTGAAAGAAAAAAGTATACATTCCCTACTTTTTAAAGCAACTGCATGTGATACATATGACAATTATAACAAAAGGGAGGTGAGAGTTGGAGAGCCTACATGGTTATGGAAGTAGTACTATATAGATTCCAGGTAGAATTTTTAAAAATAATGTTGTATATTTTAATCACCATAGAAACCACTAAGAAAGTACTATACAAATATATTTCAACCACCTGTTAAAATGAGAAATCTGCAAGATGATAAGCAATAATCTTTCCCTCCCTTCCTAACTGCATCCAGATTCAGTATATTAAACCCTGTATTCCAGCGATTGCATGCAGGAAGCTTGTTGAAAAAACAAATGTGCTCAGGGTTAGCTAATTCTTTCTAGTTTCAGGTACTCAGTGCTGCTATTGCAGCTAGCTACCTACTATACCAATTCATTGTGGCCTTTTCTGTATAATCTACTAGATATGAAATTGCTGGGCTTCCATTACAAATACTGAGAAAGATATGTGATAACTTATAGATTAGACATATGTAAAATACATGTGGAAAATAAAAGCTAAGCAGTCTTGTCAATACTCTGAGTGCTGTTACCACTATGATTGCATTAATTACATGTTGCAAGTCTGAAATTATTTATTTTATTGTTTTGTGATGCTTTTTAAGAAATTCACAGTAAGACCTTTGGCAGTAGGGAAGGAAAAAATGTAAGAGTACAGTTCATTTGAAAAAAAAGTATTGAAATTTCATCTCTTATAAAAGTTGGTGATGATCCATTCATTTACTGATGAGTACTTAGGTTGCTTCTGGCACTTGACTATTGTAAATTGTGCTGCTATGAACATTGGGGTGCATAGGTTCTTTTGGATTGATGTTTCAGGGTTCTTAGGATATTGTTCTAGCTGTGGAAGGACACATGGACAATAACAAGGGGGGTGGAAACAAGGGAAGGGGGTGGGGATGGCTGCGGTAGTGGAGAGGGCTGGTGGGGGAAGGCAGAAAACTGTTCTTGAACAACAATTTAAAAATTTAAAAAGATTAAAAAATCAACAACAACAACAACAAGTTGGTGATAAGTCTGTGACTTAAATAATTTTTGCCAAAAATTTACTTTGCATTATGGGACTCTAGTGTTTTTTTCTCACTGCATGGAAACAAGAAGCAAAACTTACTGAAGAAGCATTACAATCCACTATTAAAAGTAGTACTTTGTTTTGATTGCACTGGCTAGGACATCCAGGAGAGTTAAATAAAAGCAATGAGATCAGGCATTTTGTCTCTTTTTTAAAAAGATTTTTAAAAAGATTTTATTTATTTATTTTCAGAGAGGGAAGGGAGGGAGAAAGAGAGAGAGAAACATCAATGTGCAGTTGCTGGGGGCCATGGCCTGCAACCCAGACATGTGCCCCGACTGGGAATCAAACCTGTGATGCTTTGGTTCACAGCCTACACTCAATCCACTGAGCTATGCCAGCCAGGGCTAATTTTTTATCTTAAATAGGAAAACCAATATTTCAAAAATAAATATGATGTTTACAGTAGACATTTTCAGTGGTGCCCATCTCAGTTTGCTATTTATTTTTTTAAACATAAATGCTGTAGAATTTTACAAAATGCTTTTTGGTACATAAGTCACAGTGATCTCATGATTTTTCTACTTTCTTTTTGTAAATGTGTAGATAAATTGATTGATTTTTTCAAATATTAAGTCCGCATACAGATCTAATTAAATATCACTTTGTTTATGATATTATCTTTTTAACATATCATTGAATTTGATTCACTATTATAATATTTAAGATTTTTGTATTAGAACTATTTTATAGGTATCTAATGTAATAAAATCAATTGGTCTATTTATACATTGACCTATTAAATGATATAATTTTATCATTTAGGTGCTCTCTTTCAAATTGTCTCACTGTGAATAATAAATTGTATGTTGATTCTTAACAGTGAATAAAAGAGAAACACACAGAAGGGGAGCATAATAAAACAACATAGAGTGAAACAAGAAGGTCATACCACAGAGACACAGCAGACTAGCAAAGCTCTGGAAATGATAAGGAAATTGTCAGCAATAGGTAGAGAACAAAGTATTGAGAATGGTTTGGTATCTTCAATAAAATAGAATAAGACATATCTTCAGTGAAACAAGAGTAGAAAACTTTAAATAAATGAAAGACAGATGAAAATTCAACAGAATGAGATGAGGAGTGAAGAAGATGAGATTTATAGGTCAGTGGATGATCAGAGAAGAATTTATAAGAGATCTAAATAACCAAAAACCAGAATTAAAATCTATGTTAGAGAATTACAACAGAACTAAAATGGCTGAGCATAAAATCAGCAGGGCTTTCAGTTCAAAATTAAACTTTAAACTGCACATTTAATGATCACCTCTGACAACCCCATTAAAATAAATAATTGACGCAGATACCAGCCAGCAATATCTGTGGTGCTGTGGATGGATGAGACACGAGAGAAATTCACATGGACTACTTAGTCCTGTGGAGGAAAAGGGATGGTACATCTACCCTCTCAAGGGGCAGGTGCCTAGGAATGGCCTGGCAACGCTCTCAAGAGGAGAGCACCCCACCACCCTGACTGAACAGGCTTTTATTAGGTTATTTGGGTAGGAATACAGACACAGCTTATTAATCATTGTCTGGCAGTAAGGATCAAACAACAGATAACATTCAAAGAACTAAAAGGGCTCACATTGAATCAGGGTCTATCACCTAAAAAGCTATAAAACTTAAGAGACTAAACTCATTTCCTGCCCAGGCATTTATAATCTAACTAAGACCATCCTCAGCAAAGCAGGTTTCACAGAATTTTACATGTCCTTCCTCAGGACTAATTATCCCGGGAAGCCCGCATTTCCAGCACAGGGCTGCACCACCCCTTGTCATTGTTACAGGCTTGATTCAGGCAGAGGAGACAAGGCAGACAAGAGATTTGGAGTCTTCTCACAGGCAGAATGAGGACTCAAGCTTTGTCAAAGCTGAGGGGTGAGGATCAATCACCCCCTTTGTCCACAGCCCCCCAAGTCTTTCCCTGAAGGCCTTCCCATGTGACCATGCCTGTCTTAGGTGACTCCTTCCATGAGGGATCTTACCCATCATTGGTTAGCCAACCAAGCAATGGGAGCCAGGCAAGGAGCAGAAGCAGTGCTCCTGCCAGGGAGATAAGCTTGTCTCCTTAGTGGCTTCTGGTTCAGAGGTCTCTCACTCAGCCTTAGTCATGAGGCATTACAGCTCCTGAAACCAGGCAAGGTGGTTCCCAACAAATAATGAAATACAAAATTTGCAGAAACATGTATTACCACTTAAAACTAAAGAAACATGGCACCCAAAGGCAAAACAAAAATTCAAAAACTCTGTGAAGTAGAATGGAAAAGTTCTGGATAAAATAAAGGGCCAACAGATTCTTATAGAAGTAGATGTGCTTTGGAGTGAGAAGAAGCCCTCTGGAAAATTCCCAAAATCAATTACAAGTTTTAAGAAGCAAGGCCTGAAGGTAATTTTTGGCCATTACATAACTGATACTGTTCAAACAGCCCTACCAGGGCCAGTGGTAATCAGTACTTTATGACCACTGCAAGTAAAGAAAGGAGGTCCTGCTCCAGCTGGCTCCTAATAAGGGAGTGCACATCTTTTTACAAAGCAGCTATACTGGCCCTGATATCTTTAATCTATTATAAATAATAAATAAATAAATAAGAAGAAAAGAGAAAAAAAGTAAAAAACAGAGAAAGACTTCAGCAAACCACTAAGTTACTTTTAGTTCTTTATCACTCTCTTGCATTTCAAGACCACTACACATCTATTCACAAAAGAAAGAGTCAGCAAATTAACATGCCTCTCAGTCTACAACCCTAAGCATCTGGGCAGTGCTCTGCATGGTTGCTAACCATGCCCATCTTGATTCCCAATATTACACAAACTTGGAGCAAACTGACTCTTCAATAAGAGCAAAAAGAAAAAAATATGATTTTAAAGAAACTTAGATATAAAATGAATGTTTTCTTCTAAGACAAATTATACTCAGAAAGAAAAAACCTTCAATAAATATTTTATTTCATATACTTATAAAGATCTGAGTTTAAAGTAAATGTGAAAAATGAACAATCATAAAATATTGTTTTTAGAGGAAAATTATCAAAAAAGTGTAAAGTCAGTGAAGGTAAGGAATCTCAGGATAGAAACTGTAGAAAATAAACAGTGGATTAGAAATCTGGTTTGTAAAATATCAAATGGAGCTCTGCAAGAAAAGAATAGGTCATGAATATATGTTCCAGGCTAGAATCTATGAGACAAAGTATTTATGTGCAAAGACATACACATTCAAGAAAAGCACAATAAAGCTGATGAATAAGCAATAAAGAAAAATAAATTTTATTGAGTTGAAGATTGATACTTCACACTGAAAATCTTTTAGAAAGTTCTCCCAAGAGTGGTAATGGTGATTTCTGAATTTTAAAACCTGAAAGGCAAAAAGAGAATCTTAGTCTTCATTTTTCTGATTCACTGAACATAAACATGTTCCTTGTTTTCTCTCAAAATCTCATGAAATGACAAAAGGATACAGGGGAAAGATGTTCATGCTGAAACACTGAGAATAATGTCTTCAAAAGGAAAGAAAAATATAGTATTTCTGGAAGATATTATGCTAATGGAACAATATGGATCTATATACCTATTAATAGGTGAGGTGCTTGAAACCTATAAAAATGTAAAAGAGAACCTATAAATAATTAAGTTTTCCAGAAAAAAAATTCCTTGAGGACAAGATCGTAAAGAGCAAGAATAAAGGAGCTGTAACAGACTGTGAACTTTTTGACTGTGTTAAAATATTATGGGTGGGTGGGCTGGAATGGGAGTAAAAGGGAGAAAACTGTACTTAAACAATGATTAAAACAATAAAAAAATACTACAAAATACTTCCTGGAACCCTCTGCTTTTAGGCCTACTCTCTGATACATTTTTCAACTGCTTTTATAGACCATAGAAATTCTACCAAGGGGGCCTCTACTGGTATGATTTTGAGCTCTCCATGTAGGGGACAGAACATGTTTCTGCACCTCTAAGGCAAAGTCTGTCTGCTTCTACCTCCTTGTCCTTTGGACACAACTGGCTCCAGCACTCATTGCTGTGGCAATAATAGCCCACATGTACCATCGAACTCCCATGAACAAGGTCACAGCTGAATCTCTATGCTCATTAATACATAGAAATGAGCATGTGAAAATAACAATAACCTGACATTAGAGGAAAAAATAACTTAAAAAACCTAACACTGTGGCCTCCCATCAAGATGGCAACATAGGCAAACATGGCTTGCCTCTTCCCACAACTACTTCAAAATTACAACTAAAATATAGAACAACCATCTCTTAGGAACATCAGAAGTTGAGTTCAATGGAAGTCTGACAATTACAAAATTGAAGAAATCACATTCATCCAGACTGGTAGGAGGGTTGCAGACACAAAATGGTCTAGACCCATGCCCATGCAGATAAAAATCCAGGAGAGATTTCTTGGAGTCCCAGAACTACAATAGACCCCCCTCCACCCCCATCACAGGATTCCAGTGCCAGGAAGATAAGTCCCCACAACTTCTGGCTGAAAAACTAGCAGTGTTGAGTTGGTGGTGGAGGTTGCTGGAGCCCTAAGCAATTCCTTCTCAGGAAGCCACACATGTATTCACCTACTCAGACTTGCTTGCTCTGAATTCTAGCACCAGGGTGGCAATTTGAAGGACACCAGCGATATACAGGAGGAGACTGAAACATCTGGCATCTGGGCAAGCAGAGGCCACTGTGCCTTTAATGATCCCTCTTCCCATAGAGACAGTAGGTTGGTGCCATATCTGAGACTCAATCAACCTGGCTAACACTGTGTGGCCCACCTTGGAGACCCACAAAGGATCTCCCTAACCCAAATTATGGGCCCATCCAAGCTGCTTTTCTATAAGAATGTCTAGTATTGGCTCCTAAATCCTATCAAACAAGCACCAACTTGTTTCAGTGAGCCCTAGCAGCAGCCAGATTAGAGTCCCAGCTTGGCTTCACCTGGGGATCTCCAAATATAGCACAAGTAGCAGCCATCTCAGACTGCTTTATAGCTCAGGAAGGGTGCCCTGAGCAAAACACAGGTGAGGGCTGAACTTGGCCTGCACCACCCAGGAAACCACAGGGCCAATGCTACAGACCATGTTGGAGGACCACCACTATGCCCCTGCACAGCTGATCCCTCATGGAGGTTGGAGTCAGTGGTCACAGATGGTCCTTGCAGTTGACTGTCCTGAGTAAATCCCTCTCACTGATCTGACAACATCAATCAAGACTCAACTAGAAGAGGAGGGTATACTCAACCACACAAAGGGTATATCTTGAGTACCCAGGTTGGGTGATAGAGGAGGCTGTGCCATACCCTACAGGACACCTACATTAAGCTACCAAGACACGGAGTCAAAGCAGCTCTACCTAATACATAGAAACAAACACAGGGAAGCTGTCAAAATTAGAAGACAAAGAAACACAGCCTAAATGAAAGAACAGATAAAAACTCCAGAAAATGAATTAAATGAAATGTAGATAACTAATCTGTCATATGCAGAGTTCAAAACACTGCTTATAAGGAGGCTCAAGAAACTTAGTGAGGACCTCAGAAGCATAAAAAAAGATACAATTAGAAATGAAGAACAATTTACAGGGAAACAATAGTAAAGTGGATGAAGCGCAGAATCAAATCAATGATTTGGGACATAAGAAACCAACCAGAACAAGAAGAAAAAAGATCCCCCCCCCCCCAGAAAAATGAGGAAAGAATAGGTAGCCTCTGGGGCAACTTTAAGCAATCCAACATTTGTTTCATAGGGGTACCAGAAGGAGAAAAGAAATTGGAAAGCTATTTGAAAAAAATAGTGAAAGAAAACTTCTCTAATTTGGTGAAAGAAATAGACATGCAAGTCCAGGAAGCACAGAAAGTCACAATTATGATGGGTGTGAAGAGCTCCACTTCAAAACACATCATTATTAAAAGACCATGATTAAAAGATAAACTCTCTTTAAAAAAGAAAGAGAGAAAAGAAGTTAGTTACTGGAAGGTTGCTGGATGGGAGGGTGAGGTGGAGAATGGTTGAAGAGGTGTGGAGATTAAGAAGTACAAATTGATTGTTACAGAATAGCCATGGGGATGTAAAGTACAGTATAGGAAATGGAGCAGCCAAAGAACTTATACACACAACCCATGGACATGGACAAAGATAGGGGCATTGCTTGAGGGTGTAGGTGGCACTGGGTGGAGGGGACCAAAAAAGGGAAAAATTTGGACAAATGTAAGAGCATGATCAATAAAGTATAATTTAAAAAAACTAACACTGTCATAGGTAGAACTCAAAATGAACAAATGACACTAGTAAATTAGAGTTAGCACTGAACACAGAAAGATTTTAATGATTTCATACTTACCTGTTTACAGAGAAGAAACAATTCTCTGAAAAATAGAAAGTAATTTGTTCTTAAAATTAAAAACATGATAAATGAGACTAAAAATTACAACAATATAAAGATAAAAATTAACCCAATATGCAGTTTAAAAAGTCAAAGCATCAAGAAATGCAAGACACAAAGTAGAGGACATTCAGGTTAGCCATTTAGCCTTTTAACATTTAAAATGACATCATCTCCTCTAAAACACTGGATTCTAGGGAACTGCTTCCAAGGGTGAAGCCTTGAGTGAGCAAGATGTTGAGATTGGACAGACTATGGAACTGAACCCAGAACATTCAGGAGAACCTTGAGGAGGGAAAAAGTTTGTTCATCCTCCAGACTTTCATACCATATCTGCATACAAGACAAGGTGGGGAAGTGAGTACCAGTAAACCTGCTGCAGGGGAAAACCTATCAACCTAGGAGCTACCAGCAGGTCAAGTCCAAGTACAACAAGAAAGCCCACACAAATGAAAGACAGGGCAACCTAGGAACATCCAAACAAGGAGATCAAAAAGTCTGCACCACTGAGTCCCACATAACCACTACCACAGAATTTCATCCTAGAAAGACAGCTAGCAATGCAGATCACCTGCAATCACAGAAACAGACAAAAAGAGTCACCTAAAATGGAGAGACAAATAACTAACCTGCAATCGAACAGAATAGAAGATTCTCTAGTAAAAGAGCTAAATGAAATGGAGACAAGCAAACTATCAGATAGAGAACTCAAAAGAATTGTTACAAGGATGCTCAAGGAACTAACTGACAACTACAAGGAACTGAGTGGGAACTACAACAGTGTGAAAAAAGAAATAGAAACTATAAACAAAAACCAGGAAAAAATGAAGAATATAGTACCTGAAATAAAAAATACATTAGAATGAATTACAAGCAGACTGGATGAAACAGAGGACCAAATTAGTGAGTTGGAAGACAAGGTAGAAATAACTACACAGAAAGAAAAGCACCGTGAAAAAAGACTAAAAAAAATTATGAAGATAGCTTAAGGAAACTACAGGACAATATGAAACACAACAACATTTGAATCATAGGAATAGCAGAAGGAGAAGAAAAGGAGCAAAGAATAGAAAACCTGTTGGTAAAATAATGACAGAAAACTTCCCTAACCTGGAGAGGAGATAAGTCATGGAAGATCAGGAAGCACAGAGGGGCCTAATCAAGATGAACCCAAAGAGGTCCACTCCAAGATACAAGATATTGAAAATGCCAAATTTTAAAGACAAAGAGAGAATATTAAAGGCAACAGGAGAAACAGATAGCAACATACAAGGCAGGTCCAATGAAGCTAGCAGCTGATTTCTCAACAGAAACACTACAAGCCAGAAGAAAATTGCAAGACAGTACAAGTAATGAAAAGCAAAGGCCTGCAACCAGGACTACACTACCCAGAAAGTTTCACATTTAAATGGAAAGCAAAAGGAGGAGTCTCCCACAAAAGGAGACTAAAAGAATACACCTCCACCAAACCAACACTGCAAGATATGTTAAATAGGCTGCTTTAAGAAGAGGAACAAAAAAGTGGGAGACAGAGGAACAAGATACAAAGGGGGAAAATGAATAAATACCTATCGATGATACCTTAAATGTAAATGGATTAAATACTCCAATCAAAAGACATAGGGTACCTAAATGGATAAGAAAATATGATGTGTGCATATGCTGCCTACAAGAGACCCACCTCAGAACAAAAAACCTGTACAGGTTGAGAGTGAAATGTTGGAAGAAATTATTGCAAGTGAGCAGACAAGAAAAAACACAGGGTAGCAATACTTATATCAGAAAAAAAATTCAAAACAAAAGATAAAGAGAGATGCAGAAGAACACTTAATAATACTCAAGGGAAGAATCCACTGAGAAGACATAAACGTATAAATATATGCACTGAACATACAAGCACCCAAATATATACAGAAAATCTTGGAGGACTTCAAGAAAGATATAGATAGTAACACACACATACTAGGGAATGTTAACAACCCACTACCAAGAAGGGATAGATATTTTCAAACAAAATGTCACAAGGATATTGTACAACTGAAGGACACATTAGGTCATTTAGACTTAATTAAATTTAATTGATATATATGAAATCTTTCATCCCAAAGAAGCAAAATACACATTCTTTTCAAATGTACATGGAACATTTTCAAAGATAAAATACATGAGAGTACACAAAACAAGCTTGAACAAATTTGAGAAAATTGAAATCATATCAAGCATTTTCTCAGACCACAAGAGCTGAAACTAGAAACCAACCTCAAGGGAAAAAATGCAAACACATTCAAATTCATGGAGATTGAATAACATACTATTAAACAACAAATGGGTTAATAATAATATTGAAAAAATCAAAAAGTTTCTGGAAACAAATGAAAATGAACATACAACAGTCCAAAACCTATGAGACACAATGAAGGCAGTCTTGAGAGAGAACTTCATAGCACTACAGGCCTACCTAAAAAATCTAGAAACATTTGAAATAAACAACCTACTTCTACATCTACAAGAACTGGAGAAACACGAAAAACAAGGCCCAGAGCAAGTAGAAGGAAGGACGTAACCAAGATTAGAGCAGAACTAAATGACATAGAGTATAAAAGAACAATCCAAGGGACCAATAAATCCAGGAGCTGGTTCTTTGAAAAGATAAACAAAATCAACAAGCCTTTAATAAGGCTCATTAGGAAAAAAAGAGAGAGGACCCAAATAAACACAGTCAGAAATGAAAGAGGAGAGATTACAACTGATACCACAGAAATACAAAGGACTGTAAGAAATTACTATGAAGAACTATACACCGAGATATTTGACAAACTAGGTGAAATGGGCAAATTTCTAGAAAAATATAATCTTCCAAAACTCACTGAAGAAAAAATAGAAAGCCTGAACAGACCAATAATAGCTGACAAAACTGAAGCAGTAATCAAAAAAAAAAAAAAATCCCAACACACAAAAGCCCCGGATCAGATGGTTTCAGGGAAATTCTACAAAGCATTTGAGGAAGAGGTAACCTCTATCCTTCACAGACTATTCCAAAAAATCAAAGAAGACCAAAAACTTCCAAACTCTTTTTATGCAGCCAGCATCATCCTAACCCCAAAACAAGAAAAAGACACAAGAAAGAAAGAAAACTTCAGGCAAATATTGCTGATTAACATAGATACTAAAATCCTGAACAAAATATTGTCAAACCACATCCAGCAATACATTAAAAATATCATACACCATGACCAAGTGTGGTTCATTCCAGGGATGCAAGGATGTTACAATACTCACAAATCAATAACTATGATAGATCACATAAACCAAACAAAAGACAAAAATCACATGATTATAGCAATAGATGCAGAAAAAATATTTGATAATGTACAGAATCCATTTATGACACACACAAAAACTCAGCAAAGTGGGAATAGAGGGAGCGTTCCTCAACATAATAAAGGCCATGCATGAGAGACCTACAGCTAACATCATACTCAATGGGCAAAAACTAAAAACTTTCCCACTAAGATTAGGAACAAGGCAAGGTTGTCCACTTTCACAACTTTTATTCAACATAGTATTGGAAGTCCTAGCCACAGCAATAAGAAAACAAAAGGAAATAAAAGGCATCCAAATCGGAAAGGAGGAAACAAAACTGTCATTGTTTGCAGATGGCATGATAGTGTACATAGAAAATCCTATAGACCCCACCAAAACACTGCTAGACCTAATAAATGAATTTGGCAAAACAGCAGGATACAAAGTCAATATCCAGAAATCAAAGGCGTTTTTGTATACCAACAATAAAATATCTGAAACAGAAATCAGGAAAAAAAAAACATTTCATATGGCAACAAGAAAAATAAAATACCAAGGAATAAACCTAACCAAAGAGGTAAAAGACCTGTACTCAGAAAACTATACAATACTGAGGAAAGAAATTATGGAAGACACAAACAAATGGAAACACATACCATGTTCATGGATCAGAAGAATTAGCATCTTCAAAATGTCCATAGTACCCAAAGCAATTTATATTTTCAATGCAATACCTATTAAAGTACCAATGGCATATTTCAAAGACATAGAACAAACACCTCAAAAATTTATATGGAACCATAAATGACCCCGAATAGGTGCAGCAATTTTGAGAAAGAAGAACAAAGTAGCAGGGATAAAAAACCTGATACCGCACTGCATTACAAGGCCACTGTAATCAAAACAGCCTGGTACTGGCATAAGAATAGACACATGGAGGAATGGAACAGAATACAGAACCCAGAAATAAACCCAAGTCTCTGCAGTCAATTAATATTCGACAAATGGGAAAGAGGCATGAAAAGGAGCAAAAATAGCCTTTTCAACAAATGGCTTTGGGAGAGCTGGACAGCTACATGCAAAAGATATGAAACTTGAGCATCAATTTACACCATACACAAAAATAAATTCAAGGTGGATAAAATATTTAAATATAAGTTATGATGCCATAAAATTCCTAGAGGAGAACATAGGCAGGAAAATGTCAGATATTCCACACAGCAATGCTTTCACTGATATGACTCCTAGAGTAAGGGACATAAAGGAAAGAACAAACAAATGGGACTTCATCAAAATAAAAACCTTCTGCAGTGCTAAAGAAAACAGTATTAAAATGAAAAGAGAACCAATTGCTGGAGAAAACATGTTTGCCAATGACACCTCAGACAAGGTTTGATCCCCAAAATATAGAGAGAACTCCCAGAACTCCACTTGAAGACAAGCAACCCAATTAAAAAATGGGCAAAGGACTTGAACAGACACTTCTACAAGGAGGACATACAGAGGGTCCAGAGACACATGAAAAGATGTTCAGTTTTGCTAGCCATCCGAGAGATTCAAATTAAAACCACAGTGAGATACCACTTTACACCACTCAGAATGACCATCATAAACAAAGCAACAAACAAGTGTTGGAGAGGTTGTGGAGAAAAGGGAACCCTAGTGCACTACTGGTGAAATTGCAGGCTGGTGCAGCCACTATGGAAAACAGTATGGATTTTCTCAGAAAACTAAAAATGGAACTGCCTTTTGACCCAGCAATTCCACTGCTGGGATTATATATTAAGAACCCTGAAACACCAATCCAAAAAAACCTATGCACCCCATTGTTGGCAGCAACACAATTTATAATAGCTAACTGCTGGAAGCAACCTAAGTGCCCATCAGTAAATGAATGGATGAAAAAACTATGGTACATTTACACACTGGAATTCTATGCAACAGAAAGAAAGAAGGAGCTCCTACCCTTTGTGACAGCATGGTTAGAACTGGAAAACATTATTCTAAGTGAAATAAGCAGGCAGTGAAAGACAGACACCATATGATCTCACCTTTAACTGAAACCTAATCAACAAAATGAACAAGGAAGCAAAATATAGCCAAAGACATTGAAGTTGAGAATAGGCTGATTGTTACCAGGGGGAAAGGGGAGAGGATATTAGGGGGAAAGGGTGAAGGGCTTATAGGAACAATTATAAAGGACACATGGACAATAACAAGAAGGGATAGAAACAGGGAAAGGAGATGGGAGGGCTGGGAGAGTGGGGAAAATTGGGTAGTAAAGGGAGAAAACTGTGCCTGAACAATAAAAAACTCACAAAAGTGTAATTAACATTAAGAATAAAGATATAAATAAAAATGTATGAGCTACAGTATAAACAGACATTTATAACATACATTCACTTCTCAATTTTTATTTTTGCCTTTCCTTAAAAGATGAAATAAATATGAGAAGCAGATAAATTTGAAAAATAAAATTAAATGTTCACTTAAAAAGAATAAATAAATAAACAAACAAATAAATAAATCACTGGATTCTAGAAAATGACAAAGAAGAATGAAGAATTTTGAATTAAAATATCCTACCTTTATCAAAACTTTGATTTAAATATGAGGAAAAATAGACTTTTTAGACATCAGTGGAAAGGAACTATATATTACTTATATTGAGAAATGTATGTTAATATGGGGAGAATATATAATAATTAAAATAATTAACTTTAAATAGTTATAGATAATAAAACTATAGAACTTAATTCAACTATTACATAAGTGCCCTCTTCCCAAATGTAAGTTTTGAGGAGGAAGGGAAGTATTCAAATCTTACTAGAATCTTTGCACTGTTTGTGGGCACCTACTGGTGGTCTGTGGTTAGAAACCAATTTTGACATTTGAAGGAAGTTCTGTGCTTAAGTGTAACAACTGTCAGAACATACATGTGGAGAAGAAATTCCAATTCATGAGAATAACAGCAAAAGGATCATGGTAACAACACTCAGGTGAAAGAAAAAGACTCCACTCTAACTTAATGACATAACATTTAAGGAGAAAATATATCCTGGATCTAGAATTGTTGATGACTATAATTTATGAAAACCCACTCATATAAAAACACCTGGATCCAAATTTTTTTTTCAGAGAGTCCCAGAAAAGTTGGACCCAAGGAAGCACACACCAAGGCATATCATAATTACATTACCCATGATTAAAGAGAAGGAGAGAATCTTAAAAGGAAGAAGAGAAAAGGAGACAGTTATCTACAAAGGAGTTCCCATAAGACTGCCAGATGATTTCTCAAAAGAAACTTTGCAGGCAAGAAAGAGCTGGAAAGAAGTATTGCAAGTCATCAAAGGCAATGACCTACATCCAAGATTACTTTATCCAGCAAAGCTATCATTTAGAATGGAAGGGAAGATAAAGTGCTTCCCAGATAAGGTCAAGTTAAAGGAGTTCATAATCACCAAGCCCTTATTATATGAAATGTTAAAGGGACTTATCTAAGAAAAAGAAGATAAAAAAATATGAATAGTAAAATGACAGCAAACTCACAGCTATCAACAACCAAACCTAAAAAACAAAAACAAACTAAGCAAACAGCTAGAACATGAACAGATTCACTGAAATGGAGATCACATGGAGGGTTATCAATGGGGAGGCAGCGGAGGAGAATGGGGAAAAGCTACAGGGACTAATAATCAACAAAATAAACAAGCAAGCAAAATATAACCAGAGACATTGAAATTAAGAACAATCTAACAGTAACCAGAGGGGAAGTGGGAGGGGATAATAGGGAGAAAAGGGGGAAGGGTTTTCAGGAACATCTATAAAGGACACATGGACAAAACCATGAGGGTGTGGGATCAGGGGTGGGAAGCAAGGATGGCTGGGGATGGAGGGGGAGAAAATGGAGACAACTGAACTTGAACAACAGAAAAAAAACATTTTTAAAGAAGCATAAATGGGGGGACGAAACATGGCGGCTTTACTCTAAGCATGATTCTCGGCTTCTGTGAAGAGGAGGGAAACTCGCGGATCAGTGGAGGAACAGAGCAAGTGGCTTAGGTTACTGAAATATTTTTGAAAGCAGGACATCAAAAATTATAGCGATCATTGAAAAACCAGACGGTAAGGAGACTGCTTCAGGACAAAAGGGACCCAGGGATCAGCGCGGGGACCAGAGGGGTCGAAGTCCCCAGGCCCGGTGCTCCCGGGTCTGCCTCAGGGCACCCAAGAGAGGGGAGTCCCTGCTCCCTCCCCGGACTACGGGGGTTGAGCAACACCAGGGGAGACCTTGTTGCTTGAAGTCACAGAGAGGCCAGTTGGACTGGGAAAAAATCGCCCAGGGACTGTGAGCACCCACCCATAGCCTTGGGAGAAGTGAGTACCTCCAGCCGGCATGACCAGGGGTGGCCTGGAAGTGTGCCCGCACCCCTAGCCCAGTGGGCGTGTGGATCCATGGAAAACCTAGACATTGCAACCCGATCCAGGAAAGGGCGAGGGTGTTCTCAGGTTTCTGGAGCCTGGGGTGCTGAACTGTGGAAGCGCGCACCCCCTCAGGAATCCTGACTCTCTGGCTGTGAACCCGGAAGGGACTCTGCGCTTAGAGCATTCCTAGAGCCCGAAACTCAAAAATTTGGTGGATGTGTGCACCCTTTTACGATCCCCAGAGATGGCTCCATGAATCCCAAAACGTTGTGGGTGATTCCTGAGATCATAGAGCTCGCTGTGGTGTAATTTGGGGGAAGAGCAAGTCTCCTTGCATCCTGGGAGCATGTATCCTGAAAACAAAAAGTCGCAGGAGTCCTGTAGGGCCCCAGAGCCTGGGAGACCCCTACAGTGAGCTCTGGAGAGTGAGCAAGCAGGAGCGCCAAGGGTCCTGTAGGGAAAAGTCAGATTGGCCCTGGGGATAGTACCTGAGAGACTTAGTGAGATTTGGCTGGAAAGAGCGACAAGCATTTCAAATGTCCCTTAGCCAGCTGAAGCCATCAAGATCAGAAAAACTGGTCTGACCAGTTAGAAACCAACAAGAGGTTGTTTTGTTTTCTTTTCTTTTGTTCTGTTTTGTTTTGTTTTGTTTTTGGCTGTTGTTGGTTGATTGACTTTATCTTGTGTTTTAAGTGACTTTTTATTTTTCAATTCTACTTATTTTTATATCTCTCAATCGCTTATGTTTCTCTTCCATTCATCCTAGTATTATTCCTTCCACTCAAAAGTTATCTCTCCTGCACTCCAATTTCTGTTATTTTTCCTTTTTTTTTTGATCTTGCAAGTTACTGCAAATTTGTATTATCTTTTTCTCACTTTTCCAACATTTTTTATTTTAATAGTATTTTGGTATTCTTTTTATTTCTGTATAATCATCTTTGCTTGGCTGGTTATACTGTCATTTGATAGATTCCCCCTGGTATCTCAGTCACAGTGTTGATAATTTACTATCCTTCATCTGTGTTCCATTAATACACCTCTCAAGGTTCTATACTCCTTATTCTTGTTATCTAGATCTCATTGATTCTGCCACAAGACTGTTGCTTAAATATTACTGTAAATAAGACCTAGCTCATACAATTGTAAATACTACTCAACACCCCTACCTAATCTCAGCCCACTTTGCAATTTCCTGAACTATACTATTGTGGGGGTTGTCTCTATTCTTTTACACATTACTCCTATTCACTAATCTTTATTCCAACTCTACCTTAGAATCTGACCTCCCACAGCCTCACAGCTTGCTAGAAAAAACTAACAATCCTTTCATCCCCAATAAGAGTCTTACCTTCTTTCCATCCTTTCTAAAATGTAGATAGTGGGGTGGAGGATCACGGTTAACACTATAAGGAGCCAAAGGATAACCCGTCTCCTCTCTACTGGCTGCTAATGTAAATATCATAGTATACTGTCTTGCTGTCTTAAGCCATTTTGCCTTTCTCCTCCAACTGATCACAAAAATGAGTAGGGGGAAGTTGCGAACACCAGGATACACGAAGGAGACTGCACCACTGAATCTCACAAGTATTCGACCAGAGAAGTTCACACCATAATTACAGGGAACCAGAACAGATCAATTTAAGAAATAGAGGCTAACAAAAAGAAACCCACGAACAATGAGAAAACAAAGAAACAATTGCCAATTGAAGGGAAAGGAGAAAACCTCAGGAAAAATGCTAAATGAAATAGAGGCAACTCAATTATCAGATAGTGAGTTCAAACCATGATTACCAGGAAGTTCAATGAACTCACAATGAGCTATCAGAAACTAGAGGGAAGCTACAACAGTCTCACTGCAAACTATATAAACATGAAAAAGGAAATAGGTACTCTCAACAAGGGCCAAGAAGAAATGAAGAATGCCATTTCTGAACTCAGGAACACAGTAGAAGGAATGAACAGCAGGATTGATGAAGCAGAAAATCGGATTAGCGAGCTAGAGGAAAAAGTAGAAAACAACACTCAGAAAGAGCAAGAAAAGGAACAGAGGATGAGAAAGAATCAAGAGGGATTAAGAGAAATGCAAGACAATATGAAATGTAATAATATTCGTATAATAGGGATACCAGAAGGAGAAGAAGAAGAGCAAGGGATAGAAAACCTTTTTGAAAAAGTGATGAAGAAAAACTTCCCTAATTTGATGAGACAAAAAGTCACACAAATCCAGGAAACACAGAGAGTCCCAATCAAGAGGAACCCCAAGAGGCCCACCTCAAGACACATCATAATTGAAATAACAAAATTTCAAGACAAAGAGAGAATCTTAAAGGCAGCAATGGAGAAACAGGAAGTAACATACAAGAGAGCCCCAATAAGGCTAACAAATGATTTCTCAATGGAAACGCTTCAAGCCAGAAGAGAATGGCAAGAAATATTTTAAGTAATGAAAACCAGAGGTCTGCAACCAAGGCTACTTTACCCAGCAAGGCTCTCAATCAAGATAGAAGGCCAAATAAGAAGCTTCTCAGACAAAAGAAGTCTAAAAGAATACACCTCCACTAAACCAGCTCTGCAAGAGATTCTAAAGGGACTGCTTTAAGGAAGGGAAGGAAAAGAGAGAGTGAGAGAGGAACACTCGTACATAAAGGACAATGAATAAATGCCTATCAATTATAACCTTAAACATAAATGGATTAAATGCTCCAATCAAAAGACATAGAATAGCTATATGGATAAAACAGCATGACCCACATATATGCTGCCTACAAGAGACTCACCTCAGGATAAAAGACCTGCACAGGCTGAAAGTGAAGGGCTGGAAACAAATTTTCCAAGCAAATGGACAGGGAAAAAAAAGCCGGGGTAGCAATACTCATATCTGACAAAATAGACTTCCAAAAAAGGTCCATAAAGAGAGACCCAGAAGGTCACTTCATAATACTCAAGAGAAGAATCCACCAAGAAGACATAAATATTGTAAATATATATGCACCCAACATAGGAGCAATCAAATACATAAAGAAAATGTTAGAGGAATTCAAGAAAGATATGGACAGCAACATAATTATAGTGGGAGATTTTAACACCCCACTATCAAAAATGGACAGATCTTCCAAACAAAATATCAACAAAGATATTGTGGCATTGAACAATACCCTAGATGAAATGGGCTTTACTGATATATACAAAGCCCTCCATCCCAAAGAAGCTAAATACACATTCTTTTCAAATGCACATGGAACATTTTCAAAGACTGACCACATGATAGGATAGAAAACAAGTCCCAAGAATTTCAAGAAAATTGAAGTCATACCAAGCATTTTCTCATACCACAAGGGACTGAAGCTAGAAACCAACCCCAAAGAAAGAAACCCAGAACACTCAAAATCATGGAGATTAAATAGCATGCTATTAAACAATGAATGGGTCAAGAATAATATTAGGGAAGAAATCAAAAGGTTTCTGGAAACAAATGAAAAAAACTCATAACAACCCAAAACTTTTGGGACACAGCAAAGGCAGTCCTGAGAGGGAAGTTCATAGTGACACAAGCCCACCTCAAAAAGTTAGAAACATTCCAAACAAACAATCTAACCCAATGTCTACAACAATTCGAGGAACAACAACAAAAACAGTCCAGAGCAAACAGAAAGAAGAAAATAACCAAGATCAGAGCAGAATTAAATGACATAGAGACTAAAAGCATAATTCTAAGGATCCATGAATCCAGAAGCTGGTTCTTTGAAAAGATAAACAAAATCAACAAGCCTTTAAGCGGACTCATCAAGAAAAAAAAGAGAGAAAACCCAAATGAACACAATCAGAAATGAAAAAGGAGGGATTACAACAGATACCACAGAAATACAAAGGATTGTAAGAAATTACTACAAAGAACTGTATGCCAAAAAATTGAAACCTAGGTGAAATGGAGAAATTTCTAGAAAAATATAATCTTCCAAAACTCAATGGAAAAGAAGCAGAAAGTCTGAATAGACCAATAACAACATAAGAAATTGAAGCAGTAACAAAAAAAAACTCCCAACACACAAAAGCCCTTGGCCAGATGGTTTCACTGGAGAATTGTACAAAACATTTAAGGATGAGCTAAACCCTATCCTTCACAGACTATTCCAAAAAAATCCAAAAAGATGGAAGACTCCCAAACTCTTTTTATGAGGCCAACATCATTCTAATTCCAAAACCAGATAAAGACACAACAAAGAAAGAAAACTTCAGGCCAATATTGCTGATGAACATGGATGCTAAAACCCTCAACAAAATACTGGCAAACCGCATCCAACAGTACATTTAAAAGATCATACACCATGACCAAGTGGGATTCATTCCAGGGATGCAAGGATGGTACAATATTCGCAAGTCAGTAAATGTAATACATCACATAAACAAAAGCAAAGACAAAAAGCACATGATCATATCAATAGTTGCAGAAAAACATTTGATAAGGTACAGCACCCATTTATGATAAAAACACTCAGCAAAGTGGGAATAGAAGGAGCATTCCTCACCATAATAAAGGCATATATGAGAGACCTACAGCCAACATCATATTCAATGGGCAAAAATTAAAATCTTTTCCACTAAGATCAGGAACAAGACAAAGCTGTCCACTTTCACCACTTCTATTCAATATAGTACTGGAAGTTTTAGCCACAGCTATCAGACAAGAAAAAGAAATAAAAGGCATCCAAATCGGAAAGGAGGAAACAAAACTGTCACTGTTTGCAGATGACATGATAGTGTACATAGAAAATCCTATAGATTCCACCAAAAAACTGCTGGGCCTAGTAAATGAATTTGGCAAAACAGTGGGATACAAAGTCAATATCCAGAAATCAAAGGCATTTCTGTACACCAACAATGAAACAGCCAAAGCAGAAATCAAGAAAAAAATCCCATTTGAAATAGCAAAAAGAAAAATCAAATATCTAGGAATAAACCTAACCAAAGAGGTAAAAGACCTGTATTCAGAAAACTACACAACACTCAGGAAAGAATTCAAGGAAGACACCAACAAATGGAAACATATACCATGTTTATGGATTGGAAGAATTAATATCATCAAAATGTCCATACTACCCAAAGCAATTTACACATTCAATGCAATTCCTATTAAAGTACCAATGGCATATTTCACAGACATAGAACAAACACTTCAACAATTTATATGGAACCATAATTGACTCCGAATAGCTGCTGCAATTTTGAGAAAGAAGAGTAAAGTAGGAGGGATCACAATACCTGACACTAAACTATGCTACAAGGTCACTGTAATCAAAAAAGCCTGGTGCAGGCATAAAAACAGGCACATGGACCAATGGAACAGAACACAGAGCCCAGAAATAAGCCTAAGTCTCTATGGTCAATTAATATTTGACAAAGGAGGCAGCAAGATAAAATGGAGTAAAAATAGCCTCTTCAACAAATAGTGTTGGGAGAACTGGACAGTTATGTGCAAAAAAAAAAAAAAAAAAATGAAACTCAAGCACCAACTTACACCATATACAAAAATAAAGTCAAGGTGGATAAAAGACTTAAATATAAACCATGACACCATTAAAGTTTTATAGGAGAATGCAGGTAGGAAAATCTCAAATATTTAACGCAGAAATTTTTTTACTGACTTGTCCCCTAGAGCAAGGGGTGTAAAAGAAAGAATAAACAAATGGGACCTCCTCAAAATTAAAAGCTTCTGCACAGCTATACAAAACAGTATCAAAATGAAAAGAGAACCAACTGTATGGGAAAACATATTTGCCAATGATACCTTAGACAAGGGTTTAATCTCCAAAATATATAAAGAACTTACACGACTATACTCTAAGAAGACAAGGAATCCAACTAAAAATTGAGCAGAAGACTTGAACAGACATTTCTCCAAGGAAGACATACAGAAGATCCAAAGACACATGAAATAATGTTCAATATCGCTAGCTACCAGAGAGATGCAAATTAAAACCACAATGAGATACCACTTCACACCAGTCAGAATGGCCATCACAAACAAAGCAACAAACAAGTGTTGGAGAGGTTGTGGAGAAAAGGGTACCCTAGTGCACTGTTGGTGGGACTGCAGATTGGTATAACCACTATGGAAAGCAGTATGGAACTTCCTCAGAAAACTAAAAATGGATGTGCCTTCTGACCCAGCAATCCCACTGCTGGGACTCTGTCCTAGGAATACTAAAACACCAATACAAAAGAACCTATGCATCCCAATGTTCATAGCAGCACAATTTACAATAGGTAGATGCTGAAAACAACCTAGATACCCATCAGTAAATGAATGGATCAAAAAACTATGGTACATTTACACAATGGAATTCTATGCAGCAGAAAGAAAGAACTCCTACCCTTTGCAACAGCTTGGATGGAGCTGGAAAGCATTATGCTAAGCGAAACAAGTCAGGCAGTGAAAGACAAATACTATATGATCTCACCTTTAACAGAACCTAAACGACAAAACAAAGAAAAAAGCAAAATATAACCAAAGACACTGAAATAGAGGACAGGCTGACAGTGACCACAGGGGACAGAAGAGGGAATTTCAGGGGAGAATGGGAAGAGTTTACGGGAACAAATTTCAAGGACACATGGACAAAAGCTAGGGGGAGGGTGGTAATGGGAGGGAAGTGGTGAGGTTTGGGAGGGTGGGCTGGATTGGAAGTAAAAGGGAGGAAACTGTACTTGAACAATGATTAAAATAAAATTTTAAAAAAAGAAGCATAAATAGTAGGTTCAAAATAGGGGCGGGGGGAAGAATAGTATGGGAAATGAAGAAGGCAAAGAACTTATATGTATGACCTATGAACATGAACAGTGGGGGAATGTTTGTGGGAGAGGGTGGAAGGGAATAAAGGGGAGAGAAAAATGGGACAACTGTAATAGTATAATCAATAAAATATATGTAATAGATAAATAAATAAATAACCACCTAGAAATATCAGATAAAATACAATAGAGTATTTTAAATTCCCTGCTAAACTCTCAAGAATGTTAGAAAAATCTTCATAGTCTAATATCTAGGAAGAAACAAGTCATTAGGATCATAAGCTAAAACTGAAGACTGGCTGTCACAAGGTCATTTCACAGTTATAATAAATTCAGATTCAACTCTTAACAATCTCAAGGTCTTTAGGAGAAAATGTTGGAGTTAGATTGAATCCACCATACAAATCTCTTAAAAGTTTACACCCTCAGAGAAAGAGACCTGTTTTCAAAGATAGGTAACAAGAAATATTAATTGCCTTGATTGTGGTACAAAGTAAATAAAAAAAAAATCCCTTCCAAAGATCAGAATTGCAGTCTTCACCATATACAGGTAAGAGGGTTATATTTATTTGAATGTTATAAAAAAATACAAGTTCTGGATATTTACTTAAAATAGTTCTAGGTCCTTAACATCATTTTCAGGAGGAAAAAAGAAGCCAGCTTTCTCACAAATAAATACCTGGTGAAAATGAGCTCACACACAGGAAGAAGCCCCTTTGAGCTAAAGTAAACTGAACAATCAAGAAAATTAAATCTCCAAGGAGCTGAGACAGAGGAATTATTATTTATAGAATATATAAACTTTATTTTAAATGTTTTTTAAAATAAAAAAGAATTTAAAATACACAAAAGCAGATGCTATTATGAAGAATGTAGCTTAAAAATAAACCAACTCAAAACTTTTGAAAATTAAAATCATACCCATTTAAACTAAAAACTCAATGAATAGGTTAAAAAAGCGGAATAGACATAACTAGATAGAGAAATAGTGAAATAAAAGACTGATCTCAAAATATGACTCAAGAAGCAGCACAGAATATACCATGAAAGACAGATCTAGACACTATGGTGGGGAGATTGACATGGACCAACATATGCACCCTATGTACAGAAGAAAATAATAGAAAGAATGAAAGAAAGACAATGTATAAGGAGCCAATTCTAGAATTAACTAAATACTTTTCCCTTCAAATCCTGGAAGTAAAACATATCTTAAGCAGGAAAATAAAAAGAAAATACCTGGGGAATTAGTTAAGATATTAGTTAAGTGCTGGCTGCCATAAAACAAACTCTAAAATGTTTAATGACTCACACCTGATAATAGTTCACTTTTTACAGAAATTCCAAAATGAGAATTTTGACTGTCCAGTCTCATCCATTATTTCTGCTCACATTCATTTGTGTAGAAAACTGCAAAGAAAGATGGGAAATGCAGTGTAACTATCCAGTGAATCCAGGAAAAGTAAGAAAAAGACATTGATAAATGCATAGACATTTTATCTGATACATCATGAAAGATTTATTTTATCCTTCCCCCTATACAAGGACATAACTGAAATATCTATCTAGTCATTGCATCTGGCTCATGCATATCATGTTTGTGTGTGGCTCCCATGGGCCAGTAATCTATGAAAATGTCATCTTCTCTCTTTAATATGCAGAATTGGAGAAGGCATGGCATATGCACACTAAGTGCTTGCATTGTGAAGAGTTAAGTCACTTGTCCATAGGACTAATGAAATCTGTCTCAGCAGGTTTTGTGAAAACCACTTCCTTGGCTGTGGAGAATGTTTCTTGAAGAGATTTTTGTACTTTTCTCTGTCTCTGAAGTGGCTGAGGGAAGCTATCTATAGGTTCCATCAGGTATTAGGAGTTATCATAAAGTAATATAGTAACTAAACTAGTATTAATACTGCAACTGTAGAACAAAACCACAAATTACCACCAATGAAGAAACAAAACAGGGAAAAATAACCAGAAAATCTTACATATATTTGGTAAGTTGGTATATACAAAGGTAAACATTTTTTAAAATGTTGTAATTATATAAAAAATACACCCCTATTTAATACCATCTCCAAATAAATTACATGTGGCTTAAATAACTACACATCAAAGAAATTTTAATAGAAATCATAGGCATCAACAGGCTGAAGGAATTTTTGAACAAGATGCAAACATGCAAAATTAAAGCAAAAGATTGACACAATTGACTACATTAACACTAAAAGTTCTATATGACTAAAATAACTATAAGTTTAAAAAATAAACTGCACACATATTGACAATGTTTATATACAACAATAGGTTGGTGTCCAAAACAAAGTACTCCAAAACAACAGTGAAAAGATACAAACTACAAATATAAAAAGTTCAAAAATAGAAACATAAGAATTCTTATACTGACAATAAAATATATTTCTAAATACAAATTACATCATGGTTTTTGGCTATCAGAGTAAAAATGTTCAACAATATAGTATGATACATGACATTGATGAGGGTTTAGAATAGTGGGTACTCTCACACACTATTGAAATATAGGCAATTGGTAACAACTTTTAGATTTTATGCATTATATATCAAAGTACAAAAGCAATCACAAAAGTATATTAAAATTTATATGCAAGAACATTTATTAGTTTATTATAGTAGCTCAAATTAGAAACAAATCTGTCTTGTCAATATGAAAGTAATTCACTTATACCTTTAAAGTGGAGTATCATAATTATTAAAATATATATGAACCTATATCTACTAAGTAGAAAAACCTCAAGACACATGGTTAAATTTTCAGAAAGGCATTTTACAGAACAATTCATATGGAATAATCTCATCTACATAAATAAATTAATCTCTACCTTAATACATAGCCAAAAGGACATGTCCAGTCTAGTGATAGTACTTAATATATGATGAGGAGGAACTGTGTATGGAAAAATAACATTTTATGAAATTCTTCTAGAGGTATTTTCATAAACCTGGGTGACTACAGTCTTCACAGTTACATTAGATTAGAATTAGAGAGCACAATACATCTATCATTCAGGGTGAACTTATTTCTTTGACAATCACAGGAAAGACATATGCCTTTCATAAAGTTGTAGGGTGTTAGAAGACACATATTTCTTATCATATTCCTGTCCTTATTCACCCCTCCCCTCAAGGAAGTCTAATCTGATCAGCAACATCAGTGAGAATTTAGCACCCATTGAATATGTAACCAAAGGATGAGAAGTTTACAAGTTAGTCACAAGGGGAAGACTGGCTATTCCTGTATGATACCTTCTTTCCTTCCTGTATACCCCCACTACTTTTCAGTACACCCCCAGTATCAGCATCCACTGAATATGTAACCAGAGGGTGAGAAGTTTAGAAGTTAGTCACCAGGGGAAGACTGGGTATTCCTGTATGGTACCCCCTTTCCTTCCTGTATACCCCCAGTATTTTGCTATTAAGACATTACCAGACACTTCTAAAAAAAGCCTATACATATCCTTATTTGGCTTCCTTTGTTATTTTCTTTAAATAGTAGTATTAGAAAGAGGCATTTTACTCAAAATTGAGATAAACAATACAATGAAAAATAAAATTAATAAAAGAAAAATCATAAAAACTATAACATCAGAATTTAAGAGTAAAAAATAGATTTTATGGGTAAGCTCTAATTTTTTTTCCTTAAAAAGATCAGCCATTATATACAAAACCCTGACAAGCAGTCAAGGCAACGCACACACACACACATGCACATGCATATGAACATATACACAGACACACACATGCAAATTAAAGGAATGATAGTAGAAAAAAATCTTAAAAGCTGTTATGTAAACATGCACTTATGTATCTAGATAAAATAAATAATTATGTAAAAATTTAAATAATAAATGATTTGGAAGGTTATACATAGCTTAAATACACTTCTAATCCATCTAAGAGCCTGAAAATAGTCAAATATCTACCCCAAAGAGCATTCAGTCCACATGATTTTATGACAAAGTTTTGATGATGGAACTTGATGAAACAAATATTTTGTCTCATAAAATTGTTTGAAAGCCTTGAAAAGAAAAAAAAATTCTAAATTTGTAACAAAAAATGAGTAAACATGTATAGAAGTAGATGAATAGATCACTGAAGCAGAACAAGACAGTCTGTGTATTATGGCAATATAATATATACAGAAGGTGGCTATACAAATCAGTAAGAAACAAATAGATTATTCAATAAATGGTATTGAGACAATTCATTATTCATTTGGTAGAAAAATACATGTACCTCACACACTACACAGAAACAATTCTAGATAGATAATGTATTGTAACTTTCCCTTATAAATGCTATAAGTACACTATAAAACATATCAGAAGATTTCAGACATCCTGCACAGCAATATTTTCGATTATTTGTCCCCTAAAGCAAGGATATAAAGGAAAAAAATAAACAAATGGGACTACATCAAATTAAAAAAAACTTCTGCATGGGTAAAGAAAACATCAGCAAAATAAAAAGAGAACCATCCAAGTGGAAAAACATATTTGCCAGCGATATACCTCAGACATAGGTTTGACCTCCAAAATATATAAAGAACTCACATGACTCCACTCTGGGAAGACAAACGATCCAACTAAAAAATGGGCAAAGGTCCTGAACAGATGCTTCTCTGAAGAGGTCATACTGAGGGCCCAGAAACACATAAAAAAATGTTCAACATCACTAACTATTATAGAGATACAACTTAAAACCACAATGAGATATCACTTCACACCAGTCAGAATGGCCATCATAAACAAATCAATGTTGGAGAGGTTGTGGGGAAAAGGGAACCATAGTGCACTGTTGGTGGAATGCAGACTGGTGCAGCCACTGTGGAAAACAATATGGAATTTCCTCAGAAAACTGAAAGTGGAACTGCCTTTTGACCCACCAATTCCACTGCTGGGGGTTATATTCTAAGAACCCTGAAACACCAATTCAAAAGAACCTATGCACCTCAATGTTCACAGCAGCACAATTTACAATAGCCAAGCTCTGGAAAGAGCCTAAGTGCCCATCAGTAAATGACTGGATAAAAAAAAAACAAACTGTGGTACATTTACACAATGGAATACTACACAGCAGAAACAAAAAAGGAGCTCATACCTTTTGCAACAGTGGATGGAACTGGAGGGCATTATGCTAAGTAAAATAAGCAGGCAGTGAAAGACAAATACCATACAATCTCACCTATAAGTGGAACCTAGTCAACAAAACAAGCAAGCAAAATATGACCAGGGACCTGGAAATAAAGAACAAACTGACAGGGACCAGAAGAGATGAAGGGGTGGGTAATAGGAGAAAGATGGGGAGCATGTACAAAGGACCCATGGACAAGGACAATGGGGAGGGGATTGTCTTTGAGAGCAGGGGGCTCAATGGGGCAAGGGAGAACAACAGGGGGAAGTGGGGAAACTCTAACTGAACAATAGTAAACAAACAGAACAGAAGATACTTTCACATTCTTACATAGGACAGGATCTCACCTAATTAATTAAAAATAAAATCTAGAGGCAACAAAGTAAATGATTGACATTTTATTATATACATTTTTAAATAAAGTTTTTCTTTTTTAAACCACTGAAAAGATTAAACAGGGCCAACAGCCAAGGAAGACTGGAAAATGTAGTCCTCTGAAAAACAGCAGAGGAGATAAGAGGAATGTAACAAATAGACAAAAAGACTGGTACAAAGCAAACTTTAGACAGAAGAATAGCGTTCATTAGACAAATAGGTCATTTCACACAAAAGTCAAGGCTTATTGTTATTCCACAAGAGGGAAAAGGTAAATAGGCCATTCAGTCTATATCAATGCTATAAGTTATGGAAATAGAAGAAATTGCAAAACAATGACCTGTGGTATAGTGATGAGGATCATTAATTATTTTTTAAATTATATTTTATTGATTATACTCTTTCAGTTGTCTCAATTTTCCCCTTGTTGCCCTCCACTCAGGACCTCCCTTCAGACAATCCCCACACTGTTGTTCATGTCCTTGAGTCATGCATACAAGTTCTTTGGCTACTCTATTTCCCGTATTGTACTTTACATCCCCATGGCTATTCTATAACTACCAATTTGTACTTCTTTTTTTTTTAATATATTTTATTGATTATGCTATTACAGTTGTCCCATTTCCCCCCTTCTCTCCTCTCCACCCTGTACCCCCCTCCCACCCACATTTCCCCCTTTAGTTCATGTCCATGTGTCATACTTATGAGTTCTTTAGTTTCTACATTTCCCGTACTATTCTTGCCCTCCCCCTATCTATTTTCAACCTACATTCTATGCTACTTATTCTCTATACCTTTTCCCCCTCTCTCCTCCTCCCACCCCCCTGCTGCTAACCCTCCATTTCTGTGGTTCTGTTCCTGTTCTAATTGTTTACTCAGTTTCTTTTGGTTTTGCTTTAGGTGTGGTTGTTAATATTTGTGAGTTTGCTGTCCTTTTACTATACATGTCTTTTCTTTATCTTCTTTTCTTAGATAAGTCCCTTTAGCATTTCGTAAAATAAGGGCTTGGTGATGATGAACTCCTTTAACTTGACCTTATCTGAGAAGCACTTTATCTGCCCTTCCATTCTAAATGAGAGCTTTGCTGGATAGAGCAATCTGGGATGTAGGTCCTTGTCTTTCATGACTTGGAATATTTCTTTCCAGCCCCTTCTTGCCTGTAAGGTCTCTTTGGAGAAATCAGCTGACAGTCTGATGGGAACTCCTTTGTAGGTGACTGTCCCCTTACCTCTTGCTGCTTCTAGGATTCTCTCCTTCGTTTTTACCTTGGCTAATGTAATTATGATGTGCCTTGGTGTGTTTCTTCTTGGGTCCAACTTCTTTGGGGCTCTCTGAGCTTCTTGGATTTCTTGGAAGGCTGTTCCCTTTGCCAGATTGGGGAAGTTCTCCTTTATTATTTGTTCAAATACGTGCTCAATCTGTTGCTTTTCCCCTTCCGATTCTGGTACCCCTATAATTCGGATATTGGAACGTTTAAAGGTGTCTTGGATGCTCTTAATCTTTTCCTCAATTTTTTGAATTCTTATTTCATCATGCTTTCCTGCTTGGTTGATTCTATCTTCCTTCTGGTCCACTGTATTGTTTTGAGACTCATATTCCTTCCTTTCACTATTGGCTCTCCTCCACGTGTCTTCCTGCATCTGTTTTATGGTAATCTGCATTCTTTCATCTAAATTTCGTCCAAAATCAACCAGCTCCGTGAGCTTTCTGATCACCAGTGTTTTGAACTGCGCATCTGATAGATTGGCTAGTTCTTGGTCGCTCAAAAGGATGAGTCCTGGGGGACTGATCTGCTCTGTTGAAAACATAGTTTGTTTGTTTGTTTGTTTTTCCCCTGTCTCTCCTTTTTTTTTTTTTTTCTGTCTGGTTGCTCTTGTTACGGTGGGGGGCGGAGCCTTAGGTGCTCACCGGGGCTGGGCACCCCGGTCGCTAGATTGTGACGTTATATGTGGGGGCGGGGCGGGAGAAAACAATGGCGGTAGTTCCGTTCTCCTGGGCTCAGACCCTTGCCTGGGCTTCAGGGCCGCGAGTTCTGCCCTGGTCCACAATCTCTGCCCCTCTGGGTCTGCCAGCCGCAGCTTGCGTACTCAGGGATCACCGCTGCCTTCTTGCGCGCCGGATGGCTTTTGCGCTGATTTTGCGCCGATTTCACGCCAAACCTTCCCCCGACCTCCACCTGCAGCCGACCCGCGCCAGCCCCGCACCCGCCGGGCTGGTCTTCTCCTACCAGTCCGGATGAATGCGTCTACTTCAACTTCTTGGCTGCCCGACTTCCATTCAGATAAATCCTCTGCCGGATCTGGGTGTTATTCTGATAGTAAATTATTGTTGTAAATTATTGGTTTTCTAATCTTGGTTGTACGAGGAGGCACGGTGTGTCCACCTATTCCTCCATCTTGCCGGAAGTGAGCCCCAATTTGTACTTCTTGATCCTCTCCTCACTTTATACATTACTCCACACCCCACTCCCATTTGGCAACCATCAAAATGCTCTCCATATCTATGATTCTGTTTTTGTTCCTCTTTCTTGCTTATTTGATTTTTAGATTCAGTTGTTGATAGATATGTAACATTATTCATAGTTTTGATCTTCTTATTTTTCTTAGATAAGTCCCTTTAACATTTCATATAATAATCATTTGGTGATGAGGCACTCCTTTAGTCTTTCCTTGTCTAGAAAGTTTTTTATTTGCCCAATGATTTGAAATGATAGCTTTGCTGAGTAGAGCAATCATGGCTATAGGTCCCCACTTTTCATGGCTTTGAATATTTCTTGATAATCCCTTATAGTCTGCAAAGTTTCTTGTGAGAAATCAGCTGACAGCCTTATGGGAACTCCTCTGTAGCTAAGTAACTGCTTTTCTCTTGCTGCTTTTAAGATTCTCTCTTTATTTTTAACCTTTGGCATTTTAATTATGATGTGTCTTGGAGTGGGCCTCTTTGCACCCATCTTGTTTGGGAATTTCTGTGCTTTCTGGACTTGCATGTATATTTCCTTCACCAAATTAGGGAAGTTTTCTGTCATCATTTTTTCAAATAGATTTCTAATTTCTTGCTTTTCTTCTCCTTCTGGCACCCCTCTGATGAGAATGTTGGAGCATTTGAAGTTGTCCCAGGTGCTCCTTACACTGTCCTTTTAGTTCTTGTATTATTTTTCTTCTTGTTCTGATTGGCTGTTTTTTCCTTACTTATATTCCAAATCATGGATTTGATACTGGGCTTCATTCACTCCAATGTTGATTCCCTGTAAATTGTTAGTTATCTCAATTAGTATACCCTTTATTTATGACTTAATCTTTTTTATGATATTGATGTACTCGCTAAGTTCCTTGAAGATCTTTATACGCAGTGTTTTGAACTCTGAATGTGATAGATTTCTTATCTGCATTTTATTTCATTCTTTTTCTGGAGTTTTGATCTGTTGTTTACTGAGCCATGTTTCTTTGTCTCTTCATTTTGGCAGCCTCTCTGTGTTTGTTTCTATGTATTAAGTAGAGCTGCTATGACTCTGTGTCTTGGTAGCGTGGCTTAATGTAGTAGGTGTCCTGTAGAGTCAAGTTTGGCACAGTCTTTCCTATGACTTAAGCTGGATACTGGAGGTGTACCATTTGTGTGGGCTGAGTACACCCTACTCTTGTAGTTGAGCTTTGATTGCTGCTGGCAGGTCAATGGGAGGGATTTACCCAAACCAGTCAGCTGCTAGGACTGGCTGACCACCTACCCCACCCTCCTTGGAGGATTAGGTGTATAGAGGCAGGGTGGTGGTCTTCTGATATGGTCTGTAGCTGCTCACTGGGTACACAGGCTCTGGGATTTCCTGGGTGATGCAGGCCAAGTTCAGCCACCACCTGTGTTCTGCCAGGGCCACTGTTCATAAGCTGTAAAGCAATCTGAGATGGCTGCTAATTGTGCTAGGTTTGGAGGTTCCCAGGTGAAACAAAGCTAGGAATCCAGGCTGGTTGCTCCTAGCACTGGGATCTGGCAGCTTATTGAGGCCTGCTGTTGCTTGTTTGAGAGGATTTAGGAAGATGTAAAACATGAGCCTACATAAACCATTCAAATGGAAAAAGCTGCTATTAACAGCTTGGATGGTCCCTTCAGTTGGGTGGGGCGAGGTCTCTTTGAATCACCAAGACAGGGCAAACAGGGCTAGTCATGTTGACAGAATCTCATATATGGCACCACCTGCCAGCTCTGTGACTCTATAAGGGGAGGATTCAGAAAAAGAAAAAATGGTGTCTGCCTGCCATTGTGTCTGGGAGAAAGCTACCCCCAGCTCTTGCTCTGATGCAAAATACCTCAGTTCCTTCTTGTATTCCACTGATGATTTTCCAGCTGCTACCACAGTGCTGGAGCTTAGAGAGAGTAAGTCTGAGTAAGTCCATGTGGGTACTTTAAGAGGAACTGCTTGGGAATTTAGCAGTTTTTTGCACTGACTCAATCCATGCTGGTTTTTGTAGCCAAAAGTTATGGTAACTATCCTCTTGGCACTGAAACTCTGGGCTGAGGGTCTGGTGTGGTGCTGGGATGCCTCACTTCCAAAATATTCCTCCTGATTTTTTATCTACCACATGTACATGTGGGACCAGCTTGTTCTGTATTTCCATATCTCTACCCCTCCTACCAATCTGGGTGTTTGTGGTTTCTTTAATTCAGTAGTTGTCAGACTTCCATTCAACTTAATTTCTGACAGTTCTGAGAGAAGATGGAGGGGTAGGTAAACATGGCTTGGCCCTCACATGGTAATACAGTAAATACAGTAATATCAAAATTACTGTATTTTGACATGTATAACGTGTACATTATTGCCCACATTTTTAGGGAAAAATAAGGATGTGCATTATACATGGGTAGTACTGAAACAGGAAAAGACACCAGCATTCAGGCTGCCTGTCACTACCAAGCCCAATAAGCAATGACAAAGATTGAATCTTTATGGGTGCTTTATTCAGATGGCCAGCGATCTGAGAAGATGGTGGGTTCATACCCTAACAAACCATATTACCTTCTCTTTCCAGGCCAGACTTTTTTATAATGGGGTAAGGACAGTGGCATGGGGAAAATAAACAAGGTGCAGTGAGGGCTTTGAGACTCAGAAGCTGTAACATTCCTGTTCTGGGCAGTTAGCTGTTCCCAGGGGAGGGTCGTCATCTGTCTCTCCCTGGAACACAAAGGCCCAGATGCCAGCAGTTGTCCCCAGGCAGTAATCTTTAGCAGTGCCCCAGGAGGTCAGCTGTTTTCCCAAGAGCTAGGATGAGCCTTATCTGTAGTTTCTGAAACAAAAGCTTTAACGTACACATTACTTGCTAGACTTATAGCTTTTTACCTCAAGCTAAAATTTTCCAAGTCTTGGGTATCCTATCAGTACTAATTCCAAATCTATATAAATGTTTTAATTCTTTTACTTATGCTTATGCATTAAAAGTGTAACACTAGAAAGCAATAATGATATCTGTATGTAAGATAATAATACCATGGTTGGGGCTAAGATGGCATCGTAGTAGGAAGGAGCAGATTCGGCTTCCCTCTGCTCAGGGGAGAAAATCCTGACCAATCTATGGAGTGGAGAAGCAGGCAAACAACATACTTCAGTATATGTGAAAATAGGGGACCAAGGATTGTGTCGGAACTGAAAAACCGGACCCTAAGAAGAACGCTGCAACGAGATAGGGTCCCGGGGACCAGCGTGTGGTCCAGGGGCCACAGCCTCAGGCCTAGGGCCCGCTGCTGGGTTTGCCACAGAGTCCTTGGGAGAGAGCCAGGACAACTGCTCCCTCCCCAGCCAAACAAGGTCTGAGCGGCACTGGGAGGAATCCAGGTGCTAGCAAACACACAGGGGCTGTGAGCACCTTTGGAAGCTGTGGACACCAGAGACACTGGGTTGTGCAGCAGGGCCCGACCCCCACAGTCACCAGTCTGGCTGGAGAGTTTGGTGGTGGCGGGAAAAGCCAGGCCACTGTGGGGAGCAGCAGACTTGAACAGGAGGAATTTCTCAAGAGGAAAGAGTGAATAGACAGACACTAGGGAATTCTCCTAAAGTGATCAGTCACTCCAGCCTCACTGACACCCAGCCATGGGCACACAGGCGCATGCAGGGAGAGCATCCCTGCACCCCAGTCCACAACAGTAACCCTGGGGAAAGACCTGATTCCCACACCCAGGGCGCAAGGCTGAGGAGCCAGTGCGAGCTCTGCTGGCTGAGGAAGAAAAGCCATACCAATCACCCCTGAGCCTGCCACAGCCAGCAAGAGCAGAAAAACCAGTTTGGCCACTTTGAAACCAAGAGACTTTTTAACTTGATTCTATTTTTTTAACAATCTTTATTATTTTTTTTAATTTTTATTGTTTTTATTCTCTTTTTATTTCTTTTTCCTCTCCTCCCTGATTTCTTGTTTCATTCCTTCCTCCTTCCTGTCCTCCAATTTTATCTCTTCTTCCTTCCTTCGTCTACCTTTTCTATTCTTACTTTTTAATTTTTTTTCTAAATACCTACAAGTGAGACAAAATCCGGGATCTGTAAAAAGACCAAAGTTGAACCCAAAGAAGGGGCATCACAACAGCTGGAACAGTGAGATAAATTTCACTCTGCTATTACAGAGAACCTGCAAATTATTGCATATTTGTATTATTATTTTTCCAGTACTCCTACATTTTTTAATAGTATTTTTGTATCCCTCTTCTTTTTGTATAGTCTGCTTTGCTAGGCTGGATATATTGTATTATCTGACAGCTTTCCCCTGGTATCTCTTTCCATACTGTATTGCTAATCTACTGTCCTTTAACTCACCTGTGTCCCATCAGCACACTACTCAAGGTTTTGTACTCCCTATTCTTGTTACCTAGATCTCATAGATTCTGTCATATGATTGTTGCCATAATATTATGGTAAATAACTGCTGTTCCATGCAATTGTAATTACTTCACAACACCACCCCCCCACAGATCTTAACCCATTTCAAAGTTTCCTGAACTCTATTACTGTAGTGATTAATTCTATTCTCTCACACACTACACCTATTTACTATCCTTTACTCTCACCTTACCTCAGAATCTGACATCCCACAACCTCTCTGCTTTATAGATCCAACTCAAAATCCTTCCTTCCCCAACAAGAGTCTTCTTTCCATCATTTCTAAAAATCAGCTAGCTGAGTAGAAGATCATGGTTAACACTATACATAGTCAAAGGATCTCCTAACTCTTCCCTACTTGCTACTACAGTAAATATCATAGAATTCTCTGTTGCCATCTTAAACCATTTTGCCTTCCCCCTTCAACTGATGACAAAAAAGAATAGGTGGAGGTGGTGAACACCAGGATATCCACTGGAAGAGGAAACCCAACAACAAAGGAACCACTAACAGATAACAAGAGAAGAAGGTGAAGGAGGGAGTACTAACCACACAAATCTCAATCCAAGACCTATTTGGAAATACAATTAAACGGTAGAGACAGTACCCAATACAAACAACTCAACAAGAGCAAGAGAGAATTTTTTAAACCCTACACATGGAAGAACCAGCTTCAACACAACCTGCCCTCATCAGCACAACAAAATACAGGAGGTGGTAGACAGAGTGACACTCATTTAACCAGCTGGTGGGGAGGAACCACCAAAGAAAGACTCAACAACAATCAAAACCCAAAGGCAAACACAAGCCAACTTTAATGAAAGCCCAAGACCAGTAAGCTTGGGAGATCAAGGAAACTGCACCACTGAAACTCACTGCTATTCTACTACAGAAGTTCACACCACAAATCCAGCGAGCCAGAAAAGATCAATTTAAGAAGCTGAGGCTAACAAGAAGAGTCTCACAAACAATGGGAAGACAAAGAAACAATCCCCAAATGAAAGGAAAGGAGGAAACCTCAGAAAGAATGCTAAATGAAATAGAGGCAATTCAACTATCAGATATTGAGTTCAAAGCAATGATCATCAGGAAGCTCAATGAGCTCACAATGAGCTACCAGAAACTACAGGGGAGTTACAATGAACTCACTGAAAGCTACATCAACATGAAAAAGGAAATAGAAACTATCAACAAGGGCCAAGAGGAAATGAAGAATACAATTTTTGAACTCAAGAACACAGTAGAAGGAATGAAAAGGAAGACTGATGAAGCAGAAGATCGGATCAGCGAGCTAGAGGACAAAGTAGAAGAAAACACCCAGAAAGAGCAAGAAAAGGAAAAGAGGCTCAGAAAGAAAGAAGAGGGTTTAAGAGAAATGCAAGACAATATGAAACGTAATAATATCCGTATAATAGGGAAACCAGAAGGAGAAGAAGAAGAGCAAGGGATAGAAAACATATTTGAAAAACTAATGATGGAAAAACTTCCCTAATTTGATGAGAGAAAGAGTCACAAAAGTCCAGGAAACACAGAGAGTCCCAATCAAGAGGAACCCAAAGAGACCCACCTCAAGGCACATCATAATTAAAATGGCAAAATTTCAAGACAAAGAGAGAAGCTTAAAGGCAGCAAGGGAGAAACAGGAAGTGACATACAAGGGAGCCCCAATAAGGCTAACAGCTGACTTCTCAATGGAAACACTCCAAGCCAGAAGAGAATGGCAAGAAATATTTCAAATAATGAAAACCAGAGGTCTGCAACCAAGGTTACTTTACCCGGCAAGGCTCTCAATCAAGATAGAAGGCCAAATAAGAAGCTTCTCAGACAAAAGAAGTCTAAAAGAATACACCTCCACTAAACCAGCTCTGCAAGAGATTCTAAAGGGACTGCTTTCAGGAAAGAAAGGAAAAGAGAGAGTGAGAGAGGAACAAACGTACATAAAAGGCAATGAATAAGTACCTATGAATAATAACCTGAAACATAAATGGATTAAATGCTCCAATCAAAAGACATAGAATAGCTGATTAGATAACAAAACATGACACTCATATATGCTGCCTACAAGAGACCCACCTCAGGATAAAAGACCTGCACAGGCTGAAAGTGAAGGGCTAGAAACAAATTTTCCAAGCAAATGGACAGGGGAAAAAAAAAAAGCCGGGGTAGCAACACTCATATCAGACATAATAGACTTCCAAAAAAGGTCCATAAAGAGAGACCCAGAAGGTCACTTTATAATACTCAAGGGAGGAATCCACCAAGAAGACATATATATTACAAATATATATGCACCCAACATAGGAGCAACCAAATACATAAAGAAAATGTTAGAGGAATTCAGGAAAGATATTGACAGCAACACAATTATTGTGGGGGATTTTAACACCCCACTATCAAAAATGGACAGATCTTCCAAACAAAATATCAACAAAGATATTGTGGCATTGAACAATACCCTAGATGAAATGGGCTTTACTGATGTATACAGAGCCCCCCAATCCCAAAGAAGCTAAATACACATTCTTTTCAAATGTACACGGAATATTTTCAAAGATTGACCACATGATAGGACACAAAACAAGCCTCAAGAATGTCAAGAAAATTGAAATCATACCAAGAATTTTCTCAGATCACAAAGGTCTGAAGCTAGAAACCAACCCCAATGGAAAATAACCCAAAACACTCAAACTCATGGAGATTAAATAGTATGCTATTAAACAATGAATGGGTCAAGAATAATATTAGGGAAGAAATCAAAAGGTTTCTGGAAACAAATGAAAACGAACTCACAACAACCCAAACTTATGGGACACAGCAAAGGCAGTCTTCAGAGGGCAGTTCATAGTGACACAGGCCCACCTCAAAAAGTTAGAAACATTCCAAACAACCTAACCCTACATCTACAACAACTCAAGGAACAACAACAAAAACAGCCAGAGCAAGCAGAAAGAAGGAAATAACCAAGATCAGAGCAGAATTAAATGACATAGAGACTAAAAGCACAATTCTAAGGATCAATGAATCCAAAAGCTGGTTCTTTGAAAAGATAAACAAAATCAACAAGCCTTTAAGCAGGCTCATCAAGAAAAAAAAAGAGAGAAAACCCAAATAAACACAATCAGAAATGAAAAAGGAGGGATTACAACAGATACCAAAGAAATACAAAGGATTGTAAGAAATTACTACAAAGAACTGTATGCCAAAAAATTTGAAAACCTAGATGAAATGGACAAATTTCTAGAAAAATGCAATCTTCCAAAACTCAGTGAAAAAGAAGCAAAAAGCCCGAACAAACCAATAACAGCAAAAGAAATTGAAGCAGTAATCAAAAAACTCCCAACACACAAATGCCCTGTGCCAGATGGTTTCACTGGAGAATTCTTCAAAGCATTTAAGGATGAGCTAAACCCTGTCCTTCAAAGATTATTCCAAAAAATCCAGAAAGATAGGAGACTCCCAAACTCTTCTTATGAGGCCAACATTCTAATTCCAAAACCAGATAAAGACACAACAAAGAAAGAAAACTTCAGGCCAATATCGCTGATGAACATTGATGCTAAAATCCTCAACAAAATACTGGCAAACCGCATCCAACAGTACATTTAAAAGATCATACACCATGACCAAGTGGGATTCATTCCAGGGATGCAAGGATGGTACAATATTCGCAAATCAGTAAATATAATACATCACATAAACAAAAGCAAAGACAAAAACCACATGATCATATCAATGGATGCAGAAAAAGCATTTGATAAGGTACAGCACCCATTTATGATAAAAACACTCAGCAAAGTGGGAATAGAGGGAGCATTCCTCAACATAATAAAGGCCATATATGAGAGACCTACAACCAACATCATATTCAATGGGCAAAAATTAAAATCTTTTCCACTAAGATCAGGAACAAGACAAAGCTGTCCACTTTCACCACTTCTATTCAATATAGTACTGGAAGTTTTAGCCACAGCTATCAGACAAGAAAAAGAAATAAAAGGCATCCAAATCGGAAAGGAGGAAACAAAACTGTCACTGTTTGCAGATGACATGATAGTGTACATAGAAAATCCTATAGACTCCACCAAAAAACTGCTTGACCTAATAAATGAATATGGCAAAACAGGGGGATACAAAGTCAATATCCAGAAATCAAAGGCATTTCTGTACACCAACAATGAAACAGCCAAAGCAGAAATCAAGAAAAAAATACCATTTGAAATAGCAAAAAAAGAAAAATAAAATATCTAGGAATAAACCTAACCAAAGAGGTAAAAGACCTGTATTCAGAAAACTACATAACACTGAGGAAAGAAATCACGGAATACACCAGCAAATGGAAGCATATACCGTGTTCATGGATTGGAAGAATTAATATCATCAAAATGTCAATACTACCCAAAGCAATTTACACATTCAATGCAATTCCTATGAAAGTACCAATGGCATATTTCACAGACATAGAATAAACACTTCAAAAATTTATATGGAACCATAAACGACTCCGAATAGCTTCTAAAATTTTGAGAAAGAAGAGTCAAATAGGAGCGATCACAATACCTGACACTAAAATATATTACAAGGCCACTGTAATAAAAACAGCCTGGTACTGGCATAAAAACAGGCACATGGACCAATGGAACAGAACAGAGAGCCCATAAATAAACCCAAGTCTCTATGGTCAGTTAATATTTGAAAAAGGAGGCAGCAAGATAAAATGGAGTAGAAATAGCCTCTTCAACAAATGGTGTTGGGAGAACTGGACAGCCACGTGCAAAAAAATGAAACTTGAACACCAACTTACACCATATACAAAAATAAAGTCAAGGTGGATAAAAGACTTAAATATAAACCGTGACACCATTAAAGTCCTAGAAGAGAATGTAGGTAGGAAAATCTCAGATATTTCACCCAGAAACTTTTTAACTGACATGTCTCCTAGAGCAAGGGACATAAAGGAAAGAATAAACAAATGGGACCTCCTCAAAATTAAAAGCTTCTGCAGAGCTATAGAAAACAGTATCAAAATTAAAAGAGAACCAACTGTATGGGAAAACATTTGCCAATGATACCTCAGACAAGGGTTTCATCTCCAAAATATAAAAAGAACTTACACGACTCCACTCTAAGAAGACAAGTAACCCAATTAAAAAATGGGCAAGGGACTTGAACAGACACTTCTCCAAGGAGGACATACAGAAGATCCAAAGACACATGAAACAATGTTCAATATGGCTAGCTATCAGAGAGATGCAAATTAAAACCACAATGAGATACCACTTCACACCTGTCAGAATGGCCATCATAAAGAAAGCAACAAACAACAAGTGTTGGAGAGGTTGTGGAGAAAAGGGGACCCTAGTGTACTGTTGATGGGACTGCAATCTGGTATAACCACTATGGAAAGCTGTATGGAACTTCCTCAGAAAACTAAAAATAGATCTGCCTTTTGACCCAGCAATTCCACTGCTGGGACTATATACTAAGAACACTAAAATACCAATAGAAAAGAACCTTTGCATTCCGATGTTCACAGCAGCACAATTTACAATAGCTAGGTGCTGGAAGCAACCAAGATGCCCATCAGTAAATGAATGGATCAAAAAACTATGGTACATTTACACAATGGAATTCTATGCAGCAGAAAGAAGGAAGGAGCTCCTACCCTTTGCAACAGCTTGGATGGAGTTGGAAAGCATTATGCTAAGCGAAACAAGTCAGGCAGTGAAAGACAAATACTATATGATCTCACCTTTAACAAGTACCTAAACAACAAAACAAAGAAACAAGCAAAATATAACCAAAGTCAGTGAAATAGGGGACAGACTGACAGTGACCAGAGGTGAGAGAAGAGGGAATTTCAGGGGAGAATGGGAATAGTTTACAGGAACAAATTTCAAGGACACATGGACAAAAGCTATGGGGAGGGTGGTAATGGGAGGGAAGTGGTGAGGTTTGGGAGGTTGGGCTGGAGTGGGAGTAAAAGTGAGAAAACTGTACTTGAACAATGATTAAAATAAAACTAAAAAACAAACGTAGGAGGAAGTTTTGGAATAAAGATTCTTATACAAAAAAAAAAAGATAATAATACCCTGTAATTAGCTAATCAGTTTCATTTCTAAATATAAATAAATAATTGAATTAAAAACTAAGGAATTTCTATAAAATCTGAAAAAATATCTGAGTGAGGCTTCTAGGTGGGGCACATTTGCTGTTTCTATTTCCATTAGATTCATTCTACCTTTTTTACCAAGTGTTCCTGGACTTACCTTGAAGCATCTCCTTTCCAAATCCTTAGGTATTATGACTGCAGCAACGTTGGGCTTTCCCTGTTGCCCATTTGTTCAAAACTTCCACATTCTTCCTTTTCTATCTCTGGAAATAGGAAACCAAGGGCCAGAGAGCATTGACAACGAGGAACAGACCCAAGTTTCAAACACTAGCAGTTATTTTCTCTGCCTCTGCTCTCTCTGCAGTTGCTCAGCCTGTACTGTCTTACCAACAATTCATTTCTCTAATGTACATGGAATGAAGCTTACCATCAGTTCCTGCAGTGTGTGTTTGAGATTTCATATATCCCATGAGAGACTCTATTAAAATCCCCCCAAACTGCTTCCATCAGTGCCTGTACTCTGTCCAATACACAAAATGATGATTGGTCCCACTTTAGTTAGACTCCCACCACTGGACTAGTACACTTTGGCCAGGGCCATACTGTTCCCACTGCAACTGTCTTGGTGGAGTTTGAAGAGGGAGGGGCTACTCTCAGGAAAAATGAGTACCAGTAGTACCAACAAGTAGGTGTCCAACATAGAGAGAAGCCTGGCAATGGAGTGCTATAAAAGGCAAAGGGATGAAAATGCTAGGATAATTTCAAATAGAGATAGAAAATGTTGACAGTGGCAAAGGCTGCAGATTATTCAATACTATAGGGCTGTCAGGAGTTTCTGGATTCAGGTATGAGACAGTCACAAGAAACCTAGACAAGAATAATTTATGTGAAGTAAGTAGAAGTTGGAATGCAGCTGGTTGAATGAGATGTGAAGAGACTGATGATCAAACCCAAGGGGGCAAGAATGCTATTAACTGAAAGAGTAAGAAGGAATATGTGAAGATTATATAAGAATTCTTTGCACTTATTTCTTTTTTTCTTGTTAAAGAATGACCATAATTATAGCCTAATAACCTCTTCATTTTATCATCCTTGATTTTCTACTCTCTGAAACTGGTAAGGGTGTGGGGGAGCTCCATCCAGCAGAGCTTCCCCAGGCTGCCTCAGATGAGAAAAAATCTACCAAGACAGGATCTGCTTGGAGAGGAAAGGTGGCCAATCTCAGAGGAGAAGGGCCTTGAGCCTATTCCTCAATGGACTTTTATTGGATTTAGTCTGCATAAGAATACAGGGTGTATACATAAAGCTCATTAACCATTATCAGGCAGTAATGATCAAACAATGATAACATTCAAAGAACTGAGAAGGCTTATTCTGAGTCAGGGTCAGATAAATAGAATGATGCCAAAGGGCCATAAAACTGGGAAACAAACTCATTTTATGCTTGGACCCTTATCATTTAAATTGAGGGTATTCTTAGCAAAGCAGGTTTCACAAGATTTCATACATTCTTTCTTAGGTCTGATTGCCCCTAGAAACTGCCCATTCTAGCACAGGGCCACACCCACCTCTGGCATTGTTTTAGGCTTAAATCAGGTTCAGGGTGCGGGCAGCCAAGAGATTAGGAGACTTTTTACAGATAGAATGAGGACTCAGGCTATAACAAAGCCCAGGGGTGAGTGTCTATCACCCCTTTTCAAGAGTCCCCTAAGTCCTTCCCTGATGGCCCCTTCATCACCATGCCTGTCTTGGGTTGTTCCTCCCTTGAGGAATCTTACCTGTCATTGGCTAACCAGTCAACTGCCCAGAGCCAAGCAGGGTAAAGTAAAGGGGCTGAGCTTCTGCCCAGAGGATAAGTTTTGTCTCCTTAGTGGCTTAAGGTCCCAAAGTCTTTTATTCATCCTTAGCCATGAAAGGTTACAGCTTCTGAAATTGGGCAGGGCAGTTCCCAGGGGAAAGGAGTTCACTCCTTGTTTTAGGTGATTCAAAAACTCCTACATGCTTTTTCTAAATCACACCTGTTTGCAATTCAAAGAACATGTGCAGTGCCCATATTGTGGAATGCTCACCACAATATCCATACCAACAGGCTAATTTATATTAACAATGCAATGTTAGTTCAGTTCCCAGTAAGTTACGTTCCTTCATGACTATAAAACTTTCTCTTCCTCTCTGTTCCCTGTCCCCCATCAGTTATACTGCAAAAGCCCACCGCCCCATAATGCTTTCACCTATGGAGGTTTTATGACATTACCCATAGAGGGTTAATACTTTTCTCTTTCATCCTAACTCTGTATCTCCAAATGCTCCTAATATAACAGAGACAACACCATATTAATATGGTTCATGCACTCACCTGATTTATGTCCTACGTGTAGCATTGACCAAGTTGGGAACCATTATAACCACTAGAGATTCTGAGGTGTGGAGCGCGGCAAAAGGCACAGAACATGACTCAGGGACAGCACTGTACCTCTGAGCTTGCCTGCCATTCAGGATTATTTGAATACCTACAAGAAAACACCTATGACATGAATACACCTAAGTAAGATGCCTCAGCTCCAAGGACTTGTCAGGAACCATCTCATATTCTGTCTGCACCACTAAACTCTCCACACCTGAATCACTCCCTGCTACCTCCTTCAGCTTGGCTAACCTACTGGATGAGAAAAACCAGGACCCAGCCTGACTCACTGTTCCATTCCACTGCAGAAAAGATGACCAAGAGGCTAGAAGGCGAGATGGGATTTAGTCAGCATCTTGGCTTAACCCTGGGGACTATTATATATGAATCCAGAACACCTGAGGAGGGAAGTGCTTAAGCCTCAGCTGGAAAGATTGCAGGCCACATTTGGGCTGCATCCCTGGAGAAGAAAAGGTGGGCTGACTCTTTCTAGAAATGGTGGGATAGAAGGAAAGAAAAGGGACAGGCAGATTAGCAATAGCTAGCAACAGCCTGTGCTTGAAAATGCACAAGCCTACCTTTCAGGAGAATAATTTGACATTTATATTAGAATTAGTGACAACAGTGCCCAATAGAAATAGGTGAGATTGGTATGATGAACCAAAACACGCTCCATTGTCTCTTTTTAGGGAATTTTCATTGACACCTTAGATTTCTCAGTGGGAGAAGCCACGAGGCTTGAGGTGGTTAAAGGCACAGGCTCCAGTTCCACCCCCTTACCAGCCATGCAATCTTGGAACAGTTAGTTAAATTATTAACATTTAGTTTTATCACTTAAAATTGAAAAATTAAAAGTCCTATGTAACAGGGTTCTTGGAGGATTTTATAAAGCATATGAAGCAATGCACACATGAAGTGCTTAAAACAGCACTCCAGTAGGTGTTCAATGGACAATTATCTGGAGAAATTCCATATTTGGGGATTTCCAGAAATTGGTGTTTTTAATTTTATGTAAGTTTTTTTAGTTGTTTGATGTTTTATTTTTCTCATGTCATCATTTGTGTTTTGTTGGGAAGTTGAGAGAAGGTGAAAAAGAGAATGATATAAACTACCTAGTAAGATGCTACATTTAATTGGAAGCCTCAGATAAAATTAAACTATGTTACTATAGTTTTAATTTTCAAAGTATTCAATTATATTCAAATTATTTACATTTTGACCATCCAAAATGGTATTACTTGTATATGCAGTATATTTAAATATCTACAAATTACATTTCTTTACTAACTATTCTGGAAAATCTGCCTTAGTTGGTTTTCTGACTATCGATGACATTTTGATTACTTTATTCTTCCTAAACTTCTATAAGAAAGGATGAAACAGGCTAATCCTATATAATGTACCTGGTCACAAAGGGTTAATACACTGTTGATGATTATGTTTATAAAGACAAATAAATAAACCAGAGCCCACAGAAACATTCAACCTTCCAGAATATCTGGCAATATTCAGAGTTGGGAACTGTTCTTCACCTTTCTCTACCATCTTTGTGCATTCTGGGCTCTTCATGATCACAGTCCTGCCTTCTGCATCAGCTTCCTCCCACCACTGCCTGGATCTCCACAGTCCAATGACACTGGCTTTCCCCATTTCTGGATCTCTACCAGCCATTCCTTCTCTCTGGTCTTGCTCAGTACTTCCTCTGACTAGCATGCTCTTTTCCTTCTTTTGAGACTAGCGTCTAGCTCAATTTAGGTCCCAGCTGAAGTACCTCCTTCTCAGGGACACTTCTGATTCCTTAACCTCCTCCTAAATCTCTCTACAGTGCCCTGAACTTTTCATCATATCTCTTATCACAAATTCATTTAAATGATTATTTATGGAATTTTAACTTAATTGCAGTTGTCCCTACTAACATGAATTTTTCAAACTGAGAGAGAGTATATCTTTTTTGTTTATTGTGATAGTGTCAGCATGTTGCTCAGTATCAGTGGGTGAATAAGGAAGCATGGATGAGAAGATAAACCCATTGCACCTTGAAGCTGGTGCTTAGGCTTGGGGGCTGGAAAGATTTGAGATGGAAACAGATTTGCTATTTAATTATTTTATGACTGTGAACAAGAAACTCAACATCTCTATTTTCTGTAATATAGGGACAATATACTACCCTTGTAAAAGGCTATTATAAGATATAAATTAGTGTTCTAGAAAGTGTCTCAGGTTCGATTCCCAGTCAGGGTACATGCCTGGATTGCAGGCCATGATGCCCAGCAACCGCACATTGATGCTTCTCTCTCTCTCTCTTTCTCCCTCCCTTCCCTCTCTAAAAATAAATAAATAAAATCTTTAAAAAATATGTAAATTAGATTTTGTTGTGTTAACAAACATATCTATTATAGTGCTTGGCACATAGTAAATGTGCAATAAAATTTTTCAATTTGCTTAATGATTATGATTGTTAATAGGGAAGTGGAATAGAAATCGGTGTCAATGGCACATGCCTTGCACTTATACAAAACCAAGACAATTGATACAATTGCAACGTCAATGTCAATGAGAAAAAAATTCTTTCTCAATGATGATCAAGAGCATAATTGATCCTGCCCTGGCTAATATGGCTCAGTTTTTTTGGAGTATCATCCCATAAACTAAAAGTCTGTAGGTTGGACTTCCAGTCAGGGCCCATGTTTGGGTTGTGGGTTTGGTTCCAGGTTGTGGTGCATGTGGGAAGCAGCTGGTCAATATTTATCTCTCACATTGATATTTTTCTCCCTCTTTCTGTCCCTTTCTTCCCCTATCTCTAAAAAAATCAATAAGCATGTCCTCAGGTGAGGATTTAAAAAAGAATATAACTGATCCTGCTTCTAGTCAAGATGGCAGAGTTGGTAAGCATGTACTCCACAACCACATCAATATTATAATTTAACTACAGAACAGCCATCATTCAGAACCACTTGAAATATAGCTGAACAGAAGTCCTATAACTAAGAATGTAATGAAGCATCCATGTAGAGACCAATAGAAGGAGTGGAGATGCAGAACAGGCTGATTCTACACCCACATGAGACAGGTAAAAATCAGGAGGGATATCTCAGTGTGGAGGTCCTTCCTGGGGAGCAAAGGGTCCTAGCTCTACACTAGTGCCCCTAGCCCAGGTTCCCAGTGATGGGAAGAGAAGGCCCCAAAACATCTGCTGTGAAAATAAATGGGGATATTGGCTGAGTGAGATGGAAGGCAGCTAGAGCCACTAGTGGTTCTTTTAAAAGGCCCTTGCCCACACTTACATGGATTCACTTGCTCTGAGCTATAGCACTGGGGCAGCACCTTAGAAAGTGCCATGGACTTACAAGGAAGAACTGATTGTCTGGCATCAGAGCAAAGGTCAGACAGACAGCATTCTCCAATACAGAAGTACTGGCAGAAGCCATTGTTCTCTTGTTGAGCCTTCTCCCAATAGAGCCATCAGATGGGCACCATATCTGTGTTATCATCAACCTTGCTAACACTGTGAACCCTGCCATGGTGATACACAACTTTTGGGCCCACCCAGGTCTCTTCCAGTGGCTTTTCCTCACAGGTGGCCTATCTTGGTTCATTCTGCAGACTTTCCTAAATTTCCTCAAAGATTCATAAACCCCAAAGAAATAGTATTTGGCCTTAGCATGCTCTGTGCATCTTGCCTAGTATACTGTCTCAGGCCTGGCAATAGTGGAAGTCAGCCTTGGTTCTCAGATCAGCCTCTTGCCAGCACCTCCAAGCCCAGCAAAGTAGAATTCATCTGCAAATTGCTTTGTAGGTCATGCTGGGTAGCCCAGGTCAGGGCACAGGCAGTGGCTAACCTTGACTTGCATATCCCAGGAAGCCCCAGAGTTAGTGCACCCAATAGGCAGCTTATGACTAGATCAAAGTACCACTCAAACACCTCCATAAGCTAGTGAAACTCAAGGGGTGGACTCATTAGACACCAGAGGCCCACTGAAGAGAGTCCTGCTCTTGGGGTTGGTTCCTGAAAAGCAGATCCTCCACTGTGGTCATGGTCAGTATCTGCAACCAATGGGCATAGGGTAAATCACTCCCATTGACATGCCAAAAGCAATCGAGACTCTACTACAAAGGAGGGTATACATATCCCATAGAGAGGTCACACCTGGAGCACCCAGCTCAGGTGACCTGGGAGGCTGTACCATTGGGCCCACAGGACATCTACTACATTAGACTATGCTACCAAGACTGGGAGACATAGAGGATCTACTTAATAAACAGAAACAAACACAGAGAAGCAGCCAAAATAGAGAGACAAACAAACATGCTCCAAATAAAAGAATAGGAGACATTTTGAGAAAATAGTTAAATGAAATGGAGGCAAGCAATCTACCAGATACAGAATTCAAAATGGCTAGAAGGATGCTTGAACTTAGAGGAAGAATGGATGAAATCAGTGAAAACTTAAAGAAGGGCCTGGTAAACATGAAAACAGACAAAGAAACTATAAAAAAGAACCAGTCAGACATGAAGATTCCACTATCTGAAATGAAGTATACACTAAGAAATAAAAATGAGGTTACATGAAGCAGAGGATTGAGTCAGTGAAGGAGTTCATTATCACCAAACCAGTATTACAAAAAAATTATAAAATGTTTCCTGTAAGAATAAGAAAGGAAAAAAAGACAGAAAGAAGAGCTTCTGTAATCAAAAGACATAGGGTAACTGAATGCATAAGAAACCCAGACTCGTATATGAAGGTTTGTCCAGAAAATGTCCAGCCATTGTTAATAAAACAAGAATGGTTTGCATGACACTGATGTAACCTGGCAGCCAAGGAAAATGGACTGGAATGCACATGCAAGAACAATGACTTCATCGTACTAGTAAGTGGGGGTGGTAGACACCATTGAGTGAGCATGGGTACTGTGCAGCTGTTACATTCAAAATGACTAAGAGAGTAGAGCAACGAATCTGCATCAAACATTTCCTTAAGCTTGAACATTCCTCCACAGAAACCACTCATATAATTCAGAAGGCTATCAGGGATGACGCAATGAGCACAGAAAAAATAAAATGTGGCACAAATGCTTCAAAGATGGCTGAGAATCTTTTGAAGGTGATCCATGTTCTGGAAAGCCTGTAACAAACAGAACACCTGTGATGAGTGTGTACGAGCTGCAATCAACAAAGATCTGCAATTGGCAGTGTGAGAACTACAAGCAGAAGCTAATCTGTAGATTCCCAAAACTAGTGTGTTCAAGCTTTTGACACAGAATCTTCACATGAAATGTGCTGCAGCAAAATTTGTTCCATAACTTCTGCTACCAGAGTAGAAGGAACATTGTGCTCCAGTTGCTGATGATGTGATTCAAACAGCTGCCGATGAATTGGATTTCCTCAAGAAGGTCATAACTGGAGATGAATGGTGGACCTACAGCTATGATTTGGAAATGAAGGCCCAGTCATCCCAGTGGAGGTTGCCTGATTCTCCACACCCAAAGAAGGTAAGGCAAAGTAGCAGCAAGATCAAGACCATGTTAACTGTGTTTTTTGATTGGGAAGGTTTTTCTTAATGATTACACCCCTCCAGACCAAACAATTAATAAGGAGTACTACCTCAATGTTCTTCATTGGTTGAGAGATGCAGTACAATGAAAATGGCCACAGCTATGGGTAACTAGTGATTGACACCTTCATCACAACATTGTGCCCACTCATGTATCACATCTCATGTAATTTTTTGGTAAAACATCAAATCACCCAGGTGACTCAGCCCCATTACAGCCCAGATTTGGTGCCTTGTGACTTCTGGTGTTTCCCAAAACTAAAACTACCTTTGAAACGGAAGAGATTTCAGACCATCATTGAGATTCAGGAAAATATGATGGGGCAGCTGATGGTGATTGGGAAAACTGTAAGAGAACCCAAGGTACCTACTTTGAAGGGGACTGAGGTGTCATTTCCCTATGTAAATGTTTCTTGCATCTTGTATCTTCTTCAATAAATGTCTCTATTTTTCATATTACATGGATGGGTAATTTCTAGACAGACTTTGGTACACTGTCTACAAGAGACTTATCTCAGAATGAAAGATAGAGATTAAAACCAAAGGAATGAAAAACTATGCTCATGCAAATGGAAATGAAAAGAAAAGCTAGAGTAGCAATAATTATATTAGACAAAATGGAATTTAAAGCAATGATTATAATAAGACACAAAGGAGGACACCATATAATGAAAACAGGGAGTAATCAACACAGGTCTATACTCAAAAATATTTATGCACCCAACATAGAAGCACCTGAATATATAAAGCAAATATTGATGGACATAAAGATTGACAGCATAATAGGCAATTTAACACCCCCATTCACATCAATGGATTGATGTACCAAACAGAATATCAACAAGGAAATAGTGGCCTGAAATGATACACTAGAGCAGATGGATTACACTACTTCAGAACATTTCATCCCAAAGCAGCAGAACGTATATTTTTCAAGTGCATCTGGAACATTTTCTAGGATAGACCACATATTAGGACACAAACCAAGTCTCAATAAATTTAAGAACATTGAAATCATGTCAAATATCTTCTTTGACCATAATTATAGGAAACTAGAAATAAATCATAAAAAAAACTGAAAAACACACATATAGAGACTAAATAACACCTTACAAAACAATGAATAGGTTAACAATGAGATCCAAGGAAGAAATTTAAAAACACCTTGAAACAAGTGAAAATGTGGACACAACCACCAAAAATCTACAGGGCACAGTGAAAACAGTCATAAGAGTAAATTCATAGCATTACAGGCGTACTTCAAGAATCAAGAAAAATCTCAAATAAACAATCTAAACTCACTCTTGGGGACTAGAGAAAGAAAAATAAAAAGTGCCCAAAGTGACTGGAAAGTAGGAAATAATAGAGATCAGAGCAGAAATAATTGAGATAGAGTCTTAAAAATACAAAAGATAAATGAAACCAATACCTGATTGTTTGAAAAGATAATTAAGACTGACAAATTATAACCATATTCATCAAGAAAAAAAGGGAGAGGACCCAAATAAATAAAATAAGATATAAAAGAGAAGTAACAACTGAAATCCTAAAATCACAAAGATTGTAAGAAAATATTATAAACGACTATATGTCAATAATTTGGACAATCTGAAAGAAATTGATAAATTCCTAGAAACACAAAATCTCCCAAAACTAATAGAAGCAAAACAGAAAATCTGAACAAATGGATTACAACTAATGAAACTGAACCAGTAATCAAAAAAAACTTTAACAAACATAAGCCCTGAAATGATAGCTTCACAGCTGAATTTTACCAAACATTCAAAGAACTAACAACTATTCTTCTCTAACTATTTCAAAAAAATCAGGAGGAGGGAAAACTCCCAAACTCATTTTATGAGGTGACCATTATTTTATTTCCAAAATCAGATAAACATGCTACAAAGAAAGACAATTATAGGCCACTATCCCTGATGAATGTAGATGCTAAAATTTTCAACAATGTGTTAGCAAACCAGATCCAGCAGCATAAAAAAAATCATACACCCCGGTCAAGTGGGATTTTTTCCAGGAATTCAACGTAAGTACAATATCGAAAAATCAATAAACATGATACACCACAGAAACAAAATGAAGGATAAAAATCACCTGATCATATAAATAAATGAAGAAAAGCATTTGATTGAATCCAGAACTGATTTATAATAAAAACTCTCAGCAAAGTGGGAATAGGAGGAACATATGTCAACAAAACAAAGACCAACTATGACAAACCCACAGCTAACATAATCAATGGGGAAAAACTAAAATAATTTCCCTTAAGATCAGGCACAAAGCAGGGATATACATTTTCACAACTCATTCAACATATTACTGGAAGTCCTAGACATTGCAATCATACAAGAAGAAAAAATTAAAAGGTATCCAAATTGGAAAAGAAGTAAAACTGTCATTATTTACAGATGACATATAATGTATAGAGAGAACCCTAAAGATTCCACCTAGAACCTACTAAAACTGGGAAATAAATTCAGTAAAGTACAAGAATACAAAAATAAATATCCAGAAACTAGTTGTATTTTTATACAGCAGTAATGAACTATTGGAAAGAGAAACTGTGAAAACAATCCCATTTACAATTGAATTAAAAAATAAAATGCCTGAGAGTAAATTTAACCAAGGAGGTAAAAGGCCTGTACTCAGAAAATTATAAGAGAATGAAGAAAGAAATTGAAGAAGATACAAGTAAGTGGAAGCACATGTAATTCTCATGGATAGGAAGAATTAACATTGCTAAAATGTCTGTAATACCCAAATCAATCTACTTATTCAACACAATTTTTATCTAAATACTAATGTCCTATTTCACAGAATTAGAGTAAATAATCCAAAAATTTATATGGCACCACAAAAGACCCAGAATAACCACAGCAATACTGAGAAAAAGGAACAAAGAATGAGGAACATGATATTAACCTATACTATGAAGCCATAGTAACCAAAACAGTATGTTACTGCAATAAAAACAGACATAGATCAATGTAGAATAGAGAGCCCAGAAGTAAACCCACACCTATATGGTCAATTAACATGTGACAAAAGAAGAAAGAGCATATAATGGGTAAAGACATTCTATTCAATAAGTGGTATCAGAAAAATTGGAGAGGTGTATGCAGAAAAGAGGGAGGAAGAGAAGGAGAAGAAACTACACCACCTTCTTACAACATATTGAATAATAAACTAGAAATAGAATAAGGACTTAAATGTAAGACTTGGTACCATGAAAATCAGGAGAAAACATAGGCAGCAAAACCTCAGGCATTTCTTATAGCTCCTCTGGCAATGGAAACAAAAGGAAAAATGGGGCTACATAAAACTAAAATGTTTTTTGCACAGAAAAGGAAATCATCAACAAAATAAAAAGAGAATCCATTGAATAAAATATACTTGCCAATGATACCTCTAACAGAGGGTTAATATCCAAAACTGGTAAAAAAAAAATTATACAACTCAACACCAAAAATAATCCAATTAAAAATGGGCAAAAGACCTGAAGAGACACTTCCATAAGGAGGAAATACAGATGGCCAATAGACATATGAAAAAATGCTCAATGTCATTAATTATCAGAGAAATCCAATTGAAACCACAAATAAGATATCATCTTACACCAGTTAGAATGGCTATCATCAATAAATCAACAAACAAGTGTTGGCCAGCATGTGGAGAAAATGGAACTCTGGTGCACTGTTGATGGGAATGCAAATTGGTATAACCACTATAGAAAATAATATGGAGTTTCTCAAAAATTGAAAATGGAACTGCCTTTTGACCCAGCAATCCCACTTCTGGGAATTTATTTGAAGGAATCAGAAACACTGATCTGAAAAACATCTATATACCTTTAAGTCTATTGCAGAGCCACTTACAGTAGTCAAAATTTGGAAGCAGCCAAACAGCCCATCAGTAGACACGTGTATAAAAAAGCTATGGTACATTTACATAATGGAATACCACACAGCAGTATGAAAGAAGGAAATCTTACCTGTTGCAACAGCTTGAATGGACCCATAGAGTATTATGCTAAGTGAGACAATCCAGTCAGAGAAAAAAAATACCAGGTGATTTCACTTAGATAAGGAATATAAGGAACAACAACAACAACAACAACAATAAAACAAAGTAAAAATCGACTCATTGATACAGAGAATAGACTGACAGATGTCAGAGAGGGAGGGTGTTGTGGGGCTGGGTGCCAAAGATGAAGGGATTAAGCAAAAAAAATCCTCAGACACAGACAAGAGTATGGTGATTACTAGAGGGAAAGAGGAGTGGTGGGAGTAAAAGAGGGTAAAGTGGGGATAAATAGTGAGGAAAGGAGACCTGGCTTTGGGTGATGAACACACAATACAATATAAAGATGATATAATATAAAATTATACACTTAAAACCTATATAATTTTATTAACCAATGTCACCCCCAATAAATTCAATAAAATTTTCTTTAAAAAGACATATAGTGGCTGAACTGATAACAAAGCATGCCCCTTACATATGCTGTGTACAGGATACTCATTTCAGATTGAAAGACACACATAGACTAAAAGTAAAGGGATGGGAAAAGAAAAGTCGAGATAGCAGTACTTAAACCAGACAAAATAGACTTTAAATCAAAGGTGATAATAAGAAACGAAGAGGACACAGCAACTCTACTTTTATATATTTATTCAAGAAAACTCAAAACACTAAATCAAAAAGACATATACATCTACATTTTAATTACAGCATTATTTACAACAGCCAAGATATGGAAGCAAACCAAGTGCCAATCAATCGATGAATGGATAAAGAAGAAGCAGTGTATATATACAGTGTAATATGACTCAGCCATCAAAAAGAATACAATCTCACCATCTATAATAAAGATGGGCCTAGAGTATATTGTGCTGAGTTAATTAAGTCACGGAAAGCCAAATGCTGTATGATTTCATTTATATGTGGAATCTAAGAGCAAAATAAATGAACAAACAGAACAGAAACAGACTCATAGATACAGGAAACATTTTGATGGTTTCCAGATGGGAGGTAGGTTGAAGAGATGAATGAAAATGTGAAGGGATTAACACATAAAGATTGGTACACACAGAATAGTCATGGGGATGCCAAGTACAGCACAGGCAATATAATTAAGAGCATTGTAATAATTACATATGGTATCAGACATGTACTAGATTTATTGTAGCGATCACTTTTTAAGTTATATAAATGTCTAATCACTGTATTACACACTTGAAACTAGCTAGCTGTATATCAAAAAATTGAAAAATAAAAAATTTAAATAATAATAATAAATACATAAATTACATTATAAAAGAAGTATAACTGATCCTGATATGGCATAGAAAGACCATCTTCCACCACTTTAGTCTTAGCCTGAGAAGCAAGATGTTATATAGGTTGTAGCATCGCACAACTTCTCCCAGGAGAGGAGCTGATGTTCTAAACAGAGCATTACCTTCAATCCCAGTTACATTGTTCAAAACATGGGTGGTGTCTCTCTTGCTCGGAGAACTTTTGCAGGATCTTATATTCATCAGTGTAGCAACTTCCAATCATTAGCCAACCATGGGAAAGAGACCATTCTGGTCTTGTCTGGGCATATACATCTACTGGACTTCACAGCTAAGTATTAAAAAAACATCTAGAACTATGCCACACCCTGCCTGGTAGGACATATTCTAGTAGGAATTATGAACATCTATCTACTTACAACTCAGACTCTTCAACATATCTATTTCAGGTACAGTTTGTCCTTCATATTTGAAAAACAAAATTATTTAATTTTTCCATAACATTTCATTTCTGAATATTTGTTTTGAAAATTACATTGTACCAGAGGATGTCCAATCCCTTTAGAGTGTAATATCTGAGAATTTTGTAGGAAAAAAAGCAAGTTCAACCTTACATGTTAATTGAATCAACTATTGTCACTAAGTAAATTACTCTTATAATAAAGTAAATTAGTATATCCAAGGGAAGTCCACTACTAAATGGCTGCAGAGACAAGACAGGGTTCTCTCAGACAGAGATGGCATAAGAAAAAGACCTTCTTGGCAATCTTTCTCTCTTTAGTAAGTACGTATACACAATATGTATATGAAGGGAAATTTCATATTGAGGCTAGTCTCAAGATTTAGAACCACCTAACAAAAGATTAAAATTAAGCTTTGCCACAGAGTTGATGATTCAAGGTAGATGCCTAGCCAAAGATTATAGTTGCCAATTTTTTTAGCCCTTGGTTCCAGGCCTCACCAAAGGTAAATGAGCAGAGGTGCTTCTTGTTACTTTGGGGTAGAAACAGTTGAGACGTAGGTATGCTGTCTTCATCCTCTACTTCCTCATCTAGCAGTAGTTTTAGAGGAACCTGAGTCCCAAGAAGATGGAAAAATCAAAATTTGGAAGAAGTGTGGATCCCATAACCATTGTCTACAGAAATGCCACTTGACTAGGAACATCCACATAGTACCATTTCACAGATAAATATATTTCTTAAGACACTGAGACTTTGTATTTATTACATAATTCAACATTACTTCAATTAATATATTTTAAAAAGAAAGAAACTCCTACATTTTTCAGAAGGTTTCTGAGATCTTGAAGTCATCCAAGAAGTGGAAACATCCACATGGGGTAAATGAGAATCCAAACCCTGTGAGTGGCAGCCCTGTGAATAATGTACAACAGCATCCAACACAGCCATATTTGTTCTACTTGCTGAAGTGATTTCTCTGTTGCTTTTTTACTTTGATGTAGTTTGGAATTCTAACAACTATTCCTAAAGTATTATTAATTTCTAGGTTGAGATACTTTCTAGTTTTTTGCCTTTTGCGCTTTCTGGTAATTTATCTGAAGTATCAGTTTCTTGACTTTGTGCGCCTGTACGTGACACTGGGGACTTTTTTACCCAGTGTATGAGAAGTGTGATATGTGCAATAGTCAGGCCAGAGAGCCATACGTTTAATAATCTAAAATGTGAGAAGCAAATGAATTGACCAATCATGCTTCAGGCAGACAAAAGACTTAAAAACTTTCAGGAAGGGGAAAAACATGGAGAACCAGATTCCAGTCAAATCACATGATATTTTTGGTTCCAAGCCTGAAATTAAGGTAATTTTTATATTGTTTTATTTTTAATATATTTTATTGATGATGTTATTACAGTTGTCCCATTTCCCCTCCTTTATTCCCCTCTGCCCTTTAGTTCATTTCCATGGGTCATACAAATAAGTTCTTTGACTTCTACATTTCTTATACTATTCTTAACCTCCCCCTGTCTATTTTGTACCTACCATTTTTGTTACTTATTCCCTGTATCTTTCCCCCCCACTGTCTCCTCCTCCTCTCCCCCACAGATAACCCTCCATGTACTCTGCATTTCTTTGATTCTGTTCCTGTTCTAGTTGTTCGCTTAGTTTGTTCTTATTTTATTTTATTTTATTTTATTTTATTTTATTTTATTTTATTTTACTTTTTAGGTTTGGTTGTTGATAGTGTGTGTTGTCATTTTGCTGTTAATATTTTTTTGTCTTGTTCTTTTTCTTCAATATTTCATTCAGTCAGGGCTTAGTGATGATGAACTCCTTTAACTTGACCTTATCTGAGAAGCACTTTATCTGCCCTTCCATTCTAAGTGATAGCTTTGCTGGATAGAGTAATCTTGGATGTGGGTCCTTGCCTTTCATGATTTTGAATTCTTCTTTCCAGCCCTTTCTTGCCTGCAAGTTTTATTGTGGGAAATCATCTGACAGTCTTATGGGAACTCCTGTATAAGTAACTGTCACCCTTGTCTCTTGCTTCTTTTAAGATTCTCTCCTTATCTTTCATCTTAGGCAATGTAATTATGGCATGTCTTGGTGTGTGCTTCCTTGGGTCCAAATTCTTTGGGATTCTCTGAGCTTCCTTGACTTCCTTTGCCAGATTGGGGAAGTTCTCCTTCACTATATTTTCAAATAAGTTTCCAATGTCTTTCTCTTCCTCTTCTCCTTCTGGCACCCCTATGATTCAGATGTTGGAACAATTTAAAGTTGTCCCAGAGGTTCCTAAGCCTCTATTCACTTTTTTAAATTCCTATTTCTTCATTCTGTTCTGGTTGAATACTTACATCTTCCTTTGGCTCCAAATTGTTGATTTTATTCCTGGTTTCCTTCCCTTCACTGTTGGTTCCCTCTACATTGTCCTTTATTTCACTCTTCATAGCCTTCACTTTTTCCTCTATTTTGCAACCATGCTCAGCCAATTCTGTGAGCATCCTGATTACCAATGTTTTGAAATGTGCATCCGATAGGTTTGGTATCTCTGTGTTGATTAGTGGTACTTTTTCTAGGGCTTTGATCTGTTCTTTCATTTGGGCCTTTTTGTGTTTTATATATGGGCATTCCAGCTACATAGTAAGGGGCGGAGTCTTAGGTATTCAAGTGTGAGGCAATTCACATTGCTATGCATTGTGGCGCTGTATGTGGGAAGTGGTCCTAAAGGGAACAATGTGGCTTCCGGCTTTCAGTCACTTCCACTACTACTCATAAGCAAATTGGGCCCTTCTGGTGCTGATTCCTAGGTGGGTGATTTTTTTGTATGCTCTAGAACCCTGTGGGTTTCTCCAGAGAACTTTCCTGTGAGGCTGGGAGTTTCTCCTGCTGCCTCAACCCCCACTGTTTTTTTTTTTTTTTCAGTCAGAGGTTTTGAAGCTGTATTTCCCTGTGCTGGAACCCTGGGTTACATGTCCAGTCTTACTCCCCAGCTGCTCCTCCCAGTTTATCCACATGCAAATGTGGGACCACTGGTCCACCAGCCACTGCCTCACCCACCCCAGTCCCCCAGCTGCTGCCACCTTGCCAGGAATCCTCTCCACAGAGCTTCCTATCTCTGTCCCTCCTACTGGTCTGGATAATTGCTTCTTCTTTAACTCCTTGGTTGTCAGACTTCCATACAGTTCGATTTTCTGTCAGTTCTGGTTGTTTTTTGTTTTTAAATGTGTTGTCCTTATTTTGGTTGTGTGAGAAGGTACAGTGTGGCTACCTATGCCTCTATCTTGGCTGGAAGTCTGCCTGAAATTAGGGTAAATTTTAAAGAAGGATTCAAGTTGATTAAGCTTATGGTGGTCATCAGAAAGTAATAATTATTAATTATTATAATTATTACATTATCTAGAGAATCTGAGTAGATTTGGAGCTGGTTTGGATGTTGTACTTTAAAACAATTTCCCATGTGCTTATAATGTGCACTAACATTTGAGACCTACTGTATTAACTTCTCAATTGTAACATATAAGCATCCATGAAAAGGCAATATAAAGGCTGATACAAAAATAAAAATGGAAGTATTTTGTTCTAATGTTAAACAGGAAATGAAAACATACAGCATTTTAAATGGGAAAAACACATATTATCTGACAGAAGATACCTATATTACAGGTCCTGTCCCTGTACCATAGAGACCTCAGCCATATGAAGACAGCACACTCTTCTGTAGGTTCTTAATTGGGTGAATAAATGTCTATGAGGGAGGTTCTACCTTTCAGAAATACTATTGGGATCCATGATTGCACTGGCATAGGAAAAGAGTATATTCGCAGAAGACAAAAGGTGGAATGCTATGGGGCTGTCCATCCTTCGTGGACACATTTCAATTACATGATGCCAATCTGGTTTCATAGACCCTTTACTTAACAATCTCAGTGCTGGCAGAACAGTAAAGTCATTAAAGGTATAGGTTTGGATCTTCAGGTCTAAAACAGAAGCATCCATATCCATAGAAGGTTGGTCTGAAGGATAAGGTGGGGTAATAATTATCTTGTTCTATGCATTATGCTGAGTACTTTATTCACAATTTAAGACTCATTACACTATATGTGTAATTATATATACACATATATACATATATGTGTGTGTATATATATATATATATATTTGTGTGATATATGTTTATATATTTAGATATATGTATCAAATAACATCATCCAACATCATTTTATCAACTGTGATGAAAAAAAATCATTTCCCAGCTTGGTTCACCATCTGTGTGGAGCATGCATGTTTTTCCCATGTCTGTGTGGGTTTTCTCAGGGGCTCTGGTTTCCTCCTACACCCAAAAATGTGCATGTGAGATAGGTCAATTGGCATTTCTGCATGCCCCAGTCTGAATGAGTATGGATGTGGGTGTGGGTATGAGTGGTCCTGTGATGCAAGGGCATCCTCTCCAGAGTGATCCTGTCCTGGATCCCTGAGCTGCCTGAAGAAGCTCTGGCCACCCATGACCCTGACTTGGAATCAACAGGTTGGAAAGGAAGCTCTTGCTTGTTTTTTTTTCTAACCTTTCTTTAATGTATGTATAGCTCACATCTATTTCAATGTTTAATATCAGAAGTGTTTGGAGTCTTTATTTAGAAATCTGGTGATGTTTTTGTGGCCAGAACTATGCTATAGTAACTTAACTCTTGTTTATAGCATTTAGTCTATGGTGAAATTAGTTTCATTATATTATGTTTTATTTAGTGTCACAGTTTCAAAAAAACTGTTGATGACGTTAAATGAGGACTTAACTCTATTTGGGATGTTAGACCAACCCTTCCATGGAGGAATTAAATGATTTAATAAAAGTTCTTTTTTAGTCCTAGAAATTCATTGGTATGCAAGTCCTGTCCATTCTCCTTGCTGACACCCTGAAGACAGTATACTGTCAAAGGACATATGAAATAGTAATTAAAAACACATTTCAAATGTATACAGTTGTTGGAAACCACCTTGCCTGGTATCAGAAGCTGTAACCCTTGCCAAGGCTAAGGCTGAGGGAATGACCTTGGACCATAAGCCACCAAGGAGACAAAAGCTTATCTCCCTGGCAGGAGCGCAGCTTCTGCTCCTTTTACTTCACCCTGCCTGGCCCCAATGCTTGGTCAGTTAGCCAATGATGGGTAAGATTCCCCAAGGTGGGAACGATCTAAGACAGGCACAATCACATGGGAGGACCCCAAGGAAGGACTTTGGGGGCTACAGCAAAAGGGGGTGATGGACCCTCGCCCCTCGGCTTTGACAAAACCTGATTCCTCATTGTCTGTGAGAAAATCTCCTAATCTCTCGGTTGCCTTAGTTCCCTTGCTCCACCTAAGCTTGAAACAATGACAGGGTGGTGCAGCTCTGCTGCAAAGGGTGGGTTCCCCAGGTGATCAAGCCTAAGAAAGAATATGTAAAATCCCGTGAAACCTACTTTGTTTATAATGCTCTCAATTAACTGATAAGGGTCCAAGGAAGAAGTAAGTTTGTTCCTTAAAGATGTTTACAGTTCTTTGACCCTGACTCAAAATAGGCCCTCAGAGTTCCTTGTTATCTATTGTTTGATCCTTACTTCCTGGCAACGAGTAATGAGCTTTACCTGAATTTTTATCCAAAGGAACTCAATAAAAAGCCTGCTCAAGTGGGAGAACGAGGTGCTCTCCCTTAGGGAGGGTGGCCATGGTGCTCCCCACTAGAGAGAGTGGCCATCCTGTTCCTACTTCCCCACAGGGAAGTCTCTGTGTTTGTTTTTCTCATGTGTTGGCTAGCCATCTGCAGCATTCCGCGGTCACTGCTGGTCGGTGATCGCATCATACAGTATGACTTGAACTTTTATCCTTTCTTTTCACCGCTCCATTAGACTCCCAAACTATCATTGCCTTTGAATGTGAGGTTTCATTTCTAACACTCATAGGGGATGTCAAGATCACTGAGCTTTATGGGTTAGTGGCTTTCTGGTTTTAAAATTTGTAAATCACTGCTTCTGTTAAAGGGGAATCCTCCACACCCAATGGTTCTACAATATTTACTCCTTAGAAGTCAATATTTTGTGAGCAGTTTCAGTGGACTATTTTTAATTTCTTCCTGCCTACCACAAACTTCTGCTACCCTCTCTTCCCAGTCCTATTTCTCTCTGGAAACTGCAGGCCTCAGCAATGATGTAGTCCTGAAGCTGCTATCCCTTATACTAATGGAGTGCACTGATAGCATTCGTTCCACCTGTGTGCACTCTGTCATGACCTGTGTTCATTTACAAGCATATCTACATATTTCAATAACTCTGATGAGGCTTGAAGAAGCTCCTCTGTGTGATGAAATATTCAGGGAAACAGTGACTTTTCTGATGGTCAAGCTCAGGGTGAGTACTACTTGGAGGAACACTGCCTAATTTTCTGTGAACTGTTGTGTTGAGGAGACACAAGCACAGCTGAGGGTTGCTCACCAGAACCAGTCAAGGAAAGCATCAAAGAAATTACCTAAAATGTGAAAGGGAATCGATAATCACTCTTCAAATAAAGCATTTTCAAACATGGCAAATGTCACTGCCTCTTGGCAACACTACTTGGGGTTGTTCTCTTAAAAAGGGCACCACCACAAGGTTGGAATAAAAATCTTTGATATGTTGTTCTTTGAAATTGGAAAATGACACAAAAGTGAGCCCAGGGAATTCAGACCCAGATGTAAATTAAATGCACATAATTCTGTGGGGTGCTTTGATCCATCTTCTCTTAAGGTTGCACTGCTGAGTCAGCCTGGATCAGGGCGAGTATAGCTGGGGTGGAGGGCAGGGGAATCAGAGGGGTCTCAGCAGGACCACAATGCTCTGGCTCAATCTCACATCCCGGTTTCAGATGAATAGCCAAAATAGGAGCTTATTTCTAATTTTTTTGACTACTTTGGCCTTGCATACTACAACTCAGTTTTTCAAGCAGAAACCACACTGTTTTCTTTGATTTCTCACTCTCTCTCCCTCCTGGGCACCTTGGAACATATTATTCTCATTCTGATTATTCCACTTCTCTCCTTCCCTTGAACCCAAATCAAACCTCTTGGGTTGCTATGGTGGCTTATCATCTGGTTCCCTGATGTTGGATTCTCTGCTTCTATGCACTCATCATGTTTACATCATAATTGTTCCAAGACTTAGATCTGATTATATTATACATCCCATTTAAACACCTCTGAAGATGTTGGGGGGACGATCTCTGAAAACAGAGTTCAAACATCTTGCTGTATACTCTGCATTCTTTTCAGTGTAGCTCCCATATTTTTTCCAGTGTAGCCTTCTATATGAATCCCCAAGTCCCCATAAAATAACTACAGCTACCCTCCAAATGTACCATGCTTAAGTTTATACCATGCCTCCTCCAAACTGTCCACCTAAGAGCATTTTGTATCCCTCCTTCAAATACCAAAGTCTGTGACAGACTTCATTGCAATGAAAAGAGCTACAGGTACACAGTGCACATGGATGGATTTCACAGATAAATGTTGAGTTCAAGACAGTTACAAAAGAGAACATAATATATGAAACTATTTACATGAAATTCAAAAACAACCTAAATAAATCCATAGTGATAAAGCACTAGTTACCTCTTGAAGTTGGGGAGGGTGACTAGGAAGAGGCAAAGCAAAAAACCAAACAAACTTTTTTTGGAAGATAGAAATTCCCCATCTAATATCTTGACCTAGATGGTAATTACATGAGTGTACACATATGTAAAAATTCATTGATTTGTATAGTTAAAAAGAAAACAAATACCAAAAGATAATATCACATTTTGGGGGAAAGCACTTTCTACTTTATGCTTGTCACTACACCCCAACTTCTGCCCATAAAGTAATTACTCTTTTATTTATGTTCCCACAGCCTCTTAACATCTTACAACAGATGGTCCTTATTTACATCTTTTTTGGTCTTAGCATGTGGTTTCCTTGTAGCAACTGATTGAGTGGCATTTTTCTTTTCATCCTCAACACTTAACATAGTGTTTGGTCAATTGTTGCTGAATGAATTAAAAAAGAAATCACTAATAGAACTGGATGGGCCCCCACAAGGGTGGGACCATTTCTACTACAAGCATTTTCTAGCACAACCATGATTTTTTTCTCAACAGTCAAAATTCTGAACTGTGGGCCTCTATCACCCAGGTGTCTGTTGACAAACTGCACTGTGTTCCCCATTAAGAAGCTGAGTAAAGACAAATGATCTGCATTATACAGTGAGTTCAGAGTTAGACCATGGGAGCACATGCAGTGAGGCTTAGCTGCACAGACATTAGGTGTTAGTTGTTTAAAAAGCAATATTAATTTGTAGCTGTTAGCTAAGTGAGATTTGCTTCAGTTATGAAATTTATTGATAGCCTCTAATAACCAGCGCTTAGATTGTTTCTTTGAGAAGCAAACAGCAAAAGCCAAGAACTAGGAATATGATATGAACCTCTGGTTCCCAAGGAAAGTAGAAAGAGGTTATTGTGGCCATATAATTGTTGTGCCATTTTCAAATTTTAATAGATGGTTTTTGCTGTTGGAAGTTTCTCAAATGAGCTTGCTATTTTTCTTTATTACTGCAAGGTTAATATTTTCTGAGTGTTTTGACAAGGTTTACAGCACAGAGAGTGGGGAAAAAACTGATTGCCTATAATAAAGAGTGTGTTGAAGACTCAGATTCAACAAACATTTTTTTGAGGGACTTCTGGTGATGGACACTTTGACATATAATAATTCAAATACTCTTCAAAAGTGTAAGAAGGAATTTGTGAGACATAATTTATAGATAAGGAAATTAAAAGTGAAGAGGGACAATTAATGCCCAATATCACATAGTAAGGCTAAAGTCAAAATAAAAATTTATACATCTGATGCTAAGTCCTATAATGTCTGATGAGGTAATAACTTGTAACTGTATAGAAAATGATGCGGATTCTGGCTAGCAGTGTCTATGGTGTTGTGGATGTGATGAACAAATTCACATGGACTGCAGATGTCCTGGAGAAAAAGGGACAGCATGGATACTCTCTGGGTGAGAGAGCACCCCAACCCTTGCCTGGACAGGCTTTTATTGCTTTCTAACAGCATTACATCAAAGAATGTCCTCATTCATTATGCTCAGGTTTGTTTCAGGTGATTACTTCTTACAGATAATAAAGAAAAGAATGTTGCAAATCCAAGGGAATGATAAAAGTGATTGATCTGGTTATACTCCATCCTTGGGACAACTTAGCACAGATTTTAGGGATTTTCTTCCCTATTTAGTGTATATACAGATATACACTAAACATCTGCTGTCTTAAGTCAGGGAGAGGGGGTTTTAGCAAAAGCAAGCCTCAAAGCATCCTAGATATAATGCAAGTCTGGTTCCCCATGGGAAAGCTGATCTGTAGGGCTGGCTCCTGTGTGCTGGCTCATGCCTGTCAGTTTTTTGAACCAGGGCTAAGCTACATTTACCATTGCCATGTGGACTGGTTCCCTATAAGAAACAACTTTTGGAAAGGAACAAGATTTCTCCTATCTTCTCTCCTAACTTACCACATACTTTTACTTTATTTCAGTAAGCTAGCCTCCCAAACTGAGATAGTCCCTACTATGCCAATCAGTTCAAGGCAATATTTGCTGACAGTTACCAAGAAATATACAGTGTTCATCTATTCAGTTTTGCTCACAAGATGGAGTCAGGAAAGGAGAAGAGCCTTTGCCATCAAGCATCCCTTAACCTGTAATTAAATGACTTGGCCTCTTCTTAATAGCTAGTGAGGTTGAACATATTTTCATATACCTGTTGGCTATTTGTATATCTTCTTGGGAAAGGTGTCTGTTCAGGTACTCTGCCCATTTTTTAAATTTGATTGTTTGTTTGGTGTTAAGTTGTGTGAGTTCTTTATATATTTTGGATATTAATCCCTTGTCGGAGCTATTGTTTGCGAATACCATCTCCCATTTGGTTAGGTACCTTTTTGTTTTGTTGTCAGTTTCCTTTCCTCTGTAGATGCTTTTTAGTTTGATATAGTCCCATTCATTTATTTTTGCCTTTACTTCCCTTGCTTCTGGTTATCTACCAAAAAACTTGAAAGCATTTACTAACAAAGATTTATACATCCCTGTGTTTGCTGCACCCTTATTCACAGTGGCCAAGATATGAGACACCCAAAGTGTCCTTCAATGGAGGATTGGATATACAAGATGTGGTACACATATACAATGGAATACTATTTGACCATAAAAAAAGATGAAATACTGCTATTTGTATGGATGGACCTTGAAAATATGCTAAGTGAAATAAGTAAAAAAAAACCTAATAACCATATGATTTTGTGGGATATAAAACTGAAACTCATAGGCACAGATAAACAACAGTATTGGTGGTTACCAGAGGGAAGGAGTTTGGGGTTCATAAAGGGTGAAGGGGGCTGCACATATAGTGACAGAAAATGATTTGATTTTGGATGGTGGGCACACAATGCAATATACATATCATGAATCATGGAAATGTACTCTTGAAACCTATATAATCTTATTGACCAATGTCACTCCAATAAAATTAATTAACAAAAAGGACTTGACCACTTGTCCCAGGTGTACAGAAAGTCAGGGATGATCTTAGTGTAATGATCTCTGTAAAGCAAGAAGAAGCAGCCTACTCCAATGTCGCCTCCTGCTTACGCTCAGCACTAGCTGCTCTTGTGGGCTGTGAGTCCTGGGGGGAAGTCAGTGGACTGCATGATCTTTGATCCACTGGGGGCAGTTGTGTTGGTATCCTGGGATTCCTGCTGGAGGTTAAGATAGCACTCCAAAGTAGAAGGAATTTATAAGGCAGACACCAATTGAATGTCAGGGACTCAGTAGCAGGAGTGCAGATTTTAATTTTCTCTTAAGGAATTGATTATACTTATGTCATACAAGAAGAATTTAATGGAGAGAAGTTCATTGTAGATCAAAGGTATTTTGTCCCATAATGATTGATTGAGGACTGAGTGGGTGTTAAAGCTATAAACCCTAGTGAGGAAGACAGGCATAAATAATTGCCATTCAGTGTGGGAACTGCACAAATAAAGATAGGAACACAGTGTTATGGGAGCAAAGAGAAGGTCACATCTAAATCCACCTGGAGTAGCTGAGAAAAGTCAGGTAAAAGGAATATGGTAGAGTATTCCAAGATGAGAGATCAGAATGTAATCCTACACAAAGACATTACAAGAATATGCCGTGGATCTGGAATGACAAGCTTTGACAAAGTCAAACCACAAGTTTGCACTGGTGAGGTTTTTTGAATTGTTTTTCTACTTGTTGGATTTTTGTTTGATGATATGACTGATTGTTTTAAATTTCAAAAAAGTGAATAGAGATAGAGGATCACATCGTGTATTAGTCAGGGTTCTCTAGAGAAGCGGAACCAGCAGAATGTATGTGCATACATAGAGACATATATTTTAGGTAACTTGCTCATACAATTGTGGAGGCTTGGTAAGTCCAAAATCTGCAGAGTAGGCCAGCAAGTAGAAAGACCTGGGGAAGGGCTGATGCTGCAGTTCAAGTCTGAAGGGTGTCTGCTGGCAGAATTCCTTCCTGCTCAGGAGAAGTCAGTCTTTCTTCCATTGAGGCTTTCAGTTATTGCCCACAATAATGCCCACATGAATCATGTAGAATAATCTGTTTTACTCAAATTCCATAAATTTAAATGTTAATCTCATTTTAAAAACCCACTTTCACAAATATAGTCAAAATAATGTTTCACCAAATATCTGGGCACTGTGGCCAGCCATTTGATGTATAAAATTAACTTTTTAAAGGTCTATAAGAAGATATTTAGAAATTCCAAGGATTTTGTTATTTATCTTTTGGGTAATATGGAGCCCTTGAAAGTTTTAATGAAATAACAATCAAACCTTCACTTTATAAAATAAAGTCTCATTGTACATGATACCTAAATTTTTAATTGAACTGAAGCTAATGATACTGAGACAAATACAGAATGAAAAATAGGACTTGGTCACGCTGAGTTTAAAATAGTGGTGTGACAGCCAGGTGAAAATATGCACAGTGCATTAGGTACACAGGTGTGTGTGTGCACATTTGTGTTTGTATGTGGCTTAATTTAGAGGGTACATAAATTTTTGAATTGTCATTAGTATGATTGGCAGCTAAATTATGCTTTTACAGGGCATAGAGAATGAGAAAAGAGCTAAGGTGGGACCCTTGAGAATACCAACACTTTACATAGTGAGAGGGAGTAGAAAGAGGGTAAAAAATTATTTTAAAAATCTAGAATAAATGGTGAATAAACATAACGTATCTCTTGGAACATGGAAGGAGCAATGGAAATTTACTTAGAGGGAGATTAGTATTAATAAATTATGAACAAAAGTACAAAGGTTTACTAGCTATCCTAAATATTTGTGTATATAAAAATGTCTCACCTGGACAGCTGAAGAAGAAAAACAGGATAATTCAAGGGAAGCCAGAAATGGAAATGTGAGAACTTTGAACATAAAGAAGTTGCTATTACATCCCAAAGACCAATGCAAAGGGTGGAAGGAATAAATAATATGTGATACATTGAAAAGCAGAGATGGTAAAAAAAGAAGTAGACATATTTTCAGACAAATTGTTCGAAAATAAAATAGTGCAGGAAGTAAAGGTCTTATAGGAGTCCTCTATAACAGAGAGGTAGGTGGCATTTATTGCTTTTCCCTTCCTTTCCTTCCAGGTAAAAAGTCATCATTCATATAACACTCCTGGCCTTTCTTTGTCTTCTCACTTACTCTTCTCCCATAGTGTATGGAGTGATTTATCTGATTGGTAAGCATGAAAAGAATAAACTGAGAGGATGTTTCAGAGCTTCCATCTCTCTCTTAGGAGCAGGCCCTGCCAACATACAGCACATGTTCTTCACTGCTTTCTGCCATGTGGCCAACCAAACAACTGAGCAGTTCTGTCTGTCCAGTCCTGGGGATCAGTGCCACTATTATAGGTAAAAGAATAGCTACTTTGATATCCCTTCTGTTAATTTTTGTCTTAGTGTTCAATAGTTTCACCTAGCTGTGCATGAAGGAGAGGTGCTATTATTAGGCCTTTGATGCCTAATAAGAATTAAAGTAAAGGCACTATGTGCATGTTTTTTCATCCACAGCTAGACTGATTTACTGGAAGGAAGGGTTGGGCTCTCCTGCCACTTCATTTCCCATAGTACCTGCATGACCTATGCTAGACACTCAGACAAACCAGGTTTAACTAATAATTATAAACAAAATGTTTCCTAACTTCTAAAACTTTCATTTATTTTTCCCCTAAATGATTAGGCAGTAGAAAATGTGGACAGACCATAGCTCTAACATGTTCAATTAAAAAACTTAATATTTAATATAAAAGAGGAGCTTCTAAAAATCAATAATAAGAAAGAACAATCAGAAACAAAATGGGTAAAGAATATAGATGAGACATTTCACATAAAAGGAAATAAAGTGGACAGTTAACAGACAAAATGATATTCAACCTCATTCATATCAGAGAATGCAAATTAAGTAACAATAATTCCAATGATTCACAAAGTTTAAAAAGATTGATGATATCTAATGCTAGTGAGTATTCAGGGAAATAGACAATGTCTATTGCATTTTGATGGGTGTGTAAATTAACGGAGCCTTTTTTGGTAAGTGATTTGGCAGTGGTATGAAAATATCAACTGTGCATATTCTTTGTCCAAGCAATTCCATGCATAAAAATGCTTTTTTATAAAATGTTTATATATGGGCAATGGTGGTCTTTACAGCATCGTAAAAAAACAATCTCAGTGTTGATTAGTAGGGGTTGTTTAGACTAATTATGATACAACTATGTTATGTAATACTCTATCACAAAGTCTTTCAACCTAGGTATTGACATTTCAATGTGAATCTTGACATTTGTGGCTGGAAAATTCATCGTTCTGGGAGGCTGTTTGTACATTATAGGTTGTGGGTCTGAGATAACATTTTTTCAATTTATTTTAACACTCCATGTTCCACAGACATACAGGGGATATTGCCTAATAAATATCTGAATGCTCTAAATAATAGGGTTCCAAATCATAATTTTACAAAATTAAAATTTTTCTGGGGAAAGAGCATGTTACAGAAAAATAAGGCAGAGCACATCATTACTATACTAAAAAGATGTATGTGAACATATATATGTGTGTAAATGGAGCAAGCATAGAGTGAGTATAGGAAGATTTATAACAATCTCCTGTTCCCACTGGTTTCTTTTGAGTGGAGGATGGGAGTTTGGGAGCTTGTTTTAAAGTGCATCTAAATAAAGCGAGTTAGAAATTGCATCCCACTACAACTAATATTATGTTGAATACAATAACTTGAGCAAGTCCAAAAGCAGGCAGTCCAGGGACAGTATGGCAGATCCACAATGTTTTCTAAGATCAACGTCCTATATTTCATCTCAGGTAGCCTTATGTGTCCATCACCTAGTAGAACAGCTCATAAGATAGCTGTTCTACTTTGAGAATCAAATCTTCCTTTAAGGAAGAGGAAGGAAGGACAGCCAGGTACCAGAGAATCTGAGTTCATCCTTTCCAGTGATATATTATTGGCTACAATATGTGACATGACCACATTCATTTACAAGAAATCTATTTTTTAAGTTTGCACATTACCAGCTTGAACATAATTAATGGTAAGCAGCTAACAATATTGTCAACTTGTAAAATGTTTTGAGAATAAAGAAAAAAAGAAGGTAGAAAAAAGAGGAATGGAAACAAGTGAAGAGAGAAAGGAATGAATGTAGGAGGACAAATGAAAGGGACGTAGCACTTGAAGATAGTAAGCTTGGGTTTGAATCGTGTTGTCATCACCTCCATGCTTTTTGATTGAAGGCACACTAGAGTATTTGAGACTGCATTCCTGACTGTAAAACACCTAATGTATAAGATGGCCATAAGGATTAAATAAGATCATATATGTAATATTCTTTTTTTATTTTAGTTGTTGTTCAAGTACAGTTTTCTGCCTTTTACCCCCATCCCAGCCCTCCCCACCTGCCTCCCATTTCCGCCCTTCCTTGTTATTGTTGTCCATGTGTCCTTTGTACTTGTTCCTGTAAACTCTGTTTTTTTCCCCTGAAATTCCCTCCCCTCTTCCCTCTGGTCACTGTCAGCCTGTTCTCTATTTCAGTGTCTTTGGCTGTGCTTTGCTTGTTTGTTTGTTTTATTGTTTAGGTTCCTCTTAAAGGTGAGATAATACAGTATTTGTATTTCACTGCATGGTTTTTTTCACTTAGCATAATGCTTTCCTGTTCCAATCATGCTGTGGCAAAGGGTAGGAGCTCCTACTTTCCTTCTGCTGCATAGAATTCCATTGGGTGATTGTACCATCATTTTTTGATCCGTTCATTTACTCATGGGCACTTAGGTTGCTTCCAGCACTTGTCTATTGTAAATTGTACTGCTATGAACATTGGGGTGCATAGGTTCTTTCGAATTGGTGTTTCAGGGTTCTTAGGATATAATCCCAGCAGTGGAATTGCTGGGTCAAAAGGCAGATCCATTTTTAGTTTTCTGAGGAAGTTCCATACTGTTTCCATAATGGTTGTACCAGTTTGCAGTCCCACCAACAGTGTACAAGGGCCCCCTTTTCTCCACAACCTTTCCAATACTTATTGTTTGTTGCTTTGTTTGTGATGGCCATTCTGACTGGTGTGAAGTGGTATCTTATTGTGGTTTCAATTTGCATCTCTCTGATAGCTAGCGATATTGAGCATCTTTTCATGTGTCTCTGGATTTTCTGTGTGTCCTCCTTGGAGAAGTCTCTGTTCAAGTCCTTTGCCCAGTTTTTAATTGGGTTGCTTGTCTTCTTAGAGTGGATCAGTGTGAGTTCTTTATATATTTTGGAGATTAAACCCTTGTCTGAGGTATCATTGGCAAATATGTTTTCCCATACAGTTAGTTCTCTTTTCAGTTTATTACTGTTTTCTTTGGCCGTGCAGAAGCTTTTTATTTTGATGAGATCCCATTCATTTATTCTTTCCTTTATGTCCCTTGCTCTAGGGGTCATATCAGTGAAAATGTTACTGTGGGAAATATCTGAGATTTTCCTGCCTATGTTCTCCTCTAGGACTTTAATGGTGTCATGACTTATACTTAAGTCTTTTATCCACATTGAATTTACTTTTGTGTATCGTGTAAGTTTCTTTATTTTTGGCATGCAGCTGTCCAGTTCTCCCAACACCATTTGTTGAAGAGGCTATTTTTACTTCATTTCATGCTGCTTCCCCCTTTGTCGAATATTAATTGATCATAGAGACTTGGGTTTATTTCTGGGCTCTCTATTATGTTCCATTGCTCCATGTGCCTGCTTTTATACCAGCACCAGGCTGTTTTGATTACAGTGGCCTTGTCATACAGTTTAATATGAGGTATTGTGATCCCTCCTACTTTGCTTTTCTTTCTCAAAATTGCAGCAGCTATTCGGGGTCATTTATGGATCCATATAAATTTTTGAAGTGTTTGTTCTATGTCTGTGAAATATGCCATTGGTACTTCAATAGGTATTGCATTGAATCTGTAAATTGCTTTGGGTAGTATGGGCATTTTGATGAGGTTAATTCTTCTGACCCATGAACATGGTATATGTTTCCATTTGTTTGTGTCTTCCTTGATTTCTTCCTTCAGTGTTTTGTAGTTTTCTGAATACAGGTCTTTTACCTCTTTGGTTAGGTTTATTCCTACATATTTTATGTTCCTTTTTGCTATATGGAATGAGATTTTTTTCTTTATTTCTTCTTCTGCTGTTTCATTGTTGGTATACAAAAATGCCTTTGATTTCTGGATATTGACTTTGTATCCCACTGTTTTTCCAAATTCATTTATTAGGTCTAGCAATTTTGGGGTGGAATCTATACGATTTTCTATGTACACTATCATGCCATCTGCAAACAATGACAGTTTTGTTTCCTCCTTTCCAGTATTTATGGCTTTCATTTCCTTTTCTTGTCTGATAGCTGTGGCTAAAACTTCCAATACCATGTTAAATAGGAGTGGTGAAAGTGGACAACCTTATGTTTTTCCTGATCTTAGTGGGAAAGCTTTTAGTTTTTGGCCATTGAGTATAATGTTGGTTGTAGGCCTTTATTATGTTGAAGAATGCTGCCTCTGTTCCCACTTTGCTGAGTGTTTTTATCATAAATGGGGGCTGCACCCTATGAAATGTTTTTTCCACATATATTGATAAGATCTTGTGATTTTTGTTTTTGATTTTGTTTAGGTGATATATTACATTTACTGATTTGTGAATATTGTGATGCACCCCTGGCTCATTGGGTCTGCCACATTGTGGATGAGACATGAGACATTCACATGGACTACTGAGTCCTGTGGAGGAAAAGGGCAAGCATGGCTTTTCTCTGAAGGGGAAAAAAACACATGGCCTCTGCCATGACAGGCCTTTATTTTTTTTTCTGGGCACATTACATGATGATCCTTATTTACTATGCACAGGTTTGTTTCAGGTGGTTACCTTTTACAGAAAACAAAGGGACCGTTGCTTCTAATCACATCACAGAAGAAGGATATTTGCAAGTGCAAAGGGGAAAAGTGGTTGAACTGGTTACACTCATCCTTGGAAGGTTTGGCATGGATTTTAGGAAGATACTTTGCAGTAAACATTGCTGCCTTAATTTAGGGTGAGGGAGTTTTAGCAAAAGCAAGTACCAATGCAGCTTAGGTACATTGCAGGCCTGATTCCCCATGGGAGAACCTATCTGTGCCTGTGGGTCCTGTGCATCTCTGAGTGGGAGCTGGGCCCACACCATGCAGAACAGTCTCCTACAATACTGTATCATCCTTGCACCCCTGGGATGAATCCCACTTGGTCATGGTGTATGATCTTTTTAATGTATTCTTGGATGCGGTTTACCAATATTTGTTGAGGATTTTAGTGTCTATGTTCATTAGTGATATTGGCCTGAAGTTTTCTTTCTTTGTTGTGTCTTTGTCTGATTTGGGGATTAGGATGATGCTGACCTCACAAAAAGAGTTTGGGAATATTGCATCATTTTGGATTTTTTGGAATAGTCTGTGAAAGATAGAGGTTAGCTCCTCCTTAAATGCTTTGCAGAATTCTCCTGTGAAATCATCAGGTCCAGGGCTTTTGTGTGCTGTGACCTTTTTGATTACTGCTTCAATTTCATCTGCTGTTATTGGTCTGTTTAGGCTTTCTCCTTCTTCTTCATTCAGTTTTGGAAGCCTATATTTTTCTAGAAAATGTCCATTTCACGTAGGTTTTCAAATTTCTTGGCATACAGTTCTTTGTAGTAATTTCTTACAATCCTTTGTATTTCTGTGGTATCAGTTGTAATCTCTCCTCTTTCATTTCTGATTGTGTTTATTTGGGCCCTCTCTCTTTTTATCTTGATGAGCCTGCTTAAAGGCTTATCAATTTTATTTATCTTTTCAAAGAACCAGCTCCTGGATTCATGGATGCTTAGAGTTGTGCTTTTAGTCTCTATGCCATTTAATTCTGCTCTGACCTTGGTTATTTCCTTCCTTCTACTTGCTGTGGGCTGTCTTTGTTTTTGTTCCTCAAGTTCTTGTAGATGTAGTGTTAGGTTGTTTCTTTGGAATGTTTCTATCTTTTTTAGGTAGGCCTGTGTCACTATGAACTTCCCTCTCAAGACCGCCTTTGCTGTGTCCCATAAGTTTTGGGTTGTTGTGAGTTCATTTTCATCTGTTTCCAGAATCTTTCTGATTTCTTCCCTAATCTCATTTTTGACCCAATCATTGTTTAATAGCATGCTATTTAATCTCCATGATTCTGAGTGTTTTGGGTTTCTTTCCTTGGGGGTTGGTTTCTAGTTTCAGTTCCTTGTGACCTGAGAAAATGCTTGGTATGATTTCAATTTTCTTGAATTTGTCAAGGCTTGTTTTGTGTCCTATCATGTGGTCTATCTTTGAAAATGTTTCATGTGCATTTGAAAAGAATGTGTATTTAGCTTCTTTGGGATGGAGGGCTCTGTATATGTCAGTTAAGGCCATTTCATCTAGGGCATTGTTCAAGTCACAATATCTTTGTTGATATTTTGTTTGGCAGACCTGTCCATTTTTTATGGTGGGGTGTTAAACTCTCCCATTGTATTTGTGTTTCTGTTGATATCTTTCTTGAAGCCCTCCAAGACTTTCTTTATGTATTTGGGTGCTCCTGTGTTGCGTGCATACATATTTATAATGTTTATGTCTTCCTGGTGGATTCTTCCCATGAGTATTATGAAGTTACCTTCTGAGTCTCTCTTTGTGTCTCTCTTTTGGAAGTCTATTTTGTCTGATATTAGTATTGCTACCCTGACTTTTTTTTTTCTGTCAGTTTGCTTGGTAAATTTCTTTCCAGCCCTTCACTATCAGTCTGTGCAGGTCTTTTGTTCTGAGGTGTGTCTCTTGTAGGAAGTATATGTGCGGGTCATGCTTTCTTATCTACTCAGCTATTCTGTCTTTTGATTGGAGCATTTAATCCATTTATATTTAAGGTTGTTATTGATAGGTACTTATTCATTGCCATTTTCCTCTCTCTCTCTCTCTCTCCATTCTTTTCCTTAAAGCAGTTCCTTTGGCATCTCTTGCAGAGCTGGTTTTGTGGAGGTGTATTCTTTTAGAGTTCTTTTGTCTGGGAAGTTCCTTATTTAGATTCCATCTTAATTGAGAGTCTTGCTGGGGAAAGTAGCCTTTCTTGCAGGCCTGTGGTTCTCATTACTTGGAATACTTCTTTTCATTCTCTTCTGCCTTGGAGTGTTTTCATTGAGAAGTCAGCTTCCAACCTTATCAGGGCTCCCTGGTATTTGACTTCCTGTTTCTCCCTTGATGCCATTAAGATTTTCTCTTTTTCTTGTAATTTTGTCATCTTAATTATGATGTGCCTAGAAGTGGGCCTTTTTGGGTTCTTCTTGAGTGGGACTCTGTGTTTCCTGGATTTGTGTCACTTTTTCTCTCATCAACTTAGGGAAGTTTTCCATCATTACTTTTTCAAACAAGTTTTCTATCCTTTGCTCTTTTCTCCTCCTACTGGTATCCCTATTATTTAGACATTATTTTATTTCATATTGTTCTGCATTTCCCTTAATCCTTCTTCATTCTTTCTGAGCCTCTTTTCCTTTTCTTCTTCTTTCTGGGTGTTTTTTTATTTCTATCTTGTTCTCCAGCTCACTGATCCGATCCTTTGCTTCACTGAGTCTCCTTTTGATTTCTTTTACTGTGTATTCAGTTCAGAAATTGTATTCTTCATTTCCTGTTGACCCTTGTTGATATTTCTATTTCTTTTTTATGTTGATATAGTTTTCAGTGAGTTCATTGTAGTTTCCCTGTAGTTGATGGTAATTCTGTGTGAGCTCATTGAGCTTCCTGATAACCATTGGCTTGAACTCAATATCTGATAGTTGAGTTGCCTCTATTTGATTTAGCATGCTTTCTGAGACTTTCTCCTTTCCTTTTATTTGGGGATAGTTTCTTTGTCTTCCCATTGTTTGTGAGACTCTTCTTGTTAGCCTCAGCTTCTTAAATTTATCTGTTCTGACTCCCTCGGTTTATGGTGTGAATTTATATGGTAGAAGATTAGTGAGATTCAGTGGTGCAGTCTCCTTGAGCTCCCCAGATCACTGGTCTTGGGCTGTCATTTATGTTGGCTCTGTTTGTCTTTGGGTTTGGATTGTTGTTGGGTCTTTCTTTGATGGGTCCTTCCATTCAGCTGGTTAACTGAAGTTCACTCTTCTTATATTTTATTGTGCTGGTGTGGGCAGGCTGTGTTGAAACTGGTTCTTCCTTGTAATCAAGGTTTTGAGGATTCTCTCTTGCTCTTGTTCAGCTGTTTGTTTGGGGTAATTTCTCCACTATTTAGTTGTATTTCCAGGCAGGTCCTGGATTGAGGTTAGTGTAGCTTCCACTTCCTTCTTCACCTTCTTCTATTGGTATCTGTTTTGGTTCCTTTGTAGTTGGGTTTCCTCTTACAGCAAGTATACTGGTGTTCACAGCTCTCACCTAATCTTTTTTGTGATCAGTTGGAGGGGGAAGGCAAAATAGTTTAAAACAGCAAGAGTGTATTCTATGATATTTACAGTAGCAGCTGGTAGAGAAGAGATAGGAGATCCTTTGGCTATGTGTAGTGTTAACCATGATATTCAATCCAACTAGCTACTTTTTAGAAAGGATGGAAAGAAGATAAGACTGTTGTTTAGGAGGAAAGGATTGTGAGTTGGATATAGAAAGCAGTGAGCTTGTGGGAGGTCAGATTCTGAGGTAAGGTAAGTGTAAAGTATAGAAAATAGTTGTAGTGTGTGAGATAATAGTATTAACCACAACAGTAACAGAGTTCAGGAAACCGTGAAATGGGCTAAGATTGGGTAGGTGTGTTGTGTACTACTTACAGTTGCATGGAACAGCTATTATTATTATTTAATAATAATAAAGCAACAATCATATGACAGAATCTATGTGATCTAGATAACAAGAATAGGAAGTATAGGACTTAGAGTAGTGTGCTAATGGAACACAGGTGAAGTGAAGGCCAGTAAATTAACAATACACTATGAAAGAGAGAACAAGGGAAACCAATCAAATGGTACAATTATTTAACCAACCAAGCAAAAAATACTAAACAGAAAGAAGAGGAATACAAAAATACTAATGAATTAAAAGATGTAAGAATAATAAATAGTAATACAAATATGCAATAAGCTGCAGATTCTCTGTAGTAGCAAAGTAAAATTTGTCTCACTGTCTCAGCTGTTGGGATGACCACTCTTTGTGTCTAACTCTGGTCTTTTCACCGTTCCAGGTTTTTTTTGTATCACTTGTGGGAATTAAAAAAAAAGAAGAAGGAAGAAGAGATAAAATGGGAAAGAAAGGAAGAAGGAATAAAACAAGAAATAAAGAGAGGAAAAAGGAGTTGAAAGATTAAAAAAATACACATAAAAAAAAGAATTACTTTAAAAAAAAGCCTCTTGCTGGCTTCACAGTGGCCAAACCAGTTTTGCTGGTCTTCCTGACTGCAGCAGACTGAGGGACAATTGATTTCGATTTTCTCCCTTCCTAATCTGCATTCAATCAGCCTCCACCCCAGCTCCCCAGCAGCCTTTGGTCCCTCTGGTTCCACAGGTTCAGGTGTGCACTCTCTCCAGGGCTAGTCGGGTGCCTCTCTCCGGAGCTTTGGGAATGGGAGCCAGGCCTTTCTCAGATCACACTCTCCCTGGGTTGTGGACATGCAAGCTTAGCCCGGTGCCTCTGGTCCCTGGAGGTTTGGGCATGCACTCTTCCCAGGGCTTTGGGAGTGCATAGGGCCTTCCACACCAGCTTTAGAGCTCCACCTGACTGGGTGGGAAGGAGGCCAGAGTGGCTGCTACAGGAGAATTCCCCAAACAGTGTCTGTTTTTTCACTTTCTCTTTTTGAGAAATTCCTCCTACTCAAGCCTGCCACTCCATGCAAGAGCCTGGCCTCTCACACAGCCCAATTCTCCAACCAGACCAGGGACTATCGGGGTCAGGGCTTGAGACGGCCCAACTCTCAACTCTCCCAAGCTGGTGTCCATAGACTCTGTGGGTGCTCACAGCCTCTGTGTGTTTGCCACTTAGTCTTTATTCGCCTCTGCAACTTCAAGCAACCAGGTCTCTCCCAGTGCTGCTCAATCCTTGTTTGGCAGGGGAGGGAGCCATTGACCCACCTCCCAATAACCCTGTGGCAGACCTGGTGGCACCAGGCCTTGGGCTGCAGCCACCCTGGTCGCCGTGCTGGTCCCAGAGACCTTATTATCCTGAAACACTCTCCTTACCATCTGGTTTTTCAATGTCCTCTACAATTTTTGGTCTCCTATCTTCATATATGCTGGGGTACTGTTGGCTGTTTGTTCTGTTCCTCTGTTGATGGACTAGGTTTTTCTCCCATGTGTAGGAGGAAGTGGAATCCACTCCTACCTCGCTGCCATCTTCAGTCTCCCAATATTCTTAAAATAGTGATTGCATAACATAAGTGCTTCCTAAGCATATAGGAGGAAAAGTGAATTTTTCCTTCCTATAATACCTGCAGCTTGTTAAATATTAAAATGCTCAACTGCACACACTTTTGGTATTTTAATTATTTTATGAATGTTATATTGTATCTTCATGACACCTTCTGCTCTTTAAGGGCAGGGACTTGGGTATCCTACGGTATTCCATTAAAATATGATTATTTTTTTATACCACACCTAGGTTCAGTGAACACTATGCACTTGCTTCCCTGGACACTGGGCAGGGCTGATGACACAGTAATTCAGCACTGAGGTAAAGATGGGCCTTTAAAGTGAGATTCAATTGAAAGGAAAACAATGAGCAGTGTGAGGATGAGTCTACCAAAACATAAACAGGCCTAATTTGCAGTACCTGGATTGTCTATGAGGAACTCAACATGGGAAATAAAGAACAGAGAGGAGCTTAGAAAGGAATGGAGAGAACCATGTAGCCTTTGCATGATGAAAATTTTGCTGAGTGAAGAGTGTGCTTATGTGGTGGATGGGGTTATGGAGAGGCCAGAAACCCTTGGGCACATGCATGCAAGAACACACATACATTTTTTCAAGGCTGGAGAAATCTCATTGATTCCTTGCTCTTTTTAGACTATCTACTTCAATTTCACCACCCCCAAACACAGCCTAATCTCTGCTTCTTCCTCTCCTGGATGTCCCAATTTCTCTCATGGGCATTTCTATTTTTCTAGCTGATTAGATTCACAACTTTGCCTCTCCAATCATTAAATCACTTGCTAATTTTACCTTTCACAAGTGTGCTTACCTTTTGCTTTTCCACCACTGTAACCTCATCATCAGTGGATTATTTACCCAACCCCCTTACGGTTCTCCTCACATTTCATCTCTATCACCATGTCACCAAGTAAAATTTTGTCTATTAATTTCAGTCATGCAGTCCTCTCATTACACATGCAGTATTATGCTTATTCACTAGCTGAGTAAACTGAGGTGCAGTGAAGGATCTTGACCAAGGTCACATGGGTTATAAATTTCACAGCCTGGGTGAAGAATTTGGTCTTTCTAGTTCCAAAGCCACATTCCTTTCACAATATCACATTGTCATTTAGACCTCAGGGAAATCTCGCTATGCTCCTGGAAGATGGCAGACTCCCTACCTTTCTCAGCAGCCTGTGTTCCAGATGCTTCCACATTACTGGCAACAAAGCCCTTTACCGAAACCCCTGCTGAAGTTATAGGAAAGCCGACATCAGATCAGGATGCCATTTACTAGACAGTGGATTTGGGGAGGGATGAGTTGCCAGTGTCTGTGATTTCTGTGTTTTAATATTCACTTAACTTTGTAGGGAGTAATTATATCCCATTCATTCTATACCAGCTGGTATTTACTTCATCCTCCATGAAGCATCAACAGAGCATGGGGCTGCAAGACAGAAATATTACTCTGGTGAACATAAATATTTCATTTTTCATATCACAAATGCGTTGATGATTTATTAATTAGCCTAAAGGCTGCTGACTCTGCAGATCTGAAAATGAAGCTTTTCTGCTCTATGGATTGGGTCTGTCTGGGGCACAGTGCCTGTGGGTGATGTTCAGCCAAGAACATGGCCAAAGTTTGGCAAATAGACTCCAGAATACTCAGTCTAAACTGCATAGGTCCAGTATTAGCTTTCAAATACTGCTCACCAAAAACCTGCAGAGAATTTCCCCAGCATCAAAAAGCATCTTACCTGTTTACTTGGATGGTGAACACACTATACAATACACAAATGATGCATTATAGAATTGTACACCTGAAACCCATATAAATTTATTAACCAATCTCATCCCAATAAATGCAATTTAAAAAGACAAAAATAGGGGAAAAAGCATCTTACCTCTGCCTTTCCAGAAAATGTGACTAGAACCTGAGCTGATGGTCTACCAGAGCTACCTGCTGATGGGTCAGTGCTGGCCTTTGACCCAGCTTTTGACAATGCATGGCTCACCTGAATTGAATATTTTAGAGACCAAATAGGGCCTCCCCCTGGAAATTTAGCTATACCTCAGGTCAGTGGCAGGTTTTGGGGCCTTCTCTATTATAACTGTTCAAATATTGTCTGAGAGAAATAATTATACTAGGGATGAATCACACCTGACGACTCTCTGAGATCCCTGAAGAGACTCTGGGTTCTGAGTAAGTAGCACATTGTTGAAAGGAAGGGTAAAAATGGAGCTCAAAATCAAAATAACAGCTTTGTTGTTCATGAAGCTAAATGAAATGACACAATTTAACATCAGATCCAAATGGTCTGTCAACTCCTCACATATGTTTAGAGCAGTGGTTCTTAAGTGTTTCTCAATGCAATTTTGCTATGTTAAGAAATGTTTTTGGTCAGCACAACTGTGGTGATGCTATGGGTACCTAGTGTGTATCTGTGGGTATCTAGAGGCTAGGGGTGTGGCTAATCATCCTCCAATGTACAGAAGAAATCCAACACCCCATGCTCAGAATCTTTGATAGATTACTTTCTGAGATAGATTATGTATTGAGAAATGTGGACAGTGGTTGCTGTCCTCTACTAAAGTAATTCATTTCATCTTAAGGTAGGAGAAAGTGTAGGTCAAGAGGCCAGAAGAGTTTTGGGGGAAAATCCTCTCAAAGATACCAGGAATGAAGAAAAGACTCTCTTCTAAGGGCATGCATTCTCAGGCCCTAGCCAGACATACAGATGAACCTCAAGCACTAGCAAATAATCAATGTAAAAATAAGGAATCCATCCTGCCCCATTTCTAACTTCATCTCAACATAATCTCCCTTTGTTGTGTGGCCTCATACCCTTGGCTTCCTCACCTGACTTAGATATCTGTCCCTGGCTCCACTGACTTGCTCCATAGTTTCTCCTGGACTTCAGCTTGATGATCCTACTTCCTCCTTCTGGGGTTTATAATCACTTTCCTGACTCCTTATGTATAACTGAATCCATACTTGGCCATTGGCTGGAGGCAGCCTGGAAAATGGGTGAGAAAATAACACATAAAAGGTTGTTGGGTGTGTGTATTTCACTGCTCACCAAATTCCATATACATTTCCATATTTATCACTTAATCTTCTTAAACATCTTTCAACATAAAAACTACCATGACTGTTTTACATAAGGGGGAGTTGAGGTTTAGAAAGAAGTGGTAGTTTCTACCACTTCTAGGAGTGGACACATACCAGGAGTATGGAAAGCATTAAATAGATGTTGATAAACTATTGATTGAATGAGCCATCTAATACATGGCAGAAGCAGAATGAGAAACAAGATCTGCCTTATCCCTAGGTCTGCTTGCCTACACAATGCTGCCCTTTGAGTCTCCCCTCACTATGGGTCTTGGCCCCATGTTCCAGGGATATGGCCCTTCCCCAGGAAATTTATAACACATATGTTTTTATCTATGTTATGTTATACTCAAACCATCACTCTATGTCCAAGACTATAAAGTTTCCATCCCCAAATCAATAAATTTTAGAAACTGCAAGATTCCCAAGATCTTTTATGTCAGGACACTTCTATAAATTTTTACACCATATAGATCTAGATCTGTATAATCTATACAGCGGAAATCTACATATTATTTTTAAAATGTAGTTATTCAACAAATATACATTGGGAAAACAACAAAGTGTTTTGAGGGGAGTTTAGTGGTTAAGAGTGAATGCTTTGGAGTCAGCCTCCTTGGAATAAAATACCACTTCCCAAATATTTGTTTTAATACTTGGAAGAATTTTAATAACCTCCCTCTAGGCCTCATCTCTTCATATCTAAATGGCAATAATAACAGCACCTACCTCATAATTTTTCTATGAAAATTAACTAGATAAATTGATATATTCTCTGCTAACTTGGGGATGTTTTGTCGTATGCTAATCATTGATATTGTCTAACATATGCTCACATATGTTGAATGCTCAATTCATTCAACAAAGTTTTGATATTAATAAAAGCCATCAATTACTGAGTGTTTATTGTTTTAAGACTTTCAGTATTTCTAATTGTCAGTATGTCACCTCTATGAACTGCACACCATTAGTATCCTTGTTTTATAGATGAGGGGCGTGAGTCAGAGGCTGAAAGTGTATAATTTGCCCAAGATGGCATGGTTAGTAAGTAGTACACAGTAAGGATGAGAATTCAGACCAGTTCCAAAATTTACCTGTGGAAAAAATTAGCTTATACCATGCCAGGGGATAGGTACAAGGAAATGAAAGGCAACTGCTGTGTAGGGGATGCATGCCTAAGGTACCCATCCACAGGCCACTACATGGAGATAAAGGAGACCTGGAGTGAAACAGGAGATTTCCCAAAAGATACAGTGATTGTTTGTGGTTTGATATATGAGGACTACTGGGGAGGAACTCTGCTGGGGTTCATTTTACAAATACACAACAACTCCAGAGGAACGGTTTGGTCTCCCTAGCTGAAACTTGGATTGTGAAGACCAGCAGAAAAGAATAGTGGCTGGCAAGGTAGCCATAGCCAAGATCATAGAAGAATGTGCCTGGCTGGGTAGCTTAACTGCTTGGAGCATCATCCCATACACCAAAAAAATTGTGTGTTTGATTCTGGTCCAGGCACATACCTAGGCTAAGAGTTTTATTGCCTGTCATGGTGAAGATGGGACACAACCAATAGATGTCTCTCTCTCACATTGATGTTTCTCTCTCTAATTCCCCTTTCCTCTCTCTGTAAAATCAATAAACATATGCTTGGGTGAGGATTAAAAAAGAAAAAAAGATCACAGGAGACTTTAAATACTAAGGAAGCATCTGAATTTTTATGGAAGGCAACAGTGCTACCAGTGAAAACAAGTTTTTTTGTGGTGTCAAGAGAAAAGAATTTCAAACGACACATGTGTGGGGAAGTTTAAACATGATAGCAAGATTTCGTTGGAGTTTAAGGGAAATGATATACCCTGGAGGACATAGAAGGTGGGCAGGCTCTAAAGCCAACTGCTCCAAGGCTTCTGTGTATCCTCCATATATCTTCTTGGTTTTCAATAATGATCTAAGAGCCATTCTAACCTTCTCAGGCTTGAGTTGGGCCTTTCCATGACCAATCCCTTTCCAGGACCTAATGGGGTTGCGGGCCCTTTATCTAATCCAATTATCTATTTAGCTTTTCCCAGTCTAGGCTCTGCCTTTTTATGACTTTTATTGTGCATGTCAAAAAGTTCTGTTATATTATTTGGCTTCTGCTACTGTGTGCCCAGAAAAGGAAGTTTTCCCTCCTTCTCCCTCTGATAATCCAGCACCAGGCTGGCAGCACATCTGGGAAGATTTTTTGGTCACTTGGAGGATTAAATCTCTTCAGGGTACTCCCCTGGAGTGTGTGGATGAGTCTGTAAATGCTATAACTTTCTGGTAAGCTTAATGGAATGCTATCCTAATATCTAATTTAGATTCCCAATTTATTAAGTTTAATATCTGATCCCTTTTGTTCATTTCCTTATTTATAACTAACTACCAGTGCTAACAATAGCAGAAGGTTAAAGTATATTTGTGTCTTAGAGAAGTTCATCCATGTCCTAATGTGCTTAACAAGTTATATGGAGATTGATAAACTAGGGTCAACAAGAAAAGTTCCTGTGATAAGGCCTGAACCAAGACTAAAGCAATAGATATAGACAACAGTGCACAGCGCACAGGCTAGAGGGGTATTTTGGTGATTAAACCCCTTCAGGTCTGAGTAGAACTAAGTTAAACAAAAAAATCTCTGTATCAATAAAGTGGGATTTTTCTATCAAACCTTGAGCTTCATAACAAGATCTCACAATAAGAACATAGTCACCAATGGAGCAGGGACACAAGAATGACAAAGAGAGATATCCCCAATGGTGATAGCAGAAGCAATTCAGCAAGCATCAGTAAGGTTCTCCCCCAACCAGTGGCCCTCTTTAAACAGGTCTTAAGCCAGAGCAATGAGCCTCAAAGCTAATAACCCAGAGGCTTTACATTGGCCTGTGTAGCTGGAAAGGCATGGGCTACACTAAACTAAATAAGAAATTCCTTGTTTTAGTAAATTAAAAAAATAATAAAATTAGGCATCATTCACTAACAACTCCTCATGAAATAATTTAACCAACTTGATTTAGAGGATCTGGAATCCTTCCATTAAACTATTATCAACGTACAGAGCCCTGGCTGGTGTGGCTCAGTGGTTGAGTGCCATCCTGTGAATCAAAGAGCTGCTGGTTTGATTTCCAGGCTGGGGCACATGCTTGGGTTGCTGGCCAGGTCTCCAGTAGGGGGCACATGAAAGGCAACCCACATATTGATGTTTGTCTCTCTTTCTCCCTCACTTCCCCTTTCTAAAAAATAAATATATAAAATCTTTATTTTAAGTTTAAAAAATATGGATAGTTTTCATATTATTTATAACAATGTTAGGCAACTTGAACTTTAAAAATGTTTTATCAATTAAATATTGAAATAGATGGTATTCTCAGAGATGGCTGCCAAATTCTCTACTCACAAATACAGAATCAAGGTTGTATGCAGGACTGTGAGATGAGAAAAAGAAGTGTTTGCTGGCCACAGGAATTCTTAAGGGGAATCTTTGAAGATCATATTTAGCATAACCATTTCCTGAGGGATTACTTATGGACCTGAGAGTAGCTTGGGTTTCAGGCCCCTGGGCAATTTACCTACACCAATTCTACTAGATTCTACTGATAAACTGAGACATTAATTTGAAATGCCTATGTATCAAATATTTCATATAGCTTGATTTTAAAACAGTTATTATGAATCTTATTTTTTAAATATTCCTTTAGGTATATTTTTTCCATCTAGTTTGTTTCTCAGTATTTCAAACAAAAACTTTTCAATGTAATGATAACAAATGTAGATATTTAGAGGAATTCAAATAAACATACTAGGTATGGAACCACATAAATATTGACAACTAATTTATTTACAATGATGCAAAAGCAATTCAATGGAGTTATTTATTTATTTAATGTTGTTCAAGTACAGTTGTCTCCATTTTCACCCCACCTCAGCCCCTCACCTCACCCATCCCCACCTCCCACCTTCAAACCTACCCACTTTAACTTTGTCCATGTGTCCTTTACTGATGGGGTTATATCCTAGGAATCCTGAACCAGCAATTCAAAAGAACCTGTACACCCCAATATTGATAGCAGCACAATTTACAATAGGCAGTGTTGGAAGCAACCTAAATGCCCACCAGTAAATGAGTGGATAAAAAACTATGGCACATAGCTTTTTACATAATGGAATACTATGCAGCAGAAAGAAAGAAAGAGCTCCTACCCTTTGTGAAAGTATGGATGGAACTAGGGAGCATTATGCTAAGTGAAATAAGCCAGGTGGCGAAAGACAAATACCATATAATCTCACCTATAATTGGAAGGAGATTCTTAAAGAAATGGTGGAAAATTGGATAACTATACGCAAAAACTAAAAATTTAAAAAATACTAAAATAACTGTAGCCCATACTTCATACCATATACAAAACTCAAGTGAATCATAGACCTAAAATTTAAAATATAAAACAGTAAAACAGAGAAAGAAGATGGCGGTGTGGTAGGAGGGAGCAGATTCCACTTCTCCCTACACACGGGAGAAAAACCTAGCCTATCTGCAGAGGAACAGAGCAAACAGACAACAATATCACAACATATATGAAAATTGGAGATCAAAAATTATAGTGGACATTGAAAAACCAGATGGTAAGGAGAGTACTTCAGGATAATAAGGGCCCAGGGATCAGTGCTGGACTGGGAGGTTGCAGCCCCAGGCCCGGTGCTCCTGAGTCTGCCTCAGGGGACTCAGGAAAGAGCTAAGTCAACCACTCCCTCCCAAGCCAAACAAGGATTAAGCAGCACCAGGGGAGGCCTGGTTGCTTGAAGGCACAGAAAGGGGAGTGAAGACTGAGTGGCAATCACACATGGGCTGTGAGTACCCACGCATACCCCTGGGAAGAGTGTGCATTGGAGCCTGTGCAACAAAGGGCGGTCTGCCCTCACATCCACATCCACACCCACAACCTGGAGAGAGTGTGGTTCTGTGGAAGACCCTGAGCCCACAGCCATAAACCTGGAAAAGGCATGGACGCTCTGCAGGATCCCTAGAGCACACAGCCAAGAACAAGGGGAAGATGACAGCACTTCACACTCTGCAGGATCCCAAGAGCCAATGTCTGTGAGCTCCAGAGAGCATGCTAAGGAGGGCCCAGATCCCACACCCAGGGCCCTGTGGAGAGTCATTAGATTGGTTCTGGGGAAAACGTGCTGCTAGCCCTGGGAGTGTACAAGAGAGGCTGAGTGTTGAATGGGAAGGGATAAAAGAGATACCAATTGCCCCTCAGCCTGCTGAAGCCAGCAGGACCAGAAAAACCAGTGTTGTTACAGAACAAACAAGGGGGGCCTGGGACGATATACTATTACTGAAAGAAGCCCCTAGGTCCGTTATGTCTGCCAGCCTAGGAAAGATGTCTCTCAATGCCAGAGATTCATGAAAAAGAAAGGAAATGTTTATTTAATGCTATACAAACTTAAAGTAGTGACCTAATGTCTTTATTAAGAATTCTAAAGTCTCTTTAAAACACCCACAAACAGACACAGTTCTTCCTTCCCTCTTTTCCCAGTCCAGAGTACTGTATCTACGGAAAGGAAATAGAAGTCCATGGCTCAGGCAGTCCTCTGGTTCTTCCCAGTTAGTACTCCGTCTCGACTGGGAGACCTTCCTGGGTTCCTGGCACCCTCAACTGTGTCACTGGGATCTCAGCTAAAAATGGGTGGTGGTTCCCCCTTCTAAAACTGCAGGGGTCCCCACTCTGGCAAAGGCACATGGTCCTCTCTCCCAGGGCCACAGGAGTCCCCACTCAGCCAAAACCACATGCTTCTCCCCTCAATGGCTGCCATGTTTGGGTTTAAATCCCCGTGCCAATCTTCCTCTGCAGCCCCATTTCCAACTCCTCCTACACTCGGGCACACTTGCCCTCAATCTGCTGTCTTTTCCAGCTTTTCTGGTCACCATCATGGGTCTGGGCAGGTGTGACCCCATGTCCTGGAGCCAATCTTCTCTGAGCTCCCATGCAGGTGCTGTAACTAAGGGGGCCTGCCCCCCAGTCACATCTTGAAGGGAGGTCCCTTTCCATCCCCCTGGCCTAGAGCATGGCCATAGCTATTTAGCATATCTAAGTGACCAGCCAAAGGCTATAGGTATGTTAAATGACCATGCCATGGATTAGCTGAAAAGCTGCCCTGCGTGTCCTTGCTCTGTGTGCCCCTTCCCCCAACTTACACCTATGGGGGAAGGGGTGGAGACATCTTAAAATCTCCTGGACACCTTGAGTTCTGGACCCCATTTCAAATGCCCATTGGAGGTCCCCCATCTTGGCTTCACCCTGTAACAGTGTGGCCAGTTTGAAATCAAAAAGTATTTTTTTATATATTTTGTCTTTTTTTAAGTAACTTTTTAGTTTTTAATTCTTATTATTTTTATACCTCTCAATTCCTTATGCTTCTCTTTCTTTCTTTCTACTGTTATTCCTTCTTCCTTTCTTTCCAAATTTATCTCTTCTCCCTGCCATCTTTTGCTTTTTTTCCTCCTTTTTTTTTTTTGAACTGGCAAGTTATTGCGTATTTGTATTATCATTTTTTCATTATTCTTACATTTTTCATTTTAATAATACTTTAATATTCCTCTTCTTCCTGTTTAATCTTCTTTGCTTGGCTGGTAATATTGTATCATTTGATAGGTTTCCCATATTATCTCATTCATAGTGTATTGCTAATTTACTGTCCTTCATTTGTGTTCCATTAGTACACTACTCAAGGTTGTATACTCCCTATTCTTGTTATCAGGATCTCATAGATCCTGTGATATGATTGCTGCTCTAACAATACTGTAAATAATAGCTATGCCATAAAGTTGTAAATAGTACACAACACACCTACCCGATCTTAGCCTATTTCACAGTTTCCTGAACTCTATTACTGTACTGGTTAACTCTATTCTCTCACACACTACACCTATTTACTATTCTTTACTCTCACCCTACTCAGTACCTGACCTCCTACAACCTCGCTGCTTTCTAGATCCAACTCACAATCCTTTCCTTCCCAGTAAGAGTCTTATCTTCTGTCCATCATTTCTAAAAGGTGACTAGTGGGGTGGAAGATCACGGTTAACACTATATGTAGCCAAAGGATCCCCTATCTCTTCTCTACTGGCTGCTACTATAAATATCATAGAATACTCTCTTGCTGTCATAAATCATTTTGCCTTACTCCTCCAACTGATCACAAAAAAAGAGTAGGGGGGAGCTGTGAACACCAGAATACCCGAAGGTGACTCCACCACTGAATCTCATAGGTATTCTACAACAGAAGTTCACACCATAAACCCAGGGAACCAGAACACATCAATTTAAGAAACAGAGGCTAACAAGAAGAGTCTCACGAACAATGAGAGGAAAAGAAACAATCCCCACAGGAAGGGAAAGGAGAAGGCCTCAGAAAGAATGCTAACTGAAATACAGGCAACTCAACTATCAGATATTGAGTTCAAAGAAATGATTATTAGGAAGCTCAATGAGATCACAATGAGCTACCAGAAATAAGGAAATGACAATGAATTCACTGCAAACTATATCATAATGAAAAAGGAAATAGAAACTATGAACAAGGGGCAAGAGGAAATGAAAATACAATTTCTGAACTGAAGTACACAGTAGAAGGAATCAAAATCAGAATTGATAAAGCAGTAGATCGGATCAGCGAATTGGAGGGCAAAGTAAAAAAAAAAAAAAAAATACCCAAAAGAGCAAGAAAAGGAAAATAGGCTTAGAAAGAATGAAAAGGGATTAAGAGAAATGCAAGACAATATGAAACATAATAATATGCCTATAATAGGGAAAGAAGAAGAAGAAGAAAAGGAAGAAGAAGAAGAAGAAGAAGAAGAAGAAGAAGAAGAAGAAGAAGAAGAAGAAGAAGAAGGAGGAGGAGGAGGAGGAGGAGGAGGAGGAGGAGGATAAGGAGAAGGAGGAGAAGGAGAAGAAGGAGAAGGAGAAGGAGGAGCAGGAGGAGGAGGAAGAAGAAGAAGAAGAAGAGGAAGAGGAAGAAGAGGAGGAGGAGGGGGGAGGAAGAAGAGGAGGAGGTGGGGAGGAAGAGGAGGAGGAGGGGGGGAGGAAGAGATGGAGGAGAAGCAAGGGATAGAAAACCTATTGGAAAAAGTAATGATGGAAAACTTTCCTAATTTGATGAGAGAAAAAGTGACACAAATCCGGGAAACACAGAGAGTCCCAATCAAGAGGAAACCAAAGAGGCCCACCTTAAGACAAATCGTAATTAAATGGCAAAATATCATGGCACAGAGAGAATCTTAAAGGCAACAAGGGAGAAACAGGAAATAACATACAAGGGAGCCCCAATAAGGCTAGCAGCTGACCTCTCAATGGAAACGCTCCAAACCATAAGAGAATGGCAAGAAATATTCCAAGTAATGAGAAGCAGAGGCCTCCAACCAAGGTTACTTTCCCCAGCAAGGCTCTCAGTCAGATAGAAGGTCAAATAAGAAGCTTCCCAGACAAAAGAAGTCTAAAAGAATACACCTAAACCAAACCAGCTCTGGAAAAGATGCTAAAGGGCCTGCTTATGGAAAGGAAGGAAAAGAGAGAGAGACAGAGGAACACAGGTAGGAAAATGGCAATGAATAAGTACCTATCAATAACAACCTTAATGTTAATGGATTAAATTCTCCAATCAAAAGACAGAATAGCTGTCGATAAGAAAGCATGACACACACATATGGTGCATAGAAGAGACCTACCTCAGGATTAAAGACCTACTCAGGCTGACAGTGAAGGGCTGGAAAGAAATTTACCAAGCAAACTGACAGAAAAAAAAAGGCCATGGAAGCAATACTCATATCAGACAAAATAGACTTCCAAAAGAGAAACACAAAGAGAGACTCAGAAGGTAACTTCATAATACTCATGGGAAGAATCCACCAGGAAGACATAAACATTATAAATATGTATGCACGCAACATAGGAGCACCCAAATACATAAAGAAAGTCTTGGAGGGCTTCAAGAAAGATATCAACAGAAACACAAATACAATGGGAGAGTTTAACACCCCACCATAAAAAATGGACAGGTCTGCCAAACAAAATATCAACAAAGATATTGTGACTTGAACAATGCCCTAGATGAAATGGCCTTAACTGACATATACAGAGCCCTCCATCCCAAAGAAGCTAAATACACATTCTTTTCAAATGCACATGAAACATTTTCAAAGATAGACCACATGATAGGACACAAAACAAGCCTTGACAAATTCAAGAAAATTGAAATCATACCAAGCATTTTCTCAGGTCACAAGGAACTGAAACTAGAAACCAACCCCCAAGGAAAGAAACCCAAAACACTCAGAATCATGGAGATTAAATAGCATGCTATTAAACAATGATTGGGTCAAAAATGAGATTAGGGAAGAAATCAGAAAGATTCTGGAAACAGATGAAAATGAACTCACAACAACCCAAAACTTATGGGACACAGCAAAGGCGGTCTTGAGAGGGAAGTTCATAGTGACACAGGCCTACCTAAAAAAGATAGAAACATTCCAAAGAAACAACCTAACACTACATCTACAAGAACTTGAGGAACAAAAACAAAGACAGCCCACAGCAAGTAGAAGGAAGGAAATAACCAAGGTCAGAGCAGAATTAAATGGCATAGAGACTAAAAGCACAACTCTAAGCATCCATGAATCCAGGAGCTGGTTCTTTGAAAAGATAAATAAAATTGATAAGCCTTTAAGCAGGCTCATCAAGATAAAAAGAGAGAGGGCCCAAATAAACACAATCAGAAATGAAAGAGGAGAGATTACAACTGATACCACAGAAATACAAAGGATTGTAAGAAATTACTACAAAGAACTGTATGCCAAGAAATTTGAAAACCTACGTGAAATGGACATTTTCTAGAAAAATATAGGCTTCCAAAACTGAATGAAGAAGAAGGAGAAAGCCTAAACAGACCAATAACAGCAGATGAAATTGAAGCAGTAATCAAAAAGGTCACAGCACACAAAAGCCCTGGACCTGATGATTTCACAGGAGAATTCTGCAAAGCATTTAAGGAGGAGCTAACCTCTATCTTTCACAGACTATTCCAAAAAATCCAAAATGATGCAATATTCCCAAACTCTTTTTGTGAGGTCAGCATCATCCTAATCCCCAAATCAGACAAAGACACAACAAAGAAAGAAAACTTCAGGCTAATATTACTGATGAACATAGATGCTAAAGTCCTCAACAAAATATTGGCAAACTGCATCCAAGAATACATTAAAAAGATCATACACCATGACCAAGTGGGATTCATCCCAAGGATGCAAGGATGGTAAAATATTTGCAAATCAGTAAATGTAATACATCACATAAACAAAATCAAAGACAAAAATCCCATGATCATATCAATAGATGCAGGAAACACATTTGATGAAGTACAGCACCCATTTATGATAAAAACACTCAGTAAAGTGGGAATAGAGGCAGCATTCTTTAAAATATAAAGGCCATATATGAGAAACCTATAGGCAACATCATATTCAATGGGCAAAAACTAAAAACTTTTCCACTAAGATCAGGAACAAGACAAGGTTGTCCACTTTCACCACTTCTATTCAACATGGTATTGGTAGTTTTAGCCACAGCGATCAGACAAGAAAAGGAAATGAAAGGCATCAAAATCAGAAAGGAGGAAACAAAACTGTCACTGTTTGCAGATGATATGATAGCGTACATAGAAAATCCTATAGACTCCAGCAAAAAACTGGTTGACCTAATAAGGCAAAATAGTGGGATACAAAGTCAATATCCAGAGATCAAAAGCATTTTTTGTACACTGACAATGAAACAGCAGAAGAAGAAATCAAGAAAAAAATCCCATTTCATGTAGCAAAAGGGAACATAAAATACGTAGGAATAAACCTAACCAAAGAGGTAAAAGACCTGTATTCAGAAAACTACACAACACTGAAGGAAGAAATCAAGGAAGACATAAACAAATGGAAACATATACCATGTTCATGGGTCAGAAGAATTAACATCATTAAAATGTCCATACTACCCGAAGCAATTTACAGATTCAATGCAATACCTATTAAAGTACCAATGGCATATTTCACAGACATAGAACAAACACTTCAAAAATTTGTATGGAACCATAAATGACCCTTAATAGCTTCTGAAATTTTGAGAAAGAAAAGTAAAGTAGGAGAGGTCACAATACCTAATACTAAACTGTATGACAAGGCCACTGTAATCAAAATAGCCTGGTACTAGTATAAAAGCAGGCACATGGAGCAATGGAACATAATAGAGAGCCCAGAAATAAGCCCAAGTCTCTACAGCCAATTAATATTCAACAAAGGGCGCAGCAGCATAAAATAGAGTAAAAATAGCCTTTTCAACAAATGGTGTTGGGAGAACTGGACATCTATGTGCAAAAAAAAGAAACTTGAGCACCAACTTACACCATACATAAAAATAAATTCAAGGTTGATAAAAGATTTAGGTAGAAGCTGTGACACTATTAGAGTCCTAGAGGAGAACACAGGCAGGAAAATCTCAGATATTTCCCACAGTAACATTTTCACTGATATGTCCCCGAGAGCAAGGGACATAAAGGAAAGAATAAATGAATGGGATCTCATCAAAATAAAAAGCTTCTGCACGGCCAAAGAAAACAGTAATAAACTGAAAAGAGAACTAACTGTATGGGAAAACATATTTGCCAATGATACCTCAGACAAGGGTTTAATCTCCAAAATATATAAAGAACTCACACTGATCCACTCTAAGAAGACAAGCAACCCAATTAAAAACTGGGCAAAGGACTTGAACAGAGACTTCTCCAAGGAGGACACACAGAAAATCCAGAGACACATGAAAAGATGCTCAATATCGCTAGCTATCAGAGAGATGCAAATTGAAACCACAATAAGATACCACTTCACACCAGTCAGAATGGCCATCACAAACAAAGCAACAAACAATAAGTATTGGAAAGGCTGTGGAGAAAAGGGGACCCTTGTACACTGTTGGTGGGACTGCAAACTGGTACAACCATTATGGAAACAGTATGGAACTTCCTCAGAAAACTAAAAATGGATCTGCCTTTTGACCCAGCAATTCCACTGCTGGGATTATATCCTAAGAACCCTGAAACACCAATTCGAAAGAACCTATGCACCCCAATGTTCATAGCAGTACAATTTACAATAGACAAGTGCTGGAAGCAACCTAAGTGCCCATGAGTAAATGAACGGATCAAAAAACAATGGTACAATCACCCAATGGAATTCTATGCAGCAGAAAGAAAGTAGGAGCTCCTACCCTTTGCCACGGCATGGATGGAACAGGAAAGCATTATGGTAAGCAAAATAAGCCAGGCAGTAAAAGACAAATACCATATGATCTCACCTTTAAGAGGAACCTAATCAACAAAACAAACAAACAAGCAAAATATAGCCAAAAGACACTGAAATAGAGAACAGGCTGACAGTGACCAGAGGGAAGAAGGGAGGGAATTTCAGGGGAGAATTGGAAGGTTTTATAGGAACAAACGTAAAGGACACATGGACAAAAACTAGGGGATGGAAATGGGAGAGAGGTTGGGAGAGAGGTGTGGTTGGGTTTGGATGCGAGTAAAGGATAGAAAACTGTACTTGAACAATGATTAAAATAAAATTAGGGGGGGGGAAAACCCAGTAAAACTTCTAGGAAAAAAAGAGTGAAAACACACTGTGCAATTAGGTTAGGCAAAAGTATCTTAAATGTTATACTGTTAAAGGTTTAGTTGTGTTCCCACACACAAAAAAAGCTATGTTCAAGTTCTCATCTCTAGTGTCTCAAAATTTGATCCTCTTTAGAAACAGGATCTTTCCGGAGGTTATCAAGCTAATATGGATCCATCATGATGGATGCTAATACAATACAATTTATGCCTTTACTAAAAGGATATGTATGGACATAGGGTCAGACATGCACAGAAAGAAGACACTGAGAAGAGGCACAGGGACAATGTCACATGAATGCAAAAGATTACAGTGATGCAACTCCAAGCCAAAGATTGCTAGCAAACCACAAACCACTTGGAGAGCTGTGGAAGAGATTCTCCCTCACGACTCTCAAAGGAAGCAGCCCTGATGACACTGTGATTTCAGGATTCAAGACTCTGGAACTATGTGATTATAAATTTCTGCTTTTGTAAGCTACCCAGTTTATGGTTCATTGGTACATCAGCCCAAGGAAACTAATACAAACACCATAAACATTATCCATGTATTTTTAAAATCATAATAAATTGGATACTATCAAAATTAAGAGTTTCTTTACTTCAAATATTTGCTTTCTTTTTTATGTGGGTTTATTTTTATGAGGTCTTCTTTTTTATTTTTTAAAGTATATTTTATTAATTATGCTATTACTGTTGTCTCATTTTTACTTTCCTTTATTCCCCTTCACCCTGCATTCCTCCTCCTACCAGCATTCCCCTCCCCTTAGTTCATGCCATAGGTGATACATATAAGTTCTTTGGTTTCTCCATTCCCTATAGTATTCTTAACCTCCCTTGTCTATTTTGTACCTATCATTTATGTTCCTTGTTCCCTGTACCTTTTCCCTTATCCTCCCCCCTTTCCCTCCCCACTGATAACCCTCCTTGTGATCTCCATTTCAGTGATTCTGTTTTGATTCTAGTTGTTTACTTAGTTTCTTTTTTTAAGTGCAGTTGTTGATAGCTCTGAGTTTTTTGTCATTTTACTGTTCATAGTTTTGATTATCTTCTTTTTCTTAGATAAGTCCCTTTAACATTTCATCTAATAAGGGCTTGGTGATGAAGAATTCCTTTAACTTGACCTTATCTGGGAAGCACTTTATCTGCCCTTCTATTCGAAGTGATTGCTTTGCTGGATAGAGTAATCTTGGATGTAGGTCCTTGCCTTTGATGACTTTGAGTACTTCTTTCCAGCCTTTTCTTGCCTGCAAGATTTTGTTTGAGAAATCAGCTAGTAGTCTTATGGGTACTCATTAGTAGGTAACTGTCTCCCTTTCTCTTCCTGCTTTTGAGATTCTCTCCTTATGTTTAATCTTGGGTAATGTAATTATGATGTGTCTTAGTGTGTGCTTCCTTGGTCCAACTTCATTGGAACTCTCTGAGCCCCCTGGACTTCCTAGAAGTCTATTTTCTTTGTCAGATTGGGGGAGTTCTCCTTTTTTTTTTTTTTTCAAATAAGTTTTCAATTTCTTGCTCTTCCTCTTCTCCTTTTGGCACCCCTATGATTTAGATGGAATGTTTAAAGTTGTCCCAGGTGTTCATAGGCCTCCTCTCATTTTTTTGAATTTTTCTTTTTTCACTCTGTTCCAATTGAATGTTTATTTCTTCCTTTTGTTCCAAATTGTGGAACAAAATTTGAGTCCTGCTTTCCTTCTGTTCACTGTTGGTTCCCTGTATATTTTCCTTTACTTCACTTTTCATAGCCTTCACTTTTCCTATATTTTGCAACCATATTCAACCATTTCTGTGAGTATCCTGATTACCAGTGTTTTGAACTCTGCATGTGATAGGTTGGCTATCTCCTTGTCAGTTAGCTCTTTTTCTGGAGTTCTGATCTATTCTTTCCTTTGGCATATTTATTTGTCTTGGTGTACCTATTATGTAGTAAGGGGAGGAGTCTTAGGTATTTGCCAGGGTGGGACAACCCATGTCACTGCATTTCAGTGCTGTATGTGGGGGAGGGGTCAGAGAGGGAACAAACCCACTTGCTCTGCTCTCTGCAGACTTTTAGTCACTTCCCCCACTTACCCATAAGAAAATTGGGCCCTTCTGGAACTGACTCCAAGATGGATTGGTATACATTCTAGGACCCTGTGGGTGTCTCCAACAAACTCTCCTGTGAGGCTAGGAGTTTCTCCCTCTGCCACAACCCCCACTGGGGTTTACAGTCAGAGGTTTTGAGGCTTTATTTCTCCATGCTGGAGCCCTGGGTCGTGTGGTATGACTTGCTACCCAATTGTCCCTCCCAGTTTATCCCCATATAAATGTGGGACCACCTGGTCCTCCCATCACTGGCTTTCCAGGTGTCCTCTCTTCCCCAGCTGCCAGTTTCCACCCCTCCTACTGGTCTGAATGAATGTTTCTTCTTTAACTCATTGGTTGTTAGACTTCCATATAGTTAGATTTTTTGTCAGTTCTGGCTGGTTTTTGTTTTTAAATTTGTTTTCCTTTTGGTGGTGCAGGGAGGTAAAGTGTATCTACCTCTGCCTCCATATTGGCCGGAAGTCTCTTCAAAATATTTGTTAAGAGAATGACGTGATAAGTACAAACAAGAAAAATATTTGCAAATCTTATGTCTGATGAATGACTTACATCCAGCATATATAAATGTCTCAAAATTCAATAATGAGAAAACAAACAGCCAGATTAAAAAAATGGATGAAAGATTTCAGGAAAAATAGATTTGCAGTGCTGCATAAATACTACTCAGCCATAATATAAAATATTGCCATTTGCGACAACATAGATGGATCATGAGAGTATTATGCTAAGTGAAGAAAGTCAGGCAGAAAAAGGATAAGAATTCTTTCACTAATGTGTGGTATATAAAACAAATGGCAACAATTTGGTCCTGGCTGGTGTAGCTAAGTGGATTGAGTGCAGGCCTATGAACCAAAGCATCACAGGTTTGATTTCCAGTCAGGGCACATGCCTGGGTAGGCCATACCCCCAGTATGGGATGTGCTAGAGGCAACCATACATTGATGTTTCACTCCCTCTCTTTCTCCCTCTCTTCCCCATCTGTCTAAAATAAATAAATAAAATCTTTTAAAAATGGCAACAAGTAAACAAACAAAACAAACAGAAAGACTCATTAATACAGACAACAGAATTGTAGTTGCTAGAGGGGAAGGAAGATGTGGGGAGAATCAAGAAGGTAAAGGGGGTCAAACACATGGTGACAGAAAGAGACTAGTCTTCGGTGAGCACACAATAGAGTATACAGATGTCATATAAAGTTGTACCCCTGGATTTCATATAATGTTATTAACTAATGTTACTCCAATAAATTTAATTATAAAAGATGATATGCAACATCATTAGTTTCTAGGATTTGCAATTTAAAACTATAATGAGATTCCACTTTAAATTTATTAGAATGGGTTAAATCCAAAAGACTGATCACACCAAGTAAAGACAAAAATGTGGAGCAACTAGAATTCTTATACACAGTTGATGGGAATGTAAAATGGCACAATTTAGAAAACTTTTTGCAGTTTCCTAAAAAGTTAAAATATACCAGTTTGTAATTAGTCATCCCATTCCTAGGTATTTACCCAAGAGAAATGAAAGTATATGAATATAGAAGAACTTGTACCTGAATGTTGATAAAACTTTATTTTAAGTAAACAAGAACTGGAAACAACCCAAATGTACATTGACAGATCAATGCATAAACAAATTGTTATATACTTATAGGTTATTTTCCTATATACTTCAGCAGTAAGAAGTAATGGACTATTTTATACACACCAACAGTTTATATACTATATGACTCCATTTATATACAGTTCCAGAAAATTCACACTATAATGACAGAAACTTGGCCACTGGTTATCTGTGGTTGGAGAGAAAGGGCTGGGAAGGGTATCAGGGAGGAATCACTAAGGGTAATAAGAAAAATTGGGACATGGGTGAATGATGAATGCTTATTATCTTGATAGTTTTGATGATTTCATGGGTATATATATCTATGAAACTTACCAAATTATATATTTTATGTGCACTTTATTACACTGAAAAAAAAAAACAAAACTCTGGAATTACCTTCTGGAGGGCAGCCCCCTTGTAGTACAGGCTTTCCCCACTAGGTGAGTATTCTAGGAATCCATCTGTATCAGTGTACCAGCTGCCATTGTTGTGAGAGGCTGCACTTGGCTTCAGTGAATTTTTTTTGAAGACTTTCAGAGTGTCTGCCCATTTCATCATGGGTGATTTATGAGCACACCCGCCCACACCTTGATGAGTGTTCAGCAGTTTTTGACCAAAAACAGTATGACCCCAATGCCCCACCCTCCCTATTCACCTGATCTTGCTCTAAGTGACATTTTTTGTTTCCCCAGATGAAAAAAATCCTCAAAAGGAAATGTTTTTCCAATGCAAAAGAGGTGAAACAAAAAACAGCAGAAGCACTAAAAGGCATCAAAATCAATGAGTCAAAAACTATTTTGAGCAGTGGAAAAAAGTCTCGACAGATGTATGCATCAAATGGAGAGTACTTTAAAGGTGACTGAAATTTAAACATGTAAGAGTAAATACACAATATTTTATAAATAAATTCTGGGCTTTTTGGGTCCCCTTCATACAGGTATATAATAAAATTATACACTTCATATGTAGTTTCTTGTATGTGAATTATAAAAAATGTAATGTCAATTATACAAAATCTTAATTAAATTATTAAATCAAGTGTTGAGAAAAATTTGTAGAGCAATCAGTATATTTATACACTTGTGACTATTATATTATTTAGAAAACAATCTTATATAAACTGACAAAGCTGGAAAGAAGCATACTCTTCTTACAAGTGCATGTGGAAATGTCTATCCTCTGATCCTTCTCATTATATGTACATATATGTCAATAATATTTGTTATAAATATAATATATTCATAATATCTATATATTAGGTACCTAAAAATTAGATATCTATTTCTAATATATAATATAAGGTAGCATCTGCATATTAAATAAACAATATTCCTAAAATAAATCTCTTAGCAAAAAACAATATCAACTGATAAATAGATAACTGGATTCCAGTACATCTACAAAATAGGTACTGCTCTGCAGTGAATGTGAATGAACTACAACTACTGGTAACCAGGGGGAAATATACATACCACATATTTTATAAATCTTGATGTCTTTACATTATTAAATAAATAATACTTCATATAAAATTAGAATATTTAAAATATAATAAATATTAATGGTAAAATATCAAATAAGGTTGCATCAATGATCAGAAAAAGACTGCAGAGAAATGCATCTTAATTTTAATATGGATTTGTTTGAAAGATAACCAAGAAAGTTTGATTTTTCTTATCTTCTCTTTCATGCTTTCCAGCTTTTATTTAATGAGTACATTCTATGTCATTAGTTAAAGAAATCTAAACATTTCAAATTTTTAGGTTATATTGTTGTAGTGTGTAACTTTTGATCAAATGTTACTTTATGATGTTGATTATTGAATAAAATAGAGAAATAGAACAAAATGATTTTCACTCTCAGTGTCAAAGTGCAATGCTCCACTAAAATATTAAATTGAGTATTGTCTGATTTGCTTCGTAAGTACACACACTTCACAGTCTCCTAAAATAGCCCCCAAAGAGCAAAATGAAGGCCAGAACACCAAATGGGATGCAGTTCATGAATTCCATGTGACATAATGTAAAATTCAGAAGTGGAAAATTTTTGAATCTAAAAAATCCCAAGTACTCAAAAGTAGACAACACATCAAAATATTACTAACAATATGCGAACACTCATTCTAAAAAGTGTAACATTATATATACTCCATAAAATGCATTGCATTATGTAACTATGGATTTTAAGAGCATGTCATTATAAAAGTTTACTAACCAAATTAGTTTTACTCAATTGTATTGTAGGCAAATTGGCCTGCTCCCAGGCAATAGCCTATCACAGTGACAATGCCAGAGGACTAAGAGAACCTACTGCCAGCCCAATGACATTGGCAGTGTCTGAGTGGAAAAGAGAGAGTCACCAGGTCTGGCTGCCCTGATAGGGAACCTAATAGGGAAGATGGAAGAGGAAGAAAGAGTTTCTGAAAAATGCAACCAATAGGAACTCAGTGCTAATATGTGTCAGCTGTATGGGATAAGGTAATCATTAATAACACACAACTAAGAGAGACACACAGAGACATAATGTCACCATATTATTACAAGTTCAGTATCCAGGTCTGTACAAAAAGCAGACAGAGTTCAGAAGAGGGAGTGGTATTGCCTTAGCATTGGGGGACAGAGTTGAGGGGCTGGGGGAGAGTAGCTGCCTGAAAAAGTTGTATTGGCTCTGGACCTTAAATCTGTGTAAGATTTTTGTCAAATACAGAAAAGGAGAAAATAATGATAAAAAGAGGTGAAAGGGTATGATTTGTTTGTAAAATTATGAAATATTTTTAGTACCAGAGTTTAGATACTTCATGGGAAAAGTGGCAAATGGAGTTGGAAGTAGTAAGGAATACTTTTTGGATCTGAGAGGATGTAGGGCCACATAGCTGTGGGCCTTCATAGGCACTAGAGACTACATAAATATACTCTAGTTGTTGCTGTTCTTTCATCTATTTTTTTTAAAGAACAAGAATGAAACATGATCATTGTTTTTAAAAATATTTGAAGAAAAGGGTAAATGTGGAGGAAGAAAATTATTGTAATAGTCCAAGTGAGAGATGATAAGGGGTGGAATTAAAGTTTTCAAAGGATTATAAAAAGATTTAAGAAATATTTGGAAAAATAAATAGTTAGGTCTTGGTTAAAAATTGACTGTAGAAGGTGAGAGAGGGAGTAATAGATAATGACTCTGAGAATCGTAATTATTACAACCCAGTGGATTGGCAGTCGCATTAACACAGATGCACAATGCTGGAAAGAGTTGGTTTCAGGAAATAGATAACGAGTTTAGCTCTAGGTATGCTGATTTGTGTGTTCCTCTGATAAATTTAGGAGTGTAGAAAATAGAAATATACGTGTGAAACTTAAAGGTGAATTTTCAGTTACTGAAACAGATTTAGAATCAAGAATATAGAGGTGGTAGTTAAAGTTGACAGAGAGGATGAGAGACTAAAAATGCATGATACATGTATTGGGTAATCATTGTGTGACCACTTTACATATATTTGTCTATTTAATTCATACAACATTGTAAGCTAAGTATAATAGGTATTTCTCCTGTATACAGGGAACTGATTCAGGAAGAATGGAAATGGTCAAGCTGGTATTCACACCCAAGGAATTTGATGTCACAGCACAGATGCTTAGCCAACATTTTATACTTACCCTCAACCAGCAACTGACAAGAAGGAAACCTGGCAAACATGCACATTTGGCAGGAAGTGGAGAAACAGAGACCAATGAAGACCACAGAAGAAAACTCAGGGCAGTATAATGTTAAGAAAGGAAAAGGATGAGAGTTCAAGAGGAGAGCTGCCCATTGTGTCAAACATTGTAATGAAGTCTCAGATGCCTGTGTTGGGGTCAGTGCCAGAGAGCAGTTTTCTATGAGGTGATGGGAAGAGAGGCTAGACTGCAGTGAACTACGGAGGCAATGGGAGTGAACAGGACAAAAGCAGTCAGGCTTTTCTAGAAAGGACAGAAAGAAGGAAAAATTTGATCGATAATAGGCTAGAGGAAAGATTTATTGCATTTTCAAAAGCAGAGGTTGTTCTGTACCAGGTGTTGTCTAGGCCCAGACAAAAAGCTGAAGTCTGTGAAGAGAATCACAGGTCTGAATACATTTTAGGTGAACACAGTTGGTCAAAGGGAAAGGACTAGTGTCTAGGGTCACAATCAGGGATATAAAACTCCAAAATGTTGAAGAAAGTCTGAAGGATTCACCTGAGAAAGCCTCCACCAGAGTGAAGACCTTGAGTGTCACAGCCAATAGAAGAAATGGATATCAGCATCTAGAGAGAACAAAAGGTGCAAAGACCTTGAAGTAGTGCTCACCTGCCATTGCCTCAATGGTGGAGTGTGAGAATTCAGGCTGAGAAATGGACTGAGGCCCTTGTGGGTTGGGGATGTAATAGTATTCTCCAAGATACAATATTTTCTTATGATGAATCACATGTCTTTGTACGTATCATCTTATACAGGCTTTAGAATTTTGTCTTGCTTTCCCCTTCACTGAAATAATGTCCAAAAACATCTGTCTGTAATGGGCCAGTATATCCAATATGTCACAGAGTCCACTGTGTCAGGGCAGCAGCCAATCCAGCTGGACTTTCAAAAAGACAAACACATAACTCATATTCTTAAATATAAATTACTGGCAAGCCTTTTCTCTCTTTTTCAGTCAACTTGAGTTTTGTGTATAACTGATGGTGTTTCCCCACCCTTTGAACTTCCTCTTACAAAACGACAACTATAATCTCCAGCTGACATCACTGGGCAAAAGAATTATGGGCCTTGAACAGTAGGGAGAAAGAGGTTCTTTGGCCTATCCCTTTGAACCAACTGACTCAGCTCTCACAAACCCATGTGATCACAAACCAGCTAAGTATTTGAGGCCATAGACAATGGAATATTGTGACCACCTTTTATTTGTCCATCTTAAATCTTTTTTTACTTTATATTGGCATTCTTTGTTCTCTAGGATCCTTATTCTCCTTAATTAGGTTTCCAATAATTTCCCAAGAATGTCATTGTTACCCCCTTACCTGATAGCCATGTTTAGAATTACCTATCTGTAAACTCCATGATCTTTAAACAACATAAATTTAGTATTTTCTTTGCTTTCTGGACCTATAAGATAACAGGATTAAATATATGCCATTTTCCATTTTGACTCCTTGGTCCAGGTGGCAAAGCCTACCTCTTGCCTGGTTTGCCACCTCAAGTCCACCAAAGAGAAGGCAGACAGACAAGAAAATAAGTGGCAGAAGCTTGGGAATAGAGCTGTCCTGAATGATTCTCTTTTCTATTCTCCAGCAAACCCATGGGGAAGTCTCCTGTTGTCAGTCATTGTCTTTGGAAAGAATAGAATCATTCTGCATAATATATGGGTCTCCCCTAAATTATAAATATGCTGACTGCAGAATTTCTCATTGTCTACATCTATACCTTAATATTAGCTTAAAAATTGTCTTCCCAGAGTCAGAAAGATAAAAGGATAATTAGATGTGGCAAGATTAGAAGAGCCAGCAAGTAACCAGGTGTCCTGGCCAACTTTGAAGATGTATAAGAACACTCTACAACCAGATTCTTACACAGCTCATATGGGTCAATTCTTCTGTTTCATTTCCTCCTTCAATGGCTTCCAATGAGTCCTCTCCTTTCCTGAGGGCTGGAATCATTTCAGGATTGCTCCACTGTTGTGTCTTGTCTGTCAGGCTCCTGCCTACCCTAAATTCTCAGCCATGTACCAAATCCATTGGGATGCTCAGGAAAGAATCTTATTTGACTTTGGTGGGTTGCTCTCCTGGAAGCTAAGATTTTAAATGACTGTATGATTGGTTTGGCTGTTTGTCTAAAATGAAAGATTTTATAATATCATATCTTATCTAGGATCAAATAGAAAACATTGTTAATACTCTTTGCCTTCAGTGTTTAGGTCAAAATAAGCTAAAACAGGGATAGATTTAGAGAAAATAGAGCTCATGGTAAAAGCTGGGGAATATAACTGCATTTCTGACCTGCTTCAGCTAGGCAGTTTCCCCAGAAGTCCTGATATCCAACTCTGCTCAATGCATTGAGGACAGGTGATCCTCTAGTCAAGGGTTTCCTCACCTAGCATGTTATGTATCTCCTGTCCCTGTTTAGAAGTCTAGTTATAATCTTGAGGTTCCTGGGTTTTTTCCTGATTCAGGTCACAAAGAGATCTAGTCCCCAAATAAGGTCCAAAACGTAGAAGGTAGGTACGATAATCCCTGGCAGACCAGGAGATAAAGACAGAGATTATTGTCCTTAATCTAGGGGCTGTAAAGGCACTATCCACATATCTGTCCCTTCTGTTCATCCTCATTATTACCTCTAAGATATTAACATCACGAATACCCCTGCAGTGTCCTAACATCTCACTCCTTGCAGAGATATTGTGTCTTCATGCCCATTAACTCAGTTGGTCAATGAAAGATATTATTCCAGTCAAGGAAACCAAGACATACAAAGTTTAAAAATGTGTTTTAGAAAGCTTATCCCCATTGACCTTCATGGAGAAAGGACTGTTCTGTCATGAGATCATGCTGCTTTCTTGCTGAAGAGGCCTATTAGACTTATGACCTTCGTAGACATTCGTTGGCAATTCAATGGTAATCTTCCAGAGTACAGGGATTTATTTTCTTTACCTTATACTCTACAGTTCTTTGCAACCACTATGTGCTAAAACCTGGTTCTCAAGTGTTGGTTCTCAAGTTTTGAATTGAATTTATCACCATATTCTAAATGCTTTTTAGTGTAATATTCTAATTGTAATGTATAAGCTCTCACTCATCAAACAGATCCCAGTTTCCTCCAGGCAGTAAAACTATCTTTCTATTATCCTCTGCATTTCTAGCCATATACTAAGTATTTAAGAATTTCTAGGTAAATTGAAATAAATGTAATCTTGTAAATATATTTGATCTCTTCTACATATTTCTGTGTTGTTGCTTTAATAGGAAGAGAATATTCCCTGATGTTAATATAACTTTTACTTTTCTGGTACACTGAAGTTTCCCACCCTCTGTCCCTTGAGGTTGAATGTGATATGTATGATGTAAAGAAATGAATCAGAATCTTTTCATCTTTAACATACCTCTTGCTGTAAAGGTATATGTCTCTAAAATTTTATTTGTTCCTCCAGCACATGGTGCCCTGGTCATGTGTTCTACAAAGTATTTGGGGTTGGGGCAGATAATATTTCCACTCATCCACTGTGAGTCCTCTTAAGTGGGAACTAGCACTAAAAGATTTAGTGTTTAGCTCAGTGATTGACAAATTACAGCATAGGTGTGGAGTTAAGTTCCAGGTGTTAGGTAGAAGACTAACTCTGTTTCTATCAGTGCAAAGATGTTTTATATCTTTGGACAAAAGTTGATAATTCAGGTTTTTTATAGGAATGTTAGGAAAGAGGTAAAGATTACTTTTAAAATATGTTTGAATTTTTTCATTAAAGAAGATGCAGTTTGATATTTGTTTGTATTTGGATCTTTCTTAATGGTTTGGGAGTTTAAGATAATCATCTGCATTGATTATGACTACTGTATTTTGTTCAGGTCAAATCATCTTTTGAAAACTTTTTTCTTTGAAGAAAGGGGATGTCTCCTTTGCATGAGCCAACATACAAATAATTAAAAGAGATTACAATTGATAAGCCAAGCCCAAATGAAATAATATTGAAATCTTATTTAATGACTGAATTATTACCACTAGAACAAAGTTGATACATGCCAGTAACTGCATTTCATCACTAAAGATTATTTCTTGGACAATCATCATTTATTGTCAAGATGTTGAAGAGAAGTTATGTTCACATCAGTAAGAAGTCCATAGGTGATCTGCTAGGGGAACATGAGGAAAATATTGAAGTTTTACCAAGGAAAAATTGTCTGTTTAGGAAAAAACAAGGCATATTCTAGGGGCTCAGGTGAACAGGAGTATATTTTTGAAGGTTGCATATTGCTTTATTTTTTAGGTATATTTTATTGATTATGCCAGTACAGTTGTCCCATTTTTTTCTCCTTTATTCTCCTCCACCCTTTACCTCCCTCCCACAATCATCCTGCCCACTTAGTTCATGCTCATGGGTCATATATATATAAGTCCTTTGGCTTTCCCATTTCCCATACTATTCTTAATCTTTCCTGTCTATTTTGTACCTCCCGTTTATGCTTCCTATTCCCTGTACCTTTTTCCCCATGGTTCCCCTCCCTCTCTCTGCTGACAACCCTTCATGATATCTCCATTTCTGTGATTCTGCTCTTATTCTAGTTGTTTGCTTAGTTTGTTTTTGGGTTTTTTTTTCAGGTTTAGTAATTTATAGCTGTGAGTTTATTGTCATTTTACTATTCACAGTTTTTTATCATCTTCTTTTTCTTAGATAAGGCCCTTTAATATTTCATATAATAAGGGCTTGGTGATGATGAGCTCCTTTAACTTGACCTTATCTGGGAAGCACTTTATCTGCCCTTCCATTCGAAGTGATTGCTTTGCTGGATAGAGTAATCCTGGATGTAGGTCCTTGCTTTTCATGACTGAGTACTTCTTTCCAGCCCCTTCTTGCCTGTAAGGTTTCTTTTGAGAAATCAGCTGATAGTCTTATGGGAAGTTCTTTGTAGGTAACTGTCCCCTTTTCTCTTGCTGCTTTTAAGATTCTCTCTTTATCTTTAATCTTGGGTAATGTAATTATGATGTGTCGTAGTGTGTGCTTCCTTGGGTCCAACTTCTTTGGAACTCTCTGAACTTCCAGGACTTCCTGGAAGTCCATTTCCTTTGCCAGATTGGGGAAGTTTTCCTTCATTATTTGTTCAAATAAGTTTTCAAATTTTTGCTCTTCCTCTTCTCTTTTTGGCATCTCTATGTTTCAGATGTAGGAACATTTAAAGTTGTCCTGGAGGTTTCTAAGCCTCTCATTTTTTTGAATTCTTATTTCTTCACTCTGTTCTAATTGAATGTTTATTTCTTCCTTTTGTTCCAAATTGTTGATTTGAGTCCTGCTTTCCTGTTGTTCAATGTTGGTTCTCTGTACATTTTCCTTTATTTCACTTTTCATCCCTTCATTTTTCCTATATTTTGAGACTGTACTCAACCATTTCTGTGACTATCCTGATTACCAGTGTTTTGAACTCTGCACCTGATAGGTTGGCTTAGTTCTATTTTTGGAGTTTTGACCTGTTCTTTCATTTGGGCTATATTTCTTTGTCTCAGTGTACCTGTTATGTAATAAGAGGAGGAGCCTCATGTATTTGCCAGGACAGGACAACCCATATCACTGCATTTCAGTGCTGCATGTGAGGGAGAGGTCAGAGAGGAAACAATTCCACTTGCTGTGCTCTCCAAAGGCTCTTGGTCACTTCCTCTACTTCCTACAAGCAAATTGGGTCCTTGTGGTGCTGACTTCTGGTTTGGTTTGTGTACATTCTAGGACCCTGTGGGCCTCTCCAACAAACTCACCTGTGACGCTGGGAGTTTCTCTTGTCACCGCAACCCTCAGAGGATTTTACAGCCAGAGGTTTTGATGCTTTATTTCCCTGCACTGGAACTCTGGGTTATGTGGTCTATCTCACTCCCCAGTTGTTTCTCCCAGTTTACTCACATGCAAATGTGGGACTGTCTGGTCTACCAGCTGCTACCTCACCAGCTTGGTTCTCCAGCCATTGCCTTACCTTATATCCTCTACACCCGAGCTCATCTCTCCCATCTCTCCCCCTCCTACCAGTCTGAATGAATGTTTCTTCTTTAACTCCTTGGTTGTCAGACTTCTATAGTTCAATTTTATGGCAGTTCTGGTTGTTCTTTTTTAAAAAAATCATTGTTGCCCTTCTTTTGACTGTGTGAGGAGGAAAAGTGTATCTACTTTTACCTCCATCTTGGTCAGAAGTCAATGAATTGATATTAGTCATTAAGTTAATAAGGAAAGTCTTCAAGTCAAGCAAGGATCTTAGCATTCATAACCTCTATGATTTTAAGCATCCATTCATTTCTTTTTTGATTCTAAAAAGTGAGAGAGGAAGGGAGGGGGGAGAGAGAGAGAGAGAGATCAATTTGCTGTTTCACCCATTCATGCACTCATTGGTTGCTTCTTATGTGTACCCTGATTAGGGATCAGACTGGCAACCTAGGCCTATCTGGATGATGCTGTAATGAATTGAGGTACCCAGCCGAGGCTTCATTCATTTTTTTAACATTTATTTATTTATAGATTGATTGATTGTGGTGAGTTTATTTATTTATTTTTAACTTTTTGTTATTGTTGTTGTTCAAGTACAGTTGTCTCCATTTTTCCCCCACTAGTCTCCCCACCCTAGCTATCCCCACTTGCCACCCTTGATCCTAACCCCTTTGGTTTTGTCCATGTGTCCTTTATATATGTTCCTAAAAACCTTTCTTCCTTTTCCCCTCATTATCCCCTCCCACTTCTTCCCTGGTTATTGTCAGTTTGTTCTTAATTTCAATGTCTCTGGTTATATTTTGCTTGCTTGTTTTGATTAGGTTCCACTGATTTATTGAGTGCCCACTCTGGGCTAGCACCTCATGAATTGATAGAAAAACTATCATGTGCAAAACAGTCATGCTTTCTGTCTTAGAAAAGTATTGCAACATATACAAAGACATAAATTTCTTATTCATAATAGCAAAACATGTCTTGCAAATAAAAATACCAATACCAATTTAATAATAAAAAGGTCAACAATTTCATTAAAAGTTTCACAAAAAGGCATACTAATAATAATTAAATTGTGAACAAATAGTACATTTTCTTTATAAATAAGCACACAAGTAATTAGATATTGATTATCTCATAGACAAGTAAAACTATGAAGGAATTAGAATGCTGCCTGTTCGTAACTACTATGGAGATCTTTCATTTATTGCTTTATGAGAATTTAAATTGCTGTAACATTTTCAGTTGTAACTACAGTATCTACCAAAATTTAAAATGTCTTCTTTTATGACCTGATGATTCAAATTTTAGAAATCTAAACTAAGAAATAACAGCACAAATTATAATACTACATGCAGATTATATTACTGTTTATAACAACAACAAACAATAATAGCCTAAATGTCCATTAATAAGGAATGAGCTAAATTAATCAAAGTATACTCACTCAATGGAATATTATACATCGGTATAAAATAATGTGATCAGTATTAAGGCAAAGCATACAAATGCTGTTCCATAAAATCAAATCAGAGAGACAGCAGTACTCCTAGTTGAATTCTTAGAGGTCTTTATCTCTGTATCCCCGATACAGAGGGAACCTTATTGTACAGTTGTCTGGTATTTGGTTGCACTCCTCAAAGACATGCTTTGTAACTCCAAGGAAAGCTTCTCTGTGCCTCCTGGTGAACACTCCATAGCACCCATCTCACTCCTCATCAATATTGCCTCTCACAAAAGGAAGTAGACATGTTTCACCTGTCTTGCCCTGTCATGTTCTGGGCACCACCCTATCTAAGTCCATATTATAGCAAGAAGAAAGTGAGGACCAGCTTTGGGAGTCTTGGGAATGACTATCATAAGAAGGGGAGTCCCATGATCCAGTACACAGTAATTTCTTATCTTGAATGCTGACATGTTTTAAGACATATTTATAATTGACACTTTTTTAGTCTCACAATTTTTATGCTTCTTGCTCAAACTATTGCTGAAGAAGAGAAAAGTGAAGATCTATGGGTCATGAGCTAAGGGTTCTATGGGTCATGAGCATATACTTTGTGATGTCAATGGAGTGGGTGGTTCAAGTCTAAGCATTCTAGGAGGTATTGTAAACTCAAATTCAGTTCTGGCATTGAATTACCTGTAGGCACTTGATATGGAGGGTAAAGTACCATGAGGGAGTGTGAATGGTTCACTCAAGCAGATGGAACTGCAGTGACCCTGATGATTCTCTGCTTTTGTCAATTCAACACACTTAACTCCAGTGTGGATCCCCTCTGAGGGTAAGGAAGTAAACACAATAAACATGATGCCTGTCCTCACTGAGCTTGCTGACTTATACAGGTGATGTTCAGTTCTGCTTTGGAATAGGATACTGGAAAGGTTCAGAACACAGAGGGGCAGATACATACACAGGCATTATACATATATGCACAAACCTCTCTTCTAATCACTCATTTTGAAATATCTTGCATTTTTTCTAGAATATAAATCTCTGTAATCATAGAAACGGCTGTTGTTTTCAGTGTAAGGAGATATTATAAGATTGTTTGTTTAAAGAGATATTAAATAAACTTTGATTTCTGCTTGTATAGAACTTTCAATTTCAACTCTTCACTACACTCAATGGTCCTCCCACAGGGGACTAAAATGGCAACACAAATCCCCAGCAGCAGACTCTATGCTTTGCTTCCTTAAATTCAGTTGAAAGCTGACAATGTCACCCCTGCAGTCACCTTGTAATTAATAGTGGAGCAAAGGTCACCAGCCCCTCACCCTTGCCACGTGTGCACAGACCAAACAGCAGAGGTGGGAAAAGGCAGTAGCCCCTTGTCCTGCTAAAGCTCTAAAGCAGACTTGTGCATAGAGAACTGGGGAAGCCTCTGAGGACGGCAGCTCTGGCTCCTTAGGAGCCTCTTACTCCTTTTCCTGGATGCTCTTCAGGGATCAGATGCCAGACCTAGCAAGACTGCCACAGGGCTTGAAAAATGATTGCTTGGGAAGGCTTGACTGGACAGGAGTTGAGACTGTTTGACCTGAAGTTAACCTTGTGTTTTTATCTCTCTGGCACTATGTACTTTCTGATAAATCAAATAAATCTCCTCTTGTCTCAGTGACTGGCAGTTGGGGTTGTTATTTTTGCTTTTGGGAAATCCTCAAAGGGGGAAATTAACCCAAAAGTCCCAGAAGGAGGAAAAATAGGTCAAAACAGAAGCAAAATCTAATTCCTTAGCAGCAAGTAGGGTTTAGGAAGAGGGTCTGTGCTTTTAACTAGAGAACCATCAATGGGCCTGGGCAGACATGAGAGGGGTGTGTGGGTTCCTGTGTGGCTCCTCACCCAAGAACTGAGTTGAAGGCACAAGTGAATTGAAGCAGAACAAACAAACTTACTGTAATGACTAATCGTGGTGCATGATTTTCCTACTTCCCTTACCTTTCGAGGCAATTTCTGTGTTTGCCTGGGCAGCTTTCTGGCCTTTACTTTAGTGATCTTGTAATGCTAGAGAAGAAAATTGAAAGACCACCAGAAAGGCTAAATTAATCTACATTAGAAAGGGCAGCAAGCTATGCATGCTAAGAAAGAAAATAGACAACTAACCCAAAGAGACAAGAGGAGAGGGGGAGAGAGTAAAGAGCTAGCCCAGGTCCTGTTTACCAAGGGATTATGAGAGTTTGCTGATGTGAGAGGAGAGATTGAGATGCAGTTTCAGCATTTTATAAATGAAAGGGCAGGAAAGAGACTGAGAAAAGGGATTTCAGAATTTTGGATTTGGATTAACAAGTAATTTCCATTTAGTGCTTCTTAAAGACCTCTCAAAAAAGAATTCAATTGCTTAACAGTGTTCTTTGGATGTGATCTGAGTTTTGTTTCTAAATGCATTTCCCTGTATTTGGACCAGTTTTATGTGAATTACATGTGATTAAACAAGCATTATTCAGTAAATTGGTGAGTTCCGGAGACCCAACAGTCACAAGGGGTCTCAGAACTCCACAGGATAGATTCTGAGCCAGCTAACAGCCTATAGTTCTGGGATAACAGTGGCTCCGATATGCTCAGCCTGAAAGCTGAAACTCCTCAGTGACTATGGCTGAAAGGGTTCAGAAAAGTGGGAACCCTCTGCCCCATCTTCCCCTAGAAATCCTCTCTGCACAGCAGCTTTTACTTGGCGAAAAGCAGTAGCTGTACTCAGCTCCCTTTGGCCCCACTGGGCACTGTTGGGCATTCCCTCTTCCTTGTGTTTTTAAACATATCATCATAATACTACTCCCTTTGTTTCACTCCTACCTAGCTGGACTTCTTAGCTTCCTTCACTAGTGCCCCCTCCTCCAGTCTCTCCTTCCTCCTCCCAAGTTCTGACCTTGGGGCATTTTTCTTGCCCACATCACCATTTGAGTCGGCTTATGTAGCCTCTTGGCTTTAAATAGCAAACAAATGAGGATTCAAGCATTTAAATCTCTGTCTTGAAAACTCCCTCACTTCCAAAACCACATCTGCAACTGTTATGTGACATCTGCATTTGGATGTCTAACAGGAGCCTCAAATGTCACATGACCAAAGTTGAACTTGGTTCAGCTCTAAGCCTCCTCACCTCTAAACCTCCATCTCAATAAATGCAAGTCATTTGTTATAGCTGCTCAAAACAAAATACTCAAGCCATCTTCAAATTATCCTTTTCTTATACTCTCTAAATCCAATCCATCAATGAATTCATTATTTATTTTCAAAATATACTCAGAATTTGACCACTTCTCTTACCCTCTGACCACCACCATTCTTGTCCAAACCACCACCAACTCGAGCCTTAATTAGCACAAAATCTTCCATTCACCTTGTCCTCTGGCTTCTGCCCCTGCCAACAGCAACCAGAGTAAGTGGATATCAGTAGGATCAGTGGGATCACAACATGCTTTGACTTAAAACCAGACAGTAGCTTCCAGGTTCTAAATAAAACATCACAGAGGCACCTACACATATCCTGGAGATGTTTTCCCTTTGCTGTATTATTCTTCATAGAACTAACTACAAATATACCATCTATTTACCTGTGTCTTTGTTTTCTTCCTCCCCACTATAATATATACTCCATAAAGGTAAGAATTTGTCTTATTTGCTTTGTTCTTTATGGCTAGAATTACCTGACATATGATAAATACTCAATTAATATTAGTTAAATTAATAAATATATTTTAGCTTTATTCTTCCCTTATCCAAGGCAGTATATACCTTGCAAACAGTAAGGGTTGAAATAGTTTATTATCTTTCCCAAGCTGTTGCTATTCTTTCAAAGAAGATTATTTTATTTCCTTTTCTCAGTGATTTAAGCTTGGTCTGGTGATTTGCTTTGTCTAATAAAACATATGTTTAAGTAACTGACACCACTCATAAGTTGAAGCTTTAAGAGCCATAGTGTGATTCTTCACCTTCAGTCCTAGAATGAAGACAAATTTGGGACATAGCCACACTCCATCCACTAAAGACATGGAATATGAGTGAGAAATCAGTGCTGTGTGTTGTAAGCCACTGAGATGTGAGGGCCATGTGTTATGCAGTATAAGATAGCCAACATTTGGCTGATGGAAGTTGGGGAGGGTAGATGTTCACTGGTCCATGGATATGTCTGTGATGCTGTGTTCTGGTCTTGTTGAGTGTTTGCCCATCCTAGTTAGGAATTCTCCAGGGATGATCTCCTATGTCTCCAGTCTAATGGGGACAGGAAAAAGGGCCACAATAGGAACTTCGCAATCCTATACAGGTATAATGTGGCCACTTTACTTTTCTATGATATGAATCAGGGTCACGGATGCTGACACACATTTGAAATGCACTGGTTATAATTTTCAAAACTGCTGATTCTGAGACAGGAAGGGGAAAGTCAAGATGACAGGGGACTCAAGACATGGAGAATTTTCGCTTAAGGTAAAAAGCTGTAAGTCTAGCAAGTAATGTGTATGTTAAGCTTTTGTTTCAGAAACTATAAAAAAGGCCCATCCTGGCTCCTGGGAAAAGTAGCCAACCTCCCGGGGGCACTGGCTAGAGATTACCACCTGGGGACAAATTGGAGGAATCTGTGCCTTTTGTGCAACCATCCCCCCACCCCTTGGGAACAGCTAACTCCGGAGAACAGGAATGCTGCAGCTTCACTCACCTAATCCTCCCTGAATTTCAAAGCCCACACCACATCTTGTTTGTCCTCCCCCACCTCCTTATAAAAGATCTGGCCAGGAAAGAGGAGGGAAGATGGTTTGTTAGGGTATGAACCCGCCATCTTCTCAGACCACCAGCCATCTGAATAAAGCGGCCATAAAAGATTCAATCGCTGTCATTGCTTATTGGATTTGGTAGTGACAGGCAGCCCGAATGCTGGTGTCTTTTCTAGTTACAAAGGGCCAGCTAATAATCTTTGTGCCTTGTTACAGAACAAACAAGGGGGGCCTGGGACAATATACTATTATTGAAAAAAGCCCCTGGGTCTGTCACATCCACCACCAGAGGAAAGACGTATCTTAATGCCAGAGATTTGTGAAAAGGAAAGGAAATGTTTATTTAATGCTATACTAACTTAAAGTAGTGACCTAATGTCTTTATCAAAAATCCTAAAGTCCCTTTTAAAACCCCCACAAACAGACACAGTCCTTCCTTCCTTCCCCCTTTGCCCAGTCCAGAGTACCGTATCTCAGGAAAGGAAATAGAAGTCCATGGCTCAGGCAGTCCTCTGGTTATTCCCAGTTAGTACTCCATCTCGACTGGGAGACCTCCCTGGGTTCCCAGCACCCTCTGCTGAGTCACAGGGATCTCTGCTAAAACTAGGTGGTGGTTCCCCCTTCTAAAGCTGCGGGGGTCCCCACTCTGGCAAAGGCATGTGGCCCTCTCTCTCAGGGCTGAGGGAAGGGAGAGTCCCCACTCTGTCCAGGCCACGTGGTTCTCCCTCAATGGCTGCCGTGTCTGGGTTTAAAGCCCCGCGCCAATCTTCTTGTGCAGCCCCATTTCCAACTCCTCCTACACTTGGGCACACTTGCCCTCAGTCTGCTGTCTTCTCCAGTTGTTCTGGTCACCATTGTGGGTCTGGGCAGGTGTCACCCCATGTCATGGAGCCAATCTTCTCCCAGCTCCCACGCAGGTGCTGTAACTCGGGGGACCTGCCCCCCAGTCACATCTTGGGGGGAGATCCCTTTCCATCCCCCTGGCCTAGAGCATGGCCATAGCTATTTAGCATATCTAAGTGACCAGCCAAAGGCTATAGGTATGCTAAATGACCATGCCATGGATTAGCTGCAAAGCTGCCCTGCATGTTCTTGCTCTGTGTGCCCCTTCCCCCAACTCACACCTGTTGGGGAAGGGGTGAAGACACCTTAAAATCTCCTGGACACCTCAAGTTCTGGACCCCATTTCAAATGCCTATTTGGGGTCCCCCCTCTTGGCTGCACCCTGTAACACCCTTAGCCTGGCCCAGGTGTTCTGTTAGGGATTCAGAGCAGAGTGGGAAATGCTCCCAACAGCCTGGGAGCTTCACAAGAGAAGAGTGACAAACAGAGTTTATGACAGGTGGCAAGGTCAGCCCTGTATTTCATGTCTGCTGTTTCATGACTAAAGGATATGGTCACCAAACTGAACTGAGCACAGCTTCTCACAGAGAGCATTCCAAAGCATGGGCTCTGGCTGTGTGTGTGTGTGTGTGTGTGTGTGTGTGTGTGTGTGTTGGGGTGGGGGTTGTATCTCTTTCTTGGACCTCCTTACAAAGCAAACTTTTAGGATTTAGACTTGATATTTCCACAGCTACAATTCACAGCCCTTGGGACACAGTCTCTGTCCCAGGAGATATGTACCCCTCCATTCCAGAGCTTCTTTTGGCCTGAAGAGGACAGAGCACAGGGTGGAGCTGGATGCTGCAGCCCTTGTTCTCTGCTGGCCATTCTGTGAGGTCTGGCTGGCCTCAAATAGGTACTGGGGCAAGGCTTTGCACTGTATTCTTGACACAACAATGCTTCTTCTTTTCTAACAAAGCAATTTTTCACCAATTGAAACAAAGTACATTTTATGAATTAATGAAACAAGAAGGAAGGACTTGGGTTTCCAGTGGAAGCTCTGAGGAGGGCTGAGCTGCTTATGAAATATTTAGGAACAATTTCCTAAAGGAGTGAGCTTGAAAATTGGTAAAGTCAAAAGCTGTTTTTGGGAACCACAGAGACTGAAGTTGTAGCTGGGACCCAGGTGTGTTGTCTAACCTTTGCCTCCTGCACCATTGTCCCTGCGTGGCATGGCTGTGTGGGTGTCTGCTTGGTCCTCTCCAGGCTGTTAAAGCTCCAGTTTTTGAAACTGTGTCATCTGTCAATTGCAATTACAGCCCTGGCTGAGGAACACAGGGAATTTGATCAGATTAGACTGAGATACAGAGAACATACTAGATTGTGCTCATCATACATGAGTGTTTGTAAATTCTGAAGCAAAGATCCTGTGAATGGTCAAATCTTGAGCTATGGGTTGATCTCTAAAGTCCTAGTGAAAAAACACTATAGTTCCATAGATCTCTCTCCAGGGATGAGAGTCTGTCACATTATTCTAGTATCTAAGGAGTTTACAGCCAGGTCATCTATTCACAATCTCATTTGCTGCACATAAAACTCACTTTGCTTCTATTCTTACCAGCAGACCCAGAGTCACACAGAGAATTCAATTGGATTAGAGTGAGCAGGAGACCAACCATACATAACCATTATCTTTGCAAATATCTAGGTTACAAATGATAGCCCCAGGACAGGTACAGTCCTGTAGATATGTTAGGTTCAGTCTATACCATGCTTTTCAACAAAATTACACAATAAATTTTTTAAACAAGAGAGGCATGGATACATCAAGCAGCTGTAATAGAGGAGGGGCAGGGATGTTGAATGAAAGAAGGGGAAAGGATTATGCAAGCCCATGGACATAAACAAAAGTGTAGTGATGGCCAGAGAGAAGTGGAGACAGACACTGATGGAGATAGACAAAGGTGGGAGGAATAGGGGCATCTGTAATAGTGTCAATAATAAAAATAAAGAAAAAAGAAATGTAGATAAATCACAATGTAAAAAATATATAAAAATAAAAACAAGATAGGCCATTTAAATTCTAGATACATGGCTATTCTTAAACTTTGAAAGGTCTGCTAATACTGACTGGATTTTAGCACAGCAATGTTTGCCAGAACTGAAGGGCTAATGGTTGGACTTCAAACTAATATGTATTCTTCAAAGTCCCCACTACCCCCTATTTTATTATTCTAACCACATCTCTTGTGTTTATTTGAATCTGGAATCTTAACAATTGTTAATTAGTAACACAACAGTTAACTGGAGATAGTCAGAATACGCTGTATTTGATATTCAGCTTCTTTCCATCAGATGGGATGGAAAGCATGTTAGGCCCTGGTCAGGATTTAATCTCCATTCTGTCTCTCTGTGCTGTGCCATCATTGCTCCAGGATTATCTTTTTGTTTTAGTGAATACTTTATTAGGGGTCTCTTTCCTGTGGCTCTTATAATTCCAGAAGGCTTCTTTCAACTTCAGTCTCATCCTCTTGCTTTATGAGCAGTGGCCAGTCCTGGATGGAACTTTTTGAAAAGGAAATTTAAGAAAAAAATCAGCTGTATTTTTACTGCTTATTTGTTTACTGGTTATTTGTTTCATTGGTTGTCCCATATAGCACCATGTAGAGACTGTCAATAACTTGCTGACTCTTCCTGAGCGGAAAGTTTCTTGCTGGGGAATTGAGGTTTCACAACGACATGTCATCACCATGTTGTTCCTCAGTCCAAGCTTTACTCCACACATATAGAGCAGCAGGATCTATTGCATCTTAAGCAGAAAAGCACCAGATGGAAATGACTCACCTGATATCCATGTCTTGCTGAGCACACCCAGGATTATCACTTATTGCTGCCCCCCCACCACCACAGGGAGAAATAAAAAGCTATCATCACTTTCTTGTCCTCTGAGACATTCTGACCTGACACTTTGAAACACCTCAGATAGGCACAAGTAGGCATTGTTTCCCCTCCCAAGGGCAGAGTGGCCAACATCAGTGCTGTCTTACTGCCAGAGTCACTGGATCAAAGCCTTCAAGATTGCAGCCCAGAATAACCTCTTACTTTTGTGACACATTGAAGACACGTCCAAAGAGAATGAGTCTGCAGCAAAACACAAAGCATTTAAGCTCTGGTCTTAGAGTATCCCCTAACCCTGCACACAGCTTGATTGCTAAGCCAGACCTTAATTGGGCCTTAACCCAAAACCTATCTAACCTTTAACCAAGAATAAACTGTAATCCCAGCTTCACATGGGTCCTTTTCACCCAGCTCCCTTTCACCTAGATTGACCTTAGTCTTTAATTAGTAACATGTTAAGAAGACATGTTAAGAAGGGTTCTAATATTGACTTTCCTGGGCCAAGGTGATTTGTGGAAAGGTACCCAATGTAGTTAGTGGCTCATAAGTGGTGAATATTTTCACCACAGATCTTTTGCAGATTTTGGGACTTTATCTAGAGTATAAGTGCAAGATGACTTTATGAACCAATGATAAACTTTGCTCCAAGGAGCCATCTTTAGCCTTAATAGCTCCTCTCAGGAATGTCTATTTTTGAGATTGGTTAAAATTTTTAACAGAATAAATTTTCCAAATAAAGGACATGTGTATCTATACAAAGAATCAATGTATTATCCTTGTTATCTTCACTTTTGTGGGGGGTGGACACATAACAAACAGTTAAAAAAGAAAAAGGAGGAGGAGGAGGGAGAAGGTAGAGAAGAAGAGAAGAAAGAAAAGGAGGGGAGGAGGAAGAGCAGACGCTAAATATGGAAAAGGAGGAGGAAGTGAAGGGAAAGCAGTACTGAAAGGGGATAAAAAGGGGGATAGGGAAGGGGAGAGAAGGAAAATGCAGAAACAGGAGATGGAGGAGGAAGAAGAACATAATTTAAAATACCAAAACAAACAAAAAGTCCCACAACATCTACCAAGCCACAGTGTTATTATATTTCCATTGACAGAGCTAAGCACCAATATCTTCACTTGTCTGATAGCAGCACTAAGATCCTCCTAAAGGAAATCATTTCAAAAAGACAAAGTTTGAGGAACACTTCCAAATCCTGCCAGTCCCATCCAACTGCCAACAAAGCTAACCTCAACACCTGCAGGCTCAGTCTGGGCCCAATATTGACTCAAGCAGACCCTGGCCTAGAAGTAAATGGAGAACTCTCTCCATACAAGTCAGTGGAGTAGCATCTGGTTGGACTTGATGCTGGAACTGCCCCCAACTGCAAAACCATCTACAAGAATTGCCCTCTGCCCCACTTCTATGTTCAGTGAAGCACTCACTGAGCTGTAAGTCTTGACCCACGGTGGCAGCCTTGCTCTTGCCAGCTACTGCTACCCAGAAATGGGTTTCACTTGTAATACCAAATGCATAGACAGTTCTCTCTGGACTCAAGAGACCACTCAACACTGAACAAGTGACCTCCACTCTGGATCATACTTTTCATATATTAACCCCATTGAAATGGAACTTTATAAGATTTGGATTATCTTCTCTCTAACTTCCTATCCGTTTTATTTTCCCTCAGTCTCCACCCATCTACACTCAGCTCACTACCTTGTGTTTTGAGGAGACTGTATCTTGTGAGGTGGTTGGGTTAGTGCTGGATATGAACAAGACTATGCATCAGAACTTGAGTTGATTGGTAACCAAGAATTTCTTTACTTATTGTTACCTTGCTGATCAGGAATTTAAATGAATGTGGAAGAAACAAAAGGAAATGGGATATATCACATTATTGGCTCTGTGGAAAAGAGCACCAGTACATTTCATTAGTATTTAAGTTTCATTATTATTTAAGCCTTCAGAAAACTACTGAGGATCAAACACTCATCCACAAATGACTATTTAAATGTAAATCAGAAAATGACACTGTTTTCTCAAGAAGCCTCCAATAGCTACCTGCTGCACTGAGAATAAAATCAAAACATTCCACATGGCCCACAGGTACTACATGCCCTTTTCCTGATTTATCTCCTCTAGCCCAATTTGCCATGTCCTCCTTGTGTTCCATGATCTAGCACAATCACCTTTAGTTCTTGATAGTCCATACACACTTTCCCACTTCTTGACTTTCATACCCATAAACCTTGTATCTCTACCTAGATCACTCTTCTGACAGTTTCTTCTATCACTCAGGTCTTAACCTCACAGCAAGATATCTTTTGTGGACCCTGCTGAAGTAGCTCATGTTAATCTTTGTCATTATACTCTATGAGTTTCTCTCATAGTACTTATCAAAATTGATAACTTTATGGTATTTTTAGATTATTTAGTGCATGATTTCTCAACTAGATTATCCATGGAGATAAAGATCATGCTTTCTTTGTATACCAATGCATCCTCACTTGTTGTCATATAATAGAAGCTCAACACACATTTTTGTATATATAAATAAAATAGTGAATGAATAAAATAATTGCTAATATGAAATAAAAGAACAGTTTCTTAAATTTAATTTTATAGTTGTCATAAATCTATATATGATGTGTGAGGGATGCTGGAATGCTCCATTTCTATTCTCTCCTATCACTTGCTAAAATTATTTTATCCTGAGCTTTGGATTAGTCCCATTTGAGTTGGGTTGTCACTTGCTTCATCTACAAAGGAACAATATCTGCAAAAGGTCCCAAGGCACTTTGCTTTTGCCCTTCACTGTAGTCTTTCCTTTTTTAGAACTTTTAATATTTTTTATTTTAAATTAATACACACATTGGGTAAGACTAGAATGTATTTGTCTTGGTTAATTTTTAAATTGGCTTGCCTAAAACCTGGGTCTTCCTGTTTTTTAAAGATTTTATTTATTTATTTTTAGAGAGAGAAGGGAGGGAGAAAGAGAGAGAGAAACATCAATGTGCAGTTGCTGGGGGTCATGGCCTGCAACCCAGGCATGTACCCTGACTGGGAATCGAACCTGCGACACTTTGGTTCACAGCCAGCGCTCAATCCACTGAGCTACGCCAGCCAGGGTATATCTTCTTGATGGATACTTCCCTTGAGTATTATGAAGTTTCCTTATGGGTCTCTTTTTCTGGCTTTGTTTTGAACTCTCTTTTGTCAGATATAGGTATTGCTACCCCTGCTTTTTTACTTGTCTGTTTGCTTGGAGTAAGCAACCCTTCCAACCCTTCAGTTTCAGTCTGTGTATGTCTTTTGTTCTGAGGTACGCCTCTTGTAGAGATCATATGTGCAGGTCTTGTTTTCTTATTTATTCAGCTATACCATGTCTTTTGATTGGAGCATATGATCCATTTACATTTATGGTTATTATCGAGAGGTACTTATTCATTGTCATTTTATTCTCTTTGTACCTTTGTTCCTTTCTCTCATTGTTTTTCTTCCTTTTCTTAAAGCAGTCACTTTAGCATATTTTACAATGCTAGTTTGGTGGAAGTGTATTTTTTTTAGCCATCTTTTGTCCAGGAAGATCCTTATTTCACTTTCCATTTTAACTGAGACCCTTGCTGGATAGATGGTGTTCATTGCAGGTCTTTGTTTTTCATTACTTGGAATATTTCTTGCATTCCCTTCTGGCTTTTAATGTTTTTGTTGAGAAGTCATTTGCTAGCCTTATTGGGGCTTCCTTGTATGTTACTTCCTTTTTCTCCCTTGGTGCCTTCAAGATTCTCTCTTTGTCTTTAAATTTTGCCATTTTAATTATAATGTGTCTTATTGTGGGCCTCTTTGGCTTCCTCTTGATTGGGGCCCTCTCTGCTTCCTGGACTTATATGGCTTTTTCTTTAATCAAATTAGGGTAGTTTTCCATCATTTCTTTTTCAAATGGGTTTTCTACCCTTTGCTCCTGTTCTTCTCCTTTTGGTATCCCTATTATATAGATTATTCTATTTCATGTTGTATTGCATTTCCCTTAACCCCTCTTTTTTTCTTTTGGAGTCTTTTTTCCCTCTCTAGCTCTTTTTGGGTGTTTTTTTTTTCTACCTTGTTCTCCAGCTCACTGATTCAATCCTCTGTTTCATCTAGCCTGCTTTTGATTCCTTACACTGTGTTCTTTAATTCAGAAATTGTGTTCTTCATTTCCTCTTGGCCCTTGTTGATTATTTCTATGCCTTTTTTATGCTGATATAGTTTGCAGTGAGTTTCTGACAGTTTCCCTGCAGTTTTTGGTAATTTTCACTGAGCTCATTGAGTTTCTTTATAACCATTGTTTTCAAGTTAGTATCCATTAGTTTACTTGCTTCTATTTCATTTAGCACTCTTTCTTAGGATTCCTCCTTTCCTTTTGATTGGGTGTTGTTACTTTGTATTCCCATTATTTGTGGGACTCTTCTTGTTTGCTTCTGCTTCTTAAATTTATCTATTTTGACTTTCTGACTTTGTGGCATGAACTTCTATGGTAAAGGGACTGGGAGATTCAGGAGTGCAGTCTCCTTGATCACCTGAATTTGATTCTATTGGGATGCCCTTTGTGTCTTTTATGCTGGTTGTCTGGATGTAATTGGGATTTGATTGTTGTTGGGGTTTCTTTGGTACAGTCTTGCCTGTTGCTGGTTGACTGAGGGTCACTCTGCCCACCACATTTTGTGCTGTTGTGCAGGTGTTGCCTGAACAAAACCACAGAGCTCAGGAAATAAACCCACACCCACAAATATAACTCCCTTCCTCCCACAATCCCACTATCAACAGCAAATGAACCAGTATTAATAAAAGTTTAATGAGATTAACACTATTATAAAAAAAGGAGAGGGGATATGAGATGTCCTACCAAAAGAAAAAAACTATTTTGAAAGTGTAGAGGGAGGAGCACTAATAAGGGTTGGGTGTTGGACCAATGAAAAGAGAGAAGATAAAATTTACCTCATGAATAAGAACAGGAATGAAGAATGTGGAATAAAGTATGAGAAGTGAGGCATATAATATTAATTTAAACAGAAATTAACATAATATAAAATAAAATGAAGTGAAAGAGAGAAAGAAAGAGGAAGGAAAAATAGTAAATATTTAATAAAAATATAGGAGCCAAGTTGGAAAGATCCACCACTATCAATAACAAATGAGCTAAAATTAATGTAGGTGGTATGGGAATAAGAGGGGAAAAAAGAAACAAAGAAAAGTCTAAGAGATATTTAGAGGAATGGGAAGTGATTTTAAGATGATAGAGGGAGAGGGAATACTCAGAGTGGGGAAAAAAAACAGGCTAAGAGAGGGAGAAAGTAAAATTTGGGAGGTAAGGAAATAGAAAAAAAAGAACAAAAAGGAGAATAAAGAAAAATAAAAGGGCAAGATGAAAAAGAAATAGAAGGACAAAAAAAGAAAAAAATAGTATAAGACAGAAAAAGTAAAAATTGAGACAAAAAAAAAGAGTAGGAGAGGGGACCAGTAAAATTTAATATTTGAAATACAGAATTAGTGAAGCTTTAGAGATGAAATTGAAAAACAAAACAAAACAATGCAACAGCAGCTACCCTACCCACAACCAACTAGCAAAGATTGTTAAAGTTGGAGAGAGAACATGGGTATTTTAAGAATAGAGAAAAAGGATGTGAAATGACCCTTGACAAGAAAATTGGCTTTGTGGGTCTGGACGGGGGAGAAATGGTAAGACTAGAATGGAAATGAGCTGTAGCAAGAGAGAAAACAAAATCTGAAATGAAAATAATTTGAGGACAGAGGAAGGTAAAATGGGCTAAGTAGAGGGAGGGGCAAAATATGTGAATTGAAACACACTATAGTATAAAATCTAGTGACTTAATATGTACAAACCTGCTGGATGAGAAGTGAATGTTAAAAAGCTATGCAAGAAAGAAAATATCACAAATCATGAAGACTACAGAGGTTTCATCTTGGTATTCTTTTGTATTTACCACTGTTGTTTTCTTTCTGGATCTGCCTTTGGTGATGTCAAATGTTGATCCCATCTAACCTTGGGCAGCCTGTTCGATACTTCCAAGGACATGCTGTCCCTGGTTGTCTCCTTTAATTATTAATCTGGTCACTCTGCACTCAGCAGTCAGGCTTAAGCACCACAGGGCCAGGGCATATATCCTCCTGTTGTCAGGCTATTGTTTCCCTTCAACCTACTGCCTCTTGGAGGGGATGGTTGCTGCCAAATGGGAGATTACTCAGCACCAGGGTCCCAGCATCTACTTTCTTAGTTCTTTTCCTCAAGCTTCAGTTTTTGTTCTCTCCTCAGGTGTCACCAGCCCACTCTGCCCTGACCTTTACCAGAGCCTAGGGTAAGTGACAGCAAATCAAAATTTGTGTGTTGGACTTTTAAACAGCTCTTGTGTCTCCAGCCATTTGTCTCTGCAGCCCAGCCACTTTTTGCTGCTGCTTGTTATATGTGTACTTTTTAGGCTCTGGTGCTCTATGCCAGGGATCCCAGCTTAGGGTTTAGACCCCATTCTTCTCAGGGTGGTCCAATTGGCCACTTATTTATCCCTCCGGTGCTGCCATCAGTGGGCACCTGGCCAACATTCTCCAAGATCTACCTCACTTCTTACCAGACAGTTTGTGCCAAAGCTGGTTCTTTTTTTTTTTTTTTTTTTTTGGCATTTTAGTGAATGTTTATTGAATTAATAAAAGTAAAAAATACATATGGTGTTTATTCTCAGTTTTTAAAATATATTTTATTGATTATGCTATTACAGTTGTCCCATTTTTCCCCCTTCACTCCCCTTCATCCTGCACATTCCCTCCCATCTACATTCCCTTTCTTTAGTTCATGTCCATGGGCCATACCTATAAGTTCTTTGGCTTCTACATTTCTTATACTGTTCTTACTCTCCCCCTGTCTATTTTCTGCCTATCATCTATGCTACTTATTCTCTATACCTTCTCCCCTTCTCTTCCCCTCCCACTCTCCTGTTGATAACCCTCCATGTGATGATCTCCATTTCTGTGGTTCTGTTCCTGTTCTAGTTTGCTTAATTTGCTTTTGTTTTTGTTTTAGGTGTGGTTGTACAAAGCTGGTTGTTATGTCTTATGTATATATTCCTAATAATAGGAGTACAGCAAAACAGACACAGTTCCCACCCTCTGAGCAGAGTGAGGAAATAAACTGTTGTCTTAAAATATGCTGAATTCAGTCATGCTGGCTGAATCCAGGTGTGTGAGACTCAAGAACTTATCTTTTAAAGATGAGCTTATATTCATCTATCAAAAGAAAATAACACAATTATCATTTCAAAATTGTTTTCAAGATAAAATGAGATAGCGGGACATCCAGAACAGTGTCTCACTAAAAAAGACACTGTTTTTATTCCTGTGATCTTTAAAACTCACTTTTTATCTCTAATTGTAGAAGGAGTAAAGGTCCCCTCAGGAAATTTTCACTCTAGCCTATGTAGTAACCTAATGAGGAAGATCTCTAAAGTGTTGCAGTATCACCCCCTCCCATACCAGAGAAACAGAGTCTTAAGTAAGATAACCTCTGAAAAGTAAACACAAATAAAATCCTATAAGCCATGCTGGGAAGCTTTGTCACAAGTTTTGTTTTCACCCCATCAGTTAGAGTGACATGTCACTACCCACTTGATTCAGATAGGCACAATATTTGCTCTAGTTTGTAGGTACCAACTTTAATCAATGTTTATTAATTAACCGGTTATAAAAGAGTGCTTTTGCACCTTTCTCTCAATACTTCAAGTCCTCTTGCTCAGAGTGACTGGAAGTGGGAGACAAAAAAATTTGTTGACCAGTTGTTGTCCATGTTCTTTGAAAGAAAAAAACCCCACAAGGAAGCCTAAGCCATCTTCCTAGCCCCCTCTTTAGCTTCCATTTTGTCTCTGTGTATGTTTCTTGAGGCCTAGCTGCCCTCTTCAGTTACACATTCAGCAGTGGCTTTCTGATACCTCTTGGCCCAATGAATATTCCAACCTTGTGTTTCCACATCCTCTTCTCTAACCTTGCCCCTTCACCATTAAGAGGTAGAGTCCAGCTCCCCTTCCTGTGAATATGAGCTAAAATGTGACTCACATGGAACCAATACAATGTAGCAGAGTGATGCTATGTGATTTCTAAAGCTAAATCATAAAAGGTGATGAAGCCTCCATTTTCTGAGCTAGAACACTCACTTTTGGAGCCCTCAGTCATTGCATAAAATGCCCAACTGCACTAAGACCTACATAATGGAAAAGCCATGTATATGGACTGCAGTTTAACAACCCAGATGAGTTCCCAGCTGAAAATCGACAATAACTACCAGTCTTGTGAGTGAGTCATTTTGCATGTCCAGCCTGTCAAGCTTTCACAGTTTTGTAACACTGGCCAATATTTCAGTGCACCTACATGACAGAACCTAAGTAATATGAGCTCTTTCCTAGTTTATGCCCCAAAAAGTTGTGAGCAAAATAAAGATGTGGCTTTAAGTTACTTTGTTTTAGGGTAATTTTGTATGCAGCAATAGTAACTAGAATAACACTGGATGGGCCATAGTAAGGAGATTTTTTCTTAGACCATCTGTTTATCTGAATTATCTCTATTTTTTCCTCTGCTACAGGAAAAATTAAACTTAAATAGTTTTTTCATTTGAAGCTTTCATCAATGTTTTGTATGCCTGGAATTATAAATTTGTATTTGAGCTGCCATTGAAGGTATGAAGCATGTATGGTCATGGTAAAGTTTGTTGCCATGTAAATTAGGCAAGCTAATAAAAAACATTACTATCCATTTTTATAGAAATCCTTTTTCCTTTATTGGAAAGACTGCCTGGCTTTTTCACTTCAGAATGAGTTGGGCTATAGCGCTTGAAGTTTGAATAAAGCAGCTTGAAGACAAATATTCCTGGGCATTGTTATTCACCTATATAGAATGTTACCAAAGAGGGGCTATTGGGATAAGAAAGGAAGAAATGAAATTTTTGGTCTGTTTATGACTGCCAGGCAGGAAAAATACATGTGAGCCCTCTTCAAATCTAAATGCAGACTGCTGTCTGGCATCTGGGAGGCATTAAAAGAAAAAGGCACAAGGAATGAAATATTTTGTATTCTTGATGTTCATCTGATTAATTAAGTCACTATCTCATCTTAACTCTAAGGACTGAAGTAAAGAGACTAGGACTCTGAGGTAGAAAATAAGAATTGTGTCTTACTACTCCTTTTAATGTTAATTACTCAATGGAGACAGTGAGAATTTGGCCTAGAGCATGAATGGACCATAACAACAAACCCAGATTACATTTCTAATTAGCCCACAAAGAAAAAAATAATTCTATAAAAATAAACAGAAATAGGCCAGAGTAAGTGGATTTATGTTTTAAATTCAAGGTACCAAAAAACATTTCTTGGTAGGAAAGCTTAATACTACTGACACTTCCTAATTATAGAGAAGTGCAACAATACCATTCAGGAAAGCAACCAAAATTCTGGGATTTATTACATGTCATTAATATCTTCCCTTAAATCCAATTGAAATATGTATAAAATCTTCTGAAGCAAACAAAAATTTATTGAATCTAAAAGGATTATTATTTAAATATCTCTCCTGAATAATGTTTAAATATGATTTTTCCAAATACTATTTATGTTGCTGATAAGTGGTTTTCAGATAGTGTCTTCATCTGAGAAGTTCTTGAATCACAGTCATATAAGGACATTATCAACTAAGCAACTGGAGCTCTATTTAAACTATTTAAAATTTTATAAACTCTATGTATTAACTCCAAGAATATTTTGGAAAATATAAAACAAGGATTAAATCTACAAAGTGACAAGCCAATTTCACTATGAAGTGACAAGTCAATTTAACTAAAAAAATAATTTTCAGATATTTTTCATTTCTGTAAGTAGTTCGCTTTTCTTCCCCTGTCCAAACAAGCACAGAGTCTGTTGTACATTACCTTAGGAAAACAATGTGACGAGGTTATAAAGAGGGAATGCATTAGGGCTAAAGTCTTGCTTTGGGTTTGCAGTAGCACTAGTCCCTAGATAGTAGAGTGGTGTCAGTACACAGCATCATATATAGAAGAAACATGATGGAAGATAGTGGTCTCCCACCAAATGCCTCATGGATGTAAAGTCAGTTAGAGGCTGAAGAGGGATAAAAAGAATATAATGAGCTCATAGGTGTTAGTGGATCTCAGAAGGAGAAATAGTACCTGGAAGAGCCCAGTTCTACTCCCTGGCAGCAGCTACCCATTCTAATATTGTCCTCATCACTTGTTTCTCACTGAAAGGTCTTCCTTTTTAACACATAATGGCCTTTATTTGAAATTAATAGTTTTTTAGCATTTTTGTTACCTGTGGAAAGTTGAAGTCCCAGGGGTCTTTCTATAATTTGAATAATTACAATCCCTTAGAGTTCAAAATATCAGTGATTTGCCTATTTTAACTATGCTAACAACTTCATGGGTTTCCTGTGTATAACTTGAAATCATTACATTCAATAACATCACAGGCTTCTTGACATGTGCACCAACCCACAGTGTCCAAGGTGTTATGGATGAGATACAAGATAAATTCACACAGACTACTGAGTCCTGTGGAAGAAAAGGGACAACACAGCTAACCTCTCAAGGGGAGAGTGCCTCAGAGCGGCCTGGCCACTCTCTCAAAAGGAGAGTGCCATGTTCCCTTGACAGGCCTTTATTGGGTTCAATTTACACAGGAATACAGGTAAAGCTCATTAATCATTGTCAGGCAGTAAGGATCAAACAATAGATAACATATAAAGAATTATGAGGGCTTATTCTGAGTTAGGGTCTATTAGTTAACGAACTACAAAACTTTGGGAAACAAATTCATTTCCTGCTAGGACCCTTATCATTTAATTGAGAGCATTCTTAGCAAGGCAGGTTTTACAGGATTTTATGTATTTCTTGGGCCTGATCACCCGGGGAACATGCCCTTTCCAGCACAGGGCTGCACTGCCCTCTGTCATTCTTTCAGGCTTAACTTAGGCAGGGAAAGTAAGGCAGCCAAGAGATTAGGAGACTTCTTGAAGACAGAATGAGGACTCAGGCTATATCAAAGCTGAGGGGCGACGGTCCATCACCCCCTTTTACTATAGCCCCCCAAGTCCTTCCCTGGGATCTTACCCATCATTTGGCTAACTGATCAAGCATTGGGGGCCAGCTATGGATGGAGTAAAAGGAGCAGAAGTGGCACTCCTGCCAGGGAGATAAGCTTTGTCTTCTTAGTGGCTTCTGGTCTGAAGGTCTCTCACTCAGCCTTAGCCATGGCAGGGTTACAGCTCCTGAAACCAGGCCTGAATGAAGGTGGAGGGGAGGACAGATGCAGTGGTTCCCAACAGCTTCTTTCTTCTTTTGTATGTCAGAATTTTGTGAACAGTTCTGTAACAAGGTTTGGAAGGTCTTTGGTAAGCTGAGAGAACCACCTTCTCTATAATATCTAAGATCTTAATATAGGGTCTTATAATTTATATGATCTTTACATGGAGATATTTTTTCACCTTGAGATTATTTTGCTGCCTGAGAAATTGGAAATCAGAAACAGTTTTATTTTCAAGCCCAGAAAGATTTCTTCATGTCCTTTAAATTCTTGCAAACAGATTAGTTCACTTTTTAGCTTACATCTCTCTTCCCATAACTTATCTTCTGCAGCTAAAATAAGCTAATTTACTATTTTAACATTTTGACTTATCATGAGCTAATCCCTAATTCTATTATGTACATTTCCTATCAAGTATATTTTCTATCTTGTAATTACCCAAAATGATAGTTTTGACAATTTTTAAACTGCTACATAAAACATATCACCTTACTTTAATATGCTATAGCCATCTCTTGTTGTTTTTTCCCAATCTCCACTAACAATTTATTCACAAGTGCTTCAGCTTTTTCTCCCTGGCTTCACATCATTTTCTTTAGCCTCCTCCTATCACCCAGTCTCAAAATTAATGTTAATTGTTTTAGTAATGCTATGTTTGTATTATCTTAGCTACTTACTTCTAGCCACTGATTTCTGTTAAAGTTAGTTTTTGCTGAATAGTAGACTACCCTGATACTTGGTGGCTTAAAACAACATATAGGCTTTTTTTCCGCATGATTTTCTTAGGTAGTTGGGACTATATGGACAAAGTTGGTTACACTCAAATATCTGATGCCTGGCTCAACATTATCTAGTATGATACATGTTGTGACCCCAATCATTCACTAAAATATCTCAGACTCAATCATATGGTGAATAATAACGGTTACAAAAAAGAGAAAGTTAAACAATGCACAAGTTACACTCAGCCCTTTGAAGGCAACTGTGATGCAGATGTGGCCCCTGGTGAAAATGAGTTTAACACCCCTGTAAGGTTAAAACCAGGAAAAGACAGAAAACTGTACTTGAACAAATAAAATGAAATAAAATAAAATAAAAATAAAGAATAAATAAAAAAAAAACAGGAAAAGAGATTAGGCATCTGGAGTGAGAGAGACAAGTTAAGGACAAAAGCCCAGGAAACACCAATATTTAAGGAGATTAATGTATGAGGTAAAAATAAAATCTCAGAAGGTTGCTAAAGAAACAGAAAAGCAGGGGAGCAAACTGTCTCAAAGTGAATGTAGACGTGAATAAGACAAATAAGCGACATGATTCTGTGGTCATTCCTGTGCTTTGCAAGCGATATTCATACAGTGAGAGAGGCCAACGCCAGCCTGTACTGGGAGGAAGAATGAAGGCGGAGGGGAGGACAGGTGCAGACAGCTCTTTGGGGAAGTGTCTGAGGAGGAAGGGGGGCACTGAGCTTCCCTCAAAAGGGAAACAAGCAAGGCCAAGAAAGGGCTTGGTGGCTTGTTCACTGGAGTTGGGCCCTCTGTGTTTACAGGTGTTTCTGAAGGGAAGATGTCTGAAGGAAGGGAAGGCACAAGTGCTCCTTAAATCTCTTAATGTATTAATGATTCTTAATGTATTATTAGCCAAATAAATGGCCAAGCCCAGATTCAAGCACATACAAATATATTTTACCTCTGAGTGAGAAGAGCTTCAAAGTGATCAAAAATCGTAAATACAGAAATAAAAAAATTTATGGCCATTTTTGCCATCTACCATTCAAGCATATTATAAACTAATAATAATTAAAATAATGTGTTTTTTTGAAATAACAAAATTTAAACTGTAAAAAAAAAGAACTACATCCAATTTTTAAAAGTATATCACCTTCAGTTACAAGTAATGAGGAATTAACTGGATTTGCATCAATACTTCCATCCACAACACCTAGAAAATCTTGAAAAAATATTTAAGAATCTGCTTGATGAAATGAGACAATTACCAAGATAATTAAGTTTCATTATTTCAATAATACAGAAGGTAGAAAAGAATGTGAGAAAAAGTAGAACATGTCATCTAAATACTCACAATTATCTTTCCAAATTTTCATATACAATGATTGATTCCATATATTCCTTGGCATCTAAAAAATATAATCAAGACCAGGAAATTAAAGACATTCAAAATATTCTGAGTGATATTAAAGTGTTTTATTATAATCAGGGTTAACATAGTCTAGAGATTAAAGAGCAAAATGGAAAATATTGACATATAATTTATAATATTAGACAACATCAAATAAAAATCAGAAGAAAACGATATGAACTAAAATTATGAGCCCCAAAAATAGAATTGTTGGGAGATCTGGACAGGTACATGCAAAAAAAAATGATACTAGAGTACAAGTTTATACCAAACACCAAAATAAATTCAAGATGGATAAAAGACTTAAATATAAGTCATGACACCATAAAAGTCCTAAAGGAAAGCATAGGCAGTAAAATTTCAGATATCCCATGCAGCAATGTCTTTGCCAATATATCTCCTAGGGCAAGGGAGATAAAGGAAAAAAATAAACAAATGGGACTACATCAAACTAAAAAGCTGTATAGCTAAAGAAAACATCATCAAAATGAAAGGGATTCAACTGTATGGAAAAACATTTTTGCCAGTGATATATTGGACAAGAGTTTGATATCCAAAATATATAAAGAAGTCATATTACTCAATGCCAGGAAGACAAACAATCCAATTAAAAAATGGGCAAAGGACCTGAATAGACACTTCTCTAAGGCGGAGATACAGAGGGCTGGCCCAGAGATATATGAAAGGATGCTCAACATCACTAGCCATCAGAGAGATGTAAATTAAAATCACAATGAAATACCACTTTACACTGTCAGAATGACCATTATTAACAAATCAGCAAATTACAGGTGCTGGACTAGATGCGGAGATAAGGGAATTCTATGCACCTTCGGTGTGAATGCAGACTGGTGCAGCCACTGTAGAAAACAATATAGAATTTCCTCAAAAAACTCTAAATGGAACTGCCTTTTGACCCAGATTAACCAATACCAATTCAAAAAGAACCTATGCACCCCTATGTTCTTAGCACTGCTATTTATAATAGCAACGTGCTGGAAACAGCCTGAGGGCCCATCAGTAAATGAGTGTATAAAACAACTGTGGTACAATGCACAATGGAATATTACACAGTAGAAATAAAGAAGGAACTCCTTTGCAACAACATGGACAGAACTGTAGAATATTATACTAAGTAAAATAAGCAAGGTGGTGAAAGAAAAATACCATATAATCTCACCTATAAGGGGAACCTAATGAACAAAACAACAAACAAGCAAAATAGAACCAGAGGCATGAAAACAGAAATAGACTGACAGTGACTGGAGGGGTGGGGGGAGGAGGACAATGGTGGAATGAAGGGGAAAGGAATAGTCAAGGAATGTGTATAAATGACCCATAGACATGGATGACAGGGTGGGGATTGACTGTGGGAGTGGGAGTGGGCTGGGAAGAGAAGAGCAATTGGGGAAAAGTTGGGACAACTGAAAAAGACATTAATAAAATATTTATTAAAAATTAAAAAACAGATGGAATTACTATCAGATTAAATATAACTAAAGATTCAATTAGGGTAAAAAAGCTAAAAATAAATTATTGTAATTGGTTCACTAATATTCGAAGGGATAGAAAAGAAAAAGAAAAAGCAACCAGATAAAAGTAAAAAGTTTTGACATATGTGTAATTGTCATCCCAGAAAGAGATGAAAGACTATGAGGCAGAAGCTATAGGTGAAGAGTGTTGATATTGTATTGATTACTGAGAATTTTCTAAAATATATGAAAGACATCAAGCATTAGATTTAAGAAGTGTTAAAAAATTTAATCAGAATAAAGCCCTGGCTGGCATAGCTCAGTGGATTGAGCGCAGGCTGTGAACCAAAGTGTCGCAGGTTCGATTCCCAGTCAGGGCATATGCCTGGGTTGCAGGCCACGGCCCCCAGCAACCGCACATTGATGTTTCTCTCTCTCTTTCTTTCTCCCTCCTTTCCCTCTCTAAAAATAAATAAATAAAATATTTTAAAAATATATTTTTTGTTGATTATGCTATTACAGTTGTCCCATTACCCCCTTTCATTCCCCTCCATACTGCACACCCTCTCCCACCCACATCCCCCCCTTTAGTTCATGTCCATGTGTCATAAGTTCTTTAGCTTCTACATTTCCCATACTATTTTTGCTCTCCCCCTGTCTATTTTCTACCTACCATCTATGCTACTTATTCTCGATACTTTTCCCCCCTCTCTCCTCCTCCCACTCCCCTGTTGCTAATCCTCCATGGGATCTCCATTTCCGTGGTTCTGTTTCTGTTCTAGTTGTTTACTTAGTTTCTTTTTGTTTTTGTTTTAGGTGTGGTTGTTAACAATTGTGAGTTTTCTGTCATTTTACTATACATGTTTTTTATCTTCTCTTTCTTAGATAAGTCCCTTTAACATTTCATCAAATAAGGGCTTGGTGATGATGCACTCCTTTAACTTGACCTTATCTGAGAAGCACTTCATCTACCCTTCCATTCTAAAATTCCATTCTAAGTGAAAGTTTTGCTGGACAGAGTAATCTGGGATGTAGGTGCTTGCCTTTGCTGACTTTGAATACTTCTTTCCAGCCCCTTCTTGCCTGCAAGATCTCTTTTGAGAACTCACCTGACAGTCTGATAGAAAATCCTTTGTAGGTTACTATCCCAATATCTCTTGCTGCTTCTAGGATTCTCTCCTTCATTTTTACCTTGGCTAATGTAATAATGATGTGCCTTGGTGTGTCCCTTCTTGGGTCCAACTTCTTTGGGACTCGCTGAACTTCCTGGACTTCCTGGAAGTCTATTTCCTTTGCCAGATTAAAGAAGTTCTCCTTTATTATTTGTTCAAATAAGTTTTCCACTTGTTACTCTTCCTCTTCTCCTTCTGGTACCCCTATAATTCAGATGTTGGAATGTTTAAAGATGTCCTGAAGGTTCCTAAGCCTCTCCTCATTTTTTTTTTTGAATTCTTATTTCTTCATTCTTTTCTGATTGTATGTTTTTATCTTCCTTTTGGTCCACTCCATTGATTTGAGTCCCAGTTTCCTTCCCATCACCATTGGTTCCCTGTGCATTTTTCTTCATTTCACTTATTGTAGCCTTCATTTTTTCATCTAATTTGTGACCAAAATCAATCAATTCTGTGAGCATCTTGATCACCAGTGCTTTAAACTGTGCATCTGATAGGTTGGCTATCTCTTGGTCGCTTTAAAGTACTGGTTGTGAGGCTTTGAGTTCTGTTTGAGCCATCTTTTTTTCCCTTTGGTCTGGTCGTGCCTGTTAGGTATGAGGGGCGGAGCCTTAGGTGTTCACCAGGGTGGGACACCCCAGTCGCTGGGTTGTGATGTTGTATGTGGGGGCAGGGTCCAAGAGGGAACAATGGCGCTTACTCTACTCTCTGTCAGACCTCAGTCCTTTCTGCTGCTTCCCCTGAGCAAACTGGGCCCCTCTGGTTCCAATTCCCGTGTGGGTGGGCTTGTGCACCCCATGGGACTTTCCAGTTACCTCTCCTGTGAGGCTGGGAGCCTCTCCCTGTGCCTCAACCCCCACAGGTGTTTTCAACCAGTGCCCCAAGGCTCTGTTTCCCAACACTGGGATCCCGGGTTGCACGCTGTGCCTTGCTTCACAATTGCCATCTCGCTGAGTCTACCAGCTGCCATTTGTGTGCTCAGGGTATGCCTGCTGCAAACTTATGCATGCTGGATGCCTTACATGCCCAGCCCCAATGCTCTCTGCACTGGGACCCTTGCCCGGCTGCCTGACTCCGCCCCTTCTAACAGTCTGGATGAATGTGTCTATTTTAACTTCTTGGTTGTCTGACTTTCACACAGTTCAATTTTCTGTAAGTTCTGGTTGTTATTCTGTTTCTAAATTATTGTTATCCCTATCTTGGTTGTGTGAGGGGGCACAGTGTATCTACCTATTCTTCCATCTTGGCCAGAAGTCCTGAATACACATATTTTCACATAATTATGTGATGCAGACACTGGCCTGCAGTGTCTGAGGCATCATGGATGAAACATGAGACATGCACATAGACTAACCAGTCCTGTGTGGAGGAAAAGGGATTGCACAGCTACCCTCTCAAGGGGTGGGCTCCTCAGAGCAGCCTGGCCATTCTCTCAAAAGGAGACCATGCCAATCCTTCCCTTCACAGGGTTTTTATTGGCTTTTAATTTGCACAGGAATTCAGGTAAAGTTCATTAATCATTGTCAGGCAGTAAGGATCAAACAATAGGTAACATATAGCAAACTCTGAGGGCCTAATCTGAGTCAGGGTCTGTTAGCTAAAGAGCTACAAACTTTGGGAAGCAAACTCATTTTCTGCCCGGGCCTTTATCATTTAATTAAGAGCATTCTTAGCAAAGCAGGTTTCACAGGAGTTGATGTATTCTTTTTCAGGCCTGATCACCTGGGGAAACCTGCCCTTTCCAGCACAGGGCTGCGCCACCCTCTGTCATTCTTTCAGGCTTAAGTCAGGCAGGGGAAGTAAGGCAGCCAAGAGATAGGAGACTTCTCTCAGGCAGAATGAGGACTCAGGCTTTGTCAAAGCTGAGGGGCGAGAGTCCATCACCCCCTTTCTCCATAGCCCCCCAAGTCCTTCCCTGGGGCCTCCATGTGATCATGCCTGTCTTAGGTCATTCCCCCCTTGAGGAATCTTACCCATCATTGGCTAACTGATCAAGCGTTGGGGCCCAATTGTGAAACGAGGAGCAGAAGCGGCGCTCCTGCCAGAGAGATAAACTTTGTCTCCTTAGAGGCTTATGGTCTGAAGGTAGCTCACTCAGCCTTATCCATGGGAGGTTATAGCTCCTGAAATCAGGCAGGGTGGTTCCCAACAATTATGTATATTTTTGTTTCTCACATATGCATTTCAATGAATGATATGTACAATTTTCAATATTTGTATTAAAAATAAATCTTGACCCTTATTTCATACCATTTATAATAGTCAATTTCAGACAGATTGTACATCAAAATATAAAAGGAACAAATCTGTAAAATTTTAAAGGATAAGATAATATGGAAATATTTTTATAACTTTAGAGTAGATGAATATTCTTTAAGCAGGACACAAAAAGCAATAACACATAAGGAAATTGTTGATTATTGAACATATTTTTTAAAAATATTACATTTATTTATTTTCAGACACAGGGCAAGGGAGGGAGAGAGAGGAAGAGAAACATCAATGTGTGGTTGCCTCTCACATGCCCCCTACTGGGGAACTTGCCTGCAACCCAGGCATGTGTCCTGGACTGGGAATCAAACCAGTGACTCTTTGGTCAGAGGGCCGGGCTCAAGCCACTGAGCCACACCAGCCAGGCTTATTTTGGATGATGTAAAAATTAAGAATTTCTATTCCTCCAAAGGTATCACTACAAGAGTCAAAAGTTAAGCAACAGAATAGAATAAGAAAGGATAACAAACAGGGATGGATTTATCATAAAACTTATTAAGCTTATTTATCCTTTCCCAGGTCTTTCCAAGGCTTTGAGAAAGGTCCTAATAAAATGTTCACATGAAAAATGTTTCTGTAAAATTCATAAGATCAAGCTGTATTTATTAACTGTAATTGGTTGCAGATCATCTTTATCTCAGTTGTTTTTGTTCTTAGATCAGATGCCTCTGGAGATATTCTATAGTCCTTGAGATTCAACCTAAAAAACATTGAGTTAGGAATACATTTCATTTGAATTCAGTACTTTCTTTGTTAACTTGTTATTGATTATCACCATGTGTTAGAATGGCTTCCAGGAATATGCCTATTAGCATCTATGGTGATTCACCCAGAAACATAAAGAAAAGGAGTATGTCTGGAGACATATCATGACTTCTCTTCACACTTATCTGTAACATCTCACTCCTATGGTGAGGAACTTGGTTCTCAACATCTGCCATTCTTTTACTTAATTTTCTTTTCCAGTATATATGAGGAGCACTTTCATACTATTTAAATATACCCCTGTGTGTTTATCAGGGGTGGTGATCTTTATCAGCTAGAGTATAGCACTTACACACATTTCCTTTTGCCTTTAGTCTTACAGGTTACACTCATTTCCAAAGTTACTTATATCAGGAACACTTCTCCCTGTTCCCCACAGTGAGGTTGTTAAATGTATATTAATATATGTATATATAATGTATATATGTAATATATATATATTTGTAACACAGTAAAATCCTTTTCTCACAGTTTGAATTCAGTTCTGAGAGCCTGTGACTACCAGAGTAATATTTTAATGTGCCTATGAGTACATTGAAATTCAATTTTTGTGCTACAGCGTGTTTTGATAAATACTATAAATATTCATATGAAGGCATTTTGTGTGGATGTAAGTTTTCAACTCATTTGGGTAAATATCTAGTAGTATTATTGCTGGACTGTATTGCCAGGCTACATTTAGCTTCATAAGAAACTGCCAAATTGTCTTCCAAAGTGGCTGTATCAGTTTGCATTCCACCATCAGTGAGTGAGAGTTCCTGTTACTCCATGTTCTCCCCAGCATTTGATTTCATCATTTTTAAATATTAGCCATTTTAATGCATGTATAGTGCATTTTTCTTTTAATTTGAAATTCCATAGTGAGATACTATGGAGCATATTTTAATGTGCTAAGTTAATTTATATACTTTCTTTGCTTAGGTGCCAGTTCAGATCTTTTGCTCATTTTTAATTGGGTTGTTTGTTTTCTATTGCTGAATTTAAGAGTTCTTTGTATATTTTGGACATAAGTTCTTTGTCAGATATGTTTTGCAAATATGTTCTTCCAGTCTGTGATGTGTCTTTTCATTCACTTAACATGGATTTTCACAGAGCAGAAGTTTTGAATTTTTTTAACTTTTTTAAAGATTTTATTTATTTATTTTTAGAGAGGGAAGGGAGGGGGAGAGAGAGAGAGAAACATTAATGTGCGGTTGCTGGGGTTTATGGCCTGCAACCCAGGAATGTACCCTGGCTGGGAATCGAACCTCGGACACTTTGGTTCCCAGCCCGCGCTCAATCCACTGAGCTACACCAGCCAGGGCTAGAAGTTTTAAATTTTAATCGAGTCCAACTTATCAATATTTTTCTTTCAAGGATAATGGTTTTAGAGTTGTATCTAAAAACTAACTGGCAAACCCAAGGTCACCTAGATTTTCTCAGCATTTTTTACTAGTGAGTTTTATTGGAGTACAATATACAGCATTAAAACATACCAATTTTAAATTTCAACTTAATGAATTATTACAGAATGAACATATCCACTTAACTAGAAGCTAGATTAAAACACACACACACACACACACACCATCCAGCCTGGAGTCAAATCTGGCCTGCCACCTGTTATTGTACAGCTTGCAATTAAAGAATGTTTTTTACATTTGCAAATGGTTGGGAACATCAAAAAGAATTATATTTCACGAAATTCACATGAAAACTATACAAAATTCAAAGTCTAGTGTTTATAAATATTCATACTCTCTTTTTGTATATTGTCTATAACTGCTTTTACACTACAAGGACAGCGTCGAATTGTCGCAAGAGATCCTATGTCTCACAAAGCCTAAAATATTTATTACCTTCTCATTTACAAAAAATGTGTCAACCCCTATTATAGAATATTACCGGCACTCCAGAAGTCCCACTCATGGTATTCACATCATTACACTCCAAAATTAACAACTATTCTGAGTTTTATCATCACAGTTTATTCTCGTGGGGTTTTTTTTTGCACTTTATATGGATAGAAGCATATAACACATACTGCTGTGTCTGGTTTCTTTCACTCAGTGTTTTGTCTGTAAATTATATCCTGACTTCTTATAATTCATGCTATAAGCTGTTCTAAGCATCTATTTTCAGTATTCTTATTTTATAACATATAAACTTAAGCTATAAGTTTTCTCTAAGTGTAGCTTTTCACCCCACAGGATTAATATGCTTTATTTTTATCATTATTTGAGTCAAAATATTTTCTAATTGTGATTTATTCTTTGGCCCACAGTTTATTTAGATATGTTTTTGTTTAATATTCAAGTATTTGGAGATTTTATTTCTAGATGGATTACACTATGGTTGGAGAATATACTCTGTATTATTTCAAATATTAGAAATTTTTGGAGGTGGGTTTAAGGCAGATCCTATGGACTACTTTGGTAAAACTTCAAAAAATTTAAAATTAAAAAAATAAAAGACAATATATACTGGGAGTTTTGGGTATAGTGAGATATATATACATATATATATCAGATGATTTTTGTTTATTGTATTGTGAAATTTTTCTATAGCTCCATTGATTTAGTATCTTATCAGTTATTCTAGGAGAAGTGACAAAATCTCCAACTATGATTTTGGATTTGTTAATATCCTTTTACACATATCATTTCACCTTAGATATGTATTTAAGCTTATGTCATTAATTTTATTAAATGAAGACAAATTTATGTCTTTATAATTTGAATAAAATCTTTAATACTTATTATATGTCTTTCTATATTTTTATTCTTTATTTTAGTATGGGACTACTGACAATAAATCCTTTTTTGTGCTTGTCTGAAAAGTTTTTACCATAACTTTTGAAAGTATAGAACTCTAGCTTAGAAAATATTTCTTTCAGAACTTGGTCATGTTTTACCTTATGTTATTTGTGTCAGTCTTATGGTTGCTCCTTAAAGTTAATGAGTCTTTCTTCCAGTTTCTTTTACGCTTTTCACTTTGACTTTAGTCATAGCAGTTTTACTATAATGTGTCTAAGTATAACTTTCTTTGTATCTGTGCTGCTTGTAATTTGTAGAACCTCTTGCATTCAGTCTTGAGGTTGGTCATTAGATTTTGTGAAATTCTTAGCCTGTAACACCCCAAGCATTTCTTCTGCCCCCTCCCTTTTTTTCTTTATCTTTTTTTCCTTCTGAGATTTAAATTAAGCATATTTAGACTGTTTGGCATGGATCAATTTTTTTGTTTACACATTTTTCTTTCTGAATCAATCTACATATTTTCTACTGTATATTTTAGTTTTTAATTTAATTCCTATTGCTCAGTTCTGTTGCAACCAAACCCCTGTTGAAGCCATCTATTGGAATTACTTCAGTTCTAGAATTTCCATTTTACTTTTTATAGAGTCCAGTTCTCCATTGAAATTTTTATTAATTATCATAAACATATGAACTATACTTTCTTAAAAGTGTACCTGTCTGATAACTATAGTTACATTGCAAATCCTGAAGTTACATTGCATATCTAAAGTTTTATTACATTAAATCTGTGTTCCTTTTCTCCTATGTCTCTTAATTTTTCAATCATATGGTCATTTTTTCTGATACATTTACTTAGTATTGTTGTGTATGTTTTTAAATGGAGAGACTTTGAGTGATTTATATCCTTCCATATAGAATTTTATTTTCTTTTAACAGACTACCTGGAAGAACTACCTAGATTTAAACAGGAATTAAGACAACTTGTTTATCTCTCAGGCCTTGAGATTATGGAAATCTCTGCTTAGCTTTTTTAAAATTATTCTATTATTGTTCAATTGGACATGGATAACAGTATGCGAGTTGACTGTGGGAGTGGGGAATGGGATGAGTGGAGGAGGGCAAAGAGGGAAAATTGGGATGATTGTAATAGAAAAACAAAAAATCTTAAAATAGAAAACATAATTATTGGGAGTTCTGGCCAAGATGGAGGCGTAGGTAGAGACCCTTTGCTTCCTCGCACAACCAAAAGGAGGATAACAACCAATCTGAAATCAATAAATGACCAAAAGCACCAGAAAATCAAACTGCATGGAACTCCAACAACAAAGGAATTAAAGAAAAAATCAACCAGAGCAACCAGACCAGTAAGGCAGCAGACCCAGCCAGCTGACTCAGAAAAGCTGTGGTGATGCCAACCTTGGGAGCTGGCTGCCAAGCTTGGCGGGTTGTGGAGGGGCTGACTTAAGGGGGTGCAGAGGTGGCTGTGGATTATGGCAGTTGCAGCAGTAGGAGAAGATCTCAGTCTCACAGGAGAGTCTCTTGAAAAGGGTGTTAGAGATTAGCAGCCCAGCTGCACTGTTCCCTCTCTGGCCTCTCCCCCGCAGGCTGCAGTACTTATTGGGCCCTTGTGAGATCCATTATTCATTAATTGTATTTTTTTAATTTAACTTATCCATTTATTTATTTGGTAAATGGGTGATGTCAAATTGCTGTGTATTTAAATTACACTGAATATGTTTAAAAGAGTGAAATAATAGTTTTTATTTTAAAATATCAATTTTACAGGACAGCAGAAAGTGCATACTTTGACAACTTTAACCTCCCATGAAAAATTTTAGATGTCAACTTAAAAGTATGATGGGCTACTTAGTTTTCCAGAAGACTTCTAGGAAGCCTCTCTTTCACAAACCTATTCTCTGGGCGATGCTGTGGACAGCACCTAGTAGAATCACCTGGGGAGTGTGGCTGCTTTCTAGGGAAGATGAAGATTCCTGAGCTCCACCCGGACTGTCTTTTAGGTTTGGGTTGGGCCCCAAGTCCATCAGTTCTCGACAGGCACCCCAGATGGTTCAACATGTAAACCAACATTTAAGAACCATTGCTTAAAAAAAAAAACAAAACAAAAAACAAAAAACAAAAAACCAACAAGCTAGTATTGTACAGTATTTCAGCCATGGCTGAAGAGAGAAACACCTCACCCACACTTTTGGATTGAGGGTCAAACTGAAACGAGCTAAGAATCAGAGCTCACCAAGAAGCAGCACTCATGGGGAAGCCAGAACAAGGTGGCAGGAAGCCAGAGGGTGGCGGGAGGGGGGTGGGGTGGGCGTGGGACACACAGGGATGGAGGAGTGAGGCTAGGATCCTGCTTGCCCCAGAGGTTGCATTTGGGAGACACAGTGAGGCCTAGCCCTTCCCCCTCCATTGAGTGTGAGAACATCCTTGAACTCCCTTGAGGAGGGAGCAACTGCCACACAGAAATCAGAGCAGGCGCCAGTGGAAAGCAGGCATACTGTGGGGACAGGTGAAGTGTCTGTTCCCTTTGGTCCCATGTTGGCCTCGAGCACAGTCTCCGGGTGCACCTCCTCTGGGCGCTCACTAAGCTGAGCGTGGCAGCAGCAGCTCTTTCTTCTTAGGGTCACAGAACTGCAGTTTCTGGAGCAGCCGCTTCACCTCCTCCAGCATCGCCTCATACTTCTCACTGTCAACACTGAAGGAGCTCCCGCCTGCCCCCCACCCTGTGCCCTCTGGGAGGAGCAGAGTGCAACAGCTGGCTTGGAGACACTTGGTGCCCTCAGTGTGCAGCTTGGGGTCTAGCACCTTTTTACTTCCTGTAGTAATGAAGTCTCCTTTGCTGACGTTGTCGGATTCAGTGCAGAATCCTTTGTCGGATTCAGTTCATAAAGTCTTCTGTGCTGGTCAGGTTGAACTGGCTGTTCCATCTCATGATGGACAGTTCGATTGTGAACAGCTGCAGGTCTCTTCAGACCCTGGAGCTTGCCTCCTGGGAAAGGGTGTCCTGTGGTCTCGTTGGCGACGCTGGAAGGTCTTGCTTTAGGTTCTGTGTATGAGAGGGAAGCTTGATGAGTCTGAGGCCACTTCTGCAGAATGCTGAAAAAGTGGTTTTTAAAGGCCCCAGATACCAGTATTTGCTAATTTTGATGCCAGCATCTCAGAAGGATCCCCACCAAAGGCAGTCATTGCAAACAGGCCATTCTTTTTCACCCTTGATCTGTAAGACATCAAGTGGAATTGTCTCTCCTTTCACAATGGCAAGTGTAGCATCAGTAATATGTTGGACTTTGTTTCCACTTGTGGCAAAGAAGGTCTGACTCAAATTGCTGGTCTATCCCAGTGGGATGAAGCTGATGGGGATCTTACTGAGGGGAGCCTCATCTGCTTTTCGAAGAACTCCAGTAATAACCTCCTGCAATGTCCCATCTCCTTCGTCCACAATGATCACGTCAGTGTTCTCCATCAGCTCCAGCAGTTTCTTGGCCTGGCCCTCATAATCTGTCTTGATGACATCACATTTACACCAGACAAGTGTAAGATCCAGGTAGCGTATTTTTTCAAGCGGAGTCCTTGCTTTGCCTTTGCAAGCTGCAGGGTTGAGGGAGACAGTTGCTTTCTCCACTTGTGCATTGAAAGGAATGAGTTGATTGCCAAACACCTGAGCTTCTTTGTAGGCTGCTCTCCTCAGTAGATTATCACAGTGTTTTCCATATAGCCAATGGCTTCCCCCATGTCATCAGACAAACTCCAGCTGTGGTTTTCTTCCAAAGATTTTGAAGCATTTTAAAGAATAGTCATGTTCTGTCCTGGGCTGTACTTGAGTTCACCTGGGCAGGTGCACAGGCTGTCTCCTGGACATTCTGTTGCTCTGTGAGGATGCCAGGGCTGGGGCTGGAGGCTAAGAACTGTGAGGTGGGTGGGGATGCCAGCTATAAGAAAAGTCTCTGAGTGTTCAGAGGGGACTGAGGCATGGCACTGGCCATGGGGTCAGCCACAAAGGATCAAACCAGACCCTCTTATGGTATCCTGCTGGGAATGTAACAGAACAGACAAGGGTGGGGGGGACCTGGGACGATATACTATTATTGAAAGAAGACCCTGGGTCCATTATGTCCGCCGCGCTAGGAAAGATGTCTCTCAATGCCAGAGATTCCTGAAAAGGAAAGGAAATGTTTATTTAATGCTATGCTAACTTAAAGTAGTGACCTAATGTCTTTATCAAAAATCTTAAAGTCCCTAAAAACACCCACAGACACAGTCCTTCCTCCCTTCCCCCTTTGCCCAGTCCAGAGTACCATATCTCAGGAAAGGAAATAGAAGTCCATGGCTCAGGCAGTCCTCTGGTTCTTCTCAGTTAGTACTCCATCTCGACTGGGAGTCCTCCCTGGGTTCCCAGCACCCTCTGCTGAGTCGCAGGGATCTCTGCTAAAACTAGGTGGTGGTTCTCCCTTCTAAAGCTGCGGGGGTCCCCACTCTGGCAAAGGCATGTGGTCCTCTCTCCCAGGGCCACAGGAGTCCCCACTCTGTCCAGGCCGCGTGGTTCTCTCTCTCAGGGCTGCGGGAAGGGAGAGTCCCCACTCTGTCCAGGCCACGTGGTTCTCCCTCAATGGCTGCCGTGTCTGGGTTTAAATCCCCCACGCCAATCTTCTTCTGCAGCCCTATTTCTGACTCCTCCTACACTTGGGCACACTTGCCCTCAATCTGCTGTCTTCTCCAGCTTTTCTGGTCACCATCGTGGGTCTGGGCAGGTGTCACCCCATGTCATGGAGCCAATCTTCTCCCAGCTCCCACGCAGGCGCTGTAACTCAGGGGACCTGCCCCCCAGTCACATCTTGGGGGGAGATCCCTTTCCATCCCCCTGGCCTTGAGCATGGCCATAGCTATTTAGCATATCTAAGTGACCAGCCAAAGGCTATAGGTATGCTAAATGACCATGCCATGGATTAGCTGCAAAGCTGCCCTGCATGTTCTTGCTCTGTGTGCCCCTTCCCCCAACTCACACCTGTGGGAGAAGGGGTGAAGACACCTTAAAATCTCTTGGACACCTTGAGTTCTGGACCCCATTTCAAATGCCTATTTGGGATCCTCCCTCTTGGCTGCACCCTGTAACAGGAACACTGTTTTACTTGGCAACATTTTCCAGATTGGGGCCAATTATTCATTAATTTTAAATTACTTTGGGGGTGGATGATGTGGAGGAGAGCAATAGGTGAAAAATTGGGGCATCTGCTCAGCTTTTTAAAATCTTACATACCTGTTCAGTTTCTCAGCCTCTTAAGAATTTGTAAGTTCCTCAAGAGGAAACTTTATTCAGAATGGTGAGCTCATTTTTTCTATGACACCCTTCTCTCCAGAATTTTGATCCCACAAATTCACTCATTCCCCGAACTAAAGTTCAAGATGTGGGTCAAATTTATAACATATGTCAATGTAATGTGTCAATCTAAAGAAAAGTGAATGCCAAGTACTTCCATGTAAAGAATTTAGTGTGAGAACTGGTTAACAAAGTCATTGGAAGCATCACAAAACCAAACAGGGGCTGAGAAAGCAATACAGAGATTTGGAACAACAAAAAGGCTGTTTTTACTCCTAGGACAAGAGAACAATATGAGAAGGTGTTTACAGAGGCTAGGAGACTAGTGTCTCAGATAGACACCAGAATCAGACTAATGCTAGTACAGATCACATAGCAGACACGGCCAGTACCAAGAAGAGAGGAAGAAATGTGATCTCCCCTCCCCTTTTGCCACTTATTTTCCAATGTCTTTTAGATAAACCTAATGGTAGTTGAAAAAAGAGGTTGAGAAATGTAGTATCAGTCTTCTTTGTGCACACCAGAGGACAGAAACTAAATGCACCTAAATGTAAAAGACAAATCACTGGAAAAGTCCCTTTGGAGCCATGTGCAGGGAAACTGATAGAATTCACAAGACTCCCTGGTCCCGTTATCTTCACTCACTGATTGAAAATATTCTTCGATTAGATAAAAGATGAAGTTAAAGAAAGGAATGATTTTGCCAATTCAAAAAATTTTCTAAACAAATATCAAGCAACTCTAGAAGGAAAAAAATAATTTCAGCAGTAGCCAGTTTAGTGGGTCTTAACCAAGATATTTTAAAATAGAATAGAATGGGATAAAATAGAATATATCACAACATATAGATAGGGACTTTGAGAGAAACTATTTGTTCAAAAAGTTAAAAAATTCAGCCATCTAGGTGACTTATTTAAAGTTGGTTTCATTTCACTGAAGAGGAAGCGGACAAGGATAATTTCATTTAAGAGCATCAAGTCAAGACTTTTTAAAGAGCAGAGAAAGAGGAAAGAAGATTAAATGCTCTTGGAAAAAATCCTAAAGTGGCAAGTAAAATGCAAATTTTAAGTATTCCCCAGCTAGTCAATAAATCCTTACAAATAGGTAGATTGTTCATCAGAATTGAAACAAGCCCTTGAACTTTGATTTTCATTAGTCTGGGTACATGCTGTTTCAAGACTCTTTAAATTTAGACCATCACCTCTGTTTTGAAATATCTAACAGAAGAAACAAATTACCTCCTCACAGACTCATCTCCTTTTCCTTCATTTTTTTTCAGATGTTTAAAGTGAAGATAACAATGACCCCCTTACTGGACTTTCAGCAAGTGTTTTTTGGCTGGGATAAGTGTCTCTAGTCAAAAGAAGGGCTTAATTTCTGAAAGGCAATTTCAGTTGTTTCAATTAGGCAGCTCTGTGACAAAGGGGCTAGGTATTTAATTTGAGTGGATCCAGCTGTGTATCTCTTATTAGCTGCTGAGGTGGTTGGGAATGGTTTTAGGGGAACTAGTGACCTGGCAGGTGGGAGGTGGGCATGGAGGGCAGAGTGCTCTGCTTTCAGTCAAAATTGTGAGCACTTGTATTACAAGGGAGTTTATTTTGATATTTTACTGCTAATGAAAGATTTATCAGTTAGTGTCATTTTGGTTTCAAGAAAGGAAAACAGGGTCAAATCATATTCATGAAGAGGCTGTAATTAATCTTCAGCTTTGAAGAGCTCAGAGGTGGGGCTGCTATCAAACACAGCTTGATTGGAAAGTTTGACAGATCCACCAGGATCTAGTTTCTTCCACTCTGTTTATTGACTTGGATTTGCTCCACACAGAATTTATGCTCAGATGGGCTAGAAAGCCTCCTAGTCACAAAGAGCCTAAAGGTCATTTTGGAGCTCACATTCTTTCTTGGTTTTACTAGTGCAGAAACAAGGACAAAAGTCACTTTCTGGTGACTCCCTGCAAAATCTTTTCAATCTCGTTGACTTTTATTGGCCAATGTAATCTTGAGTCAATCACTATAGCCTGGTGACTAGCTTTGACTTGGGTCACATCCTCTGCAGAGGTCTACTATACAAACACATGGTGGTGAATGGAGGTGGGAGAGTCCTTCAGAAGAAAATTAAGATATTTAAAAAAGGGAAGAAAGATGGAAGGTAGTTAAACACACACATGACAAAAACAAACGTCTTTATATGGTGGGCAGGTCCACTTAGCCATGACATAATGTCTTCCCAGTGTGCAATATTTTTTTTTTGTTATTTTTGTTTGTCTTATCAGTTCTTTTTTCTTGTTAATTCTATGAATGGATTATATAGTTTTGAGAAAAGTGTGGAGAATGTTCTTAAGAGTGATCATTTACTTTGAGAAAAAGGGAATTACCATATACCACAGGCTACCATGACTTGTTTTTTTTTTAAAAAGTAATTTACTCTATTTAAGACATACAAATATATGGTAAAAGGATACATTAAATATTTGTGCATCCATACCTCTAATAAAGAATAAAGCATTGTCAGCAGAAATAAAACATGTCAAAAATACCTCTTTGGACCTCTCCCCAGTTCTTTTCCTTCCTTTCCCATAAAAACACTATCCTGAATTTAGTAACTTTATTCCTATACATATATTCATATTTAACTAAAATTTTAATGAATCTTCAAGCAGTATGTTTAAAATATAAATATATATGTATTATATAAAATATGTGTAATTTTTACATATTTAGTTGTATATTTATTACAACCTTTATCTCAATTGTTTGATATATGTAACTCTAGCATTTTTATTTTACTATTGTGTTGTAGTCTAGTTTTTTACTGTATCATACTTCAGTTATGAATATATCATAATTCAATTAAAATATATTCAAACAGATGACAGACATTTGCATTGGTTCCAGATCTTGCTAATAGAGTGATGTTGCTTTGAATACTTTTCTACATGTTTGCAGACATACACATTCAAGAATACTTCAGCGGTACAAGTGGAGAAGTGGAATTACCAGCTCAGGAATTTTGGAAACTTTGACTTAATGCTTATTGTCAAATTGTGTCCTTTTTTAATCCTCACCCAAGGATATCTTTATTTATTTTAGATAGAGAGGGAAGGAGGGAGGGAGAGAGAAACATCAATGTGAGAAACATCTGTCGGTTGACTCTTATATGAGTCCTGACTAGAATTTGAACCCACAACCCTTTCTGTACAAGACAGTGCTTCAACCAAATGAGCCACCCAGCCAGGGTTCAAACTGTTTTTCAAAGGTGCTGTACCAACACACATATTCAGCAGCAAAGTAGAGTATCCCTGTAACTCCACACATCCTTACCAACACTGTATCTTCAGACTTTTAAATTTTTGCCAGCCTTATTATTATGAAATTTGTGGTTTTAATTTGAATTTCCATGATTACTATAGACATAGAGCCTTTTGTTATATCTACACTAGCTATTCAGATTTTCTTCTCTGAATTTTCTGTTTATACTTTTGCTGATATCCTCTCTACCCAGCTTAATTGTTTTCTTAGTGGCTTGTCGAATTTTATATTATCCTGTATATTATTTCTTTTGAGGGAAGTGGTTTATATGTGTTGCAAGTATATTTTTATAGATTTTGAATTTTATGGTATATGTGTCTATTTCTTAATAAATAAAAATTATAAATTTATCAAAATTACTACTTTATTTTTATGATTTGTGGTTTTTTGAGTGTCCTAGTTAAGAAGTCCTTTCTTACATCAAATTTAGAAGGTGTTTTCCTGCATGCATGCAAGGCTTTCCTCTTTGCTGCGGTTGGGGGAATTCATGATAATGTTTCACAAAAGAAAACTCAGAGGGAAATGTCTGGAAACACCTGATAATTTAGTTGTGTCTAACCTCTACCAAACAAGTCTTACCCACATGAAGGAGGAATGACTTCTGGAAAGATCTTGTATCCCCTGTAGGATGTGTGTGGATCTTGTATAACAGCCTGGAAAAAGTACCCTGTCCCAACTGCACAAAATGTGAACAGGGCACCTGGGGAAGGAGGCCTTGAGCTTAGATTCAAACACCCTTAGGCCTGTATCTGAAATTCTCAAGCATCTTTGTTCCATTATCCCAATCCCATCATAAGATGCACATACCATGTCCACATAAGCAGCATGGTCTGTGCAGCTGAGGAACCTACATCTGAGTGGTTGATAACTACCTCACTGTGGGATTCTAAGTTTGAAACCGAAACCCTGGTGCCTGCTAACCCTGATTAAGATCAGGAACTCCTTTATTACTCACTCTGTCTCTCACCAATTCAAGTACAGATCCACATTTGATTTTATTCTCTTTCTCAAGTTGTGAGACTTGCAATATGAAGAAAATAGTGATAAAAATAGGAAAGAAGGTAATGAAAGATAAATCTTTCAAGACCAAAAACTATTTATATCTGCTAACCAGAAAAGCATTCTCACCAGGGAATGGAGTGCTACTTTATTCCTGATAGAATTTCTACAATCACTTTACCTTAAAGATTTTCCCATCATCAATTTGTAGTCTAGTTACCACAGGCATATGAGGCACTGGTATAATGAAGTAAATAAAGAGAACATTTTGGCTATCAGAAACCAGGACACCTCGTCAAGTAGTTTAAGTCTACCAACATATAGGAGCAAGTTCTGTGGTGAGCCAATTTTAGATGAGAATGGAGGAATTGGGCTCTGTGTCAAATTGCAATAAAATTCCCATTCTCTTTCCAATTCTCTCTCCTCATGCATCACTATAACAACTCATATCTCATAATAAGCAGTCAACTCTCCTTTTGTCTAAATCTTCTTACTGTACCACCAATCAGTCTGTGAATGGCCCTGGTGCCTTTGGAGATTTCCTAACACTTAAACATGTACCCTATATCCCCAAATACCAGAATAGGCAGATTTGCAAAAAAAAAAAAACAAAAACAAAAACAAACAAACAAACAAACAAACAAACAAAAAAACACCTGAGCAGCAAGAGAACAAGGCTAAAATGTTTGGTGAGGGGTTAGGGGATTACCCGATCTGGTACAACAGTAATAGGCTGCTTCATCCAATAGCACTTGGTATTTCAGTTTCAACAATTCAGTTTCTGTTTCTCCCATGATTATTATTTAAGAACTTTCCCCACTAAAATGAGTAATAAAACAGTGCCATTTCATGAATCAAAGACTGACTTCATGAACTATCTTATATCAAGCAGCTACGTATTTTTCCTTCATAAACATCAGGGTAAAGAAATTATGTTGGGCTATTTTGGGGTGGATCATACCTCTCTTTTCCTCTCTTCTTTCCCCATGTTATATTTCTCCCCTAAAGTTAATGAATTCTGAAGGCCTCCATTGAAATAAGCAACAGGGATATTGTCACTCAAAGCTCAAAGAGAGATCATGGGGTTTCTTAGACCTGGAAGAAAGTCTTGCTTATTTTAAAGGCTGTTATCTTTTCAAAAAAGAAAGACCTAAGAAATATTTCATAAATCCTTTACCTTTCATGCTGGTTATCCAAGGCATTTCACTTTAATTCTGCCTGCACTTTTCTTTGGTCTTCCTTAACACACTTTGGAAAGGTGGATATTCACCTCCCTAGGAGAGTCTTTGTCCAGCCCTGCAAAGCTTTGACATTAGTGGCCTCACATCCCACTTCTTATTAAAAGCAGCATGCATGGGTCACTGGAAAGAGATGGGCACAGGTAGAAAGGGCACACGGGTTGCCCTTTCTAACCAGAGAGAAAGTCCATGTGAGTATTCTTCCCTAGAAAGTATGAAAATTCTCACAAAGAGATAAACCGTAAGCAGTCTTATGCCTGAGACAGAAATGCTATCCACACTCATTTTCATCTCTGCCATTGGACAAGACTATGATTGTGCCCATGGATATAAATCTGGAGTCAATCAGTACAATAGAACAATACACATGATGCGAGGTAGGGAAGAGGCAAGGGACTGAAGAACACTGAATGCTGATGTAGTGGGGGTGGGGCCAAACTGATTCTTGCTGTGTCTGCTGTTCTTCAGCTAAGAACACCCTTCAGATGTCATTCTGTGTGAAAATGAAAGAAAAGTATTTGAGGTTTAAGATTGAACATTTGGGACCCCAGATAGAGTCTAGGTGACCAGGTCCAGTATCTCTCCTTGTGCCTGTAATGGGAGCTTCTGTGACTTGTGCACTTTTCATGAGCCCATTCAATACACATGTAACATCCTCATGAAAACAAACAAACAAAACACTTCTTTTTGGATGAGGTAGTTCAGTTAAATTTAAGGTAAATCTTACTCATTATTTTCTGAAGTGTTTTTCTAGTGTTATTTATTGACTCTTAGAGGGCCAACCCTTTGCAAACTATAGTTTTAAAACTCAGAAAGCAGAATATTTTCTGGAGCCCATGTGATCCAGTACAGGCTCAGCAAGGTGAATAGGGGCTCCAAGCACTGTTGCTCCTGAAGTGGTTTCCTTCTCCTTACAGAGAACTTTCTGACTTGTCACCCTTTTATCAGCCTTAGATTCTTCCTTAGAATCTGTTGGATGATTCAATAATCTTCACTCTGCCTCTGATTTTTCACATAAATGAAGACAGCTTTTCAGGATGTCTTGCATATAAAGGAATCATCCAAATAATAGGGATACCAGAAGGAGAAGAAGATGAACAAGAAATTGGAAACTTATTTGAAAAAAAGAAATAAAATTTCCATAATTTGGTGAAGGAAATAGACATACAAGTCCAAGAAGTACAGATGGTACCAAACAAATTGGACCCAAAGAGGACCACACCAAGAAACATAATAATTTAAATGCCAAAGGTTAAAAATAAAGAGAGAATCTTAAAAGTAGCAAGAGAAAGGCAGAGAGTTACCTACAAAGGAGTTCCCATAAGACCATCAGCTGATTTCTCAAAAGAAACTTTGCAGGCAAGAAGGGACTGACAAGAAGTATTCAAAGTGATGAAAAGCAAGGACATATAATCAAGATTACTCTATCCAGCAAAGTTATCATTTACAATTGAAGGGTAGATAAAGTGATTCCCAGACAAGGTAAATAAAAAGGAGTTCATCATCATCATTTTACATGAAATGTTAAAGAGACTTATCTAAGAAAAAGAAGATTGAAATTATGAACATTAAAATGACAATAAACTCACAACTATCAACAACCAACTCTCAAAAACTAAAACAAACTATACAAACAACTAAAACAGGAACAGAATCATAGACATGGAGATCATTTGGAGGGTTATAAGCAGGGAGGAGGTAGGGGGAGAATGTGGGAAAATTTACAGGGATCAAAAAGCATAATTGGTAGGTAAAAAATAGACAGAAGGATGTTAAAAATAGTATAAGAAATGGAGAAGCCACAGAACCTATATGCACGACCCATGGACATGAACTAAGGTGAGGAGGATTACTGGAGGGAAGAGGTGTACTGGCTGGAGGAAGGCAAAGGGACAAAAATAGGGACATCTGTAATAGCATAATCAATTAAATAAATAAATAAATATTTTTTAAAAAACAAATCAGCTTCTTATTTAAAACAAAGATTAAAATTCTTCCATGAATGAAGCTAGATTCTTGGATTTGATCTCATGATTGCCTTTCTTCCATCCATTTTCTTCCATTCACACTTCTGATCACTCTATCCCCTTAATGGCTCCAAGGTTATGTCACTTCCCATATGCTACTTTCAACTCCTGCATCCTATTGATACAAGTTAAAACCTAAACCCTAAGCAAGTGAAACAGCATTGAATTTCCAAAAAAGACTTTGCAAAACTTAAGAAAGAAGAAAAAAAGAAAATAAACATGGAAAATATACAAACCAAAGAAAGTCGTTCAACTTTCATTTATTATTAAATGTTTTATTTATTCAGCAAGATTTATTGAGCAACCACTAAGTTCCATGAGCTGAAGATACAATAATGACCTGCATAGAAGCTCCTACCTTCATGGAACTTATAGCCTAGTAGCAGTTTGAATTTATTTTGCAAAGTTTTGTAAATCTATCCCAATGCCTGGCTTCCAAGAATCCAAATTTCTCATTACTACTATACCCTTCTCCAAGAAAACAAACAAATAAAAAGCTCAGGAGGAAAATGCTACCCCATGACTTGGGTCTAATTTTAAATATCCAAGAATATCTTACTCTGATTTTCTTCTATGCTCTATCCATTTAGTCCTCATCCTTTTATTATGAACTACCGAGCAGCCAAATGCTGGAGCTTTACATATCTGGATGGTAGGAGGACTGTTCCACATGTCAGCTACAAATTTGGAAATATATCATCAATTCAATGGACACTTAGAATCAAAGTCACTAGCAGTGAATACAGGAAATGCTTGGGCTTCCCCTACCCCTCATCCTTGCAAAGAATTTGTGGTTAGAAAGTATAGGAGACAATTCAACCTAGAGGGAAATAACAAAGCTAGACCTCAGAATCAATGCTGTCTGTGTTTTTTCTTTGTTTTGTGTGTATGTATATGCATTAAGGAAGCTAAGACATTAATACAGACCATAAATACTTTCCCACTGTATACTATGCACTGATATTTTAGAGAATATATGGAAGACTGTAGAAACTGCATCTAGTGGATGGAATCTGAAGAACTACTTCTGCCTTTGGGAGTGCCCATCTTCCTAGACCACAGTGGCTGCAGAGTTTTATTTCTAAATGTCCAAGATATTCTGGGTACTGGAAACCACTAGAGAACTTGAAATTGGAAGCTAGAAAATGAATCAACTTAGAATTTTAAGAACTAGGACAAGTAAAAAAGTCATGATTTCATTCACATTTTGTCAAGACAATTCCCAGATACCAATAGAAAGTTCTAAAGAGAAGATTGTCATGGGAAATGACAACTAGATAAACTAATTACCTGACTTTAAAGAATAGGTTTTGATTCCTATCACCCAAGATTTGGGTATGGATGTTGTTTGTGGCCTGATTATATAGGTCCCATCCAATTTCTTGAAGTCTCTGTGCAGGCAATTTCCTTTTGTACAAATATGATAAAACAGCAGTGAATTTGTAATTTGAAATAATGGTAGCACCAAATGAGGCAGATTAATCTACTTCCTCTACACGGGTTAGCCTGCTTTCTTCATCCATTTCTCAATTATATATAATGTGTAATTTAAGAAGTTTTATATTTTGTCACCTAATATCAAGTCAGGACAGCTATTCTACTGAGAGAGTATCAGCAGCATGTCAGAGTAGAGTGCAGATAATTCATGATAGCAAAGGCTTGACCATCCCCAGGATGGATGTGAAAAAGCAAACATTGCATGATAAATCACATCGCAGATAGAGAGCAAAATGAAAGCTAATGGTGGGTCAGAGGGGGCATTGTAGGATTGAGCAAAGAAGGAAAAGGACTCATGGACATGGACAATAAATAGCATGGTGACTGCAGAAGGGAGAGGGGTATAAAGGGGCTAAATGGTAATGGAAAATACAATTAAAAACTTTTTTTAAAAGTATTTCAAGCACTTCAGTAAAGTGAAAACAAGAAATCATTATTTTCATTTTATTACGTCTGTATTTTTTTTCTTTCTGTAGTGGATATTTGCTTCTTGGAAATTATAAAAATAAAATTATAAGGAGAAATTAGCAAATGTCACTATCAAAGAGATAAGAAGTGTGGTGATAGAATTCACAAGATTCTCGCTTGAGAAACAGCTGAAGTAACTATGTGTTTACTTTAGAGAAGAAAAAACTAGGAGACCACAAACATTATCTTTATAATATGAAAAAGCCAATAATGTAAAATAGGATTAGACATAGCATATGTCAACTCAGAGAACTGACTTCAGACAAGGATCTTATTATAAAAGACTCTCTCTCTCTCTGACTCTCTCTCCCTCTTTCTCTCTCACAATGTTGAACATTTAAAAAATATTTTATTTAATCTTTACTGTATTTTTTCAATACCATTTAGTCCCCTTATACTCCTCTCCTCCCATACTATTGTTCATGAGTCCTTTTTCATTTTTGCCAACCCCTCCACCCCCTAATCTCCCCCTGCCACTAGCTATCATCTGTTCTCAATCTATGAGTCTGTCTGTTTTGCTTGCTAGTTCAGTTTGTTCAAGAGATACCACATGTGAATGAAATCATATGGTATTTACCTTTCTCTGGCTTATTTCACTTAGCATGATGTTCTCCAGCTTCATCCATGCTGTTGCAAATGGTAAAATTTTCTTCTTCTTTTTTTACAGTTGAGTAATATTCCATTGTGTAAATGTCCCATAGTTGTTTTATCCACTCATCTACTGATGGACACTTTGGCTGCTTCCATATCTTGGTGATTGTAAATAATGCTGCAATGAACATAGGGTGTTTATGTTTTTTTGAATTAGTGTTTTGTGTTCCTTTGGATATATTCCCAGAAGTGGGATCACTGGGTCGAAAGGCAGATCCATTTTAAACTTTTTGAATTATCTCCATACTGCTTTCCACAGTGAAAAAAAAAAAGACTAGCTCTCTAATAATCAAAGTTGTTTGTAATGGATCAGGATAAGAGTCACAGGGAAGTAGCAAGGTCTGTATTACTAAATGTATCCAAGATGATGGATGATCTTTTGGAATGGAATGTGATAAAAAAATAAAATTAGAAATGGTTATGAATTAGTACCCTTTCTATGATAAGACTTTTCATATCATATTATTTAATACCTGCATCAAAGAGTTGGGCATTATTTCCCCAGTGTATAGATGAGAACATTGAGATTAAAGAAATGAAGTAACTAAGGTAAAACAGCTAGGAAGTTATAAGTCAGGAGAAATCCAGGTCCACTGGCCTTTTCAAAACATTTGCTTCTTTTCTCTTAAAATAATTTTATTTTTGAAAAGACTTTATTTATTTTTAGACAGGGAGAAGGCAAGGACAAAGAGAGGGAAAGAAACATCAATGTGTGGGTTCTTCTAGTGTGTCCCCTACAGGGTACCTGGCCCTTGACTCAGGCATGTGCCCTGACTAGAAATTGAACCAGTGACCCTTTGGTTTATAGGCTGGTGCTCAATCCACTGAGCCACATGAGTCAGGGCTCATTTGCTTCTGAAACAGAAGCAAATAGATAAGGAGTTGGTCTAATTGTCTGTAACTATGCTACCTACAAAGTCACTCTCTATGTCTACATGTTTAAGCCTTAAATTAAGGATTATAATGAATAAGAGCTGACTCAAATTTAATTCTGACCCTGAAATTGACTCGCTAAGTAAAAATTAGCAATACACTTACCTTCCATGTACTTGTTTCTTCATCCCTAAACTGGAATAATATATACTTATCTTGAAAATAAGTTGTAAAAAAATAGGACAATGACTGGCACATAGTATGCACCCAACACATTTTAGCTATTGGTTGGGACTAGAAAGAAAAATTATTTCCAACCTATTTTAATATCTAATATCACATAGAAAATGCCTGATTATAGATTAATATCTGCCATATTTGATTAATACGTTTGTGTCTTCTCCTGAAGGCTCTGGAACCATGCCTTGTTACACTCTACTACTTCTCAGTGAAAAGTATGTTAGAACTAGAAGAATTGGCCCAAATATCTTGGCTCTCAACTTTATGCTCAGCTCCCAAGACTATCCATGATGTGCCCTGCCATTAGCTCCAGAATAAATCCTGACCAGAGTGGGTAGCCATGCTTTAACCATATTATTACTATGACCATTATCCCTTGGCCCTGATGAGGTGACCTGTCATCCTCAACTTCTTAATCCAGACAACTTGCTGGAACTTGAATACATCTGGGATTCTAACCCCATTTGATGTCACTACTATTTAGCACAGCTCTTTCCATCTCCTTTCTGTGTAGGCTGAATGCCATCCTTTATGCTAGCCAATATGAGAAGGCTCCTAAGGCAAGTTTGCTACCCAGGACTATCAAGTGCTTCCTGCTTGATGCTAAGCTGCTTTGGTGGGAGGAGGATTGTGGTCAACATCTATTCCAAAGCTTACTCTATGTAAGGAACTGAGCTGAGCATTTGCAAAGGGAATCTTATTCATGTCTCATAACAACCCTTTGAGATAAATACTAAGAGTATTTCCAGTTATAAATGAGAAAATTAATGTTTAAAGAGGTAAAATAACTTGGCTAAGGTTATACAACCAAAGTTACCTGAGAGATAGTATTTTATTAGAGTAGAAATCTATTGGCCGTAATCTCCAGGCTTTAGACTGCCGTGTGTTGACTGTTATTGATTAACACAACTTAGAATCAGGGTGGGCAGATTTGGGGACAAAAAGGGGAGCTCTTATGAATAACATCACACAATTCAAAATTTTAAAAAAGTGTTATTGAATCCCATAGAGAATATATATTTAGTATCATTGAAACACTTTTAGATGAATATATTTGAGTAGTAGAGGCTTATTTCTAATCTGTTGTCCTGAAATGGATGGGTTCCAGAAAGACCTCTTACTCCCCTGGATCTGTCACAACCTACATGATGATCAGTTTCACCACACATTTTTGGACACTATTATTTGAACTTCTATCACACTCCAGTGGAGAACAGTTCCCTTGGTCAAAATGTTATAAGAGGACTGAATAAAATGTTATGAATTAGAGCAGATGCATACTTGTCCCTTTATTTAAATCCTTCTTATGTCCATTTTAGAGAGAGTTGATATTCCTAAAGTGTGGGAGGGTTAATAAAACCAGTTTCTAACATGGTCAACCAAAGACTGAGTGATGTATGAAGAGTCAGTGATACATTGTGTTATAGACTCACCCCTAAATTCATATGTTAAAGTCCTAAGCTATATTTGGAGATAGAATCTTTATGAGGTAATTATGTTTGAGTGAGGTCATAAATGTGTGACCCTAATCTGATAGAACCAGTGTCCTTATAAGAAGAGGAAGAAACATCAAAGATCGATCTCTCTCTCTCTCTCCTCTCTCCTCTCTCTCTCACTCCATGATAGCACAGAGGAAAAACCAGGTGAAGACACAGCAATAAGGTGGCCACCTACAAGTTAGGAAGATAGGCCTCACGAGATGGATTTCTAGTTTCCACAACTATGAGAAAATAAATGTCTGTTGTTTAAGCCACTCAGCCTGTGGTATTTGGTATGGCAGCCAAGAAAGCTAACACACATGGCTTCTAAGATTAGTCACCAGACTTTCTGTCATCCCTCGGCTTTTTTTACCCAACCCAACACTGTAAGACTCTAAGTGCTTTACAGAGGTGATGGTTCAACCAAAACAATGCCTCCTTTGAACTAGAAAGTGATTTCAGCTCTAATTTTCACAGTCTTACTGCTCTACCTTCATCCACAAACCAGAAAACTTAGAGGGCAATACCTCACAATCCTTGAGCACTATACTGTAACCAGCTAGCCAACCAGTTGACCATTAGAAAAATGATTTTTTTGGTCACAGTATAAGGCATTATAACATGCAGCCTCTGGTTATCACCTTGATTATCAGAATATGGTCTTTTTGCTTTTTCCCTTTCAAATTAGTTGGCTCTATAAACATATAGTAAGACTGTAATATTATTATGATCATAACTTTGGACTTTCTAATGTAGCTTCATGGTCTTCTCTCCTTATCCTATCATAAAATTATAAACAGGAAATTGACCTTCTGACACTTTGAATATGATAATATAATCTCACGATCACCTTTCTTGAACATTATAATGCAGCCTATAGGTCACTGTCTTAGGATATGATGTTATGGTTTTTGAGTCACCAAATAGGGCATTTTAGTTCAATCTACTGGCCAATGTCCCTGGGAACTAGTTTTAGTAAACATGTGAATACCTAAGGGTTAACTTTCTCCATTTCTGCCTTGCTTTTCTCTCTTTGTACTCCCCTTCTTTTATTCCAGCAGACCTTGTGACAGAGCCTTGTGTGAAAAATGACAAGTTGCAAAATCTAAGACTTGAGCATGCTGACAAGTTTACTTATTTTTGTACAATTCCAACAAATGAGTGAAATAATGGAGTTATCTATCTGCAGGATACAATTAGAAAATGCATTTCCTTTAAAAATCAAAGTGTCAGTGCAAGATAATGCATTGAGACTTTGTTCAACTAATAAAAATTCTTACTCTTTTAATTAGTGGAATGAAATATCACTTGTGACCAGTGCCTCTTGGATCAATATTACTCTTCAGTGCTCTATAAAGAGGCTTACAGAGAAAAACTATGACACTCTATGGCATCCATTTCTGCCCATGGGTCTCTAGTGCTGCTGATCTGCAAAGGCTACATGGAGAATCCCATGGTGTTTCCATAAGCACACTATTCTACCTGGATACCAAGGTCTTTCCAGCCTTCAGGACTACTAGGATATGAGGAGAAAGCAGGCACAGTTGATCATCACTGCTCCATGCCTTTAGTTATCATTTCAACTTGACTAACAAATTTAAAGCATAATTTCTCTAACAGTGAAATTTAAATAAATGTCTTTAGATTTTTAGTTTTTAATTTCCTTCTTTAAAACATCAATGTAAGGCTCCTTGTTGAGATGTGGTAGATGTCAGAGAAAAGAAGTAAATCTGCATGTCCATAGCTAAAATTCAGTTATGCCTGGACATGTCATATCATGTTCTCAGTTCTTGTCACTGGTTCATACCATGGTATTTACCCTCTTATGATTAAGAGGCAAACGGGAAATGAACAACTGACACTGAGGACCTGCCTTGAGTCTGGAACTGTTTGACAAAGAGGATGAAAATAAAAATTTTTCTTTTAAGTCCAGACACTAAGGTTAACAAAAAACTGCCTCCATCCCCCACTCTGCCTGGGGAATAAGTCTTGGAAAATCATTTTTATGATCAGTAATTTGGGACATTACTCAAGGTATTTTCTTTCCTATTTTCTTTCCTATGCCTTTAATCCTAAAGGAAGGTGTCTCAAGTTCACAGAGATAATCTGAAAGACTAAATCAAATGCAATAGTATAATGCTTGGTTTTTCACTCTAGAAGTCTGAGTAATAAGCCTATCTTGTGGCTGAGTGACAGAGGTGTATAGTAATGGAGAAGAAAACAATCCTGAGAGAGAGCAGGAGAGTTTGTGGAGTAGGTTTCAGGAGAGGAGCAATATAGCATCAGCATAGAGCAAGGGGAAGCCTACCTAGAGCAAGAGAGGGAGCCTTTTCTCCTTAGACTTTAACTCAATTAAAAATGTGACATCAGTTCACATTAGTTTATTAGTGATATATTATCTATCAAAGGCCCATATTAAATAATTCTGTTAAATGAGCTGGCACTGGAACACCCAGGAATACCATTGGAGCAGAAAGATGTTAATTACTCCCAGTGAGAAAACTTAACTATGTTAGATCATCTGTTGGAAATTCAGCATCATTTGTTTTTTGCTTTTTGGTGGTTTTTTTTTTTTTCAGTATTCTCTCATATATTACAAGGGCTACAAGTTTAGGAGTGCCATTTCCAACCAGTTTCTGCTTTAGATTCTGCCACTGAGAAGCATTCACGTGAGTGATGGAAGATGAAAGAAAAGTTGAAGTCATATTGTGTTTGTGACAGATATGAGCAGATGTGTGGGTTTTAGCAGATGGTAAAAGTGTGCCAGGAGTTGAAAGTACATTTTAGTGAATCACCCACTTTAGTCTTGCATACTGCTGAGGTAATAGGTAGTGGTTTCTGTTTATTCTATCACACATTAATTTCCTAGAAGCCATTATAAGCTTTTTCTATCATTCCTTAAATTCATCTAATGTAATTTTCTATATGAAATATCTCCTTGCTTGGATTCTTATAGTACTTTCTGTATTCCTGACCAAATCACATCTGCAAAAAGGAGACTACTAGGATGAGGTGGATGGGAATGGCTTAGAAAAAGAAAGTGTTAGAAGAAACAGAAAACACATATAAGGATTTCATAGCTCTTCTAGGGATGTAGAGTCAGAGTCTTGCTGTAGATACCCTACCTGTTCAGCAATATGACTTTGGGCTATTTGTCTGGGAAATCTAAATATCATGGTACCCCTGTACACATAATTGTTTCAACTAGTTTAGTTTCAACATCTCTTCTCTCTTGTCTCTTCATCTTGTTCATTCTTTTTATCCCACATGTTTTATTGTTGCTCAAATACGGTTGTCTCCATTCTCACCACCACCACTCCCCACCAATCCTAGCCATCCCCACTTCCCACTCTTGATCCTACCCCCCTTTGGTTTTGTCCCTGTGTCCTTTATACATGTTCCTGAAAACACTTCCCTCCTCTACCCCCATTATCTCCTCCCACGTCCCCTCTGGTTACTATCAATTTGTTCTTAATTTCAGTATCTCTGGTTATATTTTATTAATGAACAAAACAAAGGAAAGAAACAAACCAAAAAATGTTTTAGCAAGCTATTCCTTACCTGTCTTTCCACATTCATCTTTTTTAAGGAGTTAGAATTATTTATGGTCTATATTCTTTTGTTTTTTCAATGATTATACTAGTTCCATTTTTACAGTTTAATTTACACACATTGTGAATGATTGCCACAATAGGTTCAGCTAACATTCATCATCTCATATAGATGTAATAAAAAGAAAAAAAGAGCAAGAAATTTTTTTTCTCTTTGTGATGAGAACTCTTAAGATTTACTCTCTTAACAACTTTTCTATATATCACACAGCAGTGTTAACTATAGTCATCATACCAGGTACCAGGGATATATTATATCCCTAGTACCTATTTATCTTAAAACTGGAAGTTTAAGCTTTTGGTCCACCTTCCTCCAATTCTCTCTTCCCATTATACTAGTTACTTTTTTCCAGAGTTTTTAAAATTTTTTGAAACTATTTTAAGTTGTTGTAAGCAGACCTATATCACTGCAACATCCAAGCACATGGCAGGTATTCCATCCATAATTTCTGAATCTAGATTGAATAGCAGAAGTTGTTTTTAATCACCCCTTGAAAATATCTCATACTCTATTGGCCCTTATGGCTGAACAAGCATATCAAACTAATGTCACCACAAGCACTCTACAGGTCTGAGTTCCATGTCTCACTCCTGATTATAGCTATGAGTTCAGTTTAATCTGGATTGTTAGACACAACACCTTCAATTCATCCAGAGTGACATTCATTATTTTTTTGTCTCTCAACCAGAACAGTCTCCAGAGAAGACAAATGTTTTGAAATATCTAGGATTTCCTCCAGAGCATGTGCTGGAATCCAATTAGCACATCTCATTGGAATCTCCTATACACTGAGCTATACTTGCTGATCTGCCATCAGCAAGTTGTGAATAAAGTCCTGTGCCAAACATAACATGATATACCAAAACATCATAAGTCCATGTTTTCCATTTGGAGATTAATTTACTCAATTATGAAATTTTGCTTTTGTAATATTTTATGAATGAAGTGATTAAAATAATCCCCCTTATCATTTCATGATACAATGATAAGTGGATGGAGTGATGGTCTACCAATAATTGAAGTTCATTAACACTGGGATGTTTTTCTTCTGATTCTCATAATTTTCTAGAGCAATATGTTGATAATGTTCCTCATTTGTAAAATTATTTGAACATTTTCCAACTTGTGTATGCCTAAACTTTAACTTCATAAATATACATAGCATTCCTCTATTAATATGTTAATGACTATTATAAAATATAAACAGAAATGTCAATTTTAAAAGGCTAATTTAAAATGAAATAAACTATATTTTAAACATGTTGTTTATCATGTGGGCTTTGTGTTATTATTAGCTAATGCCTAAAGGCAAAATGTAGACTTAGGGCAAAGCTTCCTCAAGTCATAGTGTTTTAAAGATATTTCAAATATCCTGATAGATAACACTGATTTCTTGGCTGATTCTTTTCAGATCTTATTATATCGCCGTCGCTTTTACCTCTCAATATTGATCACTTTTATTCTATGAGTGGAAATGTCCGCACTGTCATTTTCTCACCATTTTCTTCCACTTGCATTCTAAGGAATACTTTATATTGTGCTCAATCTGCAGGTTTTTTGTAGGAATTTTTCAACAATTTGTCCTTTATAAAAAACTAGTTTAGTTAAAACTTGATAAATGATAAATCCATTTAATCAGGCAGACAAAAACTATAAAATGTCACCATTTACTAAAAGTGAATGAAGTATAAGGTAGCACTATCCACTGCTCCCATTTTGGAACCCCGCTATTTCACCAGCTGCACTTGAGGTTGGACCATCTACCAGGTGGGCTAATAAAGATAATAGTGTTAATCCATTTATTAAAATTTAGTAAAACTTCATTATTTTTGATAAAATATAAAAAATAGAAGCCCTAACATTTTTCTATCCATATTGCCATGAATTATCTTGAACACCCCCTGAGTGTTTATTACCCATTTTGGAAACCACTGGTCAAGGACATTGTTTCTCACTAGGTGGTTCATGAACTGAGAAGAAAATGTTGTTTTATCTTCCACCAATTCCTAACTTGGTCCACTGCCCACTTCTGGCTTTTAAAAAATGGCTGTGCTTCCCTCACTTCTCCACAATATCCATTTTGGCATGTGTTTAAGGCTGAAAAATGTTTGTAATATACCTATGACCCAGCACTCCGTTATTTCTTCTAAGTAGTATCTTTGGAAAACCAGAACCCAAAGCACTGTTTTGACTTCTTTACTCAAAATGTATTCCCCTGCAGTTGATCAGGGTATGACAAAGAGGAGGTAACAATGTACCTTTGAGGTCAGCCAACCAGTACTTAGTAAATAGGAACTTGGACACAAGCTGGCTGGCCGGCCTTGTTCTCAGGCATGAGAGAAGGAATGCACAAGTCTCAGTCCCAGTTCCTTGGGTCACTAAGAACCTCACACCAATTGCTGTGGAGTATTTAAAATTCTTCATATGTCACTCTCATGAAACAACCACAAGGGCATCACTTATGATGACATGAGAGCAATTATCCTTTCCAAGATCTTTCTCTTAACATCACCAAGGGTTCTATTTCTAGCTTCAGCCCTACATGGATACCTCTGAGACCCAGAGAAGTTTAGGGGAGTAAAAATTGGTAATTGTCTCATATGCCTTAGGTTCTCAGAATTAAATATAAATGTATGAGTTTCACTAATCCACAAAAAGAGATTTAAAACTTTATATTGAAGTCAATGGGCAATTAAAAGTTTGTGCACATAAGTATAACATAATCAGGCTTCTGTTTTAGAAAAACTCTTGCAGGAGTTTTCTTAGGAAAATGCCAAGTGGTTAGAGTTTATTCTCTTGAAACCCCCATATTCTCTGAGTTTTTTGTATCCCCTTGTTTAATTAAGTGCCCCTTTGAAACTGTAATCTATTTAGTCAGCAACTTCACATCTTTGTATAACAACTGGTTCTATCTGTTGACCACTACTAGACCTGGGAGAATCACATAGTCCTATATCAGTGGGCCACACAGAGGCTTTCCAAAAATATAAGCTCAAGTCAAGACTCTGTGATTACATACTGAGTTCCAGGTCTCTAAATACTTCATTACCTCCTTTTATACATGCCTTCTTTTATTTTAAAAAGAAAAAGCCCATGCTTATTTTTCTACAATATTGTCATCAGCCTTCTCAGTAACAGACTTAGGAACAAGTTATCACAGAAAACAAGGACCTCCATATGTGACAAGGAGAGGAAATATGGAATATGGTTAGGAAACATGTTACAGTTCCAAGGGTTTACCATCAACAATCACAAGGGCGAAAAATGAGCTGAAAAAAATTGAAAGAACCTATCACTATTATTTATTTCAATACATGGGTTTTGGTAGATATAAATTTAAGAACTTGCTTGTGAAAAATCCTAGCTAGACTTATATGCCTTGCTATCAAAGTAATTAAGGAAAGGAGAATTGGAAAGGAAGAATGGAGGAAAGTAAAAGGGAAGAGTATTTTCTGATTCTATATTATGTATCAGACCCTGTAATAACCATTTTCTTATGTAATTTACTTATTCCTTACAATAGCCTAGCAAAGGCAATGATGCGGACCCTGGGTCAAGGGGTCCACCACATTGTGGATGAGACACGACAAATTCACATGGACTACCAAGTCCTGTAGAGGAAAAGGGTCAGTATGGCTTCTCTCTCAAAAGGAGAAAAGGCCTCAGCCCTTGTTTTGACAAGCTTTTATTACTTTTCTGGGCACATTACATGATGGTCCTCATTTACTATGCACAGGTTCGCTTTAGGTGGTTACCTTTTACAGAAAACAAAGGAAAGGATGCCGCTAATCACATCACAGAAGAAGGATATTTGTAAATGTGGAGGGAAAAGTGGTTGAACTGGTTAAAGTCATCCTTGGTAGGTTTAGCACAGATGTTAGGAAGTTACAGTAAGTACTTGCTGCCTCAATTCAGGGTGAGGGAATTTTAGAAAAGAGCAAGTCTCAAAGTGGCCTAGGTACAATGCAGGCCTGATTCTCCACAGGAGAACCTATCCATGGGCATGGGTCCTGTGTATCTCTGAGTGGGAGCTAGGCCCATGTCATGCAGAATAGTCTCCTACACAGCAATATTCATACATTACCACTTTTAGAGGATTATGATTGTATTAATCGAACATGAAGAATATTTTTAGTCTTCATAGGAAAACTCTCCTTTGCTTTATATTAGTCCAGGTTACTACATACACTTTCTACTCAGAAGTTCTTTCTGGGGAAGATTTAAGATGGCAGTAAAGTAGGTGGAAGTTACACCCATCTCCTCCCAGGACCAAACTTGAATTTCAAGTAAAATATAGAACAACCAACTTAAATAACCAACTGAAGACTAGCTGAATGATAGTCTTATAACAAAAACTTTACAGAAAAAGCTATGCCTAGATTGGTGGAAAGGGTGGAGATACGCAAATGACTTGCCACACTTCCATAGTCTGGACCTAAGAATCTGAAGGGATATTTCAGTTGCAAAGGTTCCCCATTAGAAGCTTAAATCTCAACCCCATGATAGGCTCTCAGGCCCAGAGCACCAAAGCCAGCAAGAGATGCTGACATAACATCTGGCTGCGCAAATTAGCAGGACTTCTGGCTGCCAGGGAGAGACAAGACACCCTCTTAAATAGCCAGCACACAAAATCTCATTTGCAACAAGTCACCTTGGAGTCCAACAGAGGGAGTGTGCAGTGGACAAGAGTCATGTGAAAAGCTATTGGGTTTTGTGGCTCCTTGGAGAAAGCTGAAGTGATAGTTGCCAGTGTCCCTATGCTGAGTCCTCCTCCCACACCACGAAACCATCTGTCTTGGACAAAGGGCTCTTCTCCATACAACATCAACCTGAGGAAATGCAATAGCCCCATCCTGTGACTTCCTGTCCCCCAAAGCTCATGCCCTGCAGAGGAGTTAGCTGCATGGACCTAGGGTATAAAAGTCTAGAAATACTCAGGGTGGGGAGGTGGGGTAGTGGCTGAGCTTCCTGGCTCTGAGGCAGGGGCTAATTTCCCACCATATCCTGATCATGACCAGTGCTTTCTGTGCATAGGAGATACACTGGCTCCACCCTGTGGATTCTTGGCAGCCTTATGCTTCCAACTACTGACAGCCCTGCCCTACTTATCAGGGGTTCTCCAGGAGGTCCGGGCAGAACCTAGGACATACTGAGTTGAGTGATTCTAAGAGAGGGGCCATTGTTCCTTCGCATGCCCAGCCACCACATCAAATCTTGGACTGTTTGGACCTCATAAACTCTTCTGGTCTCACACTGATTATCCCCTGAGATCCCACCCTACCACAAAAGCTCTATAGGATCCTGGAGGGTGGCATCCAACCTTGGGGCACTCTGGAACTTTTGCTGAATGCCTTCAGACCCAGCACTGACACCCAGTTTGAACCCGTATTAATCTGGTAAACACCACTCACCTTTTTGTGGTGACACAGTGAGAACCTACCTCATATAACTTAAGACCACTAGAGGCTCTTTAAGTCATAGAGCCTAATAGGCAGCTGACATGTGGAGGCAGGTATGAGCAGATCTCAGGGTGTTTTGGGCCTTTTGCTGTCCTGCCACAAGCCTTGGAGCTGGTAGAATCAGGCCTAATGTGCGGCTTGTTTTTCTAAAGCACTCTCAGTCCCAGCAGAGGCAGCCATGAACTATAGATTGCTTTGTACCCTCAAACAAGTGGCCAAGGGCTAGTTGCAGGCTACACTTGACATTGACCCGAACCAGAGTATTTCCCAAGAGGCCCCAGAAACAACATAACCAGGGAGCTTCAGACAACATCAGAGCAGGATCCAATTGCCTTCAGCAGTGGCACATCTGAAAGAAAATCTCAGCAGGCACCAGACCCTGCTAAGGTGAATTATACTCTGTGTGGTTAGCACATAATAGTTTGTACTCTGTGGTCAGGGCCTACCCTCACAGCCAGCCTGAGAGTCGACCACACACACACGAATGGGTCAATAACAATTAAGACTCAGTTACAACAGAAGGGCTAACAAAATCCACACAAGTGACATTCCTGAAGCACCCAGTTCAGGTAATCAATGAGACACCATCACTGATCCCACAAGACACCTAATACATGAGACCAAACTACCAAGACTGAGAGGCATAGAAGATCTACCTAATACACAGAAACAAAAACAAAGAGGCAGCCTAAATAGGAAGACTAAGAAACATGTCCCTAATGAAAAGACAGCAGAAGTCTTCAGAAAAGGAGCTAGTGAATTGGATACAAACAATCTACCAAATACACAGCTCAAAACAATGGTTATAAAAATGCACAAGAAACTTAGGAGAAAAATGAATGAAATCAGTGAGGACTTAAACAAAAACCAGTAAGCATGAAAAAGGGCACAGAAACCATAAAAAAGAACTAGTCAGAAATGAAATATATCATATCTGAAATGAAAAAATACGCTAGAAAGAATAAACTCCAGGTTAGATGAAGTAGAGAATCAAATCAGTGATTTGGAAGACCAAGTAGCAGGAAAAAAACCCAATCAGAGCAATGAAAAGAAAAAATAATTTTAAAAAATGAGAATAGTTTAAAGAACCTTAGAAAAAAACATGAGGTGTAATAACATACACATCATGGAGATACCACAATGAGAAGAGAGAGAGCAAGGGGTTGAGAAAGTATTTGGAGAAATAATGACTAAAATTTCCCTAATCTGGTGAAGGAAAAAGACACACTAGTTCAAGAACTGCAGAAATCCCAAACAAGATGAACTCAAAAGGCCTATACCATGACACATCATAATTATAATGGCAAAGGTTAAAGACAAAGAGAGAATCTTAAAAGCAGTATATAAAAGAGTTAGTTACTGATAGTCGACCTCCTATAAGATTACTCACCGGAGATATTTTAGGTGAGAAGGGATTGAAAAAATATTCAAAGTGATGAAAAACAAAGACCTATAAGCAAGACTACTTTCCACTGAAAAGCTAGCATTTGAAATTGAAGGAGAAATAAAGAGCTTCCCAGACAGAAAAACAAAAAGAAAAGCTAAAGAAGTTCATTACCACCAAAGCAGTAGTACAAGATGTGTTAAAGGGTCTTCTTCAAGTAGAAGAAAAAGAAAAAAAAAGCAATGAAACACAGTTTTGAATAATACAATGGCAATAAATACCTATCTATCACTAATCACATTAAATGTAAATGGCTTAAATCTTCAATCAAAAGACATAAGGTAACTGAATGAATAAGAAAACAAGACATATATATGCTGTCTACAAGAGACCCACCTCAGAATAAAAGATACACACAGACTAAAATAATGGATGGAAAAGATATTTCATGCATATGGAAATGAAAAAAAGACTATGGTAGCAATACATAGACCAGACAAAATAGATGTCAAAAAATGGCTGTAATAAGAGACAAAGTAGGATACTATAATGATAAAGGGATCAATCCAACAAGAGGATATAATTCTTGCAAACATTTATTCATCTTACATAGGAGAATTTAAACATATAAAGCAAATTTTGATGGACATAAAGGGAAAGATCAACAGAAATACAATCATAATATGGCATTTTAACATCCCATTGACCTCAGTGGATAATCTGCCACACGAAAAATCAACAAGGAAACAGCAGCCTTAAATGACACACTAGATCAAATAGATTTAATTGATGTCTTAGAGCATTTCACCACAAAGCAGCAAACTGTACATTCTTTTTAAGTGAACAGTAAACATTTTCTAGGATGAATCACATGTTAAAACATAAAACAAGTCTCAATAAATTTAAGAAGATTGAAATCATATCAAACATCTTCCCTGATCATAATGTTATGAAACTAGAGATTAAGTATCATAAAAACTTGAAAAACACACAAATATATGGAAGCTAAATAACATGATACTAAACAATGAATGGGTTTACAATGAGATCAAGGAAGAAATCAAAAGATACCTTAATACATGTGAAAATAAAAACACAACAACATAAAATCTATGGGACACAGAAAAGCAGTCCTAAGGGGAAAATTCATATTAATACAAGCCTATGTCAAGAATTTTAAAAAATCTCTAATAAACAATCTAATGTTACATTTAAAGGAACTAGAAAAAGATCACTGAGCAAAGCACATATTGAGTAGAAGAATTGAAATAATATATATCAGAGCAAAATAAATATAATAAAGTCTAAAAATAAAAAAAAAATCAATGATATCAAGAGCTGGTTCTTTGAAAATCCAAGTGAGATGCATCAACTTTTAATGAGACTCATCAAGAAAAAAAAATGGCAATGAACAAAATAAACAAGCAAGCAAAATACAACCAAAGACATAGAAATAAAGAACAAATTGCCAGTAACCAGAGGGGAGGGGGCTAACAAGGGAAAGAAAAAGAAGAGTTGTCAAGGGACATATATAAAGGACCCATGGACAAAGCCAAAGGGGAGAAGGATGGAAAGTGGGGGTGGGGGGTGGCATAGAGGAAAGTGGTGGCAGGAAAATGGAGACAACTGTACTTGAACAATTTTAAAAAATGCAATAAAAAAAAGAAAAAAGTGACAGGACCCAAAATAATAAAATCAGAAATAAAAGACTAGAAGTAATAACTGATATCTCAGAAACACAAAGGATTATTAGAAGATCTTATGAACAACTAACTATATGCCAACAAAGTGGACAATCTGGAAGAGATAAATAAATTCCTAGAAACATATTATCTTTGAAAACTGAATGAAGAAGACATGGGGAATCTGAACAGACCAGTTACAACTAGTGAAATTGAAGCACTAATTAAAACTTTCAACAAAAGTCTTCAACCAAATAGCTTCACAGGTGAATTTTACCAAAAATTCAAAGAAAATTATGACACTGAAGAAAGAAATTCAAGAAGATACAAGTAAGTGGAAGTATATACTGTGTTCATGGATAGGAAGAATTAATATTGTTAAGATGTTCATACTACCCAAAGCATCTTTAGATTCAACACAAGCCCTATCAAAATAACAATGACTTTTTTCTTGGAACTAGTACAAATAATCCTAAATTTATATGGAACTACCAAAGGCCCAGAATATCCACAGCAATCTTGATAAACAAAAACAAGTTGGAGGAATCATGATACCTGATATCAAACTGTACTACAAGGCCATAGCAATCAAAACTGTGTGGTACTAACATAATAACAGACACATAAATCAATGGAAGATAATAGAGAGCCCAGAAATAAACTCATGCCTATATGGTGAATTAATATTTGACAAAGGAGGCAAGAAAGTATGATGGGATGAGGGAAGTCTATTCAATAAATGGTGTTAGGAAAATTAAACAAATGCATGCAAAAAAGAAACTAGAACACCTTCTTACATCATATATAAGAATGAACTCAAAATGGATTGAAGACTTAAACATAACTCGATACTGTAACACTCCTAGAAAAAAAAAACACAGTAAAACCTTGGACATTTCTCTTAGTAAAATTTTCTCTGTTACATCTCTGAGGGCAAATGAAACAAAAGAAAAAATAAACAATCAGGACTACATCAAACTGAAAAGTTTTTTCACCACAGAGGAAACCACCACCAAACTAAAAAGGGAATCCACTGAATGGGATACCATATTTACCAATGATAAATCTAATAAGAGGTTAATATCCAAAATTTCTAAAGAACTCATACAACTCAACACACACACACACACACACACACACACACCAATCCAATTAAAAAATAGGCAAAGGACCTAAATAGACACTTCTCCAAAGAAGATGTACAGATGGCCAATAGACATATGAAAAGATGTTCAATGTCACTGAACATCAGAGAAATGTAAATTAAAACTACAAGGAAATACTGCCTCATACCTGTCAGAATAACTATCACTAATAAATCAACAAAAAACAAGTATTGGGAAGGAGGTGGAGAAAAGGGAACCCTAGTGCGCTGTTGGTAGGAATGTAGACTTGGTGCAGCCACTAAGGAAAACTATTTGGAGGTTTCTCAATATAGTTAAAAATGGAACTGCTTTATGGTCCAGCAATTGCACTTCTGGATATATATCTTAAGAAACCCAAAAATGAATTTAAAAGAATATGTGCACCTGTATGTTTATTGCTGCATTATGAAAGAAACCCAAGTGTCTATCAATAGATGAGTGGATGAAAAAGCAGTGGTTCATATACACAATGGAATACTACTTGGCCACAAAAAGAACAAAATTTTACCATTTTTGACTGCATGGATGGACCCAGAGGGTATTATGCTAAGTGAAATAAATCAGTCAGAGAAAGACAAATGCCATATAATTTCACTTATGTATGAAATCTAAAGAACAGTATAAACAAACAAAACAGAAACATACCCATAGATACAGAGAACAGACTGATGGCTGCCAAAGGGGTTGGGGATTGAGACTGGGTGAAAAAGGTGAAGGGATTGAGAAGTACAGATTGGCACTTACAAAATAGTCACAAGGATGTAAACTTCAGGATAAGAAATATAATTTAAAATATTATAATAAGTATATATCATGATAGGTGGCTACTGAAAATATCAGAGGGAACACTTTTTAAAATATTAGTATATGATTCTCTAACCACTATGCTACACTACTGAAATGAATATAAAATATTATTGAATATAAACTGTAATTTAAAATTTTTGATTTTTAAATATTTTAAAAAGTTATATATATATATCATATCATATATCATATCATATCATATATATATATATACATATATATCTTGATCTGTTTAATGTTATTGTTCAGACATCTGTGACTTGGAGCTACCTGCTCTCAAACAATGCAAGACTTCACTTTAGCATTCTCTTTGGTTACCCCAGTCTCTCTGGTATATGTTCTTTTCTGTCTCACATATCTTTCCACCTTTCCTTCATGGTTACATGTATGTTTGGATCTGAGGAACAACAACAAAGTAACCAAAACTGAAGAATAAAATACCAAGAACGTTTTGGTATGCTACCCTATGCACTATTCAGGCACTACCACCTGATCTCCCTACACATATATCCTGACTTCCAATTGCTCTAAGCTCCCAAACAGCCCTTATGTCTCCAACCTGTTCTCACAATTATTCTACTAATTGAAACCATTTACCTCACTTTTTCCACAGAGAAAATCTCTCTCTGTTAGCATGGCAACTCAGATGTGGCCCTCTCTGGAAGCCCTCTCTAATTCCCCAAGGCAGTCACACAATTCTTTCCCTGTATTTTTGTCATTTTGTACAGTAATTTTTATGCCCATGCCTATGGATAATAAACTACTATAGGACAGGTTGTTAATCATACTTGTCTCTAAAACTTAGATTTATAGTACTCAATTAATATTGCCTCACTGTTCAAAGGAGTGCATGAATAAAAGAAGCCTTTGGTAACTCAGCAGAAACTATAGCATAGTGTAGGCAAAATAGATGCAAGGAGTCCAGTGCTTTTGGATACTCTCAGAGGAAGGTTTGCATTTGGTGACCTGGATATTGCTAGGGTAACTTCTAGTTCTTGAGGTACCTTGAGGCTCTGGTACCACAGACCCTTGAGATAAATTTAACATTTCATATAACTATGTCATTAGGTACCTTGAGGCTCTGGTACCACAGACCCTTGATATAAATTTAACATTTCATATAACTATGTCATTGTCACAAACATCCAAACTGCCCGCTTTCCTTTGAAACTCATTTTATATTTTAAATTGTTCTTCACAGTTAAGCTGACATATAGGTTTGAATTCCAATAAACATTCCTAAATGGAGAGATATCAGTAAAGTAGAAAGCATTTAATTTAAGAGGAAATGATGTAGGATTACCCTTTAAATGAATGACTCTCTAACAACTATGGAAAAGCAGTGTTGGGCAGTGCAAACTATACACAGCAGGTAGTCAGTAAAGCTGACTTGTCTTCTCTTCTCCCCACGAGTAGCTGGATAGTAGAGCCAAAACCCAGCTCAGCTTTTTTCACAGGTGTAATGCAGTTATCTTCAATGGCAGAAAAAGAAATTAGCTATTGGAATCCTAGCAAATTCAGGAATCTGCAAGGCACTCTCTGGAGGTGACTACTTTCACTCCAGAACCATGCAAGTAGCCCAAAGTGATCCGATTGTTTTTAAAAATGAGAAGACGATGTCATTCACTTTACAGTTTCTGGCTGGTTTCACCATGAATACTTTCATAGACTGAAGCAAAACCTTACCAGAAAGACAAGAACCCTAAAAACCTGTTTTTTTTTTTGTTTTTTTTTTATTTCAATCATTGTTCAAGTACAGTTTTCTGCCCCCTACTCCCGTTCCAGCCCCTCCACCCAACCCTCCCCCCTTCCCCCCATTACCCCCCACCCTTAGTTTTTGTCCATGTGTCCTCCAAATTTGTTCCTGTAATCCCTACCCATTCCCCCCTGAAATTCCCTCTTCTCTCCCCTCTGGCCACTGTCAGAGTATCCCCTATTTCAGTTTTTTTCTGGAAAGTTTTCATAAATGTACTTCAGGCTGGCATTGGGGCCTTTCCCTTACTCAGAAGACCTGGCATGGGAACCCATGTGTGTCCTGACTGCCCTCTGACAGGAACATTAGGGAAAGGGAAGAGATCTAGCATTAATTGTTCAATGGCTTGTATTACTGCTAATTGGTCCATATACTTTTTCTCACTCAGTAACCCCCAGATACAGAAATACAAGCCTCAAAGCCACATGCAGTTTTGCTTTGGCCACTCTACTAGCTCAAACACAAAGGTATTTTCCTTCTTTGTGATTGCTTTAAATATCTTTTTGTGGTTCTTATTTTAAAGGAGAAGTCACCCTCTAGTTTGGATATTTCTTTGTGATGACCTGTTGACCTGCTCCAGCCTACAGGTAAGGGCAAAAGACTTCTGTAATTATTCCTACTTGTTTGTAGACCTGCTTGTATGACTGTAATGGTAATAAAGTCAACCATGGTTATAATAGTTCTATCCTGGAGGAACTAGTGTGCAAGCCACCAACCAGAAATATCCCATATGCCACCATTCACATTAAAACCTATTTGAATGTTATCCCTGGATTAGTGACCCTTACTGTCTATAGTACTCCCTACTACATCTCTGGGGACCCAGGATATTTACTAATGCCTAATACCAACATACCAATAGATGTACCATGTAAAATATTTTGTCCCCTAATTGTAAATAAGAATCAGGAGCTAACACTTTGTAAAGATAACTGTCCCACAGCAATGTCTCCCCCAAAATGTTCCTGCCTCCCTATACCGATGTACACTAGAGTTATACCTTCAAGCAAGTTAGTATTTTCTTGTTATCACAGAATATCATATCATATCACATCATGTCATGTCATAAAGGTGAGTAAGAAGGTCATCATTGAGTGCTGGAAGAGGAACATGGATAGATCTCAGGAATCCTTAACTTTATGGATATTATACAAAATACTTCACCTGTATGAATATCTGTATTATTTTTCACATGAAAAATTTCCCTAGTTTTTAGCAACTTCTCAAAGGATTTTGAAACAAAGAATGGTTAGTGACCAGGAGCCTAAAGGTAATTCCTCCAAAGCACGTTTGGACATTTAAACCCATCTTTGTTTGGAAGGCTGTGGTTTGCCGCTGTCTCTGCCCTCGGTTGTTAGGGAGCCCTGGCCACTTTTTGGCCTTTCTTTTGCTCAACTTGAGTTTCTCTTTCCCCATATCTTGAGTCCCTCTCCAGGATTTCTACTTATCTGTGTGCAAACATACCCACTGGCCCGAATTATCACTCAAAAGAAATGCTTAAGTTGCCATTCCAGGTTTATTAATGTCAATATAGTCTATAAGCTTATCTAGTATGTATCCTAAGAACATGAAACATCTTCAACAAGGCAGATTTTCCTTTAAAATAAATAGCAAACTCACACTTGTCATATTTATCCCTGACATAACAGTTTGTCTTCCCCAACAGGCATGTCCCTGATGTTCTGGAAGACATTTGCCACCAGAGAAATGTTTTGAGTCTATGCTTCACATAGGTCCCTCTATCACCCCTGGAAATTTACAGCAGTTCTCTGAGTACAGTAAGTGTCTAAATTGGGGGGGGGGAACCTTTACCAAGTCTCCTCAGAAATGTGTTCACAATAGTCTCCTGTAATAAACTTTTAAATTCAGGGCACAAAATTGTAGTAAACTTAGGTAGTTTTCCTTTTCCATTTGTCCTGTTGTCTCCTTTCTGTTCAGTGTCTGATAGAGGAAAGAGAAGTCATGCACTGCCAATATATACCTTTCCCCATTAGGGCAGCAAATCTCACATGTCACAGAGCAGTTAGTCACCTGTCAAACATAGTTAATGATATAAAAACAAACTAGTCAAGCACTGTGATATTGCTGTATAATTTTCAGAATTGCATAAATATTTTCAATTGATCTTCACAACAACCCTATCAGGTTGGCAGAGAGTATTTCATGTCATGTTACACAGGCAAAGACGTTGTCAAAGAGGTTAAACCCACACCATATGCTAATATCTAAGAAAGATCAGACCCTGGAGGATTTATTTTTACTATAAATTAATCTAGTGTTTATTCCATAATATCAGACTATGTCTCAAATTTGAGAGCACACAAATTCAACCTGAACAGACTACAATTACATTTTGATGAGAACTCTCAATTTACTTTCTAGGTTTCCAGGATAAGAAGGTAGAATTTTTAAGAGATTCTGGGTAGTATGACTGCAGAATAGTATGTAATCATAATGAATGTCAGGTTCTTACTACACAACGGTAAGAAAGAAGGTGCTCCTACTCTTCATGACAGCATGGTTGGAATTGGAGAGCATTATGCTAAGTGAAATAGGTCAGGCGGTGAAATATAAATACCATACAATCTCACCTATAAATGAAACCTAATCAACAAAACAAACAAACAAGCAAAAAAGAACAAGAGACATGGAAATAAAGAACAAACTGACAGTAACCAGAGGGTAGGAAGGTGGGGGATAATGGAGGAAGAAGGGGAAGGGTCATCAAGGAACATGTATAAAGGATCCATGGGCCAAGCCAAAGTGGGTAGGATTGAGGGTGGTAGGTGGGGGTGAGTGTGGTAGGGGGAGAGAGGGGGTGGGAAAATGGAGACAACTGTACTTGACTAACAATAAAAAATAAATAATAAAGTTGCAAAAAATGATCTGCCCTTTTCTGAAGTCATAAAGTAATTACAAAAGTGATTCCATATTCTCCTTTGTATCTGTTAAAAGAAAACAAAAAGGATCTAAGTGATGCTTCCCAGCATTACTCCGATGTACTCAGGGGTTTTCTGACCCAGCAACACCCTAGCCTAGAGCTAGGCCAGTGTAGCATCTCTTGCATGCTACACTTACTGGATGCACCCCACTTACACTTACTGGATGTCTTTAATTTCCTCCTTTCTCCTTCATATGTTTATTGACATAGATTTTCTGGCTGCGTACTTCTGACTTCTCTCCCAAATATTAACCCAAAGGTAACATATAAATAAAGGGAGTGAGAAAAATGAACAAAAGAATTGTGTTTTGTTTCATTTTGTCTTTTTTTTTCCTGGTGACTTGTGTACTTATCCTGCAGATACAGTTATATTGCAGGAATACTAAAACATGAAAACAACTTTTCTCACTGATTAAAACATTTCACTTCTCTTCTTAGTTTCAAGTACTGTGTTACATGTTTTATGAAATCATCTGATTAAGACAACCTTATTAGATTGTCATAGAAAGAATTGTTTATTAAAACATAAAGTCATTAATTATTTCATGTTTCATGGCACTTTGCTGCTTCTTTGCTGTAAGAAAAACAGCACTATTCAGTCTTTCACACACCAGGGACCTTGGTACTCCAACCCTTCTTACCCTTTCAATATCCGTGCTAATAATTATATGAGAAACTTCAGCTGCAGGAACAAAGACCCTACTTCCCTGTCAGAGAGACAAAATGAAGCAAATTTCTGCATACTTGTAGAATTTAGGCTCCTGTTCAAATGCAAACGGACAGAAGAACTTGAGGGAAGAGAGAGACACCAAAAATACTATTATCAGGTATTTGCAGAAAAATAAATGGAAGTGATCCAGAAACATACAACAGATGCTCAATCTCACTGGTAATTAGAGAAGTTAAAATTTGAAACACATACAATATTATTCCACACCAGCAAATTGGGAAAAAATAAAAAGTATGACAAGTCCAAGTAATGATGAGGCTGTAGAGATGTGGAGACATGTATTGCACTATTGATGGGAAGATGAACTAGTACAACCACTTTAGAAACTATTTGTACATATCTAATAAAAGTGAATATTTAGAAACCTTACTACCCAGTAGTTTTGTGTCAGCATATGTATTCTGTAGGCCATCTTAAAATTGTGTCATAAGAGCTGTTCATATAAAAATGTTCATAGTAAAATAGTAAGTAAATTGCAATGTATTCACATAATAAAATATATAGAAATATATTCAGACATAGTACTGAAAATAAGTGAACAGAGCTGGAAAATCAACATAAATAAGTAAGTAAATCTTAGAAATAGGGTGTTGAGAAAAAAATCCCACAAAATATTGCAGAAGAATATTTTCAGTATAACACAATTTACATAAAGTTGAAAACATGCAAATAAATGCCACATACTCTTTAGGAATGCTTAGCAGCACAAAGAAGTGTATGGATGAGATAACGGCAGATCAGTGTCCTGGGCACATTTTAGTGGAGGACTTCCAAATGATGGACTTGATAGGGCCTCAACTAATTTTGTACTTCTTGGATACACTGTGCATAGGTGTTCATTATATTTAAAAGTTTTTTTAAATGTAAAATCTTTCATGATTTATTATTTTAAAAATCTCAGTGAGTTGGCTGTATGTTGAACCTCACTACATTAACCATAGTTCTACTATCACTCAGTTTGGTTCTGGAACTTGAATGGTAGCCCTGCCACTGGTAGTAGGATGATGGACGTGGTCAATGCCAGTGGAAGCCAGGTGAGAAGTCTAACAGTTAAAATGAATATATTCCATTGGCCTGTCAAATAGAAGGTCAGCTATTCTTCTTAACAGAATAAGGTCATGAATGTAAAAGGAAAAAAACAACACAGGACACTCAAGAATGTGATTTAATGTTGTTTCTGAAAGCTTGATTGAACTTTCTATTAAAGGGAAATTTATTCTTATTACTGATGCTTCTGGGTCAGGGACCCAAACCAAGGTACTTTTACGCAGCATAGCTTGCCCCAAGAAAGGGAGACTGATTTTGGTAAAGCAGGGCACAAACTTTTTTCTTTGGTCAAGGAATAGAGAAGGGTGAGTTCATTGTGCGGGGGCTCTGCCCACAGGGCCCCCCCACCCCTGGCCGCCATGGATGAAAATAAGTCTACCAAGACACGATCTGCTTAGGGAGGAAAGGTGGCCAATCTCTCAAATGAGAAGGGCCAAGAGCCTTTTCCTCAATGGGCTTTTATTGGGTTCATTTACACAAGAATTCAGGTAAAGCTCATTAATCATTTCCAGGCAGTAAGGATCAAACAATGGATAACAAAGAACTCTGAGGGCCTATTTTGAGTCAGGGTCAGATAGCTAAAGAGCTGTAAAACTTTGAGGAACAAACTTCTTGTTTGGACCCTTATCATTTAATTGAGGGCATTCTAAACAAAGCAGGTTTCACAGGATTTTATATATTCTTTCTTAGGGCTGATCACCTGGGGAACCTGCCCTTTCCAGCACAGGGCTGCACCACCCTCTGTCATTGTTTCAGGCTCAGATGGAGCAAGGGAAGTAAGGCAGCCAAGAGATTAGGAGATTTCTCACAGACTATGAGAACTCAGGCTTTGTCAAAGCTGAGGGGCGAGGGTCCATCACCACCTTTTGCTGTAGTCCCCCAAAGTTCTTCCTTGGGGTCCTCCCATGTGATCATGCCTGTCTGAGGTTGTACCCCCCTTTGGGGAATCTTACCTGTCATTGGCTAACTGACCAAGCATTGGGGGCCAGTTATGGGTGAAGTAAAAGGAGCAGAAACAGCGCTCCTTCCAGGGAGACAAGTTTTTGTCTCCTTGGTGGCTTATGGTCCAAGGTCACTCCCCCAGCCTTAGCCTTGGCGGGGTTACAGCTTCTGAAACCACGCAGGGTGGTTTCCAACAGTTCGTGCTCTAAGGGTTCTTTCTCCTCACCTTGGAAGGAACTTTCTGTATTTATAGGCTATGGTGTAGAGTAATTAAATTATTTTAGGCATGTGTGGTTATTTTTCTGTTTACTCAGCCCTTTTGCACATTGTTCTTCTGCACACAATACCCCATTGGCATCTTGGTCTCTGTGTTTGGCACCTTGGTCTTTGGTACTGGCAATGCTTTTCACTTCCTGTAAACAAGCATAGGTCATGGCAGTTTATGTATGAAAACATGTTAGGGTCTTTTGGATGGCATTCTGACATTAAAACAAGTTTTCTATGCAGATGTTTGTATTCAGTGTGCAACTTGGACTCCAAAAAGAAAGGCTGCACCTGGAAAACACAGCTGCATCCTCCTGGCTGGTGGATACTGCTCTCCATGCTAGAGGGCCACAGAGTAGGAAAGCAGTGGCACCAGTTTTCAAATTAACAATTTAAAATTACTTATTTCTCCACCAACACACTTACTAAAGAGAACTGCTAGTTTCATTTTTGGGGCTTTAGTGGCCTTGAAACACAGTTATATGTGGGCCCAAGATAGGATGCACAGAGGATCACGTCAGGATGACAAGGTGAAGGCAGAGAGATAGGGTAGGTGGGGAAATGCAGAGAGATAGGGTAGGTGGGGAAATGCAGAGAGGAAAAGACACCTACCTCACAGGTGAAACACTTATAAAGTGTGATCATAAAGAGGTACAAATGAAAAGAATGGCAGTAGATCATGGAAAACCATATGTGGCCAAGGATGGTCAAGACAAAGAATCAAAATTCTGACTCATGAGCAGTGGCAGGTTTGGGGTATTGATCTGTGATTAACAGGCAGTATAATAATCTGGAATTTAGAAAGATCTCCCTATGCTACATCCTTAGTTGCATTTTCCTATGCAATTTCTCTTTGCTTTGCCTTTACATACCTCATTAAACATAAATATGAAACAAGTGAGCAGGGCCTAGGAATCTGAAGAGACAGCAATTATTTAATACCCAGTGAGCAAGTCAAGGAACCAGCCATCAGGGTGGAAAGCAAATTCACTTCCCTGTGGAGAGAGACATCCATCTCTTCAGCCAATCAGTCAGATAAGCTTAGAGAAGTGATTTCCAAACATAGTGAGGCATTGATCTGAAATGAAATGAGAAACCAGATCGTTGAGGGTTTTAGAATCCAGACTAATTGGCTAAACTCTCTCTAAAGGCTTTGAAAGGTGCTAAGTGAAGAAGCAAACTAGTCTTCCATTTTGTCATGCTTTCAAAGAAGCAAACACTTCCAGAGGTTGAAATTTGTCTCTGCTCTGCCCAGCTATGCCACAGAATGCCGGAAAGGTGATACATTATCTTTTCCAAGATAAAGGAGAACCCAACAGGAAAAGAAAACACAAAAACCCTCTAAATATTTTGAACAAAGTCTTATTACAAATATTTTCTTCCTTATCATCTGACCTTCGGTTTAAAACAAGAATAGGACTCCTGGTTGTTTGTACTCTGAGAGGATAGAGTAGAAACATCTTCAAATTTTTAACTATTAGCTGGCTTCCCATGGGAAGTTTCTGATTTTGAACCTCTCAAATCACAGACTATTTGACACAGTGAAGTCCAGTTTGGCAAAAACTTAACAGGTTTTCATGATGGTTCTGCCACTCTCCAATTCTACAATCCTGGATATATCACTTGTCCTCTCTATGATTCAGTTCCTCATCCATAAAACAGGGAAAGTAATAATACCTACCTTATTTGGGCTGAAGTGAAGTTTAAATGCATACTGAGTGCTCAGCAAGTAACTATCTCCAAACAAACCCATTATCCAAATTACTAGTGATTTATGGGTCTGCATGTTTGTTCAAGGTGAAGAAAAGTGAATTGCCTTTCACATCACAAAACCAGTATTTTAGTAATACCTAACAGCACATGTATCTGGGAGACGAGATATGTCCCACAAATCCTTTTTGGCTGTTAGGGTTCGGAAATCCAGCTGCTGGAATTACTCATCTTGTGACTCTAATTCTCAAGCAGTTTGGGGCCTCATGCCATGATCTTTACTGTTTTTCCGTATCCCGTCCTTACTACAAGAGGCTGAACTCTGTCCTAGCTCCCCTATCCCTAGAGTCCATACCCATGGCTTTTGTTTAAAAGGAAAATTAAAATACTACTTTCTTTTTCTTAATATATTTTATTGATTATGCTATTACAGTTATACCATTCTCCCCCCTTCACTCCTCTCCAGCCTGCACACCCTCTCCCACCCACATTCCCCCGCTTTAGTTTATGTCCATGTGTCATAAGTTCTTTAGCTTCTACATTTCTCATACTATTTTTACCCTCCCCCTGTCTATTTTCTACCTACCATCCATCCTACTTATTCTCAGTACTTTTTCCCCCTCTCTCCTCCTCCCACTCCCCTGTTGCTAACCCTCCATGGGATCTCCATTTCTGTGGTTCTGTTCCTGTTCTAGTTGTTTGCTTAGTTTCTTTTTGTTTTTGTTTTTGTTTTAGGTGTGGTTGTTAACAATTGTGAGTTTTCTGTCATTTTACTATACATGTTTTTTATCTTCTCTTTCTTAGATAAGTCCCTTTAACATTTCATCAAATAAGGGCTGGGTGATGATGCACTCCTTTAACTTGACCTTATCTGAGAAGCACTTCATCTACCCTTCCATTCTAAAATTCCATTCTAAGTGAAAGCTTTGCTGGACAGAGCAATATGGGATGTAGGTGCTTGCCTTTAATGACTTTGAATACTTCTTTCGAGCCCCTTCTTGCTTGCAAGATCTCTTTTGAGAACTCACCTGACAGTCTGATGGAAACTCCTTTGTAGGTTACTATCCCAATATCTCTTGCTGCTTCTAGGATTCTCTCCTTCATTTTTACCTTGGCTAATGTAATAATGATGTGCCTTGGTGTGTCCCTTCTTGGGTCCAACTTCTTTGGGACTCGCTGAACTTCCTGGACTTCCTGGAAGTCTATTTCCTTTGCCAGATTAAAGAAGTTCTCCTTTATTATTTGTTCAAATAAGTTTTCCACTTGTTACTCTTCCTCTTCTCCTTCTGGTACCCCTGTAATTCAGATGTTGGAATGTTTAAAGATGTCCTGGAGGTTCCTAAGCCCCTCCTCATTTTTTTTTGAATTTTTATTTCTTCATTCTTTTCTGATTGTATGTTTTTATCTTCCTTTTGGTCCACTCCATTGATTTGAGTCCCAGTTTCCTTCTCATCACCATTGGTTCCCTGTGCATTTTTCTTCATTTCACTTATTGTAGCCTTCATTTTTTATCTAATTTATGACCAAAATCAATCAATTCTGTGAGCATCTTGATCACCAGTGCTTTAAACTGTGCATCTGATAGGTTGGCTATCTCTTGGTCGCTTTAAAGTACTGGTTGTGAGGCTTTGAGTTCTGTTTGAGCCATCTTTTTTTCCCTTTGGTCTGGTCGTGCCTGTTAGGTATGAGGGGCGGAGCCTTAGGTGTCCACCAGGGTGGGACACCCCAGTCTCTGGGTTGTGATGTTGTATGTGGGGGCAGGGTCCAAGAGGGAACAATGGCGCTTACTCCACTCTCTGTCAGACCTCAGTCCTTTCTGCTGCTTCCCCTGAGCAAACTGGGCCCCTCTGGTTCCAATTCCCGTGTGGGTGGGCTTGTGCACCCCATGGGACTTTCCAAAAACCTCTCCTGTGAGACTGGGAGTCTCTCCCTGTGCCTCAACCCTCACAGGTGTTTTCAATCTGTGCCCCAAGGCTCTATTTCCCAGCACTGTGATCCTGGGTTGCACACAGTGCCTTGCTTCACAGTCATCACCTTGCTGGGTCTACCAGTTGCCACTTGAGCACTCAGGGTCCACCCACTGTGGTCTTGTGTGCCCCAAATTCCTTACTTGCCGAGTCCTAATGGTCTCTGCTCTCTGTGCTGCAACCCATGCCCGACTCTGCCCCTCTTACCAGTCTGGATGAAGGTGTCTGTTTTAAATTCTTGGTTGTCTGACTTCCATACAGTTCAATTTTCTGCCAGTTCTGGTTGTTATTCTGTTTCTAAATTGTTATTGTCTATCTTGGTTGTGTGAGGAGCCACAATGTGTTTACCTATGCCTCAATCTTGGCCAGAAGTCCAAAATACTACTTTCTTTGTCTTGTTATTTTCCTACTAGAAAGCTGTTAGGATTTGGACATTGCCCAGCTCCCTCATCTAATATTTTTCTTGCAGCCACCTGTCACCTATTTATTTTTAAGCACTTGGCATTTACCATTATTTCATTTTATATTTAGCTTACTTTTCATACTATTGTCATTATCTACTTCTCTTTGTGAGTTAACATTTTTACATTTAACAATCCTTCCTCATATAATTGACTTTTAAAATATTATTTTATTTCTTTTGCATATTTCTTTTTTGTCCTCTGCTGAGAGTATTAATTGTAACCTGAATCAGGACTGCCAGAATTATTATAGAAGCAATCTTTGATTTTTGTTGTTTCAGTTTTGCTTTAAAATTTTTCTCTCTTATATGTATGTCCTGTTTGTTTGCTTGTTTGTTTGTATTTTATAATAACTATGACACAAAAGTAATTGTCCAGGTGGAATCTGTCCTAATTTATTATCAGTATGAAAAGCAAACAGCTAGCATGTTGCCAGCCAAACCTACAAACCTAGGACATTTTGGGATCCTGTTCCCTTTTATAATCAATAGAAAATGTGATATTGGACTATTTTGTTTTATGTTTTTATTTAAAAATCTTATCTAATTATTCTCATATTATTTCATAATTTTAGTACTTTTCATCATATTTTTAATTTTAATTGTTCAAATACACTTTTCTGCCTTTTACTCCCATCTCATCATATTTTTCATTGACATATTCTATATTGATATAGTTTTTACATTTATTATTTATTTTTATCTTAAAAATGTTTAACTTTTATTTTAAATAAACTTAATTTTCTCTTTGTAAAAATATGTAATGTACTATTTTTTTTTGTTTTAGCTTAGTTTAACTCTTTATTCCTTTATATCTCCTAATCCCTTAGACTTTTTGTCTTGTTTTATTTGTCTTATCCTATTTTGAATTTTAATATTAATTTTAGTACATTTTTATTATATATCAGCCTTTACATGTTATGTTTATATTATATATTTATGCACTTGGGTAATTTTGCTTATTTATTAGTAACTTAAAGGAGATTTAAAATTCTTACATGCAAAAATACATTGAAAGCTCAAAAAATGTCAGTTCTCACCCTGGCTGGTGTAGCTCACTGGATTGAGTGTGGACCTGCAAACCAAAGGATCACTAGTTCAATTCCTGGTCAAGGCACATGCCTGGGTTGTGGGCCAGATCCTCAGGAGAGGGACGTGAGAGGCAACCTCACTTTGATGTTTCATTCCCTCTCTTTCTCCTTCCTTTCTTCTCTCTCTAAAAATAAATAAAATATTTTTTAAATGTCAGTTCTCCACTCATTTTCTTTAACCACATAAGATTTATGTTATTGTGCCTACTTTTTTATTTTAAAACTTTGGCTACTTATTACTTTTAGTTTTATTGTAGTCTAATTTATATTTATTTATTTTAAAAGTATTGAAATCTGAATATGACCTATTGGTATATGCAAACATGACAATTATACAAATATAAAAATAAAAAATGGGCTATGAGCTCTTTTCAGATAACCCCTGTTGACACATAGTCATGCACTATAAATATTAAAACACTGATATAGTATTAAAATCTAAAGAATGTAAAGTAAAAGCTGTTCTCTCTCTATTTCCACCCATCTTGTCAGAGCTCTCCACAATTATAGCCCCTAAAACCTTTAATATGTTTTCTATCATCCCAGATGTCTGTTTGCACAAATATAGATATGAGACCAAATGATAATTTCTTTTCTGCTTCAGTGCAATAGGAAAAAAATATGCTAATTGGAAAGTAAAGAGTGTGTCAAGCTTCATATAGCTATTTATTTATAAAATGTTATTATGTTAGAACCAAGATTGTGGAGGAGTAAATGGAAGCTACACTAACTTCCCAGAACCAGTCTTGAGTTACAATTAACTTGTAGATAAATCATCCTAAATAACACATGAACACTAGCTGGACAGAAACTTATAACCAAGGACAGAGAGAAGAAACCACTTCACCACAATGTGACTGGTAGGGAGTACAGAGGAGGTGCAAGAGGGCTGGCTGGGCTCCCATAGGTAGCAGCTGAAGTTCCAGAGGGATATTTCAACAGCTAAGGGGTTCCTCCTGAGAAGTGTTGGTTCTAAACCCTAAGCTGTGCTCCCCAGCCTGTAGCACCAGACCTGGAAAGGAACCAAGATTAACATCCAGCTGTGAAAAGCATCAGGGTTCTGTCTGTCAGGGAAAGATAGCTAGAAATGCAGAGAGCCACTTAAAGAACCAAAACACAGAATTTCATTTGTAGCCAGTTACCTTGGGTTCCAGCAGAAGGAGGGAACAGTGAACTAGAGATGCATGAGGAGAGTCTGGAGGCTCTGGGGAGAGAATGGAAGGAACAGCCAACAGGATCCCTGTGCTTAGGCATTCCCTATACTGCAGAGGCCATCTTTTTTAAGCAGAGTACTCTCCTCCAAGTGTCATTATCCTGAGAAGTAATAGCCCTGCCTCCAGGAATTACTAAAATTAAGCCAGGCTGATGAGTACAGCTTGAGGAATATCACTGATTAAATTTAATGAGTAAGGTGGATCTCTGAGAGAACTGAGACTTTAGCTGACCCTCCCCTGGGCATAATGCTAGTACAAAGCAGCTTTGGTGTATAGTCTTGTTCTTTCTGCACACATCCAAGCCTAGCAGAGGGAGCCACAATCTGTGGATTGCTGACAGCTATGAACAGGTATCCCAGGGCCAGTAATAAGCAGCATCTGACAAAAGTTTGTGCCAGAGTCTTTGCAGATCTACCTAATACATAGAAACAAATAAAAAAGAAGCAGCCAAGATGGGAAGACAAAGAAGTAGACCCCAAATGAAAGAGCAAAAAAATTCTCCAGAAGAAGAACAAGATGAAATGGAGGCAAACAATTTATCAGATAGAGAGTTTAAAGTAATGATTATCAGGATACTCTATAGCATTAAAAAGGCATAGAAAATATAAAAAAGATCTAGTCAGAAATAAATAATGAAATATCTGAAATAAATAATACTCCTGAAGGAATAAACAGTAGGTTAGATGAAGGAGTAGATCAAATGAGTGATTTGGAACACAACATAGAAAAAAACACCCAGGCAGAGCAGTAAAAAGAAAAAAAATAATTTTTAAAAAATGGGGAAAGCTGAAAAAACATTTTGGACAACATAAAGTATAACAACAGCCACATAGTGGGAAAGCCAGAAGAAGAAAGTGACTAAGAGATTGAGAGACTATTTAAAGAAATACTGACTGAAAAGTTCCCTAATGTGATGAAGAAAAAAGACACATGTTCCAGGAAGCTCAGAGTCCCAAACAAGTTGGACCCAAAGAAGCCAACATTGATAATGTGAGAATTGAAATGACAAGGCTTCAAGACAAGGAGAGAATCCTAAAAGCCAAGAGAGAAAAGCAAGTAGTTACCTACAAGGGAACACCAATTAGACTGTCATCTGATTTCTCAATAGAAACATTTCAGTCCTGAAGGGAATAGTATGAGATATTCAAGGAGATGAAAAGCAAAGACCTACAACCAAGGCTACTTTACCTAGCAAGGCTATCATGTAAAATCAAAAGAGAAATAAAGAGCTTCTGAGACAAGAAAAAGCTATGTTAGTTTGTTAATACCAAATCAGTACTGCAACAAATGTTAAAGGACTTGCATTAAGAAGAAGAAAAACTGAAATAAAAAAACCAGAAAAATAGTATAACAAAATGGCACTAAATACTTATGTATCAATAATCAACTTAATGTAAATGGATTAAATTGTCCAACCAAAGACATAGAGTAGCTGAATGGATAAGAACACATTACCCATATATGTATGCTGCATCCAAGAGACCTCCCTCAGATTGAAAAATATGCACAGTCTAAAATTAGAGGCATAAAAAAGATATTTTATGCAAATGGAAAGAAAAGAGAAATGAATGGATCAAAAAACTATGGTACATTTACACAATGGAATGTAACACAGCAGAAGAAAAGAAGGAACTCCTTTCTCTGCTTGACAAATAATGTATGGTATCACTTATGTGTGGAATCTTAAGGGAAAAAATACTCAAACCCATACAAACAGAGAGTAGAATGGTTGTTGCCAGGGGCTGGAAGTGTGGGAAAGGGGTAGATGTTGGTCAAATGGTACAAACTTCAGTTACAGGAGGAATAAGGTTTGAGGATACAGCATGTGACTCTATTTAATAATACTGTATTATATACTTGAAATCTGCTAAGAGAATAGCAGAATAGGTCTTAAGAATTCTTAAGAAACCCAAAAAGAAAAACACGAACTATATCAAGTGACAAATGTGTTAATTAAATTGATAGTGATAATCATTTCATTATATATATATATATATATATATAAAATTAATCATTGTACACCAAAAAAAAGTAGCTCCTAATCTTTGCCACAGCATGGATGGGACTGGAGAGCATTATGCTAAGTAAAATAAGCCAGGTGGTGAAAGACAAATACCATACAACTCACCTATAAGTAGAACCTAATTAACAAAGCAAACAAGCAAGCAAAATATAACCAGAGACATGGAAATAAAGAACAAACAGAAAGGGACCAGGGAGAAGGAGAGAAAGAGATAATAGAGGATAATATGGGAAGTGTTATCAAGAAATATGTATAAAGGACACATGGACAAAGCCAAAGGGGGTAGGTTCAAAGGTAGGAGCAGGGGATGGGTTGGGTGAGGGGGTGGGGTGCAGTGAGATGAAAATGGAGACAAGTGTACTTGAACAACAATAAAAATAAGTAAATAGATGATAGATAGATAGGTAGATGATAGATGATAGATAGATTAGATAGATAGATAGATGATAGATGATAGATAGATAGATAGATAGATAGATAGATAGATGATAGATAGATAAATGTGATTTGGAATGATGCTAGTGAGATAAATCTCAAATACTCTGGGCCTATTGCATTATAGTATAAGAGTACCAGGAAGATAATGAAAGGCCTTTAAGTGTGAGGGTAGAGCTGATCAATAATAATGTACCTCTGTGTCTCAGATTTAGAGACTGGAATGAATGGAGTAGCAAAAACAAACACAAAAACTATGTAAGGTACTGAAGCAAAACCAGAGATAATGTGAATGCTCCAGGGTACTGATCTACACAGTGTAAATATAGAGAAATGGAAGACAAGAATGTGGTAATAAAAGATGTCCTGGCCTTAGAATCAAGACATCCAAATTCCTTGCTAACTTGAGCAGAGTAATGATATTTCTGGTCTTAAGTTTCTTTATCTGCAATGTAAGGAATTAAGCTATATGACTTCTAGGACCCACTCCAGATTTAATGTCTATGGTTACTCTTCTGACAGGACCAAAGTAAATAAAAATAGATTTTACTTTTAAGAGAGAGAGAGAGAGAGAGAATGGGAACTTATAGTTAGGCTGTCAAGTGTAGATGAGAACAGCAGACAGATTTCAGAACTGTTTAAAATATGAAATCAAAAATATCTGAGGACTGCCCCAGCCAGGTGACTCAGTTGGTTGGAGCATCATCCCATGCTCCAAAACATTGTTGGTTCCATCCCCATCCCTGGGCAGGGCACATTTCCAGGTTGCTGGTTCAGTATCTGGTCAGGACGTGTACAGAAGACAACTGATCCATGTTTCTCTCTAACATCAATGTTTCTCTTTTCCCTTTCCTTTCTCTCTAAAGTTAATAAACTATTCTCTGGTGAAGATTTATACACACACACACACACATACACACACACACATATTTGGAGATTTATTTCTGTAATGACTGAGATTTTAAGACTAATAAGTTTCTTGTTTGAATAACTAGATAAACTACATGAAAATTAGGTAGATAATTCATTGATATTAGAAACTCAGATGAAGAGAAATCAGCACTAGGGAGAAAACCATGAGCCTGCATGCTAGTTAGCCACAGATTAATGCTGATCATTACCTAAATGCCCAATTGGTCTCAACTGGTAACCTCCTGGGATTATTCACATAATTTGAATCTTCCCAGTTAACACCTGTTTAATTCACTCATTTCATAATCCAGGGTATTTCCTGGATATAATTAAAACTAAAAATGTAGATTTAAAAATAATTACTATGGCTTAAGTTAAAGATTCTTAATAGTTCTAGAGGGGTATATTTACCTCAGATATATAGTTCTAGGAAAAATAAAACCCTCAGCTTATAAATTACCAACCAAAATGATTCAATCAAACATTTTAAGTCAAATAAACTTTTGGATCACAGTTTTCTTGCACTGCCACTTTATTTATTTAATTATTTGTTTATATCCAGCTTTAGTGAAGTATAGTCAACTAAAATGTAGGATATTTAAAGCATGTATTATGGTGGTTCATACATATATACACTGTGGAAGGATTCCCCCTATGTAGTTAATTTATACATCTATTACCTCACATATTTACCTTTTTGTGTGTGTATGAAGGCATTTAAGTTATACTGTCTTAGAAAATTTCAATTATGCAATATAGTGTAATCAACAGCATTTACCATATTGCACATTAGAACTTCACACCATATTCATCTCATAGTTGAAACTTTGTACCCATTTACCAGCCTTTCCTGATGCACCCCCTCCCAGTCCCTGACAGCCAATTTTTTTACTCTGTTTCTAAGTTTAACTCTTTGTTCTTTGTTTGTTTTAGGCTTTATATATATATGTGATAGCATATGGTATTTGTCTTTCTCTGTCTTCCTTTTTTCACTTAGCATAATAGACTCAAGGTCCATACATGTTATTGCAAATGGCAGGATTCCTTCTTTCTCACAGCTGAGTTACATTCATATATCCACATCTTCTTTATTCATTCACTCACTGATGGACACACTGAGCTTAAGCTAGTGTGAATAATGCTGTAATGAATATGGAAGCACAGATATTTCTTTGATATCCTCTTTTCATTTCTTTTGGATATATAACAGGAAGTGAAATTGCTTGATCATATGGTAGTTTTATTTATAATTTTTTGAGGACACTTGATACTGTTTTCCATAATGGTTGAGTCAATTTACATTCACACAACAGTACCAATATTCCCCTTTCTCCACATCCTTGCCAATAATTGTTATCTCTGTCTTTTTGATGACAGCAGGTGGAAGGTGATATCTCATTGTGATTTTGATTTTCATTTCCCTGGTGACTAGTGATGTTGAGCAACTTTTTGTGTACTTGTTAGGTATTTATATTTCTTAGAAAAAGTGTCTATTCAGTTCCTCTGCCCATGTTTAATCAGATTGTTCATCTTCTGCTTTTTAAGTTGCATAGTCCTTTATATAGTTTGAATATTAACCCTTTACTATATATAAATACACACATATATACACATATATCTACACACACATACATACATACAGTATGGTGCTAGAATAAAAACAGTCACATTAATAGATGGAACAGAATAAAGAAATAAACCCAGTATATATAAGGTCAATTAATTTATGCCAAAGTAGCCAAAAATATACAATGGGGAAAGAATGGTCTTTTAATAAATGGTGTTGTTAAAACTAGATAGCCACATGCAGAAGAGTAAAAGTATATCCCTACTTGATACTATACACAAAAAACAAGTCAAAATAAGACTTGAAACCATAAAACCTCTTGAAGAAAACAGGGAGTAAGGTCCTCAAAATTGGTGTTGGCAATGGTTTGGTATTGGCAAAAAATAAATTAAGTGTGACTACATCAAACTAAAAAGTTCCTCGATAGTAAAGGAAACTATCAACGAAACAAAAGGCACACTACAGGAGAGGGAAAATATTTGCAATTTATATATCTGATAAGGGGTTAGTCATCAGAATCTAAAGAATTAAAACTATGTGCTAGAGATTCTGTGTAACATACCATAAGGATTGGATGGTAGTGGTGATACAAGGGTACATTTTCATTGTTGTTAAACAACCCATTCTCAGGAAGTCACAGATGGGATCCATGTCAAAAGCTGGTATCCCCTATGGAATCACTTTTCAGGTGGGAAACCTAACACCTTGACAGGAGCAGCTTCATCCCCAATCTAACTCAATCACAAGTTTACACATCTTTGGTAGTGGGGATTGGACAGGGCAGGGGAGAACAAGATGGGGTGTGGAATGGTGACAACTGCAACTGAACAACAATTAAAAAAGTGAAACTGTATACTTGTCAAAAATATCTAAGGCTGTGTTTCCATCTTTTCACACTGGGAATAACAAATCTTCCCTCTGAGGTCACAAAATAGTGTATGCCTGGTCCCACCAAGGTGCCTATATTTATTTGTTTAACTGTGTGATACAACCTGTCAGTTAATAATGTTATTAATGATAAGGACTGTATCTTATTGCTCTTTGCTATGGTTAAAGGAGTCAGGGTATAAAGACAGGTCTTGGGTTAATCCAAGCATATGTATCTGAAGTTATATCGTGCAGTTCAAAATTGGCGTAATTGTATGCAATGAGCACAAGGTGAAAGGAGATAGAGATAGGGTAGAGAGTCAGGCCCTGAGGTAAGGGATTCTTTATTTTAATCATTTTTATTGTTATTCTGTTACAGCTGTCCCAGTTTTTCCCCATTTGCCCTCCTCCACTCATCCTACCCACTGCTCTCCTGACTTCTCAATTGAGAATAGGGTTTAGGGTTTAACACTGCTGGTTCAGCATCCTGGATGCTGAAAAAGTGTCTATTCAGTTCCTCTGCCCATGTATTATTAGAACCATGGGGGTGGATCTAATAATATTTGAGAGGATTTTTTATCTGTAAAGAACCCAGAATGATGTTTGGATGTTTTATGCTTGGTAAAAGTATCTCATATGTTTATAAAAAGCTTTATTCTTACAAATCATGGGCTATATCCTTACCACCTTCCCCCACCCCACATTACCATCTTTAAGTAAAATCATCAGAAGCTTAGTACAGGTCTTACTGACCACTGCATTGGGATATCTACACCCTTGAGAGGATATAGCTAATTGATAGGATGGTCTTTGAACTTCAAGAGACCTTTATGCCCCTTTTATGTGCATTTTATTTTGCTAAGTTAGGAATAAGGACATTGGTCTTTAATGTATATGAAATGGAAGACAAAGACTCTTTGGTTGCCTTTCCAGAATTCAGCAGGTCCAGCAATGATTTATTCTACATGTTTCACAGTGAAAATAGTATTTGTTATCTCAAGCCTATGTACTCTCACACCATTTGGGGTTTCTGGTTTTGTTAAAATAACTAACCTCATTTTTTTTTCTTGCTTCAAAACTTCCATTGTCTTTACATGTGTTCCTCCTAGTTCTTTTCTGCTTAATAATACAGCTTTATCTCTGATCAGTCTTAACTGAGACATAGTAAATACATCATTAAGTAAGCAACCTGAGCTGAAAATTGGCTATATTTTTAAAATGCTGATGTATGAGAATTCAAAGTCTTACCTTACCTGACAGATGGCAAAAGAAAATTAAAGAAAATGGTCACAGCATATCCCTTTCTACACACTTCAGTGCTTTGTTAAATAAGAATAAGTTTTTTTTAATTAATATCGATTTCACACTGGCTGTCCTTGAGGCTAATACCCTTTGACACATTTTCACCTTCAAAACTGCCAAAATTGCAAAATATATAATAAAATTCAAATTCATTTCTAAGCTAAGTGTTATTGTGGTTTATTATCACCAATTCCCAGCTACTTCGGGAAGGTGCTACGTGTCATAGAAAGTGGTAATGTCTTTATTTATTAACTCCTGTGACTACTTACCTTTGCCAAACATTTCTTACAGCACGGTCCAGGTCACCCAGAAATGGGACATTAAGGGAGGATGAAAGATTCTGACCATATTTGGCTTAAGATCCTGGCATAATTTTCTATTATAAAAACTTTCTTTTTTGAAAAAAGTTTTTATTGTTGCTCCATTAAAGTTGTCCCCATTTTCTCCCCATTACTCTCACCTGACCTATCTACCCCCCACATTCAATCCTCTGTGCCACCCCATTGCTTAACTTGACCCTTCCCCTTCTTTCCTCCATTATCCCCCTCCCCTTTCCCCTCTTGTTACTGTCAGTTTGTTCATTTCCATGCCTCTGGTTCTATTTTGCTACCTTGTTTGTTTTGATGATTAGGTGCCATGTATAGGTGAGATCATATGGTATTGGTCTTTCACTGTCTGGCTTATTTCACTTAGCATAATGCTTTCCAGTTCCATCCCTGCTGTTGCAAAAGGCAAGAGTTCTTTGTTTCTTTCTGCTGAATAGTAATCTATTGTGTAAATGTACCACTCTATTTTGATCCACTCATTTACTGATGAGCATTTACGCTGTTTCCAGAACTTGGTTATTGTAAGTAGTATTGCTATGAACTTTGAGGTGCACAGGTTCTTTTGAATTGGTGTTTGAGAATTCTTAGGGTATAATCCCAGGAGTAGAATTGCCTGGTCAAAAGCTAGTTCTATTTGTAGTTTTCTGAGGAAATTCCATACTGTTTTCCACAGTGGCTGTACCAGTTGCATTCCCACCAACAATGTGCAAGGGTTCCCTTTTCTCCACATCCTTGTCAGCACTTGTTTGTGGATTTGTTTATGATGGCCATTCTGACTGGTGTGAAGTAATATCTCACTGAGGCTTTAATTTGCAACTCTAATGGCTAGAGATGCTGAGCGTTCTTTCCTATGTCTCTGGGCTCACAGTAGGTACCCCTGAGAGAAGTCTCTGTTCAGATCCTTTGCCCATTTTTTAGTTCAATTGTTTGTCTAGTTAGTGTGGAGTCATGTGGGTTATTTATATATTTTGGAGATCAAACCCATGCCCAAGTTATCAAGGCAAATATATTTTTCCATATTGTTGATTCCCTTTTTATTTTGCTGATGTTTTCATTATCCATAAAGAAGCTTTTTAATTTGATGAGGTCCCATTTGTTTATTCATTCCTTTTTATTCCTTTCTGTAGGGGACATATGGGTGAAAATATTGCTGCATGGACCATCTGAGATTTTCCTGACTATGTTCTCCTCTAGAACTTTATGGTGTCATAATTTATATTTAAGTATTTTATCCATCTTGAATTTATGTTTGTGTATGGTATAAGTTAGTGGTCGAGTTTAATTTTTTATATTTACTGTGCAGATCTCCCAACACCATTTGTTGAAGAGGTTATTTTTACTCCATTTTATGCTCCTACCCCCTTTGCCAAATGTTAATTGACCATAAAGACTTGGGTTTATTTCTGGGTCCTCTATTCTGTTCCCTCAATCTATGTGTCTGTTCTTATTCTACTACCAGACTGTTCTGATTAGAGTGGCTTTGTAACAAAGTTTGAAATCAGGTATTGTGATCCTTCCTACTTTGTTCTTCTTTCTCAAGATTGCTGGGGCTATTCGAGGTTGTTTAAGGTACCATATAAAATTTTGAAATGTTTATTCTATATTTGTGAAATATGTCATTGATATTTTGATAGGGATAGCACTGAGTCTATAAACTGCTTCGGGTAATATGTATATTTAGATTATGTTAATTATTCCAATCCATGAAAATGGTATATGCTCCCATTTATTTCTGTTTTCTTTAATTTCTTTGTTCATTCAGTGTTCTGTGTTTTTCTGAATACAAGTCTTTTGTCTCTTTGGTTAGGTTTATTCCAAGGTACTTTATTTTTCTTGTTGCTATAGCAAATGAGATTTCTTTCCTGATTTGTTTCTAATATTCCATCGTCGGTGTACAAAATGCCTTCGATTTCTGAATATTGTATTTAGAAATCTGATTTTGTATCCTGCTGTTTTGCCAAATTCACTTATTAAGTTGAGTAGTTTTTTTGTGTGTGTGTGGAATCCATAGGATTTTCTATGTACACTATGATGCCATTTGCAAACATGACAGTTTTACTTCCTCCTTTCCAATTTGGATGCCTGCTATTTTTGTTGTTGTTATTGTCTGATCTATGTGGATAGAACTTCCAATACTATGTTGAATAGAAGTAATGAAAGTAGACATCCTTGTCTTGTTCCTGATCTTAGTGGGAAAGCTTTTAGTTTTTGCCCATTGAGTATGATGTTCGCTGTAGGTTTCTCATATGTGGCCTTTAGTATGTTGAAGTATGCTCCCTCTATTCACACTTTGCTGAGTGTTTTTATCAGAAATGAATGTTATACCTTATCAAGTGCTTTTTCTGCATCTGTTCATATGATTCCATGATTTTTGTCTTTGCCTTTCTTTATGTGATGTATTATGTTTATTGATTTGTGAATATTCTACCATCCTTCCATCCCTGGAATGAATCCAACTGGAGCATGTTGAATGATCTTCTTAACATGTTGCTGGATGAGGTTTGCCAAAATTTTGTTGATGATTCTATCATGTATGTTGATCTGTGATATTGGCCTGAAGTTTCTTTCTTTGTTGTGTCTTTAGCTGGTTTTGAGATTAGGATGATGCTGGTTTCATAAAAAGAGTTTGAGAGTCTGCCATCTTCTTGGATTATTTGGAATAGTCTGCAAAGGATAGGGGTTAGCTATTCCTTAAATGTAACTGCTACTCTATCATTTCTGATTTTATTTACTTGGGTCTTCTCTCCTTTTCCCTTTATGAATCTCATTAAAATCTTGTTGATTTTGTTTATCTTTTCAAAGAACCAGCTCCTAGATTTATTGAATCTTTGAATTGTTCTTTTAGTCTCTATGTTTTCAATTGTGCTCTGATCTTGATTATTTCCTTCCTTTTACTCACTCTGGGCTTTGTGTTGTTCCTTTAGTTCTAGTAGATGTAAGACTGGGTTGTTTATTTGAAATGTTTCTATATCTTTTAGGTATGTCTGTATCACTATGAATTTCCCTCTCAGCACTGCCTTCCATGTGTCCCATAAGTTTTGAACTGATGTGTGTTCATTTTCATTTCTTTCCAAAAAATTTTTTTTATTTCTTCCTTGATCTCATTCTTAAGCCATTCATTGTATAATACTATGCTTTTCAATCTCCATGAATCTGAGTGCGTTTGAGTTTTCCCTTGAGGTTGGTTTCTATATTCAAGCCATTGTAATCTGAGAAAACGCTTGCTATGTTTTCAATGTCCTTGAATTTGTTGAGGTTTGTTTTGTGTTCTCTCATGTGGTCTGTCTTTGAAAATGTTCCATGCACATTTTTAAAGAGTGCATATTTTGCTTCTTTGCGATGAAAGTTTCTGTATATATCAGTTAAGTTCATTTGATCTAGGACATTGTTCAATGCCACAATGTCCTTGTTGATATTTTGTATGGAAGATCTACCCTTGATACAAGTCAGGTGTTAAAATCCCCTCATATAAGCGTGTTGCCATCTATATCTTTCCTGAAGTTATCTAAGATTTTCCTTATATATGGGTGCTCTGATGTTGGGTGCATACATGTTTACAATGTTTATGTCTTCTCGGTGGATTCTTCCCTTGAGTATTATGAAGTGTTCTTCTGTGTCTCTTTTTATGTACTTTGTTTTGTAGTGTATTTTGTCTGATATAAGTATTGCTTCCCCAATTTTTTCCTGTCATTTTGCTTGGAATGTTTCATTCCAACTCTTCACTTTCAGTCTGTGTAGGTCTTTTGTTCTGAGGTGGGTCTCTTGTAGACAACATATATGTGGGTCATGTTTTCCTATCCATTCAACTACCCTTTGTCTTTTGATTGGAGCATTTAATCCATTTACATTTAAGGTTATTATCAATACCTGCTTATCCATTGCCATTTCACCCCCTTTGTACCTGTGTTCCTCTCTCTCACACTTTTTCTTCCTCTTCTTAAAGCAGTTGCTTTACATAACTTGCAGTGCTGGTTTGATGGAGGTGCATTCTTTCAGCCTTCTTTTATCTGGGAAACTCCTGATTTCACCCTCCATTTTAATTGAGAGCCTTGATGAGTAGAGTAGTCTTGGTCGCAGGCCCTTGTCTTTCATTACTTGGAATATTTCTTGCCACTCCCTCCTGCCTGTAGTGTTTCTGTTGAGAAGTCAGCTGCTAGCCTTATCAGGTCTCCCTTGTATGTTACTTCTTGTTTCTCCCTTGCTGCCTTTAGGATTCTCTCTTTGTCTTTAAAATAAGCATTTTAATTATTATGTGTCTTAGAGTAGTCCTCTTTGGGTTGATCTTGATTGAAACCCTCTGTGCTTCCCAAACTTGAATGCTTTTTCCCTTTTCAGGTTACAGGAGTTTTCTGTCATTATTTTTTGAAACAGGTTTTCTATCCCTCTCTCCTTTTCTTGTTTTTCTGGTATCTCTGTGATTGGAATGTTGTTGCATTTCATATTGTCTTGTACTTCCCTTAAGCTATCTTCATATTTTTTAGTCTTTTTTGGTGCATCTGCTCTGCATAGGTATTTCTTTCTATCTCATCTTGCAGTTCCTCTGTTTGGTCCTCTGCTTCATCCAGTCTGATTCCAATTCCTTACAGTGTATTTTTTTTATTTCAGTTATTGTATTCTTCATTCTTCTTGGTTCTTGTTTATAGTTTCTATTTCCTTTTTCATACTGTTGTAGTCCCCTCCTAGTTCCTTTTAGTTGTCACTAAGTTCCTTATGCATCCTTATAACCATTCTTTTGATTTCTATGTATGATAGATTGTTTGCCTCCATTCCATTTCACTCTTTTAGTGGGGACTCTTCCATTCCTTTTGATTTTAGGTTCTTTCTTTGCCCCCCCCCCCACCTATTTTAGGTGACTGTTTTTGTTTGTGGGATTCTCAATGCTCTGCTTTGCCAGCTGTCATCATGGGGTGATCTTCTGTGGTAGGATTTGTGTGGGACACTGTGGTTTGGTCTCCTTGATGTCTTTCTCTGGGTGCTCTAGCATTGCTCTTTCTTTGTGTGGGCTTTTGTTCCACTTGGGGTTTACCTGTTGGTGTTTCCTTTGTTGGTGGGATCCTTCCTCCAATGAGTTTACTAGTTCCCTACTCCCAGTTTTACTTGGATGCTGTTGTACAGGTGCTGGTTAACAAAGCAGTATTACCAGACAGCCAAATCTATGCCAGCAAAAGAATACCCCTACCACCCCAGCAGCCTCAATCACAATAGAACTAAGATTATAAATGTGAAGAGGGATAGCAGATATTATATGATATTACAAAGGGAATATTAGATGACATCAAAAAGGGGCAAATATTTTTGTGTGGTAATAGGAATGAGAATTGATAAGAGTTGGGATAGAACCAAGGTGAAGAAAGGTAGAGAGCAAAATTTACAGTGAAGTAAAATACAAAAGGGTGATGGGAACAATGGTATAAGAAGGAAGAGTATACTATGAGTTTTGAAGTAAAATTGAAAAGGTCCTGGACCAGCAGAAGCAAAATTGCAGGAAACCTACAACAGGTTCTGTAGCAATGACTGCTAATGAAGTTTAAGAAAGGTGGAGCCAGAATAAGAATATCATAGAAAAACAAAGAATGAATAGGATATGTCTACAGTAAAGAGAAATGATTTTGAGAGGATGGGGGAGGCAAACTAATAAAAATAAGAAGTAAAGCCCATGTTGATAGAGGAGAAAAAAGAAAGAGAAAAAAGGAAGGAAGAAAAAAGGGAGAGAGAGAACAATGAGATAAAACTCCTTACTCAATCAATCAGGGATAAGATGAAGGCAATATGAATAAGACAGAGGGAGAGTATTCTATGAGATTTAAAATACTAACAAGTAGTGAACAGAAAGGAGATCCTTTGCAGAAGTATAGCAATAACTGTGGTATTTCACCAACTAGCCACTTTTTATAAAAGGTGAAAAAGAGTTGCTTCTGATTAGAGGGGAGAAAGAATGTGAGATGACTTTAGAAAGCAGAGCACTTATGTGAGGTTAGATGAAGGAGAAATATAGCAAGGTATAGATCCTTCGCTTTGTGTGTAAGAATATAAAGTTTACCACAACAGTCATAAATCTCAGCAAGATGATGAATTAGATTAAGACCAGGAAAGGGTGCTGTGTGGAATTTGTACTAACAATAGTATGATAATAAATATATAATCTATAAAAATAATGAAAAGTAAAATACCAAGAGTAGTGTGTTATTGGAATATGAGTGAAGTGAAAGAAGAAAAATTGAAATGCAATATGAAAGGGAGAATAAAGAAAACAATGAAATCAAACAAACAAAACAAAAAATAATTAAATGGAAAGAAGAGAAATATAAAAAATGCAAGTTCTGAAGGATAGCGAAGTGATATTTGTCTCAGCTGTTAGTGGTTGACTTCTGACTTTTTTTTCTAGATTTGTCTCTGGTTTTCTCACATCTGCAAGTCTTACAGTCTTACTCTTGGGTGGGGGGTGCAGGGGGGTGGGGGAGGGGAGCCTCCTGCTGACTTTAAACCAGCCAAGCCAGTTTTGCAGGTCTTCCCAGATTCTGTAGATAGAGGGAGCACTAGGCTCTGTTTTGTTTTGTTTTGCCTTTTTACTGTGGTTCCTAGAGCTTGGAGGCTCAGTCTGGGCTATAATAATCACAGGTGTCCAGTTTCTGGCCCATGCCCTCATAGTACTATATGGCTGGCACTGTCCACTCTGCGCATATACTCCAGATCAGAACCGATAATCTCTCTGAAACCCTGTTGCTCCCCTTTGACCAATCTGTGAGGCATCCTAAGTGGGAGCAAATTGTGTCCCCACTCTTTCCTCTTCACTAGACCAGTTGCTGTGTGCACAAGGACTTTGTGTGTGTGAGGTCTCTATGTGGGCAAGGTCCTTGCAGAGTGGCTGAGATCCTCTTTTGAGAGAAGTCCCATTGGGTATAGCCTGCAATTCCTAACAAGTGCCTGGCTTTCCACACAGACCAACTCTGACCAGTCCAGAGACTATCTGGGTCACAGCCACTTAGCCCCTCTCTTGTCCCAGCTCCTGGTACACCTGGCTCTCCAATTTCTCTGGGACTGCCCCAGCTGGTGACTACCACCCCAGGAGCTGTGTGTCTCTTTATCACCCCATAAACTGTAAGTGTCCAGGTCTCTCCTGGCACAGGTCTGCTCTGGGAGGGGAGAGAGCTGCTAAATTGCAATCACTGACCTGGTTCTCCTCTAATGACCTGCTGGCAATGCAGTCTCTGCTTCAGGGCCAAGGGACCTTCTGGTAGGCCTACAGAATCTCCTTACTGTCCATTTCTAAGTGTCATCTGCAACCTTTGTCTTCCAAATTTCATATCAGCTGGGATTCTGTTGGCTGTTCACTCTGTTCTTTGGAAGATAGGCTAAGTGTCGCAATTGGATGCATGAGCAAGTGGGTTCAGCTTCCACCTATCTCGCCACCATCTTCCTGACCTCTTGGTTCTTTTATTTCTTTACAGAGATTTTCTTTTTTATTCATTTTTTATCAAGCATGTTCATAATTTCCAGTTAAGGAATTTTTACTATTGCCACTTTAAAATATTGTTCAGGTAATTCAAATGCTTCTATCATCTTCCATTCGTATCTATTATTAATTATCTTCTTGCATTCAGTTTGAAGTCTTCCTGGTTCTTGGTATGACTGATATTTCATTAAAATTAGACATTTTTATTTATCTTTTTGAGACTCTTGTTGCATTATCCTATTGTCTTAGTTGTCAAGGGAAAAGAGGGTAAATGTTCAGGTTCCTCATTGGTTTCAGAGGCAAAGATTCTTCTCATTATTGGTGTCCTGGCTCCTCACATGATATTAATTGACAATTCAATGAAGGTGGTATCAGTGAATATCCTAATGCTCTACAAGGTCTCCTCTGACAGTACCTTAATGAATTGGGATAGGCACGCCTTATTACAGAAATGAGTTGTCATGGTTTTGTTTGTACATTCAGGAACCCAATGTGGACATCATGGGGAACCCATTTAAAGGTTAGTGGAGAAGAGGGTCTCAGTCCCTACTTAGCTTTCTCTGCTAGTGCCCTGATAGGAGGCTTGTGGTGCCTCATTATAACAGCATATCATGGATGGAAGTCTAGGTTCCCCACCTGGCTTTTGTTAGTGTGATTGAGAAAGCAGCTACAGTCTGGGTGTTTGGTTGGAAAAGAATAGTTATTGTCTAAAAGTTTTTTTGTTGTTGGGCTGATCTTTCTTGGTCCATTAGATAGGACAGGCTTTTGTTGTGACTTATTTTGTCTGTACTTGGCACTTCTGAGCTGCTGACTTCTTCAGCAACTAGCATACATGAGGCCAGACACATAAAAATTATCACTGTATCATTTCCTGGATCCTGAAGTCTCTAGCCAGCCTTCTTTCTCATAACCTTTAAGAATCTTCTTATGTTTGTTTTATATATAATGTCCAAAATTTTCAGTTGTTCATGGTGGGAGGAATAAAGTATGTCTACTCCGTATTCCAGAATCTAAAGTCCTAAAAAGCCCATTATAATAAAATTTATATAGTTTATTGGAAAACCTATTCTACTTTGCTTAAAGAGGAACAAATATACATGCTGTAGCTACTGATAGAGATGGAGAAACTCCCCAGTATGTATGTAGCCACTAAGGATAATTTGTTTTCCAGATACTACCTGCTCTACTGAGAAAGTTGGGCAGTTTTATTTCAGCTTTTTTAAAGGGGTAAGGCTGAGTTTTTGGTTTGTTTTAAAAATATTTGGATCAGTAATCATTAAGACCAAGTTCTAACCATCAATCTTCCTGGGTCGCATTCTGATGTGTTCACTCAATAGAACTTGTGTAAACTCAGTAGAGTTTATACATAGGCTATGATAGTTGTCCCACTGATTCATTCATACACACCATTGAGCAACCCTTCCTCACCCAGGATTGCATGCAGCTTTTCCCTTGGTATTCGAGTTCTTTAAAAATATAATATGAAGCATTTTTACCTTAACTCCTTCATGCATCTTATACCTTGAAACTTGAAATTTTCACAGGAAACTTCTCCCATTACTAAGTTATGAGATTACAAGAACTTTGCTGTCTCATTAGGAGGCTCCTTTCTCCTTTGCTTCTGCATTTGCCTCTGACTTATCAAACTCCAAAGAAGTATAAACATTCCACACTTACATACATATTAACTTGGGTAACCATGGAATAGAAATAGCACCAAAATGTGTGACTAATTCTAGTGAGCCAATACATAGAAAGCCAGGTAGGAAACAGAGTGGGTGAATGTGAAGGCAGATGGTTTAAAGATAAGAGGTTTTAGGTGATGTGGAGAAGTTTAGAAAGGAGGATCAATGTACAGAGGGATTGGCACAATGTGTTTTAGAGGTCATTTTATTTTAAACCAATACATTTTCATTATTTGACTTTTCATCTTGACTTGAGCATAGACAATATTTGGAAAAATGAATTTCAGGGGAATGTGATTTAACTGTTCACCAGATTAGGCCAGTCTCCAAAATGTCATTTGCTGCTGTATCCTGCTAACTGGACCAAATTTCACACTCAGAAGGCTTTAATATCAGGTCCCAGGAAGACTGGCACCTCCCAAAATCTGAAGTGGCTCAAAGGGATTTTCTTCTTAACCCATGAACTTCGTCATTTAACCTGCCTCTCTATCCTCAAGTACAGACAGTACATGGAGTTGCCTTTCTGCTTCTTCTAGCCTCAGCCTCAGTGAGAATCAAACAGACAAATAATTGTTTGAGCTGAATTTCAACAGCATTTCCAGAGAAATCTTTCAGAGTGTATTTGACAGTGGCTGTGTTTATAATATAGCCTCTTTTTATCCCTTCTATTTAGTTTCCAATAACCTTAGTTTTAAGTAATGGTCTGAGAACTTAACACCACCCATGTTCTTCACATAAAAATCATGGTCACAAGAGCCCTCATCTTTCTGTTCCTCCTACCTTGTAACAAGCTAAGAATGGGAAGTAAATGTAATCTTCATACTCCTTCATGCTGTGGCACATCAGTTGAAAATGACATCTAGGAAAAGATTGTCTTCTGATCACAATAAATGCATTACAAGAAGGAAGATAAAGCTAGAGTATTATGTATTGTCAGTGATTATATATATATATATATATATATATATATATATATATATATATATATATATAATATAGAGAAGTCTTAAGCTGAATTGGTAGACATAAAAAAACAAGGTAAGTGTTAATGCTTATCTTGCCCAGGTCAGCAAGAATTCATGGAACAGTCATTATTCCAGGATTTTCTTGAGAGCACTATAATAGTATGGAGGGCATGTTTTAGGATAAGTTGCCAAGTAAAAGAAGCATTTCATAAATTCATTTATGAGCTTTCAAACGGTTTGGATGAATTGTGGTTTAAGAGATATAGGGAATTAAATGAATATCTGACTGGGAATCATAAATGTACAAGATTCAGTAGATATTCAGACAATATGGTTAAAAATTTGGGGAATAAAAGGTTTACTTTACCTTATAAAAATCTTCTGAAACTAGCTCATATCATTCACAGTCTCCAAGTTCAACTATTTCAAAGCCTATCATCCATGAAATGAAGGCATAGAAAGCTGAATCTCTGGTTTATTGTTCAATTATTTAGGACCTGATAAACCCAGCTGAACTTGCTTTGAAGACCAAGTTGAGGGTCCTGGGCTCTCAAAACCCAGGGAGTAAGTGTTACAATATTTTTCAAGTCATTCACAGTCATTTAAGGACCCTTTGAAAGCACAAAGGTGAAACAAAAGACTTTGAGTCCATGGTTTAGATGCTAATCTCATCTCTGTTGGTTACTAGATATGTGTCCTTGGGCAAATCATTCCATACATGAGTCTCTGTTTCCTAATCTAGATAGTGTGGAATTTGATTTACATTCACATTTCCTAAACAGTCTTCCAAATACTCTTCAGTGTCTTGTGGTACATTATATTTGAAGATGGACACAAAAATTCCTCTTCCATTCTATTTGCCCCTTTGCAATGTGACTGTTTGTCCATCAACAGTGGACATTAGTTTATAACACCCTTGAATCTAGCTTGGCCTTGTGACCTGCTTGGTTTCATATTACACAGCAAAAATGATGTTCTTTGACTTTCAAGTATAGGCCTTTAGTAGCCTTGTATTTTCTGTTGTTCATCTTATTGAAACATTGCCCTGAGCCATTTTTCAAGATGCCTTTAGGAGATTGAGAAACCATACGGAGGAGCAATTAGGTGATAGCACCAACTGCCCAGTAATCTTGCACTTTCCAGGACAAATAATCCACGAGTTGTGAAAAATAACTCATCACTGTTGTTTTAAGCTACAAAATTTGGGGATGATTCACTACATAGCAATAGATAATACAAATGGATTTCAATAAATGTGACTTTGTTGTCAAATAAGTTTTGGTAAAGATCAGCTGATCAATGAAACTAGATTTCTCAAATTGTGGAATGTCAGAGCTGTTAATATGCTAACATTGATTTAAAACTCCAAAATGTGAGAGGTTCGTATGCTAGACTTACATTATCACAGACTATTGTTTTTCCTAAGAAAACTCTTTAGTCACTTATGGGTTGCAGTTTGAGAAATGCTGATGTAGTTGAATCCCAAAGGTCCTGCCAGTCCTAGAACTCTAAAAACCTGCAAATACAGCAAGGTATGCTTTGGTCACTATTACTTCTTGATTACCTTGATGAAAAGAAAATTCATTCCATAGTTGGTTGCTACCAAGTTTCATTATTCACTTCCACCAAAACTGTTTTTAATCAATTAAAAGAAGATGTCAGTATTGAAATTATTAATGAGCAATTAAATAGAGATTAAAGAGCTATTAACCTGCAGCTTGGTGGTGGAGACTTGGCAGTCAGATGGTGTGAGAGCTTGATAAATGTAGACCCATGTGAGGTTGTCACAATGATGAAACGAGCAAAGAACAGGCTAATGGATTTATCTATTTCTTTTTGGCAGATTGTAATAGGATATGGAATTATCTTGCTGATCTAAGGATCTATAGTAAGCTTTTCATAAAAAGAATGTGATTAGAAAAAGAACTTCACCCTATACACTCCCAACTCGCACAGACTAAGTCACATGACATGGTTCAAGTTCGTTCACATGCTGTTTATATTGCAAATATGTGTGAAGGTAGGTATGGGGGAGTGGTTTGCAAGAATTGTTTTTCTTATTGCTTAAATGTGGCCTCCCTATGTGCATTCATATATATCAGAGTGCTTCTGACTTAGTCAATGTATGTTTGTGTGGATGTCTGTTATATGCATTTTCTTTATGTATTCATGTGGGTGTGTGTCTGGAGGCAAACATTTGTGCACATGCACATGGATGGAACAGCCATGGTTTCTGTACATCTGGAGGACATAAAACAAGGTGGCAGGAATGAACCATAGCCAGAGGGAAGGGCAAGGGGCCATTATGGCACAGCAGTTTCATGAGTTCAGTGCACTACTTAAGAGGATCCACTGAAGGGAAACTCTATCTTTGTCTGAGGATGAGTGAACTAGTTACTTGTTTTGATGAGTTCATCCTCCATTATGTTGAGGAAGATCATGGAGACAACAAAGGGAAATGAATTGGTAAGGAAATTAAGGCTTGGAAATCAGATCAGCAAATTCAATTCACTCTGGCTAAGACCAGTCCAATGTTTCATTTGAAATAAAAAGTTGAGAACTATAATATATAAAGCTTTTTAAAAGTTTAAATTGGAATAAAATATTCCTCAGTTTTCTCCCTAATAATTAAGATTTGCCCCAAGGAAACTATTACTGTTTTGTTTTTTGATAAATCAATCTAACCCAAACTCATTTGGATTCCTGTCATTCAGTAGTTTCTCTTTTTTGGTAAATATCCATTTTTATTGTTGTTTAGTTACAGTTGTCCCTGTTTTTACCCCATTATTTTCCCCTGCCTTACTCACCCCCACCACCCACCTTCAATCCTTCCCTCCACTGTTGTCTTTGTCATTGGGTCCTTTATACCTTTATGTTCCCTAATGAACCTTCCCTTTTTATCTCTCATTATCCCCCTCCCCCAAACCCTCTGTGTACTGTCAGTTTGTTCTTTATTTCCATGTCTCTGGCTCTACTTCGCTCCTTTGTTCTGTTGATTAGGTTCCACTTATAGGTGAGATCATAGGGTATTTGTCTTTTAAAACCTGGCCTATTTCACTTACCATAAGGTTCTCCACTTCCATCCCTGCTATCATGAAGAGTAGGGGTTCCTTCTTTCTTTCTGCTGCATAGTATTCCATTGTGTAAATGTACCAGTTTCTTGATCAATTCATTTACTGATGGGCACTTACGCTATTTCTAGCACTTGGCTATTATAAGTTATGCTGCTGTGAACATTGGGGTGATAAGTTCTTTTGAATTGGTGATTCAGGATTCTTCAAGTGTAATCCCAGCAGTGGAATTGCTGGTTCCAAAGGCAATTCCATTTTTAGTATTTTGAGGAAATTCTATACTGTTTTCCACAGTGCCTGCACCAATCTGCATTCCCACCAACAGTGCACTAGTGTTCCCTTTTCTCTACAATATCACCAGCACTTTGTTGATTTGTTAATGATGGCCATTCTGACCAGTGTGAAGTGGTATCTCATTGTGGTTTTAATTTGCATCTCTCTGATGGCTAGTCATGCTGAAGATCCTTTCATATGCCTCCTGGTCCTCAGTATGTCCTTCTTAGAGAAGTGTCTGTTCAAGTCCTTTGCTTATTTTCTAATTTGATTTTGTGTCTTCCTGGAGTGGAGTCGTGTGTTCTTTATATTCTTTGGAGATCAAACCCTTTTCTGAGGTATCATTGATAAATATATTTTGCCCTACAGTTGGTTCCTTTTTCATTTTGCTGATGTTTTCTTTAGCCATACAGAAGCTTTTTAATTTGATGAGGTCCCATTTGTTTCTTCTTTCCTTTATGTCCCTTGCTCTAGGGTACATAATGGTGAAAATATTGCTGCATGGAATATCTGGAAATTTTCTGCCTACATTCTCCTCTAGGACTTTTAGGGTGTCATGACCTGTATTTAAACCATACACAAAAATGAACTCATTGAATAGTTTCTAAACTCTGGACGTTACAGTGTGACATGGAGTTCCTTGCTCTTAAGTAGATTTTGTTGCTTTTATTGAGCAGTGTCAAACATTTCATTCACATTTTACGTGTATTGTTTTATTTCATTTTTATATCAGCTGACCTAGTTTGCACTATTATGCCCATTGCACAGAAGAAGCAAGCGAAGCATGGAGAAATTTATAACCTAGATCATGGTCATACATCTGTGCAGATTTCAGACTCACAACTACACAGAATTGACCAGAAAACCAATACCTTCAGTAACTGCACTATACTGGTTCTCTTAAGAGGAGAAATTCCCAGGCTTGCTCCCCATATTTCTGTCTGCTTGGGATCCTTCCAGGACTTTAGTTTGGTTCCCTGGGGCTCTTGGAACATCTTATGACTTTACCATTGTCATTCTTGTTTCTCAAGAGTATTTTTGAAAAAGCTCTAGCCCCCGGCTGGCATAGCTCAGTGGATTGTGCGTGGGCTGGGAACCAAAGTGTCCCAGGTTCGATTCCCAGCCAGGGTACATGCCTGGGTTGCAGGCCATGACCCCCAGCAACTGCACATTGATGTTTCTCTCTCTCTATCTCCCTGCCTTCCCTCTCTAAAAATAAATAAATAAAATCTTTTTTTTTTTAAAGAAAAATCTCTGGACACCTAATAAATACACACCTGGAGCTAGTCTGCTTGGCCTGAATCATCCCATAAACTCTACTTCAGGCCTAACTATCAGACAAAGAGTAGACATCTTGCTACAAGAGCAATTTGAGAGAGGTCTGAGAAAGAAAAACTGGAACCAGATCACTGGGCTGTATGATCCCAAGTAATGGTGTGTTGTGTCCTCTGACAGCTAGGTCAGTCATGTTAATTAATTACAATGCATCCAATTTAACTAAAAAAAATCCAAGAGGCTTCTTCCTTCTAGGTCAACAATGTACATGGGGTGAAATCAGGTGCTATGATCTGAGCAACTTAGAAGAGATACTACTGGGTTTGAGTTTGTCAATTAGGTAGATACTAAGTAGGCTAGGAAGGCTACAAGAGCATCATGGAATTATAAATATTTCACTTCTACAGAAAGTTTGGAATTAGGTCTTGAGAGTATGCTTCTTTTTGATTATAGAAAGTGATAAGCCCAAGCCTTTGGTCCTGAGTTCCTAGGCTTCTCTTGTAATAAACTTGCTTGTAGCCAAATAGGAAAAGCAAATTATTGGGTTACATTTCAAGAGAGAAAAAAGAAAGTGTCAATGTGCATACCATGCAAATTACTGTCATAGCATCTCCACACACATTAACTTATTGAATGCTCTTAACAGCCCAAGGTGGTCGATATGATCATCTCTATTTTACAGTTGAATCTTTTAGATGTTAAAAAAACTTCTTGCCCTGGCTGGCATACCTCAGTGGATTGAACGTGAGCTGTGAACCAAAGTGTTGCAGTTTCGATTCCCAGTCAGGGTACATGCCTGGGTTGCAGGCCATGACCCCTAGCAACCATTAATATTTCTCTCTCTCCCTATCTCCCTCCCTTCCCTCTCTAAAAATAAATAAATAAAATCTTTAAAAACAACAACAACAAAAAAAAACCTTCTTAATGTGTTACATTTGGTAAGAGGCAAAATCTGACACAAAAATCACCATTTTCCTTTGTTTTGTTTTCTACTCTAGACCTAGTCTTGGCCATAATGTTATTGTTCAAATAATTGATTATAAAGAGAGATTTCCCCCAAACACATATATGCCTACTACCTCACTACCAAGGAGGAACTTTAAAATAGACACACTAAGGAACATAGAGTTACTCAAACAGCCTGGTCCAATAGGGCAGGGATTTCTGTGGGAAAAGTAAAAAGATTCCAAACAGACCCAGACTGCAGAAAATTATTATTTTTTTTGTGGGCACCAAAGGTAGGGGTGTTGTCTTCTGCATCCAGTAAGTTAGACAAGACCCATGACTGCCTTCTCCCCTTGTCTTGGTATAGCTAATGGGGAGTCAGGAAGGAGCTTTAGAGAAAGAATTTGTATGCAGCAAGCCTCTGAAATATTCCTTCATGAAACATGCCTTCAGAAAGGACTAAAAGAACAGCTATTCTGTTTAGTCCACATGAGGGGTGTAGCATCCAGCACACGCGAGAACCAATATTGGAGACTTTCAGGGGTTCAAAGATGTTATTTTATTGGCCAAGTTTAACCTGTGCAGGGGCGAACTCTCAAAGTGTCCAGCGACACAGTGCCCACAAGGAGCTGCAAACGAGAGCCGCCGCAAGCGCGTACAACTACTTTCTTATGGGGGGGGGGGCAAGCAAGTGTTATACAGAAGCAGACGTGGCAGTTAGCAATTCGCTTACAGAGACCACGCGCGGGAATTTCAAACCAAGCATTTTTGCATAAGGCGGGAAGGCAGGCTGTTTGTTCATTAACCTAGTAATCTCCTGGCTCTAGCTAGCTAGTTTTCTATTTTCTCATTAAAAACTACAAAGCACTGCTTATCTAGCCTATTCAGGGGAGAGTGTCTGCTAGACACAGGATGTTTGCTTAACTGCCCCGTGTATCCCTTATCATTTCCTTTTAGCTACAATGTGGTTCTTGTCTATTAGAGGAAATTTAGTTCTTAATTTCCTTATTCCCAACAAGGGGCAACCAAGTCATGATAGTGGGATCCATATGGGCCTTTGGAACTAGAGCTCCTGCTGGTAGTCAAGACTGTGTCTCTGGCATTTCCCTATACGTACTTGTATATTTTTTCCTCATGTGGTGGGAAGTGTCACAATAGGACTCCAATATGAAGACATGTAGATTCTTATCATGTATTTGTAATCCTGCTTTACACAGGAGAGAATTAAAGGTTCTGAGAGATAAGTAACATGAAATCAGTAAGTGATTACACCAGGAAGCACCAAGTCTGTCTGAATCTAAAGTCTAATTATCTTTCCTGCCACCTCTTTGGCTTTAGTACAGAAAGGTGTTTGAGAAGGGCCTCACAGTAGGTTATCATTACAACACTAAGACATGAACTGAATCATTCTGTTCAAGCCTGACACTGGTTTTCATTGCAGGATGCAAAATTAAGTACTGCAGCTGCCCTCCAGAAGCTCCTGATCTAGTGAGAAAGACTTACTAAAGTAAAAATCTAACCATGAGAAGAGATATAATAAGGCCTTATGGCAGAGATTTATGAGCATGAAAGCATTGCTTATATTTTCCTGGGAGGCATAAAAGAAAGTTTCACCATAAAAGCTGGTCTCTAAAGGAAAAGTAATTTTGAAAAATGGCAGTATGTATGACCTTTCAAGCAGGGAGAAGAATATGAACAAAAACAAGGAGCTGGATCACAGGTATGCAAGTATTTGGGGGTCACTGCAGGAGAGGTAAAAGAAAGAGATTGGAAAGGAGCTGAGCTACAAAATAGCTTTGAATTAGAAAACAGTATTTGCTAATAATAAAGAGGCTTACATTGGAAGTAGTCTTGGAGTGCATACTTTACTTAAGGCTATATCATTTGCATAATAGAGAGTCCCAGAAGTTCCCTGAAAGAAAAAGAAAAAAAGGAGCTTTAGAAACCTTCACTGGTGTCCATATAGAGGGTGAACAGAATAGACTGAGAAGGCAGGAGTGTTCATTTCTATAATATTGAGAATGATGGGTCTATTCCTTATTGCCTTGTTCTGATCTTTTTGTCTGCCTGCATCTATGTGAGGCACAGACCTAAAGCCTTGGTGCTTTTTACCAGCAATGGTCCATAGCTGGGACATAGTGCTTTTGCAAAGCACCCAGATCAAAGATTTAAGGAAGGATTTTGGGGAAATGTATCAGAGTTTAAAATATCTAGTTGCACAAAGGAATTTCTATGACTCCTAGGTTACAGTAAGGAGCCCACACAGGGCCCCAAAGGCAGTGACTCTAGCATAGCAGAAGGAGATGATTCTTTCCTCCCTCAGAATCCTAAAGAGAGAATCCTAAGAAAATGGATTCATATTGCAGAAAAGGAATCTAATCATTGGGGCAGTGGCCAACCAGGGGCATAACCTACAAGGAGAAACTGCATTCTGCCTGAGTTCTCAGTGTTCAGGTACAGGTGCTTACAGTCTACAATATGTTCCAATACCAGGATGAGAAATTCAAGCTGAGTTTCAGATCTCACTGGTTATAATAAATTTGTAGGAAGGCTGTTTTCTGTTCACAGACTCCTAACCACTAGTGAGTGGGCCAGGAATGGGTCTTCAGTGGACTGCAGCACCCAAACAGGCATACTTCAGATCAGACATGTAGGTGTGTCCAAGCCTGGTTTATGCCCAGATATTGGTTGATCCCGGATCCCTGTCATGACCATTTGCCCAAGTATATGTTCTTTCATTCCCCATCCCTCCAACTCACATGAAGGGCAGATCCAGGTTGATTTGCCCCGATGGAAGCAGATTTACTGGAGCCATGTCACTGTACTTTTCTGCCTATTATCTCCATACTCCAGGGATGCTGATATTTTGCCCATACCTACTAGGTCAGACCCTTTCCTCACAACACCAACCCACTTTAGCCCAATGTTTGCTAAGATGTTTAAAGGGAGTGTTTGTGACTATAATCTTTCTCACTAGTTCTTGGTGTATCTTAGGGTTTCAGCCTACTCTTGGACCCATTAGACCTTGCATAGTCCCACACCCCACACAAAAGTTAGTCATTTGGAGGCAGTGTGATCCTGGGTAAGTTAACAAACTGCTCTTTGCCTCAGTTTCTTTATCTGTGGAGTAAGTAAATTACAATCCCTTCAGAGCACTGTTGGGAGGATTAAATGATATCAAGTCTATGAAACTGTTGAACAGAATGTGTGGCAATAACACTGGGTATCCTCAAATAAAGAGAGATAGAATGGAAAATGTCACTTCTTGGGGAGGGAATCAGAATGTATGGGTGAGCCCTGACCAGAATGGCTCAGTTGGTTGAGCATTGTCCAGCAAAACAGAAGGTCACCTGTTTGATTCCTGGTCAAGGCACATGCAGGGGTTGCAGGTTTGGTCCCTGGTCGAGGGACATAAGAGAATCAACTAGTTGATGTTTTTCTCTCATATCAAGGTTTCTCTCCCTCTCTTTCTCCCTTTCTTCTTCTCTCTCTAAAAATGAATAAATAAAATCTTTTTTAAAAGAGTGTAAGGGTAAAAGCAGAAAATATAAGGGCTTTTTTAAATCTTTTGAGCATTGAGATCCCTGCAAAACATTTGGTTTCGAGACTCTGGGTGGTGATCCACTTTAGAGACTGTTGAACTAGGTGATCCATGCCAGCTCAGCAATTCACCCAACTCTGGCTGGAGGGTGATGTTCTCTTTTCAAATAGCCTTTTACGATGGCGTCAGTGTAGGAAGGAACAGATTTGGCTTTCCTCTGCTCAGGGGAGAGAGTCCTGACCGATCTTTGGAGTAGAAAGGCAAGCAACCAACATATTTCAGCATTTTTGAAAACAGAGGACCAAGGATTGTGGCAGAACCGAAAGAACGAAGAATGGATCCTAAGGGGAGTGCTGCAACAAGGTAGGGTCCCAGGACAAGCGTGTGGTCCTGGGGCTGCAGCCCCAGGCCCGGGGCCGCTGCTGGGTTTACCATAGGGTTATTGGGAGAGAGCCAGGTCAACTGCTCCCTCCCCAGCCGAGCAAGGTCTGGGCGGCTCTGGGAGGAATCCAGGTGCTGGCAAACACACCGGGGTGGTGAGCAGCTTTGGAGGCCGTGGACACCAGAGCCGAGTCACGCAGGGAACCCGGACTCCCAGGGTCACCGTTCTGGCTGGAGCTTTGGCGGTGAGAGAAGCCGGGCCACTGTGGGGAGCGGCGGGCTCGATCGTGAGGAATTTCTCAAGAGGAAGGAGTGAATGGACACAGACACTGTTTGGGGAATTCTCCTGAAGTGATCAGTGGCTCTGGCCTGTCTGCTCCCCAGCTGTGAGAGCGCGGGTGGTGGACTGACCAAGCCCGCTCGCGGGAACGCCGGTGGGAGCAGCGCCTGCGGGGGGAGCATCCCCACACACCAGCCCACAGCAGTAACCCTGGGGAAAGACCTGATTCCCACACCCAGGGCCCAAAGCTGAGGAGCCAGTGCGAACTCCACGGGCCAAGGAAGAAAAGCCAAACAAATCATCCTTCAGCCTGCCTCAACCAGCAAGAGCAGAAAAACCGGTTTGGCCACTTTGAAATCAAGAAACTTTTTAATTTTATTCTATTTTTTTAACAATTTTTAACTTTTTAAGTTTTATTGTTTTTATTCTCTTTTGATTTCTTTTTCCTCTCTTACCTGATTTCTTGTTTTATTCCTTCCTCTTTCCTGCCCTCCAATTTTATCTCTTCTTCCTGCCTTCCTCTGCCTTTTCTATTTTTTACTTTTTAAAATTTTTTCCTAAATACCTACAAGTGAGACAAAATCCTGGATCTGTGAAAAGACCAAAGTTGAACCCAAAGAAGGGGCATCACAACAACTGGGACAGTGAGATAAATGTCACTCTGCTATTACAGAGAACCTGCAAGTTATTGCATATTTGTATTATTATTATTTTTCCAGTGTTCCTACATCTTTTTTTTTACCAGTATTTTTATATCCCCCTTATTTTGGTATAGCTTGCTTTGCTAGGCTGGTTTTATTGTATGACCTGACAGCTTTCCCCTGATATCTCTTTCTATATTGTATTACTAATCTACTGTCCATTAACTCACCTGTGTCCCATAAGTATACCACTCGATGTTCTGTACTCCCTATTCTTGTTACCTAGATTTCATACACTCTGCTATATGAATATTGCCATAATATTATTGTAAATAACTGCTGTTCCATGCAATTGTAATTACTTCACAACACCCCCCCCCCCCCAGATCTTAGCCCATTTCAAAGTTTCCTGAACTCTATTACTGTAGTGGTTAACTCTATTCTCTCACACACTACACGTATTTACTATCCTTCACTCTCACCTTACCCCAGAATCTGACCGCTCACAACCTCTCTGCTTTATAGATCCAACTCACAATCCTTCCTCCCCCAACAAGAGTCTTATCTTCTTTCCATCCTTTCTAAAAATCAGCTAGCTGGGTGGAAGACCACGGTTAACACTATACATAGTGAAAGGATCTCCTATATCTTCCCTATTTGCTACTACTGTAAATAGCATAGAATTCTCTGTTGCTGTCTTAAACCATTTTGCCTTCCCCACCAACTGATGACAAAAACGAATAGGTGGAGGTGGTGAACACCAGGATACCCACTGGAAGAGGAAACCCAACAACAAAGGAACCACTAACAGATAACAGCAGAAGAAGGTGAAGGAGGGAGTAGTAACCACACAAACCTCAATCCAGGAGTTATCTGGAAATACAACTAAACAGTAGAGACAGTACCCAATACAAACAACTGAACAAGATTTCTTTAAACCTTGTACACACAGAAGAACCAGCTTCAACACAACCTGCCCTCACCAGCACAACAAAATACAGAATGTGGTGGACAGAGTGACCCTCATTTAACCAGCTGGTAGGAAGGAACCACCAAAGAAAGACTCAACAACAATCAAAACCCAAAGGCAAACACAAAGCCAACTTAAACGACAGCCCAAGACCAGTGAGCTTGGGGGGTCAAGGAAACAGCACCACTGAAACTCACTGCTACTCTACTAAAGAAGTTCACATCATGAACCAGGGAGCCAGAACAGATCAATATAAGAAGCTGAGGTGAACAAGAAGAGTCTCACAAACAATGGGAAGACAAAAAATAATCCCCAAATGAAAGGAAAGGAGGAAGCCTCAAAAAGAATGCTAAATGAAACAGAGGCAATTCAACTGTCAGATATTGAATTCAAAGCAGTGATTGTCAGGAAGCTCAATGAGCTCACAATGAGCTACGAGAAACTACAGGGAAGCTACAATGACTCAATGAAAACTACATCAGCATAAAAAAGGAAATAGAAACTCTCAACAAGGGCCAAAAGGAAATGAAGAATACAATTTCTGAACTGAAGAACACAGTAGAAGGAATGAAAAGCAGGATCGATGAAGCAGAAGATCGGATCAGCGAGCTAGAGAAAAAAATAGAAGAAAACACCCAGAAAGAGCAAGAAAAGGAAAAGAGGCTCAGAAAAAATGAAGAGGGATTAAGAGAAATGCAAGACAATATGAAACATAATAATATCCGTATAATAGGGATACCAGAAGGAGAAGAAGAAGAACAAGGGATAGAAAACCTAGTTGAACAAGTGATGATGGAAAACTCCCCTAATTTGATGAGACAAAAAGTCACACAAATCCAGGAAACACAGAGAGTCCCAATCAAGAGGAACCCAAGGATGCCCACCTCAAGACACATCATAATTAAAATGGCAAAATTTCAAGACAAAGAGCGAATTTTAAAGGCAGCAAGGGAGAAAAAGGAAGTAACATACAAGGGGGCCCCAATAAGGCTAACAGCTGACTTCTCAATGGAAACACTCCAAGCCAGAAGAGAATGGCAAGAAATAATCCAAGGAATGAGAACCAGAGGCCTGCAACCACGACTACTTTACCCAGCAAGGCTCTCAATTAAGATAGAAGGCCAAATAAGAAGCTTCTCAGACAAAAGAAGTCTAAAAGAATACACCTCCACTAAACCAGCTCTGCAAGAGATGCTGAAGGGACTGCTTTAAGGAAAGAAAGGAAAAGAGAGAGTGAGAGAGGATCACACATACATAAAAGGCAATGAATAAGTACCTATCAATAATAACCTTAAACATAAATGGATTAAACGCTCCAATCAAAAGACATAGAATAGCTGATTGGATAAGAAAACATGACCCACACATATGCTGTCTACGAGAGACCCACCTCAGGATAAAAGATCTGCACAGGTTGAAAGTGAAGGGCTGGAAACAAATTTTCCAAGCAAATGGACAGGAAAAAAAAGCCGGGGTAGCAATACTCATATCTGACAAAATAGACTTCCAAAGAAGGTCCATAAAGAGAGACCCAGAGGGTCATTTCATAATACTCAAGGGAAGAATTCACCAAGAAGATATAAATATTGTAAATATATATGCACCCAACATAGGAGCAACCAAATACATAAAGAAAATCTTAGAGGACTTCAAGAAAGATATGGAGAGCAACACAATTATTGTGGGGGATTTTAACACCCCTCTATCAAAAATGGACAGATCTTCCAAACAAAATATCAACAAAGATATTGTGGCATTGAACAATACCCTAGACGAAATGGGCTTTACTGATATTTACAGAACCCTCCATCCCAAAGAAGCTAAATACACATTTTTTTCAAATGTACATGGAACATTTTCAAAGACTGACCACATGATAGGACACAAAACAAGCCTCAACAATTTCAAAAAAATTGAAATCATACCAAGCAATTTCTCGGATCACAAGGGACTGAAACTAGAAACCAACCCCAAGGAAAAAAAACCCAAAACACTCAAATTCATGGAGATTAAACAGCATGCTATTAAACAATGAATGGGTCAAGAATGATATTAGGGAAGAAATCAAACGGTTTTTGGAAACAAATGAAAATGAACTCACAACAACCCAAAACTTATGGGACACAGCCAAGGCAGTCCTGAGAGGGAAGATCATAGCGATACAGGCCCACCTAAAAAAGTTAGAAACATTTCAAACAAACAGCCTAACCCTACGTCTACAAGAACTCGAGGAACTACAACAAAGACAGCCCAGAGCAAGCAGAAGGAAGGAAATAACCAAAATCAGAGCAGAATTAAATGACATAGAGACTAAAAGCACAATTCTAAAGATCAATGAATCCAAGAGTTGGTTCTTTGAAAAGATAAACAAAATCGACAAGCCTTTAAGCAGACTCATCAAGAAAAAAAGAGAGAAAACCCAAATAAACACAATCAGAAATGAAAGAGGAGAGGTTACAACAGATACCATAGAAATACAAAGGATTGTAACAAATTACTACAAAGAACTGTATGCCAAGAAATTTGAAAACCTAGATGAAATGGACAAATTTCTAGAAAAATATAACCTTCCAAAACTCAATAAAAAAAGAAGCAGAAAGCCTGAACAAACCAATAACAGCAAAAGAAATTGAAGCAGTAATCAAAAAACTCCCAACACACAAAAGACCTGGACCAGATGGTTTCACAGGAGAATTCTACAAACCATTTAAGGAAGAACTAACACCTATCCTTCACAGACTATTTCAAAAAATCCAAAAAGATCAAAGACTCCCAAACTCTTTTTATGAGGCCAAAATCATCTTAATTCCAAAACCAGATAAAGACACAACAAAGAAAGAAAACTACAGGCCAATATCGCTGATGAACATTGACGCTAAAATCCTCAACAAGATACTGGCAAACTGCATCCAACAGTACATTAAGAAGATCATACACCATGACCAAGTGGGATTCATTCCAGGTATGCAAGGATGGTACAATATTCGCAAATCAGTAAATGTAATACATCACATAAACAAAAGCAAAGACAAAAACCACATGATCATATCAATAGATGCAGAAAAAGCATTTGATAAGGTACAGCACCCATTTATGATAAAAACACTCAGCAAAGTGGGAATAGAGGGAGCATTCCTCAACATAATAAAGGCCATATATGAGAGACCTACAGCCAACATTATACTCAATGGGCAAAAATTAAAATCTTTTCCACTAAGAACAGGAACAAGACAGGAATGTCCACTTTCACCACTTCTATTCAAGATAGTACTGGAAGTTCTAGCCACAGCAATCAGACAAGAAAAAGAAATAAAAGGAATCCAAATCGGAAAGGAGGAAACAAAACTGTCACTGTTTGCAGATGACATGATAGTGTACATAGAAAATCCTATAGACTCCACCAAAAAACTGCTTGACCTAATAAATGAATTTGGTAAAACAGCGGGATACAAAGTCAAAATCCAGAAATCAAAGGCATTTCTGTACACCAACAATGAAACAGCAGAAGCAGAAATCAAGAAAAAAATCCCATTTGAAATAGCAAAAAGAAAAATAAAATACCTAGGAATAAACCTAACCAAAGAGGTAAAAGACCTGTATTCAGAAAACTACATAACACTGAGGAGAGAAATCAAGGAAGACACAAACAAATGGAAACATATACCGTGTTCATGGATTGGAAGAATTAATATCATTAAAATGTCCATACTACCAAAAGCAATTTACACATTCAATGCAATACCTATTAAAGTACCAATGGCATATTTCACAGACATAGAACAAACACTTCAACAATTTATATGGAACCATAAATGACCCCGAATAGCTGCTACAATTTTGAGAAAGAAGAGTAAAGTAGGAGGAATCACAATACCTGACACAAAACTATACTACAAGGCCACTGTAATCAAAACAGCCTGGTACTGGCATAAAAACAGGCACATAGACCAATGGAACAGAACAGAGAGCCCAGAAATAAACCCAAGCCTCTACGGTCAATTAATATTTGACAAAGGAAGCAGCAACATAAAATGGAATAAAAATAACCTCTTCAACAAATGGTGTTGGGAGAACTGGACAGCTACGTGCAAAAAAATGAAACTTGAGCACCAACTTACACCTTATACAAAAATAGATTCAAGGTGGATAAAGGGCTTAAATATAAACCGTGACACCATTAAAGTCCTAGAAGGGAACGTAGGTAGGAAAATCTCAGATATTTCATGCAGAAACTTTTTAACTGACTTGTCTCCTAGAGCAAGGGACATAAAGGAAAGAATAAACAAATGGGACCTCATCAAAATTAAAAGCTTTTGCACAGCTAAGGAAAACAGTATCAAAATAAAAAGAGAACCAACTGTATGGGAAAACATATTTGCTAATGATACCTCAGACAAGGGTTTAATCTCCAAAATATATAAAGAACTTACACGACTCCACTCTAAGAGGACAAGTAACCCAATTAAAAAATGGGCAAAGGACTTGAACAGACACTTCTCCAAGGAGGACATACAGAAAATCCAAAGACACATGAAGCGATGCTCAATATCGCTAGCCATCAGAGAGATGCAGATTAAAACCACAATGAGATACCACTTCACAGCAGTCAGAATGGCCATCATAAACAAAGCAACAAACAACAACTGTTGAAGAGGCTGTGGAGAAAGGGGGTCCCTAGTGCACTGTTGGTGGGACTGCAGACTGGTACAACCACTATGGAAAGCAGTTTGGAACTTCCTCAGAAAACTAAAAATGGATCTGCCTTTTTACCCAGCAATTCCATTGCTGGGACTCTATCCTAAGAATACTAAAACACCAATACAAAAGAACATTTGCACCCCAATGTTCATAGCAGCACAATTTACAATAGCTAGGTGCTGGAAGCAACCTAGATGCCCATCAGTAAATGAATGGATCAAAAAACTATGGTATATTTACACAATGGAATTCTATGCAGCAGAAAGAAAGAAGGAGCTCCTACCCTTTGCAACAGCATGGATGGAGCTGGAAAGCATTATGCTAAGTGAAACAAGCCAGGCAGTGAAAGACAAATACCACATGATATCACCTTTAACAGGAATCTAAGCAACAAAACAAAACAAAACAAAAAAACTAGCAAAATATAACCAAAGACACTGAAATAGGGGATAATCTGACAGTGGCCAGAGGGGAGAGAAGAGGGAATTTCAGGGGGGAATGGGTAGGGATTACAGGAACAAATTTGGAGGACACATGGACAAAAACTAGGGGTGGGGGGTAATGGGGGGAAGGGGGAAGAGTTGGGTGGGTGGGCTGGAATCGGAGTAGGGGGGAGAAAACTGTACTTGAACAATGATTAAAATTTAAAAAAAATAAAAACAAATAGCCTTTTACCTTTCTCCATTCCACCAATTTCTGGAGTGAAAAATTGCTAAAGGTGAAAATAGGAGATATACTCCCAAACATAGATATTTTAATAATTTAGAGTGCTCCTTCTATCTGCTTCCACAAACCCTGCACTTGCCTTGTCATAGGAGTCATAGGACTTGTTTTGCGGTGATATACTCTTATGACCAACATCCCGCAAGACTGCAAACTCCACGAGGGCAGGGGACATGTCGTTTTCCCCTTTGCACCACCTGGGAAAAAGACTTAAACTAGTAGGAACTCAACAAACCCTTGCAGAAATGAATGCGTGACTTAATTACTGCAAAGGGTTGAATAGAGTCCACAGGCCAGAGACTAAAATGTCTAATATCTTTCCTCCAAGTTTCCAGTTTAGGGGTTAGAGCAGACACGTTTTCACAGTCTTTCTGCACAAGAAAATTCTGAGGCCTTATTCTTTACCCTCTATGGTACCTGGAGATACTCACTGGTCTTACCCAAATAACCAGCTCTAGTGCTGATAAAATTTCTGTAATCCATGAGGGTGTGAGCAAGGTATTTTAACCTCAGCCTCATTGTTACAGAACAAACAAGGGGGGCCTGGGATGATATACTATTATTGAAAGAAGGCCCCGGGTCTGTTATGTCCGCTGCCCTAGGAAAGACGTCTCTCAATGCCAGAGATTCGTGAAAAGGAAAGGAAATGTTTATTTAATGCTATACTAACTTAAAGTAGTGACGTACTGTCTTTATCAAAAAATCCTAAAGTCCCTAAAAACACCCACAAACACACAGTCCTTCCTTCCTTCCCCCTTTGCCCAGTCCAGAGTACCGTATCTCAGGAAAGGAAATAGAAGTCCGTGGCTCAGGCAGTCCTCTGGTTCTTCTCAGTTAGTAATCCCTCTCTACTGGGAGACATCCCTGGATTCCCGGCATCCTTGGCTGAGTCACCAGGATCTCTGCTAAAACCAGGTGGTGGTTCCCCCTTCTAAAGCTGTGGGGGTCCCCACTCTGACACAGGCATGTGGTCCTCTCTCCCAGGGCTGCAGAAGTCTCCACTCTGTCAAGGCTGCGTGGTTCTCCCCCAATGGCTGCCGTGTCTGGTTTTAAATCCCCCACACCAATCTTCTTCTGCAGCCCTATTTCTGACTCCTCCTACACTTGGGCACACTTGCCCTCAAACTGCTGTCTTCTCCAGTTTTTCTGGTCACCATCGTGGGTCTGGGCAGGTGTCACCCCATATCATGGAGCCAATCTTCTCCCACCTCCCACGCAGGCGCTGTAACTCAGGGGACCTGCCTCCCAGGTCCCATCTTGGGGGGGAGGTCCCTTTCCATCCCCCTGGCCTTGAGCATGGCCATAGCTATTTAGCATACCTAAGTGACGAGCCAAAGGCTATAGGTATGCTAAATGACCATGCCATGGATTAGCTGCAAAGCTGCCCTGCATGTTCTTGCTCTGTGTGCCCCTTCCCCCAACTCACACCTGTGGGGGAAGGGGTGAAGACACCTTAAAATCTCCTGGACACCTTGAGTTCTGGACCCCATTTCAAATGCCTATTTGGGGTCCCCCTTCTTGGCTGCACCCTGTAACATCATTTCTGTGAAAGGCATCTAAAAGTATCCCTGTGCCTGGCCTTACACATATGTAGTAAGATGGTCTGAACCCGGTAGACAGATAACAGTAGAAACAGATAAGAAGTGGGATTAAGACAAGAGCGCACATTGTATTCTCCATCTGCCTGAGTTAATATTTAATAAGGCAAACAATGAATGTTTGAATTTCCTTCCTAAAATATTTTGACTAGCAGTTCCTTGAGTGGGAAAGTTTTAACCAGGCTATCTTCAAAATAGTGAGTAATGAAAACAAAGTGAAACACACTAATTTTGAAGAAATTTAAATTATGACACTGGTGATATAAAACAATTTGAAAAGATATTAAGGTGTGAGAAAGAAAGAGAAAATAGTTGACTAATCTCATTCTATTGAGATCCTACCTTACTGCTTAGAATTTGGCTCCATTTAACAATCTTGGGTGTTAGATTGTATCCTGTGGAATAAACCTGATTTTATCAACATCTTCACATAGCAAAAACAAGCAGCTCCAAAGCCAAAGGGCTTGGATTATATTAGGTCTTAACCCTATGTCCTCACCCAGCTGATCTGCACTGAACTTCTTCATTCCAAAATGTCTTCGAGTCCATCAACAATAGTCTGTTTCTCCTCCCACGTTTATTTTCATCCTTTCATTTTGTTTCAGTGCACAAAACAAAACAAACCTGTAGCTTAGAGAATCCTCAGACCCTCCTGGGTTCTGACTACTGAAGGGAGCACATTGATTTTGGTGTTCATGATTCCTGTCCTCAAGCTAGAAAGGTTATGCTTATGGTCCATGTGGCTCAGTGCATTCCAAGGTCTTCTAAAGCAAAGCAGGACATTGTTCTTTGAAGCTCTTTTGTTCTATATTTGAAGGTTTCAGCTAATATATCTGCATAGATGCAAAGATGCTGACCTTAAAATTATGATTTTGTCCCCAACTTGTTATGAGAGTCAAAATATTCAAATGCAAACTCCTAAAGCAATATATATGATAACACTATACATTTGTGAACTTGCCTTGCCCCCAACAAACTGAATGTGTTTCCATGCATTCTCTGAGAAACATGGCACCCTCATGTGGCAATCTCAGACCAGCATGCTAAAAAACAAGTATGTGACCAAATCACCCACATACTAGTTCCACAACTAGTTAGCCACCAAAACTGAGAGTGAGCACATCCTAGACCAGACAAATCCTCTGCCTACCCACAAGCTGATCAAGGTACCTAAATAAACCCAGCAAACATTGAAGGGAGCTGAGCCCAGATCAACAGAACTGCTCATTCACAACTCTGTGACTCACTAAGTACTGAGGTAGTTTGTTATGCAGCAACAGATAACCTATATACCAAAATCTACAGGTACCTCATTTCTTCCCTTGCATATTTGCCTCAATTATTCAGAGAATTCATGGGTGTGTTAACTCCAGTCTGGTAGAGTCTGGGAAAGTGCTTCAGCAAGTTCAGACAGAATGGCCTTACAGGACAGATGGTACTGTAACACAGATTTTTTTTTTAGTCACTTTGCCTCTAATTTCTTGAGGTTGTCAAGAAGACCACACAATCTCCTCAATTTTCTGGATAAATGTGATCATTTCTATTTTTTTTATTTATAATTTTAGCTTCAGAAAATGTGGTAGTCAGGCTGGACAGTAATAAAAGAAAGGTTTCTTGGAGGATGTGGAAAATACCTAAGTTCTTAAAGTGGGTAAGGTTTAGTTAGATAGTAAAAGGAAATTTCCTGTCCAGGGAAGGGAGAATCAGGAAAGAAAAAGTATTGATTGATTTATCCAAATTATGATTGAGTAGGTACTCAAGGTCAAGTCCTATTCTAGAAAATGTAGATAAATCAGTGAACAAAACAGACACATTTTTTTCTGTGGTGGGGAGATTAGGTAGAGTGAATAAGTAAAATATTGCCAGATGGTAATAAGAGCTAGAGAAAAATAAAAATAGAAATTTCTAGAAGTTAAAGAGTGAATAACATTTTTAAAATATATATATTTATTGGTTGATTCCAGAAGGAGATGGAAGGAGAGAGAGAGAGAGAGAGAGAGAGAGAACATCCATGTGAGAGAAACATCAATTGGTTGCCCCCAAGTATGCTCTCAGACTGGGAAACAAACCTGCAACCTAAGCATGTGCCCTGACCAGGAATTGAACCTGCAACCCTTCAGTCCACAGGACGATGCTCCAACAAATTGAGCCACACTGGCCAGGGCATGAGTTACAATTTTTAAAAGTGGTGAGAGAAGACCTCATGCAGATGACATTGGATCTGTGTCCTAAAGTAAATGAGACCGTATATTTTGTAGGTGACACAAGTCCCAAGGAATGAGCATGTCTAGGTTTTTCAGGGAAAAACAAGGAAATGAGTATAGCTGAAACAGGTTGATGGAGGTAGAGGATAGAAGGCATTAAGAAGATGAGATCAGGGAGAACATGGGAGAGGGGCTTTGAGCAAAGGATGGCATAATATGACCTAACTTTCAGAAGAATCACACTGGCTGCTGTGTTGGGCATAGACTGCTAGGGAACAATGGCAGAAGCAGATAACCCTATTAAGAGACCATTAGCATAACCTAAAAGAGAAGAGATGGTGGCCTATGCTATAATAGTAGCTTTGGGTAATATGGAATATAGCAGTTGGAACTGTTATATTTTGAACATAACAATGAAGAAATTTGCTGATGAGTTGGATGTGTTCTGTGACATAAAGAAGGGAATAAGAATAAATCTCTTGTTTCTCAATTTGCCACTTATAAGGAGGAACAATCAGTTTTAGGTGAGAAGGTGAGCAGTTTGGTTTGGGACAGGAAAACATAGCTGTTATGATGCAGTCTGGATATCATAATTTGGTCAATTTGCCTAGAATACAATTTGCATGTATTATAGATGGGTTATAAGTTGAGGGAATTTGAATCAAAATAAAGGAAATTTCTTGAATATCTTAAATAACAGAGTCAAGAATTAGAACACTTTTCTGACTGTGGGGATAGAGTCATAGAGGACCAAAAAAAAAAATCTGAGAGACTAGTTATCCACTAGTCTCACACAGAGTGTAGTTGTGAAGGGAGCAGATTATAAAAATCAGAGGATACTCACTCATAGCTTACTTAGGTAGGGAATATAAATGAGTAAAATAGGATATAAGAAAAGCAAAAGTACAGTCTTCCTGATATGTGCAACTAACTCCCAGTCTCCATGGTTGGAGGACAGTTTGGACACTAATGGTGATTAATATTGTGACCAAAGGAAGTCCATGGCCATTTAACAAGGAAAGTTGATATTTGCTTTCCAGAAATTGTGGCCACATAAAAAAGCAGTCCCAGCATTGCGAGATCCTACCAGGTGTTTTTGTTTTTGTTTTCAATGAAAGCCAGAGATCAGATTTTTTATGCGAACCCTCTGGATTAGCATAAATTGCCAAAAACTTTATTTAAACACACATACTATTGGTAAAATAAAATGCATCCTGAGAAAGATGAAGTCCATGGGCTGCTAGCTCCAGCCTCCAATACAGATGTTGTTCCAGAGAGATTTGATCCAGTTGTCCAGGCCTGGAGCCAGATTCTCAGGTTCTTGGTACCTCCCACTTTTCCTTGCCTTTTCTTTCCCATCAGTCACCTTCAAAGCATAAACTGTTGGCCCATTCCTGGGTAATAGTCCTTGTACTACTGACAAGATGATATGCCTCAGGGTCTGGTGAAATCATTAGATCTTTGGTCTTCCCTTCCTATTAGGATTAATGCTAAGGTGAGGTTGTCTAGTATAACTTTTGTACACCTACTTCGTACTGCAAGCCCTGTACTTTTCTATTGCAGAGCTGTCTCTACATACCATAGAGTACTCAGTTAGAAGACTCTGGAATCTGAACCCCTAGGAAAACCTTTCTGCCAATGACAAAAGCCATTGGTGCATATATATTATATCTTCACTTTTTGGGTAAGACAACTCTCAGGCATGTTCCACCCCATCTCCTAGAGATTCTGTTACAGAACACAACAAGGGGGGCCTGGGATGATATACTATTATTGAAAGAAGGCCCCGGGTCCGTTATGTCCGCCGCCAGAGGAAAGACGTCTCTCAATACCAGAGATTTGTGAAAAGGAAAGGAAACGTTTATTTAATGCTATACTAACTTAAAGTAGTGACCTAATGTCTTTATCAAAAAATCCTAGAGTCCCTAAAAACACCCACAAACACACAGTCCTTCCTTCCTTCCCCGCTTTGCCCAGTCCAGAGTACCTATCTCAGTAAAGGAAATAGAAGTCCATGGCTTAGGCAGTCTTCTGGTTCTTCCCAGTTAGTACTCTCTCTCGACTGGGAGACCTCCCTGGGTTCCCGGCACCCTCCGCTGAGTCACCGGGATCTCTGCTAAAACCAGGTGGTGGTTCCCCCTTCTAAAGCTGCAGCGGGGGGGGGGGGGGGTCCCCACTCTGCCAGGCCGCGTGGTTCCCTCTCTCTGGGATGCGGGAGTCTCCACTCTGCTAAAGATGCGTGGTTCTCTCCCTCAGGGCTGCTGCGTGGTTCTCTCTCAGGGCTGCAGGAGTCTCCACTCCATCAAGTCTATGTGGTTCTCCTTCCTAAAGCAGCATGGTTCTCCTTCAATGGCTGCACATGGCTCTTCTTCTCAGGGCTGCACATGGCTCTCCCTCTCTCAGGCAGCATGGTTCTCTCCTCCGGGCTGCACATGGCTCACATTCTCAGGGCTGCGCATGGTTCTCCCCCTCAATGGCCGCCAAATCTGGGTTTTAAATCCCCGCGGCCAATCTTCCTCTGCAGCCTCATTTCCGACTCCTCCCACACTCGGCTTCACATGCCAGAATTCGTATCCTTCCAGCTTTACTGGGCTGCCATCATGAGTCTGGGCAGGCGTGGCCCCATGTCCTGGAGCCAATCCTCTCTGAGCTCCCACGCAGGCGCTGTAACGCAGGGGACCCGCCTCCCCCAGTTACATCTAGGTGGGGAAGTTACTTCTGGGTGGGGAACTTACTTCTGTTCCCCTGTCTTAGAGTTGATCACAGCTACTTAACACATCTATGCAACCAGCCAAAGGCTATAGATATGTTAAATGACCAACCCAGAGGTTAGCTGCAAGGCTGTTGCTATGCAAAACAGCTCTCAATGGCCCTGCTTCATTTGTCCCTTCCCCCAACCCACACCCTGGGGTGGGGAATGGAGACATCTTAACATCTCCTGGACACCTTAAGTTCTGGACCGCATTTCAAATGCCCATTTGGGCCCCCCCCCCCCCCTTGGCTGCACCCTGTAACAATTCCAGCCAGAATGAGCCCCAGTTACCCACAGCCGTAACCTACACATTAATACATCCTCTATCAGCTTCCATCCCTCCCTTCTCTCATTTCCTCACTCTTTTACTAACATATCCCAGCATAAATACTTGTATTCAAGTCCTCATCCCAGGGTTTCCTGTGACAAAGCATGGCCAGAGCAAGAGTGTTATTAGGATTAGTACAGACATTTGCCAGCCTCTCTGCTGGAGCTGGATTCTTAAGCATGTGGAGACCCTGTGACAAACAGGCTGATATTTGCCCTTTCCAGTCCTGGTTTTATTGACAAATGCAGAAAACTCTGCTTGAAACAAAATGTTTTTAGCTCTGTCATAAACAAGCTAATCCACAAACAAAGCACTCCTTCTGCTTCCTCTCTCCTCCCCCCTGGCACAATTTGTTCAAGATACATCACTGACCTTTTAATTGTATTTCAGTGGAGGATGGAAAAAAATGAAGGGACTCACATTTGCATTTATACAAGCAAATGACTACAGCTTAGCACAAGTGTATGATCAAAAAAAGGAACAGGAGGCTCCACCAGCTGCCTGGATAAACCAGTGACCTTTAGAGTCTAGAAAATGCTCAACCTCAGCTCCCCACAGCACTGAGCTTTTAAGGAACCTCTTTGGCTAAGCTAATTGGGGGCTACTTGCATCTGTTTGTTGGCTTAAGGAGAAAGAAAAAGAAACAGGAAAGAAAAACAGCTTAGACAAGCACTGGGCTCAACACAGCCCCTGTCCTGACTTCTGGTGGCTTCCCCAGGATTGCATTTCTCCTTCACCCTTGCCTTTCTTATACTTTTCCTAGTGTTTCAATGAGGAATTTTGTCCTAATACTATAGCAGGTACAGGCAAAATAGAGCTAAAATGTAAAAATTGTGAGGGCAATGAATGAGTCATGTTTTCTCAAGTATCCTCAGTGCCTAACACAAAATCTGCAAATAGCAGATATTTAATCAATATATGCTGAATAACTAAGAAAATGAATAAATAAGTATATTCTAGGGGACAAACTTAGTTTCAATATAAGAAGAAAATATACATTTATAATAGCAAAAAAAACTAGCTATTATGTTAATCATCTAATAGATTTAAACAAACAACACAGATATGCACATCCCAGTTCCATGTACAGAAAATACATAGCAATACTCCTGGTACTGAAGAAAGTTTTATGTAATACATTTTCAGTCTGACAGGGATATTGCTTCTTATTTTTCTTTTCAGTTGTTTCTCAACAGTTGTAAATAAGTTCCCAACATTTAAGAAGTGTTAAAACTCTTTTCCTCTTTGCTAAATGGCCAAGCCATATTTACCTCTGATTTGTTGGCTCAGTGAAGCTCAAACCTTCTCTAGCTTAGTATTCTCACCTGTTGGGGATCGCCCTGCCTGGTCTCAGGAATCTGTAACCCACACCCCACCCACTCTGTGACTTAGGCTGAGTGACTGAGTGAAAGACCTCCGGACCAGGAGCCACTGAGGAGACAAATCTTATTTACCTGGCATGAACGCTGCCTTTTCTAATGCCTGGCTTCCCTTTTGCATGATCAGCAGTCAATGACGGGTAACAATTCTCTAAGAAAAGATGAATCTAAGACAGATGCGATCACGTGGGAATGCCTAAGGGAAGGGACTGTGGATATGAAGGGGTGATTGACATCAACCCCTGCCCCCTTGGCTTTGTCAAAGCCTGAGTCTTTGTTCTTAGATGTGAGAAATCCAAGTCTCCTGGCTGCCTCTGTCTTCTGCCCTTCTCAGGCCTGGGGAAATTGCAGGGGTGGTGCAGCCCAGATGAGAAACCGCAGGCCACCAGGGTAATCAGGCCTGGGACATAGAATATGCAAGATTCTGTGAGATCTATTTGCTGGAGGATGTTATTAACTTGAAATTTAAAGGCATAGGCAGGAAACCTTTAGAACCTGTAGTTCTTTCATATGTTAAAGACCACAAACTTTGCTCAGAATCATAGCAGGAGTTCTGTCTGCACCTTTGTAAGCCACCTACATCTTTTGATCTTTTCTGTCAGACTGTGAATCCACAAACTAAGTCTGTTTTCTCAATAAAATATGCTTGGGTATGGAGACGGGTCACTCTCCCCACTAGAGAGAGGGTGGCCATTCTGTCCCTATTCCCCCACAGGACCTTGTTGTCTCTGTGTATGTTTTTCTCATGTTTTGACGAGCATCCACAGCCGAGATGGGTACTGCTGGATGGTATCATCCACACTCACCTACAAAAGGAGCTATAATAATAACCCCCATCTTAAGAAGTAGTTATGAAGATTAAGTGAATTATTTCAGGAAAAATACAGACAGCAGTATCTGGCCCTTGATGAACTCTTAAAACCTGTTAGCTATTATGGTAATCTGACTTCTGAACAATGTAGAGTGAACAATATGACATGAACCTTTTGTTACAGAACACACAAGGTGGGGGGAGCCTGGGACAATATACTATTATTAAAAGAAGGCACCGGTCTGTTATGTCCGCCGCCCTAGGAAAGACGTCTCTCAATGCCAGAGATTCGTGAAAAGGAAAAAAAATGTTTATTTAATGCTATACTAACTTAAAGTAGTGACCTAATGTCTTTATCAAAAAATAAATAAAATCCTAGAGTCCCTAAAAACACCCACAAACACACAGTCATTCCTTCTTTCCCCCCTTTGCCCAGTCCAGAGTACCGTATCTCAGGAAAGGAAATAGAAGTCCATGACTTAGGTAGTCTTCTGGTTCTTCCCAGTTAGAACTCCATCTCGACTGGGAGACCTCCCTGGATTCCCGGCACCCTCGGCTGAGTCACCAGGATCTCTGCTAAAACCAGGTGGTGGTTCCCCCTTCTAAAGCTGTGGGGGTCCCCACTCTGCCAGGCATGTGGTCCTCTCTCTCTCAGGGCTGCAGGAAGGGAGGGTCCCCACTCTGCCAAAACTGCATGGTTCTCTCCTCCAAGGCTGCCGCGTGGTTCTCCCTCTGTCAACTCCCTCTCTCAGGGCTGCAGGAGTCTCCACTCCGTCAAGGCCACGTGGTTTCTCCCTCAATGGCTGCCGTGTCCGTGTTTAAATCCCCCGCGCCAATCTTCTTCTGCAGCCCCATTTCTGACTCCTCCTACACTTGGGCACACTTGCCCTCAAACTGCTGTCTTCTCCAGCTTTTCTGGTCACCATCGTGGGTCTGGGCAGGTGTCACCCCATGTCATGGAGCCAATCTTCTCCCAGCTCCCACGCAGGCGCTGTAACTCAGGGGACCTGCCTCCCAGGTCCCATCTTGGGGGGAAGGTCCTTTTCCATCCCCCTGGCCTTGAGCATGGCCATAGCTATTTAGCATATCTAAGTGACCAGCCAAAGGCTATAGGTATGCTAAATGACCATGCCATGGTTTAGCTGCAAAGCTGCCCTGCATGTTCTTGCTCTGTGTGCCCCTTCCCCCAACTCACACCTGTGGGGGAAGGGGTGAAGACACCTTAAAATCTCCTGGACACCTTGAGTTCTGGACCCCATTTCAAATGCCTATTTGGGGTCCCCCCTCCTGGCTGCACCCTGTAACACTTTCTCCATTCTAAAACCCTATCATATTCTTCTTTACACCTTACAAAAAATGTTATTTCTCAGCAGTAGGTGTGACTAAAACTGGTGACAATAACTTTACACATTTCATATCTAGAATTCTTCACTTTAGAGAAACTAAACTAATAAGCATCTCTTCTTCACTCACTAATCCACCTCTACTCCACCCAGCATCAACTCAAAGGCTCTTGTTTCAAAAATAAATTCTCTAGGAGTAAGACTAAAAGAGAACCCAGCCCTTGCAGCAGCCTCTGTTGCACAACTGCTCCCACTGTGGACCCAGGAGCACTTGTTCCTGACTGTCAGCCTCTGGTCCTGATTGGGGCTTAAGACTTGGGAAAATTTAGCTTAAGGTAAATAGTCATAAATCTAGTGAGTTATGTGTATGTTAAGTTTTTGTTTCAGTAACTACAGATAAGGCCCATCCTGGTGCCTGAGAATAAGCAGGTGACCTCCTGGAGACATCTGTACCAGGAAGAAGCAAGCGACTACCCTTCCCCCCTTGGAGGCAACTGTTGAATTTCAAAGGCTTTTGCTGACACCTTGTTTGCCCTCCCCCAACCCCCTTATAAAAGGTCTGGCTGGGAAAGAAAGAGAAAGATGGTTTGTTAGGGTATGAACCCACCATCTTCTCGGATCGCTGGCCATCTGAATAAAGCACCTATAAAAGATTCAATCACTGTCATTGCTTAATTGGATTTGGTAGTGACAGGCAGCCCAAACACCGGCGTCTTTTCCAGTTACAGTCCCACTGTGGAGCTGACAGGCAGGAGCAAGTGCTCCTGGGACCTAACTTAACTCCACAAAGCACTGGGACAAAGCTGCTCTGAGCTGCTCAGAGGGCTGTCCTCTGGGACCCTACCCTCGGGTCTCAGAAGTTCCTTAGGTGGCAGCCTCCAAACCTGAGGCTGGGAGTGTTGCCCTCTGATAAGAGATAGGGATGTGAACAGACAGATCAAGTAAAGATGCACAACCCCCAGAACTCCCAAATATCAGTCCTCAAGGATGTGCCTCTATCACCCCTCTGGAACCAGCTGTATTCAAGACCTTGTGAAATCTTCCAGCTGTGTTTTCTCTTTTCCTTAGTCACAGAGAGAGAATTACCACTCAGCAAGCCAGCAGACCAACACAAAACCAAAATTTATAGAGGATACAAACACTTCATCAGTTCCGGCTTTTGGAACATATACATGGATGGAAAATAGAGACAATGAAGAGCTTTGTAACTCTGTAACTAAACTTCTGTGATCTTCTCATTACCTAATGGGCTCTGCTCTCATTGGATTTTGTGAAAAAGTTTCACCAAGAGCTCATACCAATTGATTTTAGTTTAAAAAAATCTTGTCTAGTTCATGGTCCATAAAATCTGGACTTTATTGTTATAGCTCTCTGAGAGAGTGAGAGAGAGTCAGAGAGAGAGAATGACAAAGAAAAAGACAGATGAACAGAGACAGAGAAGCAGAGTTATAGAGAGAGACAAAGACAGAAACTTGGTTTAAATGTGTTAGCAAGGAAGCTTGCCAAATTAAACAGAGAATTAGCTACTTAGGAATTCATGTATTTAAAATTTAAATATAAACAAAAATCAAAACAAAACAAAACTTGATTAAAACTAATTCCAGAGGGAAGTCTTGGCATTAGCCTTTAGGAATAATAATTAAGAGGACTTGCAGATGTAGTTGGTCATGATGTGGTTTGATAAAAAAAGCTTGATGCACAAATTCTCATCAGTATTTGTGCATTCATTTTCTACGGCTGCTCAAACAAAGCCAGAACTGGGTTGCTTAAACCCAGTGGTTAAGTTATGTTGTCAAGCCACACAGTTGTGGCTTTAACAACATAAATGCATTGTGTCAAAGTTCTGGAGACAAGAAGTCTGAGAACAAAGTGTTGCAGAATTGTTCCTTCCAAGGGCTGTAAAGAATCTGCTTCATGACTTCCTGAGAGCTATTGGTAGTTGGCTGGTGATCTTTTGTGTTCTTTGGCTTCTGTGGCACAACCCCAATCTCTCCTCCATCTTTACATGCACTCTCTCCATGTGCACATCTGTCATGTGTCCAAATTTCCTCTTTTGATAAGTGCAAGGGCCACACTGGATTAGGACCCACCTTAACAACTTCATCTTAACTTGATCATCTGAAATGATCCTATTACCAAATAAGGTCACATTCATAGGTATTGGGACTAGGATTAGGACTACAACATCTTTTTGTTGGACAAAAGCCAACCCATAGTAAGTTGAAGACCTCCATTCCTAGTTTTTAACAAAACTACTTCCTCAGATGAGTAGAGTCTAAAACACACTTAGCTCCTACAGAAACTCATCTAATCAAATATTGCACATGAACAAAATTTTGTGATTTTTTTGTTTATAGAGTCTTCCAATCTGTGGGTCGATTTAAAAACTTTACAAACTTTCTCAGGTATGATCTGCATTTGTTTCCTCTGGTTGCTGTACAAAATAACCACGCATTTGGTGGCTTAAAACAATATGAATATATTTTCTTACTGTTCTAGAAACCAGACAACTAAAATGGGTTTCACTGGGCTAAAATCAGATTATTGACAGGGCCACATTCTTGCTAGAGCCTCTAGGAGAGAATCTCTTTCCTCGGTTTGTACAGTTTTTAGTGGTCCTCTATTCCATGGCTACTGATCCCTTCCTCTATTTTTAAAGTGTATCACTCCAATTTCAGCTTCCATCATCACAATGCCTTTATTTTTTTGGTAGTAAGGAATTATATACCTACTTCTGCCTTGCCTTTATAAAGACACTTGGGATTACACTTAGGATACACCTAGGTAATTTAGAATAATCTTTTCTTCTTAAAATCCTTAATTTAATCACATTTGTGAAGTCATTTATGCCACATTAGATGAAATTCACAGGTTCCAGGAATTAAGACCTGGATATATTTGGGGGATATTATTCAGCTTACCATACCACATCATTTTCACAAAAGAAAAGTTTTCATTCAAAAGAACACTAGTTTGCTAGACATTTTCTCAAACTTGCAGTTTCTCCTCAGATATAGATTCCCTCTATTTAATGTTTTGTCAGAGAAGAGTCTGATTACAAGCAATTCCCCATGGAGATATCTGAACCATTAGAATACTTTCGACTGCTGTCAACCTTCAGTTCTACAGATACATAAGTTCTTATGTATTACCATTTTTACAAAGTCTGCACTACATATTTTCTGCAAGATTCTGGGAATGCCACAAAGTCCTCTTGGCCAATCAAATATTTCCAAGTATTATAAATCAAGGGTGTTTATCACCTGTTCTTTTTTTTTTACATTTTTTTATTGTTCAAGTACAGTTGCCTCCATTTTCCTCCCACTACTCCCCCTGACCCCAACTATCCCCACCTCACACCCTTGATCCTACCCTCCTTTGGTATTGTCCATGTGTCCATTATATGTGTTCCTGAAACCACCCTCCCCCCTTTATTCTCTCCTACCTCCCCTCTGGTTACTGTGAGTGTGTTCTTAATTTCACTGTCTCTGGTTATATTTTGCTTGCTTGTTTGTTTTGTTGATTAGGTTCTACTTATAGGTGAGATCATATAGTACATAATCACTTGTTCTTTTAAATGTATTCCCTAATAATTGTTAAGCCAGTTTCACATGATCTGAGAGCATATTCCTGACATAATGAATAAAAGGATAAGTTGCCATACTTGCCACTGGAAAGAAAAGATTACTGTTCAGAAAACATTCTTTCTTACTCTCCAATCCTAACCTCTGTAAAGAAAGTACTTTCTACACTGTGATATTGAACTGAACCATGTGGCCTGTTTTCAGTATAGATATGGGTAGAAGTGACAGTGTATCAGTTCTAAGTTAAGCATTTTAAATGCTTGCTGTTTCAAGCTACTGACACAGCATTTTGAAGAAATAGTAAAGAAACATGGTCACTAATTACTTTTTAATGTTATAAACTGATACTAGATTCAAAAAACAATTGACCCTGATATTTAGTTTTAAATTAATATATGGATAATAACTAAAATACTAAAACCATTCACTTGACTGTCAATTAGAATGATATTATTTTAAAAATTATTATTGTAAAATTTTTGAGTATGAGTTATTCTTAAGCTATCAAATAGCAGGATGTGAAGTTATACATACTAAATGATCTCAACTACGTAAAAAATTCATAGAAAAAGATAATAATGAATTATTTGGAATAAGGTTTGTTTATTATTTGAATACTTTGTTGTTCACTAAATATACTCTACATATTTATATATTTACTACATATTATTTTATATTATATTTATGATGTAGCTAAAATACATAATAATGATTTATGTCTTTGAGGAAAAGAAGTTCACTTAAGAGATTGAATCATGGATCAAATTGCAAAGTTATGATAAAGATTATGATAGGGTGCAGATAGATATGTATCCAAGGTGAATATTAATTTTACATGGACAGGTGAGGCTTCAGTTTTTAATTTCTTTCTCTGAAATATGCTAGATAATTGGGAACACTTTGTTATTTTTTTTAAATAAAATATTTTATTTTTTCCTTTTAAATTAAAAGAAGATGATATGCAATAACTTTTCAAATAATAGAAAAAAGAGCTTTCCAGATATTGTCATCACAAATTGTACTGTGACTTGGTTTTTATTTTTAAATAACTTATTTTTAGCATTTATTATAATATACCTACAGAAAATAAAAGAGCCAATATGAGTTTTACCCTTTCTTTTAGAAGCAGAGAGTGAAAAATCCCCACTTATTTTTATGGAGGAGATGAAGGATCTGAAGTTATCATACCATACGTTTTTCAAATTCAGAAAAGAAAAGGGCTATGTTTTCTGAATATCCAGGAGTAGGGGATCATTAAGGGAAGAAAGAGATAAAGTATTATAGATCAACTTTTGAAAATTACGTCAGAAGACAACTTTTATTTATTAAGGTATATTACATTCATTCAGAAAGAACTGAGCTGTACAACACATTGTTCTAAACAGGCAATACCAGAGGTAAACAAAACATTAGGATTCATACTCTTGTAAAACTTAAATTTTTGGTGATTTAAAAGGTGGTTATCTTTTTGAAGCATGAAAAGGAGTGGGAAATTCTGATTCTAATAGTGTTGAGGTTTGTTTCCATTTGAAAGAAAAAAGAACCAACCAAAACATTTGAAAAACACTTAAAAGCTAAGTTTTCCTAGGTGTGGACAATCATCTACTTTAAATCAAAATTTTATTAAAACTATATTTCTAGGCCCCACCCAAGTAAATTAAATCATTAGAAAATCACCAGAGCTGAAGGAGCAAATCCCATCCAGGGTGTCTCCATCTTGAGGAAGAGGGCAAGAGAAGACAGTGGTCCACATTAGGGGTGGTAAAGCCCTGGTTCAGAAGTGACACAGGTCAATTCCATTCACATTTCACTACCCAAACCCTATCAAATATCCAAGCCTGATCACATTAGGGTAAAGTATAATCTAATTGCAGGAAACACAGTCTAAATGGACCTCATAGAGAGAACAGTGGAAATATTTGGCAAGATAGCAATATAGCACATTAGACTTGCAGTTCTCTAATTCATGTTTTTGTTCATTTTGTTTTGCTATGCAATACCCACTACTTCTGATGAAATTTTAGTGTAGTTTAATGAACTTTTTTTAATCCGATAATTTTTCTTGTTCTTGGGTTCTTTTTAATGCTCTGAAACTGTATTACAATGCCACTGTAATCAAAACAGCCTGGTACTGGCATAAAAACAGGCACATGGACCAGTGGAACAGAACAGAGAGCCCAGAAATAAACCCAAGTCTCTACCATCAATTAATATTGGACAAAGGGGGCAGCAACATAAAGTGGAGTAAAAATAGCCTCTTCAACAAATGGTGTTGAGAGAACTGGACAGCTATGTGCAAAAAAATGAAACTCGAGCACCAACTTACACCATACACAAAAATAAATTCAAGGTGTATAAAAGATTTAAATATAAGCCGTGACACCATTAAAGTCCTAGAGGAGAACGTAGGCAGGGAAATCTCAGATATTTCACACAGCAACATTTCTAATGCTCTGATCTTTAAAACTTACTGATAATACCTTTTTACAAAATTTGTGTTTCCTTGGGGGACCATTTTTCTGGTTATTTAGATTATTTGTTGTGAAAATGTACAGTTGATGTCTTCTATTGATAGTTAAAATAGACTCATTCAGAGGATATTTTTGCCATGGTCTAATTAATTCACTCTGTGGCCCATATTAGTGCAGATGTGGTGGAACAGGGTGGAATCCTCTTCCTCACTGCCCTAGTAGGCTTTTCTTCCTACATTTCCCTACCTCTGATACCTCTACTTTGTATGTATTTGTACAGTAAATGTAAAAAACATATAAACTGGGCTTTTATTGCAAAATGTCATATATTTTAGTGTGCTGTCACCCTTCTTGTGTTTTCGGACTGTATAGGATTTTTCCCTATTACACTGATAGGGTGATTTTAGTGGGACATTGGAAAAGGGAGGAAGAAAAAGTGTAAACTGCGGTCAAAGTATTGACTATCATCTTAGAGAATAAATAAAACGAACATTTAATTCAAGAAGAAAAAATATCCTCAAGGTGAAACAAACAAAAAAAGTGTAGGAAGGAAACATTATAAGTGGTATACAAAATTAGCTTTTACTTTGACAAGACCAACAAAATGTGTAAGTCTGATAAAGGAAGTCTGACAAAGGAAAAATGAAAACAAACAAATACATACCTTTTGGAATATAAAATAGATATATTCTCAGATATGGGTAAAAATTTAATTCTATTTTATTTAAAATATTTAATATCATTTGAAAAGGTAAAAAGCATTCCAGGTTAGTCTAACCCTGATAATAAAATTTGCCAAAGAGAGCGCTAAGAAATAATCTACACACAAATGTTTCCACTATACAGAGACACATGAAATGATTAAAAATGTACTCTTGGAAGTTAAATAGGTATATATTTAAATACTTTCTCTATAGAATATAGTACCCAAGTCACAAAAAATAAAAATTTTGTGATTTGCATACTTAACTATTCTAAATCTCTTCTCTAAAGTGAGATTATAATACCTACCATAAGAATAACTATAAGGGTTAAATATCTTACAATTTTATTTGTTGATTGTACCTCAATGAAGCCAAACAATAATAGTTAAAAAGAATAACTATGATCATTTATAAGTGGTGTAAATGAGTTCTAAGGCATTGTATGCATTCAGTTTAGGGCTGATAATAGTCATTTTATGATGATGGCAGTGATGGTGGTAGAATTGCTACAATATCACAAACAAAATTCTAGAAAACTTAATCCTGGAGTATGCTATAAAACAGACACAGCGAATATTCTGAAAATGCAAAGAAAGTTCAACATTAGAAATATACTTATTTAATTTACCACATTATAGCAAATACAAAAAAAATGAATGAACACATCAATAAATGCTAGAAAAACATTTGAGAAATTTCATCATTCACTTCTAATTTAAAAAACTGAAAATTCAGAATAGAAACCTTTTTATTTTTGTATGATTATCAAAGAGCCATCTGCAATCAATAGAAAATATTGTTTATATCTTGAAACATTCTCACTGAAGTCAGGGAAAAAAAGAAGAAACCCAGCATCTCTGTAATTATTTTTCATTTTTCTAGAACTTCTGGGTAACACCACTAAGGAAAAAAAGTAATGAAATGGAAGGCCAAAATCATTATGGTTTTCAAGTAGTATGACTGATTATCTAGAAGACACTAAAAATATCAGATTGAGATGTATTAGGATAAAGGTATTATATTAAGAACACATTTTGGCAAACTCACAAAAATACATGTTAAGAGACTAATAAACTTGGCAAGTAGCAAAATAATACATCCAACCTAAAAGCCTATTAATAAAGGACTGGCTAAATAAAATACTCTCTTATCAGGGAATACTTGCTTGTCTTAAAAATAATGGTGCAGAGCTAACCTTGTCAAAAACATACTTGTTTTTTCAGAATTTCCAAATGTTTTTGCAATAAGCATGTATATGATACTCTCAGCATTAGAAAACCAAAAGTTAACTACTTATTTACATTAATTTTTGTGAAAACATGGGAAAGCATATAGTCTCATTAAAGGATAAATTTACTACGTCATTCTGAGGGCAAGATTTCCTACATATTTTTTCTATGTAGTTTATTTTATTTTATTTTATTGTTGTTCAGTTACAGTTGTCCTGCCTTTCTTCCTGTTGCTCTCCCCTGCCCCATCCCCACCCACTCTCACAGTCAAGACCCCCACATTGTCCATGAGCAGGAGTCCTCTATTCATGTTCCTTGACTTGCCCCTTCCCCTACTTTCCCTCATTATCGTCCTCCCCTCTCCTGGTTGCTCACTGTCAGTTTGTCCTTTATTTCCATGTCTCTCGTAGTATTTTGCTCATTTCTTTGTTTAGTTGATTAGGTTACACTTATCGGTGAGATCATACAGTATTTGTCTTTTACCATCTAACTTATTTTACTTAGCATAATATTCTCCAGTTTCATCCATGCTGTTGCAAAGGGTAAGACTTCCTTCTTCCTTTCAGCTCTATAGTATTCCTTTGTGTAAATATACCACCATTTTTAGATTCACTCATTTACTGATGGGTATTTAGGCCATTTCTAGTAAGTGGGAACTAGGCTATTTTAAATAGTGCTGCTATAAACATTGGGGTGCATGGGTTCTTCTGAATTGGTGATTCAGTATTCTTAGGGTATAATCCCAGCAGTGGGATCACTGGATTTAAGGGTAGTTCCATCTTTAGTTTTCTGAGGAAATTCCATACCGTTTTCCAAAGTGGCTGCTCCAGTCTGCATTCCCACCAACAGTGCACTAGAATTCTCTTTCTCCACAACCTCACTGGCACTTATTGTTGATTTGTTAATGATGGCCATTCTGACCAGTGTGAAGTGGTATCTCACTGTGGTTTTAATTTGCATCTCTCTGATGGTTAGTGATGTTGAGCATTTTTTCATGTCTCTGGGCCCTCAGTGTGTCCTCCTTTGAGAAGTGTCTGTTTAAGTCCTTTGCCCACTTTATTTGGATTGTGTGTCTTCCTGGTATGAAGTCGTGTGAGTTCTTCATCTGTTTTGGAGATCAGACCCTTGTTCATGTATCATTGACAAATATGTTTTCCCATACAGTTGGTAACCTTTTCCTTCTGTTGATTTTTTTTTAGTGGTGCAGAAGCATTTTAGTTTGATGTAGTCTCCCATTTGTTTATTCTTTCCTTTATATCCCTTGTCCTAGTGGATGTATCATTGAAAATATTGCTACATTGGATATCTGAAATTTTCCTGCCTATGTTTTCCTCTAAGACTTTCATGGTATCACAACTTATATTTAAGTCTTTTATCCAACTTGAGTTTATTTTGGTGTACAGTGTAAGTTGATGCTCTAGTTTCAGTTTTTTGCATGTACTTGTCCAAATCTCCTAACACCATTTATTGAAAAGGCCATTCTCACTCCATTTTATGTTGCTGTCCCCTTTGTCAAACATTAATTGGCCATACTGACATGGGTTTATTTCTGGGCTCTCCATTGTGTTCCATTGGTCTATGTGTCTGTTCTCATGCCAGTACCAGACTGTTTTGATTACAGTGGCTTTGTAATAAAATACTGAGAAATAAATTTAACCAAGGAGGAATAAACATTGTAAAGGTGATGAAATATCAGAAAACTATAGAACACTGAAGAAAACAATTAAGGAAGACACAAATAAATGGAAGCATATACTGTTTTCACAGATTGGAAGAATTAATATCATCAAAATGTCCATACTACCCAAAGCGATCTATAGATTCAATGTAATCCTTATCAAAATACCAATGACATATTTCACAGATATAGAACAAATAATTCAAAAATTAATATGGAACCATAAACAACCCCAATAGCCTCAGAAATTTTGAGAAAGAACAAAGTAGAAGGGATTGCAATACCTGATATTAAACTATATTACAAGGCCACTGTAATCAGAAGATTTTTTTGTATTTATTGAGAGTTTTTTTAAATGTCCATACTTAAAGGGATATTGCTCCTAAAAATTTGTCTTAAGGAAACAATAAAAAATATGAAAAAAATCTACCTACAAGGATGCTCAATATGTACTGAGTGAAAAAGTGGAACTACTAAGAATAGTTCATGTACCTTGAGCTCTTATTATGAGGTGGTGTGTTATAGCCTATGTTATGTTTTACTCAGTTTGGAGGCAGGAACAATTACTTTACAAGTATGTATACTGATTTATCTTTCTTTTACTCAGACTCAGATTATTGGGACTTTAATTTTCAATTTGCAACCTTTGTTTTCTGGTCCATAGTGAGTGAGGTATATCAATTACTCTGAAGGGGAAGAGGCCACTGTGAAATGAAAGTGAAGACACTCAGAATATAGGGTAAGCATATGATTTATGACTTGAAATATTACCCTGCTGCATAAGTCTTATTGTATTTCATCTTCACAGGAAATCCTACATAGACAGTATATAGTATTATATACTTATAAATATTATATATACAGTGTGGATTCCATTTCCATTTTGTAGACCAGGAAAATGAAATTTAAGTAAGTCAAGACCCTTGTCTAGCATCACAGTCTATAAGCAATAGACCCAGAATTTCAGACTCATGCTGTCAAATCTCCAAGCTCATGATTCCTAACCAATACTGAAAGAACATAATGATCAAAAATAGGTTATTAAAATGGGGTTTATATTTTTCAAGTTATTAAATCTCACCTAGCCATTATAGATAACTGCTTAGAAGGTAATTTAATTGCACTGGAATCTGTCATAATAGATGAAATTAAAAAATAGATAATATAATTAAAAATAACATATATGCACTGAAAACACACTGTAAAAGGGTAATACTGGTGGAATTATAGAAGATTTTTATTTCTTTTTACTGTATTTGCAAATTTCTACAATACACATTAATATTTATACAACTGGAAAACAATAATGAACTGCCACATGTGCTTCTGAGCTAGCTACTACAAAAAATTCAGAGTAAGACAGGGTAAAGAATTAAGACTTTCACTGCTGAGCATCATTTTTAAATGGTAAATACCTGAGCTTTAGGAATAATATTAGCATTACCATAAGTGAGATGTTCAAGGCACCTTCAAGATCATCATGTTCAAGCTCCTCCATTTGCAGATGAGGAAACTGAGGGATAAAAATCGAAGAAAGTCAGCATCTTTGACCCAATAAATCATCTTCCTCTTATCACAATTGATAATGGACATTAACTCTTGTTCTACAAAAAAAAAAAAAATCAGTGCCTTATAAAAGTGTGATCCTTAGCCCTGGCTGGCATAGCTCAGTGGATAGAGGCAGGCTGTAAACCAGTGTCACAGGTTCCATTCCCAGTCAGGGCACATGCCTGGGTTGCAGGCCACAGCCCCCAGCAACTGTGCATTGATGTTTCTCTCTCCCTCGCTTTCTCCCTCTCTTCCCTCTCTAAAAACAAATAAATAAAAATCTTTTAAAAATGTGATCTTTAGCCTCTGCCTTGAGAATACAATTTAAATAGCATAGAAGAAATTAGTTTTTGCAACATTCACTTTCCCTTTAAAAGTTACAGAGATTTTAAAAAAATACTCTCTTCCTCTCCATCAATGCTGTGCTGTTCTTGCTTCCATTAGCTGAGAAGAAAAAGTTACCTTAGAGAACATTTTATTTGTGTATGTGTTATTTTTGATTATGAAAACATTAGATATACATTGTAGAAAATGCTGAAAATGGTGTGGAAAATCCTAATCATGTATTATATTGTCACTCTAAACAATGATGGTTAAGAGTTAGCATATAATTCTCCCTTTTCTCTTTTTTCCTCTCTCTTTTCTTTCAACAGTTTTCTAAATTTGTCCCCCACTTTTTTTTTTGTCCACTGCAAAGGGAGGGAAACACAACTGCTCAGTTCTAACTTCTGACTATACCTCCGCACACTCAGGTAGCATCTTGTGGGGACTGAGGTGGTTTCCAATTGTAACTAAAAAAAATTCACACTCTGGCCAGGACCACAACCTCCACAGGAGTAGGAAAGTCCAGTCCTTTGATGTCAGGCTCAGCACATGATTGGCTTTGATCAATGAGCTGTTAGCAAATGTATTGCAAACAGAAGCTGGAAATGTGTTTGCATGGGGAAACTTGTCCTCTCCCACTTATGCCAGTTCCAGGATAAAAGTTTTCTTGAGTGGTTACTGTCCCTTCTGCAGGGGCCTAGAGTAGGTAAAGAAGATGTACCCAGGAAACCTGTGTACCTAAAGCAAGGGACAGTTACCCCAGCAGACCCATACCTGAGAGGAAGAATAAATGATTGTTGCTTTAAGCCACTAAGCATTATTCAGAGACCACACATAGAAAGATACCTCAAGGCAGAGTGTCCCCTACAGATGCTAACCAGGGTCCTTATGGGTAGGCCTCTTCATGTCAAGAAGGAAATTTTCCTCTCTTAGATCTCCTTGACTTACTTTGAACGGATGGTACTCATCTCAATAAACAACTGCCCCTATCAGGGTGGACTAGTTAGGAACATTTTCTTCCAGCAGTCATATATTGCTCTATTGTTACTAGGGAACCATGGTGGTCCAATGAAAACTTATTTTTTATGGTAGTAACTTCTTTTAACCTGATTTTCTTCAGGTCATTTATTCCTTCTACTAAGACAGTTTATAATGTACCTTCAAATTTTTACTTTGTTTTGATTTATTGAGGTATCATTGTGTCCATTCGAAGCAATGAACCTGAACTCCAACAGGCAAGTCTGATATGAAGGGCAAAAAGTAGTGGAGTCTATGAGACCTGAAGGAAAAGGAGTCCCCTGAATAGACTTAGTGGAGAGGAAAGCAGGCTGAACCCCTGTTGCTCATGGGAACCAAGAGAAACTCAGATGGATGTGGACTTAGCAGTTATTTATCCTATTAGAGCATCTGAACTCTGGCAGACCCTCAGCTTGTGTGAGCCAGTGCATGATTATCTGATATTTGTTCTTTTACCTTTTCAGGTTGGCTGTTCCTTTCTTTGGGTTAATGCACCCTAATCCCTTTTAGCAAATCATTCTTTTTCCCTGTCATGTGTAATCTTGGCAGGACTAAACCAACAAAATACAGCCTCCTCTGGCCAAATATTGAGCATGTGAGACAAACTGGATTTACCACTTAAGACTTGGAATCTTGTCCACAGTGACCCTAAGGGTGGGAAAAACCTGTCAGAAATAATTCATCCTGAGGTACTGAGAACTAGTTACTTCCTGTTTTCTAGACTTCTGGAGCTGTGCACACTATTATGCTTCCAAAAAACTACTGCAAAGTTTTCCCTTCAAGTCAGGACATTATCTGGTTTTAATTGTTAGTCTTCCAGTTTTTTACGTTTTCCATCAGTTGCTTAACCAATATAGAACAGATTGCAAAAGACCTGAATTGATACTTGAACTGGAGTTGTCCTTACTGCATTTTGCTTTTATATTTATTAATTTTTCCCATGAAAAAAATCATCTTGTGTTTTATGATCATATAATGAATTTATATAGTAAGCATTTTGAATAATTCATTAACAGTAAAAGTGAAATCTCTAGAAATCCAACCTGAGGTTGTGAGCACCACTAGTATTGCTTTGACCATCTCTTCATGTCTCTCTTTTACACAGCTCTATGTAATTTAACATGAATGGGATTATATTTGTAGGTGCTATTTCTTATAAGTAACATCTTTATGTACTTTCTTTTGTTTATTCTTGCTTACCTCTTCTTTTCTTCTTATCTACCACTGCCAGTATGACATACAGTAAGTGGTGTCTTTCATAGTTTTTTCTGTATGTAGATAATCAAATCATACATAGTATATACAACTTCATAAAGATACTTTTTCTCTTATTTTATTTTATTTTTTATCCTCATCCAATAACATTTTTTTCATTGTTTTTTAGGGAGAAAGAAAGGGAGAGAGACAAAGGAAAAACATAATTTGAGAAAGAAATATAGACTGGCTGCCTCCCAAAGGCACCCAGAACAGAGACCAAACTGGCAAATTATGTATGTGTCCTGAACCAGGAATCAAACCTGCAACCCTTTGGTTTACTGGACAATGCTCCAACCACCTGAGCCATACTGGTCAGGGCACTTTTTTTTTTTTGTTATTTCAGAAAAATGGGATTATATCATTGTGTTTTGTTTTTCTCACTTCACCTTTCATAGTTGAAATCTATGCAAGTTAACTTGTTTCCACAGTCAGTAAGCATTCAATTTTGTGGATAAGTAAACATTTATTCAATCATTTTTATATTGATAGGCATTTTTGTTGTTGTCCAATCACTAAATTAATGAAGCAATAAACACTTCTTTGAAAATTAAGAGAAAATGATGAAATTATTCTCATCATTTATAAAACCATTTTAATATTAAGAGAAAATGACAAAAATAGTTTTGCTGATAGTAAAATTGTATACCCAGACAACCCAAGAGATTTTAGTAAAAAAAAAGAGAGAAAGAGAAAGAAACTAGTGAAATGAATAACAGTACTTGATAAGGTGATTGAGAACAAGGCAGGTATACAAAATCCATAGTGTTTTTCTATGCTAGGCATAAATAAATGAAAAATAATCAATTCACAGTATCAACTCAATGAAATAAACTTCTTAAGCATACATACCTTTCATAGTAGCATGGATGGAACTGGGAAATATTATGCTAAGTGAAATAAGCCAGTCAGTGAAAGACAAATACCATTATCATCTCACTCATAAGAGGAATGTAATGAACAAAATAAACTAATGAGCAAAATAGAACCAGAGGCATGGAAAAATGGAACACACTGACATTAACCAGGGGAATGGGGGAGGTAAAAAGAGGGGGAAGAGACCAGTCAAAGAACATGTGTGAAGGACCCATGAACATGGACAACAGTGTGAGAACTGACTGTAGGAGCAGGGTTGGGATGGGTGGAAGAGGGCAAAGGGGGAAAAACTGGGGCAACTGTATAATAGAATAACAATAAAAAAATTTAAAAAAGAAGAAAGATGCAGAGTAGATCCAGGGGAAGAACTGAAAACAAATTTTTGACAATAAAAAGAATTATAGCTATAAAATGAAAACTATTAGATCTTAGAGGGCATAAATAATTATGTCCCATAATTAATATAAAATGCATAAGTATATTTAATTAAATTTTCATTAAAATTCCAATCTTGTGTTTGTTGCTCTTAATAATATAAATGACATTTGAGAAAATATTTTAAAATTATTCTGATAGTATTGAAGAAATGTATGAAGCAGACTAATGAGAAGAACTCTGCTTTGAAGACACCAAAAGGTATTATAAAGTCACTGTATAGGAAGCAAGATGATACTGACATAATACTTTTCCTTAATCTTGTTGCTAAGTACAGCTAAAAATTGTGGACATTTTATGTAAGACAAACATAAAAAGACTCTAAAAGTTGGAGGAAAAAAAAGCCAGATGGATTAGAGATCCCAGGATCCAAAGAATAAAAGTGGAGTCTCATTTTTTTTCTTTATGTACCCAAGATTTGTAGCTGAAAGAGCCAGCTACCAGAAATTCCAATGAGCACAGATTTTTTCTAAAGCCCCCCAAAAACCTGCTATTGCTAACCAAATGGTCAGGATGTCAAAAGCCTAGTAGAGCAAAAATGTACTAAACAATAATGACTCTATTCTCACCACAGAAAAATGTCTGTTGTCCCATGCCAACCCCTGCCAAGAAGATAGACAGCCTAGATCTCCACACTTGCCAGGCTTGTGAAGGAGATGCTCTAAGTCCTCACCATCACCACCACTATTATGGTTATCAGAAAAGGAAGTAAACCAAGAATTTCATGACTGCTGGTGGCAATGATTTCCCATACCCAACCTTCTGGGGTAGACTTTGTGGGAGCCTGGACCTCTGCCCTCAATTGTCAGTAAAGAGGCATCCATCATACTAACTAAAGGGAGGCCTAGTGTAGAATTAGGACCTTTGCCCCTGCTGATGGTAATGAGGCCACCATCCGGTGGTGTCAGTGGAGAACATACAGGGAGCACTAAAGAGGGACTCCTAACTCAGCCAGGAAGATGTGAAACAAGGCCTAGTGAGAAGCTGGAACACCTGTCCTCACACCACAGTAATGCAGAGCCCCACCCTACCCCACCCCACCCTGGACGCTAACAGAGGCTGAGTGGAGTCCTTGGACTCTACCCCAGCCTGAAAACAACTAGACTACACAACATCTAGATTGTGCACACCCTTCCCCTGCTACAGCAGTGTCCAACAAATGTTACCAAAAGCAGAAGTTTTAACTAAGATGGAGAGTCTCAAAAAAAATACCCAAGATGTCCAACATCATTAGTCATTAGAGAAATAGAAATTGTAATCATAATGAGATGTCAATGAATGATATCAGAATGCCTAAAATAAAAAGTAGTTGACAACACCAAATGCTGGCAAATGTGTAGAGAAACTGGGCCAGTCATGGTGGGAATATAAAATGGTACAGACACTCTGGAATAGCATTTGGTGGATTTGTTTATTTTTGTTCATTCAAGACTACAATACAACAACTTAACAACCATACTTCTCAGCATTCATCCCAAATAAATGAAAACTTATGTTCACATGAAAGACTCCATATGAATGTTTATGGCACATTTATTTATTATAAGCCTCAAACTGGAAACTCTATTCCTTGAAAATCTGATTGTTAAACTGTGGTATAGCTACAACACGTACTGCTGCACAGAAAGGAAAAGGAGTGAACTATTGAAAAGAACCTGAATGACTCTCCAGGGAATTATACTGAGGAAAAAAAAATCCCCATATGTAATTTATAGATATGATTGCACTTATTATAGAAAGGACAAAATTATAGAAAAAAAGAACAGATTAGTTGGGGGGGAGGTTGAGGAGGAGGTAGGAAAGGGAGAGCGGTGGTTGTGGCTATAAAAGGACAACATGAGGGATCCCTGTGGTGAAGAAACTGTTCTGTATCTTGATTGTATCAATAGTATTATCTTGGCTGTGATATTGTACTATAATTTTGTAAGATATCACCATTGAAAGAAACAGAGTAAAAGGTACGGGGAATGCCTCTGCATTATTTCTTACACCTGCATGTGAATCTACCATTACCTCAAAATAAAATATTTAATTAAAAAATATAAAAGGATATGATCTTCCCCTATGAATTTTCCTGCCTTCTAGGACTAAGAAGTTGCTGTGAAAACATGACCACCCCAGGGGTTTGAACACAGAGGAGGGTAGTTTCCCAAACAGAGAAGTTTGGGAAACTTCTCTGGTGAGAGGAGGTACTGGATAGACAATAAAGTGTATCTCTCTTCCATTGCCCTTTCCTCACACTCTCACCATCGCTGGGTACAGTCACATATTTTTGGGTTTACTTTTAATATTGGCCTTGTGATAGTAAAACCATGGTATCACATTATTTTAATTTAATTAATCCTGATTACTAATAAAGCTACCTTTTTTAAAAATGTGTATTAGCCATCGGTATTTCTTTTTTGCTTGAATATCCTGTTTGTTAGAATGTACTGGGATGTGAAGGGCCTAAGCCACTGCCTATGCCATAATAAAGAAGGTATGCATCACTGGCTAAATACCTGACCACAAGATTCCCCATTATCAGAAACAACCGAGGCATAGCCACCAGAATCCTGCTGGAAACCTTTGAATCCCCACTGTCTGTTCCCTCTCCCTTGCTCGAGCTTTTCCCAAAAACAAGGTCCATAAATCTCCTGGATCTTCTGTTGCCAAATCAGCCAACCCTGATCAGAGGATACTGTCTTGCAAACACCTGTACCCAGGACACCTGGGGCAGATCAGCAGTGTGACCCACCCTCCCTGCAGTTCTGCTTCACACCCTCCAAAACCCTTTTCCTTTGCCTCTGTAGTCTGCTCAGACTCAGCCTGCTGTATCATAGTGTCCTGCCTGGAATAAAAGCCTTTAGCTGTGCTTTTTTGGCTCCCGGTTCTTTCTTAGCCACCTCAGCTACCTAACACTGTTCATCGTTTAACTTTTATTTCATCAATGTATACCTTTTACTGATTCATAAGAAATCATATATTAGAATTATTAATCCTATTGTTACAGAATTAACCCATTGGGGGCCTTGATACTGTTTCTAAAACAAGCCACCTCCCCCAGGGTACTATGGTACCCTTGCTACCAGATGTTAGGAATCGTGGCACTCAATGCCAGAATTTGGTAAAAAGGAAAGGAACTATTTATTCAAGTTATACAGGTTTAGAGTAATGGTGGAATGTAGCCATTAAACTTCAAAGTCCCTTTAAAACACCCACAAACACACACACACAAACCTGCCCATTTTTGCCCAATCAGGCCAGTCAGGAATACCACATCTCAGGAAAAGAAATAGAAGTCTGTAGCTAGTCTAAACTCCTGGTTCCTCCTAGTAACTGTGCTTGGTTGGGCAGGTCTCCCACAGTCCCCAGCACCATCAGCTCTGTTGCCAGAATTTCCAGTTCTTAATCTAAAACCACATGGCACTTCCTCAAGCCCCACTGGCCAGAGTCCTTTCACCCCTTTTCTTTCCACATGGTCTCACATTGTTTCTTGTCCTTCATTGTCTCCGCCCCACATGGTGGTCCACCCTTAGTTTGAATCCCAGCCTGGAACCTCCTCTGTAACCCCATTTCCCACTCATCCCACAAATGGCTACACCTGCCAGCATTCCCATATTCTCTGCCTTTCTTGGCTGCCATAGTTATTCTGGGGAGGCATGGCCCCATGGCATGGAGCAAACCATCTCCAAGTTCTCTCAAAGATGCAGTAAGTAACTGGGGGAGCTGCCTCCCAGTTACATCATAGATTAAAGTCATGCATACCTTTCCGGCTCCATTCAGGCTTGAAGACTAGTCTGCTGTTATTGATATGCAATATAATTCTTAATCCTCATGTTGCTGCTTTTCCCAGCCCCAAAGCTAAACTTGAGGCGGGGGGTTCTGTGGCCTCTTAGCCTACCCTCCATTACACTATTAATAATATTGATGTGGCAAAATTTTATTTAAAATAATTAACTTTATTTTAAATATTTGGTGATCAAATGGTTTAATTATGTATAATCAAATCAGTAGATGTTCTTCCTTGTTGTTTTTGAGTTCTGTGTTAACATCAAGAAAACCTTGCCCACCAACAAATTGTTAAAATGTTTTTATAGATTTTTAAATTCTTTATAGATTTTTATTTGGTCCTTTTTTTTATTTATACACAAATACAATTACATAATCTGTGAGGCTGACGTGCAACTTTATTTCAGCTTCAAAAATGGCCTAAATCCACTTACTTTAGAATAATCCATTATTTCTTCATGAATAAAATGCCATGAGTTTCTAAAATCAATATCCCATGTATCTGAGTCTCTTTCATTCCATCAGTTTATCTTTTGATTCAAGGCCAGTGTCACCTGTTCATGTCTGGTAACTTCAGAGGTTATTATGATTTCTGGTAGGGCAACAATTGCATGGCACATGATAAATACTCAGTAAATACTGATTCTATCAATATTACTGCTACTATTACTCCTAGCTGTATTGTTTCCTTAATTATGACTTACTTCTGCTCACATAGTATTTAGTACTTCTATCTGCTAATTATATTCTACCTTGAGCTATTTGCTTTTTGAAATTGTTTTCTCTCATACTATACTTTAAGCCTTATCTTTGCCTAAAGGTAATACATATTAAATTCTTTAGCACCTAGCACAGGTCTTAGTATAAACAGTAGCTTAATAAATGATAAAGTAAACTAAATTGAGGGTCTGGTTAAGTAATAACTAATTTTATCCACCTTAGGAAAATATGCTTAGCAATTATAATAAATGTAATTTATTTCCTCTTTAGATCACTGCTCTGAAAACAACCTTGTCTTCTAGGTGCCTGAGATCAAGGTCGTACTTCAATTCAGGGGGGAGGGTCAAGAGCCGGAGGCTCGAGGAGATGCTACCAAAATTGTGTCCTCTGAGGGAAGCTCCAGCTCTTCATAGAAGGAATGCCTTCCTCAGAGGAAGAGGATGTGAGTGGCATCTAATATTCTTCTTTTGGGGGGTGGGGGCATTATGGTTTAAATTTAATTTTTTAGATTAATTATTTTCTTTCATACAAGTTGAACAAAACAATACTTGAGTGTGTAAAATATTTAGTATTGAATTATGAAAATGTTACAGGGTATGGCCAAGAGGGGGGGACCCCAAATGGGCATTTGAGATGGGGTCCAGAATTTAAGGTGTTCAGGAAATTTTAGGATGTCTTCACCCCCACCCCCCAGGTGTGGGTTGGGGGAAGGGACAAATGGAGCAGGGCCACTGAGAGCTGTTTTGCATAGCAACAGCCTTGCAGCTAACCTCTGGCGTGGTCATTTAACATATCTATAACCTTTAACCGGTTTCGTAGATATGTTAAATAGCTGTGGCCATGCCCTGAGCCAGGGGAATAGAAGTAACTTCCCCACCAAGAGTAACTGGGGGGCAGGTCCCCTGAGTTACAGCGCCTGCATGGGAGCTCAGAGAAGATTGGCTCCATAACATAGGGTCACACCTGCCCAGACTCAGGATGGCAGCCCAGTAAAGCTGGAAGGATATGAGTTCTGGCATGTGAGGCTGAGTGTGGGAGGAGTCGGAAATGGGGCTGCAGAGGAAGATTGGCGCGGGGATTTAAAACCCAGACGCGGCAGCCATTGGATGGAGAACCATGTGTCTGTGGCAGTGCAGGTAGGACCACAGCCATTGAGGAAAGAGAACCACACGGCTTTGGCAGAGCAGGAACTCCCACAGCCCTGAGGGAGAACCATGCGTCTTTAGCAGAGTGTGGACATCCGCAGCCCAGCGAGAGAGAATCACCATACGGCTTTAGTAGAAAATCGCCACTCGGCTTTAGCAGAATGGCGATTCCCCCCCTATCCCTGCCCCCCACAGCTTTGTGGGAGAAGCACTTGGTTTTGGCTGAGTGGGGACTCCCGTGGCCCTGGGAGAGAGGACCGTGTGCCTTTGCCAGAGTGGGGACCCCTGCAGCTTTAGGAGGGGGAACCACCACCTGGTTTTAGCAGAGATCCCAGAGACACAGCTGAGGGTGCTAGGAACCCAGGGAGGTCTCCCAGTCAAGACAGAGTACCAACTGGGAATAACCAGAGGACTGCCTGAGCCATGGACTTCTATTTCCTTTCCTGAGATATGGTACTCTGGGCTGGGCAAAGGGGGAAGGAAGGACTGTGTCTGTTTGTGGGTGTTTTTAAGAGATTTTAGGATTTTTTGATGAAGGCATTAGGTCACTACTTTAAGTTTGTATAGCATTAAATAAACATTTCCTTTCTTTTTCATGAATCTCTGGCATTGAGAGACGTCTTTCCTCTGGTGGCGGACATAACAGACCTGGGGGCTTCTTTCAGTAATAGTATATCGTCCCAGGCCCCCCTTGTGTGTGTTCTGTAACAAAAAGACACCACAATTCGGGCTTCCTCTCACTACCAAGCCCAATAAGCAGAGACAGGGATTGAATCTTTATGGGTGCTTTATTCAGATGGCCAGCGATCTGAGAAGATGGGGGGATTCATATCCTAAAAGACCATCTTAAATTCCATTTTAAAATGGCCCTTTTTATAAGGAGAACAAAGGGTAGGTAAGGGGTTTGGAATTCAGGAAAAAGTTAATTGAATTAAAGAAAAAACAACTTCAGCATTCTCGCCCTGGGTGGTGGTCTTAAGCTGTGCCCCAGGAGGTGGTCTTTAGCTGTGTCCTGGGAAGTGGTCATCTCACCCTGGAGCACAATGGCTCAGATATCATCTTGAATTGCTTGCAGTCCTCCTGAGGAAAAAAGGTGGAACTGCTTATGGTCTCCTGGAGTCAGAGTGGGTCATACCTTCAGTTCCTGGAACACAATCTTTTACATGCATTGATTACTAAACTTATTAGCTATTACTTAAACTAAAATTTTCCAACTCTTAAGTCCTCTATCATTCCCCACCATTAGTATTAAACTATCTCATTTCTATGAGATTAGAACTTAGCATTGGACTATCCGGTGGGGGGTTTAGGAACACACCTAATTGCAGACCCACATAAGGAGGCACATTGTATGCAACAACAAGCTATGATACTAAAGAAAATGACAAGGATAAAAACAATAAACGCCTCTTGAAGACTAGTGATACTAGGCAGCCAGGATAGTTTAGGCAAGTCAATACCAAAGGATCCCCCTCTCTGTTTTGTATTGGACACCAAATCATTTACTTGCTTTACTTTATGCTCTATGAGCTGTGAACCATCAGTTAGGTTAAAACAGCAGAGTCCTTTCAACTCTTCACATCCATGATTATGCCTTAAAAGAAGGTAGTCTACAGCTGCACAATTTTTCAATACTGCTTCTCTGACTTGTCCTAGTTCTTGACTAATGGCACTGATGGCTTGTGAGGTGGCATTCAAAGCTTTTGCCACAGTGCAGGCTAATCTGCATATGTCTCCATTCAAATAGGTTACCATGGCTGACATTATAAGCATAGTTAAAGACATATAAAGCAGGGCTAAAAGGTGTAAGTCAGTGATAAAATTGGGTGTAAGGGAGAGATCCCATTGAACCCAGGTCAAGTGGGGTTTCTGAGGCATAAACACCATCAGTCTTCCCAGAGAGCATGGTCCTCCAGAGCTGTTTGCTGGAACGTAGGAATAGATAGTCATTCCACATATCAGGAACCATCCTGGTGGCAGTTGAACATGAGCACAAGCATAAGATACGTCAGTGGTGGTGGTACAATTCATCTTCACACCTGCTGAGAACACAAGACAGGTTTTAGTACAGTCGACAAAAGTTGCACACTCTCTAGCTGGGATACATTAGTGACATTCAATGTAAACATTTCCTTGTCCTTTATAGTCACTGCTGGTCCCCAATTATAAATATCAGAGTAGGTTATTTTCTTTTTGATATGCTTAAACACACTATAATTTCTAAGGCTTCCAAAGGGTACAGATACCTATAAGACATGAAATGAAAGTTTGTTCAATATAAATTCCTCCTATAAGACAAAAGTCAGAAATATTCAGAATATTTTTTGCTAAATATACCCAAATATATTCATCTCATTTGAGAGGAATAAGTTGTCCACAACAAAGGGTTAAACAAGAAGTAATAAAGAGAACAGAAGTCATTGTTTTCAAAAAATGACTTTCAGGTCTTCCTCCAGTGCTTTCTTTATTCTGGTGTGATGAGTCCAAGGTTTTATTCCTGCCAGCTTCACCATGGTGGGGGTGGTGAGGAGTATGTCCAAAAGTCCAGTCCACTTTCTTCCTGGTCGGCTCTCTGGAGATGCAGTTGTCCAAGTCTTGAGTAGCACCTTGTCTGCAGGCTCAAAGGAATGCAGCAAACCTGTGGGGGAGAAATCCTGGAGAGTCCCAAAGTCTGTCCTGGCAGAATCGCCAAAGTATGAAACTGAAAAAGACACCAGAGTTTGAGCTGCTTGCCACTACTAAACCCAATCAGCAATGACAGCGATTGAACCTTTATGGGCACTTTAATCAGACGGCCAGCAATCTGAGAAGATAGTGGGTTCATACCCTAAAAGACCATCTTCCACATCCAATGTTCTTGTTATCTCCAAACTTTTCAACAGAAAGGGGTGATACTGCTGGCAGAAGGGGCCTAGGCCTTTGAGGGACAAAACAGGGGCTGGGCTGCATTCTGGGTTCGTTACAGGGTAGGTCTGATCCTCAGATAATCCTTGAATCTAGTGTTTGTGAGACCTTACCTCAAGGAAGGAAATTGAAGAAGTAGCAAGAAAGACAGAAGATGAGATAAGGAGGAAGCAGAAAGTAGAGACAACAGTGAGATCAAATGACAGATGAAGGAGGAAGGGCAATGATTGAGAGTAGAAAGAAAATAGAGTCAAACACTGGGACACTCAACTGAAGCCTTGCCCACTAGTCCAAAGTACTCATCCTCTGTATTTTTCAAAGCTAAGCTATAGTTACAGAATGACACACAATGACAATTTCTATCCCCCTCTGCATCATGCCTACATTTTGGGATTCCTGCTTTGACTCTGCTGCCACAAAATGTCTAGGCATAAGAGAAATGGATTAATAATAATAATAATAATAATAATAATATAATAATAACAACAACAATAATAAATAGTTGTATCCCAGTTACAACATTGGTTTGGCTCCAACCAACACCCTTTGTCTTTCTTTTATTTTCCATTATTTCCATTATCATTAACTGAGCACCCCCTTTGGACTAGCTGTGGAACTGGGATCTGAGAATTCAGAGCTAATGAAAATTCCTTTAGGATTTCCCTGACTGAGAGTCACTGTGAGGTATAAGGGATACCTTAAAACAAAGGTAAGAATCCAAAAGTTATTAAAATATAGATCCATTAAATTACTATACACTTAAATAAAAAATTATATAATTATTAAAGTCCCCACCATAGTGGGGACTTTAAAGTAAAGTTAAAGTAATTTTTTACTTAAAAATTAAAGTAATTTTTAATTACTTTTTCTATGGAAAAATTACTTCCCACTTCCAGATTCCATTCTATCACTTCATCTAGGAGAATCTCACTTCTTTTCTGTCTCTGTATAGATAGATACTCTCCACTCCTGCTCCACCCATGCCTTTCTCTGCCTGAAGGTATAAAGCTCAGACACTGGTTCCTTCTCTTTCATCAGGGTCCATATAGGGAAAGAAGTAACATCCTTACCTCTGTGGAGGTGTGGGAAGCCTGAATGATTCTTGTCCTCCTAGGGCCCTCTTTCTGGATGATGCCTGGGACATCTGGGAAGCAGATAAAGATGTAACATTACACCCTGGCTGGCGTAGCTCAGTGGATTGAGTGCAGGCTGCAAACCAAAGCATCGCAGGTCTGATTCCCAGTCAGGGCACATGTCTGGGCTGCAGGCCACGGCCCCCAGCAACCGCACATTGATGTTTCTCTCTCTCTCTCTTTTTCCCTCCCTTCCCTCTCTAAAAATAAATAAATAAAATCTTTTAAAAAATAACAATAAAATAAACAAAATAATAACCTAGTGAGTCCTAACCTCCCTAGGTTGGCTCCCCTTTAATAAAAAAAAATAAAATAAAATAAAAGATGTAACATTACAATCCTCAGAACACCTCTGAATGATAAAGAATGACAAGATGATCCTAAAGATCCTGGTAAAGAACAACCCAGAGAATCCTTTATTTTCTTTAATTTTTTAAGAGAAATGGATTCTTTGCCTTTACTACCTCCCTAAGCAGAGAAGCATTTCAATCATCAATAATCACAGATCACATAAATCACAAAAACTATATTTCTACCATGTAAAAGTGAGAACAAAAGAGTATGAGTGAGAAAAAATTGAGCCAGGTGGCTTGAAATAAAGAAACATGATAAAAAGCCTTAAGGATTTCTAGCTTCAAATGCCCACTGGTAGCAGTTCCCAGTGTGGCATCTTCCAACCTCTCACTAAATGCAAATGAGAGCACAGGGAAAATGTGAAAGTCCAGCATGGAAAGTGAATTCATGCAGACCAATGCTGCCCTGAGAACAATGCACTCTCACTCTGATGGAGATAGAGCTGACTTGTGAAAATCCTTTTAAACAAAGGAAAACCCACTTGAATGTTATAAAAGAGAGACCACCTTCAAAACAGTAGAAGGAAAAAGAGTGCATTTGTTGTTTGATTCAGAGACTTGAGCACAACCAGAAAACTGGGAAAGACATCAACTGTTTCACAGAAAATAATGCTCTAAAAAATAGGCTGACATTAATCCAATTTCTCTTCACCCAAACAGGTATTTTTAATGTAGAGGTAAAGAAGGAAAATTCCAACAAAACATTGAAGGAAAACTGCAGTTATTGGAAACTATATCACCAGTACATTTTGGGAAATGTAATACCTATCAGTGAAGTGTTGTAAATAAAGACATGGATTCAAAAGGCATTATAGTCTAAACTTGCTGAAATCATAGTCTTTATTGCTTCATTGTGCAAGGCACTGTGAGTTGGAAAAAGGAATCCATTTAATAGAAGAAAAAACTATCAGATAAAAATACTGACATGAACACCTCAACCTCTTTCTAGCTGAAGATCTAACACAAGGATTCGGAGACTAACTCACCATTCAAAAGCAATCCACTCACCCAGCCAGTTTGTCCTCTCTGTTCTATAGAGCTTGCTACTATTAAATATCACTTGACACATATTCTGAAAATGATAAAATACATGAAAATGTTATAACTCCCAAGATTCACTCACTGTCACCTACCTGCTGTCAGACTCTGCACTTGGAAATAAAACAGTCATTACCTGTGATGGCCACACCCCCCAACATGATGCACCTTCTGCCAACCACCTCCTTACTCTTTGCATAGTGAAATTTGTCTCTGACCTGTCATAGCTATGGGATGTGGGTTGCTGGGCACACTAAGGGGAATGACGCTACTGCTCTCTCAGAGATTATTTCCTATTGTGTGACCTACAGAGGAGAAAAGGTATAAAAATTGAAATGTCCCACTTAGCCTAGGTATGGTGACTGAACATGTATGTTGGATTTAGGGTCATATGTCTGCTCTGGTCTTAACAACAGAACCTGTGCCAAGTTCTATAGAATGATAAATAAAGGTTAAAAAACCTGGAATAAGAAAATAAACAAGAGGGTTATAATATAAGATCCATTCTTTTTAAAACAGGCCTCACTATTGAGATCCTCATTAAAGTCTGTATCCCTGACCCAGCAGCAGCCCCAGGGGATACTGTGTGCAACACTAGGATGATTACATTAGTAAGTCATTATACAGAAACCAAATTCTCTCCAAATCAGGGGATAGGAGTTATACCTTACAATTAGGACAAGAAGAAATGGCACCAATGGAATGATTACATGCCAAGCAGCACAGATGAAAGGGCCTCAGACCTGGAAGACAACATATGGCTCTTGAGTAGAATGACATCTCACTAGAGAGCCAGACTGGCTCCTGAGAGGAAAAAAAGAAGGGAGCTTGGGACATTATCTTTACCATGGTATTTAGAATTAGTCTACTTACTCCCATAATGGTGTATCCACAGGAGTCTGAATTACAGTGAGAAGTGGAATTATCTCTTCTGAAAATGAATGAAAGGAGCTCCTGTAATCAGGTTTCTTGGGTGGAGAAATCAATTTTGATCCTTTGTCAGGGCATGAAACCCTGTCTCCATTTCATTAGACAGATAGGAAAGTAGGGATACAGGAATACAAAAGGGCCTAGCCTAAGGACAGCTGTACCTTGGAGCCCCAGCCTCAGTCAAGCCTGCTACTATAACACCTGAGATTCTAATTGCTACTTAACCTCTAGCTCCATATTATTCTCTCTCGTTTTCATTCAGTGACACTGTCCCACCTTGTGACTTCATATTATTTTTTTAGGTTAACATAATCCATTTCATCTTTCTGTGCTTTTCTGAATTTGGTCAAAAAGCAAACATAAATTAAAATACACAAACATGCATGCACACACAAAAAAGCTCCATCATTCTCTCTGTTCAGCCTCAATTTTCCTGGGAGAGCAACCAATCCTGGAGCCACTAGTAAAATGTGAGGGGAGGGGGAAAAAAAACTTGAGAAATCTGAGAGACTTGGAGATATGACAAAACTAATTAGGGCTATGTAGGTTGTAATTTACCAATCTGTCAAAAACTGCTTAAAGAGCAATTTAAACTGTAGTTATCAGGACCTGTAACTATGTACTGGAAAGCTTTTTTTTCCCCCCTGTCTTTTAAATATCTTAATCTGCTACATGCTACAGTTTCATTTGCTATTCTTTTTTTTCCTTCAGGAACATTCAAGTCACTTGTAGTGAAATCAATAAATCTTAGATTTATTTTCACTTTGCTTTCCATTCCCCTAGATCTGTCCAGAGATGTGGTTGGCAGAATCATTGTTCCCCAAAGACATCCAAGTCCTTTTCCCTGAACCTGAGAATATGTCACTTTACATTGGCAAAAGAGACTTTGTAAATGTGATTATGGTAAGGATCTGGGATGGGAAAATTATCCTGGTTTATCTAGGTGGATCAAATGTAATCTCATGTGTCCTTTAAAGTGAAAAAGGAAGGAGGGGAGTCAGAAAATTGCAATGTGAGGACTTGCTGACTTTTCAGAAGCTGAGGATGGCCCACAATTTACAGGCAGCAGGAAAATGGGGCTGAATCCTACAATAGCAAAGTACTGAATTCTGACAACAGTCTGAAGAAACTAGGAAATGCTCCTTCCCTAGAGCCTCCAGAAACTAACTCAACCTTGTCCACACCTTTTTTTAAGCCCAGTGAGACCTAGTGAAGTTTCTGACCTACAGAACTGGAAGATACTAAATTTGTATTATATAAGCTGCTGAATTGTGGCAGTTTGTTAAAGCAGCAGTTCAAAACAAACTCAAGAGAAAGCTGCTAGTTTGCAAATCTGTAGCACTGACTGTAATGCCAGCAATTGATATACAAAAGTTGATGTTAAATTCTACTTTTCTTTTCCCATCTCCTCCATTTCTGACTTAGGAATACAGAATGTTTTCATTAATTAACAGAACAGAAATTTTAGACCCTCATCAAAACCAAGCCAATGAAGTTATCATCAATTAATAATGCCAACTTTACTTTCCATCTTGTTTCTCTTCCCTGAAGCATACTAATAAGGGCAAATGGGCAGGCCTGTGCAAGGATGGTGACTGGGCCACTTTGGAGAGAAAGTGTGTACCTACTCCTGTCAGACTTGCGTAAGGGCTTCCTCAGAGTCTGGAACAAATAATAGTAAAGCTCATCCTTATAATTGAAAGAAGAGAGGGGGCTCCAATATTTGTTTAGTTATTAACTATCACACATTCTACAAAGGTCCAGGTACTATGCCAAGTATCTTATACATGTCATTTTATTTCATCTTCACAGCAATATTAGGAAACCAGAAGTATTGTCCATTCTACTACAGAGGAACTGAGACTCAGGAAGATCCAATAATTTTTTCAAAGGCTACACAGAGAATAAGAAGATGCACCTGTTTCCGAAGTGATCAAGGGTAAAAGTAACTGTGTCTCAGATAGAAAAACAAAAACAAACACCTCTCCCTGAAGGGTATCCAGAAAACCTTTTCCTGAACTCCTGAATTTATGGACGCAAAATGCCTTCCTTTCTTTCTGGGGTGTAATTTTACCTCCTTGATCAGATAACTAGCCACTGCTGTCCCTTCAAGTTGAGCTACTGTTAATAAATAACCCTACCTAGTGGCACCTACTGTTTGCCAACCAGGAGGCTGGGTTACTTGTATCTATTATTCCTTATGTTCACAATAGTTTTATCAGGTAGGCAATCTCTCCATTTACCAAAAGAGGAAAATGAAATTCAGAAAGGATAAGAGACATTCCTAAAGTCAACAAAACAACAAATGGCAAGAACTGTTATTCTGATTAAAGCACATAACTCCCATGAGATCAGACCCCTGTGAATCTGGCTAGTGTGAACTTCCTTCTCTGAACCTCTCAACTCTGAGAGAACTGATAGATTCAATAGCATTTGCCAACAGATGCCCTGAGGATACCATAAAGCTTCAGCTATCCCATAAAATCTCATTTGAAATTATCAGGCAATCAAAATTTTCTTATCACCTCCTCTTCCACATGATGGAAACAAATTGTGTCCTTGAAATTTCTATAGAGAGCTGTGGAAAGAAAAGCAAAGAGACCAATCCATTAGATGATTATAGCAGTCATTGTGTCAACCAAGCTTAATTGATGAAAACTTCAAATTGATTTGATGCAAACTTTAACACCGTCATTTGAGCTTTTCCAATGTACACTGCAGGTGCTTGCCTTCTTTGAATACAAAGGAAATATTATATGACTGCATAAAACATGTAGCATTTTGTTTTTAGAACCAACAGTTCTCTCTGCCAAATACAAATATCCCACTAATTGATAAACTGTGGTTTTTGGCCAGCTAGTATTTTATTTCTATAGTGTCAGTTGGTGGTTTCATGCATTTTATACTTTTATGGTTTGCTGGCACTGTTCACTCTGGGTATAGAGCCAATTCATCTATCAGAGCATCAGCGTGGATTGCTGGCCACTGAGCAGTGACATTGCAGCTCATATGCAGGTTTCAGAGAGAGGGGCCAATTATTTTGTGGTATTAATTTGCACTATATTTGCCTGTTACTGTTTAAAAGAGGGAAAGGTAAGCAATCTATAGAAATACAGCTGGGTTCAACCTGTGAGCAAATTTCTAAGCAACAACCCTTGAGCAGAGGAGCAGGGGAAGAAGATGCCATTTAAGGAAGAGAATGGAAACCTTTAGAAAGTCAAGTGGATCAGCAGTTGGTTAGTTACCAACAAGGCTAACAGACTGGGGAGAATTCTAGAAAATTGGAAATTTTGTAGCAAATTCATTTGTTCATCCTAGTATGATGTCACTTAGTTATACTTCTTTACTCAGAAATTCATTGTCAGGGATAAATTAGACCTAAGCTTAGCCAGTATGTATCGGTGATTTTGTAAATGTGGGTGTATATTTTTAGGTTGCCTAAGTGGAGTACCCAGATCATTCCTTCCTGAAGAACAAAGGATAATCAAACAACCATAACCATTACATAGTCTGAGTTAACATTTTAAAAATGTTCCCCTGCATACAAGGTTTACGAAATTCACGAAAGTTCTGGACTTCTCAAAAATTAGTGTCTATCAGCAAGGTAATCAACATGATGATACAAGATCTGTGCATAAGTATATCTATATTATCAAGATGATTCAGAGAAAAAAATCATATCCAATAAAACTGCCATTTCTGGGTGCAATTTGCAGTGTGTTAGTGTTGTTTTTTTTTTTTTTTTTGTATAATAACTTTGGTGTGTCCTAATGGTTCAGAAAATAAATCTTCATTATATCTTCTGAAGATCAAACACCCATCTGTCAGTTCATTACAGTGGCTGTAGAGAAAACATTTGGAAGGGATGATTTAACAAAAAGTAATTCTTTGCCAGAGAAAACTCCTCTAGTGTAGAGAAATAGAAGGGGTTTCATAACAGAAAACACAGAAGTTGGAAGGAACTCAGAACCTTGCCAGATAGGAAACAAACTTGGAAAAGCCTCCTTACGGTTAGAATAGAATGGCTAAGACAGCACATACCAGAGGAAAATGGAGAGCAGCAATGTTTAGAAGAACAATAGCTAAGTAGGCACAGCATTCAGAGATGTGTTGACAATGATCCTCAATAAGTATATGGCAGCCGAAAAAGGATGCATAATGGTGGGTGTTGGAAAAGAAGAGCCAGAGTTAGAGAGGATATAAAGGGAAGTCCTTTCCCAGAACCCAAGCTGTTGAAGACAGGCAGGGACTTATGCTCAGGGTCTCTGGTACCAAGAATAAGGAGAAACCATTCTAGTAGACATACTGTTTTTGCCTTCTTAGCACGCAGTCTCTTTCTGAAAAGAGCAACAGTATCTTTTGTAAATAACCCTTCCTTTTGCCATATAGATACAGATATATTTATATATATATAATAGATATGATAGATATATATATAGATAATAGATATAGATGATAGATATGGATATATAGAGAGAGAGATAGAGATAGAGACCAATACAGATGTAGATATAGATACAGATAGATAGATGATATAGATAGATATAATTATAGATAGATATAGATATAGAGTTGGGCTGACCTTACTTCAAGTCTAAGGGTGGGCACATGGCCCTAATCCATACAATTAGGATATCAGAGTCAGAGTTGGAGGTGGTATGGTAAGCCATGGTCAGGTATGGCCATGGAAAAACCCTAGGTATCATAGAAATTCCTTAAGCCTTGTCATTAAGTTCAGGAAAGAAGAGACTGCTAAGTGCCATCAGAGCAACAGTTTGAAGGTCCAGATATTATGCTTGGATCACTGCTTGCTGAAAAACATAATTATTGCCTTGGATTGTAGTAGAAGTTGTTTCTGAGTGTTGAAGAGGCTGGGAGAGTAAGAGGCATGTACTTCTCTGACCTAGCGAACATCTCCATAGGGGTTGCTAAGACTTTGGACCTGCCTATGAGCAAAACAAGAAAGTCACTGGGGAACCTCATCCACACATTTGCATTTTCATCCTATCTAGATGTTTGATTTTTGCCCCTCTTACTTGATGCTTTGGCAGTAAAGCACATTTGAACTGTGTCCAAGCTGGTATTACTGTTATTTCTTGAACCCAAACCAGATTTGGTGGTTGTACCTAGCACAGTCTGACCATAACATGTTAGAGACAATCAGAGCCAACTCAGGGATGTTGAGTGAAGTAAAAGGAAGAGAAAGAATCCCTACCTCTGTTATTTTTATAGCTGTAATCTTATTATACTGAAATTACTGGAAGAAATCATGCTACCATATTAGGAAATCCTACCTAAGAATAGAAAAGCAGAAGCAGAGTGGGAGATGGAGAGAGATCAGATCCTTATGACACTTAATCCCTTGCTTAAACCTAGCTATTTTTGAACTCTTTACTTATGGGTGACAAAAAGTTACATTTGATTAAGTTAGTGGTAATAGATAAGGACAGAGTAAGATAGGAAATACATAAGATGAAGATATTTTAATCTACCTGCTGAAATTATTAATATTATGAAAGCTGAGGCATCAGGAAAAACTCCATTCTTGTTTTTTAAATATATTTTATTGATTATGCTATTACAGTTGTCCCATTTTTTCTCCACTTTATTTCCTCCACCCTGTACTGCCCTCTCCCACCATCATCCCCCCACCTTAGTTCATTTCCATGGGTCATACATATAAGTTCTTTGGCTTCTCCATTTCCCATGCTATTCTTAACCTCCCCCTCTCTATTTTGTACCTATCGTTTATGGTTTTTATTCCCTGTACTTTTTCACCCATACTCCCCCCAACCCCTCCCCACTGATAACCCTCCATGTAATTTTTATTTCTGTGAATCTGTTCCTGTTCTAGTTGTTTGTTTAGTTCATTTTTGTTTTTCTTTTTCTAGGCTTGAGTATTGACAGTTGTGAGTTTGTTGTCATCTTACCATTCATATTTATCTTCTTTGGATAAGTCCCTTTAACATTTCATATAAAAAGGGCTTGGTGATGATGAACTCCTTTTGCTTTACCTAATCTGGGAAGCACTTTATTTGTCCTTCCATTCTAAATAATAGCTTTGCTGAGTACAATAATCTTGGCTGTAGGCCCTTGCCTTTCATGACTTGAAATACTTCTTTCCAGCCCCTTCTTGCCTGCAAGATTTTTTTTGAGAAATCGGCTGATAGTCTTATGGGAAGTCTTTTGTAGGTAACTGTCTCTTTTTCTATTGCTGCTTTTCAGATTCTCTCCTTATCTTTCATCTTGGGTAATGTAATTATGGTGTGTCTTGGTGTGTGCTTTCTTGGGTCCAACACTTTGAGGACTCTCTGAGTTTCCTGGACTTCCTGGAAGTCTATCTCCTTTGCCAGATTGGGGAAGTTCTCCTTTGTCATTTTTTCAATCAAGTTTTCAATTTCTTGCCCTTCCTCTATACTTCTGGCACCCCTATGATTTGGGTATCAGAATGTTTAAATTTGTCCTGGAGGTTCCTAAGCCTCTCCTCATTTTTCTGAATTCTTCTTTCTTCATTCTGCTCCAGGTGAATGTTTATTTCTTCCTTCTGCTCCAAACCATTGATTTGAGTCCCAGTTTCCTTCCCTTCACTGATGGTTTCCTTTACATTTTTCTTTATTTCACTTTTCATATCCTTTACTTTTTCTTCTATTTTCTGACCATACTCAACCAGTTCTTCGAGGATCCTGATTACCATTGTTTTGAACTCTGCATCTGATAGGTTGGCTATCTCTTCATCACTTAGTTATATATTTTCTGGAGCTTTTATCTATTCTTTCATTTTGGCCATATTTTTTGTCTCATCATTTATGTAGTAAGGGGTGGAGCCTGAGGTATTCACCAGGGCAAGGCAACACATGTGGCTGTGTTGTGGCACTGTATGTGGGGCAGGGGTCTGAGAGGGAACCATGCCATTTGCTCAGCTCTCAGCTAGCTAGCTTTTAGTCACTTCCTCTGCTACTGACAAGTAAATTGGGATTTTCTGGTGCTGATTCCTGGGTGGGTGGGTTTGCATACACTCTAGGACCATGTGGTTCTCTCCAATGGACTCTCCTATGAGGCTGGTAGTTTCTCTTGCTGGCTCAACTCCCATAGGTTTTTTCATTCAGAAGTGTTGAGGCTTTATTTCCCCACACTGGAACCCTGGGTTGCACAATGTGTCTTCCTCCCCAGTTGTTCTTCCCAGTTTATCTGCATGCAAATGTGGGACTGCCTGCTCTGCCAGCCACTGCCTCTCCCACCCTGGTCCTCCAGCTGCCACCTTGCTTGACTTCTCTCCAATCTGGCTGCCTATCTCCAACCCTCCTACAAGTCTGGATGAATATTTCTTCTTTAACTCCTTGGTTGTTGGACTTTCATACAGTTCAATTTTCTGTCAGTTCTGGTTGTCTTTTATTTTAAAATTTGTTGTTGTCCTTCTTTTGGTTGTGTGAGGTGGCAAAGTGTATCTAGCTATACCTCCATCTTGGCTGAACGTCATCCATTCTTGTTTTAACTAGCCTGGGAACTTAATATTTTTTAACTTCCCAGTCCTGTGCCAATGCCTGACTATACATCTGGACCTCCAGATAACCCTCTGATTACTCTCTGAAGGACTCGCATATCCATCCACTTGATATCCATTTTCCAGTCCACTGGAACTGACCAAAACAATCCTGGTACCCATCCTCTAGGTCACCTGGTATCCATCGTCCAGACTGTCTGACATCTGACTGTTAATCATTCTGGACCAATTAGGGCTAAAAATGCAGTACTGATAATTAAGAATGTACTTTTTACTATAAGAACACTGATCTCTTCTTTCTATTTTGAAATACTTCTGGGTGTCTGCCTAGATGTGTTCCAAGTGTCTAAACCCTAAGACCCTTGAATAAATCTTTATCACTTACTCTGTGTCAAAGCCACCAGACTCTCTTTTAGGGTTGTTCAACATAGTTAATTATAACAACCTACATGAGCAATTTTAACTACTTTTATAAAATGTGGTGTTGTGTTTTTCATAATAAACACTGACTAATACACCAACAATCCCTGCCTACAAAGCCATAAATGTTAATTGGCACATGGTTCTTTTTACTGTACTGACTAGTACCCCACCTGGTAATTCCCTCAGGATACTCCCCTTAAATATCTCTCCATGAAGGCATGGTTATCCATGATTAAAATATTTGCATACTTAACCCCAACTCTAAGTGACTAGAAATACCTTGCTTTGCCTTACTCTCCTATATGCAGAACAAGAATTGTATAGTGTGTAACTATTAACGTGAAAATTCCAGCTTAACCTACTGGCTGATTATCTACTGCTGCACAACAGTGTACTCTAAAATTTAATGACGTAAGACAACAGTGACTTAATTATGCTCTCGAATTGTGTGGGTCAGATATTTTGATCTGGTGGAGCAGGGATGTCTTGTTTACCTCTGATCCACAGTGTCTGAGACCCCAGCTGGGTAGACTTTAATAGGTGAGGTTAATTCAGTTGCATTATCATCTGGAGACCTCTTCACTCATGGGTCTGAAAGGTGGATTAAAGTAAAGCACCTACATGTGATCTGTCCATCATAGCAGCTTATGGGGAGGTGGAATTATTGAGATCACTCTGTTTTTTGTTTAGAGGGTGAGTTATACTTGGAGAAATCTAGAGACAAGGAGGCCATTTAAGAGACTGTGAACTAGTATCAAGGAAAAACAGCATTTACTTGACACAAGGTTTTAGCAAAGAAGAGAAGTGGCCATGGTAAGTACAGATCCTGTATATAGCTCTATCTTTGAATGTTCTGGGAAGTAAGAGCAATCAAGAATGTATCCTAAATTTTAGTTTTGAGTAATGGATATTAATTGGGAAAAAAATTCTAGAGAGGATAAGATTTTGGAGACGAATCAAGAGTTTTCCGTTAGACTTGTTATATTTGAGATGCTCATTAGACATCAAGAGGAAACATAAAATAGGCAATTGAATATAGGAGTTTGGTTACAGGGCTCCAAGAGTGAATGTTGCAGAAATGAGGCAGAAGCTGCTTCATAAGTCACATAGAATGCCTTCCACAATTCCCTATAGATTGAATCAGTCACAAGCCTACCCAGATTCTAGGGCATGGGGCATATTCACACTTCTATGGGAAAATGGTCAAAGAGTATGTGGGTCTGTTTTAAAGTCACCACATTCACTATTATCTTGGAAAATGTTGTGCAAAGAAGGTTAGCCTTTCTTTCCTAAATGTTATATTTTTATTGTATCATCAATATTGTACAGCCTCTGGACTAGCTGTGGATCCAGGTGTTGTTAGGGTAACCTAGAGAGGACAAAGAACTGCTCGGTTTTTATTTTCTTGTGTAGTTTAATTGATGATGTGGTACCCTGTGGAAACAGAGCTGTAAGCAATGTGATATCTCAAGCTTAGATACAAAAACCATTTTCACAAATGATTTCACCATTTTCACAGCTTAACTATGTCTCCAATATTATCATCTTTTGAAATCTCTTCTTCAGCTTACATCCTTACACTCAAAAAATGATACACATTTCACAAAGTGGAAGATGGGCATCAGCAGAGGAAATGGTTGGAGAGAGTAGAACAAAACAAATCAAAACAACAAAGCAAAAGAAAACAAAAAAATGCTCACCACGAATTTCAAGATATAGAACATTGTTTAACATCTTGTTTAATAATGATAACCTATTGAGGGCCTTTGTAACCTACAGAAGTCACTCATCAGTTCTAAGGGGAAAAAAAAAACCCACAGATGGATTCCTGATGTATTAGGTATTCCTGCCAAGGGTAGTACTCAGATCCAGATATGATTTTTACAACATCCAGCAGTCATACATTAAAAATTTAAATGAACAATAAATTTACATAAATTCTACACATTAAATTAAAAAAAATTGGAATGAATCTGAGAATTTTCTAGCTCTACTTGTATCACAGATGGAAACTAGAAGCGTATCTAAAATAAAAGAGGCTGTGAATTATCACCATGTGGCACCACCTACAGATAACAAAATGTGGACTGTTCAAAGACTGTCCACAGGACAAAGGGTTTGAACATAAAAACCAAAGTAATCTAAAGTATCTGCTGACCTCATGCTTCTTCATATTAACGTATGTTCATAATACTATTACTGATCCCAATTCTAATCTAGTATCTTCTCTATATGCCCTTCTGACATGAGCATTAAGGAATTTTGATTGATTAATTTTTTATCTTCCCATAGCTTCTAAAACTCAGTTATTTTTTAAATCACAATCATGAACACTGTCCAAATATATTTTGATTAAGATTCAAACTTTCTCAATGTTTTGTAGCATACATAACATTACGACTTTGTCCTCAAACTGCCAAAATTTTCAAGATCATAATCAACAACCTTATCTGGTCCCATTGTGCTACACTTCTGATTTGTTGCAATGAATGCCCTCAGTGATGCCATTTTCTTACTTTTCATTCATATAAACCTTCTGGACTGTGTCTGGAAGAGGCTAGAGGGCACCAGAATTTGATGGAGAGATCTGGAGTCCAACAAATCTCAACTTGAGTTGCTCAGAAGTATTTCGAGGTGAGTTGGCAGAACTAGTCATGGGAGAAATGAAAAACAAACACAAAACAAAACAGAAAAATAAAATTAAATAGCTCTGTTCTAGGGTAATATTTTCTTTATTTTGCTTTTCTCTCCAAGGAGTGCAAATATCTTGCCCAAAAGAACATACTGCCATTCCTGGTAAATTGCCAGAAATAGTCTCTGAAAGACTCAGAAAGCAAGCTTTCTATTTGTTTCTACAGAAACCTCAGCTTGACATGAGGTACTTCATAATACAGCAATCAACCAACACTAAAAAGACCTGACTCGTGAATCAGAAAGAGAGAGAAAAAGCAAAAGGCACATAGAACTACAGAAGAAATTAGAAAATATAACTCTTGGTACCTAGGCCCTGGGAAGGCATGTTGCCTTCCCAGTATGGAATTCCTATTTGTGAAATGAATAATTTCTCTTCTTCACATCAGTAGAATCCTGGTCCTACCCTCCAACCACCCATACAGAGACATCCCAACTGCTGCTTACTCATGCCACTCCCACCCATAACAGCACACTAAACCAGAAAGAAGAGGCTTGGTGAGTGCTCCTTGATACTGCCTATAGCAGAGTCAGCAGGGCAGACCTCACCCTACCTGCTCATAGGTGCCACTGCTCTCTGTGAGCACACACCCCTACTATCACTTTCACCTCTGCATCTACTTCTTCCTTCTTGCTGTGACAGCCACCTCTGTCCAAACTCCATGTTGCCCTCCCTAAGGTTCTGTTGTTAGGAATGGTCCTCAGAATGCCCCTCTATGATGGCCCACTGCTCCAGGAACCCAGATGTTTCCAACTCTGGCCACATTACTTCTCTCCATCCTATGTGGGTATAGCCCTCTGCTTCAGAACCCACTTCACACACACCCTGGATGTGTGTTCACCTACTGTACCAGGGATACAGCATTAGTTCCAGTTCAAGCCACACCACTTTCCCTTCTTACCACTCTGTGGCTAACTTAAGTCCTATCCCCATGCCAACTAATTCCCCACATACTGTATCAAAGACTAGTACCCTTTATATTCTATTGAGAATCTTGCAATATAGTGAAGAGACATCAGAGTTTATCTACAATGATAATAATACATTTTTCAAAGAAACATAAAGATGATGGGCATGGTGAACAAAGGCTCAGTCTGCAAACTTTGGAGAGCCAAAGGAAGTTTGCACACTGGATTCAACCATGCCTGGTGGTGAAATTTTGATGCAAAAATCAAATGCCAGCTTCCCTCTTTGTTGTGAAGTCTTCTATACATTGAAATGAACTGCTTTCAGGGCTTAAAACAGTGATTCTCAAACCATAATATGCATCAGAATTACCTGGAGGGCTCATTAAAACAGAGATTACTGAGTCCCAACCTTGGGACCTTTGATTCAGTAGATTTGGGATGGGTGGCTGAAAATTTTCATGTCTAACAAGTTTTCACACGATGCTGATGTTGTTGGTCTGGGGACCCCATGTTGAGTACCACCAATATAGAGGCTTAGCTTTTAGAGAGAGAGTCCTTGGTCTTTGGATAAAGGAGAATTTGTGGATTAAAAGAAGAAAATATGGTAGAGCTCTCCAGGAAAGAAAGTGAGGTACCCTCAAACTTTCTGGGTGAGAAAGAGGTACCCAGCTCCCCTAACTTTTGCCATGGGTGAATAGAAATAGGGTGGGAGAGTTGGCATACAGCCACCCCCTTAATCTTGACCATACCTGAGAACATCCTAGTGATCCTGGAAAGCTAGGCATTGACACAAAGTCCTTGGCTGTCTTCAGTGCTCAAAGCAGAAATCATGACACAGCAGCTTTTCACAGAGGGCACAGTGCAAGGGTTTTCACATCTTCCCCAGGCCAGTGAAATGCAGTTTATGTTGGTTGCATTCATCGTTAAGTTGAGGCTCAGACACTGTTTTGTGTGGATCACTTGCATGTTATTTTATAACACAAAGCATTTTCTTTAATTCTGGAATTCTATTAGGCTGCTTCTTTTTCTCTAAGATGGTGAGGGGTTCTTTGTAGATGATCATGGCCATTAAAATGCAGACATAGGCTCTGCCATCAATGAGCTCTGTTTTATGTAACAAAAAATGGAGCTTCCCCACATCTAACCAGGGCCTGTACCCAAGTTCTGTTGTGTCTTTAAGGACACAGAGCCTGGCAGCAGGGGTATGTATCTGTGATGTAGTCACCATGACAATGGACTTTGATGCTCAGAGTGATATTAGTTATCATGAAAACAAGGCTGGTGATTACTTTCTGTTCTTTTCCAAGAACAGAAAGTAAGCTTGTTTATTTGAATTGTATTGCTAAGGATCTGATGGTGAGATGTATAAAGTTTAAGTTGCAGGACAATAGAAATCTGGATCCAATGAAGGAAAAATTAACTGATAAAAGTGAACACCCAAACCTCTACTACCCATTCTCAAAATATTAGAAGCTCATATTACTCTCAGTGTGTTTCTTTAATTATTTGAAAGATGGCATAAACTCAGTCCAGTTTAGTTTGGTGCATTTCCCAAAGGTGCTGTGCCAGATGATAATGATACCCAGAAGAAAACAGCCAGTCCCTGCCCTCAAGTTCCCTCTGTGTGATTACCTAGATACAGATTGCTCCTCTGGCCTCAGGACTCATAGTTGAAAGTGCAGTGCTTCTTTAAGAGCATGGTCCATGGAATCAGAAACACAAGGTGCAAACCAAAAATCTAGAGCTCACTGGCTGTGTAGCTGAATGATTTGATTGATATCACTGAATCTCAATGCCCCACCTTTAATATAGGGATTATAATTCCTCACTAACAGGCTGTTAAAGAATTGATGAGAAAACATATGCAGCACTAAATACCGCACCTGACACAAAGCAAGAAAACGACAGCAATTTTCTTTCTTGACTCTTGTCCTCGAAGCTGCCTACCTGAAACTCACATCTAAAACAGAGAAACTGGTAGCTGTAAGTACTAGTTCCTACCTACCTGTATTTTGAAAACTTAATTGGGTGGAATATTGAAGGGTTTAAAGGTTTCACTATCAAGCCACTCGATGTCGTTACCATTCTGGGTCTGTAACTGGGCTATTGCTTTAAGATTCATATTCCTATTTCTTCCTAGATCAGTTGGGTTCCTATCATATCTCTCCCTTCATCCTATGTCTGATATCCCATCTTAGTTTTCTACTTGGTCACCCATGTCCTAGGAAGTACTGACAAGCCTATTCTTTTTCTTTTCCCTTCCTCTTATTTTTAAATGAGTTCTGCTAGTGTGGCCCCAGTAATGAGTTCTGATTCACTGACTCATGTGTGACTTCTCATCTGTCTCTCTCTTTTTTAAAGATTTTATTTATTTATTTTAGAGAGAGGGGAAAGGAAGGAGAAAGAGAGGGAGAGAAACATCAATGTGTGGTTGCCTCTTGAATGCCCCAAATTGGGGACCTGGCCCACAACCCAAGCATGTTCTCTGACTAGGAATCAAACTGGTGACTCTTTGGTTCACAGGCCCATGCTCAATCTACTGAGCCATGCCAGCCAGGGCCTCATCTGTCTCTTAATCTAATCAGACATATCTGCAGACACTGGGGACCACTGGTCTGTCTTACCCTCAGAGGAAAACTAGACTCCAGAATGTTCTTGCTTGTGGATCAGATAAAGTTCAGTTTATAGAGCATATTGGATAAGCTAGATATAAACTGGAAATCTCTGGGCTAGAATTAGATGACTTTGAGTCTTGACACCAACCTCCACTCCAGAGAGCCTAGCACCGTCACTGGAAACCTGCACTACCAGGCATGATTCATCGATCTATCCTGCCAAGGTTATCCTGAAGTTAAAAATAGGAACTATCCTATATACTGTATATTTTAAGTTTTGATGATAGACTTTGATATTGCCAAGTGCCCAGGTTCCTCCAAGCTGTGCAACATCCCTAGAATGTAGCCCTGATACAAAAGATTTGGTTTGGCTGAGATCAGCTGCTTGAAGAAGTAAGGAAGACCAGCCTACTTGGACATGAGGGCTCAATGTAAATCTCTTCCACACAGACTCTGGAAGTCCAGGCCCTCAAAGGAAAGTATATGTGATTTTGAAAAGGTTCTGAAAATGGGGATTTTTTTTTCCAGAAAATTCTATAGAGAGATGTATCAGCTACCTGAAAACTCAGATGTCAAGGGGCAAGTGTAAAAGCAAGGAAACTCATCACTAATCTTTGCAAAAGCCTGGAGAGGGAGAGAGGACTCCAATCATGGACTTTTGCAAAGACATGATTGAAACAGAGGTGTGCCACACACAGCTAGATACAATATTCAAATCTGAATTCAGAAGATGGGTCAGAATTGAAGACAAAATTGTATAAGGTCAGACTGTTGATAGTGTTTAAAGCCATAGTATTAGATGAGATGTATAGTGTATGAGTACTGACAGAGTGGCAAAGGTGTCTAAAAGAAAACTACATCTCTGCTCACAACACTTCTGACACAGCAAGCAGTTCTACAGTTCTCTGCAGACACCAACTAGGTGTCTTATAATTTAATTCACTTTTGACAGTGACAAGACTGGCCCCCAGTTCAGATGCTAGTTACAAATATAGAGTGCCCAGGATACCCACACTTCTATCCAACTTTGCTACAAATTGAGGGTTCCCACATCTCCCTCCTCGGACTCAGTAATTTGCTATAATGGCACATGGAGCTCAGAGAAACATTTTAGTAATATTTATTGTAAACATTTACTAGTTTATTATAAAGGACATGATTAATAATACAAATGAACATCTAGGTTATGAGGTAGATAGGGGGAGGTCTGGGAGGGTCCTGAACACAGGAGCTTCTGTGCCTGTAGAGCTGGAATATGCCACACTCTGGTACATGGATGTATTTGCCAATCCAGAATCTCCCCCCGCCTCAGAATTTAGGGACTTTTATGGAGGCCTTTTCATGTATAAATGATCCGTTATTAACTCAGTCTCCAGTCCTTCTCCCTATTACAGAGGATGAGATGTGAAGTGGAAAGTTCCAAACTTCTAAGCACAGATATGTCTTTCTGGTGATCAGCCCCACCCCTGCAGCTATCCAGAATCCCACCAAGAGTCACCCCAGTAGAACAAAAATGCTCTTTTCACCCAGGAAATTCCAAGGGGTTTAGAAACTCTGTATAAGCGGCTTCTATTATCCCTATCACTTAGGCAATTACAAAGGTTTTAGAAGTTCTGTGTCCCCTGGTCAGAGATTTATACATTTTCCATTATATCACTGAGGGCCCTCCAACATTTAGAGGCCTAAAAGATGAAGACCTGATATTCCAAAATTGGTGTAAGAGGCTGAGGTTCAAGAAGAGAGTTGGTATTGGAGCTCCAGGAATCAGTGCAGACAATCCTCTGCATAATCAGAAAGGAAAATTCTACTGATGAAATGGAAATCTGTATAATCTAGCAATAGTGGCTGTTTAGAAATGCCCAAGAATACATGATTATGTCTAGTTATTAATAGTGGTAATGAGAATACAGATTAATGAAGGCTTAAACCAAGGATTCTTAAGCTCTGTGGTCCCAGAACCTTATTGCTCTCTTAAAACTTGGTATTTTGTTTAAGAGGGTCACATCTATCAACATTCAACACGTTAGAAATTAAAACTGAAAAGATAAACCTTTAGAACAATTGGTGTCATCACTCATCATATAACCTCTGGGACACTTGACTGTATATCTGTGCAAGAATGAAAGTGAAAAAGGAAAATAATATCTTAGTGTTTCTGTGAAAACCTCTGGGATCCCTAGGCCCCATCTCACAAACCCCTTACCTAAACAATGAAACAGTGAAAATTGAGTGATGTATATTTAAAAATAAACCATAAATAAAGTGACTAATGACCTGTGGAGTATGTAAGGGTAACTAAGGTGTCTCATATGACACTCAGATTTGAGCTGAGAGACTGGTTGTAGAAGGGTGTCTTTCAGTGAGATAGGGAAGTGGTTTTTGAAATGTGGTTGTGACCTAGGGGGTGGATAATTTGGCTAAATGGGTGAAAACCACCACTTGTTTAATGATATAAACTAGAATATAAAATATTTGAATTGGTTTATATAAGTACGTACATAAGTATATAAATACCGAGTCAAGTTGTAAAGTTTAGGCCCTAGTGTGAATCAAGTTTGAGTATCCCTAAGTTAGGGAACAATAGAAGAATAGCTTCCTAACTGGTGTCCTTGCCTCTAGTCTTAGCCTCCATTTCAAGATAACTTTTCAAAGTGTCACTCTAAACATGACAGTCTTTTGTTTAAAGTCTTTCAATGACCTTTCCCCATTTACTATAGGACAAAGTCCAAATACCCTAGCATGGCACAGAAGGCCCCAGATGAGGTGACCTCCACCTCCTCTCAAGTGTTAATTCTTGACATTTTCCCACAAGTATGCTATTCTCAAGTAAAAAAGACCTTTTGAATCCCCAAATATGTCTTGTGTCTATATGAAATTATGTCATTTTTTTCTGTCTAGAATCCTCAACCTTTAGACCCAACTCATGTTCCAAGATTCATGTCTCCCAGATGTAGCAGAACAGGACCAGATTCTCACCAAACCTTTCTGTTCCTGGGCACACAGGTAAACAACTTTTTCATGCATGCTTCTGTGCATGTGGAGCATGTGACTGGCTCTGGCCAGTGGAATGTAGATAAAAAGTGATGTGTGCCACATTCAGGCCAAGTCTCCAAAATATTCTGTGCCTCCCTTCGTGTTTTTCCTTCTCCTTCTTCGGACCACAAAGAGAATCTCTGGACCTTAGCCTATGTCAGGACTACTATAGTAAACATATTCATAACCCCTGGATTTTACCTGAGTACAAAATAAACTTTTATTGTTTCAGCTGTCCTGACTAATACACAAGGTTTGACCCTTTGACATTTACCAAATTTTCTCATCATTTTTCAGGGAGGAGATTAAAAGACTGGCATCCATCCTGTCCTACACTCTTCTTACCCTCCCCACTGTTTCCAGCCTCCTCAAATATGTCCAGTCAAAACCAGGCCTAAACAATTAGAAATGGAGCAAGGGAAGCATCTTCTCCTCCAGTGTTTAGGGGAAGTACTCATTTCCATTCTCATGCTAGGTACCAATCCTTGTTCACAGATTCACAGGAAACACATACAGCTCAGGGAAGGCCTTGCAGGCCATGATAAGAACTGGGAATTTGACACTGAATGAAACTGGGAGCCATTCAGGATTTTCAGCACTAAAATTACATTATGTAGCTTAGAGTTTTAAAGATGTACCCAGGCAGCTGTATTGAGATTAGACTTTTTGATGTGGGAAAGGTAAAGAAGGTGGACCACTGTGGAGGTAACTCACAATATTAATGGTGACTTGGTCCAGAGGGTTAGCAGTGGAGATGGTAAGAAATGTCTAGATTCTGGATATATTTGAAATACAGGGCCAACTTAATTTCCTGCTGTGATTCACCTAGATCTCATAACTCACTTCCTTTCTTCATTTGGCCCTCTGCCTAAATAAAAACTCTCAAGAGTACCCCAAACCATCCATCTGAAATAAGCCTTCATGTCCTGTCACTCTCCATCTTATCTTGCTTTCCCTTCCCCCATAGTTTTATGTACTTGAAATTACATTATGTATGTGCTTTTTTGGTTTGTTAATTGTCTGTCCCTCCAAATAAAATGTTCTTTTTTATGAGAATATGGACTGATCTTTGTCCTCGCTATATCTCCAGGACACTGACCCATAGTTGACACTCAGATATGCATTACATAAGTGAACTGATTCAATCAATCTTGATGGGGTCACAAATTCTGACCTTAACACATTAAGCACTACATACAAGACCCTCTTCTGTAGCATGTTTGCTGTGATGCAGATCCATCTCAAGGGTGGCTGGTCTAAAGCATAACACCGATTTTACCTATGTGCCTAGAGCCAATCTCACGAAAGGGCTCTGGCTCTGCATATTTTTCATACATTTTCTTTTCTCACCCATCTTGCTCAACAACATTCAATAGTTTTCCAGTTTCAATCTATGTGTAGCCTAGGAATTCCACTGTTGAAAACCATGTTGTAGTACTTGTACGTAGGTGGTCAGCTAATCATTTTAGAAAGTATTTACTTCTATCATCAACTTTGTGGAAAATTAACGAGTCACTTAGTCTGGCCAAAGGGACCCCACTATTCTGTTTACTGTGACATTCATGAAACTTTTCAAAGAAAGATATGCTCTGATACCCAGTAGGACCAAGGCTATTGGCTTCACCAGCAATAGCTTATCTATAGCTGCAAAAGATAGCCTGAGAAGTGAGAAACACATGGATCTTCTCATGACTGGGAAGCCAACAGCTGAGTCTCCTATATCTGTCAGTTGCGTTCACTCATTAGCCTCAGTGGAAACATCCTTTTCTGAAAGTTAGTGATACTGCATGGACTGATGAGCTTGGGCCTCAGGAATGCCATCAAAAGGATAAGAAAGAAATGACTGCTTTTGTAAGGCTATTTTTACTGTGAATTACAGTCAGACAGTTTAATCCATTAAAACTTTTGAAATTAACAATGTAGCTATTAATAATCAACATTGCCTTGAACAGCTGCCTGCACCACCTGTTTCCTGCTTTATGTCATGTTCTTGCATATCTAATCTCCTTTCAGATTACTTACATCAGAAACAGGAATTTTTCATGAGTGCTTACTAGATGCCAGTGCTACCATAATTTCCACTGTGTTTTTTATTTCTACAAAACTCATAGACTAAGGTACCTTTGTTACCACAATTCCACTCATAAGGAAAGAAACTTGTCCAGGCACACAGGTAACAGACCAGTAACTGAGCCATTGTTATCTAAAAGATCAGCATTTTCACAACTATTCTAGATTTTCTTTGCTTTAGTTATTTTTATAAAGTAGTCCTCTATTTTTAGTCATCATTCTGGAGCAAATTCACCCCTCCCAGGACAAGGCCAGAGCAAATTACAAGAATCTCAGTCATTTCATTGCCTACCTCTTTCTCAGGAAGGAACATTCAGATTTTTCACTCTAAACTTCCATTAATAGTAGGTTCCCAAGGTTCTTAATACCCTTTCAATGGAAAACAAAGAATCCCCTCTATAACAGTTTTGGAGTATGTAATCTAATATTGCTAACTATAAGTACTATGTCTACAGATTTATAAAACTTACTCACCTTGTATTACTGAAACTTTATACCTTTTGATCAACAATTCTCCTTTCCCACTTTCTATTATTACCACTAAATTTTTTAAAAGGGTGGCATGAGGAAACTTTTGGAGGTGATGAATATATTTATTGCCTTGATTGTGGTAATAGTTTTACCAGTATATGCATTTGTCTAAACTAAACACATATTATATACGTTAAATATGGGGAGTTTTTTGTATATAAACTATACTTCAAGAAGACTGTTTAAAAAACATTACAACCATAATTTAACAAAAAAGCAGAAAGAGGTCTTGAGCTGCATACCCAGAGGCTGTGTAACCAAGTGGAACTGCTTGAGCTTGTCTCATGCTTCATGCCTAGAGACTGATTGCAGCCTTGCTCCCAAGACTAAGTGGCTGAGTGGCTGAGAAACAGTGTGCCTGAGATTGACTCACACTGTGCACTGAGAGACTGAGTGATTTGAGCCTGGCAGCTCATGGAGGGTCTGGGCTGGTGGTCAGGAAACTGTGAATATTGCAGCCCATACCTGGTACCCATTCTTTCAAAACCATAGAAAGGGAGAAAAGCAAAGCCCAGCCCCACTCTTCCTGTGGAATCTAGGAAGACCAGCAGAACTCATCAAACAGGTTTAAAGTCAACAGGAGGCTTATTATTTTTTTCTTTCTTTTTTGTTCCTCTATCTTTTTATTTCTTCCCCCAGGTGAGACAATAAGATATGGAGTTACAAGAAGTCCAGAGACAGATCGAAAGGGAGAGCACAGGCTAACCCCCAAAACTGAGAAACTAAGACAATATCACTTTGCTATCCAGTACAGCTGGCATTTTATTATGTATATTATTATTATTATTTTACTATTTTTACCACTTTTATTTTATTAGTATTTTTTTATTTCTCTTCCTTATGTTTAGTTTTCCTCATTTTATTTCTATGTTTAATTGCATTGTTTGACTGGTTTTCCTTATGATTATAAGGAAGCCACTCTTTATTGTATTTTAATTTTCATTCTTTCACTTCACCTGTGTTCCAATAACACACAACTCTTGATCGGGTACTTTCTATTCTGGTTACCTGAAACATATATTTCTTGTCATATTATTGTTGTTCCAGTACTAATGTAAATACCATATTTTTTGGACTATAAGACACACTCCCCCCACACCCAAATTTGGGAGGATTATGATCACTAATGCTGCTATTGAATTCTATTTACATTTACATTGGTGAAATATTATTTTATTTATGCTATTAAATATTTTACCACATTTTTGCTTCAAAATTTTTTCCTATTTTCCTCTAAAACCTAGGTGCACCTTATGGTCTGAAAAATATGGTAACCATTATTCCATACAATTGTACATAATACATAGTAACCATCCCTGATCTTAGCCCACTTTACTTTATTCCTGAGCATTATTATTGTTGTGCTTAACTCTATTCCATCTCACACTAGGCTACTTTCTATCCTTCACTCTCACTATATCTCATCATCTAACCTTGCACAAATGCTCTGTTTTCTGGATTCAGCTCATAATCCTTCTCACCTCTAACAAGAGTCTTATCTCTATTTCACCTTTTATAAAAAGTGGCTAGGCCCTGGCTGGTGTAGCTCAGTGGATTGAGCATGGGCTGTGAACCAAAGTGTCGCAGGTTCGATTCCCAGTCAGGGTACATGCCTGGATTGCAGGCCAAGATCCTCAGCAACCGCACAATGATGTTTCTCTCTACCTCTCTCTTTCTCCCTCCCTTCCCTCTCTGAAAATAAATAAATAAATATAATCTAAAAAAGTGGCTAGTTGGGTGAAATATCACACTTAGTGCTCTATTTATCCAAAGACTCTCCTATCTCTTCTCTACTTGCTGGTACTTTAAATCCCATAAAATACTCTCCCACTGTCTTAATCCATTTTGCCTACTCCCTGCCACTGGTCACATACAAGAATAGGTGGAAACTGTGAACATCAGTTTACTTATTGGAGGAGAAAAACCACCAAAAGGTAGAAACCCAAGTATGATAAGAGAGCCCACACAAGCATAAGAAAGGGCATACCTAGAGCATCCAGACAAGAAGATCAAAGAGACCACACTACTGAACTCCATAGAATTCCTACCATAGAAGTTCACCCTACAAAGACAGCTAGAAAAGCAAAACATCAGGAAGCACAGAAACAAACAAAAAGAGTCACCTAAAATGGCGAGACAAATAAAGAACATGTAATCAAAATGAATGGAAGACTCCCCATTAAAAGGGCTAAACCAAATGGAGGTAATCAAACTATTAGATACAGAATTAAAAACAATGGTTTTAAAGATTCTCAAGGAACTCACAGACAACTACAAGGAACTGAGTGAGAACTACACCAGCATGAAAAAGAAAACAGAAATTATAAACAAAAGCCAGGAATAAATGAAAAATAAAATCTCAGATATAAAACACACACTAGAAGGAATTATAAGCTGGATGGCTGAAGAAAAGGATCGAATCAGCAAGATCAAGAAAAAGGTAGAAAAAAAAACAGATAGAGCAGGAAAAGGAAAAAAGACATAAACAGAATGAAGAGGTGGGAAGGGAGCTGCAAGACAACATGAAACATAACAATATCCATATAATAGGGAGAAAGAAGGAAAAGAAGAAGAGCAATGGATAGAAAACCTGTTAGAAAAAGTAATGATGGAAAACTTCCAGAATTTGATGAGAGAAAAAGTCATACAACTCGAGGAAACACAGAGAGTCCCAATTAAGAGGAACCCACAGAGGCCCACTTCTAGACACATCAAAATTAAAATGGCAAAATTCCAAAGCAAAGAGAGAATCCTAAAGGCAGCAAGGGAGAAACAGGAAGTACTATACAAGGGAGCCCTGATAAGATTAACAGAAGACTTTCAAATGGAAACACTCCAGCCTGGAAGGGAATGGCAAGAAATATTCCAAGTAATGAGAACCAGAGGCCTGCAACCAAAACTGCTTTATCTAGCAAGGCTATCAATTAAAATAGAAGGCCAAATAAGGAGCTTCCCAGAAAGAACAAGTCTAAAATAACACACCTCCACCAAACCAGCTCTGCAAGAAATGCTAAAAGGACTACTTTAAGGAAAGGAAGGAAAAGAGAGAGGAGAGAGGAACATGGGTATGAATAAATGGCAATGAATAAGTACCTGTCAATAACCATAATAATCTTAAACATAAATGGATTAAATGCCCCATTTAAAAGACATAGAATATCTGAATGAATAAGAAAGCATGACCCACACATATGCTGCCTACAAGAGACCCACCTCAGAACAAAAGACCTAAGCAGACTAAAAGTGTAGGGCTGGAAACAAATATTCCAAGCAAATGGACAGGGAAAAAAGCCAGGATAGCAATACTCACATCAGACAAAATAGACTTCAAAAAAAGAACCATAAAAAGAGATTCAGAAGGTCACTTCATAATACTCAAGGGAAGAATCCACAAAAAGACATAAACATTGTAAATACATATGCACCCAATATAGGAGCATCCAAATACATAAAGAAAATCTTGGAGGATGTCAATAAAGACATTAACAGTAACAGAATTATTGAAAGGAATTTCAACACCCTACTGTCAAAATAGATAGATTTTCCAAACAAAATATCAACAAAAATATTGCAGCATTGAACAATGTCCTAAATCAAATGAACTCAACTGATATATATAGAACCTTTCATTCCAAAGAAGCAAAATTCACATTCTTTTCAAATGCACATGGAACATTTTCAAAAATAGATCACATGGTAGGACACAAAGCAAGCTGCAACAAATTCAATAAAGTTGAAATCATATCAAGCATTTTCTCAGACCACAAGGGACTGAAACTAGAAACCAACCTCAAGAAAAAAAAAAAAACCCTCAAACTAATGGAGGTTGAATAGCATGCTATTAAACAATGAATTGGTCAAGAATGAGATCAAGGAAGAAATAAAAAAGTTTCTGGAAACAAATAAAAATGAACTCACAACAATGCAAAACTTATGGAACACAGCAAAGGCAGTCCTGAGAGGGAAGTTTGTAGCGATACAGGCCTACTGAAAAAAGATAGAAACATTTCAAATAAACAACATAACCCTACATGTACAAGAACTCAAAGAACAACAATAAAGACTGCCCAGAATAAGTAGAAGGAAGGAAATAACGAAGATCAAAGCAGAATCAAATGACATAGAGACTAAAAGCACAATTCTTAGGATCAATACATCCAAGAGCTGGTTATTTGAAAAGATAAACAAAATCAACAAGACTTTAAGCAGGCTCATCAAGAAAAAAAGAGAGACCCAAATAAACACAGTCAGAAATGAAAGAGGAGAGATTACAACTGATACCACAGAAATACAAAGGATTGTAAGGAATTACTATGAGGAACTATAGGCTAAGAAATTTGAAAACCTACATGAAATGGACACATTTCTAGAAAAATATAGTCCTCCAAAACTGAATGAAGAAGAAGCAGAAAGCCTGAACAGACCAATAACAGCTGACAAAACTGAAGCAGTAATCAAAAAACTCCCAACACACAAAAGCCCTGGACCAGATGGTTTCACAGAAGAATTCTACAAAGCATTTAAGGAAGAGCTAACCCCTATCCTTCACAGACTATTCCAAAAAGTCCAAAATGATGGAAGACTCTAAAACTCTTTTTATGAAGCCAGCATTGTCCTAATCCCAAAACCAGATAAAAACACAACAAAGGATGAAAACATCAGGCCAATATTGCTGATGAACTTAGACACTAAAATTTTCAAAAATATATTGGCAAACCGCACCCAGCAATACATTAAAAAGATCATACACCATGACCAAGTGGGATTCATCCCAGGGACGCAAGGATGAATGTTCACAAATCAATAAACATAATATCTCACATAAACAAAAGCAAAGGAAAAAATCACATGATCATAGCAATAGATGCAGATAAAGCACTTGATAAGGAATAGCACGCATTTATGATAAAAACATTCAGCAAAGTGGGAATAGAGGGAGCATTTCTCAACATAATGAAGGCCATGTACAACAGACCTATAGCCAATATCATACTCAATGGGGAAAACTAAAAACTTTCCCACTAAGACCAGGAACAAGACAAGTATGCCTGCTTTCACCACTCCTATTCAATGTAGGATTGGAAGACCTACTCACAATAATCAGACAAGAAAAGTAAATAAATGACATGCAAATTGGAAAATAGAAAACAAAAATGCCATTGATTGTAGAGGATATGATAGTATATATAGAAAATTCCATAGACTCTGCCAAAAAGCTGCATAACCTAAGAAATTAATTTGGCAAAACAGCAGGATACAAAGTCAATATCTACAAATCAAAGGCACTTTTGTGTCCCAACAATGAAATATCAGAAATGGAAATCAGGAAAAAATCCCATTTGATATAGCAACAAGAAAAATAAAGTACTAGGAATAAATCTAACCAAGGATGTAAAAGACCTATACTCAGAAAACCACACAACAATGAAGAAAGAAATTAAAGAAGACACAAACAAGTGCAAACACATGCTGTGTTCATGGATCAGAAGAATTAACATCACAAAATGTCCAACTACCCAAAGCAATCCATGGATTCAATGCAATACCTATTAAAGTACCAATGACATATTTCACAGACATAGAACAAACACTTCAAAAATTTATGTAGAACCATAAATGACCACAAATAGCTGCAGCAATTTTGAGAAAGGAGAGGAAAGTAGGAGGGATCACAATACCTGATACCAAACTGTGTTACAAGGGCACTGTAATCAAAACAGCCTGGTACTGGCATAAGAGCAGACGCATAGATCAATGGAACAGGATAGAGAGCCCAGAAATAAACCAGAGTCTCTATGGTCAATTAATATTCAACAAAAGAGGCAGTAGCAAAATATGAAGTAAAATTATCCTTTTCAACAAATGGTGTTTGGAGAGCTGGATAGCTACATGCAAAAAAATGAAACTCGAGCACCAATTTACACCATACACAAAAATAAATTCAAGGTGGAAAAAACACTTAAATGTAAGTCATGACACTGCAATAGTCCCAGAGCAGAACATAGGCAGGAAAATCTCAGATATTGCATAGAAAAATATTTTCACTGATATGTCCCCTAGACATAAAGGAAAAGACATAAAGGAAAGAATAAACAAGTGGGACCTCATCAAATTAAAAAGCTTCTGCATGGCTATAGGAAACAGCATTAAAATGAGAAGAGAACCAACTATATGGGAAAATATATTTGCCAATGATACCTCGGACAAGGGTTTGTTCACCAAAATATATAAAGAACTCACACAACCCCACTCTAAGAAGGTAAGCTACCCAATTAAAGAATGTGCAAAGGACTTGAACAGACACTTCCCCAAGGAGGACATAGAGAGGGCCCAGAGACATATGAAAAGATGCTCAGTATCACTATCCATCAAATTAAAAGCACAGATGCAAATTAATACCACAATGAGATACCACTTCACACTGGCCATCATAAATGAAGCAACAAAAAATAAGTGTTGGAGTGGTTGTGGAGAAAAGGGAACCCTAATACAATGTTGGTGGGATTGCAGACTGGTGCAATCATTATGGAAAACAGTATGGAATTTCCTCAGAAAACTAAAAATGGAACTGCCTTTTGACCTGGCAATTCCACTGCTCAGATTATATCCTAAGAACCCTGAAACACCAATCGGAAGAAAACCTACACACCCCAATGTTCATAGCAGCACAATTTACAATACCCAAGTGCTGGAAGTAACCTAAGTGCCCATCAGTAAATGAGTGAATCAAAAACTATGGTACACTTACACAATGGAATTCTATGCAGCAGAAAGAAAGAAGGAGCTCCTACCCTTTGCAACAGCATGGGTGGAACTGGAGAGTATCATGCTAAGTGAAATAAGCCAGGTGATGAGGTACAAATACCATATGATCTCATCTTTAAATGGAACCTAATCAATAAAACAAACAAGCAAGCAAAATATAACCAAAGACATTGAAATTGGGAACAGACTGACAGTAACAAGAGGGGAGAGGAGAGGGAATAATGTGGGGAAAGGGTGAAGCGTTTATAGGAACAATTATAAAGGACACATAGACAATAACAAGGGGGGTAGAAACAGGGAAAGGAGGTGAGGAGGGTGGCATGGTGGGGAGGGGGAGGGGCAAAGGCAGAAAACTGTACTTGAACAGCAACAAAAAATAATGAAATAAATGGACTTGACTCGAAAAATAGAAAAACATTAATCTCATTTGATTGACAGGGAGGTGAATCAGCATTAGGGATCATGTGACTCCTCACTGTAGGTAATGCAGAGTAGAGGTGAGCATGTAGCTACCTACCAGCACCCAGTTTGTCATCTGCACCTCCTGTGGTTTCTCAGTTGGCTTCATTCCAGGTGTGCTTGATTTTGCACACCAGAGTGGTCAAATCCAAAGGGAGTGTTTAAAAGGAATTCATTTTGTTATGGTATTGCTTTTTAAAAAAAATATTTTTAACTCTTTTTTAAAAAGATTCTATTTGCTGTTCAAGAAGGGAAGAGAAGGAGAAAAAGAGGGAGAGAAACATAGTGTAGTTGCCTTTCATGTGCCCCCTACTGGGGACCTGGTGTGCAATCCAAGCATGTACCCTAGACTGGGAATCAAACCAGTGACACTCTGATTCACAGGTCAGCACTCAATCCACTCAGCCACACAAGTCAGGGTGTATTGCTTTTTTTTAAAAAAATAAATATAATATTATAATGCAATATAATATTAAAAAATAATAATCTGCAAACCACTCATAATTCAGCCACTTTAATAGAACAATTTTCCTCTTCCCTCCTTCAGACATATTTTGCAAGGTTGGGATTACTGTGAATTCATTACTTTTAGTCTTTATTTACTGAATATTTCATCATAAACCTATTTTTTCAGAGTTCTCAAAATACCATTTTCATGGGTTTATAAAATGAAATGTCAGGACAATATAATTTTAAAACAATCCTCCTAATGTAGGGTAGTTAAGCTGATTCCTGTTTTAAAATTTGGGGTATAATTATAGTTTATACAACAGAGTGCTTGCAACATGCCAGGCATTTTATAAGTGCTTCACATTTGTTAATTCGTTTGATCCTCACAACCCACAATTTAGGCTGCAACACTATTATCCGCATGAAGAATTTGAGGCACAGGAAAGTTACATTACTTGCCCAAGGTTATCCGGTAGTTGAGTCAGAAAGTTCACTCGAGTCCAAGGGCATCTGATTCTTCAGTGTATGCACTGACTGAACTACCACACAAATTTCTCTGCAGGGAAAAAACAAACAAACAAACAATGTGACCTATCTGTGCAAATGTGGAGGGTTTTTTTTTTCTAGCAATTATTTCCTTAGAATAAATTCATAAGATCTGACATTATTGGGTCGATAAATATGAATTTAGAGTTCTTACTAAATATTTCCACAACACTGTTCCAAGAGTTCTTTGTACTTCAAATTCCACCAGCAATAAATAATCATGCTAATAGGACCATAACACTGCTCAACTTCAAGTTCTATTATCATGAACTTTTATTTTCATTTTTATATAGCTGCAAAATAATTTCTATAGGTCTTTTACATAGCTATTCTTTGAATACTAAGAATGATGGGCACTTCTTAATCATTCCTTTAGTAATTCTATGTGTATTTTGTTAATATTCTTTTCACATCAAACTATTGTGTTTTTGAGAGTGCCTACACATTGAAAAATAAGCTCTTTAAACCCTTTATGTTTTTCCTTAATCTGTCAGATTTTATATAAACATTTTCTAAGTAGGTAGTCCTTTTTCTCTTAATTTTATTACATTCCATTGTACATAAGGTTGCGGGGTTTTTTTTAGACTGTATGCATAGATTCCATTGCTCTATTGATTCTAAGAGGAGGTAGCATGGTAACTCAGCAGCAAAATGGCTTTTCTTTATACTCAAAGTTATTATTAGGAAGACATTCAATCTCCATATGATAGTTAAGAGAGAAAAGTGAAATGAAGTCCTGATACCACCAGTGTGCATCCATCTTATTTTTTATTACTGTGAATAGAATTTTTATTGACAGTGGTTAGAGTAAAAAATCTGTTTACTTTTGTCTATTTTTATTATGCCACTCTTCTACATTTTGATGTATAATAATAATAGTTCTTAAATTGATTGCTTTATATTTTCTAGGTAATCACATCACCAGAAAAATCAGTCATTTATTTTGTTTCAATATTTATGTCTCTCTTCTTATTCATGTCTTATTACAAAACTTTTCAAGACAATAGCAACTACTGTTGAGGACTGTGGGCATCCAAGCATCTACAAGTTTACTCTTCATCATGTAAGGGCTGTGGGAGGGTATTTTGAAATATAGTTTCTCATAGTTATTTGTACCCCTTCCTTGTGTTTTCCACCCCCTTCAGCCAACAATCACGTTTCTTTATCAGAAAACTTGGCACACCATGAAAGCAAGAGGTTTCCAAATTTAAGAAGCCAGAGTTTTGAAGATCTCAGGCTCCAATTATTATTCCATAAACAAAATATTTGAGTCACTGATAGAGAGATTCTTACTCTCAAACTAGATTAAGATTCTCCAAGAGGGAGGTCTGGCCCTACAAAGGTGGCTGACCATTGGAGATGGGAAGGACAGAAACTCAATGTTAGATGGCAAATTCAAAGAGCAAATTACTGAATGGAGATGAGGGAACTCACAAACACCTTAAATTTCTCTGACTAGGGCCAACAGTTTCTTCTCTTAGACTCTGCACAATCAGATTCCTAATTGGTATAGGTCTACATGCTTTAAGGTATGATTATGCAGCCTCAGACACTGTAGAGGGACACCTCTCTTCAACATCAAGACCTTGGCATGGGGTAAATTTCAAGGGACATATAAGGAGCACAAGCATTAGGCCTCCAATCCTTTGCGTCAGAAGGGTAAAGAGCTAAGTTTTGGTGACTCAGGGTTAGTGACAGAAGTCATCAGACAGAGGATGAGGGACTTTAGTCATCTCCATCTATGTGCTCTTTTTCCCAGGTCCTTGACCTACCTCCATCATCTGGGAGGAAAATATATATATTCCTCAAAGGTATTTCCAAAGAGGATTTTACAGAGTGTTTTTAGATCTTTTGGAATTTGCAAGCTCTACTCATTTAATTTTGTAAAACAACATTCACTACAATTATAAGGTCTTGAGTACTTCTTTTTCTAAATATTCTAATCACAAGCTTAAACAGGGTAAGTTCTAAGAGGAAGTGAAGAAAAACATGCTCTCTGAATGGTCAATCACATGCAGGTGATATCTGGCTGTGACCCACTGTATCAATAGCCAAACCATTAGGTTCACATACCCTATACTTGTGTTTATGCAGGGGCATTGGCTGTGAGAGGACAGGGGACCTCACTGTTCAGATGAGGGCACACAGTGTCTTAGGAATTCCTCCCACAACAAGCCCAATCTTTCTTTGCTGCCTGAGGTTTTAAGGGATTCAGGTGGTAAGGATTAAAGAGTGAATAACAATTTATTATTCCTAACCCATGGCCCTTTGCAGAGAGCTGAAATGGCCCCCTGCTTCCCTGGGCCTCAGAGAAGCCTGTGGGTCCAGGCTGTGGGTATCCCTGGGGTTTGGGATTTGTTCTGCTTTCATCGTGAGCCAAACCTCCAATAATCCCTGTGCCCCAGATGGTTACTATTGATTTATGCCAGCTGAAAAACAACTAAGGCAGCAGAGTGAATGCAAGAGCAGTCAGGACAGTTTTGTCATAAGGAACAGAACTTTGTGAGCAGATCTGTCAAGGTACTGAGATTTGATGAACATTAGATGACTCATTTGTAGTATTTGAAAGTTTATGGATGCTATCACTGGATTTTCTTTTGTACAGGTGAAGTGGTGATTACAAAGCTCTGTTTAGATGTTTCAAAGGGCTGTACTCCCTCCCTCCACCCTTTCTTCTGACTTTCAGGGTCCTTCTTCTATTTTGCAACAGCAAAAATTGTGTATTTTCTTCACTGTCTCTATAAATTTTCCCAAAAAATACACCAATGAAATGAAAAAAAGTCTCAGTGTCCTCTTTCTTTCCCAATGCCACAATCTCTCATTTCTCTGAGTGTTTTGCTGAGCTCTCTTCTCAGTCTGTGTGCCTTCCACATTTCATCTACCTGAGTACTCCTCAATGGTTCCCAAAATTCAGGTCAGGAGTCATTCCTGTTCTTGTGAGGCTACCACTGATTCCATTCATATGGCTGCTTTGTGCAACACCTGTAACACCTGTAAATACCTCCATCAAAACTATAAAAATGAGAACCATTGTTCTTTTATTTTTAAATATTATTTTATTGTTGTCCAATTATAGTTGTCTGTATTTACCCCCCACCACTGCCTCCCAACCCCAGCTATCCCCACTTACCTCCCCTGCTTCCACCTCCCCCCCCCTTGCTTTTGTCCATGTGTCTTTTATAGTTGCTCCTGAAAATCCTTCTCTCTTTCTCCCATTATTCTGTCCAACCTCCCCTCTGGTTACTGTAAGATTGTTCTTACTTTTCATATTTCTGGTTATATTTTGCTTGCTTGTTTGTTTTATTGATTAGGTTCCACTTAAAGGTGAGATTATATGGTAATTTTCCCTCACCACCTGGCTTATTTTACTTAGCATAATGCTCTCCAGTTCCATCAATGATGTCAAAAAGGATAGGAGCTCCTTCTTTCTTTCTGCTGCATAGTATTCCATTGTGTAAGTGTACCACAATTTTTTGATCCATTCATTTACTGATGGGCATTTAGGTTGCTTCCAGCACTTTGCTATTGTAAATTGTGCTGCTATGAACATTGGTGTGCATACGCTCTCTTCAATTGGTGTTTCAGGGTTCTTAGGATATAATCTGAGCAGTGGAATTGCCAGGTCAAAAGGCAGTTCCATTTTTAGTTTTCTGAGGAAATTCCATACTGTTTTTTACAGTGGGTACCCTGGTCGGCATTACCACTAACAGTACACTGTGGTTCCCTTTTCTCCACAACACCCCCATCACTTATTTTTTGTTGCTTTGTTTATGGTAGCCATTCTCACCAATGTGAAATGGTACGTCATTGTGGTTTTAATTTGTATCTGTCTGATGGCTTGTGATGCTGAGCATCTATTCATATGTCTCTGGGCCTTCTGTATGTCCTCCTTGGAGAAGTGTCTGTTTAAGTCTTTTGCCCATTTTTTAATTGTGTTGTCTGTCTTCCTGGAGTGGAGTCCTGTGAATTCTTTATATATTTTGGAAATCAAAACCTTGTCTGAGGTATCATTGACATATATATTTTCCCATATAGTTGGTTTTCTTTTCATTTTAATGCTGTTTCCTTTAGCCATGCAGAAGCATTTTAATTTGATGAGGTCTCATTTGTTTATTCTTTCCTTTAAGTCCCTTGTTGTAGGGGATATATCAGTTAAAATGTTGCTCTGTGGAATGTCTGATATTTTCCTGCCTATGTTTTTCAGAAACAGAAATCAGAAAAAAAAATCCCATTTGATATAGCAACAAGAAAAATAAAGTACTAGGAATAAATCTAACCAAGGATGTAAAAGACCTATACTCAGAAAACCACACAAAAATGAAGAAAGAAATTAAAGAAGACACAAACAAGTGCAAACACATGCTGTGTTCATGGATCAGAAGAATTAACATCACAAAATGTCCAACTACCCAAAGCAATCCATGGATTCAATGCAATACCTATTAAAGTACCAATGACATATTTCACAGACATAGAACAAACACTTCAAAAATTTATGTAGAACCATAAATGACCACAAATAGCTGCAGCAATTTTGAGAAAGGAGAGGAAAGTAGGAGGGATCACAATACCTGATACCAAACTGTGTTACAAGGGCACTGTAATCAAAACAGCCTGGTACTGGCATAAGAGCAGACACATAGATCAATGGAACAGGATAGAGAGCCCAGAAATAAACCCGAGTCTCTACGGTCAATTGATATTTAACAAAGGGGGCAGCAACATAAAATGTAGTAAAAATATCCTCTTCAAGAAATGGTGTTAGGAGATCTGGACGGCTACATAGGAAAAAAATAAACTCAAGCACCAACTTACACCATACACAAAATAAATTCAAGGTGGATAAAAAACTTAAATATAAGTTGTGACACTATAAAAGTCCTAGAGAGCCATTGTTTTAAATGTACAAACACCTTTTCCTTTGGGAGCCACCAGGGATACAAATTAAGGATTTTTATCCTTGAGTTTTCACACCCTATAAGCAGGGAAACTATATATTCAATCAAAATGTTGTTATGAATTTCAGATTCAGGAACACCTGACATTGACAGGTTACCTTACTTTGTTCTTCCAAATTGTCTCACAGATACTCTGAGTCTGAAATTGACCCATTCTGAAATAATTATCCTAATTGCTCAGTGCAAAAAACATGGAACTTGAGATATTAAGTAACTAAATTATGGAAGAACTACAAAAATAAACAAAAACAATTAACAAAATGGCAATAAGAATATATCTGTTAATAATTTATTTAAATGCAAATGCACTCAGTGCTCTAATCAAAAGACATTGGGTGGCTGAAAGGATAAAGAAAAAAAGAAGACAACTCATCAATACACTGCCTATAAGAGACTCACTTCATTTTGAAGGACACAGAATGACCAAAAGTGAAAGAATAAAAAAGATATTTCATGGAAATTAAAGCAAAAAAGAAAACAAACAAAGAACAACAACCTTGACTTTGCAATACTTGTATCAGACAAAACCGATTTTACTTTTCCCTTTGAAAATTGGTTTAATTTTCTTCAAATTAGAAATGTTCTGTACCTCTCTCCAAAACTACCTCCAAACAAAATTGTCCTCTTGAAAACTAAACAATTTTTCAAGGGAGAATTTTTGAAGATGGTAAAGAAAACTTCACATTTCATTAATGTTCATCAAAAGATACATAATCAAAGTTTCAACATTTGACCTGTCAACAGGGTGTCTGGATCATTCATTCAGAAGGGAAGGGGGAGGGGGAGAATTGCAATCACTCCTCTGATTTGAAATGTGCAAAAGTTCTTATATACCCATGTCAGCTAACATTGGGGTAATATGCAAAGACAAACCCTCCAGGGAAAGGTTTCACTGAGCCAGTAATAGAGGAACAAAAAAGAGGACTGGAGACCCCCTCTAAGACTTATTTGTGTTTGGCTGAACATTAACAGACTAAGAGTGAAAAATCAACATTGTGTAATCAGTAAGTTTAAAGACTAGCTCATTTCTTTCTGGCACTACTGACATTCCCACCATTCTAGCTCCCAAATTCTAGAAAATGATAAAAAAAAGATTATTTATTTTATTTTTTATTATTGTTCAAGTACAGTTGTCTCTATTTTTACCCCATCACACCCCACCCCACCCATCCCCACCTCCCATTAAATAATGGGGGGTTCATATTTCATGTGAACTGTAACTAAAAATATTTATAAAATATTAAGCAAAAAAGAAAAATTTTCCATGTAATTTATTTAAAAATACACCTGTGTATTAAAAAAAAAAGATTAAGACAAAGAGAGAGTGTAGAAAGTGCTGATTTTGTGCCCAGGGGAATGGTACCAGAATGCCATTGTCAACAAGGAAGCTAAAGATCCTTCTCTGCAAGGCAGTAGCCTGTATGGAGGCAGGAGACACTTCTGCACCAGGGGCTCAGTGGGCTGGTGATGCTGCACATGCTCCCTAGGTGCAACTCCAAGAGAAGATCTCCTAAGAAAAGAGGGCTGACTTGGCCATCTTGCAGGTCATGTAGTTGAGGATGTCCCCATTGTGGATGCTTCAGTGTGGAGTGTCTGCAGTCACCCCAGGGAGATAATCAAATCCCATTTGGACCAAGTTACTTCCATGAATGCACTAGGAACTCCCAGCCAGGACAGCTTTGAATTACAGGAAGAAAGGGCCCTTGTCTACTCAGTCCTGGGAGATGACCAAGCCATACATATTCTTTGCCAGCCAGAATAATCAGAGGAAGGCCTGCTGGTACCTCTCAACAGCATTGGACACATCAGGAGTTTCTCCAAAAGACAGATGTATAGCCTGCTGTGCTTGATTGTTCAAAATTTGTTTAACAAGCAAATGTCAGTGAATGTTCCCATGCCATGATGGAATCGTTACCTGGGTATTGAATCAGGCCACTGATAGGTAAGTAGTGGGAAAGAAGGCTCTTTCTTGCAATATTTCCAACTGGCAATATGTGGTCAGTTGTTACTGAATCTCTCAAATTTAATAGCACATAGGCATCCAATATAGATTTAGGAAGCTAAAGATCCAATGTCAGGTTTCAAAGAATAGTGGTGACTTAATGTATATAGATTAGAGATTATAGTAATATTGTTTATCTGATGGGGCTGCTATGGCATTTCAGAGTTCATTTGGTCTCTATTTTCTGATAGACTTTTGTAAACATCCCAGAAATGACATAATGACTGCACTGTCTGGATCTCCTCTCCAGTTGGCCAGATACCTTTCAATATTACCTGTTGTCCCTTTGCATTTGCCAATGGCTCTTTCTCAAAGTCAATATTTGATGATACCAGCAATTGCGTATATTATTACTAAAGGTGAAGAGGATAAATAATTTGCCTGGGTATTTGTTGTTGCGCGTGGGTTACCGGCCAGCAGTGACCACGGAACGCTGTGGATGGCTTGCCGAAAAACACACGAGAAAAAACATGCACAGAAACAAGACTAGTTTCGCCCTGGCTGGTGTAGCTCAGTGGATTGAGCACTGGCTGGGAACCAAAGAAACAAGACTAGTTTCTGTGGGGAAGTAGGGATGAAATGGCCACCCCCCCTAGTGGGGAGCGCCCTGACTTACTGTCCATACCTGCTTTTATTGGGCTCATTTTGCATAATAATTCAGGTAAAGTACAGTACTTATCAGGGGGAAGTAAGGAACTACAGAAAACAAGGAACTCTGCTGGTCTATTGAGTCGGGGTCAAAGAGCTGTAAGACTTTGAGGAACAAACTTCCTCCTTGGACCCCTCTCATTCAACTGAGAGCATTCTAAACAAAGAAGGTTTCACAGTAATTTACATGTTCTTTCTTAGGCCTGATCACCTAGGGAATCTGCCCTTTTCAGCATAGAGCTGTACCACCCTGTCATTGTTTCAGGCTTAGCACGGGAACTAAGGCAATAAGGAGATTTTCTCCCAGAGGATGAGAACTCAGGCTATGTCAAAGCTGAGGAGCGAGGGTCCGTCACCCTCTTTTGCTGCAGCCCCCCAAGTCCTTCTTTTTTGGGGGCCTCCCAAAGTGATCGTGCCTGGCTTAGGTCGTTCCCCCCATGGGGAATCTTACCCGTCTTTGGCTAACCGACCAAGCTTTTTGGGGTTCAGCAGCAGAAGCAGCATTCCTGCCAGGGAGATAAGCTTTTGTCTCCTTGCTGGCTTACGGTTCCAAGGGCGTTCCCTTAGCCTTAGCCTATGCGGGGGTTTCAGCTTCTGATACCAGTCAGGGCAGTTCCCAACATTTGTGTGGACTCAACCTTCAAAAGTCCCTTTCCCAGGTGGTACTTCAACAGCTACAAGGTCTTCCTGTGTGATGGCTTTTACCACAGGTTCAGGCAAGGGTCCACTGTTGCCAATGCAGGTCATGCAATCATAGTGCACCACATCAAACCCAAGCTGAGACAGATAGGCATGACTCCATTTTTTTGCAGGAAGTAGGTGACCACACCACTCCCAGGAGACAGGCTAGTTTTAATGTAAGGCCTCACATTCAGGTTAGCATCCACACCTCACTTTTTCCCCCCTAACAATCCTGCTCCTAACATCACAGACAGATTACTGGTGTTTGTGCAGCTAGTAATAGCAGCAATTACCACAGTTTCATGAGCAAGGGTGAATTTCTATTATTATAGATAAATGTCTTAAGGTGTATGATGGTCTGGAGCAATCTGTAGTCCTTTAAACTCTTATTTGGCTCCAAGGAAGCTCTTAAAGTTCTTTTCCATGTTGGACACAGTGACTTTGTGTTGAATCCCTTTGGGCCTACTAAGTAAGGCCCACTGTTTTCAAATCTGATCTCACAGTCTGGGCAAAGTCTAGGTCTTGAGAGGGGTCACAAACCCTGAAACATTCCTACAGCCTCAAGATAATTTTTAATGTACTTTACTTGTTTCATCATGACCTCCCTGCACCAGGTACCTAATACTAATTTTGTCCACCAGTAGAAAAGGCAGCAGTTGTTCCACACTCTGGACATATGTTGGCAACTGTAGCTTGGTCAGCAATGGACATCCAAGCTATACCTGACCTGAAAAATCAACAAATTTTCCCACTAATTCAACCTAGAAGAGGTGTTGGGTAATGGTTAACATGATGTCAGTGGATGTTACCAGAGTGTACTGATTTCCCATCAACCTGTAGCCAATTGCCTAGGAAAGCACCATGCTCATTAACTGGCCCATCATGACAGCTTCAGCTTCAACCATCACCCATACCCCAACCAAGAATGCTCAACCATCAATCATGGTAGTATGTCAATCCACCCCTACAATGCTGTCTGGGTGATATCTATCCTGATCAAATACCATTCTTGCCATATTCACCTAGTAGATGATTTCTGAGCCAGGGGTAATAATCCACATGTTGCAGAAAGCCTAAGAACTTCACTTTTAAAAATTCATATTGTTCTCTATTTCTTTCAAATTCTAGGTCTTGATTCTTCTGTAACTGTCTGTCTTCTTGTTAAAATTCACCTGGAGGAAATGATCATTTACAGAATCAGCAGACCAGACAGTATTTCTTTTCTCTGGGTCTTCTCCTAACTTTTTCATAGCATCACACATTGCAACAAAGAGAGCCACAGCTGGTACCCCTGTAAAGTCCTGCAGGATAAGGTGGGAAGGCTTAAATGGCACTTCTATGTTCATATGCTACATGATATTCTAATGTAGGATATTTTCACTGTCATTTTTCTTCACCAAAAATTGATCATAGTTCTGAATATCTGTCTCCAGGAAAACTCTGATAAGAAATGGTAAGCATCCACATATTAAACTGTTCAATATAGTCAATCTGAAAAATTTCTTTCCTTGTAATTCGGAATTCAAAGGCTCAATGAGGTGTGTAAATGACTTAATCATGGTTTTTGATAGCCACGTGTCTCACAGACTGCAAAGCAAAGCTCCAGAGAGTAGGTGGACACTGAGCCTATGGGGTACACTACTGTGAGCTGTGAGCCATGCTTCTGTGAGTTGTGCAGTTCCAGCCAGAAAAAAATAGACTTTAAACCAAATACTGTAAAAAGAGACAGTTTGGTATTACACAATAATGAGGTGGTCAAATCAAGAGGAAGATATAACATTTGTAAATATTTCCATACCCAACATAGGAGAACATTAACAGCTATATAGGGAAAAATTGACAGCATTACTAGACTAGAAGGTAATTTTAATAACCCACTAACATCAATGGATAGATCATCCAAGCAGAAAATCAGTAAGAAAACATTGCCCTTAAATGACACATTAGATGACATATATTGAATAGGCATAGACAGAATATAATCTGTATTCTCTGTACAGGATATATTTATCCAAAAAGTGTAGAACACACATTATTTTCAAGTGCACATGGAATATTCTTCAGGACAGATCACATATTAGGCCACAAAACAAGCCTCAAAAAATATAAGAAAATTGAAATTATATCAACCATGTTTTCCAACCACAATGATATGAATCTAGAAGTCAATTACAAAAAGGAAACTAAAATGAAAAAAGCACATGGAGATTAAAAAAGATGCTACTAAGCAACCAATGAATGGGTGGGTCAATGAAGAAATCAAAAAAATAAATAAAAATACATTTAAAAAGTGAAGATCACCTTCTCAAAATCTATGGAATGCAGCAAGATCAGTTCTAAGAGGGAAGTTCATAGTAATATATGTGATACCTTAAGAAACAAGAAAGGTTCAACATGAACATAAGGTCCACGATGGTAAAGTAGATAGAAGCTTTACTCACCTACTCAAAAAAATTACAACTAAATTATAAAATATTCCACCTGGTTAACCAGTTGAAGAGTAGCTAAACATAAATCATATACAGAAGCCATGTTGAGAGTATAAGGAAGGGAGGAGATGCCTAACAGTCTCATACCCACATGTGGTTGTTGAGAATCCAGAGGGATATCTCAGCTGAAGGGGTCCCCACAGAGAAGCAAGGGGCCTTATCCCCAAGCTGCACTTCCCAGCCCAGAGCACCACATATTCATTTGGAAAGAGGAGACCACATAACATCTAACTGTGAAAGTCAGAAGAATTCCTTCCACACTGGTGAAACAAAAGGCTACTGGAAACCCAGACACTATCTTCAAGTCACAGCACACAAACTTTCATTAATAGGCACTTTTCCTGGGCTCTGGTGAGGAAAGGCTGCTGGTGAGGAGAGGGGGCAGTTCCAGAGTAATGGGGGGAGAGACTGAATTTTGTGGTTTCAGGTTGAGGGCTGGAAGGACAGCCTCCAATGTTTTTGCGTTGAGTCCTCGTACTGTATCACTTATAGGTGCTGCTTTTTCTGGGGTAAGCACACCCCCCAACATAGGATTAGCCTGGTGAGCTACACTAACTCTGCCCTGATGACCCCTTGGGGCACCAGCCTGGCCAACTCATTCAGGGCCAGGGGCTCTGTCAGTGGCAGCCATCCTGAGCCCATGTTGCCATCTTTCTTGAAAAAGCTCTTGAGGAATTTTGGTCAAGAATTGAGGGTGGGGCATAGAAACACAGGGAGAAAGTGAACTGTGTGGCTTCAGGGTAAGGGCCGTCTTTCTGCACTAAAGCTGACAGGTGCCACCTTTCCTCACTTAAGCCCTCCTCCAACCATGGACAAATCTCAATCTGCTTTAGCCTGGTGAAATCAACTATCTCCACCAGATTTCTCCTTGAAACCTGGTCCTACGTTAAAGGCCCAGGCTTATAGAAGCTGGCCTCAGTATATCCTGAGACATTTGCTGAGTTGTCTCAGACCCAACAGTGACACCAGGTTTAAAACTGTATTAACCTGGTGAAAACCACTCACTCCAACACAGTGACTCTCTGAAAACCTACCTCATGCTACTCAAGTACCACCTAAGACTCTTCCAGTGGCTGAAACTAAATGTCAGCTGGCAGGTAGTGGCAGGTCTTGGGGTTCCTTGGGCCTCTTGCTGACCTGAATCAGGCCCAATACTCTGAAAATTGTCCTAGATTCACAGATTAGCAGTTCCCATGTGCACTCAGGCCCAGCAGAGGCAGCTACTGACCATGGATTGCTTTGTAACTCCTAACAGGTAGTCCCAGGCTGCTCACAGTGTCTAACACTGAACTGCATCACAGTCCATTCCAGAACCAACATACCCAGGGGTTAGATTCATGTGACAACAGAATCCTCCCTCCCCCAATTAGCTCCACAAGCGATGCATTCAAATGGAAGTCCTGGTAGGGACCAGTCTCTGCCAAAGCAAATTTTCATTTGTGGAGTCAGCTCCTGAAGAGCAACTTGTACACTGTGATGGCCAGTCCTCATAGCCAGCCAGCATTAGGATCAATGTCATCTATAAATGTGCAAACAAATATCAAGGATAAACTACAATGGGAGTGCACACATAAACCACAGAAGAGACACTCCAGAGCTCCTAGTGTAGGTAATCAGGGAGATAGTGCCACTGTGACACATATGACATAAGGTTGCCCTGCAAAGACTAGGAAATATAACAGAACTACCTAATATAGAGAATAAAACAATGAGGAGCTTAAATGAGGAGACAATGAAACATGCCCAAAATTAAAGGATACATCTTCAGAAAAAGAATAAATGAAATGGAGATAAGCAATCTACAAGAAAGTTCAAAACATGGTTATAATAATGCTCAAGAAACTTAGGAAAGGAATAGAGGAACTCAGGAAGAACACAAAGAGGTAGTAAGCATTAAAAAAGGGCATAGAAACCATAAAAAAAAACAGTGAGAAAAGAAGTATATGATGTCTGAAATGAAGAATACACTACAAAGAATCAATAGCAGCTTAGATGAAGCAGAGATCAAATCAGTAATTTTGAGGAAAAGGTAGCAGAAAACATCCAATCTGACAAGCAAAAAGAATTTTAAAAATGAGGATACTTTAAGGGATCTCTAAAACAACATCAAGCATAACAGCATCTGCTTCATAGAGGTACCAAAAAGAGAAGAGAGAGATCAAGGAATTGAGAACCTATTTGAAGAAATAATAACTGCCTGGCTGGCGTAGCTCAGTGGATTGAGCGCGGGCTGGGAACCAAAGTGTCCCAAGTTCGATTCCCAGCCAGGGTACATTCCTGGGTTGCAGGCCATAACCCCCAGCAACCGCACATTGATGTTTCTCTCTCTCTCTCTATCTCCCTCCCTTCCCTCTCTAAAAAAATAAATAAATAAAATATTAAAAAAAAAATAAAAAAAAAAAAGAAATAATAACTGAAAACATCCCTAACTTGGTGAAGAAAATAAACATATAAGTTCAGGAAGCACAGAGAGTTCCAAACAAGATGAAGTCTAAAAGCCCACACCAAGGCACATCATAATTAAATGGCAAAGTTTAAACATAGAGAGAGAATCTTAAACAAAGAAAAAGAGTTAGTTACCTACAAAGGAGCTCCTATAAGACTATAAGTTGATTTCTTAACAGAAAAATTTTAGTCCAGAAGGGACTGGCACAAAATATTCAAAGTGGGGAAAAGTAAGGCCCTACAAATAAGACTACTCTATGCAGCAGTTATCACTTCTTAAAATTGAAGGAGAGCTGAAGAGGGGGTTGAGGGATGGCTAAAAAGATGAAGTCAAAAAGAAGTAGTTATATCCTAAGAATACTGAAACGCCAATTCTAAAGAACCTATGTACACCAATGTTTATACCCTTACAATTGACAATAGCCAAGTACTGGGAGCAACCTAAATGCCCATCACTAAATGAGTGGACAGAGCTTCTAAGTGAACACATGAAGATGAGGGAGAGGAAGATGGCACCACTGGAAGAGGGAGCAGATTTCCCTATATCCTACACACAGGAAAAAATCCTAGCCAATTTATGGACTAAAAGAGCAAATAACCAACAGTGCCTCAGCATATGTGAAAATAAGAGACCAGATATTGTAGCAGAAGTGAAAAAACAGACAGCAAGGAGAGTGCTTCAGGACAATAAGGTCCCAGGGACCAGCGTGGGTACCAGGGCACTGCAGCTCCAGGCCCAGAGAGTGCCAGGTCTGCCATAGAGTCCTTGGGAGAGAGCCGGGGCAACTGCTCCCTCCCTGGCCAAACAAGGTCTGAGCAGCACCAGGAGAAACCTGGTTGCTTGAAGTCACAGGCAGGGGAATAAGGACTAAGTGGCAAATACATAATTGGCTGCAAGCACCCATGGAGTCTGTGGACACTGGCAGAGTTGAGAGTAGCACAGTCACGGGCCCTGACACTGATAGTCACTGGTCTGGCTGGAGAATTGGGCTGTGGGAGAGGCCAGGCTGCTGCAAGGAGCAACAGGCTTGAGTAGGAGGAATTTCTCAAAAAGGAAAAGTGAAAAGACAGACACTGTTTGGGGAATTCTCCTGCAGCAATCACTTCAGCTTCCCCACCACCCAGCTGGGCAGCAATCCCAAGGTTGCATGGAAGGTTGTGCGGAAGACCATGCACACCCCCATAGCACTGGGAAGGGTGAGACAGCCTGGCCTAGTGTGTACATGCCTGCACCCCAGCCTACAATGGTAACCCCAGGAAAAGACCTATATCCCACACCCAAGCCGCAGGGGAGAGGTGCTAAGATAGCTCCAGTGAGAGTGCCCGCACCTGACTGAGTGCAGATCAGGAATGAGGAAAAGCCATACCAATTGCCCCTCAGCCTGCTGCAGCCAGCAGGACCAGAAAAACCAGTCTGGCCACTTTGAAACCAAGAGGCTTTTTTATTTTATTCTGTTTTTATTTTTTTAACAAATTTTATTTTTTAATTTTATTATTTTTTTCTCTTTCAATTTCTTTTTTCTCTCTTTCCTTCTATCTTTTTTTATTCCTTCTTCCTTTCTTTCCAATTTTGCCTCTTCTTCTTTCCGTTTTCTGCCTTTTCTTTAAAATATTTACAAGGAAACCAACAATAAACACAAATACACACAAACCCTGGAAGTGTGAAAAGGCCAGAGTTGGACTCAAAGAAGGGGCATCACAACAGCTGAGACAGTGAGACAAATTTCACTTTGCTATTACAGAGAACCTGCAAGTTGTTGCATATTTGTATTATTAGTATTTTTTCATTGTTCTTACATCTTTTGTGTTAATAGTATTTTTGTATTCCTCTTCTTTCTGTATAGTCTGCTTTGCTTGGCTGGTTATATTGTATCATTTGACAGACTTCCCCTGATCTCCCTTTTAGAATGTATTGCTAATTCACTGACCTTCACTTCACTTGTGCCCCATTAGCACACTATTCAAGGTCCTATACTCCCCATTCTTGTTATCTAGATCACATAGACTCTGTCATATGATTGTTGCTCCAATATTATTGTACATAATAGCTGTCCCGTACAGTTGTAAATACTTCACAACACCCATCCCAGATTTTAGTCCACTTCACAATTTCCTGAACTCTATTACTGTAGTGGTTAACTCTATTCTCTCACACACTACACCTATTTACTATCCTTTACTCTCACCTTTCCTCAGAATCTGGCCTCCCACAAGCTCACTGCTTTCTAGATCCAACTCACAATCCTTCCCTCCCCAACAAGAGTTTTATTTTCTTTCCATCCTTTCTAAAAATTAGCTAGTTGGATAGAAGATCACAGTTAACACTATACATAGCCAAAGGATCTCCTATCTCTTCTCTATCAGCTGGTACTGTAAATATCATAGAATACTCTCTTGCTGTCTGAAAACATTTTGCCTTCCCCCTCCAAATGATCACAAAAAAGAGTATATGGAAGCAGTAAACACCAAGATACTAACTGGAAGAGGAAACCCAACAACAAAGGAACCACTAACTGACAAAAACAGAAGGTGAAAGAGGGAGTGGAAGACACACTAACTCAACCCAGGACTTATCTGGAAATACAACTAAATAGTAGAGACACTACCCAGTACAAACAACTGAACAAGAGCAAGAGAGAATCCTCAAAACTTTGTACACATAGAAGAACCAGGTTCAATACAACCTGGCCTCACAAGCACAACAGAAAACAAGACGTGGTAGACACAGTGACCCTTAGTTACCCAGCTGGTGGGAAGACCCCACCAAAGAAAAGCCCTATAACAATCAAAACACAAACACAGAGCCAACTTAAATGACAGCCCAAGGCCAGTGAGCTCAGGAGATCAAGGAGACTGCACCACGGAATCTTATAGGTATTCTACCACAGAAGTTCTCACCATAAACCCAGGGAGTCAGAACAGATCAACTTAAAAAGCTGAGGCTAATAAGAAGAGTCTCACAAACAATGGGAAGACAAAGAAACAATCCCCAAATGAAAGGAAAGGAGGAAGCCTCAGAAAGATTCCTAAATGAAATAGAGGCAACTCAATTATCAGATATTGGGTTCAAAGCAATGATTGTCAGGAAGCTCAATGAGCTCACAATGAATAACCAGAAACTACAGGGAAAGTACAATGAACTCAGTGCAAAGTATATCAACATGAAAAAGGAAATAGAAACTATCAACAAGGGCTGAGAGGAAATAAATAATAGAATTTCTGAACTGAAGAATACAATAGAAGGAATGAAAAGCAGGATTGATGAAGTAGAAGATCAGATCAATGAGCTAGATGACAAAGTGGAAAAAAAAAAAACACCCAAAAAGAGCAAGAAAAGGAAAAGAGGCTCAGAAAGAATGAAGAGGGATTAAGAGAAATGTAAGGCAATATGAAACATAATAATATCCATGTGATAGGGATACTAGAAGGAGAAAAAGAAGAGCAAGGGTTAGAAAACCTATATAAAACATAATGGTGGAAAACTTCCCTAATTTGATGAGAGAAAAAGTCACACAAATGCAGGAAACACAGAGAATCCAACCAAAAGGAAACCAAAGAGGTGCACTTCAAGACATAATTAAAATGGTAAAATATCATGACACAGAGAGAATCTTAAAAGCAACAAGGAAGAAACAGGAAGTAACATACAAGGGAGCCCCAATAAGGCTAGCACCTGACTTCTTAATGGAAACACTCCAAGCCAGAAGACAATGGTAAGAAATATTCCAAGTAATGAGAACCAGAGTCCTGCAACAAAAGCTACTTTACTCAGTAAGGCTCTCAATAAAGATAGAAGGCCAAAAAGGAGCTTCCAAGACAAAAGAAGTATAAGCATATACCACCACCAGACCACCTCTGCAAGAGGTGCTAAAGGGACTGCTTTAAGGAAAGGAAGGAAGAGGGAGAGAGAGAGAGAGAGAGAGAGAGAGAGAGAGAGAGAGAGAGAGAAACACAGGTATGAAAATGGCCTGTGTTAGTACTGAATAAGTACTTGTTAATAATAACCTTAAATGTAAATGGATTACATGCTCCAATCAAGACATAGAATAGCTGAATGGATAAGAAAGTATGACCCACACATATGCTGCCTACACGAGACCCACCTCAGGACAAAATACCTATACAGACTGAAAGTGAAGGGCTGGAAACAAATATTCCAAGCAAATGGACAGGAAAAAAAAAAGCCAGGGTAGCAATATTGATATCATACAAAATAGACTTCCACAAAAAGGCAATAAAGGTACACACAGAATGTCACTACATAATATTCATGGGAAGAATCCACCAAGAAGACATAAACAGTGTAAATATATATGCACCCAACATAGGAGCACCCAAACATAAAGAAAATCTTAGAGGACTTCAAGAAAGATATTTACAGCAATACAATTATAGTAGGGGATTTTAACACCCCACTGTCAAAATTAGACAGATCTCCCAAACAAAATATCAACAAAGATATTGTGGCATTGAACAATGCCCTAGAGGAAATTGACTTAAGTGGTATATATAGAGCCCTTCATCCCAAAGAAGCAAAATACACAGTCTTTTGAATTACACATGGAACATTTTCAAAGATAGATCACATGATAGGACAGAAACAAGCCTCAACAACTTCAAGAAAATTAAAATCATATCAAGTATTTTCTCTGCCCACAATGGACTGAAACTAGAAACAAACCCCAAGGGAAAAAACCCAAAACACTCAAAATCATGGAGATTGAATAGTATGCTATTAAATAATGAATGGGTCAAGAATGAAATAAGGGAAGAAATCAAAAAGTTTCTGGAAACAAATAAATATGAACTCACAACAATCCAAAACTTATGGAACACAGCAACGGCAGTCCTGAGAAAGAAGTTCATACAGGTCTACCTGGAAAAAGATAGAAACATTTTAAACAAACAGCCTAACCCTATGCATACAAGAACTTGAGAAACAACAACAAAGAGAGCTCAGAGCAAATAAAGGAAGGAAGTAACAAATATCAGAGCAGGATTAAATGACATAGAGACTAAAATCACAATTCTAAGGATCCATGAATCCAGAAGATGGTTCTTGGAAAAGACAAACAAAATCAACAAGCCTTTAAGAGGGCTCATCAAGGAAAAAAAAAAAAAGACAGAGAAGATCCAAACCAACACAATCAGAAATGAAAGAGGAAAGATTATAACTGATAATACAGTTACAAATGATTGTAAAAAAATACTATGAAGAACTGCATGCCAAGAAATTTGAAAACCTATGTGAAATGGACAAATTTCATGAAAAATATAATCTTCCAAAACTCAGTGAAGAAGAAGCAGAAAGACTGAGCAGACCAATAACAGGTGATGAAATTGAAGTGGCAATCAAAAAACTCCCAACACACACAAGCCCAAGTGGGGATGGTTCAACAGGACAATTCTACAAAGCATTTAAGGAAGAGCTAAACCCTATCCTTCACAGACTATTCCAAAAAATCCAGAATGATGGAAGACTCCTAAACTCTTTTTATGACGCCAACATCATCCTAGTCCCAAAACCAGGTAAAGACAACAAAGAAAGAAAACTTCAGACCAATATAGCTGATGAACATAGACACTAAAATCCTCAAAAAATATTGGCAAACCGCATCCAACAATACATTAAAAAGATCATACACCATGACCAAGTGGGATTCATCCCAAGCATGCAATGATGGTTCAATATTCGCAATCAGTAAATGTAATACATCACATAAACAAAAGCAAAGACAAAAATCACATGATCATATTAATAGATGTGGAAAAAGTATTTGATAAGGTACAGAACCAATTTATGATAAAAACACTCTGCAAAGTGGGAATAGAGGGAGCATTCCTCAACATAATAAAGGCCATATATGAGAGACCTACAGCCAACATCATACTCAATGGGCAGATAGTAAAGTCTTTTCCACTAAGATCAAGAACAAGACAAGGCTGTCCACATTCACCACTTCTATTCAATACAGTATTGGAAGTTTTGTCCACAGTGATCAGACAAGAAGAGGAAATAAAAGGCATCCAAATTGGAAAAGAAGAAACAGAACTGTCAGTGTTTGCAGATGACATGATAGTGCACATAGAAAAGCCTATGGACTCCACCAAAAAAGTGCTCCACCTAATAAATGAATTAGGCAAAAAAGCAGGATACAAAGTTAATATCCAGGAATCAAAGGCATTTTTCTATACCAACAATGAAACAGCAGAAGCAGAAATCAAGAAAAAAAAATCCCATTCGATATAACAACAAAAAAATAGAATACCTAGGAATAAATCTTACCTAGGAGGTGAAGGATCTGTATGCAAAAAACAACACAACACTGAAGAAAGAAATCATGGAAGACACAAACAAATGGAAACATATACCGTATTCATGAATTGGAAGAATTAACCTCATCAAAATGTGCATACTACCCAAAGCAATTTACAAATTCAGTGCAATACCTATTTAAGTACCAATGGCATATTTCACAAACATAGAACAAACATTTCAAAAATTTATATGGAACGATAAACGACCCTGAATAGATGCTGCAATTCTGAGAAAGAAGAGCAAAGTAGAAGGGATCACAATACCTGTTACTAAACTGTATTACAAGGCCACTGCAATCAAAACAGCCTGGTAGTGGCATAAAAACAGGCACATGGAACAATGAAACAGAACAGAGAGTCCAGCAATAAACCCAAGTCTCTGTGGTCAATCAATATTTGACAAAGGAGACAGCAACATAAAATAGAGTAAAAATAGCCTCTTCAGCAAATGGTGTTGGGAGAACTGGACAGCTACGTGCAAAAAAATGAAACTTGAGCACTGACTTACAATATATACAAAAATAAATTCAAGTCAGATAAAAGATTTAAATATAATTCATGACACCATTAAAGTCCTAGAGGAGAACATAGATAGGAAAATCTCAGATATTTCATGCAGCAACATATTTACTGATATGTCCCCTAGAGCAAGGGACATAAAAGAAAGAATAAACAAATGGGATCTCATCAAAATAAAACCTTCTGCACTGATAAAGAAAACAGTATTAAAAGGAAAAGAGAACCAACTGTAGGGAAAACATATTTGCAAATGATACCTCAGACAAGGGTTTAATCTCCAAAATATATAAAGAACTTACACGACTCTACTTTAAGAAGACAAGCAATCCAATTAAAAAATGGGCAAAGGACTTGAACAGACACTTCTCCAAAGAGGACATATAGAGGATCCAGAGACACATGAAAAGATACTCAGTATCGCTAGCTATCAGAGAGATGCAAATTAAAACCACAATGAGATACCATTTCACACCCATCAGAATGGCCATCGTAAACAAAGCAACAAACAAGTGTTGGAGAGGTTGTGGAGAGAAAGGGACCCTGGTGGACTGTTGGTGGGATTGCAGACTGGTACAACCAGTATGGAAAACAGTATGGAATTTTCTCAGAAAACTAAAAATGGGTCTGCCTTTTGACCCAGCAATCCCACTGCTAGAACTATATTCTAAGAACCCTGAAACACCAGTTTGGAAGAATCTATGCACCCCAATGTTCATAGCAGCACAATTTACAATAAGCAAGTGCTGAAAGCAACCTAGGTGTCCATCAGTAAATGAATGGATCAAAAAACTATGGTACACTTACACAATGGAATACAATGCAAGAGAAGGAAAGAAGGAGTTCCTACCCTTTGCAACAGCATGGGTTGTTGGGAACTGCCCTGACTGGTATCAGAAGCTGAAAACCCTGCCTAGGCTAAGGCTAAGGGAACGCCCTTGGAACCGTAAGCCAGCAAGGAGACAAAAGCTTATCTCCCTGGCAGGAATGCTGCTTCTGCTGCTTTATTCATAACTGAACCCCAAAAAGCTTGGTCGGTTAGCCAAAGACGGATAAGATTCCCCAAGGGGGGAACGACCTAAGCCAGGCACAATCACTTTGGGAGGCCCCCCAAAAGAAGGACTTTGGGGGCTGCAGCAGAAGGGGGTGATGGACCCTCACTCCTCAGCTTTGACATAGCCTGAGTTCTCCTCATCTGGGAGAAAATCTCCTTATCTCTTGGTTGCCTTAGTTCCCTTGCTCCATCTAAGCCTGAAACAATGACAGGGTGGTGTAGCTCTGTGATGAAAAGGGCGGATTCCCTGGGTTATCAGGCCTAAGAAAGAATATGTAAATTACTGTGAAACCTTCTTTGTTTAGAATGCTCTCAGTTGAATGAGAGGGGTCCAAGGAGGAAGTTTGTTCCTCAAAGTCTTACAGCTCTTTGACCCCGACTCAATAGACCAGCAGAGTTCCTTGTTTTCTATAGTTCCTTACTTCCCCCTGATAAGTACTGTATTTTATCTGAATTATTATGCAAAATGAGCCCAATAAAAGCAGGTATGGGTGGTAAATCAGCACGCTCCCCACTAGGGGGGGGGTGGCCATTTCATCCCTACTTCCCCACAGAAACTAGTTTGTCTCTGTGCATGTTTTTTTCACGCGTGTTTTTCGTCGAGCCATCCACAGCGTTCCGTGGTCACTGCTGGCTGGTGACCCACGCACATCAGTGGGTGGAACTGGAAAGCATGCTAAGCGAAATAAACCAGGTGGTGAAAGAGAAATACCATATGGTCTCATCTTTAACAGGAACCTAGACAACAAAACAAACAAGCAATCAAAATATAACCAAAGACACTGAAATAGAGAACAGGCTTACAGTGTCCAGAGGGGAGAGGGGAGGGAATTTTAGTGGAAAAGGTGATGGGTTTGCAGGAAAAAGTATAAAGACACATAGACAAAAACTAGGTGGGGTGGAAATGGGAGGGAGGTGGGGAGAGAGCTGGGTAGGTGGTCTGGGATGGGAGTAAAAGATAGAAAATTGTACTTGAACAACAATTAAAATAAAATTAAAGAAATGACTGGACCAAAGCACTGTGGTACATTTATTCAATATAATACTATGCAGCAGAAAGAAACAAAAAGCTCCTACCCTTTTTGACAGCATGGATGGAACTGGAGAGCACTATGCTAAGTGAAATAAGTCAGGCAGTGAAAGACAAATACCATATAATCTCACCTACACATGGAACTTAATCAATAAAACAAGCAAGCAAAATAGAGGCAGATACATTGAAATGAAGAACAAACTGACACTAACCAGAGCAGAAGCGGGAGGGGGAAACAGGGATGGAAGAGAGTAAGGGTCATCAAGGAACATGACTGAAGGACACATGGACAATGCTAAAAGGGGTAGGATCAAGGGTGAGAGGTGGGGGAAAAATGGAGACAACTGTACTGGAACAACAATAAAGAAAAAAGAAAGAAAAGAAACTCTCAACAAAGATCCAGAACCAGATGTCTTCACAGGTAAATTCTACTAAACAGTTAAAGAACTAATACCTATTCTTCTCAAACTATTCCAAAATTTAAGAGCAAATAATGCTTCCAAAATTATTAGTTAAGGCCAGAATTATCCTGATACCAAAACCAGAAAAAAAATTACAAAAAAATTACAAGCCAATATCAAAGTATATTGTATAACATGAGTATATTATAATAAGTATAAATGCAAATGCTCTCAATGAAACACTAGTAAACTAAACTCAACAATATACAAAAAAGATCATACATCATGATCAAATGAGATTTATTCCAAGGATGCAAGGATGAATGAATATCCATAAATCAATCAACATATTATACCACATTAACAAATTAAAGGATAAAATCACATGATCTTATGAATAGATGTAGAAATATTTGACAAAATTCAACATACATTTATGATCGAAACTTTCAATGAGGTGGGTATTGAAGAAACATACCTCAACATAATAAAGATTATATATGATAAACCCACAGATTCATTATACTCAAAAGTGAAAAGTTGAAAGTTTTTCTTTGAAGATCAGGAACAAGCCAAGAATGCACATGCCAACCATTTTTTAAATATATAATCTTTATCATATTTTTCTATTACTATTTAGTCCCCATATAGTCCCCTTCCCACAACAATCTCCACACTATTGCCCATGTCCATGAGTCTTCTTTCCTTTTTTCTCAATCCCTCTACCCTCTAACTTTCCTCACTACTAGCTGTCATCTGTTCTCCATCTGAGTCTCTCTGTCTTGCTTGTTAGTTCAGTTTGTTTGCTAGATTCCATATATGAGTGAAATCATGTAGTATTTGTTTTTCTCTGACTGGTTTTATTTCACTTAGCATAATGTTCTCCAGCTTGATCCATACTGTTACAAAGGGAAAATTTTTCTTCTTTTTATGGACAAGTAGAATTCCATTGAGTAAATGTCCCCTAGTTGTTTTATCCATTCATCTACTGATGGACACTTGGACAGCCTCCATATCTTGGTAATTGTAAATAACACTGCAATGAACATAGAGTTGCTTATGTTCTTTTGAATTAGTGTTTTGGGTTCCATCAGATATATTCCAAGAATTCGATTGCTGGGTCAAAAGGTAAATCCATTTTTTAATTTTTTGAGGTATCTTCATACTGCTTTCCACAAAGGCAGCACCAATTTGCATTCCCACCAACAATGCAAATGGTTTCCCTTTTTCCATATCCTGGTCAGCTCTTGTTTTTTAGATTCATTAATGGTACTCATTCTGACAGGTGTGAATAATATCTCATTGTGGGTTTTATTTGCATTTCTCTGATGATTAGTGATGTTGAACATCTTTTCATATGTCTATTGGTCATCCTTTAGTCCTCTTTGGAGAAGTGTCTATTTGGGTCCTTCTCCCATTTTTTAATTTGGTTATTTGATTTTTGGTGTTGAGTTTTGTAAGCAGTTAATAAATTTTGGATATTAACCCCTTATCAGATAGCCAATATGATCTCCCATTGTGTGGGCTATCTTTTTATTTTGTTGACAGTTTCCTTTGCTGTACAAAAACTTTTTAGTTTGATGAAGTCCCACTTGTTTATTTTTCTTTTCTTTTTCTTGCCTGGGGGGATATATCAGATAAAAAATTTCTATCAGCAATGTTCAAGATTTTGCTACCTATGTTTTTTTCTATGATTTTCATGATTGCAGGTGTAACATTTAAGTCTTTGACCCATTTTAAATTTATGCTTGTGTGTTGTGTAAGAAGGTGGTCTAGTTTCATTTCTATGTGTGCATCTGTCCAATTTTCCCAACTCTGGTTATTGAATATCTTCAGCACATTGTATATGCCGGCTTCTTCTGTTGAATATTAATTGAATATAAAGGTGTGGGTTTGTTTCTGGGTTGTCTATTCTACTTTATTGATATATGTGTGTGTTTTTATGCCAATATCAAGCTGTTTTGATTACTATGGCCTTACAGTATCACATGATGTTAGGTAGCAAGATCCCTCCTGCTTTGTTCTTTTTTCAGGATTGTATGTTGCTTTTGTGGTTACATATAAATTTTTGAAATATTTTTTCTAGTTATATAAAGTATGCCATTGGAATCTTGATAGGAATTGTGTTAAAGCTATAGGTTGCTTTGGATAGTATGGACATTTTAATGATGTTAATTCTTCCAATCCATGAGCACAGTGTGTGCTTCCACTTATTTGTATCTTCTTCAAATTCTTTTTTCAGTGCCTTATAATTTTCTGAGTACAGGTTTTCACATCCTTGGTTAGCTTTATTCCTGGGTATTTTATTCTTTTTGAAGCAATTGTGACTGGGATTGTTTTCTTAATTTCCTTGATAGTTTGTTATTGGTATAATAAAAATGCAACTTATTTCTTTATTTTAATTTTATAACCTGCTACTTTGGTGAATTCATTTATCAGTTCTAGTAGTCTCTTGGTAGAATTTTTGGATACTCTATGTACAGTATCATGTCATCTGCAAATAAAGACAGGTTACTTCTTCCTTTCCAAATTGGATTACTTTTATTTCTTCTTGTTTCTGATAGCTGTGGCTAGGACTTCCAATACTATGTTGAATAAGAGAGGTGAAAGCAGACATCCCTGTCTTGTTCCCAATCTTGAGGTAAATGCTTATATTTTTGCCCATTGAGTATGATGCTGGTAGTGGGTTTGTCATATATGGCCTTTATTATACTTAGATATGTTCCCTCTATTCCCACTGTGTTGAGTGTTCTTATTGTAAATAGGTGTTGGACTTTATCAAAAGATTTTTTCTGTATCTATTGATATAATCATGTGGTTTTTATCCTTCATCTTGTCTATGTGGTAAATCACACTTATTGATTTGAGAATGCTGTACCAACCTTGCTATTCCCACTTGATCATCGTGTATGATCTTTTTGATGCATTGCTGTATTTGGTTTGCTAATATTTTGTTTGGAATTATATTGGTTTGGAATTAGTATAATGCTGGCCTCATGAAAACAGTTTGGGAGCCTCCCCTCTTCTTGAATTTTATGAAATAGTTTAAGAAGGAGAGGTGTTAGTTCTTCTCAGAATGTTTGGTTAATCACTTGTGAAGCCATCTAGTCTAGGGCACTTTTTTTGTTTGGGAGGTTTTTGATTACTACTTCAATTTAATTAGGTGCAATCTGTCTATTTGGATTCTCTGATTCTTCCTGATTAATTTTTGGAAGACTGTATGTTTCTAGGAATTTGTCCATATTGTCCAGGATATCCGGTTTGTTGGCATTAAATTGTTTAGAATATTTTCTTACAATCCTTTATATTTCTTTTGTGTCAGTTGTTATTTCTCCTTTTTCAGTTCTGATTTTCTTTATTTGGGTCCTTTCTCTTACTTTCTTGATGAGTCTGGTTAAAGGTTTGTAAATCTTGTATATCTTTTCAAAGAACCAGCTCTTGGATTCATTGATCTTTTGTATCATATTTTTAGACCCTATTTCATTTATTTCTGCTCCAGCCTTAATTATTTCCTTCCTTCTATTCACATTAGGCTTTGCCTGTTGTTCTTTTTCAAGTTCCTTTAAGTGTGAAGTTAGATTGTTTATTTGAGCTTTTTATTTTTTCTTTTTGGATATGCCTGTAGTGCTATGAATTTCCCTCTTAGGATTTCTTTCCCAGTGTCACACAAATTTTGGATGGTTGCAAAACATTTTCATTTGTTTCAGGGTATCTTTTGATTTCTTCCTTGATCTTGTTGTTCACAAATTCACTGTTTAATGACATGTAACAGCTTCCATGTCTTTGTGTGAGTTTCAATGTTCTTGTGATTGATTTCCAGTTTCATAGCACTGTGGTCTGAGAAGATGCTTGATATGATTTCAGTCTTCTTTAATGTATTGAGACTTGTTTTGTGTCCTAGCATGCAGTCTATCCTAGAAAACATTCCATATGTACTTGGAAAGTATGTATATTCTGCTGCTTTAGGGTGAAATGCTCTGAATATATCAATTAAATCCATTTGGTCTAGTGTGTCATTTAAGGCTGCTGTCTTCTTGTTGATTTTCTGCATGGATGTTCACTCCATTGAAGTCAATAGGGTGTTAAAATCCCCAACTATGATTTTATTTCTGTTGATATGTCCTTTTATTTCCATCAAGATTTGCTTTACATATTTATGTGCTCATATGTTGTGTGTGTAAATGTTTACTAGAGTTATATCTTCTTGTTGTATCGTTCCCTTTATCATTATGTAGTGTCCTTCTCTGTCTCTTACTGTACCCTTGGTTTTAAAGTCTATCCTGTCAGATATAAGTGGCAGATATAACTATTATACCAGCTTTTTTTCTTTTCTATTTGCATTAAATATCTTTTTCCAACCGCTTACTTTTAGTCTCTGTGTATCTTTCAGAGATGGGTCTTTAGGAGGCATCTCCAAGAGATGGGCCTTGTCTTATTCATTTAGCTACCCTATGGCTTAAATGGCCTAAATGGCCTATTTAAGCCATTTACATTTAAGGTTATTATTGATAGATATGTATGTGATGCCATTTCATTATTAGACTCCTTTCCTCTGTTTTTTCTTTCTTTCTCTTTTTCTTTTTGTTACAGCAATCCCTTTAACATTTGTTGCAATATTGATTTGGTGTTAACAAACTCCTTTAGCTTTTTCTTATCTGGGAAGCTCCTTATTTCTCTTTTGATTTTAAATGATAGTTTTGCTGGGTAAAGGAGCTTTGGTTGTAGGCCCTTGTTTTTCATCACCTTGAATATTTCACACCACTCCCTTCTGGTTGAAATGTTTCTGATGAGTAGACAGAAAACAGTCTAATTGGTGCTCCCTCATAGGTAGCTACCTGCTTTTCTCTTGTGGCTGTTAGTATTCTCTCCTTCCATTTAAGCCTTATCATTTTAATTATGATGTGTCTTGGTGTAGGCCTCTTTGATTCCAACTTGTTTGAGACTCTCTGAGTTTTCTGGATTTGTGTGGATTTTTTCTTCACCAAATTAGGTGTGTTTTCAGTTATTATTTCTCCAAATAGGTTCTCAATCCCTTGCTCACTCTCTTCTCTTTCTGGTAGTCCCATGATGTGGATGTTGTTACACTTCATATTGTCCAAGGTGTGTCTTAAGCTCTCCTCATTTTAAATTCCTTTTTCTTTGTGCTGTTCTGCCTAATTTTTCTTCCTACCTTGTCTTACAAAACACTGATTCAGTCCTCTGCTTCATGTAACATAGTGCTTTTCCTTCTAGTGTATTATTTATCTAAGATATTGAATTCTTCATTTTGACTGGTCCTTTTTTATGGTTTTTATGACTTTTCTCATGATGTTGAGTACCCTTATAATCATTACTCTAACTTTCTATCTTATAAATTGCTTACTTTCACTTCATCAAATTCTTCTGGAGAATTCTCTTGTTTCTTCATTTGTGTCTATTTCTTTGTCTTCCCATTTTGACTGCTTCTTTGTATATTCCACCTTAGATGTTAAACTAATCAATGGCAAAAAAAATCAGTTGTTAATATAATCAATCTGTAATCAGCAGTCAGATTTAGGTACCACAGGATGGTTCAGAGTAGTTCCTACAGGTAAGGTTATTGCTTCCCCTCAGGCTGATACCATTCAGAGAAAAGTGCTGTTGCTGAGAGAGATTACCTCTGAAGGATGGAAAATGACTCAGCATATGGATCCTGGTAGACATTCCCTCATTTCTTTTGCTATAGCCACCAACCCTACTCTCCTCAAGTGTGTCTAGTCCACTCTTCCTTCCCTTTGCTGGAACCTAGGGTAAGTGACTACAAACAAAATTTTGTGCTTTGGCCCTTTAAAAGGCTCTCTCATCTCTATCTGTCTCTCCCTCATTGACAGAACCCCTGCTGCTTTTCACACCTGGATGTTATGTGGGTTCCTTTCTGGCTCTGGTTCTGTAGGCTAGGGAAGCCAGCTTGGGATTTAGACACTACGCTTCTTAGGGGGAGCCCCCTCTCCAGCCACTGACATATTCCTCTGGCACTTTAGCTGTTACCTGTTGGAGCCCAGCCAGCCCTCTCACACCTCCTCCACACTCCCTACCAGTCATGTTGTGCGAAGTGTTTTTTTGTCTGTCCATGGTTGTAAAGCTTCTCTCCAGCTAGTGTTCAGTTGGTTACCAACCATTTTTTAATCAATATATTATTAGAAGTGTAAGACATGGCACTAAGACATAAATAAACAAATAAACAAACAAATAAATGTTATCCAAATTGTAAAGAAGTAAAATACATATTTATAAATTATGCATAAAACCATAAAGAAACCACAAAAAAGTATTAGAACTAATAAACGAATTTAATGAAATTTCAGGATACAAAATTATTATTTAAAAATCTGTTATGTTTGTATGTACTAATAATGAAATATCAGAAAGAGAAATTAAGAAAACAATCCCATTTATAATTGCATCAAGAATAGACCACCCTGAAATAAATTTAGCCAAGGAGGAGAAAAATCTATACTCTGAAAACTTTAAGACCTTGAAGAAAGAAATTGAGGAAGACACAAATAAATGAAAGGCTATACTGTGCTCATGGGTAGGAAGGACTAACATCATTAAAAGATCCACTTTAACCCAAAGCAATATACAGATTCAGTGCAATCCCTATCAAAACACCAGTGGCATTTTTTACAGAACTAGGACCAACAATCCTAAAATTTATATGAAACCACAAAAAAACATTAAGTAGACAAATCTTAAAGAACAAAGTTGGAGTTAACAATTTTCCTGATTTCAAACCATAATACAAAGCTAATAGTGGCCAAAACATTATAGTACTGGCACAAAAAAAAAAAAAACAGACATATAGATCAATAAAGCAGAATAGAGAACCCAGCAATAAACCCATGTTTGCACAGTTAATTAACATACAACAAAAGAGGCAAAGATATACTATGGGGAAAAGAAATCCTTTCCGTACATGGTGTTGGGAACTCTAGACAGACACATGAATAATGAAACTGGACCACCTTCTTACACTGTATAGAAAAATAAACTCTAAATGGATTAAAAACTTAAATGTAAGACCTGAAAAAATAAAATTCCTAGAAGGAAACATAGATAATAAACTCTTTGACATACAATTCAATATCAAAAAAACATAAAATTTAATTTAAAAATAGGCATAAAACTTGAAAAGACATTTCTCTAAAGATGTTCAGATGGCCAACAGAGATATGAAAAAATGCTCAACATTATTAATCATCAGGGAAATGCAAATCAAAACCACAATGAAATACCAACTTACACCTGTCAGTATTACTATTATTAAAAAATCAACAAACAACAAGTATTGGGGAGGATGTAGAGAAAGGGGAATCCTCTTGAACTGTTGGTTTGAGTGTATATAAATTAGGGCAGCTACTGTGGAAAATAATATGGAGTTTTCTTAAAAAATAAAAAATCAAACTACCTTACAACCCAGAAATTCCTCTTCCAAAGTATTTATCTGAAGAAAACCAAAACATTAATTAGAAAAGATATAGGTACCCCTATGTTTATTGCAGCATTATTTGGAAGCAAACTAGATATCCACTAATAGATGAGTGGATAAAGAAGATGTAGTACATATATGTGCAATTAAATATTATTCAGCAATAGAAAATAATAAAATCTTGCCATTTGTGACTACATGGTTGGATCTAGATATAATCATGCCAAGTGAAATAAGTCAGATAAAGATAAATTATATATAATTTCATTTATATGTGTAAGCTAAAATCCAAAGAGAACAAATTAACAAACAAATAGGAAATGGAGTAGCCAAAGAACTTATATTCATGACCCTTGGACATGAACAAAGGTGCGGGGATTGCCTTAGAGAGCAGGGCATCCTGGGTGGAAAAGGGAAAGGGAGGAAAATTTGGAAAACTGTAATAACATAATCAATAAAATATAATTTAAAGCATTAAAATGAAATGCAACAAAACAGAAAGACTCACAGATACAAAGAACAAACTAACAGTTGCAGGATTTGAAGAGAGTAATGTGTGAAAAGGGTGAAGGAAAATAGCAGGTCCAAACTTCCAGTTATAAAACAAATACATCATAGGGACATAATGTGCAGTACATGGAATATAGTTAATATTGTAGTAAATTGGTATAGTGATCAATGGTCCCTGGACTTATTGTGGTGACCAAATTAAATGGTAAGGTATATAAATGTTGACTCACTGTGTTATGCACCAGAAACTATTATTTATTTTTAGAGAGAGAGGAAGGGAGGGAGATAGAGAGGGAGACAATCACCAATGTGTGGTTGCCACTCCTGCATCAAGTACCAGGGACCTGGCTGGCAACTGAACTGGTGACCTTTTGTTTCGCAGGCCACCAGTGCTCAATCCACTGAGCCACACCAGCCAGGGGCTAAAAAAAGAGATATTTAGAGAGCAACATCAACAATAATTTAGTGACTACTAAAATATTGTAGATGATAGATAGATAGACAGATAGATGAGGATGCAAAGTGATACAGAGGAATTCAGACATGAAATAATGTGCTTTCTTCCTGAGGGCCAGTGCCTTTTAAGCAGAACACAGATGCCTATTTTCAAATATTTTCAAAAAAGCAAAGATACAACTGCCCTTACACAAAAACTACCGAGACACTACAAAAGATTATTACCTTTTAGAACTGCATGGATGGACCTGGAGAGTATTACGCTAAGTGAAATAAGCCAATCAAAGAAAGGCAAATACCATGTAATTTCAGTTATATGTGGAATTGAATGAACAAAATAAACAAACAAAATAGAAACAGACTCATAGATACATATACATAAAACAGACAGATAGCTGTTAGAGGGAGGGAGTTTGGGGCTTGGGGGTGTTGGGTGAAAAAGGTGAAGGGATTAAGAAAAAAAAACCCTCATAGACACAGAAAACAGTGTGGTAATTACCAGAGGGAAAGGAGGAGAGGGGTAGGTAGAAGAAGGTAAAGCAGCAATAAATGGTGACAGAAGGAGATTTGACTTTGGGTGGTGAGTCTACAATACAATATACAGATGATGTATTATACTATTGTACACCTGAAGCCTAAACAATTTTACTAACCAATATCTCAATAAATTTAATAAAATGTCTGTGAAGATGAAAACAATAAGACAGCCTTACTCAATTTTTTCAAACATTTTGTCACAGCCCTGACATTTTACTTTTATAAAACTACAGATCCTTATTACTCATGATGTACTCTAATGTATTCTTTCTAGTCCATTCTATTCTGTTCTATTTCATTTTAAAGGAATGCTACTTGTAAATTCAAATAATCTATATTGCGTTGCACCAGTTTCTTGGTTTTGATAATGTATTGTAATTACATAAAATGTTGTCTTTTGGGAAAGCTGGATGAATGACACACAAAATATCTGTAGGTTTTGGAATGTATTGTTAGCCTCAAATGAGAAAAAAAGAACTTTAAAAATGAGTTGTAAATGCTGAATTGGCTTTATGATTCAACAATGAGTTCAACAATGAGTTTGTATGATCCTGCAATGTGGCTTTACATAAGATCATTCTAGTTGTATTTTATATCAAGGACCAACTGGTTTCATGAAATTGCATGAACAATGAAAATAAAAGGAATAACAGTATAAACACCCTAGAAAGAGAAATGTGGAAATATGTGAAAATATAGCTATAAAACATTACACAAATTCTTTAAAATTCTTGATGTTAGAAAGCTTAGTATACACTGTATAATTTTTAAGTAGTATTTGATTACTACAAGATTTTTCTTGTTATCATAAAAGTGATTAATATAAAGGAACTTAATTAAATGATTTCAAAGTTCATCAAGGCATGTAAGTCAAAGATAAAGCCAGTGAAGTTCTCTAGAAAGAGAGTAACAAATAAGAATAAACAGTGATGAGCTGGAGCCCCATATACCAGCTTGCCAGAACATGTTATATTTTCAGGCATTTTGTGATCTCATTGAGTCACATTAGTAACTTGGATTCAGTGGGAAAGTTAATTCCACATATGGCTATTTTGAAAGAAAATTATAGAAAACTGTCTATCACCAAATATAAGAGGAAATTCTGAGGAATATTAAAAGTTATGTTACAGAACAGATGGGGGGGCAGTGAATGATATAATATTACCAAATGGACCCACCCCTGTGCTCCAGGAGTCCCCCACCCCATACTAGGTTCTCCTTGCTTACTGCCAAGGAAAGACGTCTCTCAATGCCAGAGACTGGTGAAAAGGAAAGGGATTATTTATTTAAAGTGTTACACAAACTTAAGAGTAATGACTTAATGTCTTCATTGAGATCCCAAAGTCCTTTAGAATACCCCCAAACACATAGTCCTTTCTTCCCCCTCTGCCCAGTCCAGAGTACTGTATTTCACAAAAAGAAATATAAGTCCATGGTTCTTCTCTGCCCAAGCCATGTAGTCCCAAAAAGACCCTTCATGGCTGCTGTGCCTGGGTTTAAATCCCAGGACCAATCTTCCTTAGCTGCACCATTTCTAACTCCTCCCGCAATTGGCCACAACTGCCATCATTCCCACATTCTTCCAGCTTTACTGGGGTGCCATAGTAAGTCTGGACAGGTGTGGCCCTGTGGTATGGAGCCAATCATCTCCAAGCTCTTACAAGGCTCTGTAACCAGGGGGAGCTGCCTCCCAGTTACATCATGGGTTGAAGTCACTCCCATCCCCCTGGCTCAAAGCATGGGCACAGCTATTTAACACATCTATGAAACCACTTGAAGGTTTTAAATATGTTAAATGACCATTCTAGAGGTTATCTGCAAAACTGTTGCTATTCAAAACAACTCTCAATGGGGCTCCATGCATCCCATCCCCCAGCCCAGACCTGTGGGGGTGAGGACATCCTATATATACACTGTATATTTTTCTAATATTTCCTGGACACTAGGTTCTGTATCCCATTGCAAATCTCTATTTGCCATCCCCCTGCCTTGGCTGCACCCTGTTATAGTTATATAATAAATGTCACAATTGCTTTAAAATATATGAGAGTTCGGGAGTATTCCCTCTTAGATTTTTTAGAATAGTCTGAGAGGGATAGAGGTTAGCTCTTCCTTAAATGTTTCATAAAATTCCCCTGTGAAACCATCCAGTCCAGGGCTTTTGTGTGCCAGGAGTCTTTTGATTACTGCTTCAATTTCATCGGCTGTTATTGGTCTATTCAGGCTTCCTACTTCTTCTTCATTCAGTTTTGGTACATTATACTTTTCTAGAAATGTGTCCATTTTACCCTGGTTTTCAAATTTCTTGGCATATAGTTGATCATAATAATTTCTTACAATTCTTTGTATTTCTGTGGTATCAGTTGTAATCTCCCCTCTTTTATTTCTGAGTTTGTTTATTTGTGTCCTCTCTTTCTTTTTTCTTGATGAGTCTGGTTAAAAGCTTGTCAATTTTGTTTATCTTTTCAAAGAACCAACTCCTGGATTTATTAATCCTTTGGATTGTTCTTTTAGTCTCTATACCATTTAATTCTGCTTTGATCTTGGTTATTTCCTTTCTTCTACTAGCTCTGGGCTTTGTTTGCTGTTGTTCCTCCAGATCTTGTAGATGTAGGGTTAGGTTGTTTGTTTGAAATGTTTCTATCTTTTTTCAGTAGGCCTGTATCACTATGAACTTCCCTCTCAGGACTGCCTTTGCTGTGCCCCATTAGTTTTGGACTACTGTGTGTTCATTTTCATTTGTTTCCAGAAACTTTTTAAATTAGTTCCTTGATTTCATTATTAACCCATTTATTGTTTAATAACATGCTATTTAATCCCCATGAATTTGAGTATTTTTGAGTTTTTCCTTGAGGTTGGTTGCTAGTTTTATGTCCTTGTGGTCAGAAAATATGTAATAATACCTACTATAAAAATATATTATAAGGCCACTATAATCAAAACAGTATAGTACTGGTATTAGAAGAGCTACATAGACAAATGGAACAGAATAGAGAGCCCAGAAATAAACCCATGGCTCTATGATCAATTAATATTCAACAAAAGGGAAAGAAGCATAAAATGGAGTAAAAGTAGCCACTTCAACAAATGGTGTTGGGAGATCTGGACAGCCACATATAAGAAATGAAACTCAGTCACCAACTTACACCATATACAAAAATGAATTCAAGGGGGATAAAAGACTTAAATATAAGTTGCAATACCGTTAAAGTCTTAGAGGAGAATATAGGCAAGAAAACCCCAGATATTCCACTCAGCAATATTTTCATCAATATGTCCCCTAGAGCAAGGGACATAAAGGAAAGAATAAATAAAGGGGATCTCATCTAAATAAAAAGCTTCTGCATGGCTAAAGAAAACAGCATTGAAATGAAAATAGAACCAACCATATGGGAAAACACATGTGTCAATGATAACTTGGACAAGGGTTTGATTTTCAAAACATATAAAGAACTCACAAACTCCATTCCATGAAGAGAAACAACCCGATTAAAAAATGGGCAAAGGACTTCAACAGACACTTCTCTAAGGAGGACATACAAAGCATGCTGAGACATATGAAAAGTGTATCACTAGCCATCAGAGAGATGAACATTAAAACCACAATGAGATACCACTTCACACCTGTAAGAATGGCGTTGGAGAGGATGTGGAAAAATGGGAACCCCAGTGCATTGTTGGTGGGAATGCAGACTGGTGCAGCCACTGTGGAAAACAGTATGGGATTTCCTCATAAAACTGAAAATGGAACTGCCTTTTAACTCAGCAGTTTCACTGCAGAGATTATACCCTTAGAATCCTGAGACACAATTCAAAAGAACCTATGCACCCCAATGTTCACAGCAGCATAATTTATAAAGCCAAGTGTGGGAAGTAATCTAGGTACCTATCAGTAAATTCGTGGATCAAAAAACTATGGTACATTTACACAATGGAATACTACACAGCAGAGAGAAAGAAGGAACTCCCACCCTTCACAATAACATGGATGTAACTGGAGAGCATTATGCTAAGTGAAATAAGCCAGGTGGTAAAAGACAAATATTATATCATCTCACCTATAAGTGGAACCTAATTAACAAAACCATCAAGCAAGCTAAATAGAGCCAGAGATATTGAAATAAATAACAAACTGACAGTAACCAGAGGGGAGGAGGGAGGTGGATAATGGGGAATAGAAGGGAAAAGTTCATCAAGGAACATGTATAAAAGACCCATGGACAAAGACAACAGTTGGGGGAGGATTGAAGGTGGGTGGTGGGGGCGAGCTAAGGCAGGGGAGAATAGTGGGGTAAAAACAGTGACAACTGTAACTGAACAACAATTAAAATTATGAAAGACAAAACTGGAAAAATAAAATATAAAATTTATAATAAAAATTAACATAATACATTTTAATGACATATTTGGCTCTGGGAGAATTTTTAAATTTCATATTAATGAATGAAATAACAAAGAAAGACATAGAGATTTACTTTTGTAAATCTTACAAATTTTGTACTTGACCCTAAATTTTGTGTTAATTACTTCTCCCCAAAACCCCAATTAAATTTAGAAGAGTATTTGAAACAAATAGCAGTCAAAAATTTAATAATCCTAACATAAATTACTTACACAATAAATAAGTAGGAACACTAAAAGAGCCATGAACAGAAAACACAAGAGTCTAATAATGCAATGTAGATAATAAGTGTGAACCCATTGAGCCAGGTTAACCTTTAAAATGTACAAGTTGTACACCTTTAAAATGTCCCACTCAAAATATACAAACAGAAATAATGAAGATAAGTTCTTCTGGCCGCACCACCACATCCCTTTAATTTGTTATCATCATCTCCATGGTTCCCCAAAGGCACCTGTTCCTTCTGTTCCTTCTGTGTTTCAGTTCCTACCATCTGCCACTCCTAGAGCTACACAAAATATTCTACTTACTAAACACCACAGCTTTTTCCTTGCTCAACCTTCTTACTTCTATAGAACTCTCTCCTCTAGTCCATTTTAGTTCACATCCTCCCCCAATATACCCTGGGTGTCCTATAACACCTTCTCTGAGGTCTCTAATGAAAAAATCTAATCTTCTTTACACTGTTCAACAGTCCTCACAGCACCTGTGTTTTGCCTCCATCATGACATTCAGAAATTGATCTCTCTAATTTTTCACAATCATCTATATCTATCTTTCTCCTCAACCCACTTGGATTCCATAGCTCATCATTCTTCTTTCAAACCTCTGAATCCCAAACTCCTTCTTCCTTCCAAAAGCCCCTGGACATCACTATAAACACATGATCACCAACTATTAGTACCTGATCACCAAATTATGTTTTTATGTCCAGCATTTAAAATATCAATTTTCTACAAATATCCAACTTGTCTCTCTGCCCCACTCAGTTGACCACTTTGTCTCAAACTTTAATGAAATTATTTAAGCCAGCACATAGCTCCCTCAAGTTTGCAAAACCAGTTTTATAAACTTGTCTGCACATGAACCTGTTCTCTCCTTCTGACCACCTAACACAATGAGAAAGTGCCCTTCCTCTTATTTTAAGGCAATTGCTGTATCAGTGCCTGGGTCTCACCCCCTCTTCCCTTTCCCAGACCTTGCTTTATCTTCTACATTGCTGGCTACTTCTCCATTCTTTTCTAGCTTCTGTTTTTCTGTCTGATCATTAAACTTTTAGGACTTTATTCTGGGCTCTTTTCTCTTCTTACTACACACTTATTCTTAAGTGATCTCATCAACTTCCATGATATAAGATACATACATATACCTACCATTTATGTACTAGTAACCACTAAACTTATTCCATTGCCCTAGAAATCTTATCTGGGTTCTAGACACATATAACTGTACTTATCATAATTACTATAATTATCTATCCATTATTCATGCCAGAAATATGAAAATAATATTTAACATATGCTTCTCTTTTACTTTTCAGAGACAGCCAATGACCTATTTTACTTCCTAAGGATTATTATATATAAGGATATATGAAATATATATACACACAAAGACATATATGAATACACACATATATATGTATATGTATGTATCCTGTTTGTATCTGCAACCACTTTAGCTCAAGTACTCATTGTTCCTCCACTGATGCACTTCAAGAGTCTTCTCTCCCTGCTCTCTGCAAACCATTCTGTATGTGTTCTAGCCAAACTAGTCTCTTTAAGACACTAATGTGATACTGTTGCTTCCCTGCTAATTATCAAGCCACCTGGTTTTTGTGATTTTTAGGATAAGGTCCTGTTCTTCATTATGTCTTCAGCCCAGTCTTGTCCCTGAATGTGTCCTGGCATCTCAGTGCCCCACTACAAAGGTTGTCTCTTTGTATATCTCAGCAGTTAATCTCTTTCCTCTTTACATATTTGCACATCTCATCCCCCCTGACTGGAGACCTTTCCCTGCACACGTCCTTGGCTGTGATATTCTTATTTATTCTTACATTTCAAATGAAGTGTAATTCTCAGAGAGAAGCCTTCCTGATTCCTGAAGACTAAGTCAGTTTGCTTCCTGAATCTCTCATGGTAGCATTTTCTTCTCCTTTATAACATACATCATGCACACAGTTAAGTGACTGAGTTATTGCTTCTCTCCTATTTAAATCTGCCCTATAATATAATTTCTATGAGAACAGGGGCTGAATCTGTCATCTCCCACCTTACTCAGTGTCTAGTACAGTGGCTGGCACACAGGGGACTCCTTAAAATATATGATGCATGAATTAACATACACTCACTCATAAAATTCATAAATAATCTTAACAGGAATTTCACAGTGGGGTGGGCTTGGTGGAGAAGAGCAAAGGGAGAAAATGGGGACAACTGTAATAAAATAGCAATAAAATATTTTTAAAAGAAAACAAGAATTTCAAATATTGTCAAGGGTGCATAGAAATATGCTAAGTAATGAATTCCCAAGAGTATGCCACTCTTGGGAATTTAATTTGGCACAATGCTTTTAGAAAATAATTTTACATGATGTATCCAAAATGTTACTTTTGAACTAGTAATTCCACTCTAAAGAATTAATCTTAAGTATGCACACAAAAGCTTACACAGATGTTTCTTGCTTCATTATTTGTAATACTGAAAAACTAAACAACATGAATATCCAACAACAGTTAAGTAAATTAAGGTTAGCCATGTAAGTAGAATATTATTTTACTATTTTTAATTATGTGTACAAATATATTGCAATAACTTTGGGCAATGTTTATTTTTTAATGTTTCTGAATAAGCAATATATGAATTCTATAGACGAGAAAAAGAATAAAACTACAAATAGTAAGAGCTGCTGTAAGAATAATAACAATGATAATAGTGTTAAAAACTAGCTGTTACTGAGCATTTACTATATGCCAAGCACTGTTACATTTTATTTAAACTGATTCATTTGATGCTCACAACAACCTATTATTTCAATTAGGTTACAAATATTTCCATTTTTAAGATTAAAAAAAACAACAACTAAGACTCAGAAATCTGAAGGAACTTGCCTGGGATAACCAAGGATATCCCATAACAGAGTCTGAACACTTTAAAGTAATAAAAATATTCTCAAATAATTTCTTGGTGTTATAATTATATGTGGCTCTTTCTATAATATGATTACATGTGATTGTGTTGTCCTATTTTCTGTTATGAGAAAGAAAATTTTCATGTAAAAAAATCCTGTTGGGTCAAATTTAAATATACCAGATTATTACTAATTATAGGGCTAAGAAGGAGTTCTTATTTGGGACAAACTTTATGTCAAAACCATCCTGGAGACAGAAGTGTAACTTATGAAAGTATAAGTACTTCTGAAGCTATTGAATCACCTTCCAATTGACTATTATCAGAAGTATCAGGACCACCTGATTGCTTTAGAAAATTAAACCATGAGCATTATGTTGGAAGTTCTTTCCTAAGTGTAACCCCCACCAACAGCAGCCTTTTATGTAGCCTTGTTCTCCAATGAACACAGCACTGATTGGGTAATACAGGGGTTACATATTTTTCACCAAGACAGTCTCATGGAAGTATAGGATAATACAAAATCTGAAACAGTGATACTTACTCACCGATTCAGATGTTGTGTGTGTGTGTGTGTGTGTGTGTGTGTGCGTGTGTGTGTACTTCTAGGTCTCCTCTGATCAGTATATCCTAGAAAAATGGCAGGACATACTTCAGGGAAACTTTGTCTAGGAGCTTCTTAGGAAGTACTCACCACATGGGTGAAAGGAGCTTGAAAGTTGAAGTATATAACAATCACAAGATTCTCAGTGATATTGAAGTGGAGGTAAAATACTGAGTTCTATAAAATCACTGCTCTTCATATTTCCACTGAGCCAGTCTCTCTAGACTCACACCAAAGACCTACTGAGAAGATACTGAATTTAAAAAGAGTAAAAAAAAACATTTAAAAAATTCTATCATTGATATCTCTTTAAGACTGGGAAACCAGCACTGTACACCTAGCTTGTTCTATACAGAATTGAATACATTTGTCCCAGTTAAGGCCAGTGATGGTTGGGAGACACCCTTGCATGAGAATACCACAATTCTCAGAAAATGGAATCCATAATTGTCAAAAAAAGGCTGAGATTGTAAGAACACACAAGCCAATGTAGGTATCTACTGTTCTAATTGGCTAAGGTTTGGGGTAAAAGTTGTGATTATTCTTCAGATGGAGGCTGAGCTTGGGAACAAAAACAGCTTGATAGTTGTGATCCTATTATATTCATAAGCTGGCTGGAACATATGGATTTAATTGAATAATGACAACAAAAATGACTACATGATAACCTAGGATAATGAAATTACTACAAAGTGATAAGAAGGAATACATAGTAGGAATATTAATTACATATTCATAAACAAAGTATTAAATGAAATGAATGCACTAAGCTAATACAATATGAAAATAAGCAGTTAAAAATTTAAGAGACACAGAGGAAGAGTAATTTCCTAATTAGATAAACATTTTTTATTGTTGTACAACTACAGTTATCTCCATTTTCCCCACACCACTTACCCCCAATTGCCTTTGTCCATGGGTCCTTTTTATATGTTCCTTGATGACTCTTCCCCTTCTTTCCCTCACTAAGTCCTTCTCCCTCCCCCTCTGGTTACTATCAGTTTGTTCTTTATTTCAATATCTGGTTATATTTAGTTCATTTGATTGTTTTGTTTCCACTTGTAGATGAGATCATATGGTATTTGGCTTTCACCACCTGCCTTATTTCACTTAGCATAATGATCTCCAGTTACATCTATGCTATTGTGAATGGTAGGAGTTTCTTCTTTCTTTCTGCTGTATAGTACTCTATTGTGCAAATGTACCATAGTTTTTTGATCCATTCATTTACTGATGGGCACTTAGGTTCCTTCCAGTACTTGGCTATTGTAAATTGTGCTGCTATGAACATTGGGGTGCATAGATTCTTTTCAATTGGTGTTTCAGGATTCTAAGGGTATAACCTCTGCAGTGAAACTGCTGGGTTAAAAGGCAGTTCCATTTTCAGTTTTCTGAGGAAATCCCATACTGTTTTCCACAGTGGCTGCACTAGTCTGTGTTATCACCAACAGTGCACTAGGTTCCATTTTTTTTCCACACCCTCACCAGCACTTATTGTTTGTTGATTTGTTTATGATGGTCATTCTGACCTGCATGAAGTTGTATTTTGTTGTGGTTTTAATTTTCATCTGTCTGATAGCTAGTGATGTCTCTGGGCCCTCTGTATGCCCTCCTTAGAGAAGTATCTGTTCAAGTTCTTTGCCCATTTTTTAATTGGATTGTTTGTATTCTCGGTGTGGAGTCATGTGAGTTCCTTATATATTTTGGAGATCAAACCCTTGTTTGAGGTATCATTGGCAAATATATTTTCCCATAGGGTTGCTTTTCTTTCCATTTTGCTGATGTAGTCTTTAGCTGTGCAGAAGCTTTCCCACTAAAATCAAGAACAAGACAAGGGTGTCTGCTTTCACCACTTCTCTTCCACATAGTACTGGAAGTCCTAGCCACAGTGATCAATGAAGAAAAGAAATAAAAGACATCAAAATTGGGAAGGAGGAAGTAAGCATTTTAGAATAAGACAATAAAGGTTGAAGAATATTACAATCATTTGAAGGAAATCCATTTTTCAAGGCATTATCAAATGTCATGCATTTACCCTCCCAAGGGACTAAGATATTCTCAGAGGAGAGAGAGAAGCAAGACAGAGAACCAATGGGCATTTTGCTGTTCTGCTCAAGATTTGAGAGTTCTACAGTCAGCATAGTAGAACTCTGTTGAGGATGCTCCAGATGTTTTCTTTTTACTGAGAGACTCCCTCTTCTCAAACACCCACCTTGACTGGAACTTTTGACAGAAATTTGGGACAACTGTAATAGAATAACAATAAAAATTATTTAGTAAAAAAAGAAAAAATTTAAGTAAAATAAAATTTACAATATCAGAAAATAGTATAGTATATTGTAAATACATAGTAAGGAAAATATTATTTCATAAATCTTTTGTTTTAGTTTTTGTGTATGACTTCTGGAGCAAATGTAAAATGTAGTTCTTATTTGGGTCATGTTTAAAAGTGTAGGAAGATGCTATTGTATAAGGAATGTCCAAAAAGTCTGGCTGTTTCTTTCTAAAATTCTGGTTGTACAACAGTTTTTTAGCATGAGGGTAAGAAGTGGCAATTCATTAAACTCATGTTGCTTCTTTTATGAACCAAAGTAACCTTAGATAATATACTGGAAGCAAGATTTTATTTGGCTCAGCTCCATCCAGTTCAGGGTGAACCATGATCCAGTCATCCCTGGCAGTCTAATGAAATCATATAATCTGTAAGGTTGCCCTTCCTAGTCTTGAGTCAGATCCTCCAAGGAGGATATTTAGATGCACAGGAAGTGATAGGTTTCATTAAACTCTTCTGATCAAAAGGAATAATTATATGATGATGTGGAAGTGACCAAAAAAGGACCAGGGACCTTTCATGTGCGAGGTAAATGTGATAACCACTATACTATGGAAACAGGACTAGGTAAAGAGAGTAAGAAGTACAAATCAGGAGTTACAAAATAGTCATGGGGAAGTAAATAGAGCAATAAGTCAATAATATTGTGATAACTATGTATGGTGCCAGGCAGGTATTGGAAACATTAATATTAGTATTAATAATACTATGTAAAGTACATGATTGTCAAATCATTAAGCTATACACAAAAAAAATACAAAATGTTTTTTTAAAAAGAAGAAAAAAAGAACCAGGTCCTCCTAGAACATTCAAGCCTTAAGATATGTCTCACAAGATCTTCCTGGATTCCTTCTCTAAGGACCTGACCTTAGCATCTGTTTTATATTAGGATTGATATGAGGAACCATTCCATGAGAAGGTGTAGAATTGACACCAATTGAAATTACTACTTAAATCAAAATCTTTCATCTGTGGAAATAGTCTGTAAATACAGAGGTAGGATCCCCATGTTTAATGGACATAAACAGTGGACATATATCCCTGATCCTTCCTCATAATTATATGGTCCAGGGGTAATCCACTGGTCCAAATTTTCAAACTCAAACTGAGGGATGAAGGTCATTCAAGGGAATAAGGTGAGATTTACTAATTATAAACAACTGAATTTCTAATGATCTGGATGAAGCCAATTTGTAGTAGGTGAGAATAAAGGTGTAAGTTAAGCAACAGAGATATGGCCCTGGCAATACTCAAGTTCCTGTTTCCAATTGACCTAGTGGCCAGTTGAAACCCTTCCCTTCTTATAATTATATAAACAATACCCTGAAAATTCCTCAAAAAATGCCACTTCACACTTAAGCTCAAGTAGTCAGCTGGTGCCACTCTTCATATATAACATTGCTTTTGCTGCATTGTTAATAGGTTGCCTCATAATTTCTTTAAGGCCAATAGGGTATGATTAAGGAACAAACTGACCAAGGAAAGAAGTTTTACTACAAAATGACATTTCTTGGGAGATTCCAAGTCCCCCAAAGAGGATTTTCCTGGAGAATATTAAATAAGAAAATTAGTTAAAGCTAGGTCTCTGTCACTTCAGACCAAAATTATTCTGACTATAGTATGGTAACCTGTCCAATGTCTTTCTAAAAATAAATGCTGGATCGGAGAATTTAAACAAAACAAGATGTCAAAGGAATTACAAATAATCAGCAATTCCTAATACCACATAGTATGATGCACTGCTATAGAACCTACTTTAGAAATAAGAAAATTGAGGTCCTAAGGCAACATCTTTGAGAACACTCAGATATTAAATGGCTGAGGTTAGAGGAGGATGCAGGTCTGTTTGAAGCCAGAGTGTAGGCTTTTTCCACAAACTGCTACTGCACCTCTGCTGACAAGATAACACCATTGAGGACAGTTTCTGAGTTCTCCATAAACAGATGCAGTATCACATAACTGAAAATTTAACTGTGGATTACTCACAAAATCTTCCTAGGGAAACAGTTTTTATCACTATAGACCTTGGCTGGGTCCCAAGTTGCCAAAGCTGTTTTATAATGACTCCCAGTTAGAACCATTAGTGCATGTTGAGATGTTTAATTTACATTGTGAATTATGGGAGCACACAAAATAAACTGAGGAATATTTTCTGGATTCTTTTCAGGACTATAGCACCTGCTGCCCCCTCTTAGTGTCCCTAACCTCACCCAGTGTATTTATTTCCATGGAAACATATATCTGGTGCTCTGAAAGGCAAATTTAGTACTGACTGGATATGCAGGATGAAGCCCCAGCATTTAAACAAAGGACAGGAGAAATGCAGGTTTCTGAGAGTCCCTCCTGACAGGTAGTCAAATCAGGCATTGAGATACAATGGAGTCAGGAGAAGGAATCCTAAATTAAAGAGTTTATGGGTGAAATTCACAGTGATATATCGCCATGCTTGAGAAAGTATGTTCTCCTTCAGTTTCCTCCTGGCTGGGGTTCTCACTGTAGTTTATGTACTTGGGTGCCCTGGAACCTTGGATTCTGGTTTCCACTGCACTTTCCTCCTCTTATCCTCATGATCTCAGGGCTGAATGTGTGCTTTCTATGTAGTTGCCACCCAAGTGGCACAAGGCACATTCACAGGGGTGACCCATTGTCTCATTCTCTCCATTGCTCATCTCTCTATTCCAATATTTCACCACTATAGGGACACTTCTCTCTCCAACAAAGACATTGTGTGCTTTGTCCTGAGACAGCCCTAGGTTCAAACTGAAGCTTTTTTGTCTACAGGTTGGGGAAAGAGAACTGCTCAGAGCAAATATGCAACAGCGTAGGGGCAGCGGCCCTATTTGAGCAAGGTGGTCAGACTTCAGCAGTCTTCTCTCCCTGGGGGTTCTACCCTGTGCCTCACTCTCTGGTCACCTGCTAGGCTCTTGTTTCATGGTTGATCCATAAGTACTAGGACCTCTGGAGCCTTACTTCTCCTCTCAAACAAGATGACTTAGATGTCACTATCAATTTGGGGGGGCTTTGGACCTTCCCTAAGTCTTACTAGTGACCAGCCTTACAATTGCCATAGCATCTTTGCCCCCAAAGTGCTCCTATTTTGATGTACCTGAACATTACTTCTCTACCAGCCTCCAGGGCTTAATCTCATGCAAACAAGGCCTCATTTGGGGCCACTGATGAACTTCATTGGATTTACAGTCTATGAGTCATGAGTCTATAATTCATAGACTATATTCTAGCTCCTCCTGGAACTGGAGTCAGCCTCAGGAAAATAAAGGAAAGGTCCCATGATAGATGTGACCTTTCTTCTAATGGGTACAACAGATATGGCTGTCACTGGCAACTGGTGACTTCCCAAAGTGAGTTCTCAGACCTCTGTCTACTTTCTTGTATTTTGTTTCTGGCTTCCTCTCATTTCTTTCTTCTTTCTTTCTTTCTTTCTTTCTTTCTTTCTTTCTTTCTTTCTTTCTTTCTTTCTTTCTTCCTCCTTTCCTTGAATTCTGCTTCTGTTTCTTCTCCTTTTTTTCTCTCTCCCTCTCTATTTCTTTCCCTCCTATCACCCTTCTATCTCTCATTTTCTTTCCATGCTTCCCCTCTCCCATCCACACTTACTCTGCCTGGCTTTATATATTTTTGACCCCTTCTACCTCTCTATCTCTCTCTTTTCATTGTCTCCTGAAGCTATGAGCCCTTCCCCCAGAAAGTTGGATGAAGCTGGTACAGTGCCACCTGTTAGTTGTCATCCCATTCATCCTTTATATTTTGAGGAAGAAACTGGGTCATCTCCAGTGAGTAGTTTGTATTTCAGGGGATCACAAATACCTCTGTGCCAAGGGAAACCCCAAGCTCACAGCACAGCATACTAGAGATGCTCTCTGTACACCTAAGAGAGTCCCATCCAGGGAAGCCCATGTGATGACATCTCAATAAAAAGGAGGAGTCTGAGGCAACTCCTACCCCCACTGCTTACTGTTTAATACTGTTCCTCGAGGATGCTGTCACATAGTCTTACTTCCCATCCTAGATTTTCCTATAGCCAACCCTTTCATAATGACTAGTCACCTCCCTGCAAGCAAATCTAGATCTATTTATGGTCTCATTCCTCAAAGGCTCCAAGGAGATCTGTGATCTCAGAAGTGGCGCCTGTAATTACCCATGTGAGACTACCCATGTGGAAGACTTGAGCATGATTCTTGGCCTTTCCTCTCACATGTTTTTTCTTTTATCTGCTGAATTGAAGTTGAAGGAAATGACCTTCTGCAAGCCATAATCAAGAGGAGCCCTGGGGGTAAAAATTTCCCTTCCCCTGAGTTTGGGTATTGCTAATGATTTCCTCTCAACACCAGGAACTGCCTCTTGCTGCAGCTAGGGCCAGCCTGGAGCCATCATTGCTCTAGCCTTGCCTGACTCCCAAAAGGACCAACCATTTCAGTAGCAATATTAAACAAGAAAGACATATGATAAGATCCCATCAGAGTTCTCCATTCACAGATGTGAAAATCCAACTAAGTAGGAGTAGGGCAAATCCACATAAACAGAGGCCTCTCCCAGGTTCCATCCAGAAATCTTTTTAATTTGAGTTGTCTCCCTCTGGCCTCAGAAGGCAAATCTTCAAAATCCTCAAGATAAATGCAGACATGTGTGCACATAATTTATGTTCATGCATTTTTCTGTGAGTATAGTGTTGGGCCATGTGTTCATTTGTGGGGATTTTTATTTACAAGACTTCTAGGATTCTAGATAAAGGATGCTGTGAAACAGTCAACGTAGGGCTTGGAATAATTTTGCCCCTTCCTCCTTCACTCTCTTTGATAACTCCTGTAGAAAGAAGTAACAAAAAGATTGTCTTATGAAATCCTTTTCTGTTTTATAATTGTTGTCATTATCTAAATTACCCCAATAGGTTGAAATAAGGAGTATTTTACCTCCCTGTTTCCTGACACTGGAGGAAACCAGTATAATGAAAATAATTGGAGAGGAGAAAAGTTGTTTCTCATTCAGTAAGATAGCTGTATCCACTCAAACCATTTTTTCTTTTTTTAAGTTACTGTACAAAAAAAAGTAGTTTTGGAAGATTTTTATGTAAAAAAGGAAATAATAGAAATGTTCTATAGAAATCATTGACAAGCTTATTTCATTTGTTCCAACAGACAGGAAGTTTTCCCATCAGACACCATAGAGAATGTGTGCTATAAATATATAAATAAATATATTCCTTTGGATGTTGTGAGCAATCTTCAACACCAACTATTTAAAATGTTTATTGGAGAAAGTCATCTCCCAAAAAGTGTGTAAGTAAGTATGAAGCTGTTTATTTAGGGAGGGTGGGTCTAATACTAGAAAGATTCTTCAAAACAATGGAATGGCCTGCATTAAAGCTGTAGAAGAGATCCATATAAAAGTGCTCCAAGTTATGAGATTAAAACACAGGGGTAGTTTGAGATTTCTATGCACATTCCCTTTGGGCCAGTTTACTGGAAAGAGAAGGATCCTCATATCTATAAAATATAGTAAGAATTTGAAACTTAAGTCAAAACCAGACTTCAGACTCTGGTTCATCCACCCTTTTTATTTTATATTTTTATCATTTTTTAATTGTTGTTCAATACAGTTGTCTCCATTTTCCCACCACCACTTTCCCTCACCCCACCCACTCCCACCTCCAACTCTCAATCATCTTTTAAATAAATGCTTCAAAATAAAATTGGTTAGCACAAATATTGATGTGCATTTATGGTAAGTGTTTACCAAATGTACTGAGCATTGTGCTTTAACTTATTTAATTCTCACAACAACTCTGGGAGGCAAATATCACTATCCCCATTTTATAGATGAGGAAACTGGGTTGGATAATTTCTTCATGTGCCAGAGAACAGAATGTCATTGGTACTGAAGCTCAGGACCATTGGGCCAGAGCCTAAGCTATAAATTACACTCTTGTACTTAAAATAGCATTCAGTGAACAAGTGGAGGGGAAGATATCTCTCAGGCCTAGCCACTCATCCATATGATGCCCCAGACTGTTTCCTGATGAAATTGTTACAAGAGACAGGAATTGTACAATATATTTCTGAGAGGGAAACATGCCAATGTGTTGTTTCCACAATTACTGGGATCCTCATCCTCCCTTCTCTATCCCTTCTGCTCTCCTTAGTCTCCTGTAACACCATCTCAAGCCTTCCTGGAGCAAAGAGGACATCACCTTAAGAAGCCAGTGGTGGAATCTATGGAATCTGTGACAATCATTCAGAATCCCAGGTGAAATGCCCAGAGGCTTCAGGCCAAGTTGGAGGGAAATATAGCTGCAAACAGGAAAGGCAATGGTGCCAACTCAGAGGTTTAGGAAGAAAATGAAGAGAATGCTTTCTCAGAATATAGTTTCTAATGCCTTTATTTCATCCTAGAATTACAAATAGGATGTTTGTGCAGGAATAACACCCCAGGAGACTAGTTCAATTTTTTCAATTGATATGGCTAAGGGGGATGTTCAGAGGACAAGTGAGCTACCAGTGGTGACAGGGCAGTTAAACAGATCACAGATGGTTACATAACAAGCAGGTGGCAGAGCCAAGACATAACAAGGAAGTTGAGACTGGCTTCCCAACTAGTGCATGATTCAGACAACCAGCCCAGCCTCATGTGTCAACTTGACTAGGCTGCAGGATGTCCAGATATCTGGTTAAACCTTATCTCTGGGGGTGTCTGTGAGGGTGTTTCTGGAAGAGATTAGCATATGATATGGTGGACTGAGTAAAGCATATTCCTCTCCTCAACGTGAGTATGCATCATCCAATCTGTTGAAGGTCTGAATAGAACACAAAGACTGAAGAAGGCTGGTTCTCTCTCTATCTGACTACTTGAGCTTGTTCATCAATTTTCTCCTGCCCTAGGCAATCCTGTTTTTCAGGATTTCAGACAGTACTAGAATCTATATCAGCTCTCTGGCTCTCAAGCCTTTAAACTATATGTCAGCCTTCCTGAGCCTCCCACTGGCAGATGGCAGATCATGGGACTCCTCAGACTCCATAACTGTGTGAACCAATTTTTGTTTTCTTTCTTTATTTTTTTTTCCTTGGAGGAGAGCATTCATTTTAGAGAACTGGGAGGAAGAGAGAGAGAAAGGGAGAGAAACATTGATGCAAGGGAGAAATATCTACCAGTTGCGTCTCACACACACCCCAACTGGGGATTGAACCTACAACCCAGGCATGTGCTTTGACTGAGAATAGAAGCAGTGACCCTTCAGTTTATGGAACAACACTCCAACCAACTAAGCCACACCTGACAGGGCATGAGCCAATTTCTCATAATAAATTTTACTTACTGGAATTAATCTCCTATAGGTTCTGTTTCTCTGGAGAACTCTGACTAATTCAGCCACCTTTGCTGCTTTTCCACTGTATGGGAGTATATCTGAAACAGGACAAATCACAGTGGTTCATGCAAAAGGGAAGTTTCTTGGGGGCTGTCAATGGTTTGACAAGATGAGTTTAAAGAATAACCCAATAGCCAAGCTTCCAAGAGGTAGAAACCCAGATAATTTGGGCCTTAGATGTAAAACCAAGGATTCAGATGCCACCAGGATTCCCTCTCTTTTCCATTGTCTCTGCTTTTTTTTCTGAGGACTTGTTTTACTCAATTTTTTTCAGAACTTATTTCTATATAGAACAGGGAACGTGGCTGCTGGAAGTTCCATATCTATAGTAAAGCAAGCTTTTTTCACAACCCCCACCCAGGGAAAGATTTTGGCTGGCATTTGTGTCACATGCCTTCTCTGTGTAAATAGGGGTGGGAATATTATAATAGGAATCCTTCATTAGGGCAAATCATAGAAGTGAGAAAGAGTTAGTTCCTCAAAAACCCAGAGATAATTAGACAGGGAGGAGGCTCTTCACCGCTCTATCTGTGCCATGCGCATGTAGATGGAGCCCCAACACTGACTACCTGGGAAGGGCCTCAACACGGACTTAAAAATTGCAGATTGACTTTGTTCATGCTACAATCATCCAGAGAACAATCTGAAGGTTTATTTGCAGAAAATATATGTGCATATGCTGGTCAGAGGTTAAAGAATAAACATCCACATTAAAACAGGAGCTCAGTACACTGAGGTGTATCCACATGAGCACAGAGACAAGAGATGAGGACACAATTGCCCTAGAATCAGCACTGGATAGGGATAAAATGTTAAGTATCATGAGTAAAACAGAATATTTTTTCTCAATTTAAAATCATTGGAGGCCTAGAGGCAGATGTATTGGAAGACAATTTAAGCTCTTTATTTCTCAAATGAAGTATTTTCCCTGTCTGAGGCCCAGACAGGGAAAGTGACTTGTCAAAGAATACATAGATAATTACTTGAAAGGCTTAGGACCAGAAGTCAGAATGTTGAGAGCCCAGAATTGTGTTCTTTCCATAAAATATCTCCCTGTGAATGTTTATCACTCTGGGCCATTCAACCTTAATGCTTCTTTCTAATCTCACTGAGATAAAACTAGGTGGAAAAAATAATAACCCTCATTCCCTCTCTAAACTTCCCTGTAATTTTCCAGGCTTGCTAAGCCCTGACAATAGTCTGCTTATTGTGGGTGTGGGAAAGAAGAAGAGAGGAGAGGCATTTTGTTGCTCCCTTCAGAATATGTGGGGCTATCTGCTCTCTGGGACATCCCCAGACAGTGACCAGCCACTTGGACACCTAACCTCGACCCCTCTATAACTATCTTTTGCAATAAATGTAAGGTAGGTTGAGGTAGAAAGAGTGTAGGAGGGAAAAAAGAGGAAGAAAAATAGTTATGGAAAATTAAGGAGACAGAGAGTAAGGAAGAAAAGTAGAAAGGAAAAAAGAAAAGAAAGGCAGAAAAAAACAAAGACATGTTTGGTCACACACAAAGATACCAATGGTGACAGTGAGTGAGAGGCAAAAACGACAGAGAAAATGTGAGTCATAAAATCACTGACCCTGCTGAGAACAATGACTTGGGTTACTGAATGACCAGGACGATGACACCAAAACACCTTTGCAGAAGAAGAAGGATCTGAGGGTGAGTCTAACATACTTCCTTTCCTAGATCATCCACTCAGGGCTATTACCTAACCCCTATAGTGGCTCTGAAGCCAGGATCTGAGAATGATACAAATTCATACAATCTCCATGCTTGCTCAGAGGCCCTAAGCCTAGCTATGTGATGCGGACACTGGCCTGCAGTGTCCAAGGCATTATGGATGAGACAAGATAAATTCACATGGACTACTGAGTCCTATAGAGGAAAAAGAATGGCTACTTTCTCAAGAGGAGAGCACACCAACCCTTGCCTTGACAAGCTTTTATTGGCTGTCTAATAGCATATATCCAAAAAGGTTTTCATTCATTATACTTAGGTTTGCTTTAGGTAGTTACTTTTTACAGATAGCAACAGAAGGGATGTAACTGATTACTTCTTATAGATTAACAAGGAAAAAATGTTGCAAACGATAAGAGTAACAGGTCTGGTTACACTTTAATCCTTGGGAGAATTAGCACAGACTTCAGGAAGTTACATTAAAGATATGCAGTAAGCATTTGCTGCCTGAACTCAGGGTGAGTTTTAGCAAGAGCAAGTCACAAAGTAGCCTAGGTATAATGCAGGCCTGATTTCCCATGGGAAACTTCACAGGTGTGGTCCTGGGTGCTGACTCTCCCCCCACTGCTTTTCCATGTAGGTGCTGAACTACATTTCCACATCTCACGAAGTGGTTCCCTACAGCTAAGGAAAGCTTCTCATAGGGAAAAACCATTGACTTATGAGAATTACTCATCCAATATATATTTATTCCATGCCTACTGTCATGTCAGATAATGGGGGGAGGCTTGAACTCTCAGTCTCCTGATTCTGGGCTCCCATATTTTTCCAAGCCATACTGTCTTCCAGTTGGTAACATCATGATTCCTCTTCTGCCTCCTTCTTTTTCTGTTTTATCATTATCATCATCATCATCATCATCATCATCATCATCATTTGCAGAGCAGCTATTCTTTATTGAGTACTTACCATGTGCCAGGCACAGTATTAAGTAGATTATGTATGCTACATCTGATCTGAACAAAAGCTGTGCAATGGAGGCCCTATTTATAACAAAGTTTTACACAACAAGGCAAACAATCAGAAAGATTATATAACTTTCTTGAGAACAGACAGCTGCTGCACCTCAGAGTCAAGCTTAATGCCCATAAAATCTTTTCTATTACAAAGAAAAAGAAGTAGGGTCATCTATAGCAGCTTGTCAACAAGCCTCCACTGCTGCAACATTCAACCAATTTCATATGTAGGAACATTGCCAAGTAGTAAAGGGAGCTCTTTGCCCAAAAGATTGATTCTTTTTTAGGAATGTTTAAATGAATCCAATTCTGTTGAGTATATGTGTATATTCTTTATCCTGAGAGCCAACATGCTTTCTCATTCCCTAATATACCTGTGCTTTCATTCATTTAATGAATATTTATGGGTGCCTACTTTGACATTATTCTAGGTTTTTAAAATATTGGTGTGAAAAAAACAGAAAAAAATATAATCTAGTGAAGGGAGATACCATATAAACAAATTAATAGATCAATATTTACTATAAACACAGATAGTAATAATTGCTATAAACAAAAAGAAGATAGATAGTGATGGGAAGTGCTATTTCAGATGATATTGTCCACAACAGCTCTTTGAAGATGGTACATTTAAGCAAAACCATAAATAAAGTGAGAGGCTGAGCTATGGGGATATCTGAGAGATGATCAATCCTGGAAAAGAGAAGCACAAGTATGAAGTCTCCAGGGTAGAAGAATCCTGCTCAAGGAACAGTAAAGAGACCAGCACTGATGGTGAGAAGATGAGGTCAAAGCAGGTACCAGATAATTTAAGGCTTTGGAAAGCTTCATATAGATTTAGAATTTTACTCAAACTAACATCAATTTATTGAATGGGAGTATCATATTTTGATTCAAACCTTACTATGGTCCCTTTGGCTGCAGTGAAAATGCATGAAGGCAGGAAAACAAGTGGAGTCTGTGGCTAGGGACCAGGTGACAGGCCATGATGGCTTGAAGAGGATGGTAACAGAGGATCTAGTGAGCAGTGATCAGACTCTAAAGATGTTCTGATCAAGTAGATATGCAGCATGGGAGAAAAGAAAGGAGCCTGACCAAAAAGGTGAATTGAGGCAACGTATTTTACTTTGAAGGATACTGGGGAAGTGTAATGTAAAGAGGAGAGGAGAAAAAAATCAAGTATCCAGTTTAAGACATGTATAAATCAAGATGATTATGAAGCATTTAAGTGGGAATGTGAACTACATAGTTGGATATATGGCTAGAATTCTGAGGGGAGATGCAAAATTATGAAAGCATTCACATATGGGTAATACTTAGTCATAGGACTAGATAAGGGCACCCACATTGCACATATAGACGGTAAGAGAAGAGGGCAGGATAATCCATGGGGCACCCAACATTTAAGAATTAAGAGATAAAGGAAGGCCCAGCAACAAAACAACAAAAAAGTGAGTGAGCACTAGTAAGCAGGGAGGGAGCCAGAGAGTCCAATATTTCAGAAAACAGAGGAAGGAAGGGCTTCAGGAAAGAAGAGATCAAAACTTCTTGGTGCATCCATGGTGGAAAACAGTATAGACTTTCCTCAAAAATTAAAAATGGAACTACCTTCTGATCCAGAGATCTCACTTCTGGGAATATATCTTAAGAATCTCAAAACAAAAATTCAAAAAATATATGCACTGCTATATTCTTAGAAGCTTTATTTACAATAGTCAATATCTGGAAACAGCCCAAGTAGCCCTCAGGAAATGAGTGGATAAAAAAGATGTGGTACATTTACACAATGGAATACTGTGTGGTTGTGAAAAAAAATAGGAAAAGCTTTTGCAACAGTATGGATGGACCTGGAGATTATTATGATAAGCGAAATAAGCTAGCTAATGAAAGATAAATACCATATGATTTCACTTATGTGTGGAATGTAATAAACAAAATAAACTGACAAACAAATAGAAACAGAGGCATGGATACATGGAATGGACTGACAGACTGACAAGAGGGGATAGGGAAGCGAGGGAATGGATGAAAGAGGTGAAGGGATTAGCCAAAGAACATCTATGGGTTATGTATAGACACAGACAACAGTGTGGTGATGGCCAGAGAGAAAGGGGGCCGGGGCTGGGTAGAGGTGAGCAAAGGTAGGGAAAAGGGGTTTTCTATAATAGTGTCAATAATATAAAGTTAGAAAAACTTTCTCCAGTGCTGTTGAATTCCCAGCTCTCACTCTTTTTGCCTGATCAGCTAAGAGCTCAGCTGAGCAGTAAGGCCATGTGATATACCAGATGGAGGAGTTCCTTTAACCACAGTATCCTGACATCATGCCTTTGAGATGGACTCTGGAAAAATGTCAATCCTGAGAGACAACAGGACAACTGTAGCCAAGAACAAAATTCTCCAGGCCTCAGATAAATCTCAGGGTACACACTCTTCCCAGAGTCAGTAGTGTGTTTATATGCCATGTGACTAGCTGGAGGTCACCAGAGATACTGTGACCAGAGTGGACAACTGGATTTTCCTTAACCCCAAGGTTCTTAGAGTGTCAGAATACAAGAAATCTCAGTGTTATTTAGGAATATTGTTTATTCAATCAGGCACATGTAATCAGAAAAACGGGCTGAGTCTAAAATCTGGAACATAGTCCCTACTTCCATAGGTTTACTGCATCCCCGCCAGATCACAGGCCCAATCTTATGTGAGTAACCTGGAGTGACTAGGTAGAATTAGATGACTTCACCATCAATGGCTAGGACCAAAAACTGCCATAATATTATACAGATAACTGATTTTAGGGCTTCTATCAATAAGTTTCCCGGTTCTAAACTAACCAAAACATGAGCCTCAGTGAAAATTCTTAAGACTACAAATTCTAGGGAGGGAAGATGGCAGCTTTACTCTAGGCAGCGTTTTTCTCAGCTTCTGTGAAGAGGAGGGAAACTCGCGGATCGGTGGAGAAACAGAGCAAGTGAGCTAGGTTACCGAATCACTCTTGAAAGCAGGAGATCAAAAATTATTGCACTCACTGGAAAACCAGATGGTAAGGAGTCTGCTACAGGACAAAAGGGGCCCAGGGATCAGCGCAGGGTCTAGGGGTGTACAGACCCCAGGCCCGCCTGGGGTGCTCCGGGGTCTGCCCCAGGGCGCCCGGGAGAAGGAAGTCGCTGCTCCCTCCCCAGAATACTGGGGGTGAGCAACTCCAGGGGAGAACGTGTTGCTAAAAGGAACAGATTGGACAGTTGGACTGGGAAAAAATCACCCAGGGACTATGAACACCCGCCCAGAGGCCTGGGAGGAGTGAGGGACACTAGCCGACAGGACCAGGGGCAGCCTGGAAGGGTGCCTACAACCCTAGCCCGGTGGAAGTGCAGATTGGTGGAGAGTACAGAACCCGGCAGCGCTCCACTCAAACCCCATAGGGAGGCCTAAATCTCCCGCTGCGATCCCGGGAGGGACGTGGCACTAGGTGCGTTCCTACAGTGGTGGCACAGAGATTTATAGCCAGCCCCACCGGGGGAGCAGGGAAAGGTGCCCACACCTGGTCGGAGTGTGGTTTGGCGGGGAACTCGGAGCTGGAAATGGCTGGGCGCGCACACCGCCAGGATGACTGACTCTCGCGCACTTTGATCACAGAAGGGTCACAGCAAGGTGCTTAGGGCGATCCTAGACCCCAATCTCAAAAGTTTGGGGGAGGGGCGCGCCCTTTTACGATCCCCAGGGAGGGCGCAGTGAATCCAAAAACCTTGCGGGTGCCTCCTGAGATCATAGAGCTGGAAACCTGCAGGACCCCGGAGTCCGGAAGAACGTGGAAGTGAGATCAAGAGAGCCAGAGTGTGCGGAGTGCCCAGGCTACCTGACAGACCAGCTGAGGTCTGCCTGGGAGAGACAGAAGCATTTCAAAGGTCCCTCAGCCATCTGAAGTCAGCAAGATCAGAAAACCTGGTCTGGCCAGTTAGAGACCAACAAGAGGTTTTTTGTGTGTGCTTGTTTGTTTGTTTGTTTGTTTGTTTATTGGCCTTGGTTTCTCTGGCTGTTGTTTGTTTATTGATTTTATCTTGTGTTTTACGTGACATTTTATTTTTCAATTCTTTATTTTTATTTCGCAATCCCTTATGTTTCTCTTCCATTCATCCTAATATTATTCTTTCCACTCCAAATTTATCTCTCCTGCACTACATCTTCTGCTTTTCTTTCCTTTTTCTTTCCTTTTTTTATCTTGCAATTTACTATAAATTTGTATTACCTTTTACTCACTTTTCTGACATTTTTTATTTTAATAATATTTTGGTATTCTTTTTCTTTCTGTATAATCTTCTTTGCTTGGCTGGTTATACTGTCATTTGATAGGTTCCCCCGGTATCTCAGTCACAAGGTGTTGATAAGTAACTATCCTTCATCTGTGTTCCATTAATACACCTCTCAAGGTTCTGTACTCTTTATTCTTGTTATCTAGACCTCATTGATTCTGCCACAAGACTGTAACTTTACTATTACTGTTAGTAAGACCTAGTCTATACAATTGTAAATACTTCTCAATACCCCTACCTGATCTCAGCCCACTTTGCAATTTTCTGAACTATACTATTGTGGGGGTTGTCTCTATTCTTTTACACACTACTCCTATATGCTAATCTTTAATACAACCCTACCTTAGAATCTGACCTCCCACAGCCTCACAGCTTTCTAGATCCAACTAACAATCCTCTCGTCCCCAATAAGAGTCTTACCTTCTTACCACCCTTTCTAAAACGTGGATAGTGCGGTGGAGGATCACGGTTAACACTATAAGGAGCCAAAGGATAACCCATCTCTTCTCTACTGGCTGCGAATGTAAATATCATAGTATACTGCCTTGCTGTCTTAAACCATTTTGCCTTATTCCTCCAACTGATCACAAAAAAAAAGAGTAGGGGGAAGCTGTGAACACCAGGATACACGAAGGAGATTGCACCACTGAATCTCACAAATATTCTACCACAGAAGTTCACACCATAATTACAGGGAATCAAAACAGATCAAATTAACAAACAAGAAGAATAAAGAAGAAACACAGGAACAATGAGAAAACAGAGAAACAACCCCAACTGAAGGGAACCCAGGAAGCCTCAGGAAAAATGCTAAATGAAATAGAGGCAGCTCAACTATCAGACAGTGAGTTCAAAACAATGATTACCAGGAAGTTCAATGAACTCACCTTGAGTTTTCAGAAATTAGAGGGAAACTACATCAATCTCATTGCAAACTATATAAACATGAAAAAGGAAATAGAAACTCTCAACAAACGTCAAGAGGAAATGGAGAATACAATTTCTGAACTGAAGAACAGAGTACAATGAAAAGCAGGATCGATGAAGCAGAAGATCGGATTAGCGAGCTGGAGGACAAAGTAGAAAACAAAATCCAGAAAGAGCAAGAAAAGAAAAAGAGGCTCAGAAAGAATGAAGAGGGATTAAGAGAAATGCAAGACAATATGAAACGTAATAATATCCGTATAATAGGGACACCAGAAGCAGAAGAAGAACAAGGGAGAAAACCTATTTGAAAAAGTAATGAAGGAGAACTTCCCTAATCTGATGAGAGAAAAAGTCACACAAATCCAGGAAACACAGAGAGTCCCAACCAAGAGGAAACCAAAGAGGCCCACATCAGGACACATCATAATTAAAATGGCAAAATTTCAAGACAAAGGGAGAATCTTAAAGGCAGCAAGGGAGAAAAAGGAAGTGACATACAACGCAGCCCCAATAAGGCTAACACCTGACTTCTCAATGGAAACACTTCAAGCCAGAAGAGAATGGCAAGAAATACTTCAGGTAATGAGAACCAGAGGTCTGCAACCCAGGCTGTTATATCCAGCAAGGCTCTCGATCAATGTAAAAGGCCAAATAAGAAGCTTCCCAGACAAAAGAAGGCTAAAAGAAGACACCTCGACCAAACCACCTCTGCAAGAGATCCTAAAAGGACTGCTTTAAGGAAGGGAAGGAAAAGAGAGAGAGAGAGAGGAACACACGTACATAAAAGGCAATGAATAAGTACCTATCAATAATAACCTTAAACGTAAATGGATTAAATGCTCCAATCAAAAGACACAGAATACCTGAATGGATAAGAAAAAATGACCCACATATCTGCTGTCTACAAGAGACCCACCTCGGGATAAAAGACCTACACAGGCTGAAAGTGAAGGGCTGGAAACAAATCTTCCAAGCAAATGGACAGGAAAAAGAAGCTGGGGTAGCAATACTCATATCAGACAAACTAGACTTCCAAAAAAGGTCCATAAAGAGAGACCCAGAAGGTCACTTCAAAATACTCAAGGGAAGAATCCATCAAGAAGACATAAATATTGTAAATATATATGCACCCAACATAGGAGCAACCAAATACATAAAGAAAATCTTAGAAGACTTCAAGAAAGATATGGACAGCAACACAATTATAGTGGGGGATTTTAACACCCCACTATAAAAAATGGACAGATCTTCCAAACAAAATATCAACAAAGATATTGTGGCATTGAACAATACCCTTGAGGAAATGGACTTTACTGATATATACAGAGCCCTCCATCCAAAAGAAGCTAAATATACATTCTTTTCAAATGTACACGGAACATTCTCAAAGATAGACCACATGATAGAAGATAAAACAAGCCTCAAGAATTTCAAGAAAATAGAAATCATACCAAGCATTTTCTAAGACCACAAGGGACTGAAGCTAGAAACCAACCCGAAGGAAAAAAACCCAAAACACTCAAAATCATGGATATTGAATAGCATGCTATTAAACAATGAATGGGTCAAGAATGATATTAGGGAAGAAATCAAAAGGTTTCTGGAAACAAATGAAAACGAACTCACAACAACCCAAAACTTATGGGACACAGCCAAGGCAGTCCTGAGAGGGAAGTTCACAGTGATACAGGCCCACCTAAAAAGGTTAGAAACATTCCAAACAAACAACCTAACCCTACGTCTACAAGAACTTGAGGAACAACAAGAAAGGCAGCCCAGAGCAAGCAGAAGGAAGGAAATAACCAAGATCAGAGCAGAATTAAATGACATAGAGACTAAAAGCACAATTTTAAGGATCAATGAATCCAAGAGCTGGTTCTTCGAAAAGATAAACAAAATCGACAAGCCTTTAAGTAGGCTCATCAAGAAAAAAAGAGAGAAGACCCAAATAAACACAATCAGAAATGAAAGAGGAGAGATTACAACAGATACCATAGAAATACAAAGGTTTGTAGGAAATTAGTACAAAGACCTGTATGCCAAGAAATTTGAAAACCTAGGTGAAATGGACAACATTCTAGAAAAATATAATCTTTCAAAACTCAGTGAAAAAGAAGCAGAAAGCCTGAACAGACCAATAACAACAAAAGAAATTGAAGCAGTAATCAAAAATCTCCCAACACACAAAAGCCCTAGACCAGATGGTTTCACAGGAGAATTCTACAAAGCATTTAAGGAAGAGCTAATCTCTATCCTTCAAAGACAATTCTAAAAAATCCAAAAAGATGGGAGTCTCCCAAACTCTTTTTATGAGGCCAACATCATCCTAATTCCAAAACCAGATAAAGAAACAACAAAGAAAGAAAACTTCAGGCCAATATCTCTGATGAACATTGACGCTAAAATCCTCAACAAAATACTGGCAAACTGCACCCAACAATACATTAAAAAGATCATACACCATGACCAAGTGGGACTCATTCCAGGGATGCAAGGAAGGTTCAATATTTGCAAGTCAGTAAATGTAGTACATCACATAAACAAAAGCAAAGACAAAAAACCACATGATCATATCAATTGATGCAGAAAAAGCATTTGACAAGGTACAGCACCCATTCATGATAAAAACACTCGGCAAAGTGGGAATACAGGGAGCATTCTTCAACATAATAAAAGCCATATATGATAGACCTTCAGCCAGCATCATACACAATGGCCAAAAATTAAAATCTTTTCCACTAAGATCAAGAACAAGACAAGGCTGTCCACTTTCATCACTTCTATTCAATATAGTACTGGAAGTTTTAGCCACAGCAATCAGACAAGAAAAAGAAATAAAAGGCATTCAAATCGGAATGGAGGAAACATAACTGACACTGTTTGCAGATGACATGATAGTATACATAGAAAATCCTATAGACTCTACCAAAAAATTGCTTGACTTAATAAATGAATTTGGCAAAACAGCGGGATAAAAAGTCAATATCCAGAAATCAAAGGCATTTCTGTACACTAACAATGAAACAGCAGAAACAGAGATCAAGGAAAAAATCCCATTAGAAATAGCAAAAAGAAAAATAAAATACCTAGGAATAAACCTAACCAAAGAAGTAAAAGACCTGTATTCAGAAAACTACACAACACTGAATAAAGAAATCAAGGAAGACACAAACAAATGGAAACATATACCGTGTTCATGGATTGGAAGAATTAATATCATCAAAATGTCCATACTACCCAAAGGAATTTACACATTCAATGCAATACCTATTAAAGTACCAATGGCTTATTTCACAGACATAGAACAAACACTTGAGAAATTTATATGGAATTATAAACGACCCCGAATAGCTGCTGCAATTTTGAGAAAGAAGAGTAAAGTAGGAGGGATTACAATACCCAACACTAAACTATACTACAAGGCCACTGCAATCAAAACAGCCTGGTACTGACATAAAAACAGGCACATAGACCAATGGAACAGAACAGAGAGCCCAGAAATAAACCCAAGCCTCTATGGTCAATTAATATTTGACAAAGGAAGCAGCAACATAAAATGGAGTAAAAATAACCTCTTCAACAAATGGTGTTGGGAGAACTGGACAGCTACGTGCAAAAAAATGAAACTCGAGCACCAACTTACACCTTATACAAAAATAGATTCAAGGTGGATAAAAGACTTAAATATAAAGCGTGACACCATTAAAGTCCTAGAAGGGAACGTAGGTAGGAAAATCTCAGATATTTCACGCAGAAACTTTTTTACTGACTTGTCCCCTAGAGCAAGGGACATACAGGAAAGAATAAACAAATGGGACCTCATCAAAATTAAAAGCTTCTGCTCAGCCAAAGAATACAGTATCAAAATAAAAAGAAAACAACCGTATGGGAAATCATATTTTCCAATGATACCTCAGACAAGGGTTTGATCTCCAAAATATATAAAGAACTTATATGATTCTACCCCAAGAAGACAAGCAACCCAATTAAAAAATGGGCAAGGGAATTGAACAGACACTTCTCCAAGGAGGACATACAGAGGATCCAGAGACACATGAAATGATGCTCAATATCACTAGCTATCAGAGAGATGCAAATTAAAACCACAATGAGATACCACTTCACACCAGACAGAATGGCCATCATAAATGAAGCAACAAACAACAAGTATTGGAGAGGTTGTGGAGAAAGGGAGACCCTAGTGCACTGCTGGTGGGACTGCAGACTGGTACAACCACTATGGAAAGCAGTATCGAACTTCCTCAGAAAGCTAAAAATGGATCTGCCTTTTGAGCCTGCAATTTCACTGCTGGGACTTATCCTAAGAATACTAAAACACCAATTCAAAAGAACCTATGCATCCCAATGTTCATAGCAGCACAATTTACAATAGCTAGATGCTGGAAGCAACCAAGATGCCCATCAGTAAATGAATGGATCAAAAAACTATGGTACATTTACACAATGGAATTCTGTGCAGCAGAAAGAAAGAAGGAGCTCCTACCCTATGCAACAGAGTGGATGGAGATGGAAAGCATTATGCTAAGCGAAACAAGCCAGGCAGTGAAAGACAAATACCATATGATCTCACCTTTAACAGGAACCTAAATAACAAAACAAAGAAACAAACAAAATGTAACCAAAGACACTGAAATAGAGGACAGGCTGACAGTGACCACAGGGGAGAGTATAGGGAATTTAAGGGGACAGTGGGAAGGGTTCACAGGAACAAACTTGAAGGACACATGGTCATAAACTAATGGGAGGGTGGTAATGGGAGGGAAGTGGGGAGGGGTGGGAGGGGGGACTGGATTGGGAGTAAAGGAAAAAACTGTATTTGAACAATGATTAAAAATAAATAAATAAATAAATAAATAAATAAATAAATAAATAAAAACACATACAAAAACGCTATCAGATGATTTTTCAAGGGAAACGTTGCAGGCAAGAAGGGGCTGGAAATAAGTATTTCAAGTCATGAAAGGCAAGGACTTACATCCAAGATTCTTCTCTCCATCAAAACTATCATTTAGTATGGAAGGGCAGATAAAGTGCTTCCCAAATGAGGTCAAGTTAAAGGAGTTAATCATCACTAAGCCCTTATTATATGAAATGTTAAAGGAATATATCTAAGAAAAAGATCAAAACTATGAACAGTAGAATGACAACACACTCACAACTATCAACAACTGAACCTAAAAAACAAAAACAAAACAAAGCAAAGAACTAGAACAGACACAGAATCACAGAAATGGAAATTATATGGAGGGTTATCACTGGGGAGGAAGAGGGAAGAAAATGGGGGGAAAGGTACAGGGAATAAGGAGAATAATTGATAGGTACAAAATAGACAGGGGGAGGATAAGAATAGTATAGGAAATGGAGAAGCCAACGAACGGAAATGTATGACCCATGAACATGAACTAAGGAAGTATGGATGCTGATGGGGTGTGCAGGATGGAGGGGGATAAAGGAAAGAATTACAATTCAACAAATGTAATAGCATAATCAATTAAATATACTTAAAAATACACACTACAGTGTACATGTGGTTGTATATATTCTTTAGAATTAGTATTTTGGGTTTCTAAAGATAAAGATGGGTTTCTATACTTCCAGAAGTGGAAAGGCCGGGTCATTAGGCAGTACCTGTTTTAATTTATTTTAAGAAACTCTATCCTGTTTTCCATGGAGGCTACACCTATCTGCATTGCCACCACATCCTTGCCAATACTTATTTGTTGATTTATTGATGATAGCCATTCTGACGGGTATAAGGTGATATCTTATAATGGATTTAATTGGTATTTCTCTGATGATTAATGACATTGAGCATCTTTTCATATGTCTATATGTCCTCTTTGAAAAAGTGTCCATTCAGGTCCCTTACTCATTTTTTAGTTCAGTAGTTTGTTGTTTTGGTGTTGAGTTGTATTAATTCTTTATGAATATCGGGTACTTATCCATTATCCTATATGTCATTGGTGAATATGTTTTCCCATTCACTGAGTTGTCATTTTTTATGATGCCTTCCTTTGTTGAACAAAAAGTTTTCATTTGATGTAGTCCAGTTTGTTTATATTTTTTCTTTTCTTTCTCATGCCTAAGGAGATATATCAGAAAAAAAAAAAAAAACTATTGGTAGGAGAAATGCCCAAGATTTTACTGCCTATGTTTTCTTCTAGGATTTTTATGGGTTAGAGTTTTATACTTACATCTTTAATCCATTTTGAGTTTATTTTGTGTATACTGTAACAATGGGGTCTAATTTCATTTTTGCATATATCTGTCCAACTTTTCCATCACCATTTATTGAAGAGACTGTCTTTATCCAATAGTACATTTTTGCCTCCTTTATCAAATACTACTTGACCATATGGGCATGGTTTATTTCTTTTTTTATTTTATTTTAATCATTGTTCAAGTACAGTTTTCTGTCTTTTACTCCCAGCCCAGCCCACGCCCCATACCTCCTCACCTTCCTCCCATTGCCTTCCCCCCTAGTTTTTGTTCATGTGTCCTTTATATTTGTTCCTGTAAACCCTTCCCTTTTCCCCTAAAATTCTCCTGAAATTCCCTCCTCTCTCCCCTCTGGTCACTGTCAGTCTGTTCCCTATTTTACTGTCTTTGCTTATACTTTGCTTGTTTGTTTTGTTGTTTAGGTTTCTGTTAAAGGTGAGATCATATGGTATTTCTCTTTCACCCCGAGGCTTATTCCACTTAGCATAATGCTTTCGAGTTACATCCATGCTGTTGCAAACAGTAGGAGCTTCTTCTTTCCTTCTATTGCATAAAATTCCATTATGTAAATGTACCATAGTTTTTTGATCCACTCATTTACTGCTGGGCATCTTGGTTGCTTCCAGCACTTGCTTATTGTAAATTGTGCTGCTATGAACATTGGGGTGCAGAGGTTCTTTTAAACTGGTGTTTCAGGGTTCTTAGGATATAATTCTAGCAGTAGAATTGTTGGGTCAAAACGCAGATCCATTTTTAGTTTTCTGAGGAAGTTCCATACTGCTTTCCATAGTGGTTATACCAGTCTGCAATCCCACCAACAGTGCATTAGGATTCCCTTTTTCTCCACAACCTCTCCAAAACCTGTTGTTTGTTGCTTTGTTTATGATGGCCATTCAGACTGGTATGAAGCGGTATCTCACTGTGGTTTTAATTTGCATCTCTCTGGTAGCAAGCAATACTGAGCATCTTTTTCATGTGTCTCTGGATCCTCTGTGTGTCCTCCTTAGAGAAGTGTCTGTTCAAGTCCTTTGCCCATTTTCTAATTGGGTTGCTTGTCTTAGAGTTGTGTGAGTTATTTATATATTTTGGAGATTAAACCCTTGTCTGAGGTATCACTGGCAAATATGTTTTCCCATACAGTTGGTTCTCTTTTCCTTTTAATACTGTTTTCTTTATCAGTGCAGAAGGTTTTATTTTGATGAGATCCCATTTGTTTATTCTTTCCTTTATGTTTCTTGCTCTAGGGGACATATCAGTGAAAATGTTGCTGCATGAAATATCTGAGATTTTCCTGCCTGTGTTCTCCTCTAGGACTTAATGGTGTCACAGATTATATTTAAATCTTTTATACACCTCAAGTTTATTTTTGTGTAGGGTGTAAGCTGGTGCTCGAGTTTCATTTTTTTGCACATAGCTGTCCAGTTCTTCCAACACCATTTGTTGAAGAGGCTATTGTTACTCCATTTTATGTTGTTGCCCCCTTTGTCAAATATTAATGGACTACAGAGACTTGGGTTTATTTCTGGGTTTTCTGTTCTGTTCCATTAGTCCATGTGCCCATTTTTATGCCAGTACCAGGCTGTTTTGATTATAGTGGCCTTGTAATACAGTTTGATATCAGGTATAGTGATCCCTCCTACGTTTTTCTTTCTCAAAATTGCTGCAGCTATTCAGGGTCATTTATGGTTCCATATAAATTTTTGAAGTGTTTCTTCTGTCTGTGAAATATGTCATTGGTAATTCAATAGGTATTGTATTAAATTGCTTTGGGTAGTATGGGCATTTTGATGATGTTAATTCTTCCAGTCCATGAACATGGCATATGTTTCCATTTGTTTGTGTCTTCCTCTATTTCTTTCTTCAGTGTTGTGTAGTTTCTGAGTACAGATCTTTTACCTCCTTGGTTAGGTTTATTCCTAGGTACTTAATTTTTCTTTTTGCTATAACAAATGGGATTTTTTTCTTGATTTCTGCTTCTGCTGTTTCATTGTTGGTATACAAAAATGGCTTTGATTTGTGGATATTGACTTTGTATCCCACTGTTTTGCCAAATTCATTTATTAGGTGGAATAGTTTTTTGGCTGAGTCTATAGGATTTTAAGTGTACATTATCATGTCATCTACAAACAATGACAATTTTGTTTCCTCCTTTCCAATTTGGATGTCTTTTATTTCTTTTTCTTGTCTGATAACAATGGCTAAAACTTCCCATACTGTATTGAATAGAAGTGGTGAAAGTGAACAGCCTTGTCTTGTTTTTGATCATAGTGGAAAAGATTTTAGTTTCTGCCCATTGAGTATCATATTGGCTATAGGTCTCTCACATATGGCCTTTGTTATGTTGAAGATTTCTCCCTCTATTCCCACTTTGCTGAGTGTTTTTATCATAAGTGGGTGCTGTACCTTATCAAATGCTTTTTCTGAATCTATTGATATGATCATGTGATTTTTGTCTTTGCTTTTGTTATGTGATGTTTTGCATTTACTGATTTGTGGATATTGTACCATCCTTTCATCCCTGAGATGAATCCCACTTGGTCATAGTGTATGATTTCTTTAATGTATTGTTGGATGCAGTTTGCCAATATTTTGTGGAGGATTTTAGTTTCTAAGTTCATCAGTGATATTGGCCTGAAGTTTTCTTTCTTCATTGTGTTTTTATCTGGTTTTGGGTTTAGGATGATGCTGGCTTCATAAAAAGAGTTTGGGAGTCTTCCATCATTCTGGATTTTTGGAATAGTCTGTGAAGGATAGGGGTTTGCTCTTCCTTAAATGTTCTATGAAATTCTTCTATGAAACCATCTGGTCCAGGGCTTTTGTGTGTGAGGAGTTTTTTTTTTTTATTATTACTGCTTTAATTTTATCATCTGTTAGTGGTCTGCTCATGTTTTTTGCTTCTTGAGTGGTGGAAGATTATATTTTTGTAGAAATTTGTCCATTTCACCCAGAGTTTCAAATTTCTTGGAATACAGTTCTTCATAGTAATTGCTTACAATCATTTGTATCTGTCGTATCAGTTGTAATTACTCTGCTTTGGTTTCTTATTGTGTTTATTTGGGTCCCCTCTCTTTTTTTCTTGATGAGCCTGCGTAAAGGCTTGTTGATTTTGTTTATCTTTTCAAAGAACCAGCTCCTGGATTCATTGATGCCTAGAATTGTGCTGTTAGTCTCCATGTCATTTAATTCTGCTCTGATTTTGGTTATTTCCTTCCTTCTATTTGCTCTGGGCTGTCTTTGTTGTTGTTCCTCATGATCTTGTAGGCATAGGGCTAGTTTCTTTGTTTGAAATGTTTCTATTTTTTTTATGTAGGCCTGTATCACTATGAATTTCCTTCTCAGAACTGCCTTTGCTGTGTCCCATAAGTTTTGGATTGTTGTGAGTTCATTTTCATTTGTTTCCAGAAACTTTTTTTATTTCTTCCCTAATCTCATTCTTCACCCATTCATTGTTTAATAGCATGCTATTCAATCTCCATGATTTTGAGTGTTTTGAATTGTTTTCATTGAGGTTGGGTTCCATTTTCAGTCCTTTGTGATCCAAGAAAATGTTTGATATGATTTCAATTTTCTTGAATTTGTTGATGGTTGTTTTGTGTCCTATCCTGTATCTATCTTTGAAAATGTTCCATGTGCATATGAAAAGAATGTGCATTTAGTTTCTTTGGGATGAAGGGCTGTATAAATATCAGTTAAGTCCATTTCATCTAGGGCATTGTTCAATGCCACAATATCTTTGTTGATATTTTGTTTGAAAGATCTGTCCATTTTTGACAGTGGGGTATTAAAATGCCCTACAATAATTGTGTTGCTGTCAATATCTTTCTTGAAGTCCTCTAAGATTTTCTTTATGTATTTGGGTGCTCCTATGTAGGGTACATATATATTAGGGTAGATATATATTAAAGATATTTATGTCTTCTTGGTGGATTCTTCCCTTGAGTATTATAAAGTGACCTTCTGGGTATCTCTTTATGGACCTTTTTTGGAAGTCTAGTTTGTCTGATATGAGTATTGCTACCCCAGCTTTTCTTTCCTGGCCATTTACTTGGAAAATTTGTTTCCAGCCCTTCACTTTCTGTCTGGGTAGGTCTCTTGTAGACTGTATATGTGTGGGTCATGCTTTCTTATCCATTTAGCTATCTTATGTCTTCTGATTAGAGCATTTAATACATTTACATTTAAGGTTATTATTGATAGGTACTTATTCATTGCCTTTTTTGTACCTGTGTTCCTCTCTCCCTCTCTCTCTCTCTCTCGCTCTCTTCCTTTTCTTAAAGCAGTCCCTTCAGCTTCTCTTGCAGAGCTGGTTTGATGGAGGTGTATTCTTTTAGACTTCTTTTGTCTTGGAAACTCCTTATTTGGCCTTCTATCTTGATTGAGAGCCTTGCTAAGTAAAGTAGTCTTGGTTGTAGGCCTCTGGTTCTCATTACTTGGAATATTTCCTGCCATTCTCTTCTGGCTGGAGCATTTCCATTGAGAAGTCAACTGCTAAACTTATTGGAGATTCTTTGTATGTTACTTCCTGTTTCTCCCTTGCTGCTTTTAAAATTCTCTCTGTGTCATGATATTTTGACATTTTAATTGTGATATGTCTTGAAGTGGGCCTCTTTGGGTTCCTCTTGATTGGGACTCTCTGTGTTCCCTGGATTTGTGTGATTTTTCTCTCTTCAGATTAGTTAAGTTTTCCATCATTGCTTTTTCAAGTAGGTTTCCATCCCTTGCTCTTCTTCTTCTTGTTCTGGTCTCCCTATTATATGGATATTGTTGTGTTTCATATTTTCTTGCATTCCTCTTAATCCCTCTTTATTCTTTCTGAGCCTCTTTTCCCATCTTGCTCTTTCTGGGTGATTTTCTACTTTGTCCTCCAGTTCCTTGATCTGATCTGCTTCATTGATCCTGATTTTGATTCCTTCTGCTATGTTCCTCAGTTCAGATATTGCGTTCCTCTTTTCCTTTTGCCTCTTGTTGATAGTTTCTATTTCCTTTTTCATGTTGATATAGTTTGCAGTGAGTTTATTGTAGTTTCCCTGTAGTTTCTGGTAATTCACTGTGATCTCATTGAGCTTCCTGATAACCATTGCTTTGAACTCAATATCTGATAGTTGAGTTGCTTCTATTCCATTTAGTATTCTTTCTGAGGCTTCCTCCTTTCCTTTCATTTGGGGATTGTTTTTTGTCTTCCCATTGTTTGTGAGAGTCTTCTTGTTAGCCTCAGCTTCTTAGATTGATCTCTTCTGGTTCCTTGGGTCTATGGTGAGAACTTCTGTGGTAGAATACCTGTGAGATTTAGTAGTGCAGTCTCCTTCACATACCCTGGTGTTCACAGCTTCCCCCTACTCTTTTTTGTGATAAGTTGGAGCAGTAAGGCAAAATGGTTTAAGGCAGCAAGAGAGTATTTATGATATTTATCAGTAGCAGCTGATAAAGAAGAGATAGGGGATCCTTTGGCTATGTATAGTGTTAACCATGATATTCCACCTAACTAGCCACTTTTTAGAAAGGATGGAAAGAAGATAAGACTCTTGTCAGGGAGGGAAGGATTGTGAGCTGGATCTAGAAAGCAGTGACCTTGTGGGAGATCAGATTCTGAGGAAAGGTGAGAGTAATGGATAGTAAATAGTTGTAGTATGTGAGAGAATAGTGTTAACCACTATAGTAATAGAGTTCAGGAAGCCATGAAGTGGGTTAAGATCTGAGAGGGCTGTTGTGTATTATTTACAATTGTATGGAATAGCTATTATTTACACTAATATTAGAGCAAAAATTGTATGACAGAATCTATGAGATCTAGATAACAAGAATAGGAAGTGTAGGACCTGGAGTAGTGTGCTAATGGAACAAAAATGAAGTGAAGGACAGTAAAGTAGCATTATACTATGAATGAGATAACAGACTAAATCTGCCAAATGATACAATATAACCAGTCAAGCAAAGCAAACTATACAGAAAGAAGAGGAATACAAAAATACTATTAACACAAAAGATGTAAGAATAGTAGAAAAATAATAATACAAATGTGCAATAACTTGCAGGTTCTCTGTAATAGCAAAGTGAAATTTGTCTCACTTTCTCAGCTGTCGGGATGCCCCCTCTTTGAGACCAACTCTGGTCTTTTCACAGTTCCAGGTTTTTTGTCTCACTTGTAGGTATTTAAAAAGAAAAAAGAAAAAGTGGGGGAGGGGAGCAGAAGAAGGAAGGAAGAAGAAATAATATTGGAAAAAAGGAAGAAGGAATAAAACCAGAAAGAAAGAAAGAAAGAAAGAAAGAAAGAAAGAGAAGCAAAAGGAATTGAGAAATATAAAAGTAATAAGAATTAGAGCCTGGAGGAAGATGGCAGCATGATAGGAGGGAGCAGATTCTACTTCCTCTTACGCTCAGGAGAAAAACTAACGGATCTACGTAGGAACAGAGCAAAAAGCCAACAATATCACAAGATCTATGAAAATAGGACATCAAAAATTATAGCAGACATTTAAAAATGGGACGGTAAGGAGACTGCTTCAGGATAATAATGGCCCAGGATTCAGTGCAGGGACCAGGGAGGTATCAGCCCCAGGCCCAGTGCTCCTGGGTCTGCCTCAGGGCACTTGGGAGAGAACGGGGTCAACTGCTCCCTCCCCCACCAAACAAAGATTGAGCAGCACCAGGAGAGGCCTTATTGCTTGAAGGCACAGAGAGGGCAGTGAGGACTGAGAGACAATCACACAGGGGCTGCGAGCACCCACGCATAGCCCTGGGAAGAATGTTCACCCCAGACTGTGTGACCAAGTGCAGCCTGGCCATGCGCCCATGCCCCCAACCCAGAGAAAGTGTGTTTTTTTGGAAGATCCAGACCCCACAGCACTGAACATGGAAAAGACACGGGTGCTCACAGGATCCTGGAGCCCGAAGTGGTGAGCGTGCTTGGGAGTGTCCAGACCCACACCCAGGGCCCTGTGGAGAAGCACCAGACCAGCTCTGGGAAGAGTTTGAGGCTAGCCCTGGGGACAGTACTCAGAGGCTGACTGAGTTCTGACTGGGAAGGGAGAAAAGCATTCCAATAGCGCCTCAGCCTGCTGAAGCCAGCAAGACCAGAAAAACTGGTTTGGCCAGTTAGAAATCAACATGAGGTTTTTGTTGTTGTTGTTGTTTGATTGTTTGATTTTATCTTTTTTTAAGTAAAAATACTAAGAATTAAAAAATAAAAATTACTTTAAAAATCAAATAAACAAACAAACAAAAAAAACCTCTTGCTGGTTTCAAACTGGCCAAACCAGTTTTTCTAGTCCTGCTGGCTACAGCAGGCTGAGGGGTGATTGGTTTCACTTTTCTCCCTTCCTTTTCAGCTCTCAGTCAGCACATGCTATCCCCAGGGCTAGCTGCACATTCTCACCAGAGCTGGTGTGGTACCTCTCCACAGGGCCTTGAGTGTGGGATCCAGGCCTTCCTAAGCACACACTTTTCCAGGGTTTATGGGTATTGGCTCCGGGTCTTCCACAAAACACACTTTCCCTGGGTTGCAGGTGCCACAGCACAGCCAGGCTGCCTTTGGTTGAACAGGTTTGGGCACACACTCTTCCCAGGGCAATGAGTGGGTGCTCACAGCCCCTGTGTGTTTGCAACTTAGTCCTTATTCCCCTCTCTGCCACTTCAAGCAATCAGGTCTCTCCTGGTGCTCCTCAAACCTTGTTTGGCAGAGGAGGGAGCAGTTGACCCAGCTGTCTACCAAGAGCCCTGTCGCAGACCTGGTGAGCACCGGGCCTGGGGCTGTAGCCTCCCTGTTCCCCGTGCTGATCCCTGGGCCTTTATTGTCCTGAAGCACTCTCCTTACCATCTGGTTTTACAATGTCCGCTACAATTTTTGATCTCCTATTTTCATATATGCTGTGGTACTATTGCTCTGTTCCTCCATAGATTAGCTAGGTTTTGCTCCCACGTGTAGGGAAAAGTGGAATCTGCTCCCTCCTACCACACCACCATTTTCCCTCCACTGGGCATGGGTTTATTTCTAAGCTCTATTCTGATTAATTGGTCTATATGTCTTACATGCCCTTACCATGTTGTCTTGATTACTATCGCCTTATAGTATAGTTTGATATTAGATAGCATGATTTCTCCAACTTTGTTCTACCTTTTCAAGATTACCATAGCTATTCTGGGTCTTTTGTGGCTCCATATTAATTTTTGATTATTTATTCTAATTTTTTGAAATACAAAATTAGTATCTTGATAGGAATTGAATTGAAGCTATAAATATCTTTGCAAAATATAGACATTTTAACAATGTTAATTCTTGTCCATGAACATGGTACATGCTTCCACTTATTTGTATCTTCAATTTCTTTCTTCAGTCTTATAATTTCCTTAGTACAGGTCTTTTACATTCTTGGTTAATTTTACCCCTAGGTATTATTCCTTTGATTCAGTCGTAAATGAATCTGTTCTCTTAGTTTCCATTTCTGTTAGTTCATTATTTGTATATAAAAATGCAACTGATTTCTGTAAATTTATTTTGTATTCTGCTCCTTTTTGAATTCATTTAACAGTTCTACTAGGTTTTTGGTGGAATCTTGAGGGTTCTCTATATACAATAACATGTCATTTACAAATAATAACAGTTTTACTTCTTCCTTTCCTATTTGAATGCCTTTCATTTCTTCTTCTTGTCTGATTGCTGTGGCTAAGACAACTGTATTCAGTAAGAGTGGTGAAAGTGGATATCCTTGTCTTGTCCCTCATCTTAAGGAAAACATTTTTAGTTTCTGCCCATTGAGTGTGATGTTTGCTGTATGTTAGTCATGTATGTTCTTTATTCTATTGAGATATTTTCCTTCTAGTTCCCCTTTTCTGGGTTACCATAAATGGGTGCTGGATTTTACTAAATTCTTTTTCTGCATCTATTTAATGCAGTGTATCATATTTATTAATTTGCAGATTTTCTTTATTTTTTTCATCCTTGATGTTTTATTGTTTATGCTATTACAGATGTTCCATTTTCCCCCAACACTGCCCTCCACACACACTACCTCCCACCTCCATTGTCAGTCCCCACACTGTTGTCCATGTCCATGAGTCCTCATATACGTTCTTTGACTAATCCCTCCAATTTCTTTCAACCAGTCCCCACCTCTCCCCTCCACTCCCCTCTTACAGCTTCCAGTCTATTCTCTGATTCTGTGCCTCTGGTTCTATTTTGATCACTAGTTTATTTTGTTTATTAGAACCCTTTTATAAGATCATATGATATTTGTCTTTCACCTTGCATCCTCAGAATAGATCCCAATTGATCATGGTGTATGATATGTTCAATGCACTGCTGGATCTACTTTGCTAATATTTTGTTGAGGATTTTAGCATCTGTGTTCATCACAGATATTGACCTATAATTTCCTTCCTTTGTAGTATGTTTATCTTGCTTTGGATTTAGGATGATATTGGCATCCTAAAATGAGCTTGGGAGTCTTACCTCCTATTGAATTTTTTGGAATAGTTTGACAAGGATAAATGGTAGTTCTCCTTTGAATGTTTGGTAAAGTTCTACTCTGAATCTGTCTGGTCCAAGACTTTTCTTTGTTAAGAGTATGTTGCTTACTGCTTTAATTTTATTAGTTGTAACCAACCTTTTCCACTTTTATGATTCTTTCTGATTCAGTTTTGGAACTTTGTACATTTCTAGGAATTAATCCATTTCATCCAGATTGTCTAATTTTTTGGAATGTAGGTGTTTATAATATTTTTTTACATTTTTATATTTATGTGGCATCAGTTGTTACTTCTTTTATTTCTGATTTTATTTATCTAAGTCTTTTCCCTTTTATTCTTTATGAGTCTCATTAAAGGTTTGTTGATCTTCCTTATCTTTTCAAAGAACCAGCCCTTGATTTCATTGATCTTTTGTATTTTTAGATTCTATTTTGTTTACACCTCCTGTGATCTTTATTATTTTTCTCCTTCTACTCACTTCATGCTTTGTTCTTCTTCTTCTAGTTTTCTAGGTGTATAGTTAGAGAGTTTATTTGATATTTTTCTTATTTCTTGAGGTAGGCCGGTATTCTATGAATTTCTCTCTTAGGACTGTTTTCACTGTGTCCCATAGGTTTTGTTTTTTTGTGTTCTCATTTTCATTTTTCTCAAAATAATTTTTTATTTCTTCTTTGGTCTCTTTTGGAGCCTATTCATTGTTTAGTAACATTATTCAGCCTCCATGCATTTTTGTGTTTTTCAGTTTTTTTCTTTTGATTTATTTCTAGTTTCATACAATTATGGTCAGAGAAGATGTTTGATATGATTTTAATATTCTTAAATTTATTGAGACTTGTTTTGTATCTTAATATCTGGTCTATCCTAGAAAATGTTCTGGGTGAAATTGAAAGAAATGTACATTCTGAAGATATCAATTAAATCCATCTACTCTAATGTATTATTTAAGGCTACTATTTCCTTGTTGCTATTCTGTCTGGTAGATCAATTCCTCGATATCATTGGGGAATGTTAAAATGTCCTATTATGACTGTATTAATGCTGATCTCTCTCTTTATGTCCATCAATATTTGCTTTAAATATTTATGTGCTTCTATGTTGGGTGCATATATGTTTACAGGAATTATAGGCCTTTTAGATCAGTCCCTTTTTTTTATTATGTGCACTAACATGTGGCCCATCCTAGAAAATGTTCTATGTTCACTTGAGAAAAATGTACATTTTACTGCTTTGGGGTGAAATGCTCTGAAGACCTCAGTTAAATCCATCTACTCTGATTTGTCATTTAAGGTCCATTGTTTTGCTTTTGTCTTCAAAATCTATTCATTGATGTTAGTGTGGTGTTAAAATTACCTAATATGACTATATTACTATTGATCTATCCCTTTATTTTCATCAACATTTGCTTTATATATTTAGGTACTCCTATATTGTTGATGTATAAATGTTTACAAGGGTTATATCCTCTTGTTTTATTCATCCTTTTATCATTATGTAGTGACCTTCTTTGTCTCGTATTATAGCCTTTGTTTTAAAGCCTATTTTGTCTGATATAATTATTGCTACCCCAAATCAATATATTTGCATGAAATATATTTTTCCAACTTTTTACTTTTAGTCTATATCTTTTATTTTGAAGTGGCTCTCTTTTAGACAGCATATATTTGGGTCTTGTTTTCTGAATGCATTCAGCTATCCTGTGCCTTTTGATTGGAGTATTGAAACCATTTACATCAAAAAGTGATTATTAATAGGTACATACTTACTTCCATGTTATGTTTATAACTATGTTCCTCTGTTTTTTTTTGTTTTAATTCTTCTTCTTCTTAAAGAAGACCAATTAATACATCCTGTAATACTTGTTTGGTACTAATAAACTCTAGCTTTTTATTGTCTGGGAAGCTTTTTATTTCTCATTCAATTTTCAATGATAGCTTTGCTGAGTAATGTAATCTTGGTCATTGATCTTTGCTTTTCATCACTTTGAATATTTCACGTCATTCCCTTCTGGCTTGAACTGTTTCTGTTGACAAATCAGCTGACAGTCTTATGGGAGCTCCCTTGTAGGTTACTGTTTTATCTTACTGCTTTTAAGATCCCTTCCTTGTCTTTAAGCTCTGCCATTTTAATTATGATGTGATGGTCCTCTTTGGCTCCAACTTGATTGGGACTCTGGGCTTCCTGGACATGTGTGTCTTTTTTCTTCACTTGGTTAGGAAAATTCTTGGTCATTATTTCTTCAAATAGGTTCTCAATCCCTTTTTTCTGTCTCTTATCCTTCTGGTACCCCTATGATGTACATGTTGTTATATTACTTCATGTTGTCCCAAAGATCCCCTAAACTATCCTCATTTTTTTTTATTATTTTTCTTCATTTTCATGCTCTGACTGGGTGTTTTCTGCTACCTTGTTTCCCAAATCATTGATTTAATGCTATGCTTCATTCAACTTAGTGTTTATTCCTTCTAGTGTAGTCTTTATTTCAAATATTGTATTCTTAATTTCTAACTGGCTCTTTTTCATGGTTTCTATGTCCTTTTACACGAGCTTAAAGTTCTAAGTTCCTTGAAGTCCTCACTAAGTTTTTTGAGCATCCTAATAACTATTTCTTTTAACTCAATATCTAGTAAATTGCTTGTCTCTGTTGCATTTAGTTCTCTGTCTGGAGATTTATTTTGTTCTCTTAGGGGTATATTGCTTTGTCTCCCATTTTGGCTGCCTCCTTCTGTTTGTTTCTCTGTATTAGGTAGATTTTTTATGTCTTCCAGTCTTGGTAAGTTGGCTTAATATAGTAGATGTCCTGTTGGACCCAGTAGCAGTCTTTTGATCACCTGAACTAGATGCTTTAGGAATGTGTCTTGTGAGAGTTTTTTGAGCCCTTCTGTTGTAATTGAGTCTTGATTCCTATTAGCCTGTTCATGTGTGGCATCAACCCTCAGACTGACTGACTAAAGGCAGACACCAACCACAGTGTACAAGCTGCTGTACAGGAGCTGCCAAAGGAAGTAGAAGTTACCTGAGCAGTGTTTTGTGCCTGCTGAGATCTTTCCCTGGATATGCCACTCACAAAGCTAATTTGATCCTGCTCTAATGTTGTTTGAAGCTCTCCACTGGATTTGTCTCTTGGGCTTTTTGGGAGGGATTCTGGTACAGGTCAATGTCAAACACTACTTATGGATAGCCCCGGCAGCCATTTTGAGCTACAAAATGATCCACAGTTTATGTCTGCCTCTGCTGGACCTTGCTGTGCATGGGAAGGACCACAATGTGCACCAACACTGGCTTCCACCAGCACTGAGCCCAGAAACAGGTCAGCAAAAAGCCCAAGGAATCCTGAGTTCTGCCTCTTCCTGCCTCCACCTGTCAACTCCATGTTGGGTTCAGTTGCTGAAAGAGCCTCTGGTGGTACTCAAGGTGAATAAGATAACTTCTCAGTGAGTCACCAGGTAGGGGCAAGTGGTGTTCACCAGATTTATACAGGTTCAAGCTTGATGCCAGTGCTGTGTCTAAGGCTATTCAGCAAATGTCCCAGGTTATACCAAGTATAGCTATCACTTTTTGGGTGCTTGCACACTTTGTGGTGGGGCATTGTCTCAGTGAGTCATCAGGGTGAGGCCAGTAAAATTTATCAGGCCCAAACAGACCAATATTTGGCTGTGTGGAGGCAAAGGTTTGCACTGGTCATGCATGTGAGGGAAAATGGCCCTCATCCTAGGGCCACACAACACAGTCTGTACTGGATTCTGCCCAGACTACTTGGATAGCATCAGCTAAGCAGAGTGGGGTTACTGTGAGTTGGGAGGGTGGGTCTAGCGGATCTCCTGCTAGAAGAAGGTGTCTGTTAGGCTTGAGGAAAGGTGGGCAGAGTGGCCCAACCCAGAGCCACACAAGGCACTCTTTCTCAGATTTTGCCCAGACTTCCTCAGCAGGACAGGGCCACCAAGATTCTGGATGGTGAGGCTTCTGCAAGACTGGAGGGTGGTGTAATCAAATCTGATGTGAGGGAGAAACACAAGTCAGTTTCATGGAAAGGTGGGGGAAATGGCCTCCACTCTAGAGCCACACAACTCAGCCATTAATTCTTACAATGAGTCCAATGACCTCTACATCCTGGCCAAAGCAGCTTACTCCTCAGCAAAGTGCAAGCTCTACAGGGTGGGGCTACAGGGAGGAGAGTGCTCCACCCAAGAAAGGTGGTGCCTGTGGTGTGGAAGAGGGACTCAGTACAGGAATCCTGATATCTGTCCCTTCAGATTTCTACCCAGAGCCACAAATCCCAGTCTTCCTTAAAATGACTCTAGTATGCTCTGTCCTCTCTCCACTGGAGACCAGGGTGTGTGGCTGTGAGGGAGATTTTGTTCATGGACACTTTAAGTGGTGCCTGTGTCTCTAGCAGACTCTTGCCTCTCCCTGACGGACAGAATCCCCACTGACTTTCACAGCCAGATGTGATATGGATGCATCTTCCAAACTCTGATGTTCTGGGCTGGCAGCCTGGTATGTGGTTGACATACCATACTCCTTAGGGTAAACCTTTGCAGCTGAGATATCCCTCTGGAATTTCAGCTTCCTGCGTGAGTGGGCACAGCCCTGTTTGCATCTCGACCCTTCCTCCCAGTCTCGATGTGGCTTCTTCTATAAATCCTTGGTCATAAGACTTGTTCATTTAGTCTTAGTTGATTATTTAGGTTGATCATTCTATATTTTAGTTGCAATTCCAGTTTGGTCCTGGGAGGAGGTGAGTGTATCTTCTACCTATTCTACCACCATCATGAATCTGGATAGGCAACCACCTTTTTTATGTAACTTAAGCATGTTCTTGTGGAGCTTCTTCCAAACCCAACCTAGAAGATGTCTTCTTCTCTTATTATAACTAAAGACCATTTCTATTAAATTTCCTTCCACTTCTGAGTCTTTGTATTTGCCTAGACTCACATGCTAAACAACATCATCTTTATCTTCTCTAATCTTGATCCAAGGCCCTTTGAGACAATCGTAATCTCTGACAATTTTTAAGGTTAATTGGAATGTAATCTTTCACAATAATGAAAGCACCTAACTTTCATTCAGTACTGACTCTGTGCTAAAAACTGCTAATTGCTTCCAGTATGTTATGTTTTATAATCTGTACAATAGCTGCAGGATGTGCTATTATTACTCCCACTTTGTTGAAAGAGCTGAGGTCATATCTCTAGAAGGCAGAGCCCATCATCCTAAGCACACTGTTTCTGGAATGAAAAGAATTGAAGGTTCATGCCTTTGCTAGACTTTCAGTAGTCCAGAACAGCCCTGGTCACCCATTTAAGAGGTCAGGAAACATCACTTCCTGCCCTAACATTCACAGAAAAGTCCTTTTGCTTAGGAAAGTGACATTTGCTACTTTAAATCTTCTGGGTTCTATGCAGTGAAACAAATTTTTTACCATTATTTTATTTTTTGAGCCACTATTTTTTTTTTAAATTATAGACTAGAAGTACTGTGTGTTCCATGAACAATCATCTTAACTGATGTTATTCCAAAGCTTGACATCATTCACACTGACACATGCTGGTAATGAATTATGCGAGTGAATAGAGTTATAATGAAGTGACACTAGGGAAAGATTAAATTGGAATCTGAACTAACACCAGCTAAGAGACCCTACTTCCACTTTATTATTATTATTATGTTTAATAAATAATCATTTGTGTTCAGAGGAAAGGGAAACAATTGGAGACCCAGCAGGGAAGCCCATAAAAGAAATGTTTTTAAACCTTGAAAAAGAACATGTTTGTTCAAACTCAGAGCTGATATTTTTTATTATTATTCAAAATGAATGCAGGAATTGTCAAATACCTAGAGGTATTCAGAGGCATAAAAGTGTAGCTACAGTTTTCAGAGGAGGCAGAGGCACACCTCTCCTACTCTTTCTCTCAGCCAAGTCTGGGCTAATGAAGGTAAGAGAGTCCATGCTTCAAGGTGGTAGTTGGTACATTGGGTTAACATGTGTACCACCTGATGCATTAAATTGATAGCTCTTCTCTGTCTACCAAATACTCAGAAATACTCCAGTCTCCCATGAGGAAAATGAGCATAATCTATCCAGACTAAAGAGATTAGGCATTTGCGAGAACACCTTAAAGAATAGACCTATCCTCAATAAAGAAGGCAGAAAGTGGGCCTGAACATCCAAGCAAAGAATAACTGAGGGATAACTTACTATTGGTTTGTTTTGGGGGTTTTTTATTTTAATTGTTGTTCAAGTACAGTTTTCTATCTTTTACTCCCAGCCCAGCCCACCCCTCAGCCCTCTCCACCTCCCTCCCATTTCCACTCCCCCCTAGTTTTTGTCCATGTGTCTTTTATACTTCTTCCTGTAAACCTTTTCCCTTTTCCCCTGAAATTCCAACCCCTCTCCCCTCTGGTCACTGTCAGCCTGTTCTCTATTTCAGTGTCTTTGGTTATATTTTGCTTGTTGGTTTGTTTTGTTCTTTAGGTTTCTGTTGAAGGTGAGATCATATGGTATTTCTCTTTCAGCCCCTGGCTTATTTCACTTAGCATAATGCTTTCGAGTTACATCCATGCTGTTGCAAACAGTAGGAGCTTCTTTTTTCCTTCTATTGCATAAAATTCCAATGTGTAAATGTACCATAGTTTTTTGATCCACTCATTTACTGATGGACACCTAGGTTGCTTCCAGCACTTGCTTATTGTAAGTTGTGCTGCTATGAACATTGGGGTGCAGAGGTTCTTTTAAACTGGTGTTTCAGGGTTCTTAGGATATAATCCTAGCAGTGGAATTGTTGATTCAAAAGGCAGATCCATTTTTAGTTTTCTGAGGAAGTTCCATACTGCTTTCCATAGTGGTTATACCAGTCTGCAATCCCACCAACAGTGCATTAGGATTCTCTTTTTCTCCACAACCTCTCCAAAACCTGTTGTTTGTTGCTTTGTTTATGATGGCCATTCAGACTGGTATGAAGTGGTATCTCACTGTGGTTTTAATTTGCATCTCTCTGGTAGCAAGCGATACTGAGCATCTTTTTCATGTGTCTCTGGATCCTCTGTGTGTCCTCCTTAGAGAAGTGTCTGTTCAAGTCCTTTGCCCATTTTCTAATTGGGTTGCTTGTCTTAGAGTTGTGTGAGTTATTTATATATTTTGGAGATTAAACCCTTGTCTGAGGTATCACTGGCAAATATGTTTTCCCATACAGTTGGTTCTCTTTTCCTTTTAATACTGTTTTCTTTATCAGTGCAGAAGGTTTTATTTTGATGAGATCCCATTTGTTTATTCTTTCCTTTATGTTTCTTGCTCTAGGGGACATATCAGTGAAAATGTTGCTGCATGAAATATCTGAGATTTTCCTGCCTGTGTTCTCCTCTAGGACTTAATGGTGTCGCAGATTATATTTAAATCTTTTATACACCTCAAGTTTATTTTTGTGTAGGGTGTAAGTTGGTGCTCGAGTTTCATTTTTTTGCACATAGCTGTCCAGTTCTCCCAACACCATTTGTTGAAGAGGCTATTGTTACTCCATTTTATGTTGTTGCCCCCTTTGTCAAATATTAATGGACTATAGAGACTTGGGTTTATTTCTGGGTTTTCTGTTCTGTTCCATTAGTCCATGTGCCCATTTTTATGCCAGTACCAGGCTGTTTTGATTATAGTGGCCTTGTAATACAGTTTGATATCAGGTATTGTATTCCCTCCTACTTTGATCTTTTTTCTTGAAATTACAGCAGTTATTCTGAGTCATTTATGGTTCCAGATAAATTTTCAAAGTGTTTGTTCTATACCTTTGAAATATACCATTGATACATTAATAGGTATTGCATTGAATCTGTAAATTGCTTTCAGTAGTATGCACATTTTGATGATGTTAATTCTTCTGATCCATGAACATGGTAAATGTTTCCATTTGTTTGTGTCTTCCTTAATATCTTCTTCCTTCAGTGTTGTGTAGCTTTTGGAGTACAGGGCTTTTACCTCCTTGGTTAGTTTTATCCCCAAGTATTTTATTATTCTTGTTGCTATATCATATGGGATTTTTTTTCCTGTTTTCTCTTTCTCATGTTTCATTGTTGGTATACAACAATGCCTTTGATTTCTGAATATTGACTTTGTATTCTGCTGTTTTGCCAAATTAATTTATTAGGTCAGTGTTTTGGTGGAGTCTATAGGCTTTTCTATGTACACTATCATGTCATCCACAAACATTGACAGTTCTGTTTCTTCTTTTCCAATTTGGATGCATTTTCTTTCCTTTTCCTGTTTGCTTGCTGTGGCTAAGACTTCCAATACTATATTGAATAGAAGTCGTGAAAGTGGACAACCTTGTCTTTTTCCTGATCTTAGTGGAAAAGATTTTAGTTTTTTCCCATTGAGGATGATGTTGGTTGTAGGTGTCTCAAATATGGCCTTTATTATATTGAGGAATTCTCCCTCTATTCCCACTTTGCTGAGTGTTTTTTATCATAAATGGGTGCTGTGCCTTATCAAATACTTTTCCCACATCTATTGATATGATCATGTAATTCTTGTCTTTGCTTTTGTTTATGTGATGTGTTACACTTACTGATTTGAGAATATTGAACCATCCTTACATCCCTGGGATGAATCCCAATTGGTCATGGTGTATGATCTTTTTAATGTATTGTTGGATGCAGTTTGCTAATACTTTGCTGAGGATTTTAGTGTCTAAATTCATTGGCGATATTGGCCTGAAGTTTTCTTTCTCTGTTGTGATTTTATCTGGTTTGGGGATTAGGATGATGCTGGCTTCATAAAAAGAGTTTGGGAGTCTTCCATCATTTTGGATTTTTTGGAATAGTCTGTGAGGGATAGGGGTTAGCTCTTCCTTAAATGCTTTCTAGAATTCTGCTGTGAAACCATCTGGCCCAGGGCTGTTGTGTGTCGGGAGTTTTTTTATTGCTACTTCAATTTCATCTGCTATTGTAGGTCTGTTTAGGCTTTCTGCTTCTTTTTCATTGACTTTTGGAAAATTACTTTCATGTAGAAATTTGTCCATTTCACCTAGGTTTTCAAATTTCTTGGCATACAGTTCTTCATTGTAATTTCTTACAATCATTTGTATTTCTGTGATGTCCGTTGTAATCTCTCTTCTTTCATTTCTGATTATATTTATTTGGGTCTTCTCTCCTTTTTTCTTGATGAGCCTGCTTAGAGGCTTGTTGATTTTGTTTATCTTTTCAAAGAACCAGCTCCTGGATTCATTGATCCCTAGTTATGTTATTTAATTCTGCTCTGATATTGGTTATTTCCTTCCTTCTACTTGCTCTAGGCTGTCTTTGTTATTGTTCCTTGAGTTTTTTTAGGCATGGGCTTAGGTTGTTTGTTTGAAATGTTTCTATGTCTTTTAGGTAGGCCTTTATAGCTATGAACTTCCCTCTCAGGACTGCCTCCATTGTGTCCCATAAGTTTTGTATTGTAGTGATTTAATTTTTCTTTGTTTGCAGAAACTTTTTAATTTCTCCCCTTATTTCATTCTTGACCCATTCATTGTTTAATGGCATGCTATTCAATCTCCATGATTTTGAGTGTTTGGCGTTTATTTTCCCCTTGGGGTTGGTTTCTAGTTTCAGTTCCTTGTGGTCAGAGAATATGTGTGATATGATTTCAATTTTCTTGAATTTGTTAAGGCTTGTTTTGTGTCCTATCAAGTGATCTATCTTTGAAAATATTCCATGTGAATTTGGAAAGAATGTGTACTTTGCTTCTTTGGGATGAAGGGCTCTATATATACCACTTAAGTCCATTTCCTCTAGGGCATTGTTCAATGCCACAATATCTTTGTTGATGTTTTGTTTGGAAGATCTATCCATTTTGACAGTAGGATATTAAAATCCCCTACTATAATTGTGTTGCTGTCTAAGATTTTCTTTATGTATTTGGGTGCTCCTATGTTGGGTGCATATATATTAAAAATATTTATGTCTTCTTGGTGTATTCTTTCCTTGAGTATTATGTAGTTACCTTCTTGGTCTCTCTTTATGGCCCTTTTTTGGAAATCTATTTTGTCTGATATGAATATTGCTACCCAAGCTTTTCTTTCCTGTCCATTTTCTTGGAATATTTGTTTCCAGCCCTTCACTTTCAGTCTGTGTAGGTCTTTTGTCCTGAGGTGGATCTTTTCTAGACAGTATATGTGTGGGTCATGCTTATTTTTACCCATTCAGCTATTCTGTGTCTTTTCATTAATGCACTTAATCTATTTACATTTCCAGTTATTGTTAATAGGTACTTATTCATTGCCATTTTCATACCTGTGTCACTCTCTCCCCTCACCTCTCTCTCTCTCTTCCTTTTCTTAAAGCGGTCCTTTTATCTTCTCTTGCAGAGCTGGTTTGATAGAGGTGTATTCTTTTAGACTTATTTTGTCTGAGAAACTCTTTATTTGACCTTCTATCTTGATTGAGAGCCTTGCTGAGTAAAGTAGCCTTGGTTGCAGGTCTCTGGTTGTCATTACTTGGAATATATCCTGCCATTCTCTTCTGGCTTGGAGCATTTCCATTGAGAAGTCAGCTGCTAACCTTATTGGGGCTCCCTTGTATATTACTTCCTGTTTCTCCCTTGCTGCTTTTAAGGTTCTCTCTGTGTCTTGGTATTTTGTCATTTTAATATGGTATGTCCTGAAGTGGGCCTCTTTGGGTTCCTCTTGATTGGGACTCTCTGTGTTCCCTGGATTTGTGTGACTTTTTCTCTCTTCATATTAGGGAAGTTTTCCATCATTGCTTTTTCAAATAGTTTTTCTACCCCTTGCTCTTCTTCTCCTTCTGGTATCCCTATTATACAAATATTATTATGTTTCATATTGTCTTGCACTTCTCTTAATCCCTCTTTATTCTATCTTAGCCTCTTTTCCTTTTCTTCATCTTTTGGGTGTTTTTTTCTACTTTGTCCTCCAGCTCTCTGATCTGATCTTCTGCTTCATTGATCCCGCACTTGATTCCTTCTGCTGTGTTCTTCAGTTCAGAAATTGTATTCTTTATTTCCCCTTGGCCCTTGTTGATAGTTTCTATTTCCTTTTTCATGTTGATATAGTTTGCACTGAGTTCATTGTACTTTCCCTATAGTTTCTGATTGTTCATTGTGAGCTCATTGAGCTTCCTGATAACCATTGCTTTGAATTCAATACCTGACAGTTGAGTTGCCTCTATTTCATTTAGCATTCTTTCTGAGGCTTCCCCCTTTCCTTTCATTTGGGGATTGTTTCTTTGTCTTCCCATTGTTTGTGAGAGTCTTCTTATTAGCTTCACCTTCTTAAATTGATCTGTTCTGGCTCACTGGATTTATGGTGTGAACTTCTGTGATAGAATACCTATAAAATTCTGTGGTGCAGTCTCCTTTTTCTCCTGAGCTCACTAGTCTTGGGCTGTCATTTAAGTTGGCTCTGTGTTTGTGTTTTGATTGTTGTTGGGTCTTTCTTTGTGGGTCCTTCCCACCAGCTGGGTAACTGAGGGTCACTGTGTCTTCCACCACTTGTTTTTTGTTGTGCTTGTGAGGCCAGGTTGTGTTGAACCTGGTTCTTCCTTGTGTACAAGGTTTTGAGGATTCTCTCTTGCTCTTGTTCAGTTGTTTGTACTGGGTAGTGTCTCTACTATTTAGTTGTATTTCCAGATAAGTTCTGGGTTGAGTTAGTGTGTCTTCCACTCCCTCTTTCACCTTCTGTTTTTGTCAGTTAGTGGTTCCTTTGTTGTTGGGTTTCCTCTTCCAGTTAGTATCTTGGTGTTTACTGCTTCCATATACTCTTTTTTGTGATCATTTGGAGGGGGAAGGCAAAATGTTTTCAGACAGCAAGAGAGTATTCTATGATATTTACAGTACCAGCTGATAGAGAAGAGATAGGAGATCCTTTGGCTATGTATAGTGTTAACTGTGATCTTCTATCCAACTAGCTAATTTTTAGAAAGGATGGAAAGAAAATAAAACTCTTGTTGGGGAGGGAAGGATTGTGAGTTGGATCTAGAAAGCAGTGAGCTTGTGGGAGGCCAGATTCTGAGGAAAGGTGAGAGTAAAGGATAGTAAATAGGTGTAGTGTGTGAGAGAATAGAGTTAACCACTACAGTAATAGAGTTCAGGAAATTGTGAAGTGGACTAAAATCTGGGATGGGTGTTGTGAAGTATTTACAACTGTACGGGACAGCTATTATGTACAATAATATTGGAGCAACAATCATATGACAGAGTCTATGTGATCTAGATAACAAGAATGGGGAGTATAGGACCTTGAATAGTGTGCTAATAGGGCACAAGTGAAGTGAAGGTCAGTGAATTAGCAATACATTCTAAAAGGGAGATCAGGGGAAGTCTGTCAAATGATACAATATAACCAGCCAAGCAAAGCAGACTATACAGAAAGAAGAGGAATACAAAAATACTATTAACACAAAAGATGTAAGAACAATGAAAAAATACTAATAATACAAATATGCAACAACTTGCAGGTTCTCTGTAATAGCAAAGTGAAATTTGTCTCACTGTCTCAGCTGTTGTGATGCCCCTTCTTTGAGTCCAACTCTGGCCTTTTCACACTTCCAGGGTTTGTGTGTGTGTGTGTGTTTATTGTTGTTGGTTTCATTTGTAGGTATTTTAAAGAAAAGGCAGAAAAAGGAAAGAAGAAGAGGTAAAACTGGAAAGAAAGGAAGAAGGAATAAAACAAGACAGATGGAAAGAGAGGAAAAAGAAATTGAAAGAGAAAAAAATAATAAAATTAAAAAATAAAATTTGTTAAAAAAATAAAAACAGAATAAAATAAAAAAGCCTCTTGGTTTCAAAGTGGCCAGACTGGTTTTTCTGGTCCTGCTGGCTGCAGCAGGCTGAGGGGCAATTGGTATGGCTTTTCCTCATTCCTGATCTGCACTCAGTCAGGTGCGGGCACTCTCACTGGAGCTATCCTAGCACCTCTCCTTTGCGGCTTGTGTGTGGGATACAGGTCTTTTCCTGGGGTTACCATTATGGGCTGGGGTGCAGGCATGTACACACTAGGCCAGGCTGTCTCACCCTTCCCAGTGCTATGGGGGTGTGCATGGTCTTCCGCACAACCTTCCATGCAACCTTGGGATTGCTGCCCAGCTGGGTGGTGGGGAAGCTGAAGTGATTGCTGCAGGAGAATTCCCCAAACAGTGTCTGTCTTTTCACTTTTCCTTTTTGAGAAATTCCTCCTACTCAAGCCTGTTGCTCCTTGCAGCAGCCTGGCCTCTCCCACAGCCCAGTTCTCCAGCCAGAACAGTGACTATCAGGGTCAGGCCCGTGACTGTGCTACTCTCAACTCTGCCAGTGTCCACAGACTCCATGGGTGCTTGCAGCCAATTATGTGTTTGCCACTTAGTCCTTATTCCCCTGTCTGCGACTTCAAGCAACCAGGTTTCTCCTGGTGCTGCTCAGACCTTGTTTGGCCAGGGAGGGAGCAGTTGCCCCAGCTCTCTCCCAAGGACTCTATGGCAGACCTGGCACTCTCTGGGCCTGGGGCTGCAGTGCCCTGGTACCCACGCTGGTCCCTGGGACCTTATTGTCCTGAAGCACTCTCTTTGCTGTCTGGTTTTTCACTTCTGCTACAATATTTGGTCTCCTATTTTCATATAAGCTGAGGCACTGTTGGTTGTTTGCTCTTTTACTCTGTCAATTGGCTAGGATTTTCTCCCATGTGTAGGGGGAAGTGGTCTCTCCTACCCTGCTCTCTCCTACCCTGCTCCCTCCTACCCTGACGCTATCTTCTCATCCCTAGCTATTATTGTTAAGTTGTTATCTACATGAGAGAAATTGTGTGTATCTGCATGGAACAGTTTATCTGCATGTAACTTAGGCAAGAAGAAACTGTGAGCAACAGTGTATTGATGTGTTGCAGCACTGCCTGGTGAACAGACAGCAGACGTGGTCCAGGGAGTATCATCAGTCACTAGAGAGAGTGTTCTGGGCTGTGGGTAAGTGACATGGAAGCAGGCAGAATGAGGCACCAACTGTACTATGACTTTGCACTCTTCCATCCACTTCTGGGAGGCCGCTATATCAGTCAGGGTCACACCAGCAGGTTACAGCACAGTCAAAATAGGACAATTCAAAGAAGTGTGGACAGAGTATAAGAAAATATCAAGTGGCTAATAATATTGGCTTCACAAGACTGAAAGAGCAAGAAAAGGGGGCACTCAGGAGATTCAGGAGGAAAAGTATGGACACACATCCTGGGAAAAGGTGTGATCTTTCACCTGGAGTCATAGCATGTCACAGGTACCCTTGAAGGGAGAAAGCCAAAGAAGTAACTGCCAGGATCACACCATCCTTTCTCTGTCTGATCTCTTTCTGGTACTCCCCATTTTACCACTCTAATCATAAGCCACTGGGAAAAAGAGTACTTCCATGTAATTTTTATAGATCATCTTCCTAGGGAAGAGAAGGCTGGATAGAGAATTTAAAGGGTCAAATGGAAGGTATCTAGCCAAGCATCATAAAAAAGAAGCCTAGAACATGCTTTAAAGTTAATGAAAGCCCATATTTAAATTCTGGGCCTGCCATTTGGAGCTGCATGACCATGAGCCAGTTACTTCCCTTCTCTAAGCTTCAGCTACTCCATCATTGAAATGACACTAGTATTTTCTACCTTGTGGAGTTGCTGTAAAGATTAAAGGTTATGTTAGACATCTCATGTGCCCTGTGGATTTCTTATGGGATTGAGCCCTAGTTGCACACAACAGTAACCAGTCCAATGACACAGCCTTGCATCACCTGCCTTTCTTCCCCACTTTATTCTTCCCTGCCACCCCCTATTTTTATTGCCTGACATCACATCTCAAAATAATCTAACTTCTTTCAACCTGTGATCTCAGGCTCTGCTTTAGTGGAAAGCCAACATAAAATTATAATGTTTGTACTCAGCACACAGTGGACACAGTAAATGGTGGTTCTGAGGATTATAATGATGATCCCTAATTGCTTGTATAAATCCTCAATATTTGGAAGGGAGTGACTTAGGTGGAAAGATTATCCATCAGAACACAAAGTAATTTGGCACCTAGTTCACATGTTGGTCTTTGTTGAGTTTGGTTAGTGTGTGGGGGTGATTGCTTCTTAGGACCCTGATAGTATTCTGAGGGCTCAGGCTAAAATATAAGCACCCCATGAGGCCCATGTCTCCCAAGGCCTGGCCCAAGACTCCAATCCTACATGCCCTGACATCTCTGCCACCATTCATTTTTCTAGGAGAAGACAGATTTCTCTGAAAACAAAAATGAACCCCACTGTCCAGGAAGCTTTCAGCAGCCCCATGGCTCTGGGACTCTTTTGGTCTTGTCAGTGCCAGGTTTGCAGGTATTGAGCTAACTCAGCCTGGAGCCTTGGGAAGAAGAGTAAGGAATGAAGAGTCTAATAAGCTATTTTGAGAGTTACCCATGGCTTCCAAAATTTCCATCTGTTTTTCTACCCTTCCACAGTCCAGCCCTGTCTTTGAAGCATTCTGTACCTGGAATCTAACCACATGAAAGGTCAGAATATAAACTCTTATTTTAACTGAGTCTACTGTTCTAAGCACTGGACAATGTGTTTATTTTATTTAAATCCTACAACAAGTCTTTGTGGCAACAAGCACTGTCTCCATTTTACAAAGAAAGTGAGGTTCAGAGAAATTATGTAACTTGCTCAAATAAGTAACTAGCATATATATAATTCAAACACAAGTTCATCTGATTCCAAAAGCAACACACTTTCCTCTGCTTGGAAAAAAAGAATAGTAATGCAAATAACCAGTTACATTTCAGTCAAGTGATAGAGAATGCTATGGAAATAATAGAAAACCAAAATAAATAAGAAGAAAGCAAGGAAAGGAAGAGAGACAAGAGGGGAGAGGAAATAAGGGGAAGGGACGAGAGAGACTTATTTTCATGACTTACATATTTTCAATCCCCCCTTGGTTTACTTCTTAGATGAAGAGCAGATAGAATAGTCCAAACAGCATAAAGGATGGGAGACAGGGCCCCAGCCCTGTCTTCTTCAAAGTAGCTTTGGAGAAGTCAAATCCAGGTCCCCCTTGACCTATGAGATGTTATAGGAACCCAAATGTCAGAGTGGGAAGTACAACACATACTATCTGAATGTAGCCCATACTCTAGTTTTCTAGCAAACAAAAGTTGGTGAAATGAATTAATGACATGTTTCCTCTGTACCCCTTTCTGTTCACTACTAAAAGGCTTGGTGTGACACTGTGAAAGGATTATAATTGCTTTCTTTCACTGGAGACATATGCTGTAACCCACATTTTTCCATTCTCATTTCATCTCATAAATTATAACAGGTACTATAACTTGGAAGTAGCATACAGCATACGCTGAATGTTTTTATGCCATTTCTCCATCCATAAAACTTTCATTAATTACTAACTGGGCCTATAAATTTGAGATCAGAATGCTTTGCACAGTGACTCTTTCCAAAAAAAGTGTTTTCCAAATCGCAACTTCCAAGAAGAGTTTAATGTAACCATAAATGCCCACTAAGAGCTGGCTGCTCTGCACATTCATTCTCCCAGCTTTGAGCTATATAAATGGGGAAGTTGTTATGAGATATTTTCTTGGTGTTCCAGGACCAGCTTTATTCATATTTCTTATAGGTTTCACAGCTGTGAGCTTTGGGCCCCAACTATGTGACACCAATAATGGTACCTTTATAGAAAGGCATTCTGTAGGGCTCTGGTGTGACCACTGATGTGTCTAAAAAGTGAAAATAAGCTTTAAGAATGTTGATTTTCTAGAAACAATGAAGCATGAAGTTCCATTGGCACTTCAGAAAATAGCTCCCTTTAAATACAACTGTATAATCTGATTTTGTAATTCATAATAATTTAACAACAATCATTCTTAGGTGAACTAAAATTTCTTCCTCTAGGCATCACACAGTGATTACCAAGACTGTGGGCTTAGCTAGCTCTGAGTTATAAATCATAGTGTCTCAGAATCTCCTTCTGAGTTACACTATACTTTTGAATCCTGATTTTGTGTGATGTTAAACACTACCATAGAAAAAGTGATAGATCTGTGAATACATTCAATAAAGGTTCTGATGAAGACATTGAAAGTCTACCACCATTCCATAACTCCAGCATAGAAGATGAAGTTGATTACTATGTTTCTCTTTTTAACTTGGGCAGTAGGAATCTTAGAAATGAACAGGCATCTCTTCAGTAGTAAATATCTAATATTCTCTAGTCACTATTTCTAGATCCTCCCATTCCCCCACTCCAGCAATCTTGACCTTGTGTCTTCATTTAAATTTTTCCTCATCCTGGGATTTATTTCATTACAGTACATCAATTGTATTTTACATGTTTTTAAAATCAAACTCCTATGCTTTGTGGAACTAAATAAATGAATACTGTCTATCAGATATTTATATTATTATCCCCTTGTAACTACAGCATATTGAATTACTTTCCAACTAACTTATGCATATATTTCAACACTTCAAATAACTTAACATCAAACATCTGGAATTAGATTCTGCTTTATGCTGGAAAACAAAAACATGTCTGAGTAGGTTAAGGAACTTATTGAAAAAATCAATAAACCTGGAGATTGTTCCATTATTAAGGTTCCATTTACAGTTCCAGTTTCACTAAAGGGAATGAGGGAGAGGCAGGAAGCTTTAAGTGTTCTCACCCATAGCAAGGAATTTCTCTGTCTGCTGTATTTCTTTTTCTGTGCCACTGCCCATTTTAGAGAATTACATGAAACTAGGCAGGAATGACTGATGTACGTCACTTTCAGACAGTTTTAGCAAGCACAGCCTTTCTGATTTTAGTTTCTTAAACATAATTGGCAGCTAAAAGTGGAGTTCTATGAACTAATACATTCTAGGAATCATCTAACTCTCCAAATATTTCCCATGGTTAATCAGCTTATGCCTCCTGTACATAGATGATTAAACAGAAGATGCTAAAGCAGCCCCAGACTTCTAGCAATAGTCCTGAACAAGAGAAAATAGGAGCCTCATGTGTACATGGCCAAGTAAGACATATTATAGTTAATATCAGTTTTGAAAAACAGTAAAATAAAAAGGTAGAGAATGTGTATCTTTGGGTTTGGCACTCAAATAAGAGGGTAGGACTAGTAACATAGATTTGGTGTCTCCACTTTAGAGGAAATAAGTGTGATTCAACAAGATCGTCAAGTCTTCAAGTGCTAGAAGGTAAAGTAGGAGTAAGATGGCCAAAAATAATCTGATAACAAAAGAAAACAACTAAAGTATCATCCATGAAGAAGTGTAAAGATATTCCATAATCTTAAGTAGAAGCAATCAGTATCATAGAGATCTCCCTTAATTTAATATCAAAATTCAATGCATTAGCAAGAATGTACTGGCCCTGGCTGGCATAGCTCAATGAATTGAGCACGGGCTGTGAACCAAAGCATCGCAGGTTTGATTCCCAGTCAGGGCACATGCCTGGGTTGCAGGCCACGGCCCCCAGCAACTTCACATTGATGTTTCTCTCTCTCTTTCTCCCTCCCTTCCCTCTCTAAGGATGAATAAAAAAACATAATATACCATCAGATTATGTTCTGGAGCTACGTAAGTTAATTATAACATATATTTAGAAAACAAGCAAGTAAGAATAGCCAGAAAAATCTGTAAAAGAAGGAGGGTTGGTAGAGATTGTTGTGGCTAGTCCTTTTGGTTATTAAAATTAATTACAAAACTTTACACAACAGAATACTATTAAGCCATAAAAAAGAAGAAAGTTTTATCCATTGTGACAGTATGGATGGACCTGGAGAATACTATGCTAAGTGAAATAAGCCAGTCAGAGAAAGAAAATACCATATGCTTTTGCTCATATGTGGAATCTAATAAACAAACTGAACTAACAAGCAAAACAGAGACAGACACATAGATATGACAGCTAATGGGCTAGTGGTTGGGGGAGATTAGGGGGTAGAGGGATTGTGCAAAAAGGAAAAAGGACTCATGGACACGGATAATAGTGTAGTGATTGCTGGGAGGAGAGGGCTAAAGGGGACTAATGGTAATGGAAAAATGCAGTAAAGGTTAAATTAAAAAACATTATGGGTTGATGTATAAATAAACATACATACAAATAGGAAATAGAAAATCAAGAAATACACCCAATTTCATATGGAAATTTTGTGTATAATAAAGGTAGTATTTCAAATTAGTATGAAAAAATAATTATTTAATAAGTTCTGTTGAAAAACTGGATAATTGCCCTGGCTTATGTAGCTCCTTGGATTGAGCATGGGCCTGTGAACCAAAGAGCTGCCAGTTTTATTCCCAGTCAGGACACATACTTGGGTTGCAGGCCAGTTAGTCAGTAGAGGACATGAAAGAGGCAACCACACTTTAATGTTTCTCTCCCTCCCTTCTTCCATTCTTCTCTCTCTAAAAATAAATAAATAAAATCTTTAAAAAAAGAAATAACTGGGTAACCACATAATTAAGATTGGATCTATTCTTTATACCATGCTCAGATATTTATTTCAAATGGATGAGGTATTTAACTGAAAAAAAAAGTACTACAAAAAAAGGGGTGAATTCCTCCATAATATGACAGCAGAGAAAACTTTCCTAACTATGACTTAAAATCCAAATGTAGTAAGGAAAATTATTTACATACTTTAAAATAAAAACAATCTCCAGGGAAGAAATAACCATAAAAATTTTCAAAAGCTGAATGGCAAATAGAGAATAAGATTACATGTAAACCCAAAAGTTTAATATTCTTACTATGTAAAGCTTTTATAAAATGGAAAAGATCAAGAAAAATTTCATTTAAAAAAATGGCAAGAAACTCAAAGATCCAGTTCAGAGAAACATTCCTTAAACATGAAAATATGTTCAGCCTCAACTATATCAAAGTCATAAAAATTAAAACTACACATATAATATTTTTCAATCAAATTGACAAATTTCCAAAAAGTTTGATAACATACTCTCAAAAAGTCAGTGGGTAAATGGGCATTCTTACAAATTGTTGGTGGGGATACCAAATAATAAAAAGCAATGTGAAAGGTAGTTTGACAGTATCTGGAAAAATTTCATGCACTTCTACCCTGTCAATTATCAATCCAACTTTTAGGAATCTATCCAGTGCCACTGACATATAACTATTTGCTTTTTTATGGATTATTTATTAACTTTAATTTCCATAGTATTTTTTTATTGTTGGTCATGTATAGTTGTCCCTGATTTTCTCCTACCACTCTCCCCCACCCCAGCTATCCCCACCTCCCACCCTAGATCCTACCCCCCTTGGGCTTTGTCCATAGGACCTTTATATATGTTCCTGATATACCAATGGAAGAATACATAATCAAAAAAAGTTAATGGTTACCTGTAGAATGGGTAAATGGCAGGTATGAAAGAAACTATACTTCTCAGATCTGTAGATTTTACTTTGGAATTATGTAAAATTTTGTGAAACAAAATTAAATTTTACAATTTCTAAAAATAATTACAATAATTACAATTACAATTACAATAATTACAATTTCTAAAAAAGAAAGGAACACAACTCCAGTATCATACCACCAGAATGGAATAATACAAAGAGGAAGTATTTTTGGTAATTTTAAAACAAAGAAATTCCAATGGATGCAAAATAAGAAACTTTGTATAAAATCTTGTGGTTATGAGTTTGAATGGAAGTATCATTATGATCCCAGAATGAGCTTAACTTTAAAATATTTCTTAGAATTTGTTCTCAAAAGAAAAAAAAAAAGCCCAGAAATAAAGATCAACATAGTAATAATGAACACCCTTAGTGCCCAGATTGTGGTCTCTAAAACTACTTCCCACAAAAAGATACCAGGACTTCTTGATTCCAGGTCAAGAGCAATAAATGTATACAATATCTCAAACATCTCTTTATATCCGAAACCAAAGAATATCTTAAAACCCACTGAGGACTTTCCAAAAGGATTAAGGAGTCACTTTGAAGAATTCCCGCTGGTGAAAAATAGCACAATTTGAGTATCAAAAGGTATTAACACAGTGGACTTGAAACACTTCAAATATTCTTAAATTCATACTTAAAAGTTACATATATTTAAGGAAAAATTTCTTCATTGGTTAATTTTTAGGTCAATTGTCAACTCATTATTTTGATAACTGGTAAATATAAGGAAATATCAAACACTTATTCTGCCTTTCCTATATAAAATGTATCTCTAGGGAAGCAAATAGTTGATGATGGAAAATTTCCTCTTTATAAAAATGTTCCAGCAAATAAATGAAGAAGGAATGATATAATTATAAAAGCACCATTTTGCAAAGTCCTAATGAAAATGCTAGATCTAGGCAAGGTCATCAGTAGCTGTTAACATCATAAAAAGAGAATCAATTTCATATTATGGGCCATTTAACAGACATACACATTATCACCTTTGAGTTAGTCTTGTCAAAAATATCAAAACTGAATCTGAACAAGCAAGCCTCTAGATCTAACTGCAATGTGTACAAGAAATATGGGAGATGGAAGAACATGTGATCAGCAAAATAGATTTTCTATAGAACAAATAATATAGTTTCTTCAACAACCAAACTTAGCAGAGGAAACAGGAGAAAGTGAGTACCTATGGAATAAAACAAGGGTCAGCAAACTATAAGCCAAATCTGGCCACCATGCTGTTTTTGTAAATAAAATTTCATTAGAACACAGCCATTTCCATTTATTTATGAATTGCATATGGCTGATTTTGCACTGTAATGTCAGAGTTGTGTAATTGTGACAGAGATCATGTAGTTCCCAAAACTAAAATATTTACTATTCAACCTTTTACAAAAAAAGTTTTTGCCAATACCTGTATTTAAACCCTTTTAAAACACATAACAGACAATTATGTTATGTGGACCTTATTTTGATTACAATTCAAACAAACATTTTTTACTCATATTTTTCTGTGTTCACAAATATAATTCAAGGATATACTAAGTTATCAACAGATGTTTCAACAAGCCTGATAATTTAGTAACACAGCATATTTTAGGTTATAAGATAAACCCTCAAAAAGTAAATGGTTTAAATTCTATTCTGTTAAAAATAGAGCAATAAGTGTCCCAGGTTCGATTCCCAGCCAGGGTACATTCCTGGGTTGCAGGCCATAACCCCCAGCAACCACACATTGATGTTTCTCTCTGTCTCTGTCTCTGTCTCTGTCTCTGTCTCTGTCTCTCTCTCCCTCCCTCCCTTCCCTCTCTAAAAATAAATAAATAAAAAATAGAGCAATAAAAGTGGAAATTAATAGCATAATACAAAAAATCCCCAGATGAAAATTTATTAAACAACCCTTACTTAAATGAATAAAAAATATCAGAGTAACATAAACTTAATATTTACATTAATCTCATTTTCCTTAGGGATACTTTCTTCTGTTTTGTATGTTTAAAATTTGTGGTTGAACGTGAAATTTGTGGTTACTTTTTTGTGTGTAAACATTAGGTATATTCAATTTCATTGTTGACTTTTTTCCAGATGTTCTATTTTTGTATTTGCTTTAAACTTAATCCATATGTTGCTGAAACAACTTTTAAAATTGTTTTTTTTTTTGGTCTGAAAATACATTTTTAAATACATCAGCTACTACTATCTACAAGTAGCATACCATAGTTAAAATATAATCTCTATTGTTTCTGTTCTTGGTAAATATTAAGTTTTGTGGTTTCATAACTATTTTTTAAAAATAAATATCTAATGGTAACTTCAGAAGAAATTATGCCTTTATGTAGTAGATTTAGAAAGTGGGTTTGTTTCTTTTTAACCATTTTTTATTAATGTTCAAATATAGTTGTCTCCATTTTCCCACATCCACTTTCCCTTGACACACTCACCCCCACCTCTTACCCTCAATCTGACCCACCTTTGGCTTTGTCCATGGGTCCTTTATACATGTTCTTTGAAAACCCTTTCCCTTCTTTCCCTGGTTATTTACCTCCTGGCTTCCCTCTGGTTACCATCAGTTTGTTCTTAGTTTTAATATCTCTGATTATATTTTGCTTGCTTGTTTGTTTGGTTGATTAGGTTCTACTTATAGGTGAGATCATATAGTATTTGTCTTCACTGCCTGGCTTAACTTCACTTAACATAATGCTCTCCAATTCCACCCATGCTGTCAAAAATGGTAGGAGCTCCTTCTTTGTGCTGTGTAGAATTCCATTGCGTGAATGCATCACAGTTTTTTAATCTGCTCATTTACTGATGGAAACTTAGGCTGCTCCCAGTACTTGGCTACTGTAAATTGTGCTGCTATGAACATTGGGGTACATAGGTTCATTTGAATTAGTGTTTTAGGATTCTTAGGGTATAATCCCAGCACTGGAATTACTGGCTCAAAAGAGAGTTCCATAATTAGTTTATTGAGGAAATTCCATACTGTTTTCCACAGTGACTGACCAGTCTGCATTCCCACCAATTGTGCACTAGGGTTCCCTTTTCTCCACAAGCTTGCCAGCACTTGTTTGTTGATTTGGTTATGATGGCCATTCTAACCAGTGTAAAGTGGAATCTTATTATGGTTTTAACTTGCATCTCTCTGACAGCTAGTGATGCTGAACATCCTTTCGTATGTCTCTGGGCCCTTTGTATGTTCTCCTTGGAGAACTGTCTGTTTAGGTCCTTTGACCATTTTTTAACTATATTGTTTGTCTTCTTGGAGTGAAGTTGTGTGATTTCCTTATATATTTTGGAGATCAAACCCTTGTCTGAAATATCATTGGCAAATATATTTTTCCATGCAGTTGCTTCCCTTTTTATTTTGTTAATGTTTCCTTTAGCCATGAAGAAGCTTTTGATTTTTATGAAGTCCCATTTATTTATTCTTTCATTTATGTCCGTTGCTATAGGAGACATATCAGTGAAAATGTTGCTGTGTAGTATATCTGAGATTTTCCTAGCTATGCTCTCCTCTAGGACTTTTGTAGTATCATAACTTATATTTAAGTCTCTTATCCATCTTGTGTATGGATGTATTTTTGTATATGGTATAAGTTTGTGGTTAAGTTTCATTTTTTTTTTTGCATGTAGTTGTCCAGCTCTCCCAACACCATTTGTTGAAGAGGCTGTTTTTACTCAATTTTATGCTTCCGCCCCATTTGTCAAATATTAATTGACCATAGAGATTTGGGTTTATTTCTGGGCACTGTATTCTGTTCCATTAATCTATGTGTCTGTTCTTATGCCAGTACCAGACATTTTTGTTTACCATGCCTTTGTAATATAGTTTGATTTCATGTTTGGTGATCCCTCCTACTTTGTTCTTCTTTCTCAAAATCGCTGCGGCTGTTTAGTGTCATTTGTGGTTCCACATAAAGTTTTGAAATGTTTGTTCTATATCTGTGAAATATGTCATTGGTATTTTAATAGGGATTGCATCAAATCTATAAATTGCTTTGGGTAGTATGAACATTTTGATGACATTAATTCTTCTAATCCATGAATATGATATATGTTTCCATTTATTTGTGTCTTCCTCAATTTCTTTCTTCAGGGTTGTGTATTTTTCTGAGTACAGGTTTTTTTATTCCTAAGTACTTTATTTTTCTTGTTGCTATAGGAAATGGGAATTTTTTCCTGATTTATGTTTCTGATATTTTGCTGTTCATGTACAAAAATGCCTTTAATTTCTGAATATTGACTTTGTATCCCACTGTTTTTGCCAAATTCATTTATTACATTGGGTCGGCTTTTTTTGGTGGAGAGTATAGGGTTTCCTTGGTACACTATCATGTCATTGACAAATAATAACAGGTTTACTTCCTCCTTCCTAATTTGGATGCCTCTTTATTTTCTTCTCTGACTGGAAGTTATTGTGTCAATACCTTCCAATACTATGTTGAATAGAAGTGATAAAAGCTGACATCCTTGTCTTATTCCTGATCTTAATGAGAAAGCTTTTAGGTTTTGTTCATTGATTATGATCATTGATTATGAGCTTTTTGCTTCTTCTTGGTCCAGTTTTAGAAGATTATATGTTTCTAGAAATTTAACCATTTCACCCAAGTTTTCAAATTCCTTGCCATATAGTTGTTCATAGTAATTTCTTACAAACCTTTGTATTTCTGTGGTGTCAGTTTTAATTTCCCATCTTTCATTTCTGATTTTATTTATTTGGGTCTTCCCTCTTTTTCTCTTGATGAAACTGGTTAAAAGCTTGTCAATTTTCTTTACCTTTTTGAAGAACCAGCTCCTAGACTTACTGATCTTTTGAATTGTTCTTTTAGTCTCTATGTCTCATTTAATTCTGCTCTGATCTTGATTATTTCTTTCCTTCTTTCCAAAGAAAGCTTTGGACTTTTTTTGTCACTGTTCCTTGAGTTCTCGTAGGTTTACGTTGTTTATTTGAAATGCTTCTATCTCTTTTAGATAAGCCTGTATTGCTATGAACTTCCTTCTCAGGACTGCCTTTGCTATGTCCCATAAGTTTTTTACTGCTGTGTGTTCATTTTCATTTGTTTTCAGAAATGTTTTGCTTTCTTCATTGATCTCATTATTAACCAATTCATTGTTTAATAGCATGCTATTCAGTCTCAATGAGTTTGAATATTTTTCTATTTTTTTCCTTGAAATTGGTTTCTGATTGTAAGGTTTCTGATTATCTTGGACCCTTGTGGTCCAAGATAATGCTTAATATGATTTCAACTGCCTTGAATTTAGTGAGGCTTGTTTTGTTTCCTATCATGTGGTTTATCTTTGAAAAAGTTCCATGTGCATTTGAAAAGGATGTGTATTTTTCTTCTTTAGGATGAAATGGTTTTTATATATCAGTTAAGTCTATTTGATCTAATGCATCACTCAGTTCCACAATGTCCTTGTTGTTATTTTGCTTGGAAGATCTATCCATTGTTTAGAGTGGGGTGTTAAAATACTCTACTCTGTGTTGCTATCTATATATTCCTTGAAGCCCTCCAAGATATTCCTTATGTATTTGGGTGGTTGTATGTTGGGTGCATGTATGTTTATAGTATTTATGTCTTCTTGATGGAATCTTCCCTTCGGTATTATGAAGTGTCCTACTAGGTCTCTTTTTATGGCATTTGTTTTGAAGTCTATTTTGTCTGATATATGTATCGTTACCCTGGCATTTTTTCCCCATCCACTTGCTTGGAATATTTTTTTCCAACCCTTCACTTTTGGTCTGTGTAGGTCTTTTGTTCTGAGGTGGTACTGTTGTATGCAACAAATGTGTTGTTCATGTTTCCTTATCTATTCAGTAACTGTATATCTTTTGATAGGAGCATTTAACCTATTTATATTTAAGGTTATTATTATAGGTACTTATTCATTGCCATTTTTGTCCCTTTGTACTTGTGTACCTGTCTCTCTCACTCTTTTTCTTTTTTAAATTATTTTATTGTTGTTCAATTACAGTTGTCTGCATATTTTCCCCACTCCTTTCCCCAGCCCCTCCAAACCCACCTACCTCCCTTGCTTCCACCCTTCCCCTTGGTCTTATCTATGTGTCCTTTATAGTAGTTCTTGAAAACCCTTCTCCCCACTGTCCCCTTTCTCCTCCCCTCTGGCTATTGTTAAATCATTCTGAATTTCAATGACTCTGGTTATATTTTGTTTGTTTTTTTGTTGTTGATTATGTTCCAATTAAAGTGAGATCATATGTATTTGACATCATATGGTATTTGACACTTGCTACCTGGTTTATTTCACTTAACATAGTGCTCTCCAGTTCCATCCATGCTGTCACAAAAGGTATAAGCTTCTTATTTCTCTCTGCTGTATAGAATTCCATTCTGTAAATGTACCATAGTTTTCTGATCCACTCATTTGTTGATGGACACTTAGGTTGTTTCCAGCACTTGGCTATTGTAAATTGTGCCACTATGAACATTGGGGTACATAGGTTCTTTTTGATTGGTGTTTCAGTGTTCTTAGAATATAATCCCAGCAGTGGAATTGCTGGGTCAAAAGCCAGTTCCACTTTTAGTTTTCTGAAGAAATTCCATATTGTTTTCCACAGTGGCTGCACCAGTCTGCGTTTCCACCAATAGTGCACTACAGTTCCCTTTTCTCTGCATACTCTTGAACACTTGTTTGTGGATTTGTGTATGTTGGCCATTCTGACCCACGTGTGGTGGTATATCATTGTGGTTTTAATTTGCATCTCTCTGATGGCTAGTGATGCTGAGCATCTTTTCATGTGTCTCTGGACCCTCTGTATGTCCTCCTTAGAGAAGTGTCTATTCAGGTCTTTTGCCCATTTTTTTAATTGGGGTTTTTATCTTCCATGCGAGTTCTTTATATATTTTGGAGATCAAGCCCTTGTCCAAGATGTCATTGGCAAATATGTTTTCCCCTATAGTTGGCTCTCTTTTATTTTAATGTTGTATTCTCTAGCCATGCAGAAGCTTTTGAATTTGATCAAGTCCCATTTGTTTATTGTTTCCTTTCCATCTCTTGCTTTAGGGGACATATCCGAGAAGATGTTGCTGTGTGGAATCTCTGAGATTTTTCTGCCAATGTTATCCTGTAGGACTTTATGCTGTTATCACTTATATTTAAATTTTTTATTCACTTTGAATTTATTTTTGTGTATGGTGTAAGTTGGTGATCGAGTTTCATTATTTTGCATGTAGCTGTCCAGCTCTCCCAACACCATTTGTTGAAGAGGCTATTTTTACTCCATTTTATGCTTCTGCCCCATTTATCAAATATTAATTGACCATAGAGACTTGGGTTTATTTCTGGGCTCTCTATTCTGTTGCATTGGTCCATGTGCATGTTTTTACGCTAGTCCCAGGCTGTTTTGATGACAGTGTCCTTGTAATACAGCTTGATATCAGGTATTGTGATTTCTCCTGCTTTGTTCTTCCTTCTCAAAACTGCTGGAGATATTCAGGGACATTTATGGTTCCATATAAATTTCTGAAATGTTTGTTTTATATCTGTGAAATCTGTCATTGGTACTTTAATAGGAATTGCATTTAATCTATAAATTATTCTGGGTAGTATGAACATTTTGATGATGTTAATTCTTCCAATCCATGAGTATGGTACATGCTTCAATTTGTTTGTGTCTTCCTTGATTTCTTTCTTCAGTGTTGTATAGTTTGTGAATACAAGTCTTTTTCCTCCTTGATTACATTATTACTAGGTATTTTATTTATCTTGTTGCTATATCAAATGAGATTTTTTTCCTGATTTGTTTCCAATGTTTCATTGTTGATATACAACAATGCTTTTGATTTCTGAATATTGACTTTGTACCCAGCTGTTTTGCCAAATTCATTTTTTATGTAGAGTAGTTTTTTGGTGGAGTTTATAAGATACTCTATGTACACTATCATGTCACCTGCAAACAATGACAGTTTTGTTTCCTCCTTTCCAATTTGAAGGCCTTTTATTTCTTTTTTTGTCTGATTGCTGTGACTAGGACTGCCAATACTATGTTGAATAAGAGTGGTGAAAGTGGGCATCCTTGTCTTGTTCTTGATCTTAGTGGAAAAGGTTTCAGTTTGTGTCCATTGAGTATGATGTTGGCAGTAGATTTCTCACATATGGCCTTTATTATGTTCAGGAATGTTCCCTCTATTCCCATTTTGCTAAGTGGTTTTATCATAAATGGGCACTGTACCTTATCAAATGTTTTTTTCTGCATCAATTGATATGACCATGTGATTTTTGTCTTTGCTTTTGTTTATGTGATGTATTATATTTACTGATTTGCGAATATTGAACCATCCTTGCTTCCCTGGGATGAATCCCACTTGGTCCATGGTGTATGACCTTTTGAAGGTCATACATATTGTTGGATGCTGTTTGCCAATATTTTGTTGAGGATTTAGGATCTATGTTCATCAGTGATATTGGCCTGAAGTTTTCTTTCTTTGTTATATCTTTATCTGGTTTTGGGATTAGTATGATGCTGGCTTCATAAAAACAGTTTGGGAGTCTTCCGTCTTCTTGAATTTTTTAAAATAATCTGTGGAAGATGGGGATTAGCTCTTCCTTAAATGCTTTGTAAAATTCTCCTGTGAAACCATTTGGACCAAGGCTTTTGTGTATCGGAAACTTTTTAATTACTGTTTCAATTTCATCAGGTGTTATTGGTCTATTCAGGCTTTCTGCTTCTTCTTCATTCAGTTTTGGAAGATTATATTTTTCAGGAATTTTTTTCATTTCGCCTAGATTTTCAAATTTCTTGGCATACAGTTCTTCATAGCGATTTCTTACAATCATTTGTATTTCTGTGGTATCAGTTGTAGTCTTTCCTCTTTCATTTCTGATTGTGTTTATTTGGGTCTTCTCTCTGTTTTTCTCAATGTGTCTGCTTAAAGGCTTGTCAATTTTGTGTATCTTTTCAAAGAACCAGTCCCTGGATTCATTGATTGTTAGAATTGTGCTTTTAGTCTCTATGTCTTTTAATTCTGCTTTGATCTTGGTTATTTCCTTCCTTCTACTTGCTGTGAGCTGTCTTTATTCCTGTTCCTTGAGTTCTTGTAGGCATGGGCTTAGATTGTTTGTTTGAAATGTTTCTATGTCTTTTAGGTAGGCCTTTATAGCCATGAACTTCCCTCTCAGAACTGCCTCCATTTGTTACATTGTGTCCCATAAGTTTTGGATTGTAGTGATTTAATTTTCCTTTGTTTCCAGAAACTTTTTGATTTCTTCCCTAATTTCATTATTAACCCATTCATTGTTTAATATCATGCTATTCAATCTCCATGAGTTTGAATATTTTTCTATTTTTTCCTTGAGATTGGTTTTGGTTGCAAGCCCTTGTGGTTCAAGATAATGCTTGATATGATTTCAATTACCTTGAATTTGGTGAGACTTGTTTTGTGTCTTATCATGTGGTTTATTTTTGAAAATGTTCCATGTGCATTTGAAAAGAATGTGTATTTTGCTTCTTCGTGATGAAGGGCTCTCTCTATATATATATCAGTTAAGTCCATTTCATCTAGGGCATTGCTCATTGCCACAATATCTTTGTTGACATTTTGTTTGGACAATCTGCCCATTTTTGATAGTGGGGTGTTAAAATCTCCTACTATAATTGTATTGCTGTCAATATCTTTCTTGAAGTCCTCTAAGATTTTCTTTATGTATTTTCGTGCTCCTATATTGGGGACATATATATTTTCTATGTTTATGTCTTCTTGGTGGATTCTTCCCTTGAGTATTATGAAGTGACCTTCTGGGTCTCTTTTTATGGCCCTTTTTTTGAAGTTTATTTTGTTGGATATGTGTATTGCTATCCTAGCTTTTTTTTTCCTATTTGCTTGAAATATTTTTTTTCCAGCACTGCACTTTCATTCTGCCTAGGTCTTTTATTCTGATGTGGGTCTCCTGTAGGCAGCATATGTGTGGGCCATGTTTTCTTATCCATTGCACTATTCTGTGTCTTTTGATGGGGACATTTAATCTATTTGTGTTTAAGGTTATTATTCAGAGGTACTCATTCATGTCCATTTATTTGTACCTATGTTCCTCTCTCTTTCACTGTTTTTCTTCCTGTTCTTTAGTAAATCCTTTAGCATCTTCTGCAAAGCTGGTTTGGAGGAGGTATATTCTTTGAGGCTTCTTTTGTCTGGGAATCTCCTTATTTGGCCTTCCATTTTAAATGAGAACCTCGCTGGATAGAATTGTCTTGGTTGCAGGCCTCTGGTTCTCATTACTTGGAATATTTCTTGCCATATCTTTCTGTCTTTGAGTGTTTCCATTGAGAAGTCAGCTGCTAGTTTTATCATGACTCCCTTGCATGTTACTTCCTGTTTCTCCCTTGCTGCCTTTAAGATTCTTTCTTTGGCTTGAAATTTTGCCATTTTAATTCTGATGTGTCTTGAAGTGGGCCTCTTTGGGTTCATCTTTATTGGTACCCTCCCTGCTTCCTGGACTTATGTTGCTTCTTCTCCCATCAAATCGGGGAAGCTTTCCATCATTACTTTTACAAACAGGTTTTCTATTCCTTGCTCCTCTTCTTCTCTTTCTGGTATTTCTGTTTTACAGATATTATTCTGTTTCATGTTGTCCTGCATTTCCTTTAACCCCTCTGTCTCCTTTTTGAGTCTCTTTTTCCTTTTCTTACTCTTTTTGGGAGTTTTTTATACCTTGTCCTCCAGCTCACTGATTTGATACTCTCCATCATCTAGCCTACTTTTGATTTATGCTCCTGTGTTCTTTAATTAAGAGATTGTATTTTTAATTTCCTTTTGGCCCTTGTTCATTGTTTTTATGTCCTTGTTTATGCTGATATAGTTTGTAGTAACTTCCTTGTAATTTCCCTGTAGTTTTTGGTAATTTGCATTGAGCTAATTGAGATTCCTTATAACCATTGTTGTGAAATCAATATCTGACAGTTGACTTGCCTCTATTTCATTTAGCATCTTTCTGAGAATTCCTCCTTTCCTTTTGATTGGGGGTTGTTTCATTTTTTTAAATAATTTTATAGTTTCATTTTTTAATTTTATTCAATATTTTATTAATTTATTTTTGGAGAAATGAGGAGAAAGAGAGATAAACGCCAATACATGGCTGCCCTTCATGCACCCCCAGCTGGGAACCCAGCCTGTAACCCATGCATGCACCCTTTCTGGGAATTGAACTAGCAACCCCCTAGTTTGCAGTCCAGCACTCAATCCACAGAGTCACACCGAATAGGGCTGGGTGCTGTTTCTTTGTCTTCCCATTATTTGTGGGACTCTTCTTGTTTGTTTCTACTTCTTAAATTGATCTGTTTGGGCATCCTGACTTTGTGGTGTGAACTTCTATGGTAGGGGATATGTGAGATGCAGTGGTGCAGTCTCCATGATCACCTGAACTTGATTCTCTTGGTATATCTTTTATGCCTTTTATGCTAGTTCTGTGGATGTAATTGGGTTTTGATTGTTGTTGGGTCTTTCTTTGGTGGTTCCTTCCCTCTAGTTGGTTGACTGCAGGTCACTCCACCCACCACGTCTTGTGTGCTATTGTGCAGGTGCTGCCAGAACAAAACCACAAAGCCCAGGAAAGAAACCCATACCCACAAAAATAACTCCACCCCACAATCCCACTATCAACAGCAAATGAACCAATATTAATAAGTTGTAAAGAGATTAAGACTTTATAAGAAAGGAGAGCAGATATGAAATGACCTACTGAAAAAAAATGAATTTGAGAGGGTAGAAAGAAGAGCACTAATAAGAGTTGTGGGTTGGAGCAGTGGAAGAGAGAAGTTAAAATTTACATCATGAATTTAAAAGAGAATTAAGAATGTGGAATGGAGTATGAGAAGGGACCATATTATATTAAGTTTAAACAGAAATTAATATAACATAAAATAAAATGAGAGAGAGAGAGAAAGGAAGGAAAAATAGTAAATAATTAATAAAAAATATAGGAGCCAAGTTGGAAAGAAAGATCCACCACACTACTCTCAACAACAAACAAACTGAAATTGCTATAGGTGGCATGGGAATAACAGGGAAAAAGAAAAAAGAAAAGTCTAAAAGATGTTTAGAAGAATGGGAAGTGATTTTGAAATGACAGAGGGAGAGGGAATATTTACAGTGATGAACAAAAACTAGGCTAAGAGAAGGAAAAATTAGAATTTGGGATGTAAGGAAAAGGAAAATAGGAGAATAAAGAAAATAAAAGGCCAGGATGAAAGAGAAATAGAAGGAAGTCAAAAAAGAAAAAAAAACAGTCTAAGACAGCAAAACTAGAATTTGAAATGAAAAAAGAGTAGGGGAGGGGACCATTAAAATGTGATGTTTGAAATACAGAATTAGTAAAGTTCTAGAGATAAAATTGGAAAAAAACAATGCAACAACTATCCTACTCACAACCAACTAGCAAAGATTATTAAAGGTGGAGAAAGAATACGGGTCTTTTAAGAACAGGGGAAAAGGATGTGAAATGACCCTTGACAAGAAAATTGGTTTTGTGTGTCTGGAAGGGGAAGAAATAGTAAAAGCGTGTAATGGAAACAAGTTGTAGCAAGAGAGAAAACAAAATTTGAAATGAATATAATGTGAGGAAAGAGGAAGGTAAAATTGGCTAAGAGGAAGGAGGGGCAAAAATATGTGAATTGAAATATACTAAATTATAAAATCTAGTGACTTAATATGTACAAACTTGCTGGATAAGAAATGAATGTTAAAAAGTTATACAGGAAAGAAAATATTCCAAATCATGAAGAAGACCACAGTGGCTTTGGTCTCAGTAGCTTCTTATATTTACCACTGTTATCTTCTTTCTGGATCTGCCTCTGGTGATGTCAGATGTTGACCCTGTCTGACCTTAGGCAGCCTGTTAAATACTTCCTCCAGGGATCTGCTATCCCTGGCTGTCTCCTTAGGTTTAAGTACTATAGGTTTAGTCAGGTTTAAGCACTATAGGCAGGGTAGAATCATTCCTGGGGTGGGGGTTATTGTTTCTCCTCAGACTGCTGCTACTTGAAGGGGAGTGGTCTTCCTGAGCAGGATGGTTGCAGTAGTATGGGGGTTGGCTCAGTACTGGGACCCAGTGGCCACTCTCTCAGTTCTTTCCCCAAGGCCTCTGTCCCCAGTCTCTCCTCAAGTCTCTCTAGTTGACTCTGATCCCTCTTAGCCAGGGATCTACTGATTGTGACTATCTATTTTTGGTTGTTAATCTAGTCACTCTACACTCAGCAGTCAGGCTTAAGCACCACAGAGCCAGGGAAGAGACTTTCCTGGGGTCAGGGTTATTGTTTCCCCTCAGGCTGCTGCTGCTAGGAGAGGAGTTGTCTATCTGAGCACCATGGCTGCTACCATCTGGGGGATGATTCATGACCAGTATCCCAGCGTTTACTCTCTCAGCTCTCCCCAAAGTTTCAGTCCTTTGTTTCTCCTCAGGCATCACCAGCCAATTCTGCCCCCACCTTTGCCAGAGACCAGGGTAAGTGGCTGTAAATTAAAATTTGTGTGTTGACCCTTTAAATGGCTTTTGTGTCTCCAGCTGTCCATCTCTGGCAGAGAGCAACTCTACTGCTTTTTGCTGCTGGTTGTTATCTGTGTACTTTTCAGTCTCTGGTGCTATAGGCTGGGAACCCCAGCTTAGGGTTTAGACCCCATTCTTCTCAGGGGGAAACAATCAGTTACTTAATTATCCCTCTGGCACTGTCACCTGTGCACACCCAGCCAGCCCTCTCAAGTTGGTACTATATTCCTTACCAGACAGGTTGTGACAAAGCTGATTCTTCTGTCTGTCTGAATTTATATGGCTTATCACTCACTATTGCTCAGTTGTTTCTCCATAATTGAGTTGTAATTCCAGATTGGCCCTGGGAGGAGGTTAGTATGACTTCCATTCAATCCTCTGCCATCTTCCCCCTCTGATTCAAACAAATATTTAAAAAATAAAAATAAAACACTCAAATAAAAAGCAGAAAATAAAGCATATTTGAGAGAGTTTGACTAAGGAAAGTAAAGAGGGGAATGATCACTGGGCACTAGAATTAAGAGATCATGCAGTAGGTGGTCACATCATGACTGCTGCTGAGAACCCTAAATTAGCAGACCTAAGAAAAGTCCCATTAAATTTGGTGAGTAGACACAATGAGTTACCTAAATGGGAACAGTGTCAGGAAAGCAATAGAATTAAACCCAATATATACCCAAGGGAAGTGAAATCACTATCTTAGAGCAATACCTGCACCTCCATATTTATTTCAGCATTATTTACAATAGCCAAGATATGGAGCAACCTAAGTGTCCATTCATGAGGGAATAAAAAAAAATGTGTATTAAAAGAAGGAAATCCTGCCTTTTGCAACAACATGGATGAACTTTAAAGGCATTATGCTAAGTAAAATAAGTTAGACAAAAACAGACAAATACTATGTGATTGCATTCTACAAATACTATGTGGATTCTACAAAGTTTGAACTCATAGATACAGAGAACAGAATGGTGGTTGCAAGAAGCATGGGTGGTGTGTGGGAGGAATGGCTGAGAGTGGTCAAAAGGTATAGATATCCAGTAATAAAAGAAGTAAGTCCTGGGATGTAATTTATAGCATGGTGACAATACTGTATGCTATATTTGAAAGTTGCTAAGAGTAGATTTTAAAAGTTCTCATAACAGGGGAAAATGTAAGTATGTGAGGTGATAGGTTTTAACTAAACTTATTGTGGTAATCATTTCACAATATATACATATATCAAATAATTATGTTTTACATCTTAAACTAATACAATGTTATATGTCAATTATATCTCAATAAAGCTGGGGAAGAAAGGTAGAACCCCAAAGTGTATGGTACTCCCTGTACAAGTACTGCTTTGGAAAAGAAGAAATCCAGACTATCTGGTGTAAGTTTCAGCAGATGAGAAAAGGAGAGGGAGCCTCTGGCAACTGGAGAAAGAAGCCAAAACTGAGAATGCAAAGAGAGAGTTGAAGCAAACTGAAAGTGAGTATCACAGGCCCTGAAGCAGGGGTAGAATGCTGTTCATTTCATGTGGTGCCAAAAACTCCAACAATTAAAAAAACTTTAGAATTTTTATCTTTCTTAATCAGTCTGGGTATCAAAAACAGGCCTTGCAAAAATATATGAGGTGGACAAAAGCAGCCAGGATCCAGCACTGAATCTTGTACAGAGTGTATTGGTGACCTTGAATTGAAAGTCTAGGAAACTAATGAGTTTTGCTCACCTCAGAGAATAAATGTTTTGTTTGTTACCATTTAGACAAAAACCTCATACCATGAGACAACCTTCAGTTAAACCTTGTGGATTCAGAATCACTCAGAGGATTCATTTTAACTTCAAGCTCCCTTCCCTTTGGGGTATCTGATATTCTCTTTAGACACCACTGGTAGAGAGCCTTGTGCTTACAGACCAGCGAGATCCCAGAACACCCTCTGCCCTACAAAGCTGAAATAGAAAGCAATTTGCAATTGAATGGCCCTGCTTTGATGATTTGGGATCCCCTTAACATTGCCTTTGATAGGCTCCTTTCTGTCAGCAGCTACAATATCACTTTCTCTAATTAACTCTGATGTTTCCTTTGAGCTTTTTCTCCTAAGAAGGAAAATCATGTTTAATTCAGAAAGGCTATCATTACCTTGATGAATGGAAAACAGGTTTAAGCCACAGGCCTGAGGAGAAGGAATAAAATAAAAATGATTGTATCCCTTTGGCATAGCCCTTTTCAACTCCTTCCTACAGGTAGTTAGTTCCCTGATCTGGGGTAGAGGGATTGAGGTAGCAGGCATGAGGTATAAGTTGAAAACTTAATGAAGGGAACAGCTTCTAGACCAAGGTTTGGCCTGAGCTATAGGGCATAGCTAATAAAATGATTGGTTTTCTTCTATAGTATACTGCCTCTGGAGCAAAGTAGTATCCTAGAGCTGGGCTCAAATTCAGACTGTAGCCACAATCTGCACACAAGCTTTTAACTTCACTGGTTTTCCCCACAATGGATTGTTTTAAGAATACATTGATCTATGACTTAGTTTGTGTAAGGCACTTGGCACCTCATAGGAGCACAATTAGTATTATCTCACTATTCTCAGATTGAGTGCCTCTTCCCAAACTATTAATAACTGCTGAACCTTCTTTATCACACACACGACATGCCAACTCCTTCAAGTGTTACAGCCAACTGCTACCAAGTTCTTACCTTACTAACCTCACCCAATTTTTACCATGCATGGAGGGCTCAGGAGCATGGATAATATCAAAATCAGACCACATGGAATAATCTGCATTTGGCCAAACTTCCATGGCATAGCCACAGATGACTAAAGGAGTGTTAAATCAGCACACCAGTGAATTAGAAATTTCTCTACCTTCTTATGCAACAGTCCAAGGTCTGTGTGTCAAAATCAAATTTTGTTCTTTCAATCACCACACAAGAAGTATCACAGAAGTTTCAATAGCACTACAGGTACAAATAGATTTTCCAGATCAGATTGCAGCCAACATTTTCTTGAGCCTGAGTCATATCTGAATTCAGACCTATGTGGAGGGTTTGGCAGGCATATCCAAGATACAGAGCATGTTTAATCCTTGGACAGATGGTACTTTTGCACTTGTGAAGGAAAATGTCATCATAAAAGTACAATGATATGGAACTTTAAAGATAAACCTTCTCCTTACTATCCCTTTCTCCATTATATAGTTCAGTGTGAAACAAAAACCTTTACTTCTTATAATAGCTCATCTATTGTCCAATCCCTGCACCTCTCTATTCTTAAAATTAGAAATTGCTTGCTCATCCCTCTTCCTCAGGAGTCTTGGCTATACAGCAGATCCCTACACGCACCTGGTCCTAGGACCCCTGGTTTAGGGAAAGCGTGTGTTCAAACATCAACATGTTGCTGCCAGCCCCACTCTAACTGATATACTGCTGGCTCCAAGATCCTAGGTTCAGATACAATTGATCTTAGCTCAGAGTAAAATTCAATCATTCTCCCTCTATTTCTATATCCTTTATTTTACCTTCCTGCTTGGGATCAAATCAATTATCAAGGAATCCTTTCAGATTTTTAGTCTGTAATAAGCTGTGATCAACTTCAAGTTATGTCCTATGAAGAGCTGACAAGCAAATTCTGTCATATTTTTTTACTTGAACAATTGCTTGTTGGTAGTATTTAACAATATAAAAATACATGCCTAATTTTTTCAGTTTGATTAATATTCAACCTCTTTAGAATATTCTGTGAGAGGCACTAAACTAGGCACCATTTTTCTCTGTGTGTTTTTTACCTTGAAATACTTGAGATAATAAATATACTTATGATACAAATAAGAAAATCAATTTTAGTCATTTCTGCCATATCAATCTCTGGCTTATTGTACAGTCATGTAAGCATGAACCTCAACTTCTCATAAAAGCATTGCACAAAGCAGCATATCACCCTTTCCCTGGAGAATTCCAAAAGAGTTTTACAGAGGGCACTGAGCCCATTTCCCTCAAATTATACATACTTCATGTCTGTGTGATGATGCCTATTGGCAGCCGGTTGGTTTTGGTCCAATTCAGATGTGCCTCCAGTATTTTTATTCTATGACTTTTCCATTTTTAGTTGTTCTGTTTGTTTAATCTTTATGTTGCTGGGGTAAGTCATTAAGAACACTTTCATGAAATTATATATATGTAGAAGGTTTTTTAATCTTTCATATCTAAAATATCTTTCTGCTACTTTCCTTCTTGACAGAGAACTTGATTTGGTTTAAAATTCCTAGACAAAAACTCTTTTTACTTCAGTCTTCATAGAAATTGTTCCATTGTTTTCTGGCTCTTATTAATGTGGGAGAGAATCATGGTAGCCTGGGCCTTGTTTCTTTATGGAAACTACTGTTATTTTTTTGGCTAGTTTTTACCTTTAATAATAATAATAATTATTATTATTATTATTATTCACATACATATGGTTGTTTTTTATAAAGACTTCTTTTAAAAACTTCATTTTTAATGTATTTTATTTTGTTTTGTTTTCTTCTTTACATGTGTTTATCACTTCTATTAATTTTGTTTTGGGGGGAGTAATTAGATGACTGATTACTTTTCATTTTCTGACCTCCCTACATAGGTTTATTGCATGCAAACAGACAAAATGTGCGAATAGCCTTTGACCTGTTTGCTGCTCACCTAAATGATGAAAAATCTGTCTCTCTGGAGTACAGCTTAGGGCTTGGTTGATGGATATAGCTTAGTTCAATTCTTTAGTTCTCATTTTCCAAAAGCCATTCAGCTATTATAGTTTTGTTTTATTACATAAATTTCTTCTGTCTTTCAGATAAACTAAATAACAAAATGCAGGAATCTTCACCTTCCAGGATGCAATGTATTACTATAGACTTCTTCATTGCCACTTTCTACATAATCATTTTCTAAAATTTGCTTTCACTGAGTCACCAAGGAACAGAGGTCACATCTATTATGGGTGAGTTTTGTTTGGACCTCCCAGTGCTTTAAAAATAAATTGATAATATTGTTGATATATGAATACTACCCAAGTGGTCTACAGATTTAATGTAATCCTTACCAAAATCCCAAAGATTTTTATTCAAAAATAGAAAAATCTATCCTAAAGTTCATATGGTATCACCAGGGACCCCAAATAGTTGATACTGAAAAATAATGAAGTTTGAATTCTCACACTTCTCGTTTTAAAGCTTACTACAAAGCATAATAATCAAGTCAGTATGGTATTGCCATAAAGACAGACAATAAACTAATAAAATAGAACAGAATACCTAGAAATAAATCTTTGCATATAATGATCAAATGATTTTCAACAAGGGTGTCAAAACCCCTTAATGAAGAACAGCCTTTTCAACAAACAGTGGTGGGAAAACTGGATATCTCCTGCAAAAGAATAAATTTGGATGCTTATCTTACACTGTATAATAAAAATTAATTCAAAATCAAAGACCTAAGCCTAAGAGCTAAAACTATAAAAACTATTAGAAGGAAAGCTTCATGACATTGGATTTGGCAATGATTACTTAGATATGACACCAAAAAATAAGCAAGAAAAGAAAAAGCAGATTGACTGTATTTTATAAAAATTTAAAACTTTGGTACATCAAAGGATACTATTAATGGATTGAAAAGCTAACCTACTGAATAGGAGAAATATTTGCAAATCCTGTGTCTGATAAGGAGTTAATATCCAGAATATTTAAAGAATTCCTACAACTCAACTAAAATTCAACTCAATTTAAAATGGGCAAAAGACTTGATTAGCCTTTTCTCCAAAGATATACAAATGGTGCATGAAAACATATTCAACATCACTAATCATTATAAAAATGATAATCAAACCACAATTATATAATACTTCACTCACATTAGAATGGCTGTCATTTAAAAAACAACAGAAAATAGCATGTTAGTAAGGATACAGATAAATTGGAATCGTTGCACACTGTTAGTGGAAATTTAAGATATTGTAGCTGCTATGGAAAACAATATTGCAGTTCCTAAAAAAATTAAACATAGAACATGATCCAGCAAATCTACTTCTGGGCATATACTGAAAAGAATTAAATCAGGGACTTTAACAAATACTTGTAAACTAGTGTTCATAGTGACATTATTCATAATAGTCAAAAGGTGAAAGCAACACAAATGTCCATCAATGGGTGAATAGATTGTAACCTATGTGGTATATACATAAAATGTAATATTACTCATCCTTAAAAAGGAAGGAAATACTGATACATGCTACAATATTAATGAACTTTGAAGACATATACTAAGTAAAATAAGCCAGGTGCACAAAGACAAATACTGTATAATTCCTCTTACATGAGAAATCTAGAGTAGTAAAACTTACGGAAACACAAAGTAGAATGGTGATTGCCAGAGACTAGAGGGAGGGAAAATGGGAAATTTTTATTTAATGGATATAGAGTTTTTTTTTTCTTTATGCAATGATAATTTTTATTTTAATGTTTCACAGTATTTCCCAAGAATCCTTTTTTTGCATGTTTGCAATACTTCTTTTTCCCAGCTTGCAAAATGTTGTCAAAGATACAAAATAATTGAGTAAATACTTTCCCTTGTAGGGCATTCTTTTTTTTTTTTATTTCAATCATTGTTCAAGTACAGTATTCTCCCCCCTACTCCCGTTCCAGCCCCTCCACCCAACCCTCCCCCTTTCCCCCCATTACCCCCCACCCCTAGTTTTTGTCCATGTGTCCTCCAAATTTGTTCCTGTAATCCCTACCCATTCCCCCCTGAAATTCCCTCTTCTCTCCCCTCTGGTCACTGTCAGTCTGCCCCCTATTTCAGTGTCTTTCGTTATATTTTGCTTGTTTCTTTGTTTTGTTGTTTAGGTTCCTGTTAAAGGTGATATCATGTGGTATTTGTATTTCACTGCCTGGCTTGTTTCGTTTAGCATAATGCTTTCCAGCTCCATCCATGCTGTTGCAAAGGGTAGGAGCTCCTTCTTTCTTTCTGCTGCATAGAATTCCATTGTGAAAATGTACCATAGTTTTTTGATCCATTCATTTACTGATGGGCATCTAGGTTGCTTCCAGCACCTAGCTATTGTAAATTGTGCTGCTATGAACATCGGGGTGCAAAGGTTCTTTTGTATTGGTGTTTTAGTGTTCTTAGGATAGAGTCCCAGCAATGGAATTGCTGGGTCAAAAGGCAGATCCACTTTTAGTTTTCTGAGGAAGTTCCATACTGCTTTCCATAATGGTTGTACAAGTCTGCAGTCCCACCAACAGTGCACTAGGGACCCCGTTTCTCCACATCCTCTCCAACACTTGTTGTTTGTTGCTTTGTTTATGATGGCCATTCTGACTGGTGTGAAGTGGTATCTCATTGTGGTTTTAATCTGCATCTCTCTGATGGCTAGCGATATTGAACATCGCTTCATGTGTCTTTGGATTTTCTGTATGTCCTCCTTAGAGAAGTGTCTGTTCAAGTCCCTTGCCCATTTTTTAATTGGGTTACTTGTCTTCTTAGAGTGCAGTCATGTAAGTTCTTTATATATTTTGGAGATAAAACCCTTGTCTGAGGTATCATTGGCAAATATGTTTTCCCATACAGTTGATTCTCTTTTTATTTTGATACTGTTTTCCTTAGCTGTGCAAAAGCTTTTCATTTTGATGAGGTCCCATTTGTTTATTCTTTCCTTTATGTCCCTTGCTCTAGGAGACAAGTCAGTAAAAAAGTTTCTGGGTGAAATATCTGAGATTTTCCTACCTACGTTCTCTTCTAGGACTTTAATGGTGTCACGCTTTATATTTAAGTCTTTTATCCACCTTGAATCTATTTTTGTATAAGGTGTAAGTTGGTGCTCGAGTTTCATTTTTTTGCCCGTAGCTGTCCAGTTCTCCCAACACCATTTGTTGAAGAGGCTATTTTTATTCCATTTTATGTTGCTGCTTCCTTTGTCAAATATTAATTGACCATACAGGCTTGGGTTTATTTCTGGGCTCTCTGTTCTGTTCCATTGGTCCATGTGCCTGTTTTTATGCCTGCACCAGGCTGTTTTGATTACAGTGGCCTCGTAGTATAGTTTAGTGTCAGGTATTGTGATCCCTCCTACTTGACTCTTCTTTCTCAAAATTGCAGCAGCTATTCGGGGTCGTTTATGGTTCCATATAAATTGTTGAAGTGTTTGTTCTATGTCTGTGAAATATGCCATTGGTACTTTAATAGGTATTGCATTGAATGTGTAGATTGCTTTTGGTAGTATGGACATTTTAATGATATTAATTCTTCCAATCCATGAACACGGTATATGTTTCCATTTGTTTGTGTCTTCCTTGATTTCTCTCCTCAGTGTTATGTAGTTTTCTGAATACAGGTCTTTTACCTCTTTGGTTAGGTTTATTCCTAGGTATTTTATTTTCCTTTTTGCTATTTCAAATGGGATTTTTTTCTTGATTTCTGCTTCTGCTGTTTCATTGTTGGTGTACAGAAATGCCTTTGATTTCTGGATTTTGACTTTGTATCCCGCTGTTTTACCAAATTCATTTATTAGGTCAAGCAGTTTTTTGGTGGAGTCTATAGGATTTTCTATGTACACTATCATGTCATCTGCAAACAGTGACAGTTTTGTTTCCTCCTTTCCGATTTGGATTCCTTTTATTTCTTTTTCTTGTCTGATTGCTGTGGCTAGAACCTCCAGTACTATATTGAATAGAAGTGGTGAAAGTGGACATCCTTGTCTTGTTCCTGTTCTTAGTGGAAAAGATTTTAATTTTTGCCCATTGAGTATAATGTTGGCTGTAGGTTTCTCATATATGGCCTTTATTATGTTGAGGAATGCTCCCTCTGGATATAGAGTTTCAATTTTTCAAAATGAAAAAGTTCTGAATATTGGTTGTACAACAATATAAATTTACTTAACACTACTGAACTATACACTTAAAATAGTTAAGATGGTAAATTTTATCTTATGTATATGTTACCACAATAAAAACTATTAAAAATTCTTTAAAAGAATAACATTCTGACACATGTTACAGAAAGGGTCATTAAAGACATTGTACTAAGTGAAGTAAATAAGACACAAAATGACAAATATTGTATGATTTATATGGGGTTCCTAGAGCAGTCAAATTTAGAGACAGAAAGTAGAATAGTGGTTGCCTGGATCTAGAGGAAAGGAGAAAATGCAGAATTATTGTTTTCTGGGTAGAGTTTCAGTTGGAGAATGAACAAATTCTAGAGATGGATGATAGTGACTGTTGAACAACTTAATATCACTGAACTATGTACACTTGAAAATAGTTAAAGTGGTAAATTTTATATTATGTGTATTTTACCACAATAAAAACAAGAAAAAATTTCATAAACAAAGCAACAAACAAGTGTTGAAGAGGTTGTGGTGAAAAGGGGACCCTAGTACACTGTTGGTGGGATTGCAGACTGGTACAACCACTATGGAAAACAGTATGGAATTTTCTCAGAAAACTAAAAATGGATCTGCCTTTTGACCCAGCAATTTCACTGCTAGGATTATATCCTAGGAACCCTAAAACACCAATCCAAAAGAACCTATGCACCCCAATATTCATAGCAGCACAATTTACAATAGCCAAGTGTTGGACGCAACCTAGATGCCCATCAGTAAATGAATGGATCAAAAAACTATGGTACATTTACACAATAGAATTCTGCAGCAGAAAGAAAGAAGGAGCTCCTACCCTTTGCAACAGCACGGATGCAACTGGAAAGTATTATGCTAAGTGAAGTAAGTCAGGCAATGAAGGACAAATACCATATGATCTAATCTTTGACAGGAACCTAAACAACAAAAGAAAAAATAAATATATTACTAACATTTAATAATCAAAAGATTTAACTTAAACTAAAAGAAGAGATTATCTGATACCAATGTGCTCTTAATCAAAACTGGTGATCATTGCAGGTGAGTAGTAGTTGCCAGACTTGGACAAGGACTATTAATTTTCAAACATCTTTAGCTCACTTACTGTTTGTACCTTCCCAACACCCTTACTTCACTCAACATATTGCCTGCTTGCACCCTGAAGCCATGTAGGCTTAAGGTCTCTGACGTAGAAAAAGTGTAAGGAGGAGGCAATAAATTTTGCTTCACAGACCACATGGAATCAGCCTCCTTGCAGAAATTAATAGTGACTGCTAAGATGTTTTCAAGTTTTGTCAACCCCACGATAAGGGTGAGGAGGTAGACAATGGAGATGATATAAAGAATATTATACCAACTAGTTAAATTCTGAGGCCAAACTTGGATAGGAGTTCTTTTAAATAGTTTTTACTTTGGGATTTGCAGAAATCCTCATCAGATTCTGCCTCACTGTTAGAAGTTGTCTGTGTGTGTATGCATCTGTGAGTTTATGTGCCTGCAATTGATATTTTGAAAGTATTTCCTCTTGCAACTTCAGTCTATCATTACTTTCAACTGAGGATATCTAGATCCTATTTTTGTCACCCCAATATTTTCTATCCCTCATAGTATATCATAGGTAATATTTCTAAATAGTCCTGTTAAAGCTGTATTCAATTTTGTGATAAAGTTTGGAACAGGAAAGGAGAAAGAGGAAAATACTTGGGTCAGTTTCTCAGGGCTTCCTTCAGCATTCAAATGTACTATTTAATGAATGGCCTTTGGATAACACTGGCTTACCAGTTATAATTCAACTAACCACAGTCTGAGCCCAGTTTTATTTCTCCAAATTGCCCATAAAACCATGTCAAATGTTCAATTCGTCTACTATATTTTTCTGATTTATCAGTGTAGTATTCCTAACAAAGACAGAATTTTTTTTTTAAAAGCAATGAGTTACAACATTCATTCTGTACTCATGTTATGGTGAGTGAGTCTGGGAATGGGAAGAAACTGTGTACGGCTATAGCTTCAGCAGTTTAGAAAGAAGTATATGCAGTTAAACTCAAGAGTTAGGAAAAAGCCAGACAGAAAGTAAAGGCAGGGAATTCACAAGCTATTCTTTTACTCTGCTTTAGAGGTTAGAATTGTGTCTAGGTAGTAATAAAATTTTAAAAGTCTATTTAACATTTTTTCAAGTTAAAATAATCAGCAAATTTGGATCTATAAATAACTATGAATAATGCTTTTTAGCTGAAACATTAGAGCTGCCTTTGGATGGGTGCAGGATTTATTAATAATAGCATTAAATATCTAGCCTTATTAGATACTACCATCTGTTCAAGAAAGTCAGACTGAGTGTCCCCATTCCAGCCTCTTTACCATTCAGTCTCTGTTGTGGCCAGCCAGCACCAATGGCTGTAAGACCTGGCAACTGTGCAAGCAGCCAGCAGGTGAACAAAACCTTTCCTCCCCATCCAGGCAGAGTAGCAAAGAGAAAGGAAATAGATCCATGAGAGAGTTTCAGCTCAGGGAGTAGCTTATATCTTATTCCTCAAATATAAGAGACCCACAACATAGATGTTTTCCCCAGACCAAGGAGGCTGAAAGCTGTAAGTACCTGCTCCAAACAGGACCATTGTGTTAAATGGCAAATTGGAGATATAACTGGAAAGCAGAGTCCAGCCTTACATGGGGGTATCAATGGCAGACAGCCTCCTAGACTACAGTCAGGTTAGCTGGTGGCTGCGGTGGGCCAAATGAGGACATCTAGGGAGGGGCAGTAGAGGACTCAGTGTGTCCCACAAGGGGAAGCACTAAAAATAAACACATGACTACATACATGTGTGTGCATATGTGTGTTCAGACCAGAGTGTAGAAATAGGTATGAGACTACACCATTGGCTTTTTGGAGAGATTACATTACCCCAATTCTGCCAGAAACAGACAGCATGCCCAAATCAGAAAAATACACAGAACACTTAATAGGACTATTGACAAGGGTGTGCACAGAATCTAGGGAAATAACTAAAGAAAACACAGTATATTGAGTGAGAGGAGTCACTGTCTTTAAGCCTGAAACAGCAATGGGAAAAAGCAGTTATATCAGTACAGAGACAGAAAGCACAGCATGCTTAGGTCCTACTGTCAGACCTAAGATCTGTGGATGAGGGAAAAGACCCAGCAGGTAGCCCTTAAGGGAAGGATATGAGTACTATGTTTACCTCTTTCACTCCTGCCAGTGTTTCATGTCAGCTCCAAGCAGAGGACAAGAGGCCCAGAAGTGTGGTCCACACAGCTTCCCTAGACAAGAGCAAGATGGAAAGGGCAAAGAGAAGTTGGTGGGGAGCAACCATAAAATAGCACAGAGAAGGGAGAACTTTTCCTTTCTGGTGAATACAAGCAGAAGCAAAGGAAGTGGGCTAGCATTGACAGAATACTCCTAGATTCTAAAAATTGTGAAATTAGTTTTACATAATTCCTAGCAATTTCATTCCTATCTTGTGCCAAAACTCTTTTAGACACTTTGCACTTTTTATTTCTTTTAATCTTCACAAACATATAAATATTACTATTGAAATGTTACAAATGAGGAAACTGGAACTCAGAGATGCCAAGAAAGTGAACAGGGAAAATTGGATTTAAATCTGAATCTGTTGAATTCCAAGTTTGTCTACTGAACTATGTGGTAGGTCACCACTGGAAAAAAATGCAAATAAGCAATGTCAAATGTGACCCTCAGCAGTAACATCTGTGTGGCCTCTTTTAATCAAATGGAGACCCTGAACTCTGTCCAGACACAGAGAGGCAACCAGACTCCAATAAGCTTGTTCGCATCAGCAATTCTAGTTGGAGAAGGTGACCAGCAGGAGTTTAAAGGTTTAAATCCTTGGGTAGTTGGGATTCTGGGGGTAGTGTTCATGGATGCACTAATTACAGAACTACCTTTATAAGCTACTCTCTAGGCATAAAAGAGATTTTGTGCCACTTTTAGTTCATTAGGCAATTGAACATATTACTGTATGTCATAAGATTCCCATCACATCTTGGTCTACTATTTGCTAAATTCTCCCTAAACAATAAACATGGAGATGGTTGAAAATTGGACTGTGCTCATGGCTTTCATTTATTCTACGTATATTTATTGAACACCTATGATGTGTGAGACATTGTTATAGATCCTGAACATATAGACATATAAAGACAGAGTCACCACCCACACGGTTGTTAAAGTTTAGCTATTAAACTGTCAAAACATTTCAAATGTGAGTATTAATGTGAAGGCAATAAATAGAAATGAACACAGTACCTGGAAGGCAAAGTGGTTACTTTACCCAGACATAATGAAAGAACTCTGTTAAAAAGTAATGTTAAACTAAGTTGTGAAAAACAATCTGAGTCAGCCATTCAGTGTGGCTAGAAAGCAGCAAGCTAGAAAAACAACATGCACCAGTCCAGTTCTCCCAACACCATTTATTGAACAGGCAATATTTACTCTATTGTATGTTCATGCCCCCTTTGTCAAATATTTATTGACCATAGAGTCTTGGGTTTATTTATAGGTTCTCTATTCTGTTCCATTGATCTATTTGTCTGCTCTTATGCAAGTACCAGACTGTTTTGATTACAGTGGCCTTGTAGTATAGTTTGATATCTGGTATGTGATCCCTCCTACCTTGTTCTTCTTTCTCAAAATTGATGACACTATTTGGGGTCTTTTTTGTTCCATATGAGCTTTTGGAATATCTGTCTTAGATCTGCAAAATATGCCATTGGTATTTTAATAGGAGTTGCATTGAATCTATAGATTGCTTTGGGTAGTATAGACATTTTAATTATGTTAATTCTTCCAACCTATGAACACAGCATATGTTTCCAGTTATTTGTGTCTTACCTATATTTTTCTTCAGTGTTCTATAATTTTTGAGTGTAGATCTTTTATCTTTTTGGTTAAATTTATTCCTAGGTACATTATTTTTCTTATTGCTTTATGAATGGGATTTTTTCAAGTTTCTCATTATGATATTTCACTGTTGTTGTAAAAATGGCAAAAAAAAATGAAACTAGGCCACCAACTTAGACCATCCAACAGAATAAACTAAAAATGGATAAAAGACTTAAATAGAAGTTGTGACACCATATAAGTCCTAGTGGGAAAAAAAGGGGTAGCAAAACTTCAGATATCCCATGTAACAACATTTTTGCTGGTACATCTCCTAGGTTAAGAGAAATAAAGGAAAAAATAAACAAATGGGACAACATCAAATTAAAAAGCTTCTGCATGGCTAAAGAAATGATCATCAAAATGGAAAGGGAACCCTATGTATGGGGGAACATATCTGACAATGGTACATCAGACAAGATTTTGATTTCCAAAATATATAAAGAACTCATATGATTCAACACCAAGAAGACAAACAATCCAATTAAAAAATAGGCAAAGGAACTAAAAAGACACCTCTCCAAGGATGTATAGATGTTGGCCTAGACATATAAAAAGGTGCTCAACATCACTAGCCATCTGAGAGATGCAAATTAAAACCACATTGAGATATCACCTAACATCTGTCCGAATGGACATCATTAATAAATCAACAAACAACAAGTGTTGGCGAGGATGTGGAGAAAGGGAAACCCTAGTGCACTGTTGATGGGAATGCAGACTGGTGCAGCCACTATGGAAAACAGTATGGAATTTCCTTAAAAAGCTAAAAATGGAACTGCTTTTTGACCCAGTGATTCTGCTGCTGGGAATATACCCTAAGAATTGAGTCACCAATTCAAAATAACTTATGCATCCCTATTTTCATAGTGGCACTATTTACAATAGCCAAGTGCTGGAATAAGCCTGAGTGCCCATCAGTAAGTGAGTGGATCAAAAAACTGTGGTACACAGTGGAATATTATGCAGCAGAAAGATAGAAGGAACTCCTACATTTTGCAATGGTAAGGATGGCACAGGAGAATGTTATGCTAAGTGAAATAAACCAGTTGGTCAAAGACAAATACCATATGATCTCACTTATAAGAGGAATCTAATAAATAAAATTAACTAACAAACAAAATAGAACCAGAGGCATAGAAACATGGAACAGACTGAAAGTGACCAGGGGGAAATGAGGGGAGAATGGTGGAAAGAAGGGGTAGGGACGAGGCAAAGAATATGTATAAATGACCTATGGACATGCACAACAGTGAGGTAATTGACTGTAAAAGTAGGGTAGTGATGGGTAAAGGACAAAGGTGGAAAAACTGGGACAATTGTAATCGAGTAAGAATAAAAAATGATTAACAAAAAAAGACAGAGCCCTGGCTGGTGTGGATAGTAGATTGAGCCCCAGCCTGCAAACCAAAGGGTCACTGGTTTGATTCCTAGCCTGGGCACATGCCTGAGTTGTGGGCCAGGTCCCCAGTTAGGGCACATGCCTAGGGTGCACAAGTGGCAATCACACATTGATGTTTCTCTCCCTCTCTTTCTCCCTCTCATCCCCTCTGTCTAAAAATAAATAAATAAATAAATAAATAATCTTTAAAAATTAAAAAAGAAAGAGAACAATGTGAAATGAGGATGGAGAAGTGATCATGCAGGCTCTTGAAGGGCTTGTTGTGTCTATTAATGGAAATCCATGAAAGATTTTAACTGGGAGAGTGACATGGTATTTATATTTTTAAAAGATCACTTAGGCTACAATGGGAAGAGTTGAGAGGGATGAAAAAACCTACAAAAGGATAGCAATTGAAAAAGCTACTGCTATGGTCCATGCGAAAAGTAATTTTTGTCACAGTTGTGGCCATGAGTGTTGAGTGGAGGTGAAGGGTCTGAGTGAATTTTAGAGGTTAAACCTCATGAATTTTGATGGGTTGGGTATGAGGGAGGGGGGATGATATAAAGGAAGAAAGCAAAAATAATGTCTGAGTTTCTTACTTGAACAGTTGTATGAATGGGGATGATATTACCTGGGAAGAGGAAGTATGATGGCAAACAAGCATGCAACTGCAAGAATTTATATCACATATAAATAATAAGTTTCTTCTACTTTTATTTTCTCTTTTCTCATTTCACTGCACTGGCTAGGATCTCCAGAACAAGACTAAAGGTATTTATATTGCTTCTGATATTAAAGAGAATGGTTTTAGACTTATACTACTGAATACATTATATGACATATATTGTTCATAGACATCCTTTACCAGATTCAGGAAGTTTCTATTACTATTACTTTCTAGTTTTCTAGAAATTTTTATTACTAAATACACATGACCACTGTGGATGTCTGTATGTATTAATTTTCTTTTCTCTTTTTTCTTTAATGTAGTGAAATACAATAATAGTCTAATGTTAAATCAGCCATGTTTTGCATGGATAGTTCATACCAGACATAATACATTATTTTTATATACTATGGATTTATTTAACAAATATTTTAAGATTTTTCCATGTATTTTCATGAGTAGGATTGGCTTATAATTTTCCTTCTTATACTGTCATCATATGGTTTTATTCTTATTCTTATAAAAAATATTCCATTACCTAGTAAAATATACATACTATTAGAATTGTCCATTATTTGAGTGCTTGTTAGAATTCATATGTAAAATTGCTTTTGTCTTTTTTGTTATTATTCTCATGGGTTTTTGTTTTCTGAGTGAGAATTTTATTTTAGCAATTAATTTGATTTTGTTGGTTTTTATTTTTTCTTGGTTTAAATTTGATAAATTATATGTTCTGGTAATATTATTTTCAAATTTATAATCAAGTCCCATTTATGTATGTCACTTTTGTCTCTGTCATACATTTATGCATGCCTTTTTATTTTCATATTGCTTTTTTCCTTTATGCTTTTATTCAATCTTTCTGAATATTTTTCACGTGATCTTTTAAAAGACCCAACTCTGCATTAGCATTATATTTCTTTTTCTCTGCTCTATTTGTTCTTAGTCTGCTACTAACTTTTAAATTTTTGAGCTGTATTTTAAGTTTACAGATTTTCTTTTCTCCTAATATCAGTTTGAATGACCACTTCTCTTCATCCCACAAAATTCAATATTTAATAGTTTTATTATTTTTCTATTCTAAGCATGTTCTAATATCTATTATGATTTTATCTTTGACCTATGTTTAAAAGTGTGTTTTGATTTCTGAATATGTGATGGTTTTTCATTAAAAATGTGGGTGTTTTGGAGGTGGGTCACAAGATGGCCATGGAGTAGGAGGATCATTTTCACACCTCCCCCCAGAACCAAACTGGAAATAAAACAGAAAAGGAAAAGAGGCACCCAGAATTACCAACCAAAGACTATCTGAAGAGGAGACTTTTAACCAAGGATGGACAGAAATCACCTCAAGACTGGCAGGAAGGGTGTAGTTGCAAAAGGGGTCAGCCCACTCCCACAGATGGCAGGCTGAGGGTTACACAGGGATAGTGCAGCTATGGGATCTTCCCCTAAGAGGAGTGAAGCCTGATCACCAAACTGGGCTTCCAAGCATAGAGCCCAGAGCCAGGATCAGCCACCCACATATGTCCAATGATGAAAGGCAGTGAGGTAGCTCTGCTGGGGAGAGAGGGAGCCTGCTGGAGACAAAGCTATGGGTTTTATGGTTTGTTTTTGTTTTTTTTAAAGGACCAAAGCACAGGTTTTTCATTCACAGCCACTCACCTTGGGCTCTGGCGAAGGGAGGATGGTGCAGGCTGGAGCTGCCTGAGGAGATTCTGGAGTGAAGTGAATTTGGACAGATGTGGAGGAGTGGTTGCTGGGATGCCTGTGCTGGGTCACCCTTGGATATCACAGCAGCTACTTTTCTTAAGAATAAGCCCCTCCCAGGGGAATCAGACTGGGGAAAAACAATCACCCCCCTGTGGGATACCACTGCTTGCTCCACCCTCTGGAATTCTGCTGTAGCAACATTGCATCCATTTATTTTTTTTCCCATCTTGCATCTTAACTGCTGCTGAGGAGACAGCAAATAGGCAGATTCATTTGGTGTCAGAGACTGGCTTTGGGGCACAACCATTCTCTAAACTTTTCTGGGAACCTAACTGGCACTTCTCCTCACAGAGGAGCTGATAGAAACATGCTCCTGGTTTCTGGCAGACTCAAACTCTGGGCTTCAGAGGTCCCACCTGCTTGTCTACTGGGGCTCCATCCCCCTGATAGACTTTGATGTATACTTGGAGTTGTTGGAATGTATCCACAATCTTCCCTGAGCCTGAATGGCACCTTTCCCCAAAGGAGATCCAGAGGTCCAATCCTCCCAATTCTGCCAGAAGCACTTTCAGAAATGCTTCAGCAACTATGAAAGCAGGCTGGCAAGCAAAAGCAGGCTAATAACAGATCCTGTAGTGTCTTGAGATATTTGCTGACCAATACCTGGGCCCTATGCTGGTAAAAGCCAGCACTGCAGGGCAACTTGACCCCTCCCATACATAGCCAAGCCAAGGCATCCACAAACTATGAACCTCTTGTTACTTTAAACAAGCTGCCAAAGACCAGATGTAGATCATATCTGACATTGGCTTATGCCAGCTTCAGGCAGCCTTAGAGAAATATCCAAAGGGAGATTCCAAAATGCAGGCATTAAAGTCTGCTGAGATGAATTCCACCTTGTTCTTTTTTATTATTTTTATTTTTCTTCTTCATAGCATTTTTATTTTTTTATTTTCTTCTATTTTCCTTTTCCTCTATTTTTATATCTCTTATTTCACTCTTTCCTTTTCTTACTCTATATTTTTCTTCTTTCCTTTTCTTAAGCCTTTATACTGCCTTTTTATTCATTTTTGCAGTTTTCCTCTTTCTATTCCTTGTGCTCTTTATTTCTTTTTCTTCTTTCATCTTATAATCATTTTTCTTTCTTTCTTTTGGTCTTCTCATATTCTTTTATTATTTTACTATTTTATTTCTCATTTCTTATTCTTTGCTTTTTTGTTGTTGATTATGACATTGTTGTTGGGGTATTTTTTGCCTGTTTTTGTTTTTGTTTTGTTTTTTGGTGTTTTTTTTTTTTTCCATTTGATCTGCCAACACCTGTACAGCAGTTTGCAAGACATGCTTGTAATTGAACCTTTCAGTTAGCCAGCCAGAGGGGAGATACCACCAACAAACAAGCCAGTAACAATCAAGACCAAATTACAACAGGAGAGTCGATATAATTCACACAAGAATCATTTCTAAAGCATCCAGCTCAGGAAATCAAGGAGACTGAACCACTGGGTCCCACAGGACTCATACTACATAAGGCCACTCCATGAAGACTAGGAGTTCGGGCATACCTATCAAATACATAGGAACAAACACAAAGAAACAGCTAAAATAGGGAGACAAAGGAACTACCATCAAAAAAAGGAAAAAGAGGAATCCTGATACATAGTGATATGTATGAAGAGATAAATGAAAATGAGGAAATTTATCAGACATAGAGTTCAAAGTAATGGTTATAAGGATACTCAAGGAACTTAGTGGAAACTAAATCAAAATTAAAAAAGGACATAGAAACTATGAATAAAGAGCAGTTAGAATTGAAGAATACAATATCTGAAATGACAAATACACTAGAATGAATTAAAAGCAGGCAAGATGAAGCAGAGTATCAAACAGTGATTTGGAAGAAAAAGTAGAAACCAACAACAACCAGTCAGAGCAACAAAAAGAAAAAATATTTAAAAAGAATGAGAATAGTTTAAGAACTTCGGGCCAACATGAAATGTAACAATATCCACATCATGGGGTACCAGAAGAAGAAAGAGATCAAGTGATAAAAAACCTGTTTGTAGATACAATTACAGAAAAGTTCTCTAAACTAGTGAAGGGAAAAGTCACACATGTTTGAGAAGTTCAGAAAGTCCTGTTAAGACAAACCCAAAAAGACCCACACCAAGACACATCATAATTAAAATAGCAAATTTAAAGACAAAGAGAGAATCTTAAAAGCAGAAAGACAGAAACAATTAGTTATCTACACAGGAGCCCCCATAAGGCTGTCAATTGATTTCTCAAAAGAAACACTTCAAGCCAGAATGGAATGGCACAAAATATTCCAAGTAATAAAAAGCAAGAATATACAACTTAGACTACTCTGTCCAGTAAGGTTATTATTTAAAATTGAAGGTGAAATAAAGAGCTTCCCAGGCAAAAAAAATAAATAACAAGAAATAAAAAGAAAAAAAAGAAAAAAAAAAAGAAAGGAAAAGGCTGTAGGGAGTTGCTACTAAACCAACATTGCAAGAGACATTAAAGGGACTGCTATAAGAAGGGCTAGAGAAAAAAAGGAGCATAGATATAAAGAAAAAATGGCAATTAATAAGTACCTATCAATAGTAACCTGAAATGTAAATGGGTCAAATGCTCCAACCAAAGGAATAGATAAAACATTACCCATATATATGCTGTCTATGAAAGACCCACCTCAAAACATTAGATTTGCACACTCTGAAAGTGAAGGGATGGAAAAAAATGTATTCCACGCAAATGTAGACAAAAAAAGCTCAGGTAATAATTCTTATATTTGACAAAATAGACTTAAAAACAAAAGCCATAACAAGGGACAAAGAAGGTCACTACATACTATTAAAGGAATCAATCCAACAAGAGGATATAAGCCTTGTAAACATATATGCAACCAATATAGGAGCAACTAAATATATAAAGAAAATTTTGGTGGACAAGATCAATAGCAATACAGTTATAGTGGGGAATTTTAAGATGACACTGTCACCAACAGTGTCTATTTGTCTAGATAGATCTTCTAGACAAATCAACAGGGAAACAGTGACCTTAAATAACACATTAGATCAAATGGATTTAATTGATTTTTATAGAACATTTCATCCCAAAACAACAGAATACATATTCTTCTCAAGGGCACATGGATCATTCTCAAATATAGACCACACCTTAGAAAACAAAATAAACCTCAATGGGTTTTTAAAAATTGAAACCATATCAAGCATTTTCTTAGATCACAATGGCATGAAACTAGAAATAAACCTCAATTAAAAAAATTAAAAATTTTTCAAACACATGGAGTCTAAATAGCATATTATTAAATAATGAATGGATTATCAATGAGATCAAGTAAGAAACCACAAATTATCTAAAAACAAATGAAAACGAACATGCAACAACCCAAAATCTCTGGGCACAGTGAAAGAAGTTCTGAAAGGGAAATGCATACCATTACAGGCCTATCTCAAGTAAAAAAAATAACCCAAGACAGAAAAAGAAAACTGGAAAAACAACAAAGCCAAGAGTAAGTAGATAGAAGGAAATAATCAAGATCAGAGTGGAAATAAATGACATCAAGAGTTAAAAAAGAAATAATTCAAAAGATCATTGAACCCAACAAATAAAATTGATAAACCTTTAACCAGACTCATCAAGACAAAAAGGAACAGAATCCAAACAATAAAATCAGTGGAAGACCCAAGATGGAGGAGGAGCAATTAGAAGCTACAATAACATCTTACCAGAACCAATCTGGAATTACAACTAAATTGTAAAGAAATCATCCAAAATAACCACTTGAATACTAACTAAAGAGATAACTCATAACCAAGGGCAGATAGAAGAAACCACTTCACCACAAGGAATTCAGAAGTGTGAGAGGGCTGGCTGGGCTCCCTTGGAGAGCAACTGAAGTGCCAGAGGGATATTCCAATAGCTAGGAATTTCCCCCTGAAAAGTGTGGGGTCTAAACCCCAAGCTGGGCTCCCCATTGTATAGCACTAAAGCCAGGAAAGGAACCCAAATAACATACAGTAGTGAAAAGCAGGGAGTTTCTCTCTGAAAGGGAGAGATAGCTGGAGAAGCAGAGAGCCTCTTAAAGGACCAATGCAGAAAATTTCATTTGCTGCTACTTATCCTGGGTTCCAGCAGAAGGAGGGTAAAGTGGACTAGAGATGTGTAAGGTGAGTCTGAGAGTGGTGGCTCTAGGAGAGAACTGTAGGAACAGCCACCAGGATCCATGTGCTGAGTCATTGCCCATACTGCAGAGGCCATCTTTCTCAGGCAGAACACTTGTCTCCAAGTTGCATCACCCTGAGGGGAAGCATAGTCCCTTCCAGAGGAATTGCTCTGCCCCCGCTTTTGGAGTTTAAGCTGGGCTGTTGAATACAGCTTGAGGTTATATCATTGATTCATTTGACAAGTTAGGCAGATTTTTAGGAACTCTAAGACTTTAGGTGACCCTGCCCAACCCTGGTGCTAATAAAAGTGAACCTTGGTGTGCAGCCTGGTTCTTTCTGCACACACCCAAGCCAGGAGAGGGAGTCACGTGGCTCCCGCTGTGGATCTCTGATAGCTCCAAACAAGTTGACTGGTGCCAGTCACAAGTATCATCTTGCAAAGGCCTACCCAAGAGTCTTTGCAGATCCACTCAATTCATAGAAACAAATAAAAAAATGCAGCCAAAAGGGAAAGACAAAGAAACAGACCCCAAATGAATAAAACAAGAGAACTCTTCAGAAGAAGAACTAGATAAAATAGAGGCAAATAATATAGAGTAACAATTATAAGAACTCAATAGCATGAAAAAAGACATAGAAACCATAACAAAGGTCCAGTCAGAAAAAAAAGAATGCAATATCTGAAATAAATAATACTCTAGAAGGAATAAATGGTAGGTTAGATGAAGCAGACAATCAAATCAGTGATTTGGAAAACAAAGTAGAAAAAACACCCAGGAAGAGCAGCACAAGAGAAAGAGAATTTAAAAAGTGAAGAGAGCTTAAATAACATTTAGGACAACATGAAGCATAACAGCAATTTCATCTTGGGAATACTAGAAGGAAAAGAGAGTGAGCAAGGGACCAAGAACATATTTGAAGAAATAATGACAGAAAACTTTCCTAATCTGGTAAAGCAAAAAGACACACAAGTCCAGGAAGTTCAGGGAGTCACAAACAAGTTGGCCACAAAAAGGCCTACACAAAGACACATCAAAATTAAAATGGAAAGACTTAAAGGCAAGGAGAGAATCCTAAAAGCTTCAAGAGAAAAGCAGGTAGTTACATACAAGGGGGCACCAAATAAACTGTTATCTGATTTCTTAACAGAAACATTTCAGGCCAGAAGGGAGTGGTGTTAAATGTTCAAGGTGATGAAAAGCAAGCACCTATAACCAAGGCTACTTTTCCCATTAAGAGTATCATTTAAAATCAAAGGAGAAATAAGGAGTGTCCCAGAGAAGAAAATACTAAAGGGGTTCATTAACACCAAACCAGTTAAAGGTTTGTTTTATAATGCAAGTCCTTTAACATTTTGTGTTAAAAATGTTAAGAAAAAAAGAAGCAAAACAAATCAGAAATGAAAGAAGAGAAATAAAAACTGATATCACAGAAATACAAAGGATTGTAAGAAAATACTATGAACAACTATAAGCCAAGAAATTGAACAACATGGGCAAAATGGATAAATTTCTTAGAAAGATACAATCCCCTGAAACTGAATCAAGAAGAAATGATCCTGAATTGATCAATAACAAGGAGATTGAAGCAGTAATTAAAAAAACTCCTAGCAAACAAAAGTCCTGAACCAGATGACTTCACAGGCTAATTTTACTAGTCATTCAAAGGATTTCTAACACCTATCCTTTTCCAACTATTCAAAAATATTTTGAGGGAGAACTTCCAAACTCTTTTTTATGAGGCCAGCATTATCCTAATTCCAAATCTAGATAAAGATACAACAAAGAAAGAAAATTATAGGCCAATATTCCTGATGAACATAGATACTAAAATCATCAACAAAATATTAACAAAGCATCAAAAAGATCACATACCATGATGAAGTAAAATTTATCCATGATCATAGATACAAGGTTGGTACAATACAAATCAATAAATTAGATACATCACAAACAAAATGAAGGATTAAAACCACATGGTCATATCAACAGACACAAAATTTATTTGAGGAAGAGGGAAGATGGAGGTAAGGTAGGAGGGAGGGAATTCCACTTCCCCCTACACACAACAGAAAAACCTAGCCGATCTATGGAGGAACAGAGCAAATAGCCAATAGTACCCCAGCATATATGAAGATAGGAGACAAAAAATTGTAGAGGACATTGAAAAAACAGACAGTAAGGAGAGTACTTCAGGGCGATCAGGTTCCTGGGACCAGGGCAGCTGCTGCCCCAGGCCCTGCACCCACCGGGTCTACCACAGGGTTCGTGGGAGAGAGCTGAGTCAATGGCTCCCTCCCTGGCCAAACAAGGTTTGAGCAGCACCAAGAGAGACCTGGTTGCTTGAAGTCACAGAGAGGGGAATAAGGACTAAATGGTAAACACACAGGGACTGTGAACATCCAGAGTCTGTGAATGCAGGCTGGGGAGAGTTGAGAACTGGACTATGACAGGCCCTGAAACTGATAGCTTCACTCTGGTTGGAGAATTGAGCAGTGTGAGAAACCAGGCCATACAGAGTATGGAGCAGCAGACTTGAGTAGGAGGAATTTCTCAAAGAGAAAAAGTGAAAAAAAGACACTGTTTGGGGAATTCTCCTGCAGCAGCCACTCCAGCTTCCTCCCCACCCAGCAGGGCAGCACTCCTGAGGTAACATGGAAGGCCCTGCGCACCTCCAGAGCCCTGGGAAGAGAGCACACCAGAACTTGAGAGACTGGAGGCAGCCTGACCGAGTGTGCATGCCCACAACCCAAGGAGAGTGAGCTCAGAGGCAGGCCCTGAGCCCACAGCCAAAACCCCTGGAAGAGGGAACTGGCTACCCCTGGGGAGAATGTGAGCCTGAACCTATGGAACCTGAGGGACCAGAGGCTGCTGGGGAGTTGGGCTGGAGGCTGACAGAGTGCAGATCAGGGAGGGAGAAAAGCAAACTCAATTGCCCCTCAGTCTGCTGCAGCCAGGAAGACCAGCAAAACGAGTTTGGCCAATTTGAAGACAGCAAGAGGCTTTTATTTTTTAAGTAATTCTTCATTTTTTAATTTTTATTATTTTTTTAAATCTTTCAATAAATTTCTCCTCTCTTTCCTTCTTTCTGTTTTATTCCTTCTTCCTTTCTTTCCCATTTTATCTCTTCTTCCTTCCTTCTCCTTTTTCTTTCTAAATACCCACAAGTGAAACAAAAAAACCTGGAACTATAAAAAGACCAGAGTTGGCCCTAAGGAGGGGGCATCCCAACAGCTGAGATAGTGAGACAAATTTCACTTTGCTATTACAGAGAACCTGCAAGTTATTGCATATTTGTATTATTATTTTTTCATTATTCTTACATCTTTCATTTTAGTAGTATTTTTGTATTCCTCTTCTTTCTGTATAGTTTGCTTTGCTTGGCTGGTTATATTGTATCATTTGACAGGTTTCCTCTGTTCTCTCTTTCATAATGTATTGCTAATTTACTGCCTACCACTTAACTTGTGCCCCATTAGCACACTATTCAAGGTCCTATACTCCCCATTCTTGTTACCCAAATCATATAGATTCTGTCATATGATTGTTGCTCCATTATTATTGTAAATAATAGCTATTCCATAAAATTCTAAATACTACACAACACCTCTCCCAGATCTTAACCCACTTCACGGCTTCCTGAACTCTATTACTGTAGTGGTTAACTCTATTCTCTCACACACTACACCTATTTACTATCCTTTACTCTCACCTTTCCTCAGAATCTGAACTCCCACAACCTGACTGCTTTCTAGATTCAACTCACAATCCTTCTCTCGACAACAAGAGTCTCATCTTCTTTCCATCCATTCTAAAAAAGTGGCTAGTTGGGTGGAATATCACGGTTAACACTACACATAGACTAAGGATATCCAACCTCTTCTCTACCACCTGCTACTGTAAATATCATAGAATATTGTCTTGCTGTCTTAAACCATTTTGGCTTACTGCTCCAACTGATCACAAAAAAGAGTAGGGGGAAGCTGTGAACACCCGGATACCTGCTAGAAAGGAAACCCAACAACAAAGGAACCACCAACAGATAAAAACAGAAGTAGATGAAGGAGGGAGTGGAAGCCATACTAACCTGAAACCAGGACCTATCTGGAAATACAACTAAATAGTGGAGACATTACCCAGAACAAACAACTGAACAAGAGCAAGAGAGTATCCTCAAAACCTTGTATACATGGAAGAACCAGGTTCAACACAACCTGGCCTCACAAGCACAACAAAAAACAAGAGCTGGAAGACACAGTGACTCTGTTACCCAGCTGGTGGGAAGGACCACCAAAGACAGACCCAACAACAATCAAAACACAAACACAAACACAGAGCCAACTTAAATGACAGCCAAACACCAGTGAGCTCAGGAGATCAAGGAGACTGCACCACTCAATCTCACAGGTATTGAACCAAAAAAGTTGGTACTATAAACCCAGGGTGTCAGAAGAGATCAATTTAAGAAGCTGAGGCTATCAAGAAGAGTCTCACAAACAATGGGAAGACAAAGAAACAATCCCTAAATGAAAGGAAAGGAGGAAGCCTCAAAAAGATTGTTAAATGAAACAGAAGCAACTAAACTATCAGATATTGAGTTCAAAGCAATGGTTATCAGGAAGCTCAATGAGCTCACAATGAATTACCATAAACTACAGGGAAACTAAAATGAACTCACTGAAAACTATATCAACATGAAAAAGGAAATGGAAACTATAACTAAGGGGCAAGAGGAAATCTAGAATACACTTTCTGAACTAAAGAACACATTAGAAGGAATCAAAAACAGGATCAATGAAGCAGATAAGATCAGTGACACAGAGGACAAAGTAGGAAAAAAACAACACCCAGAAAGAGCAAGAAAAGAAAAAGAGGCTGAGAAAGAATGAAGAGGGATTAAGAAAAATACAGGAAAATATGAAACATAATAATATCTGTATAATAGAAATACCAGAAGGAGAAGAAGAAGAGCAAAGGAAAGAAAACCTATATGAAAACGTAATGATGGAAAACTTCCCTAATTTGATGAGAGAAAAGGTCACACAAATCCAGAAAAGATACAGTCCCAATCAAGAGGAACCCAAAGAGGTTCCCTTCAAGACACATTAGAACTAAAATGGCAAAATTCCAAGATAAAGAGAGAATCTCAAGGTGACAAAGGAGAAAACAGGGAGTAAAATACAAGGGTGCCCCGATAAGGTTAACAGCTGACTTCTCAATGGAAACACTCCAAGCCAGAAGAATGGAAAGAAATATTCCAAGTAATGAGAACCAGAGTCCTGCAACCCAGGCCAATTTCCCCAGCAAGGCTCTCAATCAATATAGAAGGCCAAATGAGGAGCTTTCCAGACAAAAGAAGTCAAAAGAATACACCCTCACGAAACCAGATCTGCAAGAGATGCTAAAGGGACTGCTTTAAGGAAATGAAGGAAAGGGGGTGGGGGGACACAGGTACAGAAATGGCAATGAATAAGTACCTATCAATAATAACCTTAAACATAAATGGATTAAATGCTCCAATCAAAAGACATAGAATAGCTGAATGGATAAGAAAGCATGACCCACACATATGCTGCCTACAGGAGACCCACCTCAGGATAAAAGGCCTACACAGACTGAAAGTGAAGGGCTAGAAACAAATTTTCCAAGCAAACAGACAGGAAAAAGAAGCTGGGGTAGCAATACTCATATCAGACATAATAGACTTCCAAAAGAGGGCCATAAACAAACACCCAGAAGGTCTCTTTAAAATACTAAAGGGAAGAGCCCACCAAGACATAAATATTGTAAATATATATGTACGCAACATAAGATCACCCAAATACATAAAGAAAATCTTGGAGGACTTCAAGAAAGATATTGACAGCAACACAATTATAGTGGGGGATTTTAACACCCCACTGTCAAAAATGGACAGATCTTCCAAACAAAATATCAACAAAGATACTGTGGCATTGAACAATGCCGTAGAGGAAATGGACTTAACTGATATATATAAAGCCCTTCGTCCCAAAGAAGTTAAATACACATTCTATTCAAATACACATGGAATATTTTCAAAGGTATATCATATGATAGGACACAAAACAAGCCTTAAGAAATTCAAGAAAATTAAAATCATATCAAGCATTTTCTTGGATCACAAAGGACTGAAACTAGAAACCAACTCCAAGGGGAAAAAACCCCAAACACTCAAAATCATGGAGATTGAATAGCATGCTATTAAACAATGAATGGGTCAAGAATGAAATTAGGGAAGAAATCAAAAAGTTTCTGGAAACAAAGGAAAATGAACCCACAACAACCCAAAATTTAAGGGACACAGTGAATGCAGTCCTGAGAAGGAAGTTCATAGCAATACAGGCCTACCTAAAACACATAGAAACATTTAAATGAACAACCTAACCCTACACCCACAAGAACTTAAGGAATGGACGGGAAGATGGTGGCTTTATTCTAGGCAGCATTTTTCTCGGCTTCTGTGAAGAGGAGGGAAACTTGCAGATTGGTGGAGAAACACAGCAAGTGAACTAGGTTACTGAAACACTTTTGAAAGCAGGACATCAAAAATTATTGTGATCACGGAAAAACCAGACGGTAAGGAGACTTCTTCAGGACAAAAGGGGCCCAGGGATCAGTGCAGGGACTAGGAGTGTGCAGTCCCCAGACCCGGTGCTCGGGGCTCCTGGGAGAGGGGAGTCGCTGCTCCCTCCCCCAAATACAGGGGGTGAGCAACTCCAGGGGAGAAAGTGTTGCTAGAAGGAACAGATTGGCCAGTTGGACTGGGAAAAAATCGCCCAGGGTCTATGAACACCTGCCCAGAGACTTGGGAGAAGTGTGGGCCTCTAGCCGACAGGACCAGGGGCAGCCTGGAAGAGTGCCCTCACCCATAGCCTGTAGGAAGTGCAGATCGGTGGAGAGCACAGAGTCAGGACACGCTCATTTGGCGCCCCATAGGGAGGCCTGAACCTCATGCTGCTATCCCAGAGGGACATGGCGCTTGTTGCGTTCCTACAGTAGTGGCTCAGAAATTTCCAGCCAGCCTAGCCGGGGGAGCCGGGAAAGGCGCCAACACCTGGCTGTCAGAGTGCAGTTCTGAGGGGACCACAGAGCTGGAAAGGGCTCGGCTCAGGAATCATCGGGAAGACTGTCTCGCACTTGCTGTGAACGAGGAACGGGCGCGGTGACGCACTTAGGGTGATCATAGACCCCGAATTTCAAAAGCTTGGGGGAGGGGCGCGCACTTTTACGATTCTCAGGGAGGGCGCAGTGAATCCCAAAACATCTCGGGTGCCTCCTGAGATCATAGAGCTGGAAACCTGCAGGACCCCAGAGTCCAGAAAAACGTGGAAGTGAGATCAAGAGAGCCAGTGTGCTCAGGAGCGCCCAGGGTACAGCAAGTCTGTATTCTGACAGACTTGCTGAGATTTGGGCAGGGAGAGAGAGGAGCATTTCAAAGGTCCATCAGCCAGCTGAAGCCAGCAAGATCAGAAAAACTGGTCTGGCCAGTTACAAACCGACAAGAGGTTTGTTTTGGGGGGTATTTTCCCTTTTTTTTCTTTTCTTTTTTTTCTCTTTTTTTTTGTCTTGTTTGGTTTGGTTTGGTTTTGGTTGGTTTGGTTTGGTTTTTGTGGCTGCTGTTAGTTGATTGATTTTATCTTGTGTTTTACGTGACATTTTATTTTTCAATTCTTATTATTTTTATCTCGCAATCCCTTATGTTTCTCTTCCATTCATCCTAATATTATTCTTTCCACTCCAAATTTATCTCTCCTGCACTACATCTTCTGCTTTTCTTTCCTTTTTCTTTCCTTTTTTTATCTTGCAATTTACTATAAATTTGTATTACCTTTTACTCACTTTTCTGACATTTTTTATTTTAATAATATTTTGGTATTCTTTTTCTTTCTGTATAATCTTCTTTGCTTGGCTGGTTATACTGTCATTTGATAGGTTCCCCCGGTATCTCAGTCACAAGGTGTTGATAAGTAACTATCCTTCATCTGTGTTCCATTAATACACCTCTCAAGGTTCTGTACTCTTTATTCTTGTTATCTAGACCTCATTGATTCTGCCACAAGACTGTAACTTTACTATTACTGTTAGTAAGACCTAGTCTATACAATTGTAAATACTTCTCAATACCCCTACCTGATCTCAGCCCACTTTGCAATTTTCTGAACTATACTATTGTGGGGGTTGTCTCTATTCTTTTACACACTACTCCTATATGCTAATCTTTAATACAACCCTACCTTAGAATCTGACCTCCCACAGCCTCACAGCTTTCTAGATCCAACTAACAATCCTCTCGTCCCCAATAAGAGTCTTACCTTCTTACCACCCTTTCTAAAACGTGGATAGTGCGGTGGAGGATCACGGTTAACACTATAAGGAGCCAAAGGATAACCCATCTCTTCTCTACTGGCTGCGAATGTAAATATCATAGTATACTGCCTTGCTGTCTTAAACCATTTTGCCTTATTCCTCCAACTGATCACAAAAAAAAAGAGTAGGGGGAAGCTGTGAACACCAGGATACACGAAGGAGATTGCACCACTGAATCTCACAAATATTCTACCACAGAAGTTCACACCATAATTACAGGGAATCAAAACAGATCAAATTAACAAACAAGAAGAATAAAGAAGAAACACAGGAACAATGAGAAAACAGAGAAACAACCCCAACTGAAGGGAACCCAGGAAGCCTCAGGAAAAATGCTAAATGAAATAGAGGCAGCTCAACTATCAGACAGTGAGTTCAAAACAATGATTACCAGGAAGTTCAATGAACTCACCTTGAGTTTTCAGAAATTAGAGGGAAACTACATCAATCTCATTGCAAACTATATAAACATGAAAAAGGAAATAGAAACTCTCAACAAACGTCAAGAGGAAATGGAGAATACAATTTCTGAACTGAAGAACAGAGTACAATGAAAAGCAGGATCGATGAAGCAGAAGATCGGATTAGCGAGCTGGAGGACAAAGTAGAAAACAAAATCCAGAAAGAGCAAGAAAAGAAAAAGAGGCTCAGAAAGAATGAAGAGGGATTAAGAGAAATGCAAGACAATATGAAACGTAATAATATCCGTATAATAGGGACACCAGAAGCAGAAGAAGAACAAGGGAGAAAACCTATTTGAAAAAGTAATGAAGGAGAACTTCCCTAATCTGATGAGAGAAAAAGTCACACAAATCCAGGAAACACAGAGAGTCCCAACCAAGAGGAAACCAAAGAGGCCCACATCAGGACACATCATAATTAAAATGGCAAAATTTCAAGACAAAGGGAGAATCTTAAAGGCAGCAAGGGAGAAAAAGGAAGTGACATACAACGCAGCCCCAATAAGGCTAACACCTGACTTCTCAATGGAAACACTTCAAGCCAGAAGAGAATGGCAAGAAATACTTCAGGTAATGAGAACCAGAGGTCTGCAACCCAGGCTGTTATATCCAGCAAGGCTCTCGATCAATGTAAAAGGCCAAATAAGAAGCTTCCCAGACAAAAGAAGTCTAAAAGAAGACACCTCGACCAAACCACCTCTGCAAGAGATCCTAAAAGGACTGCTTTAAGGAAGGGAAGAAAAGAGAGAGAGAGAGAGGAACACACATACATAAAAGGCAATGAATAAGTACCTATCAATAATAACCTTAAACGTAAATGGATTAAATGCTCCAATCAAAAGACACAGAATACCTGAATGGATAAGAAAAAATGACCCACATATCTGCTGTCTACAAGAGACCCACCTCGGGATAAAAGACCTACACAGGCTGAAAGTGAAGGGCTGGAAACAAATCTTCCAAGCAAATGGACAGGAAAAAGAAGCTGGGGTAGCAATACTCATATCAGACAAACTAGACTTCCAAAAAAGGTCCATAAAGAGAGACCCAGAAGGTCACTTCAAAATACTCAAGGGAAGAATCCATCAAGAAGACATAAATATTGTAAATATATATGCACCCAACATAGGAGCAACCAAATACATAAAGAAAATCTTAGAAGACTTCAAGAAAGATATGGACAGCAACACAATTATAGTGGGGGATTTTAACACCCCACTATAAAAAATGGAAAGATCTTCCAAACAAAATATCAACAAAGATATTGTGGCATTGAACAATACCCTTGAGGAAATGGACTTTACTGATATATACAGAGCCCTCCATCCAAAAGAAGCTAAATATACATTCTTTTCAAATGTACACGGAACATTCTCAAAGATAGACCACATGATAGAAGATAAAACAAGCCTCAAGAATTTCAAGAAAATCGAAATCATACCAAGCATTTTCTAAGACCACAAGGGACTGAAGCTAGAAACCAACCCGAAGGAAAAAAACCCAAAACACTCAAAATCATGGATATTGAATAGCATGCTATTAAACAATGAATGGGTCAAGAATGATATTAGGGAAGAAATCAAAAGGTTTCTGGAAACAAATGAAAACGAACTCACAACAACCCAAAACTTATGGGACACAGCCAAGGCAGTCCTGAGAGGGAAGTTCATAGTGATACAGGCCCGCCTAAAAAGGTTAGAAACATTCCAAACAAACAACCTAACCCTACGTCTACAAGAACTTGAGGAACGACAAGAAAGGCAGCCCAGAGCAAGCAGAAGGAAGTAAATAACCAAGATCAGAGCAGAATTAAATGACATAGAGACTAAAAGCACAATTCTAAGGATCAATGAATCCAAGAGCTGGTTCTTCGAAAAGATAAACAAAATCGACAAAGCTTTAAGTAGACTCATCAAGAAAAAAAGAGAGAAGACCCAAATAAACACAATCTGAAATGAAAGAGGAGAGATTACAACAGATACCATAGAAATACAAAGGTTTGTAGGAAATTAGTACAAAGACCTGTATGCCAAGAAATTTGAAAACCTAGGTGAAATGGACAACATTCTAGAAAAATATAATCTTCCAAAACTCAATGAAAAAGAAGCAGAAAGCCTGAACAGACCAATAACAACAAAAGAAATTGAAGCAGTAATCAAAAATCTCCCAACACACAAAAGCCCTAGACCAGATGGTTTCACAGGAGAATTCTACAAAGCATTTAAGGAAGAGCTAATCTCTATCCTTCAAAGACAATTCTAAAAAATCCAAAAAGATGGGAGTCTCCCAAACTCTTTTTATGAGGCCAACATCATCCTAATTCCAAAACCAGATAAAGACACAACAAAGAAAGAAAACTTCAGGCCAATATCTCTGATGAACATTGACGCTAAAATCCTCAACAAAATACTGGCAAACTGCACCCAACAATACATTAAAAAGATCATACACCATGACCAAGTGGGACTCATTCCAGGGATGCAAGGAAGGTTCAATATTCACAAGTCAGTAAATGTAGTACATCACATAAACAAAAGCAAAGACAAAAAACCACATGATCATATCAATTGATGCAGAAAAAGCATTTGACAAGGTGCAGCACCCATTCATGATAAAAACACTCAGCAAAGTGGGAATACAGGGAGCATTCTTCACCATAATAAAGGCCATATATGAGAGACCTACAGCCAGCATCATACTCAATGGGCAAAAATTAAAATCTTTTCCACCAATATCAGGAACAAGGCAAGGCTGTCCACTTTCACCACTTCTGTTCAATATGTTGTGGAAGTTTTAGCCACAACAATCAGACAAGAAAAAGAAATAAAAGGCATCGAAATCGGGATGGAGGAAATAAAACTGTCACTGTTTGCAGATGACATGATAGTATACATAGAAAATCCTATACACTCTACCAAAAAACTGCTTGACCTAATAAATGAATGTGGCAAAACTGCGGGATACAAAGTCAATATCCAGAAATCAAAGGCATTTCTGTATACCAACAATGAAACAGCAAAAGCAGAGATCAAGGGAAAAATTCCATTTGAAATAGCAAAAAGAAAAATAAAATATCTAGGAATAAACCTAACCAAAGAGGTAAAAGACCTGTATTCAGAAAACTATATAACACTCAGGAAACAAATCAAGGAAGACACAAACAAATGGAAACATATACCATGTTCATCGATTGGAAGAATTAATATCATCAAAATGTCCATACTACCCAAAGCAATTTACACATTCAATGCAATACCTATTAAACTACCAATGGCATATTTCACAGACATAGAGCAAACACTTCAGAAATTTATATGGAATTATAAATGACCCCGAATAGCTGCTGCAATTTTGAGAAAGAAGAGCAAAGTAGAAGGGATCACAATACCTGACACTAAACTATACTACAAGGTCACTGAATCAAAACAGCCTCGTACTGGCATAAAAACAGGCACATATACCAATGGTACAGAACAGAGAGCCCAGAAATAACCCCAAGTCTCTACAGTCAATTAATATTTGACAAAAGAGGCAGCAACATAAAATGGAGTAAAAATAGCCTCTTCAACAAATGGTCTTGGGAGAACTGGACAGCCATGTGCAAAAAAATGAAACTTGAGCCCCAACTTACGCCTTATACAAAAATAAATTCAAGGTGGATAAAAGACTTAAATATAAAACGTGACACCATTAAAGTCCTAGAGGAGAATGTAGGTAGGAAAATCTCAGATATTTCATGAAGAAACTTTTTTACTGACTTGTCCCCTAGAGCAAGGGACATAAAGGAAAGAATAAAGAAATGGGACCTCATCAAAATTAAAAGCTTCTGCTCAGCCAAAGAAAACAGTATCAAAATTAAAAGAGAACCAACTGTATGGGAAAACATATTTGCCAATGATACTTCAGACAAGGATTTAATCACCAAAATATATAAAGAACTTACATGACTGCACTCTAAGAAGACAAGGAATCAATTAAAAAGTGGGCAAAGGACTTGAACAGACACTTCTCCAAGGAGGACATACAGAAAACCCAAAGACATATGAAACAATGTTCAATATCGCTAGCTATCAGAGAGATGCAAATTAAAACCACAATGAGATACCACTTCACACCAGACAGAATGGCCATCATAAACAAAGCAACAAACAACAAGTGTTGGAGAGGTTGTGGAGAAAAGGGATCCCTAGTGCACTGCTGGTGGGACTGCAGACTGGTACAACCACTATGGAAAGCAGTATCAAACTTCCTCAGAAAGCTAAAAATGGATCTGCCTTTTGACCCTGCAATTCCACTGCTGGGGCTATATCCTAAGAATACTAAAACACCAATTCAAAAGAACCTATGCATCCCAATGTTCATAACAGCACAATTTACAATAGCTAGATGCTGGAAGCAACCAAGATGCCCATCAGTAAATGAATGGATCAAAAAACTATGGTACATTTACACAATGGAATTCTATGCAGCAGAAAGAAAGAAGGAGCTCCTACCCTATGCAACAGAGTGGATGGAGCTGGGAAACATGATGCTAAGTGAAACAAGCCAGGTAGTGAAAGACAAATACCATATGATCTCACCTTTAACAGAAACCTAAATAACAAAACAAAGAAACAAACAAAATGTAACCAAAGACACTGAAATAGAGGACAGGCTGACAGTGACCACAGGGGAGAGTACAGGGAATTTAAGGGGACAGTGGGAAGGGTTCACAGGAACAAACTTAAAGGACACATGGTCATAAACTAAGGGGAGGGTGATAATGGGAGGGAAGTGGGGAGGGGAGGGAGGGGGTACTGGATTGGGAGTAAAAAGGAGAAAACTGTATTTGAACAATGTTTTTTTTTAAAAAAAAGACTTTTATTTTGTAAGAAAAAAAAAGAACTTAAGGAACAACAACAAAGACAGCCCAGGGCAAGCCAAAGGAAGGAAATAACCAAGGTCAGAGCACAATTAAATGACATAGAGACTAAAAGCACAATTCTAAGGATCAGTGAATCCAGGAGCTGGTTCTTTGAAGAGATAAACAAAATTGACAAGCCTTTAAGAAAGCTCAAGAAGAAAAAAGAGAGAGGACACAAATAAACACAATCAAATTGAAGTAGGAGAGATTATAACTGATACCATAGAAAAACAAAGGATTGTAAGAAATTGCTATGAAGAACTGTATGCCAAGAAATTTGAAAACTTGGTGAAATGGACAAATTTCTAGAAAAATATAATCTTCCAAAACTCAATGTAGAAGAAACAGAAAGCCTGAAAAGACCCATAACATCTGATGAAATGGAAGCAGTAATCAACAAACTCCAGACACACAAAAGCCCTGGACCAGGTGGTTTCTCAGGAGAATTCTACAAAGCATTTATACAAGAGGTAACCCCTATCCTTCACAGTCTATTCCAAAAAAAAAAAATCGAAAATGATGGAAGTCTCCCAGACTCTTTTTATCAAGCCAGAATCACCCTAATCCCAAAACCAGATAAAAACACAACAAAGAAAGAAAACTTCAAGCCAATATCACTGATAAACATAGACACTAAAATCCTCAACAAAATATTGGTAAACCACACCCAGCAATACATTAAAAATATCATAGAACATGACCAAATGGGATTCATCCCAGGGATGCAAGGATGATACAATATTCTCAAAGCAATAAATGTAATACATCACATAAACAAAAGCAAACACAAAAAATACATGATCATATCAATAGATGCGGAAAAAGCATTTAATAAAGCACAGCATCCATTTATGATAAAAAAAAAAAACACTCAGCAAAGTGGGAATAGAGGGAGCATTCCTCAACATAATAGAGGCCATATGTGAGAGACCTATAGCCAACATCATCCTCGATGAGCAAAAATTAAAATCTTTTCCACTAAGATCAGGAACAAGACAAGGATGACCACTTTCACCACTTCTATTAAACATAGTATTGGAAGTTTTTATCAGACAAGATAACGAAATAAAAGATAAAAGGCAGTTAAATTGGTAAGGAGGAAACAAAACTGTCACTGCTTGCAGATGACATGGTAGTTTACACAGAAAATCATATAGACTCTGCCAAAATTTGTTTGACCTAATAAATGAATTTGGCAAAACAGCAGGATACAAAGTCAAAATCAAGAAATCAAAGGCACTTTTGTATACCAACAATGAAACAGCACAAGCAGAAATCAAGGAAAAAATACCATTTGATATAGCAACAAGAAAAATAAAATACCTAAGAATAAAACTGACCAAGGAGGTAAAAGTACTGTACTCAGAAAATTACACGACACTGAAGAAAGAAATCAAAGAAGATACAAACAAATGGAAACATACACCGTGTTCATGGATCAGAAGAATTAACAGCATCAAAATGCCCATACTACCCAAAGCAATTTATAGATTCAATGCAATACCTATTAAAGTACCAATGGCATATTTCACAGACATAAAACAAACACTTCAAAAATTTATATGGAAACATAAATGACCCTGAGTAGCTGCTGCAATTTTGAGAAAGAACAGCAAAATAGGAGGGACCACAATACTTGATACCAAGCTGTATTACAAGGCCACTGTAATCAAAAGAGCCTGGCACTGGCATAAAATCAGGCACATAGACCAATGGAACAGAACAGAGTCCAGTAATAAACGCAAGCCTCTAAGGTCAATTAATATTCAACAAAGGGGGCAGCAACATAAAATGGAGTAAAAATAGCCTCTTCAACAAATGGTGTTGGGAGAACTGGACAGCTACATGCAAAAAAAAAAAAAAAAATGAAACTTGAGCACCAACTTACACCATACACAAAAATAAATTTAAGGTAGATAAAAGATTTAAATATAAGCCACAACATCATTAAAGTCCTGGAGAAGAACATAGGCAGGAAAATCTCTGATATTTCACACAGCAACATTTTTACTGATATGTACCCTAGAGCAAGGGACATAAAGGAAAGAATAAACAATTGGGATCTCATCAAATGCAAAGCTTCTGCATGGCTAAAGAAAACAGTATTAAAATAAAGAACCAACTGTATGGGAAAACATATTTGTGAATGATACCTCAGACAAGGGTTTAATCTCCAAAATATATAAAGTATTCGCATGACTCCACTCTAAGAAGACAAGCAACCCAATGAAAAACTGGGCAAAGGACTTGAACAAACACTTCTCCAAGGAGGACATACAGAGGGTCCAGTGACACATGAAAAGATGTTCAATATCACTAGCTATCAGAGAGATGCAAATTAAAATGACAATGAGATACCACTTCACACCAGTCAGAATGGCCATCATAAACAAAGCAACAAACAAGTGTTGGAAAGGTTCTGGAGAAAAAAGAACCCTAGTACACTGTTGGTGGGATTTCATACTGCTACAACCACTATAGAAAACAGTATGGAATTTTGTAAGAAAACTAAAAACGTGTCTGCCTTTTGACCCAGCAATTCCACTGCTAGGATTATATCCTACGAACCCTGAAACACTAATCCAAAAGAACCTATACACCCCAATGTTCATAGCAGCACAATTTACAATAAGCAAGTTCTGGAATCAGCCTAGGTGCCCATCATTAAATGAATGGATCAAAAAACTATGGTACATTTACACAATGGAATTTTATGGAACAGAAAGAAAGAAGGAGCTCCTACCCTTTGCCACAGCATAGATGGAACTCAAAAGCATTATGCTAATCATAATAAGCCAAGGTGGTAAACAACAAGTACCATATGATCTCACGTTTTCAGTAACCTAATCAACAAAACAAATAAACAAGCAAAATATAACCCAAGACACTGAAATAGAGAACAGGCTGACAGCAACCAGAGGGGAGGGAATTTCAGGGGAAAAGGAGAAGGGTTTACAGGAACATGTATAAAGGACACATGGACAAAAACTAGGTGGAGTGGAAATGGGAGGGAGGTGGGGGAGAGAACTGGATGGGGTTAAAGGCAGAAAACTGTGCTTGAACAACAATTAAAATAAAAAATAGAAAGAAAGTACTGTTGTAGATGATACCGGGCAGCAGTAGCCATCTCTGCTGTGGATGCTTGTCGAAACACGAGAAAAAACATACACAGAGACAACCAGGTCCTGTGGGGAAATAGGGACAGAAAGGCCACTCTCTCTAGTGGGGAGCGTGCCGTCTTCATTCCCAAGCAGATTTTTATTGAGAATACAGACTTAGTTTGTGGATTCACAGTCTGGCAGAAAAGATCAAAAGAAGTAGGTGACTTACAAAGGTGCATTGGGGTTTTATCTAACAGGGCTCAAAGGGCAGTTTTGGTTTCCTGTCTGTGCCTTCAAATTCTAATCTAATAACATCCTCCAGCAGACAGATTTCATAGGATCTTGCATATTTGATGTCTCAGGCCTGATTACCCCAGGGGTCCGCCATTTCTGGTCTAGGCTGCACGGCTCCTGCTAATTTCCACAGGCCTGAAAAGGGCAGGAGACAGAGGCAGCCAGGAGACTTGGATTTCTCACATCTAAGAACAAAGACTCAGGCTTTGACAAAGCCAAGGGAGCATGGGTTGATGCCATCACCCCTTCTTATCCACAGCCCCGAGTCTCTTCCCTTAGGGCATTGTCACGTGATCACGTCTGTCTTAGATTCATTCTCTTTCTTAGAGAGTTGTTACCCATCCTTGACTGCCGATCATGCAAGGGAGCCAGGCATTAGAACAGGCAGCGTTCATGCCAGACAAATAAGTTTTGTCTCCTTAGTGGCTTCTGGTCCGGAGGTCTTTCACTCAGCCTAAGTCACAGGGGGTTACAGCTTCCTGAGGCCAGGCAGGGCAGTCCCCAACATACTGTGTTATTGTATTGTTTTCCTATTTAATTTTCATTTTAAGGAAATGTTTTTGAGATTAATAACAGTGATTCTTATTTTCTATTTAGAGTTCTTTTGTATGAAAATGCTGTTTTTCATTTTTTCCACTTTAATATGTCTTCTATATTTCAAAATCAGCAATTGGCATCCTTCTATGTAGGGAGGTTAAAACTTTTGGATAGTCTACTTCTTTCTCTAGTTCAAGAGCATCATTCTCTCTCAGTGTAGAGAATACAGTACCTTTTGGGATAGAATCATTAATGGAGATGGTTAAAGTGCCTCCCAATTCATCAATCCTCTTTACCACCAACCTGCCCAGAGCTGCCTGTTCCTTTCAAGTAACTTGATGAAATGGAACCTACACAGTGGTTTATCTGATTCTATATGTTTTTAATCTGTTTATTTCAATTCTCAAGTAACCAGTAATCCAACCTATGAGGAATCAGGCCTGTTTCTGTATTTTCTCACTCATGGTAAAATCCTCCTTCTGGAAATAATTTAATCAGGGCTCACCAATACTGGGACCCACTGTATTCCACTCCTTCTGTTCAGTCCTTTCTGTTACTGTCCACCCTGACGTGCATTCTGACTAAACCCTACAGCTTTAGTTATTTCCTCACTTGCATTTACATTTAATTCTTTCTTAATTGTGCTTCTGAATAATCTGTGGGGTTTTGTACCCTCAATAATAATAATAATTGACAGGTCAACGAATAAATACAAATTGAAAATTTGTATTTTTAACTGAATGATAATGCAAACACAACATATCAGAAGTTGTGAAATGCAACTAAGGCAGCATTAAAGGGAAAGTTTTTATCACTAAACACTGAATGTTTAAGGCTCTGCCCCATACAACTTACAGATGAACTTTCCTATTTAATAGTCCATGCTGTTAAGACAGGTAGTCAAGGCAGCTCTACCTAATACACAGAAACAACCACAAGGAGCCTGCCAAATTGAGGAGACAATGAAACATGGCCAAAATTAAAGAAGAGAACAAAACTCCAGAAAAAGAACTAAACAAAATGGAGATAAGCAACCTGTCAGATGCACAGTTCACAACACTGGTTATCATGATGGTCAAAGAACTCATTGGGTACTTCAACAGCATAAAAAAGACCAGGTAGAATGAAGGTTATATTTAGTGAAATAAAGAAAAATCTTCAGAGATCCAACAGTGGAGAGGATGAAGCCCTGAATCAAATTAATGATTTGAAACATAAGGAAGAAAAAAATATGCAAACAGAACAACAAGAAGAAAGAAGAATTCAAAAAATTAGGACAGACTAAGGAGCCTCTGAGACATCTCCACACATACCAACATTTTAATAATAGGGATGCCAGAAACAGAAGAGGAAGAGCAAGAAATTGAAAACTTATTTGAAAAAATAATGAAAGAAAACTTCTCTAATTTGAAGGAAATAGACATACAAGTCCAGGAAGCACAGAGAGTTCCAAACAAGTTGGACCCCAAGAGGACCACAGCAAAACATCATAATTAAAATGCCAAATTTAAAGATAAAGAGAGAATCTTAAAAGCATCAAGAGAAAAGCAGAAAGTTACAAAGGAGTTCCCATAAGACTGTCAGCTGATTTCTCAAAAAAAATTTTGCAGGTTAGAAGGGACTGGAAAGAGGTATTGAAAGTGATGAAAAACAAGGACCTACAACCAAGATTACTCTATCCAGGAAAGCTATCATTAATAATTGAAGGGCAGATAAAGTACTTCCCAGACAAGGTAAGACTAAAGGAGCTTATTATCACCAAGTCCTTGTTATATGAAACATTAAAGGGAATTATGTTAGAAAAAGAATACCAAAACTATGGACATTAAAATGGCAAAAAATCACAACTATCAACAACTGAATCTAAAAGAACTACACACACAAGCATAACCAGAACAGAATCACAGATATGTAGAGCATTTGGAGGGTTATTAGCTAGGAGGAGGAATGAAGAGAAGGGGGAAAAGATGCAGGAATCAAAAAGTCCAAACTGGGGAAAGTTCCAGCCAAGATGGGGAGGTAGGTAGAAACCCTTCACTTCCTCACACAACCAAAAGGAGGATATCAATCTAAAATCAATAAACAACCAGAAGTGCCAGAAATTCTAACTGCAAGGAACTCTGACAAACAACCAAGGAATTAAAGAAAAAATCAACCAAACAACCAGACCAGTAAGAACCTGCAGCAAGGCCTGCTGAGAAAAACCATGGCAAAGTGGCAGGTCACGCTGGTGGGGCTGGCTGAAGGTGAAACTGAGACTCAGAGCTGACCGTGGACTACACAGGGATTACTGTGGTAGGAGGAACTCCCAGTCTCACACAAGAGTTTGTTGGAAAGTGCACTAGAGATGAGTAGTCAAGCTGCATTGTTCCGTCTCTGGCCCCTCCCCCACAGGCAACACTGCAGCACAGCAAAGAGGGTTGCCCTGCCCGGGTGAATACCTAAGGCCTCGCCCCCTTACAATTTAACAGGTGTGCCAAGGCAAAGAAATATGGCCCAAATGAAAGAACAGAGCAAAACTTCAGAAAGAAAACTAAGCAATGAAGAGATGGCCAATCTATCTGATGGAGAATTTAAAGCTCTGGTAATCAAAATGTACACAAAACTGATTGAACTTGGTCAAAAAAATGAAAAAACAAATGAAAGATACCCAAAATGAAATAAAGCAAAATATTCAGGGAGCCAACAGTGACAGGAAGGAAACCAGGACTCAAAGCAATGATTTAGAACAAAAGAAACAAATAAACATCCAACCAGAACAGAATGAAGAAACAAAAATTAAAAAAAATGAAGAGAGGCTTAGGGACCTCCAGGACAACCTGAAACATTACAATATCTGAATTATAGGGATGCCAGAAGAACAGTAAGAATTTGAAAACTTATTTGAACAAGTAATGAAGGAAAATGTCCCCAGTCTGGTTAAGGAAATAGACTTCCAGGATGTCCAGGAAGCTCAGAGTCCCAAAGAAGTTGGGCCCAAACAAAAACATACCAGGACACATCATCATTAAATTACCCAAGATTAAAGATAAGGAGAGAATCTTAAAAGCAACAAGAAGAAAGAAGAGCGTTCCCTACAAAGAAGCGCCCATAAGACCATTAACTGATTTCTCAAAAGAAACCTTACAGGCAAGAAGGGGCTTAAAAGAAGTATTTGAAGTCATAAAAGACAAGGACCTACATCCAAGATTACTCTATCCAGCAAAGCTTTCATTTAGAATGGAAGGGCAGATAAAGTGCTTCCCAGATAAGGTCAAGTTGAAGGAGTTCATCATCACCAAATCATTATTATATGAAATGTTAAAGGGAATTATCTAAGAAAAAGATCAAAACTATGAACAGTAAAATGACAATAAACTCAAAACTATCAACAAATGAACCTAAAATAAAAGTAAAACAATGAAAACAAAAACTAAGCAAACAACTAGAACAGGAACAGAATCAGAGAAATGGACATCACATGGAGGGATTTCAGTGGGGAGGGGAAAGGGAGGAATGGGGGGAAAGATACAGGGAAGAAGAAGCATAATTAGTAGGCATTAAATACACAGGAAGAGATAAAATGGTACAGGAAACAGAGGGCTCAAAGAACTTACATGTACAATCCATGGATATGAACTAAGTGGGGGGAATGCTGGAGGGTTGGGGGGCATGATGAAGGGGGGATAAAGGAGGAAAAATTGGAAAAACTGTATAGCATAATCAATAAAAAATGCTTTAAAAAACTCCAAATTGGTAGGTACAAAATAGACAGGGGATGTTAAGTATAGTATAGAAAATGAAGTAGTAGTCAAAGAACTTATATGCATGACCCATGGACATGAACTAAAGAAGGCATTGCTGGAGGGAGTGGAGGTACAAAGCTGAGGTGGGCAAAGGGGAAAACTGGGACAACTGTAATAGCATAATCAATAAGACATATTTAAAAAATTAAATTAAATTTTAAAATGTTCTCAATTCAGACCATGTCTTCTATCTTGACAAACTAGTAAAAGGACAATCAAAAGACAAAATAAGCAAAAGAGTAAAATTTAGATTAAAATCAATAAATAGATAACAGAAGTATAGAGAAAAATTGTAAAAACTATATCCAGTATATGAAGAACTCTAAAACAGTAAAATGAAATAATAAAAAATTCAAAATTGGCCAAACATTTATGGATATTTCACCCCAAAAGATGATAAATAAGTGTATATACATTAGTCAATAGTTATTAGCTCAATATCATTAGTCATTGGAGAATCACAAATTAAAAACACAATAAGAGTCCACTATACACCTATTAGAAACTAAAAACTTAAAAGGCTGACCATATCAGCTATTGTCAAGGATGTGGGTAAACTGAAACTCATCCACTGTAGGTAGGAATATAAAATGGTACAAATGCTTTGTAAAACAGATGCAGTTTCACAAAAGGTTTAATATACATCTACCATATGATGCAGCTTTTCCAAGCTTTTACTCAAGAGAAAGTAAAGCATATGCTCCTAACAGACTTGTACATTAATGCTGATAATTGTTTTGTTTGTAATAGCCAACTTGGAAACAAAACTCCATCAGTAGGATAGAGAAATCGCTGTATGTTCATATGATAAAATAGTTCTCAACAATAAAAATGGGCGGGGGACTACATATGCACACAATATGAATGAGTCTCAAAAGATTTATAGTGAGTGAAAGCAGCCAAACAAAAAATTGTGCATTCTGTATGATTCCAATTATATTAAATTTCAGAAAATGAAAACTCTCACAATAACAGAAATCAGATCAGTGGTTGTGTGGGGACAAGGAGTTTGAGAACTGGAAGGTGGAATTACAAATAGGCACAAGGTAACTGGGGTGTGATGGATGTGTGAAATCTTGACTGTGAAATGGTTTCTTGATGGTTTCCTGAGAATATACATCTATGCAATTTAACAAGTTGTACCCTCTGTATATGTACTTTTATTGTAAATCAAGTTACTTCAATAAAGCCATTGAAGAGTTTGAAAATGTAATTCCACACACTGATGTTGTAAATATAAACAAAAGAAAGGACTTAAATAGGAACATATCTCTTTGTACTGGGACAAGTGAATTTGTACCTATAGTGATTTAGCACAAGCACCTAAAAAATAAAACATGACTAGAAATTACAATGATAAATATCTGAAATTAGGAGTGATTGAACCAAGTACTTTACTAACTCCTAGTCCTTAGTGTATTATTCCATCTCTGAAAATAGTTTTTGAAGTTGTGAGTAGACAATAGACATACATACACCCATACACCTATATAATTTTCCAACTTTTTTGGCAAAGGATACACCTTAACAGGAGCATGGCAGAGGCCCTGGCCAGAAACATGCACAGCTTGCTCTTGAATCCCGTTTCCACTGACACTTGCAGGTGAGGTTAGGCCCATCCAGAAGTACAAGGAAGCCAAGTTTTGATTTTGCCACTTTTTCTTTGGGGCTTATATTACCACAGTAGATAAATATACACTGAAAAACATCCTCTTTGGGGGGCAAATATTGTAAATATGACACGTTTGTAGTTCCTGAGCAAAATTAAGTGAAGCTTACAATGCAAGGTCACATCTTCATCAATGGAAAGAAAGGAATTGGTGCCAGCCATCCCCAGCACTTTCAACCTCCAGCTTGAGGGACCCCAGGAAAACATTGCTGCTGCTGCTGCTGCTGCTGTGAGAAAACATTAGCTAGTAGTGGCATGAAGTCAGTGTGTGTGGTTTATTTATTTATTGTTTAAACTTGCTCCAGACTGACTTTATTATTTTTGCTTTTTTATTGAATTTATTAGGGTGACATTTGTTAATACAATGATATGGTTCCAGGGGTATAATTCTCTAATATATGATCTGTTTACTGTATTGTGTGTTCACCACCACAAGTCAAGTCTCCTTCCAATGTGCGGTTTATTTACAAAGGCGCAATGTCTTCTCTGAAATAATAATAATAATAATAATAATAATAATAATGTTTAGTGTCCCAAAATTAATTTAGTCATGTACATCAGTACAACACCAACAGAAAAGAGGCTTTTTTATTTTTAAAAAAATCTATTTTATAGAAGCTGCTGATTAACCTATTGGGGCACTGGATTCCTTTCTTTTGAAATTTTTTAATGAGTTTTTGTTTTTCAATTACAATTGATAGACAATATTATATTAGTTTCAGGTGTACAAGCCAGTGATTAGACATTTGTATAACTTATGAAGTGATCACACTGATAAATCTAGTACTCATCTGACACCACACACAATTATTACAATATTATTGACTATATTCTGTATGCTGTACTTTGCATCCCCATGACTATTTTGTAACTACTGATTTGTACATCTTAATCACTTTACCTTTTTTACCTAGCCCCTGAAACCTTTCTCCTGTCTGACAACCAACAAAATGTTCTCTGTATCTCAATGAGTCTGTTTCTGTTTGGTTTGTTCATTTATTTTGCTTTTTAGATTCCACATGTAAGTAAAATCATATGGCATTTATCTTTCTAATTTCATTCAGCATAATACACTCTAGGTTCATCCATATTGCTGCAGATGGCAAGATTTTTTATGGCTGAGTCATATTTCATTGTATATAAGCACCCTTCTTTATGCATTCATCTATTGATGGGCACTTAGGTTGGTTCCATAGTATGACTATTGTGCATAATGCTGCAATAGGTAGATATATTAATGTTAATCTTTTCAATTTAGTGTTTTAGTTTTCTTGGAATAAATACACAGAGGTGGAATTGCTGAGTCCTAATTTTTCTCTATTAGATAGCCTTTGTTTTTAAATCCATTTTGACTGGTGTAACTATTGCTATGCCAGCTATTTAGGTCTCCATATTTACGAAATATCTTTCCCCACCCCTTTAATTTCAGTCTTAGTGTGTCTTTTGATTTGAAGTGAGTCTGTTGTAAACAGGACATGTTAGTCTTGTTTTGTTGTCTCTTCAGCCACTGTATGTCTTGTGATTGGAGCATTTAATCCACTTTTATTTAAAGTAATTGCCAATAGATATGTATTTATTGCCATTTTATTATTCATATTTTTATCTTTCTTTCAAAAAATATCCTTTAACATTTTTTTTGTAATACTGGTCTGGTGGTGATGAACTCCTTTAGCTTTTTCTTCTCTGAGAAGCTGTCTATCTATTCTTCAATTCTAAATGATAGCCTTGCTGAGTAGTATAGTTTTGGTTGTAGGTTCTTTCTTTGTAATCACTTTGCAGGCCAGAAGGGATTGGCATAAAATAGTCAAAGTTTCTGTTGAGAAATATGCTAATAATCTTATGGGAGCTCCCTTGTAGGTAACTAACTGCTTTTCTCTTGCTGATTATAATGTTCTTTCTTTGTCTTTAAACTTTGGCATTTTAATTATGATGTATTTTGGTGTGAGCCCCTTTGGGTTTATTTTGTTTGTCACTTTATGCACTTCCTGTAGCTGCTTGTCTATTTCCTTCACTGGGTTAGGGAAATTTTCTGTAATTATTTTTTCAAATAGTTTTTAACTCCTTGTTATTACTCTTTACTTCTGGAACTCTGTGATGACAATGTTGGTATGCTTGAAGTTGTCCCAGACATTTCTTAAACTAGCTTCATTATTTTGGACTGTTTTTTCTTTGTGCTGTTCAGATTGGGTGTCTTTTGCTTCCTTAGCCTCTGCTTTATCTATTCTATTGTTGATTCCTTATAATATATTCTTTATTTCAGTTAATGTATTCTTAATTTCTTACTGGTCTTCTTTGTTTTCTATCTCCATTTTTATGTTTCCTATTTCTTGGTTGAAGTTCCCAGGAAATTTATCTGTTCTTCCCCGAAGTTCATGGAGCATCCTTTTAAGCAGTATTTTGAACTCTGCATCTGGTAGGTTGCTTTTCTCCATTTTGTTTGGTTTTCTTTCTGGAGTTTTGTTGTTCTTTCATTTGGGACATGATTCTTTTTCTCCTCATTTTGACTGCTTCCTTGTATTTGTTTCTAAGTACCAGGTAGAGCTTCTAGTCTCCTAGTACTGACAGACTGCTTTATATAGTAGGTGTCCTGTGGGACCAGTGGTGCAATTTCCCAGGTCACCCAAGCTGGATTCTCCAGGTGTGACCCCTGTGTGGGCTGTGTACACTATCTTGTTGTAGTTGAGCCTATTGGCACATCAATGGGAGAAATCTGCCCCCAGGCCCATCAGTTGCAAGAATGGGCCACAACCACAGCAGCCACTCTGCTGTGCAGGAGCCAACTCCATGGAATTAGACTCTTGAATGGGGCCCTGGTGTCTGAAGGGTCTACCACTTAAGTGTGTCATTAATGGAGGCATTTGGGTGGTGTTCCAAACTGGTCTTAAGCTGTTAATTGGGTGTGCTAACTCTAGTGCCTCCCAGGAGGTGCAGATCAAGGTTAACCACAGTCTGTCCTCTGCCTGGGTTCACTCTATATGAGCTACAAAGTGATCTTCATGTGGCTGCTACTTTGCTGGCTTGAAGGCTCACTGGACAGGTGAAGCTGTGAACCAAGGCTGGCTGCTACTACTGCCAGGCCTGGGACCACTAAGCAAGATGTACAGGGCATGCTGAGGCCAGACACTATTTGTTTGGGATTTATGGACCTTTGAAAATTTAGAAAAGTCTGTAGCATGAGCCAAGGGAGGGCATTTATATGAAAAAGCCATGAAAAAAGATCTAGGTGAGCTGGGTGGGGAAGGGGTCTCAGAGAATCACCCAGGTAGGGCTCGCAGTGTGAGCCAGGTTAATGGAGACTCAGATATACTGCCCACCTGCTGGCTCTATTTGGGGAGCACTCATTAAACAAACAATGGCTTTTGCCAGCACTTCTGTCTGGGAGAAAACTACCCTTCCTACTCTTGTCTTGATGCCAGACAATTCAGTTCCTCCTCATATGTCTCTGGTGCCTTTCAAGCTGCTGCACCAGCACCATAGTTTACAGTGAGTATGGGCCCTTTAAGAGGAATTCCTGGGTCTACATGAGCAACTCAGTCCCACTCAGCTATAATCCCCACTGGTTTTCACAGCCAGAAGTTATGGGGACTTCTCTTCCTGGCACTGTAACCTTGGGCTGGGGCAGGGGGCTAGTGTAGGGCTGGGACACTTTTCTCCTCAAGGGAACCTTGGCAGCTGAGATATCCCTCCACACATGGGTAGGAGAGTTCCAAGTCTCTTACAAGTCTTGATGTGACTTCTTTAAATCCTTGGTTATAGGACTTTTGTTCAGCTATATTTTAGGTGCTTCTCAATGGTGGTTGTTCTATAGTTCAGTTGTCATTGTGATTCAGTTGTGGGAGGTTGTGAGTACCATGGTTATCTACTTGGCCACATTGACGAGAAACCAAAGGAGGCATTTTTAAAAACCTTATTCCATATAAGGAAAAAAGTTACAAGCTATTTATTGACAAGACTCATGATTTACACAAATTTAATGAAAAATGTTGTGCTTATAGGGAATAAGAGCAACCTTTTGGTAAATTTCCTGTAGCAAATAACACCACGTATGATTGATCTGCCTCTTTACTATTAGATGAAACCACTGACTTGCAAAAGATAAATTGGTTCTTGGTATATATGTGTAGTATTTATAATGGACAAATGCTTCACAAATATTTGTGCTATTTTAGAAGAAATAGCTGTTTGAGTAAGTGATTATTTTCAGGGACATAATATCAATAGAAAAGGTGTCTCAAAATCAGTATCATGCAATTTAAAAATACACGTCTTCTTTTCCTTTAAAAAATAAAGAAATAAAATAATAAATAAAACTGCCTCTCTTTTATCACAAAAAAATATGAAATAAATAGCGAGTTTCTCCTTTAAGTGGAGAATCAGCTTCTACAGTAGGGAAATTATAAAGAGTTTAGAGTCCTTTGTTCAGGCCTCCAGTTAAAATTGCTTTTCTTTGCTGATAAGAAAAGCTAAGAATTCAGAATATTTATGATTCAGGAAGCTAAACAAAAACTCGCCTATGAACTAATCAGGCTGAGACAAATATGTAAGACTAGAATGTGATTCTGTTCAATCATAAGAGACAAATTCCCTAAGATATGTTTTCCTGTCATTCAGTATAAAGAGATAAGTATTTTCTTGTCAATTTTACTAATTAATACTCTTACATCTACAATGCAATCTTTATTACCCAGCCTTGAGAGAATTGCTAAGAATCACAGAAACATTTTCACAGGAAAAGCAGAATGTTAGTTCAGGAGGCCTGTTCCTTTTTTGTCTCCTGTTTCATTTAGATTGCAAAGCCATCAACAATGTATTTTCTTTCTTTGCAAAAGAAAGGATATAAAGAGATAGAGAATATTCTGGGTTAGAAGGTAGCTAGCAGAATCAATCATCTTTCTTTTGCCAGAGTTAAAAAAAATAATTAAAGGGACCCCTGACAGCATCAAAATCTAATATACTAGAAAGGCTTATTTATGTTTGAACTCACCACTGGAGCGTCCCCTAGGTGTGCTGGATCATGCAAGAATTTGCATTTAAACATCAATCATTTTGTTATATTCTTTAAAATGTGGGGTTAATATTACTTCCTGATTTTGATTCTTTGTTGAAGAAAACATGAATTTGATTATTTCAAGCCCTTAGTACATGCCTTTTTAGTGTTCTACAAGAATGGGCAAGATACAGAATTCTCTTTTCCAAGGAAAAGGATGCACACATGTCTTCAAAATGAAAGATGTGATCAAAGCAGTTTTTCATGGCACTGATAATGCCAGCAAAAATGATTGCTATAGCTTCAGGTGGCTTACTCAACCAGCATATCTCAGTGATAGAGTTAGTTATCTCACACACCCTGACCTAGCATGTCAAGGCTGTAACAGCTTAAGTTTAATGTAGAGAATAATATACCCAGAAATCCAGAAGACCAAAATGTAGTATAAGCCACTTGAGTATGAAAAGTCTGACTTTCCCCAAATACTTGAGTATCTCTTTTTTTCAGAAGGGAAAAACTGATGGCATTTTTATTACACTTAATTCTGTGGTAGAATATGACAATATACATTCCAGAACTGAATAAACAAACAAGTGAGTTAAGCATCCATTGACTATTCCCTTTCAAATTAAAACTCGAAATCTCCCAGTATTTGAAAGTAATATTGAGAAAGCAAAGAATTGCTGGATTTATTAATTCAAAATTGTGTCCACCATTTACCAGACCCTTTTCGATATATCTGCAATACAACAGTGAACAAAATAAATTTTTTTTAAAAAAACTATCTACTTGGACCTTATACTTTATTTAGTGTAGGAGAAAGGGGAGGATAGAAGGAAGATAAACAAAAAAAATGTAGTATATAAGTAAAAAAAAAAGTATGTTGAAAGGTTATAATTCTATCATTTAAAAAATACTCTAGCAATTTACTAAGGACCAGGAATTCCTGCCAAAGAAGGCCGGTGGGGAGGGTGGCTGCAGGTTGCAATTTAAAATTGGGTAATCTGAGAAGACCATAATGAAGCAACAACTAAGCAAAGGCTAGGAGAAGGTAAGGAAGATACATATGCAGATAACTAGAGAAGAGCAGAAGCAGCAGCCAATGTGGAGACTAGTAGGAGGCTTTCTGGATGCTAGAGAGGTCAAAAAGCTGGCATTGAGCCACTGGACACAAGATCTTAGGGAAGGTGATCTGAGAAGTCACAGAGGCTGGACCCTGTTGACCCTCCCTCATAAGGACACTGGTTTTCATTGTAAATAAAATAAAATGCTTGCAAAGTTTTTTAAGAGCATCATGATCTGGCTTAGATATTATATGAATCATTTGGGCTACTGTATTGAAAATTGATCATGAATGGAGTCAGGAAAAAAAGCAGTTAGAAAATCATTGGTGTCATTCCAGATGTTGGTGAGATGTTGATGGCTCACCCCAAAGTGGTAGCAGGGGAGGCAGTAAACCCTGGATATTTTCTGAAGGCAGAGACAACAGCATATCCTGAGAGAATGGATCTCATGTGTGAGAGAAAGAAAGAAATCAAGAGGGTTCAAGTTTCCTTTCCCTGAGCAACTAGAAAGCCAGATTTGTCATCATCAGAGCTGTGGAAGATTATGAGGGAACAGGTGGAAAAAGGAGTTCCAAGCTGAATCTATTGAATTTGAGAGTCTCAAATGGAGATGTTGAATAAACTGTTAAATAAGTGAAGGTGCACTTTAGAACAGAGACCTCAAATGGAAATGGACATGATAGATGTTAATATGTAGATGCCACTTAACACCAAGAGACCTGATAAAGGTGTGAATGTCAATAGAGAGACAATTAAGCACTGAGTTCAGAAGCATTCCAGTAATAAGAGGTTAGGAAAAAGGAAGAATCAGTAATGAGGCTGGGAAGGGTAACCAGTGAGGTAGGAAAAACCTGAATCTTTGAGGTCTCAGAAGTCAAATGAATTAAGTGTATAAAAAAGAATGGATGACTTCCAGCCAAGATGGAGGCATAGGTAAATACACTTTGCCTCCTCACACAACCAAAAGAGGATAACAACAAATTTAAAAACAAAAAATAAGCAGAGCTGCAAGAAAATCGAACTTATGGAAGTCTGACAACCAAGGAATTAAAGAAGAAATATTCATCCAGACTAGTAGAAGGGATGGAGACAGGCAGCTGGGGTGGAGAGGACTTGAGGCAAGGCAGGTGGTAGGTGGACTAGGCAGTCTCACATTTGCATGCAGATAAACTGATGGGATCAACTGGGGAATGAGTGCGCAACCCAGGGTTCCAGTATGGAGAAATAAATCCTCAAAACCTCTAACTATAAAAATCTATGGGGGTTACAGCAGTGGGAAAAACTCCCAGCATCACAGGAAAGTTCACTGGAGAGACCCACAGGGTCTGAGAATGTACACAAACCCATGCACCCAGGAATCAGCACCAGAACAGCCCAATTTGCTTCTGGGTAGTGGGGGAAGTGACTGAAGCAGGGGCAAGAGCCAAGCGAATGGTGGTGTTTCCTCTCTGACCCCTCACCCACATACAGCTCCATGATGCATAGGGGTGCCAGAAGGAGAAGAGAAAGTACAAGAAATTGAAAACTTATTTGAAAACATAATGAAAGAGAACTTCCCTAATCTAGTGAAAGAAATAGACTTCCAGGAAGTCCAGGAAGCTCAGAGAGTCCCAAAGAAGCTGGACCCAAGGAAGATACACCAAGGTACATCATAATTACATTACCCAAGATTAAAGAGAAGGAGAGAACCTTAAAAGCAGCAAAAGGAAAGAAGAGAGTAATCTACAAAGGAGTTCCCATAAAGCTATCAACAGATTTCTCAAAAGAAATCTTACAGGCAAGAAGAAGCTGGAAAAAAATATTCAAAGTCATGAAAGGCAAGGACCTACATCCAAGATTACTCTATCCAGCAAAGCTATCATTTAGAATGGAAGGGTTGATAAAGTATTTCCCAGATAAGGTCAAGTTGAAGGAATTCATCATCACCAAGTCCTTCTTATATGACATGTTAAAGGGACCTATCTAGGAGAAAGATGATTGAAAATATGAACAGTACAATGACAAAAACTCACAACTATCAACAACTGAACCTAAAAACAAAAACAACACAAAAACAACACAAACAACTAAAACAGGAACAGAATCACAGAAATGGAGGTCACATGAAGGGTTGTCAAAGGGGAGGGTTATCAATGGGGGGAAAGGTACAAGAAATAAGAAGCATAAATAGTAGGTACAAAACAGACAGGGAGAGGTTAAGAATTATATGGGAAATGGAAAAGCCAAATAACTTATAGGTATGACCCCTGGACATGAACTATGGTGGGGGAATGCTCATGGGTTGGGGGCGGGGGGGATGCAGGGCTAAGGGGAATAAAGGGGAGAAAGAAATGGGACAACTGTAATAGCATAATCAATAAAACATATTTAAAAAAGAAAATGGGGGTTAAGGGCTTGATGTACAAAATGAAATCATGTCCAACTCCTGCTCTTCTGGATAGGGCTCTGGCAGTATGTTTAACTCACACTGGCCCTTATTTCAGCAATCAGAGTCCTGACTCACTAGCCTTAACCAGGAGCAAGGGCCATGTCTACAGGGATAGATCATGTAGCTCTTGGTACCCCATCCACATAACTTCATAGATTGGCATGGTCTGGAGTGACACTCCTTAGTATGCTAAATATAAGGTATCTTGAACACTTTTCATGCAGTATATTACAATACTGGCCACCTGTCTAGAGAGGAAACTTCCAGAGCTGGTTTACTTCCATAATTCCAAACCTGACTCCCTCTTTTTCCTATTGACCATGTCACTAAGTCTAACATGTTTCACATTAAATCCACTCAAGTTATGACACCTCATAAGCAGGTAATCTCTTATCCCTTCTTATTCTCACTACTCCTAGAGCAGCAGACTCTCACTTAGTGCTTTCTCATATTAAACTGAACAACTGGTACTTGGATTATCTTATTTCCCTCTACTGATATGACAGAGGGTAAAAATGTTGTACAGGAAAAATCTGTATTCCTTCTATGAACTTGTATGAAGAGTAAATGTGGGACTTCCATTACGGCCTGTGACCAGTGAGATTTCCAATATAGAGACAAACAAATCATACAGGAGAAACGAAATGCCCCTGAATCAGGCCAGCATTCCCACATCTGATGGGCTTACTCAGTGCCACTGGATCCTTGACAATAGGAAATGTGAGTTTAACCTGGAAGCCTGACTGGAGACTGCCACATATCCAAGAATGATGACTTTCACACATTTTGTACTTCTGCTGAGTCACAACACAAGAGCCACAACAGGCCATGCTCTTTAGGGCCTGTGAGCTTGATTTACTCTCAATCCAAAACTTACTTTCACTTTCATGGAAATAGCACAGGGAAACCACGGAGTACAACTGATTGCAAAACTACCAGTCTTGATCATTTAAGAGAGGCATTTCAGGTCTCTGATTTGAAGACATGATTGTAAATGTCATTTGCATGAAGCAGAGGAATTGATTTCATTTCATCCCCTGCATTCCTTGCAAGACACAAGGAATAAAAACAGGGTTATGAAAATTGTTGGTTAGAGGATGGCTGAGTTCTGATTTAGTAAAAGGTATATAATCCCCAAATTCTAGCAAAGGCAAAGAGGAGACAGGGCCACAGTAAAGAAAAATATTACTTGAGTTACTCCCAACTAATAGGATCATATAAAAATGAAATGGAGAATAAAAGTACTGTGATGGTGATGGACTATGATGAGAATTGAGTTAAACAAAATAACTTTAAATTATGCAATTCTCTAAATATTCTCTAAATAATATTGGAAACAAGGGAACCAAATGAGTTCAAGTTTATCTGCACCAAATCTGAAAACTGTTGGCAAGATTATTAACTGTAATTTCACAATGACATCATGGGGCACCAAAAGCAATTCTGAAGACAGCTTTTCTCTCTGTAGAGATAATAGACTCAGACATAATCCAAGCCCCTTCAAAAGGGTCAATTCAGGGGTGAGAGCCAAGACAAATTTTGTAATCGTTGTAATTTTACCTTCTGCTGACAGAGAGCATTGAGTCAGAGGAGGCACTGCCCAGAGAAGAACCATTTTTTCTATGCAGTTATTGCCATTAGTAAGCTTATAGGGAAGATGACCACCCCTTTGTTTATTTCAAGATTCTAATTTTGTGCTACCATATCAAGTAGTAAATAACAAAATTTTAGAGAATCTAAGCTACTGGAATGTTGCCACAATATTTCAATCCTATAATTATCAATTGAAACCCACTCAGAGTATCATATTGCTTCTTTTTATGTAAGAATATTTACAGCAGTTTGTTGGTTAGTGCACAGCCTGAACAATCTTTGTTGTTTGAAAGAGGGGTGTTTAGACTCTTGTCTATGCTGTGCAGAAGCAGAACAAATAATCTAGTCCACAAATGTCCTCATGGTTAGACTAGAAAGCTATAGCACAACTCATGCTTCTGTGGGAATGAGGCCTCCCTGCCCATCCAGGAAAGAGATACTGCTCAGATCCTAAAGGTCATATGGCAGGCTTTTCACTTACAGTATCAAAAAAAAGGTTTTTTACTGTTTTCTTTACTGTTTTTTTTTTCTAGGATTTCTATGAGTTGGGGTCTGACATTTAAGACCTGAATCCATTTTGAATGTATTCTTGTGTGTGGTATAAGGAGGAAGTCTAGTTTCATTTTTATGCGTGTGTCTGTCCAATTTTCCCAACACCATTTATTGAATAGATTGTCTTTACCCCACTGTATCATTTTGCTTCTTCCGTCAAATATTTACTATAAAAGTGTGGGTTTATTTGAGGGTTCTCTATTCTGTTCCATTTATCTATATGCCTGGTTTTAGTCCAGTACCATGCTGTTTGGTTACTATGTTCTTATATTATAGTTTGATATAAGTAGTATGATTCCTCCAACTTTGTTCTTTCTCAAGATCACTGTTGTATTAGGGGTCTTTTGTGGTTCTGTAGAGGAAATATTTGTTCTAGTACTGTGAAATACATCATTGGTATCTTGGCAGAAATTGCATTGAATCTATAGATTGTTTGGGGTTTAATGGACATTTTAATGATATTAATTCTTCTTATCCATGACCTTGGTATATGCTTCCAATAATGTGAAGCTACTTTAATTTCTCTCTTCAGTGTCTTATAATTTTCTGAGGATGGGTCTTTTACATTCTTGGTTAAATTCATTCTTAAGTAGTTTATTCTTTTTGAGGCAATTGTGAATGAAATTGTTTATTTAATTTCCTTTCCTGATAGTTCATTATTTGTGTATAAAATGCAACTGACTTCTGGATAGTAATTTTGTATCCTGCTACCATACTAAATTCATTTATCAGTTCTAGTAGATTCTTGGTAGAATCTTTAGGGTTCTCTATATATAGTATCATTTCATTAGCAAGTAATGACAGTTCTCTTTCTTCCTTTCCAATTCAGACACCTTTTATTTCTTCTTCTTGTCTGATTGCTATGGCTAAGCCTTCTGGTACTATGTTGAATACAAGAGGTGACAGGGACATCCCTGTCTTCTCCCCAATCTTAATGGGAACACTTGTACTTTTTTGCTATTGATTATGATGTTGGCAGTGGGTTTGTCATATATGGCTTTTATTACTTTGAGGCATGTTGCTTCTATTACCATTTGGCTGAGAGTTTTTATCATAAACAGGTGCTGGATTTTATCAAATGCCTTTTCTGCATCTATTAATATGAACATGTAGTTTTTATCCTTCATTTTGTTTATTTGGATATCACATTTATTGATTTGTGAATATTGTACCAACTCTGCATCCCTGGAATCAATCCCACTTGATCATTGTGTATGATCTTTTTGATGTATTGCTATATTCAGTTTGCTAACATTTTATTTACAATTTTAGCATCTATTTTCATCAGAGATATTGATCATAGCAATGTATTTTCTGATATATCTTTTCAGGCAACAGAAACAAAAGAAAAATAAACAAATGAGATTATATCAAACTAAAAAGTTTTCACACAGTAAAGGAAACCATCAATCAAATGAAAAGATAATCCACTAAATGAAGAACATATTCACCAATACATCTGGTAAGGGGTTAATATCCAAAATTTATATATAACTTAAAACTCAACACTAGAAAACTAAACAATCTAATTAATAAGTGGGCAAAGGATCTAAATAGACACTTCTCCAAAGAAAACACAGATGACCAATAGATATATAAAAAGATGTTTAATGTCACTAATCATCAGAGAAATGCAAATTAATACCACAATGAGATACCACCTCACACTTGTCAGAATGGCTATCATCAATAAATAAACAAACATGTGCTGGTGAGGATGCTAAGAAATGGGAACCCTTGTGTACTGTTGGTGGGAATGCAAATTGGTGCAGCCACTGTGAAAAGGAGTATAGAGTTACCTCAAAAAATTAAAAATGGAACTGATTTATGATCCACCAATTTCACTTAGGGAAATTTATTCAAATAAACCCCAAACACTAATTTGAAAGAATATAGGAACCCCTGTGTTCATTGCAGCATTATTTATAATAGCCAAGATTTGGAAGCAGCCCAAGTGCCCATCAGGGAATGCATAAAATAGCTATGGTACATTTTCATAATGGAATACTACTCGGCAAGAAAAAAAGAAGAAAATTTTACCCTTTGCAACAGTGTGGATAGACCTGGAGAACATTAGGCTAAGTGAAATAAGCTGATCAGAGAAAGACAAGTACCATATGATTTTACTCATATATGGAATCTAATTAATAAACTAAACTAACAAGCTAAATAGAGACAGACTTATAAATAAAGAGCAGGCTGACAGATCTGGGACAGGATAGAGGGATAAAGAAAAAAGAAAAAGAACTCTTCCCTGGCTTGTGTGGCTCAGTGAACTGAGTGCCAGCCTGTGAAACAAAGGGTCATTGGTTGATTTTCCAGTCAGGGCATAAGCCTGGGTTGCGGACCAGGTCCCCCATAGCTGGTGTGTGAGACACAATCATACACTGACGTTTCTCTCTCTCTCTTTCTCCCTCCTTACCTCTCTGTCTAAAATTAAATGAACAAAAGAAAAGGAAAGAAAAAAAGAAAAGAGAAAAGAAAAACAGAAGTCATAAACATGGACAAAAGCGTGATGATTATGGAGCAGAGGGCAGTTGGCAGAAGTGGAAGAGGGTATGGGGGGATAAATGGTAACAAAAAAATAAAAGTGAACTATTAAAAAATGTGCTTAATTAGAGGAGCTCTCTTATAGTATAGGTGGTAAAAGTGATAGCCATATTGGGTAAGTGACTTTCCCCAAATTACACAGTTAGTGGGATAACCCATGTCAAGTCTTACATTCTAGCAATTATGCCACACTTCCTTCTTAAATACATTTGATGTGGGTAATCATTTTGCCAACCAACCTATCTGCAATGCTTGATATTAGAGGGAGCTGCAGGGACAGATATCTGACTTTGGCTTGCTGTTTCCTGTTTTTATTATACTAATTACCATACCAAGAAAGGGTTTCTTAAAATAATCTTTATCTAGAGCCACATAAAATATGTCCTTTAGGGATGCATATAATCACTGCCCCCCAATTCAATCAGTGAGAGCAAGCAATATCTATGTCTTTCCTTCCATATCAATGTTGTTAGCCTCTTTGCCACAAACAGAGATATTATAATTACCAGAAGCAATCAGTTCCAGAGCATAAAATGCAATTTTCAAACATTGCTACAAACAAAATGTAGTGAAGTTTGCTGCATTCTTATGAAACAAATGTAACTGAAGAACTAGCAACACAGTTTTCTATTGACCTACTTATGATTTGACATTTAAAAGAAGAGTAAGAAGGGTAGGACGCCCTGAACTCAGAAGTCAAGGAGGTACAAGTCTTTAATTCCCAAAGTGAGAAATTGGATTTTCAGCTGTCATTTGGCTAACTAATGGGTTAGATGAAGGCAGATCTGATTAAATAGGTGCTTTCAGCTCTTTGTATGCCTGACATGGCTCATGACCACCAGGTCCTCAGTTCCCAGCCCAATTTGAAAAAAAAAATGTTTCTACCTTATTATTGATCATACCCATGATAATTACAACTCAGCAATAATGTGTTTGTGAAATAATATGCAAATGCATACACATATTCATTTGAAAACAAATACTAATAGCCAAACTTGGTACCAGCTCTTCTTTGAGCTGTAGCCTGTGTGTTGACTATTGATTTGTGTTCTCAGAGAGTGTCAGATCCCAGCAGTTGACCTCAGATGGAAAGTCAGCCTAAGCAAAACTATGCTTCCTTATTTCTCAGCATCTGACATTTGGAGAGATGTCTAATAAAGATTTCTTTTCTTATCTACACCATTAAAAGGAAAGTATCTATCAGTCAGTGTAGGTTCACAATCCCAAAAACTCTGAGCTCCAAGTTTGAAAGGGATGAATATGAAGGCCAGGCTCATATTTGGGACCTCACCCTCACTGTGATGTAAATAAGGGTTGTAGGATTGAAGCTCCCTCCAACAGCCTAGAATGACCCACCATAAGGGACTCTCCTAATTGTGCTTCTTCTCAACACTGGAGGGCCTCACATTTTTCCTTTAATGTAGAAGGAGAGAAAGAAATGTGCCCTGTCGAAGCTGCACAAGGGAATTCTTTTAAAATATACAGCTACACTTAACCGCAGGCTTCTCCTTCCATAGACATATTTTAAATGTATATAATGGTAGATGGCTGCTGGAAAAATGACAAATGTCTGTTTTCATTAGACTCCCCAAGTGTGTGGATCTAATTGACAGCTTTTCCAAGGCATGGAAGAACCTCCAGATTCAGGGTTTCCATAGCAACCTGCCCCACTGCTAGAGCTGCACTGCTCAAAGCCATCCTTCACAGAACCCACATTTTAGACACACCCTGTTAAGTTATACAAAAATTTCAACATCCCAAGAGTTAACACATCAATTTTCCAAGCAGGTAAAATTTGCTTCTTTGAGGGCTAAGCTTCCACTTTTGATCTCCAAGAATTCTTTGCTTAATTTATATGTTTTTTTTTTTTTCTCTTCCACTCTGGCTCTGTAGCATACTTGTGGTACATTTTAAGGCTGTAAGTCTTAAATTGTCCTGGTTATCTTTCACCTCCTCCAAATGAGTAACATTGTACCTTCTTCTCTTCCAGGAGGTAATGCTTGGCATGCTTGGTCACTGAAGACAAGCCTGGCCATATCAACAAACTCTAGATTTTCAGGTCCTCAGGTATCATGGGAAGAGGGAAGGGGAGGGTGCCACAGAGGTACTTGGCCCAGGTATGGGATGATGGGGGCTGTGGTCCAGCCCACTCTCCACTCACCATGCTAGTCTGAGGGGCTGCATCACCCCAGAACAGTGTTCTTTTCTAATTCAAACAAAAACTACATACGCAGACCTGACAACATGTAGCATGCTTAGCATACATTATTATGTCATTTAATCCTCAGAGCTGGTGACAGAGTTCTTATTAATCTTAAATTACATAAGCAAAACCAAGGTTAAGTCCTATGCTCAGGGCACAGAGACTATAAATGAAAAAGCCAAGATTTCTAAGTAAGTCCTCAGACGCCTGTGCCCCTGTGCTCCCCGCTGCACTCGACAGTGGTGGGAAATATGCAGGCTATGAATACCCCGACCTTCTCAAAGGGCAAGGCCTGCTAAACAGAGAAAAGGTGGATTTTGCTCTTCAAACCATCCAGTTAGAGGAACTTCTCACAAATTGTTACCAATTGTTACCCATTGACATTTAAAAATCAAATGTCCCTTTAAATGTATATGGTGCCACCTTCTGGTCCAGGTAACACAGAACCCTCATATTTCACCAACAGGAAATGACAGCCACCCTGACAGTTAGTTGTTCATAATGCTCTGTGTTAAAACAAGATGGTTTGGATCTGTGCTAATAGATTCTTATCAGTTAATTGAATCATTCACTGCTCATTTACCTGGGCACAAACAGCTCTCCACAATCAAGATCTTCTGGAAATTAGATGGATAAGTAGATGACTTTCTTCACACTGTAACCGGCCTGCAGTGGGGAAAAAAATGTTCAGGTCTCATATTCCTATGTAGGGAAAAAGGGTGCTTATTAAGGATAGGACAAGTATGTGTTCAGGACTTACTAGTTTTCATTTCTCTTAATAGGAACACTGTGTCACAAGGGCTTTTTCTTCATAATAAAGGAGGATTTTAATACAGAAGAGAAGTATATAAGTGTGAAGTCAGGGACTGAGTGAATTGGGAAAACTCACCAGTAATAACTGGTACTCAGAAGTGATGATGTCTACTTCTGCAGCCAAGTAAAGGGCTGCTGATAACTGGTCACAGCTCAGCGCCTCCCCCAGTAACTCACACATAACAGGCAGTAATGAGGGGACAGGCATAAGGGCTGTAGACACAGACACCAGTGTCAAACACTTTGAAATATGACAGCTCAAATACAGTAGGAGGAGAGGGAAGAAGAAGGCAATGAAAAAAGAAGTAAGCTAGATTATTCCCCTGTCCCCCACCTGGGAAAACAGGCTTTCTCCAGCTATTCTTTCAAGAATCCCATCATTTTTTTCCCTCTCCTTACCAAATCAGCAAATGAAGTACAGATTATGCCAGGGTGTCAAACTCATTTTCACCAGGGGCCACATTAGCCTTGCAGTTGCCTTCAAAGGGCCAAATGTATTGTTAGGACTGTATAAATATAAGTACTCCTTAACAGTTAAGTGAGTGTCAGTGCTGCCACCAGATAGAAACAAAACGCTGGGCCAGATAAAACAATGTGGAGGACCAGATTTGGCCTGCTGGCCTTGTGTTTTCCACCTGTGGATTATAGAATGTGCTCTTCCTATTTGGAAATCCCAGTCATCCAGCTGTAACCAAACAGGAGGCATGGAAAGAGAAAGTACTTGCAGGCTTACAGTAGGAAAACAGATAGAATTCACTCATTAATCATTCTTGTAACAAATACTTACTTGGTTCTCACTATGTGCCAGACACTGGAGAAAAGTAACAAACCAAATATTGCCATGGGACATACACACTATAGAGGAAGATATAGTAAACAAAAATATTTCAGTCAGAGGGACATAAGGAGTGGTAGAAAATAAAGTAATGAAAAAGGGTTGTTTTTTTACATATAGGGAGATCACAAAGGCCTACTTAATGTGGTGCCCTTTGACTAGGGACTTGAAGTGAGGAAGCAAGCAATCAGAATTATAAAAGGAGAAGTGATTTAAAGGTACAACCAGGCTTGGCACTGTTCAAGTCAAGCAAGAAGGTAGAAGAACTTGAGGGAAGTAACCAAGTACTGCAAATGGGGATTCCCTAGGAATCAGATTAAGAATATCATGAATTGTGGAAGAAGTATATTTAGGGAGCACATTCAGGATCCACATATATAAAAGGAAGAGGGAGGAAGCAGGAGTGAACAGGGGAACAGTTGGGCCATCATGTGGCCTGGACAGAGGACCCGGGTAGGACTCAGAGAGGTCTCAAACCAGAATAGGCCTTCAGATTTTCCAGTCCATTTATCTACCAGTTGTCTGTAGGTTACCCCAGGAAGGGGAATGGCCTTGGGATAAACATCTGTTCTCCATCACTAAGCAATTTCCATAACTGCCTGGAGATCGCAGAAAATAATTCTTTCAGTCCTGAAGAGGTGACCCATCAAATCATCCACTACACCAAAGGGAAGGGGGTTGAGAGAGAAGGATAGATATATACCAGGAACTAGATTAGTACAAAGCCATTGATGGTATTTGGGCTTTTATCGTGAGTAGTCATTGGAGGGTTTGAGGAGACACTGTAGGTATGAGAGCAGACTGTGTGGGTAGGGGACACAGGGAATGTTATGAATAATGATGTCACTGGTACAGAGCTTCAAGGAAATAAAAGTTACAAAAGATAAAGAAAACAAGTTTTCAATAAGTGCATCAAAGTCAGCAAAAATAATCACCAGGTGTTGCTGGTGAGCCTCTACCAGTGGCATAAGATGGAAACGGAAATGGGGAACAGATCTAGACAGAGGCCACAATAACAAGTCTCAGATATTCACATCTGGAAAAACATTGGAGTTCACTCATTTGATGAATCAGAGATTCAAACAAACATTGCAGCATGTTAGGGGCAAAAGAATAGAGGCTTAGAGTCTTTTAGAGGGTTTTCAGGAAAACTTAGAAGGTAGGTCATGAGCCCTGGCTGGTGTGGCTCAATGGATTAAGTGCTGGTCTGTGAACCAAACAGTCATTGGTTCAATTGCCAGGCAGAGCATGTGCCTAGTTGCAGGCCAGGTCCCCAATAGGGGACCTGGGGAGTCACATGAAAGGCAACCACACATTGATGTGTCTCTCCTTCTCTTTCTCCCTCCCTTCCTCTCTCTCTAAAAATAAATAAAATATTTTTAAAAAAGGTAGGTCATGGTAGATCATGATGGTGTTCAGGAAAGGTGAAATTCACCAAAGAGCTATAAAAACAAATAAGGCATCCTTCTGGTTTAGGGAAGTAGTTCAGAATTGAGGTGCATCACAACCACCTGGAAAACTAATAAAAAGGGTACAGTGGCCCATGTGCATTAACATATGCTAGGTCTCGGGTCTCTGTATGGCTCCTAAGCTTCCCAGGTGGTGCTAATACTCACAAAAGTTAGAGAACCACAGATTTGGGCAGTTACTTTAGTGTGCCAGTGGATGGCACACATTTGGATGGCCTCCCCAACCCCATAAAAAAAATAACCAAAGGGCATATTTTCTTTTGGTTCTCATTCAAAATGAATGCCCCTTAATATTCAGCTATTACATGCAACATTTTTGTCCTCTGCTGGAAGGCAGATTCCTTACTCATCTGAAATGCCCAAAGCTTCCAAACTGGTGAGTTTCCTTGGTGACAGGAGAAAGGGAGACCAAAGTTTCTGACACTTTGTAGCTGCATAACCCAAGGGTCCAGGGAATCTACTTGGAGCAGGAGAATGGGCAGAGTATGATTCAAACCTTTTAACACTTTCTTTAAGAAAACTAAATTAAAGTAGCCACAGGTGTTCTTCAATCATGAAACTATTTTTGGCACATGAAGTGAATTTCTCCTTATTCTTTGACAGAAAAAATTCAAGCAGTCATGACTCCTAAGCAGAGAGGCTTGGAGCAGTCCCTACAGGCTCTTGTCCCATGTTACAGTTACAGAAACAGACTTCAGAGAACCTGGCAAGAAACAGCATTGACAGCCGTCCAAACCCCTCTGTTCCTATGAAAAGGTAATTCTCTTACCTGGTGATCTCATGGGATTCATAAAGGGATTTTCCTCAGGGGCTTCCATTAATAGGAATGCAAATTTTCTAAATCAACACGGGGTGGGGGAGACACAAAAATATATGACAGGTGTAATTTCATTTTCAGAAAACTTGAAAGGACAGATGTGACCCACTATACTGCATCAGCCAAACTATCTCATTGATAAGTAAAGCTCAAAGAGAGACAAGAGTCCATATTAAACCTCAGGAATGTGCCAGCTACTTAACCATTTGACTGAAAGAAAAAGGCATTATCCAGAACACTAAAGGGTAAATTAAAGCAGTGTGGCTTCAGAGGCTATTTTGATAAGCAGGTAAATAAACTATCTAATAAAATCTAAAATAAGATGAACATGAATAGAGAACAAGGGTTATGCTAATAAATATGCTATATGATATATTAATAAATATACTATGGTAATTTTTAAACAAAATCACCACATAAAAATAAATAATTTAAGTCTCAGATTAAATTAATAAAGAATGGGAAAGCAGGAGTTACAGAAATAAATTAAAAAGCCAGAACTTGGGAGGGGCTAAGATGGCATCAGAGTAGAAAGGAGCAGATTCGGCTTCCCTCTGCCCAGGGGAGAAAATCATGACCAATCTATGGAGTAGAGAAGCAAGCAACCAACATACTTCAGCATATGTGAAAATAGGGGACCAAAGATTGTGGCGGAACCTAAAAACTGGACCCTAAGAAGAGTACTGCAACAAGACAAAAAAGAATAGGTGGAGGCGGTGAACACCAGGAACACCTTTCCCCTGGAAGAGGAAACCCACCAACAAAGGAACCACTAACAGATAACAACAGAAGAAGGTGAAGGAGGGAGTGGTAACCACACAAACCTCAATCCAGGACATATCTGGAAATACAATTCAACAGTTGAGACAGTACCCAATACAAACAACTGAACAAGTGCAAGAGAGAATTCTTTAAACCTTATACACATGGAAGAACCAGCTTCAACACAGCCTGCCCTCACCGGCACAACAAAATAGAAGAGGTGGTGGACAGAGTGACCCTCATTTAACCAGCTGGTGAGAAGGAACCACCAAAGAAAGACCCAACAACAATCAAAACCCAAAGGCAAACACAAAGCCAACATAAATGACAGCCCAAGACCACTGAGCTTGGGAGATCAAGAAAACTGCACCACTGAAACTCACTACTATTCTACAACAGAAGTTCACACCACAAACCCAGGGAGCCAGAACAGATCAATTTAAGAAGCTGAGACTAAGAAGAAGAGACTCAAAAACAATAGGAAGATGATGAAACAATCCCAAAATGAAAGGAAAGGAGGAAGCCTCAGAAAAAATGCTAAATGAAATAGAGGCAATTCAACTTTCAGATATTGAGTTCAAAGCGATGATAATCAGAAAGCTCAATGAGCTCACAATGAGCTACCAGAAATTACGGGGCAGCTACAGTGAACTCGCTGAAAACTACATCAACATGAAAAAGGAAATAGAAACTATCAACAAGGGCCAAGAGGAAATGAAGAATACAATTTCTGAACTGAAGAACACAGTAGAAGGAATGAAAAGCAGGATCGATGAAGCAGAAGATCGGATCAGCGAGCTAGAGGACAAAGTAGAAGAAAAAACCCAAAAAGAGCAAGAAAAGGAAAAGAGGCTCAGAAAGAATGCAGAAGGATTAAGAGAAATGCAAGACAATATGAAACATAATAATATCCATATAATAGGAATACCAGAAGGAGAGAAGAGCAAGGGATAGAAAACCTATTTGAAAAAGTAATGATGAAAAACTTCCCTAATTTGATGACAGAAAAAGTCACACAAATCCAGGAAACACAGAGAGTCCCAATCAAGAGGAAACCAAAGAGGCCCACCTCAAGACACATCTTAATTAAAATGGCAAAATTTCAAGACAAAAAGAGAATATTAAAGGCAGCAAGAGAAAAACAGGAAGTAACATACAAGGGAGCCCCAATAAGGCTAACACCTGACTTCTCAATGGAAACACTCCAAACCAGAAGCGAATGGCAAGAAATATTTCAAGTAATGAGAACCAGAGGTCTGCACCCAAGGCTACTTTACCCAGCAAGGTTCTCAATCAAGATAGAAGGCCAAATAAGAAGCTTCTCAGACAAAAAAAGTCTAAAAGAATACACCTCCACCAAACCAGCTCTGCAAGAGATGCTAAAGGGACTGCTTTAAGGAAAGAAAGGAAGAGAGAGACAGAAGGAACACATGTACATAAAAGACAATGAATAAGTACCTATCAATAATAACTTTAAATGTAAATGGATTAAATGCTCCAATGAAAAGACGCAGAAGAACTGATTGGATATAAAAACATGACCCACACATATTCTGGCTAAAAGAGACCCACCTCAGGATAAAAAGATCGGCACAGGCTGAAAGTGCAGGGCTGGGAACAAATTTTCCAAGCAAATGGACAGGAAAAAAAAGTCGGGGTAGCAATACTCATACCTGACAAAATACACTTCCAAAAAAGAGCCTTTAAGAGAGACCCAGAAGGTCATTTCATAATACTCAAGGGAAGAATCCTCCGACAAGACATAAATATTGTAAATATATATGCACTCAACATAGGAGCACCCAAATACATAAAGAAAATCTTAGAGGACTTCAAGAAAGAGATGGACAGCAACACAATTATTGTGGGGGATTTTAACAACCCACTATCAAAAATGGACAGATCTTCCAAATAAAATATCAACAAAGATATTGTGGCACTGAACAATACCCTAGATGAAATGGGCATTACTGATGTATACAGAGCCCCCCATCCCAAAGAAGCTAAATACACATTCTTTTCAAATGTACACGGAACATTTTCAAAGATTGACCACATGATAGGACACAAAACAAGCCTCAACAATTTCAAAATAATTGAAATCATATCAAGCATTTTCTCAGACCACAAGGGACTGAAGCTAGAAACCAACCCCAAAGAAAAAAACCCAAAACACCCAAAATTATGGAGATAAAATAGCATGCTATTAAACAATGAATGGGTCAGGAATGTTTTAGGGAAGAAATCAAAAGGTTTCTGGAAACAAATGAAAACAAACTCACAACAACCCAAAACTTATGGGACACAGCCAAGGCAGTCCTGAGAGGGAAGTTTATATTGATACAGGCCCCATCTAAAAAAGTTAGAAACATTTCAAACAAACAACCTAACCCTACGTCAACAACAACTCGAGGACAAACCACAAAGACAGCCCAGAGCAAGCAGAAGAAAGGAAATAACCAAGATCAGAGCAGAATTAAATGACATAGAGACTAAAAGCACAATTCTAAAGATCAATGAATCCAAGAGCTAGTTCTTCAAAAAGATAAACAAAATCAACAAGCCTTTAAGCAGACTCATCAAGAAAAAAAGAGAGAAAACCCAAATAAACACAATCAGAAATGAAAGAGGTGAGATTGCAACAGATACCACAGAAATACAAAGCATTGTAACAAATTACTACAAAGAACTGTATGCCAAGAAATTCAAGAAATTTGAACCCCTAGATGAAATGGACAAATTTCTAGAAAACTATAATCTTCCAAAATTAAATGACAAAGAAGCAGAAAGCCTGAACAAACCAATAACAACAAAAGAAATTGAAGCAGTAATCAAAAAACTCCCAAAACACAAAAGCCCTAGACCAGATGGTTTCACAGCAGAATTCTACAGAGCATTTAAGGAAGAGCTAACCCCTATCCTTCACAGACTATTTCAAAAACTCCAAAAAGAGGGAAGACTCCCAAACTCTTTTTATGAAGCCAGTATCATCCTAATTCCAAAACCAGATAAAGACAGAACAAAGAAAGAAACCTTCAGGCCAATATCGCTGATGAACATTGACGCTAAAATCCTCAACAACATACTGGCAAACCACATCCAACAGTACATTAAACAGATCATACACTATGACCACGTGGGATTCATTCCAGGGATGGAAGGATGGTACAATATTCACAAATCAGTAAATGTAATACACCACATAAACAAAAGCAAAGACAAAAACCACAGGATCATATCAATAGATGTGGAAAAAGCATTTAATAAGGTACAGCACCCATTTATGATAAAAACACTCGGCAAAGTGGGAATAGAGGGAGCATTCCTCAACATAATAAAGGCCATATATGAGAAACCTACAGCCAACATCATCCTCAATGAGCAAAAATTAAAATCTTTTCCACTAAGATCAGGAACAAGACAAGGATGCCCACTTTCACCACTTCTATTCAATATAGTACTGGAAGTTTTAGCCACAGCAATCAGACAAGAAAAAGAAATAAAAGGCATCCAAATCAGAAAGAAGGAAACAAAACTGTCACTGTTTGCAGATGACATGATAGTATACATAGAAAATTCGATAGACTCCACCAAAAAACTGCTTGACCTAATAAATGAATTTGGCAAAACAGCAGGATACAAAGTTAATATCCAGAAATCAAAGGCATTTCTGTACACCAACAATGAAACAGCGGAAGCAGAAATCAAGAAAAAAAATCCCATTTGAAATAGCAAAATAAATAAATAAATAAAATACCTAGGAATAAACCTAACCAAAGAGGTAAAAGACCTGTATTCAGAAAACTACATAACACTGAGGAAAGAAATCAAGGAAGACACAAACAAATGGGAACATATACCATGTTCATGGATTGGAAGAATTAATATCATCAAAATGTCCATACTATCCAGTGCAATTTACACATTCAATGGAATACCTATTAAAGTACCAATGGATTATTTCACATAGAACAAACACTTCAAACATTTATATGGAACCATAAATGACCCTGAATAGCTGCTGCAATTTTGAGAAAAAAGTGTAAAGTAGGAGGGATCACAATACCTGACACTAAACTATATTACAAAGCCACTGTAATCAAAACAGCCTGGTACAGGCATGAAAACCGTCTCATGGACCAATGGAACAGAACACAGAGCCTAGAAATAAACCCAAGTCTCTACAGTCAATTAATATTTGACAAAGGGAGCAGCAACATAAAATGCAATAAAAATAACCTTTTCAACAAATGGTGTTGGGAGAACTGGACAGCTACGTGCAAAAAAAATGAAACTCGAGCACCAACTTACACCTTACACAAAAATAAATTCAAGGTGGATAAAAGACTTAAATATAAAACGTGACACCATTAAAGTCCTAAAGAGAATGTAGGTAGGAAAATCTCAGATATTTCACCCAGAAACTTTTTAACTGACATGTCTCCTAGAGCAAGGGAGATAACAGAAAGAATAAACAAATGGGACCTCATCAAAATAAAAGATTTCTGCACAGCTAAAGAAAACAGTATCAAAATTAAAAGAGAACCAACTGTATGGGAAAACATATTTGCCGATTATACCTCAGACAAAGGTTTAATCTCCAAAATATATAAAGAACTTACACTGCTCCCCTCTAAGAAGGCAAGCAACCCAATTAAAAAATGGGCAAAGGACTTGAAGAGACGCTTCTCCAAGGAGGACATACAGAGGATCCAAAGACACATGAAATGATGTTCAATATCGCTAGCTATCGAAGAGATGCAAATTAAAAGCACCTTGAGATACCACTTCCCACCAGTCAGAATGGCCATCATAAACAAAGCAACAAACAACAAGTGTTGGAGAGGTTGTGGAGAAAAGGGATCCCTAGTGCACTGCTGGTGGGACTGCAGACTGGTACAACCACTATGGAAAGCAGTATGGAACTTCCTCAGAAAACTAAAAATAGATCTGCCTTTTGACCCTGCAATTCCACTGCTGGGACTATATCCTAAGAACACTAAAACACCAATCCAAAAGCACCTATGCACCCCGATGTTCATAGCAGCACAATTTACAATAGCTAGGTGCTGGAAGCAACCTAGATGCCAATCAGTAAATGAATGGATCAATAAACTATGATATATTTACACAATGGAATTCTATGCAGCAGAAAGAAAGAAGGAACTCCTACCCTTTCCAACAGCTTGGATGGAGCTGTAAAGCATTATGCTAAGTGAAATAAGCCAGGCGGTGAAAGACAAATACCATATGATCTCGCCTTTAACAGGAACCTAAACAACAAAACAAAGAAACAAGCAAAATATAACCAAAGACACTGAAATAGAGGACAGACTGGCAGTGACCAGAGGGGGGAGAAGAGGGAATTTCAGGGGGGAATGGGTAGGGTTTACAGGAATAAATTTAAAGGACACATGGACAAAAACTAGGTGATAGGTGGTAATGGAAGAGAAGTGGTGAGGGTTGGGTCAGTGGGTTGGAATGGGAATAAAAGGGAGAAAACTGTACCTGAACAATGATTAAAATAAAAAATAGAAAAAAATTAAAAAATAAAGAGCCAGAACTTCTCACATTCCATAAAGAGTTTAAAATAATTGCATTTCACCACACCTGGCTGATTGCCTAAGCATTGCCCCTTTTTGTCTTCAAGTAGTCATGTTAATTGTTAGAAACAAGTGTTTATATTTAACCTCAGCTAAGAACAAAGGAAACATGGCCCATACAACAAAAAGACCAGAAAAAAGCAAACCAGAAAAATGGTAAAAATATGTGTGCTACCCTATGGGTTGCATAATTTATACTATGTAAAGAAAGGAGTTGTATGGATGGGGAATGGGGTGTTCTTAATAGAGGAAAGCATATGAACAAATAGGACACCCAAATTAAGAACCCAGGGCAGCAGCAGTGAGTATAAGAGCATGCATTATTTACCTGTGTAAGTGACACAGATACCGGCCAGCAGTATCCACGGCACTGTGGATGGACGAGACACGAGAGAAATTCACACGAACTATTGAGTCCTATGGAGGAAAAGGGACGGCATGGCTACCGTCTCAAGGGGAGGGTGCCTCAGAGTGGCCTGGCAATGCTCTCAAGAGGAGAGCATGCTGCACCCTTGCCTGAACAGGCTTTTATTAGTTTTGGGGGGTAGGAATACAGGTACAGCTTATTAATCATTGTCTGGCAGTGAGGATCAAACAATAGATCACTTTCAAAGAACTAAAAGGGCTCACACTGAGTCAGGGTCTATCATCTAAAAAGCTACAAAACTTAAGAGACTAAACTCATTTCCTGCTCGGGCCTTTTTAATCTAATTAAGAGCATCCTTAGCAAAGCAGGTTTCATGGGATTTTACATATCTTGAATCAGACCTGATTACCCTGGGAATCCCACTGTCTCCAGCATAGGGCTGCACCACCCCTTGTCACTGTTGCAGGCTTGAGTCAGACAGAGAAGACAAGGCAGCCATTTGGAGACTTCTTGCAGGCAGAATGAGGACTCGGGCTTTGTCAAAGCCGAGGGGCGAGGGGCGATCACCCTCTTTTCCCACAGCCTCCCAAGTCCTTTCCTTAGGGCCTTCCAACATAATTATGCCTGCTTTAAGTGGTTCCCCCCTTGAGGAATCTTACCTGTCATAGGCTAACTGATCAAGCAATGGTGGCCAGGCAAGGAGCAGAAGCAGTACTCCTGCCAGGGAGATAAGCTTTGTTTCCTTAGTGGTTTCTGGTCCGGAGGTCCCTCACTCAGCCCTAGCCATGGGGGGTTATAGCTCCTGAGATCAGGCAGGGTGGTTCCCAACATGTAAGGGCTGCAGCTGCAATATCCCCACCAAAATGCCGGTGACTGTCAGCAATATGCCTAGCACCTCAAGGATCCAGAAATCCTTGAGTATGCACCAAGGAACTTGGTATGAACAGATAGAATGGTTTAAGCAAAACCTTTACTATATTATCTATTCCATCTTCACCACATACCACTATAGAAGGTCCCATGTTGGTTATTATAGAAGTTGGGTTTCAAACCCAGCCAGTGGTATGATAAAGCCACACTTTTAAGGTTCATGTTGTTTTGCATAATACAGATGAGGAAAGAAATGAAGAACACAATAATTGTAAAGTCAGAAGATAATTAAAATAATTTTTAAAATAGCAAAACTTATAGAATCCTGACACGAGACTTCATTTTTAAAATTAGAGCAATAGATGATTTAGATAATTCTTCTACAATATAAAAGCAAAAATAATGTCGCTAAGCATTCCACTTGGGAATCTTAGGGGAAAAAAGAGGAAGATAATACAGATAATAAAGTAAACAAAAGTACACATAAATTAATGAAAAATAATAAAATCAGATCTGAAAACTAGTTCTCCAGAAATACTAACAAAAGAAGCAAATTCATGCTGGAACTAATTGAGACAAAGGCATAAATTAACAAAATTTGAAGGGTGGATGAAGATGTAGTTAACTATATACAAGAGATTGTTTTAAATTATAAGTGAATACCCTGCACACTTATAAAATTATGACATTGTAAAAACTCAATGAAAAGAATAATTTCCCATAAGACCATAAAATATGAAAATTGATAAGTGGAAACCTGAATAGGCTAAAAATTAATAGATAAATTTTTGAAATTTTAAGGAATTTCTCAGAGAAGTGCCCATTTCCCTCTGTTTTGCACACTGACTTCTTGTTCTATGTCTGGCGGCCCTCCAAGTAGCAGGCAAACAGGGAAGACATTTTCTGTGGCAAAAATACTACGCTGGCCACACAACGAAGGTTGGAAATGAGAGGACAGATTTCTCCAGCCTATATATATACTATATAAATATGGAATAAGAACTAAAGAGACACCAAACAGTGGCACTAGAAAGCTGAAGTACTCAAGGAGTCAACCGGCTTACAACCAAAGGCTCATTTGGGAAATTTCTGCAGGGGTTTCTTCTAGGCTTAGAGCTATGACTGGATCCAAAACATATAATGAGGCTGAGACCAGAGCAGGCAAGTCATGAAATCACCTGTTTTCTTCCACTTAGTAGAGAGAGGTCATGGTAGGAAGTTAATGTGGCTCAGTACTCCCAAAAAGCAAGATGGGGAATCACAGTGGGAATCTGCTATAGGGCTCAACTCTGAAACCCTAAAGTTTCCCTGGGGCTTTGATGAATATAGGAACCTAACTGCCAGGAAAGAGATACCAGGAGCTGGCACAACAGTTCTGCCTGGGCTTTTCAGCAGAGGACTGAGAGTCACCAGACAGGGGAGGTAAACCCTGTACTCTGCTATACCCCATAGTCTGCACAGAAGAAGGCTAGTGGAGCAGCAGCAGGAGACATGAGCAGCAGACAATAATCTTTCTCAGTTGTAACAAATTGTATAAAAGTAAAGTTCAAAGCCTAAACCAGGTTCCCATTTGAGGTTCTGAGTAGTAGACAGTGGGAATTTTAGAAAAATTATATATTCTTTGGAAAAGTGGGAGCAACAGGAATTATGGTTCCCATTAAGAAGTTGCTGCTGCATTCTCTATGACCATGTCACTTCTACCTCTCCTCCCACCATAAAGTATGCCCTGTATCCTGTCTGGTTGCCTCCATGGCTCACATCTAAGTGCTAGAATCTAAGCCACACATCTGCATCCTGGCAGCAAGGGAAACTTGGAAATGTAGGGATCTGGTGGTGATGGTGACGGTGGTGGTAGTGAGAATTTTTTGTTAGAGTGGCAGGATTTATAAAATAGATAATTATCAAACTGTGAAGGGAGCACAAAAGATTTAGAGCATCTGTGAGCAACAAATGTCAATCACTATGGCTAGCCTCCTTTCCTGCACAAAGGAGCATGTATTTATAACTTCTTTTAAGTGATGAGAGGATTAAGTTAGAAAATGTATGCACACCTCAGGGACTGACATGTAATTCTCCTTAAGTGCCAGTTCACAAAAGACACCTACATGAAATGTATATTTAAAACTGTTAATGGTGCTTCCTGAGTGTGTTCCCATCACAAAGACACTGAATTCAAAAACATCACTTTGCATCCCATCCTGGTGTGGGGCAAAATATTTAGCCAAAATATTCACAAAGAATCTGGCTATAAAGTCAAAATATCCAACCAGTGACCCAAGAAAATAACCAGAGTGGAGTTAGCAGCTACATCTTTCCTTTGTTAAAGAGCAAGAATACAGTAAACTGAGAAAGATACTCCATTATTAGCTTATATCTGGTCAGGACACTAAACAATGATAAAGACAATAATAAAGACCAAAAGTAGTCACCAGACTCTGAGCACATTTACATGCCAAGCACTGTGAATTGCCTTTTTATTTTTAACACTATTACCCTTACTTAGCACACCAATCTTATGAGATGGTTACCTCTTTTACAGATAAGGAGCCATGGCTAAGAACATTCAAGGATTACTCCAACAGAGTAGAAATTAAAGTTTGAACCACCTTGTAGTTATCCTGACCCCAAGTTTTGCTCTTTCTCCTACAGCAAAAGCTTCTGGCCACTTCCATGGTGCTCTGAGCTTTGGCTATGCCCACAGCATCTGTACACATTTGACTAGTGGCTTCACAGGGCCTGTGTGCTAGGTGATTTCTTCAGCTCCCACTACTTCAAAACTACTGCCATTGTCCTCCCTGGCACTGATTCTGTTCTCTTTTGTTTTCTAAACTTGGCTCCTGAGTGTGACATAGTGAGCCAGGTCCTTCCTCACCATGTATGTCTGTGATCCTTTCTGAGTTCTGTCAGGGCTCTGACCACTTTTGGCCTGAGTCCTAGGAAGCCCACAACTGGTAGCTGACAATAAAAAATGGGAATAATAACCACAAGGAGGGCAAAGTTCACATTTTACTTCTTGATTTCAGCACCTCCCTATATAAAACAGTTGAGGACACTGAGTGGAACTTGTCAGTGCATTTCAAAGTTCAATCACTCCCCAACCAGGCAAATGGTCCATGCTTATTCTCCCTGTGATTTCCAGCTTATGAGGACTGCTGTGATAGCAGTCTATGCTCCAGATCATTAGCCACGTGCTCCTTAAACAAAATCCATTAGCTAAAAATAACCATGAGCCTTTGGTAATCTGCACTAATTTTGTTGAGTTGCTTTGTTAAGGTAAATAACAGAAGAAACTATCAGTGTATACATATGAAAGTCATAATTTTCCTGTTGCCCCAGACAAGAAGCACTTTCGGCATTACATAACAGGCTTATTCAGCTGTCAAATAAAGGGATGATTGATCAACGGGTCCTGGACTAATGAAAAGCCCACAGCTGGGCAACACTCAATCAAACTCTCCCTCCTGCTGAGAGATGGGAAGCTGGGAATCCTCAGTGCATCAATTTCAAGTTGGGAATCCAGCCATGTGTTTCTCTTGGGATGAGGCAATGCAATAGGAGACTGGTCTGATTGTCACAGCTCTGCCACATGTTTGAACAGCATAGACCCACAGAGGGGAAAGTGACATGTGTCATAGTCCCTCAACTATTCTGTGAAGGGAGCGCTGCCTGAGCCCTTGACAGACATGTCCAGCAGTCAGCTGCCTGGCAGATCAGTGATTTTCTAACCACTTTCAGGGTAATCATGGAGAATTGTGGAATCATAAATAGAAAAGCAAAGTGTAAAGAAAAAAATTGAGCTGTGGTGCCTGGGCAGTCTACAGCTCTCCACCATCATGTCATCAGATGGATCCACAGGGCCACCAATTTAAAAACACTGAATTCCTTTCAATAGTTCAGGTGAAAAGAGAACAGTAGATCTCAAGCTCACCAAATTTGCACAAAGATAAAAAAATTTTGTTGTCATTTTATTTACTTCACACAACACAAACACAGCAATTTAGAAAGCAATGTAATTAGCTGGTTTATGTATGATCACAACACAAGCAGCTTAATTTTGTACAACTTCAATGCACTGACCTGTTTAGATCAATTACACTTTGGTCTATTCCCAAAGAACAATAGAATCACTTGGAAATAGGAACAACTTCTGTGACTTCTTCAAAGCTTTCTGCCTATTGAACTTACAAGTGTCTCTCACCTCCTGGCACCTCTATCTATCTTGTGGACTCAGGATATACTGCCCCAAACTGCCTCAGTTTGGATCACAGATGATAAACGACTCTTTCATCCCAAAGTTGTGACATTTGGAGGGGATACTGAGGTGCTGCTAGGCTTGGAGAATAGTTTTCCATGGGCAGAAGACACACCCAATATCCCAACTGGAGGTCAATATATCTGATTCTAAAACAGGGATTGCTGAGACTTGCCAAACTCCTCATTCTTACTAGATGACACTAAAACATTACTGTTGTTTCTACCAGGTGTGGTAATGATTTGTCATTATATCTGAAATAGTTTGTGCTTTTTAGGGATGTATACCAAAGAAAATAGGAGTAAAATGATATGGGGTCTGGAATGTACTTTAAAATACTTCCACAAAAAAGAACAAATGTCAAATCTTGATAGTTGTTAAATCTTGGTGATAGAATGTAGAGGTTTATTTAAATTTTTTAATTTGCTGTTTTTTTAATTATACACACACACACACATCCTTGGAGAGAGTAAGCTCTTCTTTAGAAGTGAAATGATATCTAGAATTCACATGGCCCAAATACCCCAGTGAAATGCTTGTGAAAATCTGAACATTAGGAAAACTCAGATTTTTTTTAGGTGAATTTCATCTCAGGCAACTAATATGTGAAGAGACCAATGTGCTAAACTGACATTTCCCCACAGCTCTTCTGCACAACACTAGGCTTGTAACAAGCTCTAAGCACAAAGTGGCTGCACTCTCATGTACACTTAGCAGATAGCTGCACATGCTGTTGTTATCCTATCCAGTTCATTTAAGAGGCTGCGAAAAAAGGGAGAGGTCCAGGCATTGGAAAGGGAAGGGAGTCCACTCATCTATCCCTGAGGGCCTTCTACATAAACCAGGCATTGTGCTAAGTGACATTCCTGAGGTCTACAATAGGTCTTCATATTACGCATTCTCACTCCTGTCATATTATGAACTCCCTATGGGTAAAGTCTGTATTTTGTGTTCATCGCTGATAAATTCCACTGGTATTTTTTCACTTAATATAATTATTATCAAATCATGGATGTTCAATAAGTGTTTCCTAGGTAAATATATGTGCTATCCCATTTAATCCTTGGGACAGCCATAGGAGATATCACTCACCCAATTTTATAAGAGACAGCCAGAAACATATGGAGATGAGATTGTTTTTCCAACTTTTTACAAGCAGAAAGTTGTATATCTGATATTCAAAAGTAGTTGTGTGGACTCTTAAAATTCTTCACTAATGAAAATTGTGAAACAAAATTGCAACAATTCTACAGAAGAGTTCAAAGTAACTGCAGTGGTGAAACTTACACTATCTTATCCAAAGGTAACATTACCAATAACAATAATCCATTACAAAATATCTTCTGATATGATGTAATGAGGAGATATACACTTCCTCCAAATCCACACTTCATACTCATCATGAGAAAACATCAGGCAAACCTATACTGATGGATGTTCTACAATCAATACCTGACAACTACTTTTCAAAAGTGTCAGGGTCATAAAAGCAAAAGACTGAGAAAATGACACTCAGTAGACAAAGGAGAAACAACAACTAAGTGCAACATGTTATCCTGGACTGGATCATGGAACAGAAAAAGAATATTAGTGAAAAGTAGAGGAAATCTAAACAATGTCTGAACTTAACAGTATTATACCAGGATTTATGTCTTAGTTTTAACAATTGTACTTTGTTTATGTAAGATTTTAACATTAGGGGAAGCTGAGTGAAAGGTATTGTTTCAGTTGTTTATTGCTGCTGTAACAAGTTACCACAAATTAAATATGAAAAACTATCTGAGAATTCTGGAGTCCAGAAGGCTGAGTTAAAATCAAGATTTGGGTGGGGCTGCATTTCTCTGGAAGCTCTAGGAAAAAAATTATTTTTGGCATTTTTAAAAATTGTGGTGAAATATTCCTAACATAAAATTTACAATTTTAACCATTCTTAGATGTTCCCATTATTGTGCAACCAGCACCACTATCCATGTTCAGAACTTTATAATCTTCCTAAACTAAAACTCAGTACGCACCCTGGCTGCTGCAGCTCAGTGGATTGCGCTCAGGCCTGCGAACCAAAACATCATGAGTTTGGTTTCCATTTAGGGCACATGCCTGTGTTGTAGGCCATATTCCCAGTATGAGGTGTGCTAGAGGCAACCATGCATTGATGTTTCACTCCCTCTCTTTCTCCCTCCCTTCCCCATCTCTCTAAAATAAATAAATAAAATCCAAAAACCCCACAAAACTCAGTACCCATTAAACAATGTTGACTTGCCTTTTCCAGCTTCCAGAGGCTATCCTACATTCCTTCTTTCATGACCCACTTTTCTCTACAAAGCCAACAGAGCAACATTTTCAAATTTCTCTTTTGCTCTCCAAATTCCCTCTTCTCCTACCAGGGGCTCCTATACTTACATTGGGCCCACCAGACAATCCAGAATAATCTCACTATCTCAATATTCTTCATTTAATGACAGCTGCAAAGTCCCTTTTGCCATGTAAGATGACACTCATAGGTTCAAGGGATTAGGACAAGGACATATCAAGGGGGAGAGGCATTATTCTTCCTACATAGTTATACAGGAATCCTCTGTATTATCTCTGAAAGTCTTCTGTAAATCTAAAATTATTTCAATATATTAAAAGCAGCAATAACTGTATTATAATCTGTGATAAACATAGATTGTATTAAAGTCACAGATTTATAGATTCTCAAAGTTAAATAGAAACTTAAGATATTCCTATTATTGAAAAATTTTTGGAGAAAACAGAAATCATAATCTGTCAAGTAATAGGTAAGGTTATCTAAAAGTGACCTCTGGAGATCTTTCTGGAAAATGCTTGGCACTGAGCTAGCTGAGACCAAGAGCCCCTCCAACAATCCTATAATTGGTAAGTTGAGACTCTATCAAAGTAACTTATTTAGAACCTGGATCTTACATAGCTAGAAAGAATTTTCTCCTACTATGCCCCCACTAAAACAGAGCTTCTGGAAGCAGAGGCCTCCAGCCAAAACCAAAGAAGTGCTCTCTAAAAACAGTAGAAGATAGTAGTTGATGTCCTGGGGGACACTTTCAAAGATTAGTGTGATGAGTTTGGAAGGAGAAGCTGGGCAAAAAGGAACCAACTCTAGAGTTCTCCAATACACACTGACAAAAGGGGTAAAAAAAAAAGAAAGAAAACACAGAAAAATGGCTATGTAGAAGAAAGTTCAGCTCCCACACAAAGACCCTGTTATTATTTTGGCATTTGAGGGGTGTCTCCAGCCTGTTACTCTGATCTACTCCCACAAATTTGACAAATAGTGAGCCTATGCAAATGTTTCTTCCACTTGCTCCAAAGCCACAACTGACCCTTCCATGCCAAAAAAAAAAAGATGCTTGCTAGAAAAATAGACCCATATTTACTCATAAAGGAACAATTTGAGTGTATGGTAATACAATTAATGGAGGTAAGGCAGATAGGGGGAAATATTAATTTGGAGGAAGTAATGGATACTTGGGGAAATGAATAAGGAAAATCCAGAATTCTATTTTAGACATGTTAATATGGGTATAAGAAAACATCAAACATTAACTCTAAAAAAAGAAATACAACTGTTTTAAACTCTTCTCTCAAAATCAAAATCTCTTAGATTGGGTTGAAAGCAAATTTAAAAAATGCTGTTTTTATAAGACACAAGCAAAGCCACATAACACTGAAAAATTAAAAGATTATTCAAGGTTATAGTGGCTGCCTACAAATGAAAATAACCCAGAGGCAGCCATTTCTGTACCAAAGTAGAATTCAAGGCAAAATGCATTAAGTGGAGAAAAGGTTACTTTATACAGATAGAAAGTATAGTCTGTAATGAAGACCTTAAGAATTGTGAACCTTTGGAAATGAATGAATTACACAGCACCAAAGTGTAGGGCAAAAACCATTAGGAATGCAGGAGAAAACTGACATAAACTTTTACAGTAGAAGGCTTTTAGTGCTACCAAATGTCAAAGACTGATTAAGTAGGCCAAAAATAAGTAAATGAAGTAAATAAATAAATAAGGACATGAGGTTTTAAACTATATATGGATATGTGTGGAGAATTTTATGGCATACACTTTGAATAGTAATCTTAACCCAGCTTCTTCTCCTTTCTTCTGTTTACTCCCTCCTCCCTTTCCTTTCTACTTCCAGTTCTTACTTTTTTTAAGAAAGTGAAGAAATTGTGTAAATACACAGACACATATGCATGTATCTATTCAAGTTACTTCATATCTCTTTAGAATAATGGAGAACATAAATAAACAAATAAATAAGGAAGAAAATGTTCCAAGGCTGTGGAGGAAGTTATTATAGCTACAGACCCCAAGGGGCACATTTGCCCTTGCCAGAGGCAGAGCCCCAAGCCTTCTAGGTGATGGTTTTCAAACCTCTCTATGACCCCGTTATTTCTATTCAAGAGGCACAGGCTGCCTTGGCCACTGCCAGAGCTTTATAGCTCAATAGTCTTTGACTCTGGAACGCAGGAGGGGAATTTTGTTAATATTTTAAGATTGTTCACTTTCCTCTCCTCCTATTTATGAGTGTTGTGTGTATCTTACAAGGATTCTAGACAGTTCTTTCCAATCTACCATCTTCCTAGATAAAACTTGGAGAAGTTTATTTTGGCATTTTGAAATCAGACAACAATGAAGTTTGAGGGAATAATCCCTCACGACTACCCTCTCATATGATACCAGTTGCAAGTTTAATGGGTTCCCAAAATCACCCTTAGATTTGACAATTTGCTGGACTTACAGCAAAGGACTTACAGAACTGTGTTAGCTATTGCAGTCACAGTGTATTAAAGAAAAACATACAAATTAAAGTCAGCTAAGAAATTAAGCATATAGCAAGAGAACAACCAAACACAGAGCTTCCAGTTGTCTTCTTCCCATGACTCCAAGACACTGTTACTCTTCTGATAATTATATGTGACAATGTGCACAGAGCACTGCCAGTCAGGGAAAGTTACCCAAGCCTCAGTATTTAGTTTTTTTACTGGGGCTCCAGTGCACAGACTTTACTGATTGATTGATGGATGGATTGCCCAAATGGTCAATTGCAGTCCCTAGTCTCTATGGAAGTTGGCTGATACTGCATGACACAAAGCCCCCATGCTATATCACATATTTTTTTATTTATTTGGCTTGCAGGTCCCTATTCTAAGACTATCTAGTAGAGCCAGCCCCCACCCTAAGTCAGTGTTAGACTACCTGGTATGACCCAAGGCCTCTTAGTAAACAAGACACTCCCATCAGGCAGGACATTCCAAGAGGACAAAGGCGAGGTTAACTTCTTTACCACACAGAGGTGCTGGGCCTTCAGCTCAGGAGAAATGTATGAGAGTTGAAAGAGATCAGGGCCAGATGATAATGAAGTAAATATTAATAGTACTAGCTGGCATTTACTAAGCCTTTTCTCTGTGTTAGGTACTATTTATTATACAGTACCTCACTGAAGTGTCAACTCCCTGATAAAACATGTACTGATATTCCCCCAGGGTGTGGATGAGGATCATGAGGATAAGTGATCAGTGCTCAGTTTTGCTCAGATTTGACTCCCCTCTACTGCCTGAAGTTTTAAAGGTTGCCAACTGAAGATGCTTCATATAGTAAAGTGAATAAAAGGACAGGCCAGCCTCTAATTTCCACTGTGGGTAACTTTGGGCAGCTGCTGCTAGAATAAAAGTCCATGAAGGCAGAAAGTTTAATCTCTTGTTCATCACTGTAACTTCAGCAATAAGAAGACTGCCTAGCACAAGGTAAACACTCAATAAATATTTGTTGAATGAATAACACTTTTATTTAAGCTAAGCCTCATCCTTAGTAGTAAAAATAGTAGAAAATATTTCTACCACATAGAGATGTTGGAAGGATTAGTGAGTTGACACATCAAGGCCCTGGGCTCCTAGTAAGTGCTCAGTAAAGACAGCAATTCCTGCCAGTACTGTTGTCATTATTATCAAGCTCAACAAGGAAGCAGACTTAGACACTGAGAGAATTACCATTTGGAATGGAATATGTATCTGCTTGCAGTGGGTCTTTTTTAATACCCTACAGAGTCTGCACCCAAAAGTTTTATCAGGGTCTGGGCAGAATACTTAAGGGTTACAGAGGGGGAAAAATTTCAAAACAAAACAGATTGTGTTACTTTACTCCTATTTATTTTCTATTTCATTCATTCCCACTAACACCTCGATGCTTCCTCCATTTTATTTTGATTTATCTTGTTCTTTGAATGTTTAAGATGTGTGGTAAGTTTATTTTAGCTTTCATTTTTTGAAAATTATTGTATTTGAGGTTATAAAATTTCCTCCAAGTACATTATTGCCATGATATGACCCTGTCACTGCCTTCTAGTTTTATTTCCCATCAAGTTCTGTAATTGGCTGTTAATTAATTTTTAAATAAAGTTCATATTCCTTGATGATGATACATTTGAAAGTATCAGTAGAGATGGACTCCTTGTAGAAAATGTAAATTTTATTTAAAAACTTGGGCATGCAACATTCAGAAAGCACCTATGTAACCAGATTGGTGAATCATTTGTATGGGTCTCTCCTCTGAGGTCTTTCCTTTGATAGAAACAGACACCAGCCTTAGCACCTCCTTCTAGGGTTTCTCTATTATGAGTGTGAACTCCTCACTAGTGCTCAGGGACCTCTCAGTTCACTGTGGTGCATGGTAGTATTTGCAGAGAACAGTTTGCTATGAGAGTGGGAGAGACAATTGAGAGCCACTTCAACAATACCTTAGAATCTTTAACTTATGACTTTGCCACTATAAATTCACTTTTAAAATGCAAAAAAAGCACTTTATCTTTATAGTTACTTATTTTTTAAAAAATTTTAGGAGAGGTTCCAGTGTTCTACCTCCTTCATAATAACAATGCATTCCTGGGTTCATTGTAAAACAAGTTATCCACTTCTCCAATCCTCAGCCATGGGCCATACCAAACCTGCGTGGTTACTGGCTGAATCCATTAAATGAAAGGTCAGACTGCTTGTACAAGGCCCAGTGCCCCACTCAGGTCTCAGGCCCCAATAAATCAGTAAAACTCATCTGGGAAAGGCCCCTTAATTTTCACAGCAAGAGGACTCAAAGATAGAGCCACAAATCCATTCTATCTTTCTCTCACAGTGAGAGTATCCTTCACCTCTATGACACCTACATTTCTTCCCTATTTGGACTTGAACAAGTCATTTAACCTCTCCAGATCTCAGTCTTCTCATCTGTAACATGGTGTAATCCCATCCCCACTGAACTGCTCTGATGATTAAATGGGAGAATGCATGTAAAAACACCCAGCTTAATATTTTGCACACAGTAAGCAGCAAATGTTAGCTTTGTTATTGTTTTTATTGTTGTGCTGGTGGTTTAACTCAGACAGCTTATTTCTTTATAGTCTATAATACATGCTCAGGTGCTGAGTACATGCTGTTGTAAATAATAAATATACATCATTTATCAGAAAAATGGGAAGACTTAAGTAGTATGCTGAGGACAATAAAATATACATAATAAGAACTATATATACATATATACCTATAGTTATAATACAATTAAATACTTATTACCATATAATAATATATAAATATAATTTATCCTTTTTTATCTCCTTAGGGTTTCAAAACTTAAAGTCCTCAAAGTTCCTATGTTGGCTTATTATTTATAAGCTTTATATCCATGCAATTATCTCAGTATGGAACTGGATATGATTTCTGTGTTCTTTAAACTGATAGCACAGGTAATTTTCAGTCAGGGCAGGAATTAAAGTAGATGAAGTCTGTCAACACTGTGTCTGATCTTAAGGACACCACGTTCTGCTTCTAGCAACCATGTGCTTGCTGTACCTCTGTGGGTGAGAGAACAGGGTTTCTGAGAAGTCAGAAGTTTTCTGCATCAGCACCATTCTCCTCCAGACAAGGTGGCTCTGCATCCTGGTGACTCACAAACACATTTGTCTCTCAGGTGTAGTTTAGCCTCAGAAAGTACTTGAAAAATATTTCACTGATTTTCCAATATAAAATCAGATTTTATAATTAATGAAGCCTATTTTGGTAATTTAATATAGTACACCAAACTTAGGAAAATTGATTCAGAAAAGTTTGATTTTACACACATGCATTCATGAGCATGCACATGGACACACATTATATCAGGAGCATTAGGTATATTTATATACTTTGAGCTAGTAATTACACTTCTAACACTGCACCCTCAAAAAATACTTTAAATATAAAAAAAGTATTCATAGGCAGATATGTTTATTATACTCTTTATTTATAACAATGAATATTGAAAAACACCCAAATATTCAATAATAGAGAAAATGCTAAGTATCCAGCCAGGTAATATGAAAAATAGAGACATTTATTGAAGAAGATACAAGGAACATTGTACATAGGACAATGATGCTTCAGTTCCCTTCAAAGTAGGCACCTTGGCACCTCCCACAGCTCTCCTAACATCTCTTCTACTGTTCAGATAACTCTGCAAAATCCTTTGTTGGAATTGCCATCAGCTGCCCCATCATATTTTCCTGAATCTCATCTGAAATTGCTTCCATTTCAAAGGTGATTTTAGTTTTGGGGAAAGCCAGAAGTCACAGGGCTGGGTGCCAAATCTGGGCTGTAGCAGGGCTGAGTCACCTGAGTGATTTGATGTTTCACAAAAAACTCCACAAGAGATGTGAAACATGAGCAGGAACATTGTCATGATGAAGTTACCAATCACCAGTTGCCTATAGCTGCAGACTTCCAAATCACCAGAATAGTTTCTGCAGAGGAATGTTCAACTTTAGTGCAAAATCTGATGCAAAATTTGATACACATTTTTTGTTCTATTCGCTCAGTCATTTTGAATGTAACAGCCACACAGTACACATGCTCACTCAATGGCATCAACCACCACCACTGACTAGTACAGTGAAGTCATCATTGTTCACACTTGTGCATTCCAGTCCACTCTCCTTGGTTGCCAGGTTACATTGATGTCGCACAAACTTTTCTCATTATATTAACAATGACTGGATGTTTTTTGGACAGACCTCCTATAATTCCCATCTATTGGAATACTATGTGACCATTAAAGCTGTTTCTAGAATTAGTAATAACTCATAATATAAAATGTAGGTAAAATAATAATTATTATGAAAAAGTAACTAGGCAGAGTAAGAAACTGCCTAGTTGGAATAACACAAGAAAATTGGCTTGTGTTATTATTTATCTTTATATAGTCAGGTTATAGGTAACAGTATTCTATTCCTTTAAGTTTATTTTCTAAATGTTATAAAATAAAGACTTTTTAAATTAAACAATAATCTTTATTTAAAAAAGAAAGAAATGAAAGTATAACAACTAGAGGGGAAAATAAAAAGAAAGAAAAGGACACATACTTTCTCCCCCTCCTCTTCCCAATGCTCAAAAGGTGCCAAACCAGAGACTTATCCCCAGGAAAGGCATATGCACTGTTGGTTGAATTCTTGCTGGCAAGGTCTAGTGTCCCTTCACATCTGACTTACTCAGCTGTTAGTATCTGGACAGCTGGGGTAGGATTATATGTTTTCCCAGCCCAAGTGTTCAGAGCAGGGTCTCAGTACTTAATAAACATCATACTAAATAGAGTGAGACCAAACCATGCTGGCCTGATTCCAATCATTCTTTCCAAGGGGACTTCTGTTTCAATTTCCATTTCACATCCTTGATGCAAGGCAGGATCAAAATTTCTTGCCACCTGCCAGACATCAGTCTTACCCAGAAATTCTAATGTTTAGCCTCTAAAATAGCCCAGGATCCCCAAGACTGCAAACTGGTTCAGTCTATTGGAACATATTGCCAACAATAAAAGCTATGATTTGAAAAGACTGAAGACGAACTTTTGGTAATTAAGAATGGAGTAAATGAATATATTTTTAGTGGAATCTATTGCTGTTCCACAGGATAAACTTAAGTTTCTTCCCTGAAAATCTGATATTTATCACATTTGCCTTTACTCTCTAAGTCAAAAACATCCCTTGGACAGCTCACATTTCTGCAAATTGGTGTCTATTTGTATCAAGTTGGTTTATTATCACTGGTTCAGGGACAATTTAGATTAGGCTTTGGCAGGCTCTTGTGACAGCAGTCTTCCCATTGTTCTCCTTATGAAACATACTGACTCTGCCAGGAAAATGCATGCATTGTGGCTGAGAAAGAACACAATTAATCTGTCAAAGTTTCCACTGTGCTGGGCCTGGACACAGTAAATCTCAGGATGACCATCTCTTATGTTGGCCAAAGAACCTGTCCAATCAAAGGGTCCTACTGCTTCTCTTCCCACAAATGTCAACAAAGACTCTGGGTCCTTAGCAAGAGATCAGAGCTAGAGAGCTCCATTGATAGTCTCTGGGGTGATTGTTTCATCTTCTATCCTTCCAGAGTCATATACTTGTAACCCAAGATGACTTTAAAATCATCCTGTAGACAAAAGAGCTCCAAAAGGTCTTGACATTGCCCAAACAGGTTGAAATGGGCTTCTTGGAGACTCAGCCTTGTTCCAACTTGGGCCTTCATCAAGTATGAAGCTTCTATTTATTGATGACCAAGATGAAAACAAAATGTATCATATATCTCCTCAGTAGAATCTGTGTCTGGAAGGTTAGGGGGTTACATGTGAGATTTTTCTGAACCAATTAATTGTTTCTCTATCCACCATACCAGCCTTTCCCACCAATCATAGAGAATTACAGAGGGGAAAGAAAGGGCATAATTCTTGTCCTTGGTTTTGTTCTCTCTCACCAAGTCCCAAACTACCCAAAGACAGCAGCTGCTCAGATCCTGGCCTATAAGTTCCCTTTCATATATCATGTAGTTTTGTGGAAAGGGCATAAGCTTTGGACCTGCACATACATGGTCACAAATTTGGCTCTGACCCTTACAAGCTGCAAGGTTTTGGACAAGTTACTTAATCTTTGTGTCATGTACTATCTTAAATATTTTAATGTGATTTAAATAAAATTATATCCCCAAAGAACCTGGTAATGTTTTAATAGGTATCAATTCCTTCTTTCATTATATACCTAGTCAACAAGGTCTTTCAGATCTCAGTTCAAGTGTCACCTCCTCAAAAGATCCTTCCCTTATCATCCATTCTAAAACACTTTCCACCTGCAGACTCTCATGAGCATATCACCTTATTTCTCATTATTTATTTATTTATTCATTCATCTACTTAATTACTTGTTCATTTTCTGCCCTTCCAATTCCTACAAGCTCTATAAGGGCAGGGAGCTTGTCTGTTCTTGATGACCACTATGTGTGTCATCTAGTGCCTAAAGCAGTTCCTGGAGAAACCAAGAAAATCCATAAACATTGGTCAAATAAATAGATTATAAGCATAAGCTGTAGCTGAGAGGGTCACAGTATGAAGAGGGAGGCACCATCAGTGGGACCAGGGCTTCAGGAAATCTCTACTGGCACACCATGGCTGTCTGGGCTTGTGATGGTTAATTTTATGTGTCAGCTTAAAGGATTAAAAAAAAAAACCTTAAAGGATGTCTTTGTCTGGTCTAAAGGATTCCCAAATAGCTGAGGAAACATTATTTCTGGGTGGGTCTGTGAGGGTCTTTCCAGAAGATATTAGCATTTCAGTTGGTAGACTGAGTAAAGAAGATTGACTTCACCAACACAGGTAGGCATCATCCAATCAATTAAGGACCACTAAGAACAAAAAAGGTGTAGGATCAAGGGTTGGAGGTGGGGATGGGTGGGGTGGGGGGGAGTGATGGGGGGGAAATAGAGACAACTGTACTTGAACAACCATAAAAAGAAAGAAAGGAAAAAAAGAACAAAAAGGTGAGGAGGAATGAATTTACTCTCTTTGCTTGACCTGAGATGTCCACCTTCTCCTGCCCTTGGATGTGAGTGCTCCAGGTTCTCGAGCCTTTGGACTTGGAATAAATTACACAAGAGACATTCCTGGTTTTCTAGTTTGCATATAGAGCATCCTGAGGTCTCTTGGCCTCCAAAATTGCATAAGCCAATTTTTATCTTATGTAAACATACAGGCACACCTCAGAGATACTGCAGGTTCAGTTCCAAACAACTATGATAAACTGAATATCATAATAAAGCAAGTACAAGAATTTTTAGTTTCCCAGTGCATATAAAATTATATTTATACTACACTATAGTCTATTAAGTGTGCAACAGCTTTATGTGGGAAAAAATCAATGTATATGCCTTAAGTCAAAAATTATTTATTTCTAAAAAAAACACTAAACTTCACCTGAGTGCATAGGAAAAATGGCACTGCTAGACTTGTTCAAAGCAGGTTTTCTATAAGGCTTCAATTTGAAAAGAAAAAAAAACTATATCTGCAAAACATGGTAAAGTGAAGTGCAATAAAATAAATTATGCTTCCCTCTCTGTGTGTATGTGTGTACTATTGCTTCTGTTTCTAAGGAGAACCCTAATCCTGGGACTAGACGGGAGGCCTCAGCAGGTGGCTTCCATCTCAGAGCTGAGAGCTTCTTAGCACAGAATTCACTGTGGTTTGCCTCCAAAATCTCTCAAACTCTTTATAAGCCACTGAGCAAGGGGAGAAAATTCCATCATATCAGGTCATGCTGAGATATTCTCATTCCGGACCACTTAGAGGACATCTCCAGTGTTCTAATGGAAAAACCCAGTAGTGAACAGAATAGTGGAAGGAAACTCTTTTTGGAAAGGACGGTTGGAAGCAGAAAGGGCCAATGACATGTTTTCCCAGCCACAAAGACAGAAAGCACAAGTTGCTGCATGTGCCACAAAACAACTTCTGTCTAGTTGGGGAGCCAGAACTGGGGTTAATTATCACTTCTGCTTAACATTTTTCTGTTGAAAAAAAGAAACAAAAAAATCAATATCTGGTAAGAATAGAGTTTTTGTTCTTTCAAGAAAACTGAAAAAAAGTGACATTTTAAAACTCATATCTAAACAAATATAAATAAATAAAATACTATTTTCCAAATTACAATAATTAATTATTTATACTGACTAAGGTTAGATGAAATGGCACACTTATACATGACTATCAGAAGACTTAAATTACTATAAAATTGTGGAGAGGAATTTGGAATGTTAGAAATATTTATATCAGATATGCCAGTAATAGTTGTGCTAGCAGTGTTCATGCAACCCCAGGAGTCATTATTCACCTAGCAAGAACTGCAGCATGATGGTCAAGACACTTTCCCCTTAGGTGGCATTCCAGAGTCTGGAGAAAAGTGTGGCACAAGTTTGCCTTATCTGCTACTGGCAGGGGCCACTTACATACATAAACACAGTAGCCCTATTTTCAAGAAATCTATACAAAGTTAAAAAATTTTCAATGTGTGAAATGGTTTATTTACAAAGATGTTCATCACAGCATTATTCAAAAATTGTGAACAACCTAAATGCCCAATAGTAGGAACATGATCAAATCAATTCTTGTATAGACAATTAATATTTATGAACTACTTATAATAACACAGAAAGAAAACTTCTGCTATGTTATCATTATAATTTTATAGTTGGGGATACAAAATTGTGTATACAGCATGATTATTACTGTGTAAACCAAACAAAAAATTCAAAAAGCTATTCATTAAAAAATGCAGAATGGTAATAAACCAAAATATTAGCAGCAGTTGTTGGGGGGTTGGATTACTGATGCTTATTTTTGCCTCTCTATTTACCATGTCTTCCAAATATTTTAATGAGTGTGCATTCATTTTATATTGAAATCCTTACCAATAAATATTTAGAGGCAGAAAGGAGTTAGCAATTAGAAGCAGAATTAAAACCCTTCAAAATTCTTTTGCTGAGATGTGAAGACATTAAAACTCCTCATGTGGCATTTTAGCATTTATGAAAGATGTTTCAGTATCTGGGCCAAGGAAATGATTTTTACACCACCTGCTCCAGAAACACTCATCAAGAGCAGCAGGTGGGGGACATGGGAAGCTCTAAAGCAGGAGAGAGAAGAATCCCTCTCACCAAAGTAAATAATACCATCAGTATTACTAATGCTCAAACATTTCAGAGGACAGTCCCTGAGGGTGGCAGTAAAGGTCTCCTTCCAATCATTATGGGATGGTTATGTTAAAAATAAAAACTAACCATGACCAGATGGGAGTGGAGAGGGGGATAATGGGAAATAAGGGGAAGAGCCTAATCAAGGAACATGTTTAAAGGACCTGTGTATACATGGACAACAGGGAAGGCATGGACTGTGGGAGCCAGGGAGGCGGGGGCAGGGTGGAGCAACGGAGGAGAAATTTGGACAACTTTAATTGAGAAACAATTTTTTAAAAAAGACAAGAATAAAAAAAGAAATTCTCCCAAATATCCCCACTTCACATCTGTCAGGGATAGCAATCATCAATTTATCTTAGGTTTCTTTGTATCATTGGCTTTCTTATGCCCTCTGTTGCTACACTTACTCCCCATGACACAAAGTAGATTTTTAGTTATTTGAGGCCAAATGATCTATTTTTTGTTTCCTAGGACTCCACTCCCAAGAAAATGAATGACTTTAAAGGAAGGGGGAGTTTTTTTCCTGGTCAAACACTGACAACTACACACTTCAGGATCCTCAATTGGTCATGACCCAACCAAGCAGAATATGTAGGCACAGCCTACCCCAATCATGGACACAAGGAAATCTTACCTACATTTGGAGTCCAGCATACTATAGGCTGAATGAGTTTATTTTTCACATAATCTTATTATATTTCTTTTTCTTATCTTTTTTCTTTTTTATTTTAATCATTGTTCAAGTACAGTTTTCTCCCTTATCTTATTATGTTTCTTCAGTCTAGCCTCCAATGTAGTTCAGACTTTTGCTTGGAGTAGAGGCCTGCCCTGTATCTTACTTACTAGCTTATTATATTTTCTTCTGGATGGACTATGTTCTTTTATAAATATTTTATTTTATTTTATTTTATTATTTTTATTTGGCAGTTACAGTTGACAGTCAATATTTATTTCAGGTGTTCAGTATACTGGGTCATTCCTGTCTCTTCTATTATTTCCCCATGGTGCTGAGGTTCAGCTTCAAATAATACAAAACATCCTACTTTGCAACACTCTCTGGTGTCAGTCTTCAGGTCACTAGTAGGAGGTCAATGCATTCTTCTGGCAAATATTTGTGAGCATGTACTCCACATCAGGCATATAGCATGATCTGCAAATACCATGGACACTTTCCTTTAGAAAGTCAAAGTCCCTGTTGTAATAAAATAGGAATAATTGAATAAGTAGAAAATGAACATACAGGTCATTGATGAGATTCAGGAAAATATGATGGTGCAGCTGATGGTGATTGAGAGAACTGTGTGAGGTCTCAAGGTGCCTACTTGAAGGGGACTGAGGCACCATTGTCCTATGTACAATGTTTCTTGTATCTTGTATCTTCTTCAATAAATGTCTCTATTTTTCATATTAAAAAAGAAACTGAACAAATCAGCAAATTAATAATTTAAGATAAAAAGATTATAGACTATGAAGAAAATGGTAAGTATAATGAAAGAGAGAGTAGAAGAAATTACAACTAAACTGATGGATGGGAATGAGCCAGTCATGGGAATTGCTGGGCTAATTTAGAATTTTTTTAGATGAAGATAGGCTTTCTCACACCCTACAGATACAAGTTTGAACTCTACAGCCACATTGTTTCTACTGATCTTGGCCATGCCTACTCTTGGCTTCTCAATCCTTAGTGGGTTCCCCTTTGATTTCACAGCATGCCTTGTAGCTATAAAAGTTACAACTATGATGAGTATAATTAAGAGAAATTGCCTAAAGGGTTGATGACAACTATTAAGATAGAACATTCTCCTATTTGCTGAGCAACAGTTCTCAAACTTTAGGAAGAATCCTGTGAGAGATCTATTATTATTCAAACCTACCCCAGGGATTTTCATTCAATATTTCTGAGCAATAGAAAAAAGTGGGACTACACCAAACTAAAAAGTTTCTGCACAGCAAAGAAAACCACCAACAAAATTAAAAATGCAACCTACAAAATGGGAAAAATATTTGCAAAACATATCTGAGAAAGGATTAATATCCAAAATATGTAAAGAACTCAAACAACTCAATCTTCTGAAACCCAACAATCTGATTAAAAATTGGCAGAGGATCTAAATAGACATTTTTCCAAAGAAGACATATAGATGGCCAACAAGTACATGAAAAGATGCTCAACATCACTAATTATGAGGGCAATGCAAATCAAGGATATCACCTGACATTTATCAGAATGGCTATGATCAAAAAGACAAATTTATTTTTTATTTAAGTAGTTGGCATACAATCTTATACTGGTTATATTAGTTTCAGGTGTACAATATAGTGATGCAACATTTTTATACCTTACAATGTGATCAACCCACTAATTCTACAAATCATCTGTCACCATGCACACTTATCACAATATTATTAACTGTATTTCCCTCCACCTTTTTTATCCATACCCTGCCCTCTGGCAACTATCTCTTTGGTTTCTGTTTCTATGAATTTGTTTTTGTTTTGTTTTGTTTGTTTTGTTTTTAGATTCCACATAAAGGTGAAACTATATGGTATTTGTCTTTCTCCGTCTGACTTATTTCACTCAGCATAATACCATCTAGATCCATCCATGTTGTCACAAATAGCAAGATTGCATTCTTTTTATTACTTCATAATATTCCATTATATGTATATATCTCACATCTTTATCCATTCATCTATCAGTAGACTTCTAGGTTGCTTCCATATCTTGGCTATTGCAAACAACGCTGCAATGAATATAGGGTACACATAAAATATGTAAGAAATGCATACAACTCAATAACAAAAATAATCTGATCAAAAGCTGGACAGAGAATCTGAAAAGGCATTTCTCAAAAAAAGACATACAGATGATCAATAGACATTAAAAGATTCTCACCATCACTTATCATCATCACTAATGCAAATCAAAACCACAATGAGGTACCACCTCACACCCATCACAGTAGTTACTATCAAAAAGTTAACAAATAGGCTGGGGAATATGGCAGCGAGGTAGGTGGGAGCTGAACCCACTTGTTCATGCACCCAATGGGGTTCCTGGCCAATCTTCCAAAGAACAGAGTGAACAGCCAACAGAACCCCAGCTGATATGACACTTGGAAGACAAAGGTTGCAGAGGATGCTTAAAAATGGACAGTAAGGAGATTTTTATAGGCCAAGGGGAAGGTCCTTGGGCCCTGCTTCGGGGAGACCAGAGCTAAGGAAGGAGTAATGGAGGAGAACTGGGTCAGTGATTGTAACTTAGCTGCTCCCTCCCTTCCCAGAGCTAGGAAGTCACAGACCTGTACCAGGAGAGACCTGGACCCTTAAAGTCACTGGGGGATAAAGACGTAATAAGAGACACACAGCTGGCAGTGTACCCAGGCTGGGGATAGGGTGAAGGTTGCCTGCTGGGATAGTACCAGAGAAATTGGGGAGCCAGGTGATACCTGGAAATGGGAAAAATGATGGACAGCAACTGGCTGTCACCCAGATAGTCTCTAGACTGGTTAGAAAGTTGGTCTGTGTGGAAAGCCAGGCACTTGTTAGGAACAGCAGGCTGCACCCAAGGGGAACTCACTCCAAAGAGGATATCAGCCTCTGTTCAAGAACTTTTCACACGCAGCAGCTGGGTCAGCAAAGAGAAAAAAGTGGGGGCACAATTTGCTCCCACTCCAGGTGCCTCATGGATTGGTCAAAGAGGGGCTGCAGGGGCTCAGAGATATAGCAGTGCCCAGAGAGACTTAGTCCAATAGGGGAGCTAAGCTGCCCTGAAGGGATTTTGCCCACATGCAGCTCCCAGGTCAACAAATAGGGAGAAGGAGGGGTGCAATTTGCTCCTACTTAGTGCAGAGGGTTACACAATGAGGTGCATTACAAGCACTGAGCTGGCACATCTATTCAGAGGAGACAATGTGGGCCACACAGTGCTCTGAGGGCATGGCTGAAAACTGGGCACCTGTGAATACTGTAGCCCAAACCAAGCCCCCATCCTCTCAGAACCACAGGAAAGGAAAAAACAGATCCCACTCCCCACCTACTGCCTGCAGCATACGGAAGGACCTGCAAAACCCACTTGGCAGGTTAAGTCACCAGGAGGCTTGTTTTTTTCAAGTGTCAGACAATAAGACCTGGAGCTGTGAGAAGACCAAAGACAGATCCAGAAACAAGTCAGAAGGCTAACACTAACAGGTGAGACAAATATCACTTCACTATCCTTCAGAACTTGTAGTATTTTATTTCTCTTCTTTATTTTTAATTAGCTATTTTGTTTGGTTAGTTTATTTGATTTTATTATTTGACCAACAACCCAATTAAAAAATGGGCAAAGGACCTGAACAGACACATCTCCAAGGATGGCATACAGAGGGCTGGCCCATGGACATTTTAAAGGATGCTCAGCATCATTAGCCATCAGAGAGATGCAAATTAAAACCACAATGAGATACCACTTCACACCAGTCATAATGGCCATCACAGATAAATCAACAAACAAGAAGTGCTAACAAGGATGTGAAGAAAAGGGAACTCGAGTGCACTGCTGGTGGGAATGCAGACAGGTGCAGCCACTGTGGAAAACAGTATGGAATTTCCTCAGGAAACTGAAAATGGAATTGCCTTTTAACCAAGCAATTCCGCTGCTGGGATTATGCCCTAAGAATCCTGAAACATCAATGCAAAGAACCTATGCACCCCAATGTTCATAGCAGCACAATTTACAAAAGCCAAGTGTTGAAAGCAACCTAAGTGCCCACCAGTAAGTGAGTAAATCAAATAACTATGGTACATTTACACAATGGAATACTATATAGCAGAAAGAAATAATGAGTTCCTACCCTTCGTGACAACATGGATGGAACTGGAGAACATTATGCTAAATGAAATAAGCCAGCTGGTGAGGGACAAATACCATATAATATCACCTATAAGTGGAACCTAATCAACAAAACAAACAAGCAAACAAAATATAACCAGAGACATGGAAATAAAGAGCAAATTTACAGTAACCAGAGGGTAGTGGGGCAGGGAATTATGGGGGCGGGGAGAGAAAGGCTTATTCAGGAATATGTTTAAAGGACATATGGACAAAACCAAAGGTGGATAGGGTTGAGGGCGGGAATTTAGGTGAGTGAATTGACAGGGGGTGGAAGGAGGAAAATGCAGACAACTGCACTTGGACAACAATGAAAAAAGTCAACAAATAACATGTTCTGGTAAGGGTGTGGGAAAAAAGGGAATGCTTGTGCACTGTGGTGTGACTGCAAATTGGTATGAGTGCAAATTTCCATGTGTATGGAAAACAGTATGAAACTTCCTAAAAAAATAAATCCTACTGTTTACAGTGTAAGGTACTGCTTTTCTCCTTAATCCTGTGCACTTAGGTTTGACAAAACAGATTGGCTACGCATCCCAGTATGGCTCCTGCTCAGTGTTGTGAAGATGTGAGCACCATGCATGCACATGAACCCCTGTCACAGCTGGACTGTGAGTCTTGAACCTGGAACCCAGGCCTTGATAGAACAGTGTGAACTACCTCCCAGAAGCAACTGACTAGAGGTTCTTACCTAGACTGAGCCATTATTCACCAGCGTTGGAGTTGTCAGGAAGGGTCTTGAGCTCACTTCTAGACCAAACTGGAAGATGCCCTCAGGGCCTCTCTTTCTTCCTGTAGGATCCCTGCTCTGCCTGGTATGAAACAACAGGCTGGTAATGGCCAAACACAAAGAAAAAGAGGCAAAGAGGTCACTTTCTCCTATGCTTGACTGTCAGCTGTGGATGGGACAACCCTATCCTCCTCTGAGAGCATGGACCAGGCATAGCTTTGTGGTAACAGCTCCTCTGACTGTGCCTTCTCAGTCTTTCTTCTGCATATCACCAACCAACATGATTTTGACTTCTTTACTTTAACTAATGGATATTATGGGAACATCAGGTGTGTGAATACACTTTTACAAATTCTAAACATTGCCTACCGTTCAAGCTATTCATATGCCTGCTTTGAGGATATTTGCTCCTCCACCAGTTGAGAATAATGATACAAAATTTGATCATGCCTTCTCATAGCAGAGAGAGAAAAAGTTATGTAAATTAACAGGAGCCAAAATATTTGTTAATTGCCTTTTTATGTCAAACTCTGTCAGATGCTTTCTATTAATTACTGCATATAATACAAAAATTATCATGAAATAGAATTATTTCCATTTTTCAGATGAGAAAACTGTGGTTGAAACACCTAACATTGTTTGCTCAGAATTACCAAGCTAATAAAAGAAACATTCAGCCCTCAAACCTATAGCCCTCTGATTTCCAAGGGCCTACAGCCAGATGTTTTTTGCTATCATTTTACTATATGGATAATAAATATAATGTGCATTACTATATGTATAGTAAAATGACAGCAAACTCACACCTAAAACAAAAACAAAAAGAAACTAAGAAAACAACTAGAACAGGAACAGAACCACAGAAATGGATATCACATGAAGGGTTATCAACAGGGGAGTGGGAAGAGGAGAGAGGGGGAAAAGGTACAGAGAATAAGTAGCACAGATAGTAGGTAGAAAATAGATGGGGAGGGCAAGAATAGTATGGGAAATGTAGAAGCTAAAAACTTATGACACATGGACATGAACTAAAGGGGGGAATGTGGGTGGGAGTGGGTGTGCAGGGTAGAGGGGAATGAAGGGGATAATGAGACAACTGTAATAGCATAATCAGTAAAATATATTTTTTAAAAAGGATGTCTTTTTCCGATATACATAAACATGCATACATATTTACACATAGGGACACATTCAGGTAGTTGGGTATTTACACAGAGGCAAATACCAAACAAAAGTCTATATAGCTTTGTATATACACACCTGTCTGTGTAAACATTTTCTCTGGACTGACCAGTAAGCAAAGCAGACCCTCAATCTGTGCTTTCCTGGGCTCTTAGCTGAGTGAGCTGACAATTGGCACAGGGACCCCAAGGATTCCTTGAATATTTGCCTGTTAAAAGGCAAAGGTTAGGCTAATGGCCAATCAGAGACTTTTTCAGGGCTCTAGGTTTTTTATTTACCAGTGTCCTCAGTGAGGGTATACTTGAACTTCTGATTGTGGATGCTGAGTTAAGGAAGGATGCTGGAGTTGAAAATGAGTAGTGCATTGGCTTATAGGAACCTTTAGCCCTGGCACAGAGTGGAAACTCAATAGGTATTTGTTGATTGACTGACCAATTGACTAATCAACAAGGGTGACAAGCTGTAGCAGCAAATCCTTCTGTGGGTAAATATGATTTATATTCCTCAAGCCTGTTATTTCTCAGAAGAAAACATTTGCAATTAATTTAGCCTTAAATACATCACCTTCCCTAATGATGGGAAAGAGTTCTTGGCTCAGCAGCCTGGTTAGCTCTCCCACTTTTCAGATGTCATGGGCATTCTCAAGCTAGATCCACCTAGCAAATTCCAGCAACCCACAGAGGCACCATTACCTAGAAGCTGACTGTCAACATGAGCATCTACTCAAGGAAAGGTACTGGTCTGATCCCCTCATGCTGCTACCATCTACCTAGTCTTCTGGCTCCTGTCTGTGATATCATCTCCAGCTCTTCCTATTTGGCTCTCCTTCTCATCTCTTTTAGACTTAATAGATTTGGCTTCCTGTATATACCTGACTCTCCCTCCCCTTCACTTTGATATCATGTATAGCATTTGTTGAGACACCCCTAGTTTAGCCCTAACTCTATAAATTCTCACTGGAAAAAAAGCCTCTCTCCCTGTTACCAGCCAGAATCTTGGTCCTCTGAACATATTAAAGGCTAATAGAGGAGTTCACATACCCCCACATACACAAACACCAAGAAAGAGGAGGAAAAAGCCTTCCAAATAACCCAGTTGCAAAGGGGGAGCACAGCCTCCCATACCTTGGCAGCGATACTCTACTGTGATGCCTCCAATTTAAATGTCAGTACAATTTGTCCTTATAAAAATACAGCTATGTCCCCCTCTTCCAGCAGAAACTACATCTGTAACCACGGTAACAACATCCAGGTGCAGCAGTACAACCACCATTTCCATGAGGATGGAGAGCACAGAGAAGGTAAAAGGAAGGAGAGGTGCTAAAATGTTCACATGCAGCCTGGGCTCTGTCCAGGATCCACCTCTGCCCTCAATCAGTCCTGCTCAAAAGAGGCTAGACATACTTACATCTATTTTACAAGGTTAAACAGTCCCTTGCAAGCAGTAATACTGTTTTACCTCTTCTTCTACCTAATGTCAAAACATCTGCTTCATCCAGTTAGTTTAGCTTAAAGAAATTATCAGTTTCAGGAACAAAACAGTTAGAGCCACAGGTCAATTTGCCTAAAGCCAGGATCTCTCTCTCTCTGGGCAACAGATCCTTGTGTGGTTCACCTTGCTTTTCCAACTGAGTGATATACTGCATATTTCTCCTCTTTGTCTCTCTCTCTCTCTCTCTCTCTCTCTCTTCCCCCCTCATTTCCCCTCCCTCCTGCCCCACCCCCCTCACACATACACATACATAGGCAAAAGGAAAAGGGAAGAAGCAAAAGATGCCACAAACTCCCTTTCATTGATCACTGGGTATAAAGCTTAAAAATAACTTATTTAATACTTCCATTATCTACACTCTCACATGTAAATGCCAATATAAGCATCTGTGTGTAGGTGCACATCTCTGCATGACTATGCATGCATGTCTGCATGATAAAGGTATAATAACTTGCCTAAATTACAGTAGCTGTCAGAGCTAGGCATGCTCAGAATTTTTGGCTTCAAATCTTTCTTTTCATAACACCATGTTGTCTCCCAAGTAAAATTTTAAGGACAGCCCAGAGGCATGAAATAAATAAATAAATACATTTCAGGGAAATTTGGCTGGCATATGAAATGCACCACAACCTTGGAAGAGCAAACAGGCAGTTGCCTCTATTGAGTTTTTACCATGGGCTAGCAGCACCGCCAGACCCTATCCAAGGTCCATCTGTCTTAGCCCCTGAAAAGTGTATTTGCCCAAACATTGATGCACTTTTTCTGTAGGCACTTGGGGAACTCAACAACTGTCAGAAGTCTTGGATGTCTTTAAAGAGGTTTGAACATCCTCTTGAGGACAAAGCACAAGTAAAGGAAGCCAGAAATAAGGTTTCAAAAGAGATCCTGTCCAACTCAGGATACACTCCCAGAGAAAATCCTCTGCTTGGACTTTGCTGGATCTCCTGATCTTTGACACCTATGCTCTTTGTTTCTGAAATAATGACATCTATCCATCCTCGGTTTTTGATTTTCAGCTTTACCTGTGCTACACTGACCACTCTGACCTTAACCAGTTCAGTCTCTAGTTCTATTATTGGCCTTCAGTTAAAACTGTATTCTGCAGATATTTTGCATTTGATCACAAAAATTTAGATCAACTCTATCATGCCCAGGACACAGCCCCACCACCTCCTGTGGCTCACTTTCCCCCACTTTTCACAATAAGTAGAAAAATAAGACAGAAAACCAACAAGGAAATACAAGACATAACAACATTAAATACTAAGTAGATCTAACATATCTATAGAGTTTTCTATCCACAACAGCATAATATATAGTTTCAAGGATAGATCACATGTTAGGTGAAAAAACAAGTATCAAATTGACATGCACTGAAATAATAAAAAATGTAGTCTCCAAACAAAGTGGAATAAAATTAGAAATCATTATAGATAGGAATTTGGGAAATTCACAAATATATAGCAATTTTATAGAAACACTTCTAAATAACCAATGGGCCAAAGGAGAAATCAAAAGAAAAATCATGGGTGGAACTAGAATGCATTATGCTAAGTGAAATATGCCAGGTGGGGAAATACAAATACCATATGCTCTCATCTATTAGTGGAACCTAATCAACAAAACAAACAAGCAAGAAAATATAGCCAGAGACATTGAAATAAAGAGCAAACTGACAGTAACCAGTAAACTGACAGTAAACTGACCCCAGAAGGGTCATCAAGAAACAAGTATAAAGGACCCATGTACAAAACCAAAGGTGGGTACAACTGAGGGGTGCAAGGTAGGGGAGGGAGGTATGGGTGGGAGGTAGAGGAGGCTGGTGGGGGAAAGTGGAGAAAACTGTACTTGAGCAACAATAAAAAGACACACGGACAAAGCCAAAGTGGGGTAGGATTGAGGGCATAGAAGGTGGGGGTGGGTGGGGTGGGGGGAGTGGTGGTAGGAAAATAGAGACAACTGTACTTGAACAACAATTTTAAAAAAAGAAAATAGAGATAAATAAAAATAAAAACACAATATACCAGAACTAATGAGATTCAGTAAGGGCAGTGGTCAGGGGATATTTTATAACTATAAATGTATATGTTTAAAAACAAAAAAAATATCAAATCAGTAAACTAAACTTCTACCTTAAGAAGCTAGAAGAAAAGAAAAACCTAAAAAGAAAGCTCACTAAACCTAAAGCAAGTAGAATGAAGAGAAAATAAAAATTAGAAAAATAAATTAAGGAGAATAGAAAAAAATATTATAGAAAGACAATGAAACCAAAAGTAAGTTCCCTGAAATGATCAACAAAATTGACAAAGTGTAGGTAGAATAAACAAGAAAAAAAGATATTTCAATTGCTGAAGTTAGAAATGAAAGAGGGGCTATTACTATAAACCCTATAGAAATTATAAAGATTAAAAGGCAGTACTCTAAAAAATTACATAACCTAGATGAAATGGAAAAATTCCTAGAAAGACACAAATTCCTAAAATTGATTCAAGAAAAAACAGAAAACTTGAATATAATGTAACTGATAAAAAGACTGATTAGTAATCAAATTTCCTGTGCAGAAAAGCCCAGGACCAGATTGCTCCATTGACGAAAATTTAAAGGATAATTAAAATCAATCTTTCACAAACTCTTTGTAAAAATAGATAAGGAGAAAAAAACTTCCCATTTTATTCTAGGAGACCACTATTACCCTAAAGCCAAAAGCAGACAAATACATCACAAGTAAAGAAAACTACCTAAATATCCCTCATGAATATAGATGCAAAAATCCTCAACAATATACTACCAAATTGCAGCAAACAATGCCTTAAAATAATTATATACCATGAACAACTGGGATTTATCTCAGGAATGCAAGATTGGTTAACATGTAAAAATGAATCAATGTAATAAAATTATATTGATATGTTAATAGAATAAGGACAAAAAACACAAATTATCTCTATAGACACTGAAAAGTCACATGACAAAACCCTTTCATGAAGAAAAACACTGGACAAGCTATAAATAGAAGGGCACTCCTCAACATGAAAAAGGGTATATGTAAAAACCCACAGCCAACATCATACATAAAAGTAAAAGACTGAAACCTTTGCTTCTAAATGTCAGGATCAAGACAGGTAATTTGCTCTCATCACTTCCACTCACCACTGTATTAGAGGGTTTAGGTAGGGTAACTGGCCAAGAAAAAGACGTTAAAGTTTTCTAGTTTGAAATAAAAAGGAAGTAAAATCATCTCTGTTTCCAGATGGCAAAATCTTGCATGTAGAAATTCCTAAAGAAAAACTAAATAAAACTAATAAATAAGTTCAGAAAGGTTGCAGAATAAAAGATCAGAGTACAAAAATCAATTATATTTCTGTACACTAGCAATAAACAGTCCAAAAATGAAATTAAAAACTATTTAATTTATAATAGTACAAAAATGAATACTTAAGCCCTGGCTGGCGTAGCTCAGTGGACTGAGTGCGAGCTGGGAACCAAAGTGTCCCAGGTTTGATTCCCAGCCAGGGTACATTCCTGGGTTGCAGGCCATAACCCCCAGCAACCGCACATTGATGTCTCTTTCTCTCTCTCTCTCTCTCTTTCTCTCTCTCCCCCTTCCTTCCCTCCCTAAAAATAAATAAATAAAATCTTTAAAAAAAATGAATACTTAAGAATACACTTATCAAAAACAAGGGCAACACTTAAAACTTAAAATATATAAAACATATTTGCAAAAATTAAAGACCTGTATAAATCGAAAGACATCTGTGTTCATGGATTGGAAGATTTAATATTAATAAGATGGCAACTGTCTCCAAAGTAATCTACAGATTCAATATAATTTCTATCAAAATTCTAGTGGCCTGTTTTTTCAGAAATGAACATACTGATCCTAAAATGTGTATTGAAATGCAAGGGTCTCAGAATAGCAAAACAGTATTAAAAATGCAAGACAAAAACTGGGACTTGTATTTGTCAATTTCAAAATTTTTTGCAAAGATACAGTAAAAAAATTTGTGTGGTACTGGCATAAGAATAAGTCAAACAGAGAAAGACAAATTCTATATTATTTCACTTATATGTGGAACCTAAAAAACAAAATAAGTGAACAAACAAAACAAAAACAATCACATAGATATAGAAAACAAATTGATGGTTGTCAGAGAGGAGGGGGTTAGGGGACTCAGTGAAAAAATGGGAGGGATGAAGAACAGTTATGAACACAGTTACTGGTTACTGGAATATTAAGTACAGCATAGGAAATACGGTAAATATTATAATAACTGTATCTGTGTCACAGAACTTCTGAGCATCAAAAGATACTATCAAGAAAGTAAACAGGAGATGGCGATATGGTAGGAGGGAGCAGATTCCACTTCTCCCTACACACGGGAGAAAAACTAACCCATCTACAGAGGAACAGAGCAAAAAGCCAACAATCACATTTATGAAAATTGGAGATCAAAAATTATAGTGGACATTGAAAAACTAGATAATAAGGAGACTGCTTCTGGATAATAAGGGCCCAGGGATCAGCTCGGGGACCAGGGAGTTTGCAGCCCCCAGGCCTGGTGCTTCCAGGTCTACCTCAGGGCACTCAGGCAAGACCTGGGTCAACCACTCCCTCCCTGGCCAAACAAGGATTGAGCAGCACAAGGAGAGGATTTGTTGCTTGAAAACACAGAGAGGGGAGTGAGGACTGAGAAACAATCACACAGGGGCTGCGAGCACCCACGCATAGCCCTGGGAAGAGTGTGTGCCCCAGCCTGTGCGACTGTTACAGAACAAACAAGGGGGGGCCTGGGATGATATACTATTACTGAAAGAAAATGCCAGGTCTGTTATGTCTGCCGCCTATAGGAAAGATGTCTCTCAATGCCAGAGATTCATGAAAAGGAAAGGAAATGTTTATTTAATGCTATACAAACTTAAAGTACTGACCTAATATCTTCATCAAAAACATCCTAAAGTCCTTTAAAACACCCACAAATAGAGAGTCCTTCCTTCCTCCTTTGCCCAGTCCAGAGTACCATATCTAAGGAAAGGAAATAGAAGTCCATGGCTCAGGCAGTCCCTGGTTCTTCCCAGTACTCCGTGCTAGGCTGGTAGGCTTCCCTCAATTCCTGGCAGCCTCAGCTATGTTGTCAGGATCTCTGCTAAAGCCAGGTGGTGGTTCCCCCTTCTAAAGCTTCGGGGGTCCCCACTCTGGCAAAGGCACGTGGTCCTCTCTCCACTGTTCCAGCCATGTGGTCCTCTCACCCAGGGCCACGGGAGTCCCCACTCAGCCAAAATCACATGCTTCTCTCCCCAAAGCTGCGGGGATGGGGTTTGCCACTCTGCCAAAGCTGAGTGGCAATTCTCTGCAAAAGCCACACAGTGATTCTCTCAGGGCTGTGGGAGTTCCCACTCTGCCAAAGCCGCGTGGTTCTCTCTCCAGTGGCTGCCATGTCTGGGTTTAAATCCCCTCACCAATCTTCCTCTGCAGCCCCATATCTGACTCCTCCCACATGCAGTTACACCTGCCAGTACTCTCAAAGCCTTCCAGCTTTACTAGGCTGCCATCATGAGTCTGGGTAGGCATGGCCCCATGTCATGGAGCCAATCTTCTCCAAGCTCCCATGCAGGCACTGTAACTCGGGATACCTGCCCCCCAGTTACATCTTGGTGGTGAAGTTACTTCCATTCAACCAGCTCAGAGCTTGGGCACAGCTATTTAACATACCTGTGCAACCAGTTAAAGGTTATAGATATGTTAAATGACCATGCCAGAGGTTAGCTGCAAGGCTGTTGCTATGCTAAACCGCTCTCAATGGCCCTGCTCTATTTGTCCCTTCCCCCAACCCACACTTGGGGGGCATGAGGATATCCTAAAATCTCCTGGACACCTTGAGTTCTGGACCCCATTTCAAATGCCCATTTGGGATCCCCCCTGTTGACTGCACCCTGTAACACAACCAAAGGTAGCCTGGCTGTGCGCCCACATCCCCAACCTGGAGATAGTGTGGTTTTGTGAAAGACCCAGACCCCACAGCCCTGAACACAGAAAAGGCACAGACACTCCACAGGATCCCCAGTGCCCAGGCCATGAACTCAGGGGAAGTGCTCGCCTCCTAGGGATCCCCAGAGCTCACACCTTGAACCCGGAAGAGGTGTGGGTGCTCCGGGGGATCCCAGAGACTGCAGTGGTAAGCTCTGGAGAGCATGTTTAGGAGCACCCAGACCCACACACAGGGCTCCTCAGAGAGGCACCGGACCGGCTCTGAGTAGAACTCACGCTAGCCCTGGGAACAGTACTCAAGAGACTGACTGAGTTCTGACTGGGAAGAGTGAAAATCGATTCCAATTGCCCCTCAGCCTGCTGAAGCCAGCAAGACCAGAAAAACTGGTTTGGCGAGTTAGAACCCAACAAGAGGGTTTTTTTGTTTGTTTGTTTCATTGGTTGATTCTATCTTTTTTTTTAAGTAACTTTTTATTTTTTAATTATTATGTTTATATCTCTCAATTCCTTATGTTTCTCTTTCTTTCACTCTAGTGTTATTCCTTCCTTTCCAAATTTATCTCTTCTTCATTCTGTAACTGGAAAAGACACCGGCATTCAGGCTGACTGTCACTACCAAATCCAATAAGCAATGACAGTGATTGAATCTTTTATAGGCGCTTTATTCAGATGGCCGGCAATCCGAGAAGATGGCGGGTTCATACCCTAACAAACCATCTCCCCCTTTCTTTCCTGGCCAGATCTTTTATAAGGGCTTTGGGGGAGGGCAAACAGGAGTTAGTGAGAGTCTTTGAAATTCCAAGGGGAGGGGTAGTCGCCTGGTAGGGATGTCTCCAGGTGGTATCTTTAGCCAGCACTCCAGAAGGTCAGGTTTTTTTTCCCCCCTCAGGTGCCAGATGGGCCTTATCTGTAGTTTCTGAAACAAAAAGCTTAATATATACAGTACTTGCTAGATTTATGGCTATTTACCTTAAGCTAAAATTTTCCCAGTTTTGAGTCCCCTATCAATTCTGTCTTCTGCTTTTTTTCTTTTTTTTTTTGAACGTGTAAGTTATTGCATATTTGTATTACCTTTTTTTCATTATTCTTACATTTTTTATTTTGATAGTATCTTGGTATTCCTCTTCTTTCTGTATAGTCTTCTTTGCTTCCCTGGTTATACTGTACTATTTGACAGGTTTCCCCTGTTATCTCATTCATAGTGTATTGCTAATTTACTGTCCTTCATTTGTGTTCCATTAGTATGCTATTGAAGGTTCTATACTCCCTATTCTTGTTTTCTAGATCTCATAGATTCTGTCATACGATTGTTGCTCTAATATTACTGTAAATAACACCTATTCCATGTAATTGTAAATACTACACAACACCCTCGAATATCTCAGCCCACTTCATGGTTTCCTGAACTCTATTACTTTTAGTGGTTAACTCTATTCTCTCACACACTACACCTATTTACTATTCTTTACTCTTACCCTGCCTCAGAATCTGACCTCCCACAGCATCACAGCTTTCTAGATCAAACTGACAAACCTTTCCTCCCCAATAAGAGTCTTATCTTCTTTCAATCCTTTCTAAAAAGTGGCTTCTTTCAATCCTTTCTAAAAGTGGGGTGAAAGATCACGGTTAACACAATATACAGCCAAATGATCTCCTATCTCTTCTCTACTGGCTGCCACTGTAAATATCATAGAACACTATCTTACTGTCTTAAACCATTTTGCTTTACCCCTTCAACTGATCACAAAAAAGAGTAGGGGGAAGCCATGAACACCAGGATATCCAAAAGAGACTGCACCACTGAAAATCACAGGTATTCTACCACAGGTGTTAACACCATAAACCAGGGAACAAGAACAGATCATTTTAAGAAATAGAGGCTAACAAGAAGAGTCTCACGAACAATGAGAAAACAACAACAAAAAAATCTCCAAGTGAAGGGAAAGGAGGAAGTCTCAGAAATAATGCTAAATGAAATAGACGCAACTCAACTATCAGATATTGAGTTCACAGAAATGATCATCAGGAAGCTCAATGAGCTCACAATGAGCTAGGAGAAATTACAGGGAAACTACAATGAACTCACTGCAAAATATATCAACATGAAAAAGAAAATAGAAACTATCAACAAGGGCCACAAGGAAATGAAGAATACAATTTCTAAACTAAAGAACACAGTAGAAGGAATGAAAAGCAGAATCAATGAGAAAGAAGATAGGATCAACAAATTGGAGGACAAACAAAAAACACTCAGAAAAAGAAAGAAAAGGAAAACAGGGTCAGAAAGAATGAAAAGGGATTAAGAGATATGCAAGACAATATGAAACATAATAATATCCATAAAATAGGGAGACCAGAAGGAGAAGAAGAAAAGCAAAAGATAGAAAACCTATTTGAAAAATTAATGATAGAAAACTTCCCTAATCTGATGAGAGTAAAAGTCACACAAATCCAGGAAACACAGAAACTCCCAATCAAGAGGAATCCAAAGAGGCCCACCTCAAGACACATCATAATTAAAATGGCAAAATTTGAAGACAAAGAGAGAATCTTAAAGGCAGCAAGGGAGAAAGAGGAAGTGACATACAAAGGAGCCCCAATAAGGTTAGCAGCTGACTTCTCAATGGAAATACTCCAAGCCAGAAGACAATGGCAAGAAATATCCCAAGGAACAAGAACCAGAGGTCTGCAACCAAAGCTCCCTTACCCAGCAAGGCTCTCAATAAAGATAGAAGGCCAAATAAGAACCTTCCAGACAAAAGAAGTCTAAAAGAATAGACTACCACCAAACCAGCTTTGCAAGAGATACTAAAAGGACTACTTTAAGAAAAGGGAGGAGAAGAAAGAGAGAAACACAGGCACAAACATGGCAATGAATAAGTACTTATCAATAATAACCTTAAATGTAAGTGGGTTAAATGCTCCAATCAAAAGACATAGAATAGCTGAATGGATAAGGAAGCATGACCCACACATATAGTGCCCACAAGAGACCCACCTCAGGATAAAAGACCTACACAGACTGAAAGTGAAGTGCTGGAAACAAAATTCCCAAGCAAAAGAACAGGAAAAAAAAAAGCCAGGGTAGCAATACTTATATCAGACAAAACAGACTTCCAAAAGAGGGCCATAAAGAGAGACCCAGAAGGTCACTTCATAATACTCAAGGGAAGAATCCACCAAGGAGACATAAACATTGTAAACATATATGTACCCAACATAGGAGCACCCAAATACATAAAGAAAATCTTAGAGGACTTCAAGAAAGACATTGACAGCAACACAATTATAGTGGGGGACTTTAAAACCCCGTTGTCAAAAATAGACAAACCTTCCAAACAAAATATCAACAAAGATATTGTGGCATTGAACAATGCCCTAGAGGAAATGGACTTAACTGATATATAGAGAGCCCTCCATCCCAAAAAAGCTAAATACACATTCTTTTCAAATGCACATGGAACATTTTCAAAGAGAGACCACATGATAGGACACAAAGCAAGTCTCAACAAATACAACAAAATTGAAATCATACCAAGGATTTTCTCTGACTACAAGGGAATGAAACTAGAAACCAACCCCAAGGAAAAAAAATCCAAAATACTCAAAATCATGCAAATTAAATACCATGCGATTAGACAATGAATGAGTCAAGAATGAAATTAGGGAAGAAATCAAAAAGATTCTGGAAATAAATAAAAATGAATTCACAACAACCCAAAACTTATGGGAAACAGCAAAGGCGGTTCTGAGAGGGAAGTTTATGGTGACACAGGCCTACCTAAAAGAGATAGAAACATTTCAAAGAAACAACCTAACCCTACATCTACAAGAACTCAAGGAACAACAAAGATAGCCTAGAGCAAGCAGAAGGAAGGAAATAACCAAGATCAGAGCACAATTAAATGACATAGAGACTAAAAGCACAATTCTAAGGATCAATGAATCCAGGAGCTGGTTCTTTGAAAAGATAAACAAAATCAACAAGCCTTTAAGCAGACTCATCAAGAAAAAAAGAGAGAATACCCAAATAAACACAATCAGAAATGAAAGAGGAGAGATTACAACAGATACCACAGAAATACAAAGCATTGTAAGAAATTACTACAAAGAACTGTATGCCAAGAAATTTGAAAATCTGGTGAAATGGACAAATTTCTAGAAAAAAATATAATCTTCCAAAACTCAACAAAAAAGAAGCAGAAAGCCTGAACAGACCAATAACAGAAACTGAAATTGAAGCAGTAATCAAAAAACTCCCAAAACACAAAAGCCCTGTACCAGATGGTTTCACAGGAGAATTCTACAAAGCATTTAAGGAAGAGCTAACCACTATCCTTCACAGACTAATCCAAAAAAATCCAGAAAGAGGGAAGAATCCCAAACTCTTTTTATGAAGCCAGTATCATCTTAATCCCAAAATCAGATAAAGACACAACAAAGAAAGAAAACTTCAGGCCAATATCGCTGATGAACATAGATGCTAAAATCCTCAACAAAATATTGGCAAACCACATCCAACAGTACATTAAAAAGATCATATACCATGACCAATTGGGATTCATTCCAGGGATGCAAGGATGGTACAATATTCACAAATCAGTAAATGTAATACACCACATAAACAAAAGCAAAGACAAAAATCACACGATCATATCAATAGATGTGGAAAAAGCATTTGATAAGGTTCAGCACCCATTTATGATGAAAAACACTCAGCAAAGTGGGAATAGAGGTAGCATTCCTCAATATAATAAAGGCCATATATGAGTTACCTACAGCCAACATCATCCTCAATGAGCAAAAATTAAAACCTTTTCCACTAAGATGAGGAACAAGACAAGGCTGTCCACTTTCACCACTTCTATTCAATATAGTACTGGAAGTTTTAGTCATAGCAATCAGACAAGAAAAGGAAATAAAAGGCATCCAAATCAGAAAGAAGGAAACAAAACTGTCACTGTTTGCAGATGACATGATACTGTATACAGAAAATCCTGTAGACTCGGCAAAAAAAACCAAACTGATGGACCTAATAAATGAATTTGGCAAAACAGCAGGATACAAAGTCAGTATCCAGAAATCAAAGGCATTTCTGTACACCAACAATGAAACAGCAGAAGCAGAGATCAAGGAAAAAATCCCATTTGAAATAGCAAAAAAAGAAAAATAAAATATCAAGGAATAAACCTAACCAAAGAGGTAAAAGACCTGTATTCAGAAAACTACATAACACTGAGGAGAGAAATCAAGTAAGACACAAACAATGGAAAAATATACCGTGTTTATGGATTGGAAGAATTAACATCATCAAAATGTCCAAAAGCAACTTACACATTCATTGTAATACCTATTAAAGTACTAATGGGTTATTTCACAGATATAGAACAAACACTTCAGAAATTTATGTGGAACCATAGATGACCCTGAATAGCTGCTGCAATTTTGAGAAAGAAGAGTAAAGTAGGAGGGATCACAATACCTGATACTAAACTATATTACAAGGCCACTGTAATAAAAACAGCCTGGTACAGGCATAAAAACAGGCTCATGGACCAATGGAACAGAACTCAGAGCCCAGAAATAAACCCAAGTCTCTATAGTTAATTAATACTTGACAAAGGAGGCAGCAACATAAAATGCAGTAAAAAAATAGCCTCTTCAACAAATGGTGTTGGGAGAACTGGACAGCTACATGCAAAAAAATGAAACTCAAGCACCAATTTACACCTTACACAAAAATAAATTCAAGGTGGATAAAAGACTTAAATATAAACCACGACACCATTAAAGTCCTAGAGGAGAACATAGGCTAGAAAATCTCAGATATTTCACCCAGAAACATTTTTACTGACATGTCCCCTAGAGCAAGGGATATAAAGAAAAGTATAAACAAATGGGATCTCATCAAAATAAAAAGCTTCTGCACAGCTAAAGAAAACAGTATCAAAATTAAAACAGAACCAACTGTACGGGAAAACATATTTGCCTATGATACTTCACACAAGGGTTTAATCTCCAAAATACATAAAGAACCTACAAAACTCCATTCTAAGAAGACAAGCAACCCAATTAAAAAATGGGCAAAGCACTTGAACAATCAATTCTCCAAGGAGGACATACAGAGGATCCAGAGACATATGAAAAGATGTTCAATATCGCTAGCTATTAGAGAGATGCAAATTAAAACCACAATGAGATACCACTTCACACCAGTCAGAATGGCCATCATAAACAAAGCAACAAACAACAAATGTTGGAGAGGTTGTAAAGAGAAAGGGACCCTAATGTACTATTGATGGGATTGCAGACTGGTACAACCACTATGAAAAGCAGTATGGAACTTTCTCAGAAAACTAAAAATGAATCTGCCTTTTGACCCAGCAATTCCACTGCTGGGACTGTATCCTAAGAACACTGAAACACCAATCCAAAAGAACCTATGCACCCCAATGTTCATAGCAATACAATTTACAATAGTGAAGTGTTGGAAGCAACCTACGTGCCCATCTGTAAATGAATGAATCAAAAAACTATGGTACATTTACACAATGGAATTCTATGAAGCAGAAAAAGAAGGAGCTCCTACACTTTGCCACAGCATGGATGGAGCTGGAAAGCATTATGCTAAGCGAAATAAGCCAGGCAGTGAAATACAAATACCATATGATCTCACCTTTAACAGGAACCTAAACAACGAAAGAAAGAAACAAGCAAACTATAACCAAAGACACTGAAATAGAGGACAGGCTGACAGTGACCAGAGGGGAGGGAATAAAAAAAAAAAAGAAATTAAACAGACAGGTCACACAATTGAGAGGTCATTTGCAAAATATATCTAATAAAAGTCTAGCTATCATAATATTACATATTATGAACACTTACCAGTCAACAATAGAAAGATAAATAATCCAATTTTAAAATGATCAAAATATTTAGACATTGCTTCAAAGATATAAATGTGGAAAATTAAAATACATGAAAAGGTACTCAACATCCCCCTACCTACCACCCCTCTGGATATAAAGTCCAGCATAGGAAATACAGTCAATAATATTGCAATAACTATGTATGGTGCCAGTGGGTACTGGAAATATCAGGAGGAATGCTTTGTAAGATATGTGATTGTCTGTTATGCTGTACACCTGAAACTAGTACAAAATAACATTGAATGTAAAGTGTAATTGAAAAAAATCTTAAATAAAAAATGTAAAAAATCTCAACATCATAAATCATTAGGGAAATGCAAATCAAAAGCACAATGAGATGCCACTTCGCATTCCCCTGATATATATAATCAGAAGGACAGGCAATAACAAGTGTTGACAAGAATGTGGAGAAATTGGGCCCTTCATTTATTGGTAGTAGTAATATAAAGTAGTGCAGACACTTTAGAAAATAGTTTGACAGTTTCTCAATATAAATGAAACCTATGTCCACCAAAAATACTTGTACATGAATGTTTATAACAACAATAATTATTTACAATAACTAAAAAGTGGTAACAACTCAAATGTCTACCAACTTATGTATGGATAAGTGTTGTATATCTTCACAATGGTATGTTATTTAGCCACAAAGTACTGATATATACTGCAAGAGTGAGCCTTGAAAATACTATGATCAATCAAAAGAGCCAGACAAAAATTAAGGCCATATATTATATGGTAATATTTATATGAAATGTTTAGAATAAACAAAACAGAGCTGTGAAATGAGGAGTGACTTCACAGATACTATGATTCTTCTAAGGATGATGTATAAATATCCTAGAATTACAGGGTGATTGTGATTGCACAAGTTTGTGAATATACTAAAAAGTATGAAATTGTACATTTGAAAGATAAGTTTTATGGTAACTGACCTTTACCTCAATTTTTATAAAAAGAGTATATATCCTCAACTTATCACAGGAAAGTATTAGACAAACACAGAATAGGAAATATGTTGTTTATTTTTTAAGAAAGGAAAGTATTAAAAATGTCATCAAATTATGTGGGAATGTTATAGATTAACAGATAATGAAGAGGCAAACAACTAATGCAATATCCAATATTAGACTGGATCCTGCACTCAAGAGGCAATTGCTATCAGATCAACTGCTATTTTCAAATATAGGATGATAGACTAGATGAAATAATTGTATCTTCAATTTCTGAAGTTGAGAACTGTATTGCAGTTATGTAAAAGAATATCTTTACCCTTGGGAAATACATACTGAATTACTTAAGGATAGAGGGAAGGAGACAGATTCATTTATTTAACAATCTATAGCATGTGAGCATGCAAATGATGGAGCATATGGAGTAAAAAGTTAACAATAAGTGACTAAAGATAAAGAATGTATATGTGTCCTTTATGCTATTTTTATTCTAGTAATCTTTCTCTACATTTTAAACTATTTCCAAGCAAAAGTTTTTTTTAAAATACATAATGCAGAAACATGACGGGCTGTCCTTGTAAGAGGAGCAAATTATCATCCTATTCTACAGTTAGAGACTTTCTTGGATGTAGAAGTATGGAGGCTTAAAAGTTCTTGCATAGAAAGTTCTTGAAAGAACCTGGCATGTGCTCCCTAAAGTATGAGTTGCAAAGATAGTTTACCAGCTGTCACCTGGACAAGTCTGAACAATGATTGGGCAAGAAAAGAGGACCACAGTAGGTTGGCTATATGTCCACCATCCACAGGGGAGGAATGCAAGGACTTTCATAGGGCAAGCAGATGCTGTGAAAAAAATGCAAAAAAAAAAATCTCAAGTCACTTTGAAAGGAATCTGAACAAGGGGTGAACAGCCAAGATGCAAGAACACCAGGACTGTTTAGCCACATAGTACCTGACAGGAGTCACAAAGGGAATGAGGAGGTACATCATAGGTTTTTGTGCAAGGATTTCCAAATAACCCACAAAATTGTATATTGAAAAAAATGTTTTTCACTCAGAACACAGAATGAGGGTGAAGTAAAACCAAGATGACTAGTTTTTGTTTAAATTCATGATTTCTAACCTCAAGGAGCCAGTGCAGCAGCTACAATCCTGCAATCACATTTTTCTTGTCTTTTCTCTTCTCCCTTCTATTCCTCATCTTCACTCCTCTTCTCAAACCTGCAGCACCTTTTCATTCCCAGATGGTCTCTGTAGTGCACAGGTGTAGGCCCTGTCCAAATTCCCTCTTAACCCCTATATTGAGTATCTATGGTGACAACTCATCAACTCAAATCTATAGTATAGATCACTGACATCCACTTTTCAGATTTAATGAATACAAAAAAATGAAACTTCTGTTTTTTGACAATGCCCAAATGAGCCCTGTTTCTACTGCAGCTTTCCCCATTTCAGTAAATGACAGATCCATGAGTCTAGTTGCTAGTGAAGTCATCTGAACTCCCTTATTTTTTTTCCTGACTTATTGAAAAGTGAGTATTATTCTCTCCATTTATACATGGACTTATTTTAATAAATACATAGTGTTGTAAATGTATTGTCTCTTCCTTATGATTTTATTTCTTTTAATTTTTATATTTTTTCCATTACCATTTAACCCCCTTTAAGTCCCCTATATTCCCACAAACACCACACTGTTGTCCATGTCCATGAGTCCTTTGTCCTTTTGGCTGAATCCCTCCACTCTCTGCAGCGTCCCCTGTCCCACTAAGCTGTCATCCTGACCTTTATCTATGAGTCTGACTCTATTCTGCTTGTTAGTTCAGGTTGTTCATTGGATTCCACATGTGAGTGAAATCATATGGATTTATCTTTCTCTGATTGGCTTATTTCCCTTAACATAATATTCTCCAGGTCCATCAATACTGCTACAAAGGGTAAAACTTTCTCTTTTTTTACAGCTGAGTAGTATTCTATTGTATAAATGCCCCACAGTTGTTTCATCCACTCATCTGCTGGTAGACACTTGGGCTCCTCCAACACCTTGGTGATAAACATAAAAGGGCTTATGTTCTTTTGAATTAGTGTTTTGGGTTACTTCAGATATATTCCCAGAAGTGGAATCACTATATCAAAAGGCAGATTCACTTTAAATTTTTTTAGGTATCTCAATACTACCTTCTACAGTGGCTGCACCAATCTGCATTCCCACCAACAGTGCAAAGGGGTTCCCCTTTCTCCACATCCTCACTAGCACTTGTTTGTTGATTTACTGATGACAGCCATTCTGACTGGTGTGAGGTAATATCTCATTGTGGTTTTACTTTGTATTTCTCTGATGATCATTAGTAACATTGCACATCTTTTCACATGTCTACTGGCCATCTGCATGTCCTCTTTGGAGAAGTGTCTATTCAGGTCCTTTGCCCATTTTATTAATTAGGTTGTTTTTCTGGTGTTGAGTTTTGTAAGTTCTCTATAAATTTTGGATATTAACCCCTTATCAGATGTATCAGTGAATATATTCTCTCATCCTATGTGTTTTCTTTAAAGCCCAAAGCGAGTAGAAGGAAGGAAATGACAAGGACCAGAGCAGAAATAAACAAAATAGAGTCTTTAAAAATAATATAAAATATCAATGAACCCAAGAGCTGGTTCTTTGAAAAGATAAACAAGATTGACAAACTTTTAACCAGACTCATCAAGAAAAAAGAGAGAGGGCTCAAATAAAATCAGAAACTAAAGAGTAGAAATAACAACTGACACCAAAGAAATACAAATGATTATAAGACAATATTATAAAGAACTATATGCCAACCAACTGGACAGCCTGGATGAAATGGATTAATTCCTAGACACATACAATCTTCTGAAACTAAATCAGGAAAACAGAGAATCTGAATAGACAGATTACACACAGCTAAATGGAAGCAGTAATCAAAAAACTCCCAACAAGCAAAAACCCTGGACTGGATGGCTTTACAGGTGAATTTTACCAAACATTCCAAGAACACCTGTCCTTCTCAAACTATTCCATAAAATTCAAGAGGAGGGAAGGCTGCCAAACTCATTTTACAGGCCAACATTATCATAATTCCAGAACCAAAGACACTACAAATAAAGAGAATTATAGGCCCATTTCTCTGATGAATATAGATGCTCAAATCCTCAATAAAATATTAGCAAACCAAATACAGCAATGCATCAAAATGATCATACAGCATGATCAAATGGGATTTTTTTCTGGGACTGTAAAGTTGGTACACATTCACAAATTAATAGATGTTATCCACCACATAAACAAAATGAAGGATAATAACCACATGATCATATCAATAAATGTAGAAAAAGTCTTTGATAAAATCCAGCACTCATTTATGATCGAAACTCTCAACAAAGTTGGAATAGAGAAAAGTGGGAATACACAGGCATAATAAAGGCCATACATGATAAACCCACTGCCAGTATCTGACTGAACAGGCAAAAACTACAAGTGTTCCCCTTAAGATCAGGAATAAGACAGGATGTCTCCTTTCACCTCTCTTATCCAGTATAGTACTGGAAGTCCTAGTCACAGAAATCAGACAAGAAGAAATAAAGCATCCAAATTGGAAAGGAAGAAGTAAAACTATCCTTATTTGCAGATGATATGATACTGTACATAGAGAATCCCAAAGATTCCACCAAGAAACTACTAGAACTGATAAATGAATTCACCAAAGTGGCAGGATATAAAGTTAGTATCAAGAAATCAGTTGCATTCTTATATGCCAATAACAAACTAACAGAAAGGGAAATTATTGAAATAATCCTATTCACATTTGCTTCATAGAAGAATAAAATACCTAGGAGTAAACTTAACCAAGGATGTAAACTGTACTCAGAAAATTATATGGCACTGCAAAAAGAAATTGAGGAAGGTACAAATAAGTGGAAGCACACACTCTGCTCATGGTCGGAAGAATTAACATGGTTAAAATGTCCATACTATCCAAAGCAATCTATAGCTTCAACATAAGATTTCAGTAACATATATCACAAGACTAGGACAAATATCTCAAAAATTTATATGTTACCACAAATAGCCCCACATAGCAACAATGATCCTGAGAAAGAAGAACAAAGTTGGAGGAATCACACTACTTAATGTCAAAGTATCCTATAAGGCCATAGTAAACAAAACAGCATAGTACTGGCATAAAAACAGACACATCAATCAACAGAACAGGATACAAAGCTCAGAAATAAACCCACATCTTTATACAATGGTGTAGAAACAAGTATATACAATAGCTAAAGACAGTCTATTCAATAAATGAGGTAGGAAAATTGGATAGATACATGCAGAAAAATGAAACGAGATCACCTTCTTACACCACACATAAGAATACATTTAAAATGGATTAAAGACTTAAATGTTAGACCCAAAACCATAAAAATTGTAGAAGAAAACATAGGCAGCAAAACCTCAAACATTGCTCATAACAATATTTTATTGAATATATCTCCCCAGGCAAGGGAAACAAAAGAAAAAATAAACAAACGGGACTACATCAAACTAAAAAGCTTTTGTACAGCCATGGAGTCCCTTATCTCAAATACTATGCAGAAACAAACTCTGTTGCATTTACTTTCAAAAGATTCGGAATATTACTATTCTTCATCTACCTCCCTAGTGTAAGCCACCATCATCTGTCCCATACATTACTGCAATTATCCGCTAACTGGTCTCCCCACTTTTGACCTTGACTTTCTACAGTCTATTCACCCAGCAGCCAGACAGATCATGTTAAAAAGTAAGTCAGATCATATCCTTAATCTATACACTCTTCAATGATTTCTCAGCCTAACCAAAGTAAAAGCTCAAACCCCTGCCAGGACCTAGAAGCCCAACATGACTTTTCTTTCCTATCCTTAAGTGCCTCTCTGCCCTAGTGTCTGCTACATTCCATCACACTCATTTCCCCAGCCATACTCAGATCTTTGGATCCCTTGGATACTTGGTCTTCACTGCTTAGATTTTTTCTCCATATCTCTCCATAGTTCACTCCCTAACTTCCCTTAGCTTTCATATCATATGTCACTTTACCAGAAAGTCCTTCATTGGACTTTCTATATAAAATAATAAAACCCCATTCCTAGAATTTCCAGTTCCCCTTTTCTGCTTTACTTCTCCCCTTAGCCTCTATTGTTTTCAAATCTAATATATTTTTACTTTTTAAAGATTTTATTTAGTTAGTTTTTAGAGAGAGGAAAGTAGAGAGAAAGAGAGGGAGGAAAACATCAATGTGTGGTTGCCTGTCACATGCCCCACACTGGGGACCAAGCCTACAACTCAGACATGTGCCCTAACTGGGAATCAAACCAGCAACCCTTTGATTTGCAGGCCAACACTTAGTCACTGAGCCACACCAACCAGGGTTCAAATCTAATAAATTTTTATTAATATATTTTGCCTTTCCTACTTGAATATAAGTTCCATGAAGGTGGGGTCATTATTATACTGGTCCATACCAAGAACACAGAACAGTGTGTCACAAATTTAGAAAACAATGAATATTTTTGAATGATTAAGTAAGTCCCTCCTCTAAGCCTGAACCCAAGAGGACCCAGAAATGGCCTAAATGTGTGGGAAGAAGTGGAGCAATGCAAGTGAAGTGTTGAAGAACAAACACAGCCCCTGTGGCAATGCTGATCAATGAGCAGAGAGTCAGGCCTGACCAGGGTGAGATGAGAGGCTTCAAATTGTATATGGAAGGAGGTTTTATTTAAATTGATCTAAACATGTTAACATTTAAAGACAAGATTTTTCCTTATATCTAAACCAGATCAGATCAACTGTAGGATCTCCCTACACCCTGTGGTAGGGAAGCAGAAGCTGACAGAACAGATTACAAGTCACTGTAGGAGAACACTAAAGCAATTTTAGAGATATTCCCTGCCTACTACAATTTGTTTAATAAACCTGATACCTTTTGTCACTGCTAATTCAGGAGACTATGAAGGGGACAATAGTGTGACCAAATTGGAACATGAGCAAGGCCCACTGGCAAGATCTGTTTCCTTAACAAAGTTGACAGCATTTTGCACAGCATGAAATAAAGATGTGTGTCAACTGAGCCCAAAGGGACAGGTGCCTTTCCACACCCTGCTTTATGAGGCAAATCCAGGATTTGCCAACAATCCCTGAGTCTATCTTGAGCCTCCATGAGTTGTGGGAAGTCCCCAGGGCTTGGATTAAAGCATGATGGCCTTAAAAGTGCCCTAAAGAGGAAGAAAAGCCTTCCCCAACAGAGTGAGAAGAAGGAATGGCATGAGGAAAGGGTGTAGAGGTATAAACCCACAGTGTACACAAGAAAACTCCAGCAGCATAGCATAGCAATAAAAAGAGGAATGTTAGCAGTTACAGTGAGACAAGAAAGAAGGGCTCGGGCTGAGTAATACCTTTTGGGATCTGAATTCTTTAATCTCACATATACAACTGTGCATACCCCACAGCTCCAAAGAGCATGGCTTTTATATCATCACCAAAGTCACTGAAGAGTGTGTGCTGCAGGATAGCTATGACCAAAAGAGACACACAGTCCCTGGAAACCCTTCTCCAAATTGACCTTAATCAGGTATTTTATACCATGTGGGGTGAATAGTCAACACAGTCCCTTAAAATCCTGACTCCAACCAGTGCTTTTCAAACTTCCCCACAGGAATGGTATGAAAGGCCCTATCAAAGGTCTTGTTTAAACCAAAAAAGTATTTTTGCTGAGTACTGCACTTTTGAAAATCTCCTCAGTGACTGAATCAAACTCTACATTAACACACATGCAGTGGGCATAGCCATACTTACAGCACCATTCAGAGAGAGCAGTCCACACTTACAGATTCATAACCTCAATAGTACTCACAACATGACAACACACTAGGCTGTATTCTAACAGCTTTATAATCATCAAAATTATTTCATTCTCACAATATCTCTAGGGACAGAGTGGTTAAGTAACTTGTCCAAGGTTAAACAGCTAGTAAGCTGCAAAACTGACTTTCAATCCCCAACAGTCTAGCTCCTGAATTTATGATGTTTAAAGTTTATTAAGCCTGCACTATGGAAACAAAAACCTGATTATACATTCCTTTCTTTATCTTTGTGGGTTACATTTTCCTAAAGGTGACTCCAGGCTAACTCACATCCAAGTTCTCATTGATATGGCCATTGTTTTGCTCCCTTTATAAGCCTTATTTTCTTATCTTCATACATTCTATGCCAATGATATAACATATGGTCTTCCTTTTTTTTAGTCCTCCTTTGCAATACGTACCCATGAAGGTCAATGTTATGCCCTTTACAAGTGTTTTTTTGCTTGTTCCCATCCCCACTTAGGTGACAGAGGAAGTCTAGATGTGGCTATTTCCCTTCCTCCTTGTGGGTTAGGCTGTGGTGAAACACATGGTGGTTGGGATTGGTAAAACAGTTTCCCTTGATAGACACAGATAACAGCATGGTGATAGCCAGAGGGAAGGAGGGGGTGGGGGCTGGTGGAAGTGGGCAAAGGAGGGGGAAAGGAGACATCTGTAATAGTGTCAACAATAAAAATATGCTTTATACTGCATTTAAAAACTTTGTGATACTCTGAGCAATAGGGCTATACTGGGATCAAGCAAAACTGTAGTCATTCCTGACATTATAACTAGGTTTCTGGGATCCCTGGAGGACCAAATGTTATATAACAATCCCTTGAACTTTTTAGGTTTATAGCTCCTGGAAGAGAGTTACCTGGTCATGAGGAAATAGAAGGCTTCCCTGCCCCACACTTCACCACCACATCAACAGGAATCTTATATAGTAACAGGAGATAACAGCTAAAAAGAACTGCAAGGTTTAGGCTCACTCAAGAAGGGATCTCTAGAAAAACTCTAACCCAACAGGGGGACGCAAACAAAGACACTGGAATAAAGTTTAACCTCTGACACATAAAACTATAGCAAACAGTAACCAAATAGCCTAACTCCTAGCCAAATAAACATACAACTTCACATTAATGGCCTATTTACCTCAGTTCCTTTAACCAAATATATGATGTTCTGCTGTCAAAAAAAAAAAAAAATACAAGACATGCTAAAAGGCCAAAAAAAAGTTAAAGTTAAAAATAGTCTTAAGATACAAACCAACAGCCAGAACCAGGTTCAGTTATGGCAGAGATTTTGGAATTGTCAGATTGGTAATTTTAATAACTATGATTAATATGCTAGGGGCTCTAATAGAAAAACGTGGGTTGCATGTAAGAACATATGTATAATATAGGCAGAGAGATGAAAACTCCAAGAAAGAATCAAAATGAAGTAGTAGAAATCAAATATCAATACACTGTAACAGAAATGAAGAATGCCCTTGATGGGAACATCAGTAGAGTGGACACGGCCAAGAGAAAAGGATCAGTGAACTTGAAGATATGTCAGTAGGAACTTAAACTAAGAAAGTGCAGCAAAATAGAGAGAAAGAGAGATGGGGGGATACCCAAAAACAATTGTAAAAGGTGCAACATATGCATAATGAAAAAATACCAGAAGAAAGAAAAAATAACAGAATAGTTGAAGATATAAAGGCTGAGAATTTTCTAAAATTAGTGACAGAACCCAAATCACAGATCTAGTTGTTCAGAGATCACTAAGCATGATAAACACCCAAAACATCTACACCAAGGCATACCACTGTCAAACTGGAAAATGAAAGCCAGAGAGAAAATTTTGAAAGCCAGAGGGAATAAACACCTGACCCACAGAGAAACAAGAATATGCAAAGATCATGTGCTGGAACACTATTCTTCGCCACAGGAATCACAAGCTCCAGGTAGATAGAGCAGCAGTGGCACTAAAAGCCAAATCAGATGAGAAGGGGATTCCAGGCAAGAAGCCTGTGGTAGGAAAAAAGGCTGCAGCTACCAAGAAACCAGCAGCTGAGAAGCAGCCTGCAGAAAAGAAACCCACCAGAGAAGAAAAGAAGCCTGTGGCATAAACTTTAATTTGTTTATTTCATAAGGGTCAGGTAACTATGGATGGCTAGTTTTGAATAAACATTTCAAAGGCAGTGAAAAAAAAGAATTACACTGGCCATGTGTCCTTTATACTTGTTACTGTAAAGGGAGGTGGGGAGGGCTGGGTAGGTGGGCTGGGATGAGAGTAAAAGATAGAAAATTTTACTTGAACAATAATTAAAATAAAAATTTTTTTAAAGATTTTATTTATTTTTAGAATGAGGAGGGAGGGAGATAGAGAGAGAGAGAGAGAGACATCAATGTGTGGTTGCTGGGGGTTATAGCCTGCAACCCAGGCATGTACCCTGGCTGGGAATCGAACCTGCGACACTTTGGTTCGCAGCCCGCGCTCAATCCACTGAGCTATGCCAGCCAGGGTAAAATAAAATTATTTTTAAAAAAGAATTACATTGGCCTTCTCTTCCCAAACCATCCAAACAAGAAGAGAGTGAAGTGAAATATTTAAAGTGTTAAAAGAAAAAAAATAGGATTCTGTATCCTGAAGTAAAATTAGCTTTCAAACATGAAAAAGAAATATTTCCTCAGACAAAAATTGAGGGAATTTATCACCAGCAAACCTGTTAAATGCTAAAGAAAATTCTTCAGAAAAAAAGGAAAATGATGTGGGTTATAAACTCAGATGTCTGCAGAGAAAGGAAGAGCATTAGAAAAGGAATAAATAAAGGCAAAATAAAGTCTCTTATTTTTGTTATCCTTAATTTATTTAATAAGTAACAGTTTGTTCAAAATAAAAATTGCAAAAATCTATTAGGTGCTAATAACTTAAGAATAAGTGAAATGAATGACAACAATTTTATAAGGAATAGGGAAGAGGAATTTAGAAACCTCTTATAAAATACCTACTCCGGGGGCTTGGAAGATGGCGGCTTTACTCTAGGCAGCGTTTTTCTCGGCTTCTGTGAAGAGGAAGGAAACTCGCAGATCAGTGGAGAAACAGAGCAAGTGGACTAGGTTACCAAATCACTCTTGAAAGCAGGACATCAAAAATTATTGTGATCACTGAAAAAACAGACGGTAAGGAGACTGCTTCAGGACAAAAGGGACCCAGGGATCAGGGCGGAGTCTAGGGGTGTGCAGTCCCCAGGCCCGGTGCTCCCGGGTCTGCCTCAGGGCTCCCAGGAGAGGGGAGTAGCTGCTCCCTCCCCCGAATACGGGGGTTGAGCAACGCTGGGGAGAACGTGTTGCTTGAAGGAACAGATTGGCCAGGTGAACTGGGAAAACATCGCCCAGGGACTAGGAACACCCGCCCAGAGACCTGGGAGAAGAAGTGAGGGCCTCCAGCCAACAGGACCAGGGCCAGCCAGGAAAGGTGTCCGCACCCCTAGCCCTGTGGGAGTGCTGATTGGTGGAAAACACAGGGCTGGGAAGGGCTCAGCTCGCGCCCCTTCAGGAAGCCTGACTCCCGTGCTGTGATCCCAGGAGGGATGCAGCACTTAGTGCATTCCTACAGTAGTAACTCAAAAATTTCCAGCCAGCCCAACCAGGGGCAGCCAGGAAATGAGCCAACACCCCCAGCCCGAAAAAAGTGTGGATTGGTGGAAAACACAGACCCGGGAAGGGCTCGGTTTACGCCCCATCGGAAAGCCTGACTCACTCGCGCTGTGAACCCGGAAGGGTGGTGGCGCCTCACTTAGGGCGATCGTAGAGCCCAAATCTTAAAAGTTCGGTGGAGGGGCGAGCCCTTTTACAATTCCCAGGGAGGGCTCACAGAATCCCAAAATGTCCCGGGTGCCTCCTGAGACCACAGAGCTGGAACCCCGCAGGACTCCGGAGTCCGGAAGAACGTGGAAGTGAGCTCGGGAGAGCGAGGGTTCTTGGGAGGGCCCAGGGTACCTGACAGACTGGCTGAGATCTGGCTGGGAAGAAAGAGAAGCATTTCAAAGGTCCCTCAGCCAGCTGAAGCCAGCAAGATAAAAAAAAACTGGTCTGGCCAGTTAGAAACCAACAAGAGGGTTTTTTTTATTTTTTGTTTTGTTTGGTTTTGTTTTGTGGCTGTTGTTGGTTGATTGATTTTATCTTATGTTTTATGTGACATTTTATTTTTCAATCTTATTTTTATACCTCGCAACCCCTTATGTTTCTTTTCGATTCATCCTAATATTATTCTTTCCACTCCAAATTTATCTCTCCTGCACTACATCTTCTGGTTTTATTTCTTTTTTTTTTATCTTGCAAGTTACTGTAAATTTGTATTATCTTTTTCTCACTTTTCCAACATTTTTTATTTTAATAATATTCTGGTATTCTTTTTCTTTCTGTATAATCTTCTTTGTTGGCTGGTTATACTATCATTTGATAGGTTCCCCCTGGTATCTCAGTCACAATGTGTTGATAATTTACTATCCTTCATCTGTGTTTCATTAATACACTTCTCAAGGTTCTATGCTCTTTATTCTTGTTATCTAGATCTCATCAATTCTGCCACAAGACTGTCACTTTACTATTACTGTTAATAAGACCTAGTCCGTACAATTGTAAATACTACTCAATACCCTTACCTGATCTTAGGACACTTTGCAATTTTCTGAACTATACTATTGTGGGGGTTGTCTCTATTCTTTTACACACTACTCCTATATACTAATCTTTAATCCAACCCTACCTTAGAATCTGACCTCCCACAGCCTCACAGCTTTCTAGATCCAACTAACAATCCTCTCATCCCCAATAAGACTGTTACCCTCTTTCCATCCTTTCTAAAACATGGATAGTGGGGTGAAAGATCACGGTTAACACAATAAGGAGCCAAAGGATAACCCATCTCTTCCCTACCGGCTGCTAATGTAAATATCATAGTACATTGTCTTGCTGTATTAAATCATTTCGCCTTGCTCCTCCAACTGATCAAAAAAAAAAAAAAGAGTAGGGGGAAGCTGTGAACACAAGTATACATGAAGGAGATTGCACCACTGAATCTCACAAATATTCTACCACAGTTCACACCATAATTACAGGGAATCAAAATAGATCAATTTAAGAAACAAGAAGAAACCCACGAACAATGAGAAAACAAAGAAACAACCCTTAATTGAAGGGAAATGAGGAAGCCTCAGGAAAAATGCTAAATGAAATAGACGCAACTCAACTATCAGATAGCGAGTTCAAAACAATGATTATCAGGAAGTTCAATGAACACACGTTGAGCTTTCAGAAATTAGAGGGAAACTACATCAATCTCACTGAAAACTATATAAACATGAAAAACGAAATAGGAACTCTCAACAAAGGTCAAGAGGAAATGAAGAATACAATTTCTGAACTGAAGAACACAGTAGAAGGAATGAAAAGCAGGATCAATGAGGCAGAAGATCGGATTAGCAAGCTGGAGGACAAAGTAGAAAACAACATCCAGAAAGAGTAAGAAAAGGAAAAGAGGCTCAGAAAGAATGAAGAGGGATTAAGAGAAATGCAAGACAATATGAAACGTAATAATATCTGTATAATAGGGATACCAGAAGCAGAAGAAGAAGAACAAGGGATAGAAAACCTATTTGAAAAAGTAATGAAGGAGAACTTTCCTAATTTGATGAGACAAAAAGTCACACAAATCCAGGAAACACAGAGAGTCCCAATCAAGAGGAACCCAAAGAGGCCCACCTCAAGAAACATCATAATTACAATGGCAAAATTTCAAGACAAAGGGAGAATCTTAAAGGCAGCAAGGGGGAAACAGGAAGTGACATACAAGAGAGCCCCAATAAGGCTAAAAGCTGACTTCTCAATGGAAACACTTCAAGCCAGAAGAGAATGGCAAGAAATACTCCAGGTAATGAGAACCAGAGGTCTGCAACCAAGGCTACTATATCCAACAAGGCTCTCAACCAAGATAGAAGGCCAAATAAGAAGCTTCCCAGACAAAAGAAGTCTAAAAGAATACACCTCCACCAAACCAGCTCTGCAAGAGATTCTAAAGGGACTGCTTTAAGGAAGGGAAGGAAAAGAGAGAGAGAGGAACACATGTACATAAAAAAAACAATGAATAAGTACCTATCAATAATAACCTTAAACGTAAATGAATTAAATGCTCCAATCAAAAGACATAGAATAGCTGAATGGATAAGAAAACATAACCCACATATCTGCTGTCTACAAGAGACCCACCTCAGGATAAAAGACCTACACAGGCTGAAAGTGAAGGACTGAAAACAAATCTTCCAAAAAAATGGACAGGAAAAAAAAGCCGGGGTAGCAATACTCATATCAGACAAAACAGACTTCCAAAAAGGGCCATAAAGAGAGACCCAGAAGGTCACTTCATAATACTCAAGGGAAGAATCCATCAAGAAGACATAAATATTGTAAATATATGCACCCAACATAGGAGCACCCAAATACATAAAAAAAAAATGTTAGAGGACTTCAAGAAAGATATGGACAGCAACACAATTATAATGGGGGATTTTAACACCCCACTATCAAAAATGGACAGATCTTCCAAACAAAATATCAACAAAGATATTGTGGCATTGAATAATACCCTTGATGAAATGGGCTTTACTGATATATACAGAGCCCTACATCCAAAAGAATCTAAATATACATTCTTTTCAAATATATATGGAACATTTTCAAAGATAGACCACATGATAGGACAGAAAACAAGCTTCAAGAATTTCAAGAAAATTGAAATCATACCAAGCATTTTCTCAGACCACAAGGGACTGAAGCTAGAAACCAACCCGAAGGAAAAAAAACCCAAAACAATCAAAATCATGGATATTGAATAGCATGCTATTAAACAATGAATGAGTCAAGAATGATATTAGGGAAGAAATCAAAAGGTTTCTGGAAACAAATGAAAATGAACTCACAACAACCCAAAACTTATGGGACACAGCCAAGGCAATCCCGAGAGGGAAGTTCATAGCGATACAGGCCCACCTAAAAAAGTCAGAAACATTCCAAACAAACAACCTAACACTACGTCTATAAGAACTCAAGGAACAACAAATAAGGCAGACCAGAGCAAGCAGAAGGAAGGAAATAACCAAGATCAGAGCACAACTAAATGACACAGAGACTAAAAGCACAATTCTAAGGATCAATGAATCCAAGCGCTGGTTCTTTGAAAAGATAAATGAAAACGGCAAGCCTTTATGCAGACTCATCAAGAAAAAAAGAGAGAAGACCCAAATAAACACAATCAGAAATTGAAGAGGAGAGATTACAACAGATACCACAGAAATACAAAGGATTGTAAGAAATTACTACAAAGAACTGTATGCCAAGAAATTTGAAAGTCTGGGTGAAATGGACAAATTTCTAGAAAAATATAATCTTCCAAAATCCAATGAAAAAGAAGCAGAATGCCTGAACAGTCCAATAACAACAAAAGAAATTGAAGCATTAATCAAAAAACTCCCAAAACACAAAAGCCCTGGACCAGGTGGTTTCACAGGAGAATTCTACAGAGCATTTAAGGAAGAGCTAACCCCGTCCTTCACAGACTATTCCAAAAAATCCAAAAAATATGGGAGTCTCCCAAAGTCTTTTTATGAGGCCAACATCATCCTAATTCCAAAACCAAATAAAGACACAACAAAGAAAGTAAACTTCAGGGCAATATCACTGATGAACATTGGTGCTAAAATCCTCAACAAAATACTGGCAACCCGCATCCAAAAATACATTAAAAAGATCATACACCATGACCAAGTGGGATTCATTCCAGGGATGCAAGGATGGTTCAATATTCTCAAATCAGTAAATGTAATACATTACATAAACAAAAGTAAAGACAAAAAACACAGGATTTTATCAAATGATGCAGAAAAAGCATTTGATAAGGTACAGCGCCCATTCATGATAAAAATACTCGGCAAAGTGAGAATAGAGGGAGCATTCCTCAACATAATAAAGGCCATATATGAGAGACCTGCAGCTAACATTATCCTCAATGGGCAAAAATTAAAACCTTTTCCACTAACACGAGGAACAAGACATGGCTGTCCACTTTCACTACTGCTCTTCAATATAGTACTGGAAGTTTTAGTCATAGCAATCAGACAAGGAAAAGAAATAAAAGGCATTTAAATCAGAAAGAAGGAAACAAAACTGTCACTGTTTGCAGATGACATAATAGTGTACATAGAGAATCCTGCAGACTCGGCATAAAAAAACCAAACTGATGGACCTAATAAATGAATTTGGCAAAACAGCGGGATACAATGTCAATATCCAGAAATCAAAGGCATTTCTGTACACCAACAATGAAATAGCAGAAGCAGAGATCACAGAACAAATCCCATTTGAAATAGCAAAAAGAAAAATAAAATATCTAGGAATAAACCTAACCAAAGAAGTAAAAGACCTGTATTCAGAAAACTATATAACAATCAGGAAAGAAATCAAGGAAGACACAAACAAATGGAAACATATACCGTGTTCATGGATTGGAAGAATTAATATCAAAATGTCCATACTACCCAAAGCAATTTACACATTCAATGCAATACCTATTAAAGTACCAATGGCTTATTTCACAGACATAGAACAAACACTTCAGAAATTTATATGGAATTATAAATGACACCGAATAGCTGCTGCAATTTTGAGAAAGAAGAGTAAAGTAGGAGGGATCACAATACCCAACACTAAACTATACTACAAGGCCACTGTAATCAAAACAGCCTGGTACTGGCATAAAAACAGGCACATAGACCAATGGAACAGAACAGAGAGCCCAGAAATAAACCCAAGTCTCTATGGTCAATTAATATTTCACAAAGGAGGCAGCAAGATAAAATGGAGTAAAAATAGCCTCTTCAACAAATGGTGTTGGGAGAACTGGACAGCCACGTGCAAAAAAATGAAACTTGAACACCAACTTACACCATATACAAAAATAAATTCAAGGTGGATAAAAGACTTAAATATAAAACATGACACCATTAAAGTCCTAGAGGAGAACGTAGGTAGGAAAATCTCAGATATTTCACGAAGAAACTTTTTTACTGACTTGTCCCCTAGAGTAAGGGACATAAAGGAAAGAATAAACAAATGGGACCTCGTCAAAATTAAAAGCTTCTGCACAGCCAAAGAAAACAGTATCAAAATTAAAAGAGAACCAACTGTATGGGAAAACATATTTTCCAATGATATCTCTGACAAGGGTTTAATCTCCAAAATATATAAAGAACTTACATGACTGCACTCTAAGAAGACAAGGAATCAATTAAAAAGTGGGCAAAGGACTTGAACAGACATTTCTCTAAGGAGGACATACAGAAAATCCAAAGACACATGAAATGATGTTCAGTATCTCTAGCTATCAGGGAGATGCAAATTAAAACCACAATGAGATACCACATCACACTAGTCAGAATGGCCATCATAAACAAAGCAACAAACAACAAGTGTTGGAGAGGTTGTGGAGAAAAGGGGTTCCTAGTGCACTGCTTGTGGGACTGCAGACTGGTACAACCACTATGGAAAGCAGTATCGAACTTCCTCAGAAAACTAAAAATGGATCTGCCTTTTGACCCAGCAATTCCACTGCTGGGACTCTATCCTAAGAATACTAAAACACCAATCCAAAGGAACCTGTGCATCCCAATGTTCATAGCAGCACAATTTACAATAGCTAGATGCTGGAAGCAACCTAGATGCCCATCAGTAAATGAATGGATCAAAAAACTATGGTACATTTACACAATGGAATTCTATGCAGCAGAAAGAAAGAAGGAGCTCCTATCCTTTGCAACAGCGTGGATGGAGTTGTAAAGCATTATGCTAAGCGAAATAAGCCAGACAGTGAAGGACAAATACCACATGATCTCACCTTTAACATGAACCTAAACAACAAAACAAAGAAGCAAGCAAAATATAACCAAAGACACTGAAATATAGGACAGGCTGACAGTGACCACAGGGTAGAGTAGAGGGAATTTCAGGGGACATTGGTAAGGGTTCACGGGAACAAACTTAAAGGACACATGGTCAAAAACTAGGGGGAGCGTGGTAATGGGAGGGTAGTGGGAGTGGTGTGAGGTGGGACTGGAATGGGAGTAAAAAGGAGAAAACTGTATTTGAACAATGATTAAAATAAAATTAAAAAAAAATAAAATAAAATGCTACTCCTTTGAAACAGTATAGCATTATTTGAAAGTACATTTATATTTACTATAAATGTGTATTACAAACTCTAGGGCAACCACTTAAAAAATTTTAAAAACACCTTTACCAGCCAATTATTCACAAATTATTCACACAGGCACTTTCTGGATTGCAGTCCTCTCTCAACCCAGGATTTATTTCTGTCTACATTGTCAGAACCCTGGAATATATAACAGGAATAATGTAGAAATGGATACTGGGACACATTGACCCATATCAATGGTTGGTTCAATGGGTGGAGGTGGGTGAGATGGTGTTGGGTACAGAATGAGACTGCTTTTGAAGCATCTCAAATCAGATCTACCCTGACCCCAAGTTCACTAATAAAGTGTCTGCAAATTTAGCTAGCTTCACACTTTCTGCACTCTTCCCCTGTACTTCCTAAACCCAACAAAAGCAATCATTAGCCACCTTGAACAAGCTCCGATACTTCCATGCACAGGCCAGAATCAAGGCCCAAATACATGGTCTTCCCTAGTCCATTAAACAAACTGCTCCAACTCCCAGCCTGAGGCAACTATTTTATTTTCATTATACACTAGATCTCTGCCTTTCTCACATGCTTACAGGTGACACTTGGATTCTCCTCCTCTTCTGCATCATCACTTCTTCTTTCACTAGTAAATTATTCATAGGTGTGATGTTATTTCTTCCATAGTAAAAAATAGATAACTCCCTTTAATCTGCTTTCCCTTTCAACTACTATTCTATTTCTTTGCTTGTCCTCTACAGTAATGCTAATAAAAATTATATTTACTTGCTATTTCTAATTTTTCATCTCCAGTTCTCTTTTGGACACACTGCATGCAGGTTTGTCCCTCCCTTTCACTCTTGTCAAAGTCACCAGTGACTTCCAGTTGCTAAGACAATGGTCAATTCTCAGTCCTCATTTTACTTGACCTTCCTTTTTAATCTACACATCTCCTTTAGGGTGTCAAAGTCCAGTGCCAGGGATTCAGATACTATCATTAATTATGCTGATGATACCCATATTGACAGCCTAAAACTAGGCCTCTGATTTCCAGACCCACATACCCAATTGCCACTAAACCTCATTCTGTGGATGTCTACAGGGCAGCTCGAATTCAGGAAGCATAAAACTGAGGTCCTGACCTTCCGACCACCAAAACTTCCCAGAGTCTTCACCAGTGCAATTGAAGGCAATTTCATTCTTCCACTAAGTAGTTGAGGCCCAGAACTTAGCCACATCATTGACTCCTCTCTTGCTTCCCACAACCAACTTGTCAGCAAATCCTTTTAGCTTTCCTACAAAAAAGTAAAATAAAATAAACTCCCAAAAAGAAAAAAAAAATAAAACATATTCAGAATCTGACACCTTCCACATTTATTGTTGCCACCCTGGTCCAAGTAGCAATTTCTCACCTGGAATATTTCAACAGTATCTTAACAGGTCTTTCGGCTTTCACTCTTACTGGCCTACAATCTCTTCTCAATATTTAGCCAGAATTAGCTTATTATAAAACATGCTTCAGGGACACAGTTTTTGCAGCTGCTATTCCCTCTTTCTGAACTATTCTTACACACTACTTATGCCCTCATATCCTGTCATTGTTGCTGAAATGCTTTCTCAAAAAAGCCTTCATTGACTCCCCAGCCCCAGCATTCCTTACCAAACTTCCAGCTTTAGTTTTCTCCATAGCACTTACCTGCACACTTCATGTTGCTCCTCTTCACTTTGTTTACAGTCTGTCTCTCTCCACAACAATGAGGATAGGGATTTCCCTGTTTTGATTACTGCTTTTCCCCCAACCCCTAAAATGATGCTTGGTACATGGATAAAGAATCCAATAGCAGTGTTTCCAGTAGGGGCTAGAGCTTTGCAGCTATAGTTTGAAGTTCCATTGTGTCTTCACCCACCTCCCACAAGAGTATATAATTACTCATAAAAATTTTTTCCTGGGGGGATCTAAGATGGCGTCAGAGTAGGAAGGAGCAGATTTGGCTTTCCTCTGCTCAGGGTAGAAAATCCTGACCGATCTATGGAGTAGAAAAGCAAGCAACCAACATATTTCCGCATTTTTGAAAACAGAGGACCATGGATTGTGGCAGAACCGAAAGAACAAAGAACGGATCCTAAGGGGAGTGCTGCAACAAGGTAGGGTCCCAGGACCGGGGCCGCTGCTGGGTTTACCATAGGGTACTTGCGAGAGAGCCAGGTCAACTGCTCCCTCCCCAGCCGAGCAAGGTCTGAGCGGTTCTGGGAGGAATCCAGGTGCTGGCAAACACACGGGGGCGGTGAGCGCCTTTGGGGGCAGTGGACACCAGAGGGGCCCGAGTCGCACAGCGGACCCAGACTCCCAGGGTCACCGGTCTGGCTGGAGCTTTGGTGGAGGGGGAAGCCAGGCCTTGGTGGGAGAAGCCAAGCCACTGTGGGGAGCTGCAGGCTTGAACGGGAGGAATTTCTCAAGAGGAAGGAATGAATAGACAAAGACACTGTTTTGGGAATTCTCCTAAACTGATCAGTGGCTCCAGCCTGTCTGCAGCCCAGCCCACCAGCCCACCAGCAGATGGGCGCACAGGCGCACGGGCGCGCCTGCAAGGAGAGCATCCCCGCACACCAGCCCACAGCAGTAACCCTGGGGAAAGACCTGATTCCCACACCCAGGGCCCAAAGCTGAGGAGCCAGTGTGAACTCCACTGGCCAAGGAAGAAAAGCCAAACAAATCATCCTTCAGCCTGCCTCAACCAGCAAGAGCAGAAAAACCGGTTTGGCCACTTTGAAATCAAGAGACTTCTTGATTTGATACTATTTTTTTTTAACAATTTTTAATTTTTTAAGTTTTATTGTTTTTATTCTCTTTTGATTTCTTTTTCCTCTCTTACCTGATTTCTTGTTTTATTCCTTCCTCCTTCCTGTCCTCCAATTTTATCTCTTCTTCCTTCCTTTGTCTGTCTTTTCTATTTTTCACTTTTTTAAATTTTTTCCTAAATACCTACAAGTGAGACAAAATCCTGGATCTGTGAAAAGACCAAAGTTGAACCCAAAGAAGGGGCATCACAACAACTGGGACAGTGAGATAAATGTCACTCTGCTATTACAGACAACCTGCAAGTTATTGCATATTTGTATCATTATTATTTTTCCAGTGTTCCTACATCTTTTTTTAACAGTATTTTTATATCCCTCTTCTTTTTGTATAGCCTGCTTTGTTAGGCTAGATATATTGTATGACCTGACAGCTTTCCCCTGATATCTCTTTCTATACTGTATTACTAATCTACTGTCCTTTAACTCACCTGTGTCCCATCAGCACACTACTCGATGTTCTGTACTCCCTATTCTTGTTACCTAGATCTCATAGACTCTGCCATATGAATGTTGCCATAATATTATTGTAAATAACCGCTGTTCCATGCAGTTGTAATTACTTCACAACACCACCCCTCCCCAGATCTTAGCCCATTTCAAAGTTTCCTGAACTCTATTACTGTAGTGGTTAACTCTACTCTCTCACACACTACACCTATTTACTATCCTTTACTCTCACCTTACCACAGAATCTGACCTCCCTGCTTTATAGATCCAACTCACAATACTTCCTCCACCAACAAGAGTCTTATCTTCTTTCCATCCTTTCTAAAAATCAGCTAGCTGGGTGGAAGACCATGGTTAACGCTATACATAGTAAAAGGATCTCCTATATCTTCCCTACTTGCTACTACTGTAAATAGCATAGAATTCTCTGTTGCTGTCTTAAGCAATTTTGCCTTCCCCCTCCAACTGATGAAAAAAAGGTATAGGTGGAGGAGGTGAACACCAGGATACCCACTGGAAGAGGAAACCCAACAACAAAGGAACCACTAACAGATAACAGCAGAAGAAGGTGAAGGAGGGAGTAGTAACCACACAAACCTCAATCCAGGACTTATCTGGAAATACAACTAAACAGTAGAGACAGTACCCAATACAAGCAACTGAACAAGATTTCTTTACACCTTATACACACAGAAGAACCAGCTTCAACACAACCTGCCCTCACCAGCACAACAAAATACAGAAGGTGCTGGACAGAGTGACCCACATTTAACCAGCTGGTGGGAAGGAACCACCAAAGAAAGACTCAACAACAATCAAAACCCGAAGGCAAACACAAAGCCAACTTAAACGACAGCCCAAGACCAGTGAGCTTGGGAGATCAAGGAAACAGCACCACTGAAACTCACTGCTATTCTACTAAAGAAGTTCACAACATAAACCCAGGGAGCCAGAACAGATCAATATAAGAAGCTGAGGCGAACAAGAAGAGTCTCAAAAACAATGGGAAGACAAAGAAATAATCCCCAAATGAAAGGAAAGGAGGAAGCCTCAAAAAGAATGCTAAATGAAATAGAGGCAATTCAACTATCAGATATTGAATTCAAAGCAGTGATTGTCAGGAAGCTCAATGAGCTCACAATGAGCTACGAGAAACTACAGGGAAGCTACAATGAACTCAATGAAAACTACATCAGCATAAAAAAGGAAATAGAAACTCTCAACGAGGGCCAAGAGGAAATGAAGAATACAATTTCTGAACTGAAGAACACAGTAGAAGGAATGAAAAGCAGGATCGATGAAGCAGAAGATCGGATCAGCGAGCTAGAGGACAAAGTAGAAGAAAAGAACCAGAAAGAGCAAGGAAAGGAAAAGAGGCTCAGAAAAAATGAAGAGGGATTAAGAGAAATGCAAGACAATATGAAACGTAATAATATCCATATAATAGGGATACCAGAAGGAGAAGAAGAAGCACAAGGGATAGAAAACCTAGTTGAACAAGTGATGATGGAAAACTTCCCTAATTTGATGAGACAAAAAGTCACACAAATCCAGGAAACACAGAGAGTCCCAATCAAGAGGAACCCAAAGAGGCCCACCTCAAGACACATCATAATTAAAATGGCAAAATTTCAAGACAAAGAGAGAATCTTAAAGGCAGCAAGGGAGAAACAGGAAGTAACATACAAGGGAGTCCCAATAAGGCTAACAGCTGACTTCTCAATGGAAACACTCCAAGCCAGAAGAGAATGGCAAGAAATAATCCAAGTAATGAGAACCAGAGGCCTGCAACCACGACTACTTTACCCAGCAAGGCTCTCAATTAAGATAGAAGGCCAAATAAGAAGCTTCTCAGACAAAAGAAGTCTAAAAGAATACACCTTCACTAAACCAGCTCTGCAAGAGATGCTAAAGGGACTGCTTTAAGGAAAGAAAGGAAAAGACAGAGTGAGAGAGGATCACAAATACATAAAAGACAATGAATAAGTACCTATCCATAATAACCTTAAACGTAAATGGATTAAACGCTCCAATCAAAAGACATAGAATAGCTGATTGGATAAGAAAACATGACCCACACATATGCTGTCTACAAGAGACCCACCTCAGGATAAAAGATCTGCACAGGCTGAAAGTGAAGGCTGGAAACAAATTTTCCAAGCAAATGGACAGGAAAAAAAAGCCGGGGTAGCAATACTCATATCTGACAAAATAGACTTCCAAAGAAGGACGATAAAGAGAGACCCAGAAGGTCATTTCATAATACTCAAGGGAAGAATTCACCAAGAAGACATAAATATTGTAAATATATATGCACCCAACATAGGAGCACCCAAATACATAAAGAAAATCTTAGAGGACTTCAAGAAAGATATGGACAGCAACACAATTGTAATGGGGGATTTTAACACCCCACTATCAAAAATGGACAGATCTTCCAAACAAAATATCAACAAAGATATTGTGGCATTGAACAATACCCTAGACGAAATGGGCTTTACTGATATTTACAGAACCCTCCATCCCAAAGAAGCTAAATACACATTGTTTTCAAATGTACATGGAACATTTTCAAAGATTGACCACATGATAGGACACAAAACAAGCCTCAACAAGTTCAAAAAAATTGAAATCATACCAAGCAATTTCTTGGATCACAAGGGACTGAAACTAGAAACCAACCCCAAGGAAAAAAACCCAAAACACTCAAATTCATGGAGATTAAACAGCATGCTATTAAACAGTGAATGGGTCAAGAATGATATTAGGGAAGAAATCAAACGGTTTTTGGAAACAAATGAAAATGAACTCACAATAACCCAAAACTTATGGGACACAGCCAAAGCAGTCCCGAGAGGGAAGTTCACAGCGATACAGGCCCACCTAAAAAAGTTCGAAACATTTCAAACAAACAACCTAACCCTACATCTACAAGATCTCAAGAAACAACAACAAAGACAGCCCAGAGCAAGCAGAAGGAAGGAAATAACCAAGATCAGAGCAGAATTAAATGACAGAGAGACTAAAAGCACAATTCTGAAGATCAATGAATCCAAGAGTTGGTTCTTGGAAAAGATAAACAAAACAACAAGCCTTTAAGCAGACACATCAAGAAAAAAAGAGAGAAAACCCAAATAAACACAATCAGAAATGAAAGAGGAGAGATTACAACAGATACCACAGAAATACAAAGCATTGTAAGAAATTACTACAAAGAGCTGTATGCCAAGAAATTTGAAAACCTAGATGAAATGGACAAATTTCTAGAGAAATATAGTCTTCCAAAAATCAATAAAATGGAAGCAGAAAGCCTCAACAAACCAATAACAGCAAAAGAAATTGAAGCAGTAATCCAAAAACTCCCAACACACAAAAGACCTGGACCAGATGGTTTCACAGGAGAATTCTACAAAGCATTTAAGGAAGAGCTAACCCCTATCCTTCACAGACTATTTCAAAAAATCCAGAAAGATGGAAGACTCCCAAACTCTTTTTATGAGGCCAACATCATCTTAATTCCAAAACCAGATAAAGACACAACAAAGAAAGAAAACTACAGGCCAATATCGCTGATGAACATTGACGCTAAAATCCTAAACAAGATACTGGCAAACCGCATCCAACAGTACATTAAGAAGATCATACACCATGACCAAGTGGGATTCATTCCAGGTATGCAAGGATGGTACAATATTCGCAAATCAGTAAATGTCATACATCACAAAAACAAAAGCAAAGACAAAAACCACATGATCATATCAATAGATGCAGAAAAAGCATTTGATAAGGTACAGCACCCATTTGTGATAAAAACACTCAGTAAAGTGGGAATAGAGGGAGCATTCCTCAACATAATAAAGGCCATATATGAGAAACCTACAGCCAACATTATACTCAATGGGAAAAATTAAAATCTTTTCCACTAAGCACAGGAACACCACTTCTATTCAATATAGTACTGGAAGTTCTAGCCACAGCAATCAGAAAAGAAAAAGAAATAAAAGGAATTCAAATCGGAAAGGAGGAAACAAAACTGTCACTGTTTGCAGATGACATGATAGTGTACATAGAATATCCTATAGACTCCACCAAAAACTGCTTGACCTAATAAATGAATTTGGCAAAACAGCAGGATACAAAGTCAATATCCAGAAATCAAAGGCATTTCTGTACACCAACAATGAAACAGCAGAAGCAGAAATCTAGAAAAACATCCCATTTGAAATAGCAAAAAGAAAAATAAAATACCTAGGAATAAACCTAACCAAGAGGTAAAAGACCTTTATTCAGAAAACTACATAACACTGAGGAGAGAAATCAAGGAAGACACAAACAAATGGAAACATATACAGTGTTCATGGATTGGAAGAATTAATATCATCAAAATGTCCATACTACCCAAAGCAATTTACACATTCAATGCAATACCTATTAAAGTACCAATGGCATATTTCACAGACATAGAACAAACACTTCAACAATTTATGTGGAACCATAAATGACCCCGAATAGCTGCTCAATTTTGAGAAAGAAGAGTCAAGTAGGAGGGATCACAATACCTGACACTAAACTATACTACAAGGCCACTGTAATCAAAACTGCCTGGTACTGGCATAAAAACAGGCACATGGACCAATGGAACAGAACAGAGAGCCCAGAAATAAACCTAAGCCTCTACGGTCAATTAATATTTGACAAAGGAAGCAGCAACATAAAATGGAATAAAAATAGCCTCTTCAACAAATGTTGTTGGGAGAACTGGACAGCTACAGGCAAAAAAATGAAACTCGAGCACCAACTTACACCTTATACAAAAATAGATTCAAGGTGGATAAAAGACTTAAATATAAAGCGTGACACCATTAAAATCCTAGAAGAGAACATAGGTAGGAAAATCTCAGATATTTCATGCAGAAACTTTTTTACTGACTTGTCTCCTAGAGCAAGGGACATAAAGGAAAGAATAAACAAATGGGACCTTATCAAAATGAAAAGCTTTTGCACAGCTAAAGAAAACAGTATCAAAATTAAAACAGAACCAACTGTATGGGAAAACATATTTGCCAATGATACCTCAGACAAGGGTTTAATCTCCAAATATATAAAGAACTTACACGACTCCACTCTAAGAAGACAAGTAACCCAATTAAAAAATGGGCAAGGGACTTGAACAGACACTTCTCCAAGGAGGACATACAGAAAATCCAAAGACATATGAAGCGATGCTCAATATCGCTAGCCATCAGAGAGATGCAGATTAAAACCACAATGAGATACCACTTCACACCAGACAGAATGGCCATCATAAACAAAGCAACAAGCAACAAGTGTTGGAGATGCTGTTTAGAAAGGGGGTCCCTAGTGCAGTGTCGGTGGGACTGCAGACTGGTACAACCACTATGGAAAGCACTTTGGAACTTCCTCAGAAAACTAAAAATGGATCTGCCTTTTGACCCGGCAATTCCACTGCTGGGACTCTATCCTAAGAATACTAAAACACCAATTCAAAAGAACCTATGCATCCCAATGTTCATAGCAGCACAATTTACAATAGCTAGGTGCTGGAAGCAACCTAGATGCCCATCAGTAAATGAATGGATCAAAAAACTATGGTACATTTACACAATGGAATTCTATGCAGCAGAAAGAAAGAAGGAGCTCCTACCCTTTGCAACAGCATGGATGGAGTTGTAAAGCATTATGCTAAGCGAAACAAGCCAGGCAGTGAAGGACAAATACCACATGATATCACCTTTAACAGGAATCTAAACAACAAAACAAAACAAAAAAAACTAGCAAAATATAACCAAAGACACTGAAATAGGGGATAGTCTGACAGTGACCAGAGGGAAGAGAAGAGGGAATTTCAGGGGGGAATGGGTAGGGTTTACAGGAACAAATTCGGAGGACACATGGACAAAAACTAGGGGTGAGGGGTAATGGGGGGAAGGGGGGAGGGTTGGGTGGGTGGGCTGGAATGGGAGTAGCGGGGAGAAAACTGTACTTGAACATGATTAAAATAAAAAAAAATCAAGAGAAAAAAAAAATTTTTCATAACCAAATTAGAAACAAGTAAGGCAGTCACCCACCTGAAGAATGTAATTATGTGATTTTAGTTATGTGGCCTAATTTCCATTCCCAAATTGTTCCATATCATTTTTCATATGGTATTATTCTCCTTTATTTTCCTTTTTGTGAGCAAAGGAAATGCCAAATTAAACCATATCCATTCATAGAGATACAAACCCAGCTCTAATTTCCCACCATGCATTCACTGCAACCTAACTGGCATTGAGGAGAGGTTTGTCCTGTGTTGTTTTATTTAACTGGATTTACCAGGGACTTGTTCTGCCAGTGGAAGAAAAAGTGAGCCTCAGGGACTACTAACAGGTATTAACAGATGACCTTCCCCTTAGTGCAAAGATATTTCTAGAATGTGTTTTATTATGTGGGCACGAAATTTTCCCCAGAGAAATCACAAAAACTTTAGCTATGAACAACCTAGCTAAATTTTCTACACATGGCCAGGAGCCTCTGCCACCATCTAGTATGATTTACCCCACACTGAGGCTGAGGAATATGACACAGATTGGAAAACCTTCAGCCCTCTTCCAGAAATGCTTTATGAAGCTGATTATCCTGAATTTAAGTAAGGCATTAAAAAAACAATTAAAGATGAACTCTTAAAAAAACACTTTTTAAATAATAATTTAAACAGGCTTCCAGTCTTTCCAATTTAAATTTCTGAGCAGGTCAACATATTTCCTATAATAAAAAGAATTGAAAGCATTTATTTCCATGCATCACAGAAGGGACAGTTGCCCTCTCATTGCCCTGTCCTCCTGATTGCCACATTACCCACCCATGACCTTTTTCCATGAAAAAGAGCAGCAAGGTATTCACTGTCATGTACTACCAACAGCAGCTTAAAGGGAACAGCCTCTGTGACCACTGAAACTCATACTCCATCAACAATAAGTGCTCCTAGGGCTTTGGTCTTTGACTTTCCTGATTTCCTTTCCCTTGCTTCTTGAGTGTATACACCAAATGTTCTGTACACACCAAATATTCTCAGTGATGGACATCTTCTCTTACACAGGCATTTTCCACTGTGCCTGGAAGTGAGGTTTGCATCCTTTAAGTTCCTCATTGAAGCATCTCCTTTTCTCCTTTAAAAACTCCAGCTGTTTTAAAGCCCAAGTCGTCAGACTGTACCCTCGGTGCTGGTCATTAATGTGGTCATCTAATGATCTTATGGTAACCTCTCCCCATTTATTAAAGATTTTAGACCCTGGATTATAGTCTTTCTTTTCAATACTACTTGCATAGTTTTTCTTGGAATACATATAGTTGATTTAACAAACAATCTCTCCTCTCAATTTCTTGACATCCTTTGCTCCAAAAATATTTTCTTCCCCACTATTATTACCACCAGTAACTATCCCACTTCTAAACAATCTCAGTTGTATATGCCCTCTCTAACTAGCCTCTATCTCCTCATTTTCCTGCTAACTGATTTTGCTATTGTCATTTCTGTCATTCTCTAATCTTATTGGGACCTAGAATTCTTGACCCTGCTGCTTTTGTATTATCCATCCTTGCCCTCAAGTTCTCTCCTTGCCCAATCTAGAGCCTGTAGTACAATACATTTATCTAAATCATTCATAAACACCTTTAGTCTCCTGGCACCTCTCTTACTCCATTGTACTTATTTGGAAAAAAAGATCTTTCTGTTGATATCCGTATATCTTCTGCCTACACAACACACACTTAAGCAGCTAAATCGGGAGTCTCAAAACTACAATCTTTAGACCAAATGTGAATCACTTTCTGTGTTTATAAAGTTTTATTGGAATATAGCCATATTCACTCATTTATGTATTGTCTTTTACTGCTTTCATGCTACAATGGCAGAGTTGAATCAGGTGACAAAAAACTATATGACTCACAAAGCCAAAAGTACTTAGTCCCTTTATAGAAAAAAATTGTCAAACACTACATTAAACTATACTTTTAAAAGTACACAATAATGTTTAGTAGTCTCACTTTTGGTTTATGTCCTCAAAACTCAAGTAAACATTCAACATTACCAATCATGACTACTACTTTCCATGTAAGACACATTCCCACTTATCTGGTGACCTCACCTCAAACCTTAAGACAGAGAAAGTAAATGCAATCAAATAAAAACAATTTTTCCTTACATCATAAAATCCACCTGTGTTTCTTACATTATCATCATCATCTCTCTCCCCCATCTTCTCAAATTCTGCATCAATATTGCCCACTTAAAAATAATAATAAAACTTCACTTGACCATGCATTCCTTTCAGATCTTTCTCATTTAACACATGTGAAAAATTCCACACTCGTATCCACTTTATGCCTCACATTCTCCCACCACCACTCCACTAAAATAGGTGTTATCAATGTCATCTAAGACTTTCATATTGTTAAACCCACTAGTTCATAACAGTTCCCATTGTATGAGGCTTCTCAGCCTCACTGGATGAGATTGACTATGATGTATTTCTTGAAATACTATCTTCTCCAGGTGCCCAAGGCTTCACACTTGTCTGAATTTCTTCCTACCTCAATAATAGCCCCATCTCAGTCTTTTCTCACCCCTCATCCTCAGATCTGTGAATACTATTGAACCCCAGAGCTTTGTTCTTAGCCTTATTGTTCTCTTTTCTCTATTGCCCCTCAATTCCTAAGAGATAACATCAAATTTCATTGGTTTAGGTGCCAACACTAATCTATTAACTCTCAAATATATCACTCCAGCCTTGATTTCCAACCTTAAGCCAGATACCCAACTGTCAAATCAATAACTTCACATAGATGTCTACCAATCACCTTAAACTTAGCCTGGTCAAACATTAACCTCCACACCCATCCCCTATGGCTGTTCCTCCCAAGTCTTTTCCTTTCAGAAAATGATATGACCATCCACTTATTTCCTCAGGTCACAAAACAAATAGTTATCCCTGCTCCTTTTTCTCAAAATTCATATCCAAACACATCCAAAAAACAACTAATGAATATATAAATAAAGGGAACAATGAATCAATGTTTTTTTTCTCTCTATCTTCACCCCTTCCTCTCCTTTCTAAAATTAATAAACAAATTTTTAAAAAAGATCTTGGAATGCTCCTCAGCTAGGTCCCCAAGTAGCTAGGGTTTTGTGAGTTGTTTTCTTTTCTTTCTTTTTTTTTGATGCCACTCTTCAGAGAGACCTTCCTTGATGTTCTGAATTAAAATTTCCCCATATCCCCAGCCAACTTTTATTATAGTACTAACTTTTATTTTCTTCATAGCACTTATCAGTTCCTCAACTATCTGATATATATATATGTATACATATATATATGTATGTTTTTGTTTTCTCACCAAATTAGTCTATGGCTTCTTGAGGGCAGGGATTTGGTTATTCTTCCACCATCTGAACAGCATCTAAACCAATACCCAGAACAGAGTAAGCCCTTGATAAATACATGATGTGTGACTGACTAATATCATTAAATAAAATGTAAAGTTGATAATTTAACACCTAATCCTAAGAAAGTTTCAATTTATAAGACTATTTTATGTTTAAGTAATGCATGAATCTTCTAATTTGGGGGCCATTAAAAGACACAGTGAAGCCTTGAAAAAGCACAGAATCATATCTTCTTAGGTAGGTAAGACCCAGTAAGAAAATCACATATTTAAAGTGAAATTTACTCTACATACATGCATACTCATTCCATCAAGGTGTGAGCCTTTCCACATTTACACACATTTAATCCCCTCACAGCTGATTTTCCCCATTGAACCACAGTAACTGTTTAATAGAATTACCAGTTCCTTAAACAAATAAACATATAATCACTGATTCCCTCAATATTGATCATTCTTCTGACAGTGGGCTTCTCTGACCCAATATACTCTACCATATTTTTCTGCTACATTTAAAACAAACACACAAAAAAATTATGTTTACAGAAATATACAGTTCATGATTTTAAAAGGTCTTAACCCACCCATTCTCATTACCAGAGCCATGGCTTGCTAAATCTGTATAGAGGACATCAGTGAGACAAAGGAGAAGTGGCTGTGACCTAAGGCCTCTTTCTGCCCAGAATAAACCCCATCAGGCCCATAAGTATGTGTAACTTTGTAAAGCTCTACCCAGCACATCAATTTTTCCATGTGGGCTCCAGGACCTGAGCCTGTCTGGCCCAGTGTCCATGCAACACTAAAATCCACCCACATGTTGAATTGATCCTAAGGGCTTACTGTTTATATGAATCTTCTTAGCTCTAGCTGGTCTATGGTATCACCTACTTTCTGGAAGGCACAGATGCACACACAGGTGATGTTCTACACAAATTATTTAGGCCTTCCTATGCCATCTTTCTGATTATAAGAGACTTCTACTTCCCTCAGACCAGGCCAGAAGGAAAAAACATACCACTAATAGTAACAAAGCTGTAGCTGGAGTGGAATAAAGCAATTAATGTACTGCCTCTATCACCAAAATTTCAATACTCTTAAAACAAAACACACTACCTTCTTCATGAGCTCTCCCAACATCAGCTAATCACCTCATAAACAAAACAACTCTTTCGACACACAAATCACATATCCTGAAACCAAAACCTGGAAAGACATTTTATAACCTTTTTTCTACACTCTCTTATAGCCTCAGTGAAAGATTTCATTTTCCAACATTGGCACACAAAGTGCCTGGTCCGACCTGAACTTCTTACAATGTGATTTTTGATATTTCTCCAATCATGAACTGAAGGCTGTATTTCCTCCCCTTGAATGTGGACAGGCCTCTGTGACTAGCTACACAAGTAGAACTGTGGCAAAATTATCAGTTAATCATTTTTTTCAAATTACTATATCTCTTCATTGTAGTTGCATGAGGTTAGTGTCCACAAAGGTAATGCAGCTCTATCTAGTTCTCTGGTACACTCATTCTGAGAGCCCAGGGACCATGCTGTGAAGTAACCCAAGCAGCCTTTTGGGGACTCCCACCTAAAGAAGCCTGTGTAGAAAAGAACTAAGACTCCCAGCACTGAGCCCAGTTAAGTTCATAGCCAATAACCAACAACTTGCTAGCCATGTGAGTAAGCCATCTGAGAGGCAGAACCTGAGCCCTGGTAGAGCCACTCCAACTGATAGTGATTCAACAGCAACAGACCTCCCCTATTAAGCTCTAGCCAACTGGCAGACTGTTGAACTAAATCAATTACTGTTGTTTTGAGTCAATCTATTTAGGTCTGGTTTGTTACACAGAGACAGTTAACCTAAACAGCTGCTGTCTCTTTCACTTCAGGCACATATACCCTCTTACACAGTTGAGGCAGTGCCTCCTTTGTCTCACCTCTTGATCAGGTAAAGGGGCATTTTTCACTCGTTCACTTTACTCTGCACCAAAATGTTATTTGTCCTTCCAATGCATAAAACTTAGCTTGGCCTGCCTCTTCATTTATTTCCACAACTGCCCTGCATTACTTTAGATGGAAGGCTAGCTAGTTCCACTCCCTTCTCAGGAAACTTCCCTTGTCTACTCACCTGTTCAAGGAAGTTGTTAGGTTTATATAAGAACTTGAAATGCAAGCCATCGTCAGGAGAGACTAGAAGAGAGAGGACTCTCCAAAATTTGAGGAGTTCTGTGACAGTTATAAATGTGGCACAGAATCATTCATCCAGTAATTTATCAGAAGCTGGGAGTCAAAATATGAGAACATGTGCAGAGTTAGAAGCAGAAGTCAAGAACAAAATGAAGTGAGAAAATGCTTGGGAAGGGTGAAGAGTCACAGCACAAATCCTATAAGTAACCAGTCCATTTTAAGTGACGTTTAGTCACAGTTGCTATTCCTGGCAACAATTATTAAGATCACTTCTCACAACTTTTTGTATCCAGTAACCTTACCAACAAAAGAAATTAAGTTAATTAGAAATTTACTCTGCAAACACATGTGTCCAAGTAATCACATACTTTTCCTACAGATACTCACAAGCCATTATTTGTGCTGTGAGTGTGTATGTGCATGTGTCTGACAAAGCAATGTGTAAGACAAAAACACACTGATCTACTATCTCTAAATAATGGGTTATGCTATTAAATCTAGGTTCTACCACTAACCAGCAATGTGACCTTAAGCAAGTTACTGAATCTTTCTGGTCACCTATATCTTAATTTATAAAATGGGGGTGATAATAACAGAACTTATTCTCAAAGATTTTTTAAGATGAAAAAATAACAAACTATCAAGCACTTTCAGTATGTGATTCATACATTTTGAATTATCTCCTTCTTCCCACTTATAAAATGTGGTGAGACTGCCCAAGACAGCTGAACCAAACCTTTTGTTCTGATGCATTATTCAGAGCTTAACCCAGGCATGTCTTGACTCCTGGGGTTGATCCAATTAGTCATTTATAGGCTGTAGCATTTGGGGTCTGGACACCATGCTAAAAACTCTCATCATAAATGCCCTCCTTTCCTGTTTTCTCTAATAACTACAATCTCCTTTATCACCAAACAAAACCACATTCTCCTTGGCTGTATCTAAAGCAACTGGGTTGCCACAGAGTCTCAGAATACATTCCTCCAAAATAATCCTACCTGCATCAGAGACTGATTCAGCTTTTTGACCATGACATTCTTAATGAAAGTCAGGCAGCAAGGCCTTCAGAGAGCCTGTCCCAGTGGAAGCACAGCAGGAAACAGATTCAGTTAATCCTCTATATGGCTCCTGATTTTCCAAGCCTTAAAGCACAGCAGAGCTGAAAATAGACAATTTTTCTCATATTTTCACATGGGCATCCTTTTTAAACCAGCTCATTTCCTTAAATGCCTTATTTGGGGGAGGACATATATAGTAGATAAGCCAAGGGGATGCTCTGGGACAACCTGGATTTTCTTGATCTCTGCATCCTACAGCCTGTTGTGCAGGTATTTGGGTGGGATCATCCTGCAGCAGTTCTCCCTTTCAGAGAAAGTAGAAGTATGTCTTAGAGAAAAACATCATGGACAACTTAGACTAGAAATGTGCTTCATCCCTGGTAGTGTGCAAGACTCAAGCCTGCATCTTAGTAAAGAATCTTTTTAACACCTGCCTCACATATGAATAGAATCCGAAGATCAGCCCAGAGGTTGCTGTGCATTCAGAGAAACACACCAAAAAGGGAGAACCTGTCTTTTTGGAGAAACAGCTAGAGCTTGTTTCCATAGTGCAATGGTGAGACTCTCCAATAGGGGAGCTACACAGGGTTGTGAAGACAGCGACCCTTTCATATAGGGTCCACCTAGATTGAAATCCCAGCTCCTCTACTGACTATCTATGTGGCTTTCGAAACTCAACATTGACATTAATAGAAGAAGAGGAGAGGAGCTGGGCTCCAAATTCTAGAATAGGAATTGAGACTCCAAACCACTTCATAATGCTTATGAAACTCCCCGCTTCCCTTGGAAACAGAGTTTCAAGAAAAGAAACCAGGAAAAGCAAGGACCCATGACTGCTCGGGTCTGCAACAGGAGAATGGTTGGTCTGGAAGTCCAAGTGACAATTTTACTTACCTTTCCAGTGAAGATTTGATTTGGGAAAAAGAGAAGGACATGGGAAGTGCATAAATAAATTGGATTTGGATTTCTGGAGTGAAACTGAAGAAAACAAAATTGTGAGCTCTTAGTCAAGATAATACTTAAATCTTAAGTCTGTGTCCAGGGACCAACTGGTCTCAAAAAGAGGACTTGAAGCTTTAAACTGAAATAAAAATAGAAATGGTTGCAGTGATCAGAGAATCTTGTCATGTACACACAAAGAGAGACACACGCTGGCATACACAGGCACCATGACATGGAGCAGATCTTTTCTCTTACAACACAATTGTGCTACCATCACCATTGCTGTTGCTGAACACAGAGCACAGATATGATGTCCTCAGCCCATCTTCTAGAGTATTTTTCTAAAGCCCAAAAACCTTAACTTCTAATAACTCCTTCATTAGATTCCAATGCTTACAGATGTTTTTCCTGCTTTATGTCAAAGCCTAGAAAAACTTGTATCAAAGGTAAACTTTGTGATAACCATTTGCACTGCTATCTAGTAACCAGACATCTTGCAGGTACCCATTTCTAACTTGGAGTCAAATGGAGAGGATCATCCAAATAACCTTAATTCTGAGATAGTTGTCAGGTAATCCTTTGCCAGCCTTTGAATTGTTTTGAGTATAGGTAGGTTGAATTGAAGTTTTCAGGAATCCCATAGAGGAGAAAAATTCAGCCTAAAAATCCAAGGGAAGGGTATAAGTGTTTTAAATGAGAATTTGTCTAGGACCAAGAGAAAAATGCCTAAAGAAATCCATGAAATAATTTCTTATAAAAAGGGAGAAGTTATAGTCCTGGCTGGTGTGCCTCTGTTGGCTAGAGTATCATCCTGAACACCAAAAGGTTGGAGGTTGGATTCCTAGTCAGGGCACATACCTACATTGGAGGTTTAATCCCCAGTCAGGACATGTATGGAAGGCAACCAATCAATGTTTCTCTCTCACATCAATGTTTCTCTTTCTGCCTCTCTCTCTCCCTTCCTCTCTCTCTAAAAAAGCAATCTGAACCCCAGCTCCACCACTTTATAGCAGGGATCTTGTACCTACTAACTAAGCTCTCTATACTATAGTTGTCTCATCCAACAACTATAAGTGTTATTATGGCCACATTTTATAAATGAGGAAACAGAGGATTAAATAATGAAGAATCTCTGGCTCATTTTAGAGTATAACCACTTGTTCAGGATTCTTCCCTAGGAAGATGAACACTAAGCATTCTGGAGAAAGAAACATCCAGACTCTATGGAGGAGTCAGGTAAACAGACTAAAGAGAAAATTACATTTTATTTTCCACATCCAGGAAAGTATGGTAGTCAGTGAAGTCCTATGAGGGAACACCATGGCAGACCCCACTGTGGTTTATTTCCAGCCTGTACACTACTACTCCTTTCTCTCAGAACTACCAGACCAATCACAGAGATGCACCTTCACCCTCCTATTTGACATAAGTAATTGAAAAAAATCTAGACCAATGAGTTTTCCCTAACAGGAGTTTAGAATTGGAGATATTAGTCAATCTCTGCTGTACATTTGAAGTGGGAAGTGATGAGAAACTAAGCTGCAGGTGGCAATATTTGGCCTTATTCACATGCACAAAAGAGAGAGGAATCCATGGATGACAGAGAGGCACAGAAGTGAGACTATGCAACCCTGAAGAAACAGACAGAATAACGCTGGCTCTAGACATTGTTTAAGGTCTTCACTCTAGTCTCTTGTGGGAGATTATATATATTTATATATATATATAAAATTAAATATGCAATATAAATATATATAATTCTATATAATATATAAGTAACATATAATAATTATTATATAATATATAATTATAATATATATATAATTTCTTGTTCCTGGATACTCCTGTGATATTCTTATAGATTCTTGTAAAACTTTACCTTTAGTCTTTAAACCAGCATGGCTGAGTTTGGGGAAATAGTTACTAAAATGCCCATTTTAAATAACCATGTATTGCTATGATAGATATGCTCTCCTCCTGACACACAAAAGAGTCATAATATTACCCACCACGTGTACCATGAATTTTTCCCACATCACCTGGGAGCAAATAAAATCAGCAGAAAATGGACTGCACATCTAGAGATTTTAGAAACCTAAAAAAAATGAAGGAACAGAGAGACAATGGTTATATTTTCATTTTCTTCTTTCTAAATATCATAACTTTATAAGAGAAAGGAGTATACAATATTAAGAAAGGAGAAACTAACACAAGATTCAATCTCCCAACTCATGGATTTGTACAAGCGAATGTCTGAGTCATAGCAAAAGACAGAGGGGATTTTACAAGGATAGAGAAGAAAATGAGATAGTAGATATATCAAATAAGGTGATAAGCAGTATTGTCTAAGAAGAAACCCTCATCTAAAATTACACAACTGGAAACTAAGAAGGCACAAGACTTAACACTGACAGTATTCTCAGATTAAAATAATAGGTAAGAAAGTCCAGATTAAAATATATTGTAATTTTAGAAATATGGCACTGTGAAGGAATTCATAAAAGGCCCATTCTCCCTATTTTTTTAATAACCATGATATTGCCCATCAAATGGGGGAAATCTACATTAATACCAAAAATGTTTGACAAGAATTTTGAGTCTATTTCCCATTCTGAAATAAATACATACTCCTTGTTATAAAATTGGAGAGAATTTAAAGTTGGCAACAACAGCCAGTACAAGCCTAAGGCCCTGCTTCAGAACAAAATACAGATCAAGAGAAGACACTGCCTGTGGCCTGACCTTGGAAAGCCAGTTCAGTGCTTACTCTACCAATAATTGCACAACCAGGACAGGATTGAGAAATCATGCAATGGTGAGCTCATACTTCAGGTCATGAAGCAGTAGTAGCCTATTTCCTCTCATCTGAGAGGCTTAGGGAGAAAATGTACCACAAGGCCTGAGCCTCAACTACTAATCCTACTACTGAAAGTAGTACCCTTCCATTATGATGACAAAAAACGAGGTGTTTTTCTGATCCTCACTCCAAACTGAAGAGAACTTTTTGTCATAAGTCTTATTTCATAACTAAATGCATTTGATAATCTGAGATGACAGAAATAAACCTTTTCAATGAAGCAGACGGAGACTACAAACTTCAGCGGCACCAAGAAGCCAGTATCATTTAACCCTGGCTGGACATAAGGATTATCAATGGACCTTTAAGAATTACCCAACCTCAAATCCAGGACTCTAATATCTTCCATTAGATGAGCACCTGAGTCAGAATTTCACAGCACCTTCTCTTGAAACCTGATCTCTGGAAGCAATTAAACAAACAGGAGAATGCTTCAGAAGGTAATGAGATATATCCATGGCATCTACTTTGCCTGCCTCTACTAGTTTATTTTTGTTTTGTTTTGTTTATTTGTTATATTTATTATTCTACATACTGGTGAAATGATACTGTGTTTGTCTTTCTCTATCTGACTTATTTCAATTAGCATAATAATAACCTCAAGATCCATCCATGTTGTCACAAATGGCAATATTTTGTCTTTTATATGGCTGAGTAGTATTCTATTTTATATATATTGTATACTGCATAATCTTCATTCATCATCAGTAGACACTTAGGTTGTTTATATATTTTAACTATTGTAAATAATGCTGCAATGAACATAGGGGTGCATACGTTTTTTCAACTTAGTGTTTTTGTAGCCTTCAGATACATACTCAGAAGTGAAGAGCTGGATCATATAGTAGTTCTATTTATAATTTTTAATTAAAAATATTTTTTAAAAAGCAATATCTTGTAATTCCCTGTAGTAAATATAGCTCTCATTCTATCATTCAATAAACTCTTATTATCACTTCACTATGAAAAAATTTTATGTGTGGTTCCTCAGTTGGACTATAAATAATTGGAGGGTAAGGCTTATATTTTCTTTCTTTTCTTTTTTTAATTGAATTTATTGTAGTAACACTGGTTAATAAAATTATATAGGTTTCAGATGTGCAATTCTATAATACATCATCTGTATATTGTATTGTATGTTCACCACTCCAGTCAAGTCTCCTTCCATTGACATTTTCCCTCATTATCCCTTTTACCTCCCTTCACCCCCACTTCCCCTTTTGTAGTCACCATACTGTTGCCTGTGTCTGAGTTTTTTTCAATTGCTTAATCCCTTCACTTTTTTCACACAGACTCTATTCCTTTCTCCTCTGATGGGTGTCAGTCTGTTCTCTGTATCTATGAGTCTTTTTCTATTTTATTTGTTAGTGTATTTGTTCATTAGATTCTACATGCAAGTGAAATCATATGGTATTTGTATTCCTCTGACTGGCTCATTTCACATAGCATAACATAGTTTTTACTCTCCAGTTCCATCAATGCTGTCACAAAAGGTAAGATTTCCTTTTTTACGGCAAGTAGCACTCCATTGTGTAAATATACTACAGCTTGTTTATCTACTCACTTACTAATAGGCACATGGGCTGCTTCCATATCTGAGCTATTGTAACTAACACTGCAATGTATGTAGGGGTTCATATATTCTTTCAAATTAGAGTTTTGGGCTCCTTCAGATATATTGCCAGATGTGGAATTGCTGGTTCATCAGGCACTTACATTTTTAAACTTTTCAGCTATCCCCATACAGCTTTCCACAGTGGTTGCACTAATTGGCATTCCTACCAACAGTGCAAGTGGGTTCTCTTTTTTCCACATCTTCTCCAGCACTTGTTGTTTCTTTTTTAAAGTATATTTATTGATTATGCTATTACAGTTGTCCCATTCTTTTTTTCTCCCCTTTCTCCCCCTTTGCCCAGCACCCCCATTATTTCCAGCATCTCCCCCCCCCCCCCGCTTAGTTCCTGTCTATGGATTGTACATATAAGTTTTTTGGCTTCTCCATTTCCTATACTATTCTTAACCTCCCCCGTCTATTTTGTACCTGCCAATTATTGTTCTTATCATCTGTACCATCTCCCCCATTCTCCTGCTTACTCCTCCCTACTGATCTCCCTTTATGTGATCCCCATTTCTGTGATTCTGTCCCTGGTCCAGTTGTTTGCTTAGGGATTTTTTTATTGTTTTTTCTTTTAGGTTCAGTTGTTGATAGTTGTGTGTTTATTGTCTTTTTACCCTTCATAGTTTTTATTTTCTTTTTCTTAATAAATCCCTTTAACATTTCATATAATGAGGGCTTGGTGATGATGAACTCCTTTAACCTGACCTTATCTCAGAAGCACTTTATCTGCCCTTCCATTCTAAATGATAGCTTTGCTGGATAGAGTCATCTTGGAGGTAGGTCCTTGGTTTTCATCACTTTGAATATTTTTCCAGCCCCTTCTAGCCTATAAGATGTCTATTGAGAAATCAGCCTATGGGAGCTCCTCTATAGGTAACTCTGTTCTTTAATCTTTCCGCTTTTGAGATTCTCTCCTATCTTTAGTCTTGGGTAATTTAATTATGGTGTGTCTTGCTGTAGTCCTCTTTGGGTCCAACTTTTTTGGGACTTTCTGAGCTTCTGAGCTTACGTGTCTAGTTCCTTCACCAAATAGGAGAAGTTTTCTTTTGTTATTTTTTCAAATAAGTTTTAAATTTCTTGCTCTTCCTCTTCTGGTATTTCTATGATTTGGATGTTGGAATGTTTAAAGTTGATCTAGATGTTCCTAGACCTTTCCTCATTTTTATGAATTTTTGTTTCTTCATTCTGTTCTTGTAAAGGTTTATTTCTTCCTTTTGATCACTGATCAAAAATCATTGATTTGAGTCCTGGTTTCCTCTCCTTCACTGTTGGCTCCCTTTATATTTTTCTTTATTTCACTTTGTATAGCCTTCACACTTCTTCCTTTATTTTGTGGCTATACTCAATCATTCTTGTTGTGAGCATCCTGATTACCAGTGTTTTGAACTCTGCATCTGATAGGTTGGCTATCTGCTTGCTTAGTTCTTTCTCTGGAGTTTTGATCTGCTCTTTCATTTGGGCCATATTTTTGTGTCTCCACACACCTGTTAGATTGTAAGGGGCAGAGCCTTAGGTATTTGCCAGGGTTACATAATGTAATATGTAAAATACATTACATAAGAAGGCTAAGAAGGAAAAATCATGTGATCATATAAATAAATACAGAAACATTTGACAAAATTCAACACTCATTCATTGTAAAATTTCTCAATAAACCAGGAATGAAAAGGATTTCCTCAACCTATAAATACTATCTACCAAAAAAATCTATAGTTAAGATCATGTTTAATGGTGAGAAATTAGGTGGTTTTCCACTAAGATAAGGTACAGGATAAGAATGCCTCCTCCCACCACTTATATTCTGCTTATACTGAAAGTCTTAGCTAATGCAATAAAACAAGAAATGGAAATTAAAAGTACATGAATTGGGAAGAAAAAATAAAATTGTTTTTCCTTTTATAGGTGATATGATTGTGTATGTAGAAAATCTCAAATAATCAACAAAAAAACTTCTGCAAACTATAAGTGATTATAGCAAGGTTTCAGGATACAAGGTTAATATACAACAATCAATTGCTTCCTTATAAGAGCAATGAATGATTGAAATTTGAAATATAAAACACAGTGCCATATATTACTACATTAGCACCAAAAACTGAGGATAAATCTACCAAGATACTATAAAATCAATATACAGCAAATATAAGGAAAACTATAAAACTCTGAAGAAAGAAATCAAGGAAGATTTAAATAAATGGAAATATATTCAATGTTCACAGATAAGAAGATACAATATTGCTAAGATGTCAGTTTTTCCCAAACTGATCTACGAATGTAATGTAATTTCAACCAAAAGACAAGCAAGTTGTTTTGTGAAAATCAACAAAGAGATCCTTAGGTTTGTATAAAAAGGCAAAGGACCCAAAATAGCCAACATTACTCAACTTGAAGACATACTATAAAGCTATAGTAGTCAAGAAAACTTGGCTACTGGTATTGGTGAAAGATAAAACAAATATATCAGTGGAACAAAATAAACAGAATAGATCCCAGAAAACACACACACACCCACACAGACAACAATCAACTGATCTTTGACATGGGAGGAAAGACAATTCAATGGGGAAAGATAGTTTTTCAACAAGTGGTGCTGAAGCAACTAGACATACACATGCAAAAAATTTAATCTAGTACTTTTTACATAAATTAACTCAAAGTTGATTACATGCCTGAATATATAGCACAAAACTCTACAACTACCAGAAAATAACATGAAAATATCCAGGTGACCTTAAATTTGGTGATGACTTTGTATTTTAAATACCAAGTGCACAAATCATGAAAGAAAAAGCTTATGTGTTGAAGTTCATTGAAATTAATAATATACTCTGCAGAAGAATAAAAAAACTTGTCATAGACTGGGAAAAATATTGCAAAATACATATCTGATAAAAAGAGTTACATCTAAAATATACAAAGAACTCTCAAAACCCCAACAATAAGAAAACTACTTTATTAAAAAATGGGCAAAGAACCTGAAAAGACATATGAGCAAAGGAGATAGAAACATGACAAACAAGCATACAAAAATTCTTAATCATTAGGTAAGTGAAAATTAAAGTAACAGTGATATGCTACTACACACTATTAAAATAGCAAAAATATTTTAAATGACAATAGCATATAGTGGTGATGATGTAGGAAAGAAACAGAAATTCATCTTCATTATGAGGTGAATACAAAATGGTATAACCTCTTTGGAAGACAGATTGGCAATTTGGCACTTGCACAGTTAAGTATTCACTCAAAGGAGTTGAAAACGTAGGTCAACACAAAAACCTGAACATGAACCTTTTCTGGTACTTTTGTCTTTAATTGCCAAAAATCTGAAGCAACCACAATGTCCTTCAAGAGGTAAATGGATAAACAAACTATGGTATGGTTACACAATTAAATATATTATTCAGAGATTAAAGGAAATGAGCTATCAACACAAAAAGACATGGTAGAGCCTTACTTGAATAGTGCTTAATGAAAGAAGCTATTCTGCAAAGAGTATACATATGTATGTTTCCAACTATATGGCATTCTGGAAAAGACAAAATTATAAGTATTGTAAAAAGATCAATGGTTGCTAAGAGTTTAGAAAAAGAAGAGGAAGGATGAATAGATTGAGCACAGGGGTCTTTAGGGCAGTGAATCTATTCTGTATGATACTATAATGGTGAAAAATGACATTATTCATTTGCCAAAACCTATACAATCTATAACACAGTGAACCTTATATAATCTATGGGTTTTATTTAATAATAATGTATCAATATTGGCCCATAAATTTAAACAAAGGTATCACATTAATGTAAGATGTTAAGAAATGGGGAATCTGCTCATTGAGGACTCTGCATTATCTGCTCAATTTTCTGTGAACTTAAAACTGTTATGAAAAATAAATTTAATTAATCCTTAAAAAAAACAGACAAACCACAGACAAGGAGACAAATTGTAAGTAACATATTTAATAAAGAAATTGAATCCAGATGATATAAAAAACTCTCAAAACCAAATAGCATGATAAAAAGAGGAAGAGATATTTAAACAGACAAGTCACTAAAACAGATATTCAGATGGCAAAAATAAACATGAAAAGATGCTCAACCTTATACATCATTAGGGAAATTTGAACTAAAGCAACAATGAAATGCCACTATATACCTATTAAAATGGCTAATATTAACGCCCCCCCCCCAAAAAAAAAGACAATTCTAAATTCTGGAGAGAATATAAAGCAACTAGAACAATTCATACACTGTTAGTGGGAATCCACACCCACTTAGAAAATGGTTTGACCATTTATGTTAAAGTGAAACACACATTTGGTGTACAACCTTGCAGTACCATTCCTAGATATTTACCCAGCTGAAATTAAAACATGTTCACAGGAAAACTGGAGACAAATGTTTAAAGTGGTTTTTTCATAATCACCAATTGCAAGAAACACTCAAATGTCTTTCAACAGGCAAATGGATAAACAAGCTGTGGTTCATTAAAAAATGGAATGCAACTCAGCAATGACAGGGAAAAAAAACTACTAGTAAACACAGCATGGATAAAGCTCAAGTATATTATGCTAAGTGATAAAAGTCAGACAGAGAAATTTATACACCATATAATTATATTTACATGACTTCTTTAAAATCATAAATAAGGGCCCTAGCTGGTGTAGCTCAGTGGATTGAGCACAGGCTGGGAACCAAAGTGTCCCAGGTTCGATTCCCAGCCAGGGTACATTTCTGGGCTGCAGGCCATAACCCCCAGCAACCGCACATTGATGTTTCTTTCTCTCTCTCTCTATCTCCCTCCCTTCCCTCTCTAAAAAAATAAATAAATAAAATATTTTTTTAAAAATCATAAATAAAAGGACAGAAAACAGGTTAGTGGTTGACAGGATGTAGAGGTATGAAAGAAATACAAAGGTCCTTAGATAACTTTTTCAAGTGATAGAAATGTTCTGTGTCTTGATTTTATTCATGAATATATGGATATGTGCATTCATCAAAACTCACAGAAGTTTATACCGAAGAGTTTGAATTTAATGTACAGACATTATACCTCAATAAACCCGACTTTTAAAAATATGCTCAGTCAAATTTTCAAGAAAGCTACATTCTCTGCTGGACAGCAAGCAGTTTTTTTTACAGGGACCTTAAGTGGCACATCTCCATATTTACCATTGTCCATCCCTCACACCCCAGATTTATTTGTCCATACATGTTCAGGAAGCACTACCTCTAGGGCTCTGATGAGCCTCTCTTCTTAAGATGAAACATCAAAAAGGGAGGATAGTGGGATGAACTACATAGTCCATTGCTAGATGTGATCTTAATGTGACAATTGATACTCATTAGCTCCCATCTCTAATATAAATTTAAATGTTTTTCATTCTCAGCTATCACTCATCCCTGTCCTTTTATAGCAGAAGTTTTAACTTTTCTCACTGATCAATGCCAATTATGAGATGATGACTTCCCTTCCTTCCTGTTGATTTCTGGACATAAGGAACCCAGAGGGTCCAGACAGGCATTCATAGTATTTAGCTCACATGGACCCTTACTGGTGAACAGGTACACCTTTGGGGAACCAAGCCCTCTAATCCCTCCAATCTTAGAATTGCATATGCAAAGCACAAATTCCTCCAGTGAGTCACTGGAAATGAAATTAATTAGGGCTACTCCTTTCTACCCTTTGTTCCCCAGGTTTATATGCGGTCTATCCAGAAAGTCCAACCATAGTTAATATAATGAGAACAGTGTGTATAACATGATATAACCTGGCAGCCAAGGAGAGTGGACTGGAATGCACATGAACAATTATGACTTCACTGTACTAGTCAGTGAAAGTGGTAGACACCATTGAGTGGGCATGTGTACTGTGTAGCCCCTGCATTAAAAATGCCTGAGCAAGTAGAGCAATTTGTTTGCATCAAATTTTGCATTAAGCTTGAATGTTTCTCCATAGAAACTACTCAGATGATTCAGGAGGACACAGCTATGGACATTGGTGATTGGCAACTTCATAACAACAACAGACCCATTCATGCATCATGTCTTGTACAGAGATTTTTTTGTGAAACATCAAATCACCCAGGGACTTACCCCTACAGCCCAGATTTGGTGCCCTGTGACTTCTGTATTTTCCCAAAACTAAAATCACCTTTGAAAGGCAAGATATTTCACACCTTCAGTGAGATTCAGGAAAATACCATGGGGCAGCTGATGGCGATTGGTAGCACTGTGTGATGTCCCAAGGTGCCTACTTTGAAGGGGACTGAGGCATCATTGTCCTATGTACAATGTTCCTTGTATCTTGTATCTTCTTCAGTAAATGTCTCTATTTTTCATATTACATGGCTAGATACCTTCTAGACAGACTGGTCCTATTATGGATACAAAATCACATAAAAGTCTGTGTCTCAGTGCATTTCTGGATGACAGCAACCCACCTGTGCAAAGTATTGCTCTTAAACTGGTGCTTCAGCTATGTCTTCAGCAAACTATCCCAAAACTCTATCCAGCTAGCAGCTTCTGAATAGTGAGGTATATAATACAACCAGTGAATTTCATGGTCATGTGTCCATATCCACAGCTCCTTCACTATAAAGTTGGTTTCCTGGTCAGACACTATGGTGTATGGAATTCTATGGATTAAGGTTCTAGCTGAAGTCCATTGTTAGAAATGTGAACCTATAGTCAGAATATGTATTCATTCCTGGAACAATAAATTTCTGGGCCTTCTAAAACAGAAGGGACTAATATAGACAATTTGCCACTGAAAAGACAATTGATTTCCTCAAGGAATAATGCTATCATAGGTGCAAAGCATAAGTCTCTATTTCTGGCTGACAGGACACTCAGAGAAGACAGTAACTACATTGGCCATGTTGAGTCTAATTCCAAGATGCTGGGACCTTCTATAACCTCTATCTCTCTGCTCCTGTGGCCATTTCATTGTATCTATTGTGCAAGCACTGTGGTGGCCACTAACAAAACTAGCATCAGCTGGCTGAGTAATTTTGTCTAATTGGTGGCTTAGTGCCTCTTCCATGGTATATTATTGTATTCTAAAGCAGAGCTATGGTGAGATTTGTGTCTTGTAGTATCAATGTCAGTTCAGACTCTTTCCTAAAATTCCTCAAAATGGTTGTGAGTTTTTCCCCTTCCCCAGTGTATATTCACTTAAGCAAATGGCCATCAGCCTGTTGGGAAGGATATATGATTGAGTACAGTGCCCATTTGTAGTGTTACACTATCCTTCCCCTAGTGGTCTGATGATCTCTTCAACAAAGAGATCACAGGTCTAAAATGTGGTGCACAGACAAAACCAAAGGTGGGATAGAATCAAGGGTGGGAAGCAGGGATGGCTGGGGTGGGGAAGGAATGGTGGGGGATAATGGAGACAATTGTACTTGAACAATAAAAATAAATAATTTTTTAAAATTAAAAATAAAAAAACAAAAAATAAAAATAAACAAAATAAAATACAATGCAGGTCAAGAGACTGAGAAAAACATTGAACTTTTTATTTTACTGACTAGTCTCCTGCTTCTCCATTCTTGTTTGGTTTGTTTTTTGTTTGTTTGTTTGGGGGGGTTGTTTGTTTGTTTGTGTTTTGGTTATAGAGGTTAAGCAGTACCCTCTTTGGCTACCCAACTATTTTGGTTCTAAACATACCATGTTCTATTAACCACATTCATATCTTTTTGCAAGTCAATTCCTCTTAGCTGCCCCTCTAAACTTGCCATATGTTAATTGCAGGCCCCCAAGTCCACCCATATACACCCAACTTCCTAGAGTTAAGTACCACTGAGTGGTGAGGTATATAATACAACCAGTGAATTCCATGGTTATGGGTCCATATCCACAGCTCCTTCACTGTAAAGTTTGTTTCCTGGTCAGACACTATGGTGTATGGGATTCCATGGATAATGGTTCTGGCTGAAGTCCATTTGTGGGACAAAAAAAGGCTATCATATCCATGACTATTAATGAGCTGAACCCTGTGACAGCCTCTCCAACTATTAGCTTCAGCTTGCAGAAGAGAGCTATATCTGCACTTCTTGGTACCTGCACTCCTGGTGACTTTAGTGAATGAGTGCCACAGGCTTTCTTGTAGAACATAATCCTCTGGTGTTTTTACCCAGATCAATTAGCCTCAGATAATATATCTATTTCAGCACACCCACTTCCTGATCCTTTTAATCCATTCCTATATCACCTGCCACAGTAATTCAGGTATTTCAATGTCATTCAATGTTAGCTGTTGCTTTTTCCAGACTTTTTAGGATCACCTTAATAGCACATTTGCACAAACCCCTACATTTCTTCCAGGGTATTGAATCCTGTATCCCTTATCCAGTATTATGTTCTGACTCCTTTAACTGAGCACATTTAGAGCTTAGTCTCACAGATACTTGCCCAATCCCTGGTTAGGTGATTCAATTCTCCTAGACATAGATGCTTTCCTTCTTTTGAGGCTCAGCACATCCCCTGCTGGATTATGGTGTAATCCAATGTTGGTTATAAGCCTGACAGCTGGAGAGAAAGTAGGTTGTCTCTTGAGACTGTAACTACTGCCTTGTGGAAGAAAAAGCTCTATATTCCCATCCCACATTGGGGTACCATGTAGTATCACCTAATAGAGGGTTGGAGAACTTCTACAACCTCAGAAGATTTATAGAAGTCTGGAGAAGCAAATTCTTTAGGGGATTCCATATAGATTGTCCTCATCCATGTGTCAGAGTCCTAGGTATTTTCCATCAAAGACCTGACTTCAGCATAAAAACCTGACTTGGTTGAGCATTCAACCACCTTTGAAATATAATCACTCTAATAGATCTTGTGTTGATATTCAGAACTTTCTTTGTTCACTGCATGAAATAAACTTTTTGTTTGCAACCAGAGAGACTGTCTGACTCTAACACTCAAAATATTCAATTGCTAGTTAATTGCTCTCGGCCTTTCATTTTCTATCTATAGGGTGTCAATGAAACACAGTAACAACTATTCAATTCCATCATCCTGATGTTTTTCATTCTTCCCATGTATTTCAAACACTAAAATTATCATACTGATCAGTGCATTCTCGTGCACTGCAGTATTCTCCCAAGTTACTACATTGAAGTATTGGCAGTTGGGCCATCTATTTGTGCTAGATTCTGTCCATGGTCCATTGATGACCTGGATGAAGTCATTGCCAGCTGGACAATGATCTGTTCACAAAACTCTATCTTACTTGGTGTTATCTTGGAACCACAGGGCCAGTTAGAGCTCTCTAAGAAGCAGACACTGAGCTGGATATATAAATTCAAAATATTAGTTGGTTAATAACACATGTGAAAAAGGCAAAGTGAATGAGCAGAATTGGGCTAGAGGAAAAGTCAGATGGCAATGCCAATGTGGAAAATTCTTTGCTAGCTTAACAGGGAGCCCTAGAGCAAAGACTGTACACTGAAGGCTTAGCATATGGAGCAGAAATTTCTAGGCCCTTATACAACTGCTTTGCTCAGTCATTGGCTGAAGGCTAATCCAAGACAAGCATGACCTCAAATACCACCGCCTGCTTCAGTCATTGGCTGGGCTCCCCTGAGAAGAATGTGACCTCAATTCGAAAGCTGTGGTGGAGCCTGAAGGAGCTGATAGCTGGAGGCTGTCCACTAATTGCACTCCTCACAGATAGGCAGTGAGTCCTTCTTCTAAAGGAATCTGAGCATCACATCTCTGCGTCTACCATAGCCAAGAATATCACCCCCAAACTGTAAAAAGATGAATAAAGTTGGAGGACTTAGAACACTGATCATCTTATAATATAGACTTACCATATGCTGTAAAATAGGAGAATGTGGTATAGAAATAATAACAGACAAATACATTAACAAATAGAATCGAGTAGAGTAGAACCACACTAATACTCTGAATTAATTTTTGAAAAAAGCACCAATTTATTGTGGAGAAGAAAGGAAAATCTTTTCAACACATGCTATATTAATTAAGAAGAAAATAAAACCTTAATCTTTACCTTACATCATACACAAACAAATTATTTTGAAATATATCAAAAGCTTAAACTTAACACCTAAACTCACAAAGCTTCTGGAATAAAAAGCATAAAAGAATGTTTTTGTAACTTGGGAAAGGCAAATACTGGGTTGGTCAAAAAGTTCCTTCTGTTTTTTCTGTAAGCTGGCTCTAGTAGCACTTAGATGTCTTTAACTTCATTCAAAACAATTTTGTTAAATTGTATTGTGACAGCTGTCATATCAGCATGATTTTAAAAAACTTATCAGAATTGGTGAGTTTTTGTGTAGCCATTTTAATATTGAAGATGGAAGGAAACGTGCAACATTTTCACAATATTATGCCTTGTTATTTCAAGAAAGGTAAAAATGCAAGTGAAACACAGACAAAAATATTTTTGCAGTGTATGGAGAAGTTTTTATAACTGATCAAATGTGTCAAAAGTGGTGTGTGAAGTTTCATGCTGGAGGCTTCTTGCTGGACAATGCTCCACAGTCAGGTAGACCAGTTGAAGTTAGTAGTGATCAAATTGAGACATTAATTGAGAACAATAAATGTTATACCACACAGGAGATAGCCAACATACTCATAATATCCAAATCAATACTTATTGGTGAAAATGAAAATGTGTCTTTTATTTCACAGGAAAAATAAACAGACTTTTTGGCCAACCCAATATGTCTTATACAGGACTCAGGAGGCAATAAACATAAAAGGAAAAATTGATAAATTAGACTATGCCAAAATTTAAAGTTTCTGATCATAAAAAACACTGTAAAAAGGGCAGCCTTATTGCAAGAAATATGCTTTATAAATACTTTATAGCCAGTATGTTTATGTGTGTGTATATATACTATGTTTACATATATATCTTATTTTATCTATCATATGTAATATATATCATATAGCATATGCATATATGCAAAATAAAGTGACAACATATGTAACTATAATATATCTAATAAATATATATCAGTAAAAGAAAATATGTGAATAGCCAATAAAAACAACACATATTAAAGGTTAAAATTTTTAAAAAGTAACAACACTGAATGTTGGCCAGGATGTGGAGCAACCAGAACTTTCAAATATTGCTGGAGGCATGATAAACACCTTGTAAAACAGCTTGGCAGTTTCTTTCAAAGTTAAACACACACCTACTCTATAACCTAACTATTCTACTGCTAGGTATACTAATTCAAGAAAAAATGAAAACATACATTCACAGTTAGACTTGTATAAGAATGTACTTAGTAACAACTTTATTCATAATAGCTAAGCACTGGAAACCATCTGAATATCTAGCAAAATTACAATGGATAGTCCAATTGGGCTTATTCATACCAGGAAAAAGAACAAACTACTGTTAGATTCAACAACATGTATGGATCTCCAAAATACTACGCTGAGCAAAAAAAATCCAGACTTTGATCGAGGTCTGAGTGTGTACCCAGATTTGTCCCCACCCTGTCATGTGTCCCAGGAATGCAGTAAGCACTGCACTGAGTCTACACTGAAAACACCTCCAATGACAGAGGTTTACTACACAGCATGTGAAGTTGCTGGATTAGCCACAGTGTTCTGAGGTTTCACATCCTTAAATATAAGAACTTAAAATTTCTTCTTGTAGTTCACCTAGAATTTATCCTCCCCAAGAAGGTGAATTTTTATGGGATCTGAGGCCTACCACTCCACCAGAAACCACATAATTTTAGCCTAGCCATCATCCCAGAGGTGAAGGGCTTGCCTTCCTCTCATCCTATGTATGTTTTCATGTGTGTCTATTGTATACATGCTTAGTCCCAGACTCAACTAGCTGACCCAATATAACACAGCTAATCTCATAGTAAGTCGTGCAAATGGCTCCATACAGCACTTCCATAAAACTGACCTTGTACTGGTCAGGTGGGCCCTTGGATTCATGGACACTCCCCTCCTGCTACCCTCAAGTTTCCTCCCTGAGGTTATAACTAATCCCAAGGACTCAGAGGGACTGCAGGGAATAGATAAGTTGGCTCAATGATCAAAAATCGAGAAAATGGATCTGAAAAACCCATAATATACCCTGAGCTCAACAAAAAAGACACTTATTTCATTTGCTCCAGGTTGCTAAATAATTGCAGGATGTTCTACCAGTTACCTGGGCCAAGAGCCTTGAATTTTGTCAACCTTTTAGTCCTTCTAGTGAACATCTAAGTACAGGAGTATTCCATCCCCAAGTATCCACCTCCTGATGCTGGCACTGGATAGAGATGAAGCTTTTCTCACATTCCAGTGCACCTAACAGAAAGAGACCTGGTCTCATGCTTAAATTTCAGAGAGTGTCTACAATTGGTAGCACTTTCCCATATACTTTTGCCCATGGAAGATAAAGACTGCAGTAAATTGTGAATTCCATTTGTGGGTCATAGGTGGACTTGTCTCAGTGTGGGTAGCAAGAATTGCACAGGCTTTAGTGTTGTCTATCTTAGATTTTATTCATGGCTGTGCCTTGTGCCAGCTGCATAACTTTGGGCAAGGTAGGTATTCTCTCTGGTTATTAGAAGGATAAAAACAATGACACCTACTCAGGCACTTTAAGGATTACTTGCAATAACAGTATGTACAACTGTCCTATCAGGAAGCCTGGCATCAGCAAATGCTAACTACCAGTAAATTTTCCTCCCCTATTGCACTTTCTTCTCTCTTTTCATAGGTCTGAGTTGAAATCAGTCTAATTTTATATCCCTGTTATCTTGACAACAGAAAAAAAATTCTAAGAATTAGCATGTACTAGGCACACTTGATGCTCTGTACCAGAGGGTTTCTTCATGGACATCCACAACTACAGCTTGGGGTGTGCAAAACTGCCCAGGCCCCTTCCCATCTGACATGGAAGAATTCTTCCCAAGATGCATTACATTGACACACAGCATGCTCAGGGTAGCATGGCCATGAGATCAGTGCCATCGATGGGCAAGAATGAATGATAAGATTTCATTAACTCTGATGTTGAGTGGAGAAAAACTCCTGAAATGTTGTACTCCTATCTGCCAAGGACAGAAGAGCCATGGGCTGACTCTGAATGCCTGCCCTACTTTGCTCATGCAAAACAGATTATCAGCAAAGCAAGAGAATATGTTCCATGCTTGACATGTTGATAAGAGTGAGGAATTTGGGGGACACAAGAAGAAAAATGAGAAATATTTGGCAGTGAGAGGAGAGCACCCTCAACTTCCTTACATTTTGTTCTTCATTCCAGCTATGCTATGTCTGCCCTGCTAGCCACCGACTCTCTTCTCTTTTTAACTACAGCTGTACTTCTCTTAGCAAGGGTCAGAAAACTGTTGCCCATAGGCCAAATTCACCCTGTCATCTGATTTGTGTGAATAAAGTTTTATTGGAACACACCCAAGTCCATTTGTTTCTGTGTTCTTCATGCCTGACTTTGTACTACCATGACAGAGCTGAGTAGGTGCTACAGAGACTTTATGACCTGCAAAGCCTAAAATATTTACTATCTGGCCCTTTAAAAGAAGATATTTGCTGACCACTGTCCTTTAGGACACAAGCTAAACCTAACCTGTACTCCACGGAACACTATAATCCCAGGAGTTGAATGAGTATAACATGTATTCTTTTAAGTCTCAAAATTTAATGACTTTAGAGCTCTGTGGATTATGCACCTAAGTTTCTAGAAGAATTCACAGAAATCATATTATGCTTATATATACCATGAATCTCTAAAGGAATGGATGTTTTAGCCTGGAAGTGTTAGCCTGATTTTGAAAAGAAAATATGCCTGAGGCAGAGGCCTTCTGTGCTATTACTTTATTAAGAAGTGCAAACTCAGGGAGTGTGACAGAGGGAAAAAGCAAGAAAAACAAAGAGAAAAATCAGACTGCATTGAAGCAGGCTGCCACCAGGCAGGGATGATATTGGCTTCTGGGTACTCTGTGCCTCAGGATTATCCACAGTGAGGAGAAAAATTTACCCATCACCCTGTGTGGACTTAGAGTAAGAACCCATGATGGCAGCAGGCAATGTAAGGCATAGGTGCATGTTTTCAAGGAGGCACCATAGAAGTCCATGCAGAGCTATTGGCCAAAGATGCAGCTAGAACAGAAGAGGGATGAGTCGTGGCTGATGTGGCTCTGTTGGTTTTGCATCATTCTGCAAAGCAAAAAGTTGTTGGTTTGATTCCTGGTCAGGGGACATGCTTGGATTGTAGGTCCAGTCCCGGGTTGGGGAGTGTGGGAGAGGCAACTGATTGATGTTTCCCTCTCTTTCTCCCTCCTTTCCTGTATCTTTAAAATTAAATCTAATATAAAATATTTTTTAAAAAGAAAGATAAAGCAGAAAATATCTGAAATTCTGATATCAGGGAACATAGAATGCTGAGTTTCCCAAAGCTATTTGATCATGGAATCATTTCTTTCATCAGTGTCCAGTTCACATGTCAAGGGCACCTGCATTCTTCACAATGGTCTCCAGATTTGCCAGACTACACCTGCTGTCTGCACTTCCACATCTCCCACACAGCTTATGGATTGAAATCTGCCATTCACAAAACCACTGACCCCTCCTGAACACCTTCCAAGCCATTGACCTCTTCCCAACACCCATCTGCCACCTAGAGAGGTAACCAAATATTGTGAAAAGGGCACAAACATACCTTGGGGTCAAAGACCCAAGTTTAAAAACCATCTCTCTACTCACCAGCCAGGGGAGCTCTGTCAGGTAGCTGAAGTTTTGTGAGCTTCAGTTTCCAGAAATTTAGAAAGAGACTGACAGCACAGAATAACATGAGGAATTACGAGGTAATGCATGAAAAGGGCCCTGCTGACAATAGTTACACAATGCATTGTTATTATTACTGTTGTTGTTGTTATTATTACTGAATCATTTGAAATTGTTCGTCTTGTTTATGCATGAGTTCCTCTCTTACCTGTTTTTCTGTTGTCTTCTCCTAGTTCACCCTCATCCTTTTTTCCCCATCTTTCCAAGTCACCTTCTGCTGTGGACTGAATTATGTCCTCCCAAAATTCATATGTTGAAGCCCTTGCCAGCAAAGTGACTGTGTTAGAGATAGGCTTTCATGGAAGTAATTAAACTAAGTGAGGTCATATAATTTGACCTTGATCCAACAGGGTTAGTATCCTTATAAGAAGAGACACCAGAACTCTCTCTCTCCAAGGAGAGGCCATGTGAGGACACAGCAAGAGATGACCATTTACAAATTGTGATGGGGTTCCCACCAGAAACCATCCCTACCAGACACTGATCTTGGTCTTTCAGCCTCCAGAATTACAAAGAATAAATTTCTATTGTTTAAGCCAATCAATGTGTGGTACTTTGTTATGACAGCCCTGGCACACTAATATACCTTCCCTACCTACTTTTCCTGCTTTGAACTGGAGGAACCTCTGGATAATAATGCCTCACTCCTCTCCACTCTCTCTTTCCACATCCTCTTAACTTTACCTGTGACTCATAAATCCATATCTCCAGTTCTGACCACCATGCTGAGCACTTAGAACCAAATTTTGAAAGCTCTGTTTGATATCTCCATTTGGATGTCCCACTGGCATAACAAACTCATCATATCTAAAATCAAACTCATCACATTCTCCTTGAGAGCTCTTCTCCATCTTATGTGGAACAAGGAAACACATGAAGAGAAGTAGACACAAGGATCAAAACAGAGACAGGCAGCTAAAATTAGAGATAGCATTTAAAGATTGATTTCTATGTGCCAGATGCTACACAAAATCATTTACATAGATCAGTTGGTTAAATCTGAGAAATTACTTCCATTTTACAGATAAAGAAATTGAGGAAAGCTTAAACAACTTGCCTGGGATCACAGAATCAGTAAGTAATAAAGCAAGTTTGGAAACCAGGAAATCAAACTCTAGAGCAGAGATTTTCAACCTTTTTCATCTCACAACAAACATACACTAATTACTTAGTCCCAACCAGTGTGGCTCAGTTGGCTGGGCATTGTCCTGCAGAGTAAAGAGTCACTTGTTCACTTCCCAGTTGGAACAACTGCCTGAATTTCAGACCAATCCTCCTTTGGAGACATGCAGACACCAACCTATTGATGTTTCTCTCCCTCTTTTTCTCCCTCACTCTCCTCTTGCTTTTTTTAAAATAAATAAAATCTTTAATAAAAAGAAATATCAGAATTCTGACCAAGATGGAGGCCTAGGTAGATACACTTTGCTTCCTCACACAAACTAAAGAAGGATAACAACAAATTTAAAAACAAAAACAACCAGAACTGCCAGAAAATCAAACTGTATGGAAGTCTGACAACCAAGGAGTTAAAGAAGAAAAAATTGTTCAGACTGGTATGAAGGGTGGAGAGAGGCAGCTAGGGTGGTGAGGATGTGTGGCAAGATGGTGGCTGGTGGACTGGATGGCAAGACAGCAGCTGGTAGACCAGGTGGACCCATATTGGCATTCAGATAAGCTGGCAGGAACAACTGGGGAGCGAGACAGACCACATAACCCAAGGTTCCACCATGGGAAAATAGAGCCTCAAAGCCTCTGGCACTAAAAACCTATGGGAGCTGGGATTGTGGGAGAAACTCCCAGCCTCACAGAAGAGTCCATTGGAGGGGTCCACAGGGTCCTAGAATGTACAAAACCCAACCCACTTTGGATTCAACACCAGAAATGTGAAATTTGCTTGTGGGTAGTGGGGTAAGTGACTGAAAACCAAGAGATGAGCAAGCTGCATTGTTCCCTCTCTGACCCCTTCCCCACATACAGTGCCACAACACATCAAAGTGGGTTACCCCACCCTGGCTAATACTTAGGGCTCCATCCCTTACAACATAACAGGTGCACAGAGACAAAGAAATATGGCCTAAATGAAAAAAAACAGATCAAAAAACTCCAGGAAAAGAACTAAGCAACAAGGAGATAGACAACCTATCAGACAGAATTCAAAACACTGGTAATCAGGATGCTCACAGAAATGATTGAGTATAACCACACAATAAAGGAAGAAGTGAAGGGTATACAAAGTGAAATAAAAGAAAATGTACAGGGAACCAACAGTGAAGGGAAAGAACCCAAACTCAAATCAATGATTTGGAACAAAAGGAAGAAATTAACCTTCAACCAGAACAGAAGAAACGAGAATTCAAAAAATTTAGGAGGGGCTTAGGAACTTCTGTGACAACTTTAAATATTTCAACATATGAATCATAGGGGTTCCAGAAAGAGAAGAGGAAGAGCAGAAATTTAAAACTTATTTGAAAAATTAATGAAGGAAAACTTCTTAAATCTGGTGAAGGAACTAGACATGAAAGTCCAGGAAGCTCAGAGTCCCAAAGAAGTTAGACCCAAGGAGGAACACACCAAGACACATCATAATTAAATTGCCCAAGATTAAAGATAAGGGGGAAAACCTTAAAAGCAGCAAAGAAAGAGTTACCTACAAGGATTTCCCATAAAACTATCAGTTGATTTCTCCAAATAAAACTTACAGGGCCTGGAAAGAAGTACTTCAAAGTGATGAAAGCAAGACCGACATCTAATATTACTCTATCCAGGAAAACTGTCATTCAGAATGCTGTGAAAAACAAACACCATATGATCTCATCTAGAAGTAGAACATAGTTAACAAAACAAACAAGAAAAATAGAACCAGAAACATAGAAATAAAGAACAAACTGTCAGTGACCAGGGGAAAGATGGGGAAGGGTCAAGTCAAGGAACATGTATAAAAGACCCATGGACAAAGACAATGTGGGAAAGGAGGACTAAATGTGGGAGATGGGAAGGAGGTAGGGCAGGGCAGAGTAATGGAGGAGAAATGGGGACAATTTTAACTGAATAACAATAAAAAAAGAAGTGAAAACTGGTAGTTACAAAATAGTCATGGACATGTAAACTATAGCATAGGAAAATAGGCAACAATACCTTTGATTACTATGGTGTTAGATGGGTACTAGATTTATCAAGGTGTATCTTCAAAAGTTATATAAATATCTGATCACTATGTTGTACACCTGAAACTGATATAATACTGTATATCAATCTATAATTTAAAAATAAATACTATTTAAAATTTTAAAAAAGAATGGAAGGTAGATAAATGCTTCCAGATAAGGTAAATTTAAAGGAGTTCATCATCAGTAAGCCCTTATTATATGAAATGTTAAAAGGACTTATCTAAGAAAAAGATCAAACTATGAACAGTAAAATGACAACAAACACAATTATCAACAAACTGAATCTAAAACAAAGCAAACCAAGCAAATAAGTAGAACAGGAACAGTATCACAGAACTGAAAATCACATGGAGAGTTGTCAGCAGGGAGGAGGGGAGAATAGGGGAAAAGGTACAGGGAATAAAAAGCATACTTGCCAGGTACAAAATAGACAGGGGAGGTAGAATAGTATAGGAAATGCAGAAGCCAAAGAACTTATATGTATGACCCATGGACATGAATTAAGGTGGGTTGGGGGCAGAATACTGAGGGAATGGAGGTACCGGGTACAGTGGGAAAAAGGGAAGAAAAAAATGGGACAATTGTAATAGCATAACCAGTAAAATGTTTAGCCCTAGAAAAAAAGAAATATCAGAAAAGTATTTAAACATCTTTAAAAATAAACCAACTACTAAAATTCTGCAGCACACAAAAATAAATATTATATTTTTTGCCAGTGTGAACCACACTGGATGGTTATTGTTGCACTGACTGTTGTCATTACTTTACTTGACAATCTAAGAGAAAAGAGGTCAGTGCCCTTGAATAAATAGTCAGTTATTGCATGTTTTAAAAACACTTGCAGCACACCAGTGTATCACAGCATAATGGTTGAATATCACTGCTGTAGAGCGTCACTTCAGCCAGGCCACTGGACTTTGCTCAGCCAACCTTCTCTCTTCTACCTGGGTAACACCATCCCACCCATTCCTAGCTATGCTCCTGACAGGCAAGAGAATAACACATGTTCGCACTTTCATTGCCTTTCTTCACCATTCACATCTTGCTCTGCATCACCACCAATTTTACCAACACTATTTCCATGTACCTAAAACAGTCATACTTCTCTTAAAAACTGGGCATGTGTCAGAGTATATGTGAAACTTCCTTCATCCCTCCAGACAAAATTCATCACATCTTCCTGTGCTCCCTCCCAGCATATTTTAATTTATATTGCTATCAAGTACCATCCCTTAGTATGACAGTGGGTTCTGTTTGCCCTGCTAAAGCACTAGCTCTGGACAGCAGGGACCTGGTTAGTTCATCTTGGTGTGCTACACACATAACAAAGTGCCTGCCAACAAAGTAGGAGGTCATTAAGTGGCTGTAACTGAGAGTGATTCAGCCACAAACCTAAAAATGCTTTGGCCACTGAAATCAGTGGGTGAAAAGGAGCTGGGAGCTGACAAGAACCTGTGATCATGATGAGGAAACAAAAGGGTACACATGGGAAACTCACAAGAGGGGAAACTTTTGTAAAGGGGAAGAAATTATACCCCACCTATTTTCACAGATTCATGACACCAAACAAGGCAGAAAGGTTCCAGCTCCCTGGTCCAGATCCCTTCTAAAAGCAAAGAGGATTTTGCCATTGGGGAAGCGTAACTGTAGAGGTTAATGTCCTTCCACATGATTAGGTGGCTGAGTGGTGAGGTGAGTATGGTTGGATAAGGGCACTGTCTGCTTAAAAAACATTTGCATGCCCCCAAAATTTCCACATCACAGAGATATAGCACAGAAACACATGTGTATTCCTCAAAGGCTTAAGAATATGTAGCTGACTTCTGGCCAAGATGAAGGTGTGGGTAGACATACTGTGCCTCCTCTCACACCAAAAGAAGGACAACAAATTTAAAACAAAAACAACCAGAACTGACAGAAAATTGAACTGTATCAAAGTCTGAACAACCAAGGACTTAAAGAAGAAATATTCATCACAGGCAGCAGCTTTTGGACTGGGTGGTTCCACATCACTTGCAGATAAACAGGGAGAAACAACTTGGGAGTGAGATAGACTGCACAACCAAGGTTCCATTGTAGGGAACTAAAGCCTCAAAACCTCTGACCAAAAATCCTCTGAGGGTTGCGGTGGTGGGAGAAACTCCAGCCTCACAGGAGAGTTCATTGGAGAGACCCACAGGGTCCTAGAACATACACAAACCCACCCAACCAGGAATCAGCACCAAAAGGGCCCAAGTTGATTGTGGGAAGCCAAGGAAGTGACTGAAAACTAGCAGAGAGTGGAGCAAGCCTCACTGTTCCCTCTCACCATTCCCCGACATACAGAGTCACAACTCAGCCGTGTGGGTTGCCCCACTCTGCTGAACACTTAAGACCATAAAAATAGCTCAGTGATAATGAACTTCTTTAACTTGGCCTTATCTGGGAAGCATTTGTATTCAAAGTCATGAAAGGCAAGGGCCTACATCCAGGATTACTCTATCCAGCAAAGCTATCATTTAGAATGGAAGGGCAGATAAAGTTCTTCCCAGAGGGAAAGAACTTTAGAGTTCCTTCCTAGAGTTCCTTCCCAGTATAGGAAATGGAGAAGCCAAAGAACTTATATGTACAACCCATGGACATGAACTAAAGGGGGTAAAGGCAGGTGGGAGGAGTTGTGCAGGGTGGAGGGGAATGAAGGGGGGGAATGAGACAACTGTAATAGCATAAACAATAAAATATATTTTAAAAAGAATAAGTACACATCAAAGTATGTAAATATGGAATAACTTCTATCCGCCAATTTAAGGACACCATAATTTTTCCATAACCTGTAAATCCAGTTAAATCTGTGTGCCTGCCAGGGTTGGAAACCTCTATCTGAAGACCTCTAGATAGAGATGGAAGATTGAGCATCTGAAGCACCTTCTCCCACAAGCCCACTAAAATTACAGCAGATATTTTGTTTAAACAGAAGAAACTCAAAAGGACAAGGAAAGGGAGAGAAGACAACATTCACCTAATTTGGATGCTGGAAAGCAGATGGATGAGTGGTAATCGACTTGGCAGTCCTAACTTGATAGTGGAAAAAGCCAAGAAATAATCCAATAAAAATGTTGGCTCCTCAAAAGGTTTATAAATTGGCAGCACCAGGTATCACCTCTGGAAGTGAGGTAGAATGGTGGGGATGACTAAGAAAAAGATTATTTGAAAATTCTGTAACTTGCAGATCACAAGCTGAAAGTGAAATACTGTCAAGATGACACATTAAACAACCCAACAGTCTGGCCACAAATCCCAGCTGGTCACTTGCTGGCTGTGAAGTCTTAGGTTGGTTATTTCATCACCATTTAAGAGCTTATTATATTCTAAGAAATGTGTGCTTTGATAGCCAAGAGAAGTCTTGGGCAATTTAGTTTCACCATTTCATATGTTATGCTTTAGTTTCTGCATTTGAAAATGGTGTATTCTTTCTTTGTAAGCTGAGATTTGTAAAGTACACATAACATTCCTGGCCCATAGTAAATTCTAAAAAATAAATAGATCCTATTCTCATCTCACACCACTGGGCAATTGCCTCTTCTCCACCTCAGCTGGTATGAATGATTTCTCTTTGGAGAGAATAAAAGAGAGGGTATGTGAATAGAGGAACACCATGCATAGTTAGGGGCAAAGCAGCACATAGGAAGCAGGGGGCTTAGGGAATTTTGCATTTTAAACACTGGCCATCCATTTTCTCTTTGGCTACCATAACACTGACAACCAGGCTACACCTTCCTAGCAGAAGCTGGGAATAGTCTGTTCTGGAGATCCTGATCAGCTCATGAGGAAAAAACTAACAACACTGTTACCAAAGGTTTCCCAGTAAGTGTTTCAGGCTGACAATCCTACGGTGAGGCTGGTAGTCCAGAAGTCATGCCCAGATTTAGAGTTTGTGATAATTTCATAAGCCATTTGACTCTTAAACTTGAGCAAACAACAAAGGTCTACCAGACATGGAAGGACAGACTTGAACATGGAATACAGAAAATTAAACACCAACAAACAGAAGACAGCAATCAGTGGAAAGTAATAAGACATTGCATTCATGAAAGAAAAAAAAAACCAATAAGACATGACAATGAAGAAAAGAAAATCAGAAAACAAAATAAATTTTTGGAGACTGAAAACATTAGAGCAGAAACAAAGAAACTCAATAAAAATCTTGAAAAATCGCATTTTAAAATATCTTTGAAAATGAGCAGACATTGAAATTATAGGGGGGATCCAAGATGGCAGAGGAGTGACAGCAACACTAACCTTCTCCCAGGACCAACCTGGAATTACAACTAAATTGTAGAGAAATGATCTTGAATAACCAGCTGTACACTAGCTGGAGAGAAGCCTTACAACCATGGACAGACAGAAGAAAACACTTTACCACAACGTGAAGGATAGGGAGTATGAAAGAGACTTGAGAGAGCTGGCTAGGCACCCACAGGTGGCAGCTAAAGTGTCAGAGGGATATTTCAGCAGCTGGGGGTTCCCTGAGAAGTCTAGGATATAAACCCCAAACTGGGCTGCCCAGCTTAGACCACCAAAGCAGAAAAGGAACCCAAATAACATCCAGCTATGAAAAGTAGCAGGGGTTCTATCAGCCAGGGAGAGAAGGCTGGAGAAGTAGAACGCCTTTTAAAGAGCCAAAGCACAAAATTTTGTTTGCAGCCACTTACCCTGGGTAGTGGCAAAGGGAGGGCAGAATGGACTAGAGATGCTTGAGGAGTGTCTGGGGCTGGTGGCTTTGGGGAGAGAACTGAGGGGAGAAAAACCCAGGATCCATGTTCTGAGTCATTCCCCATAGCATAGAAACCATCTTTCTCAGGCAGAACACTCCCTTCTGAATGGCATCAGCCTGAGGGGAAGCAATAGCCCTGCCCACAACACACCAGGAATTACTCTGCCCCAACCTATGGTTCTTAAGCCTGACTTTTTATCACAGATTTACTAGATTAACAAAGTGGTTAGTTTAACAGCTGATTAGTTTAGCATCTAAAGCAGAAAATTCAAAGAAACATCAAAAATTATAAGACAAAGAAATAGACCCCAAATGAAAGAACAAGAGAATTTTCTAGAACTAGATGAAATGGAAGTAAGCAATTTATCAGATACAGAGTTTAACATAATGATTATATGGATACTCAACAGCATGAAAAAAGACACAGAAACCATAAAAAAAGGATTAATCAGAAATAAAGAATGCAATATCTGAGATAAATATATAATATACTGCAAGGTATGAACACTAATTTAGATGAAGCAGAGGATTGAATCAGTGTTTTGGAAAGCAAGGTAGAAAAAATAATCAGGCAGAACAGCAAAAAATAAAAAAGAATTTTAAAAAATGAGGAGAGCTTAAGAAACACCTTGGACATGAAGTGTAACAATATTCACATATGGGAATGCCAGAAAGAGAAGACAGTGAGCAAGGGATTGAGAACATATTTGAAAAAATAATAACTGAGAACTTCTCTAATCTGATGAAGGAAAAGGCCACATAAGTCCAGGAAGCTCAGAGAGTCACAAACAAGTTTAGCCAGAGAGGCCTACACCAAGACACATTATAATTTAAATGACAAGGCTTAAAGATAAGGAGAGAATCTTAACAGCCCAAGGGAAAAATACATTGTTACCTACAAGGGATTACCAATTAGGTCAACAGATTACTCATCAGAACATTTCAGGCCAGAAGAAAGTGGCATGAAATATTCAAGGTGATAAAAAGCAAGAACCTACAACCATGGCTCCTTTACCCAAAAGGCTATCACTTAAAACCAAAGGCGAAATAAGGAGTTTCCCAGATGAGAAAAAGTTAAAGGAGTTTGTTAACACCAAACCAATGCTGCAACAAATGTTAAACGGCTTGCTTCAAAAGAAGAAAAAGAGAAAGGTGAGGGAAAACCCAGAAGAAACAGTCTAACAATAAAATGGCACTACATATGTATCTATCGATAATCACCTTAAATGTAAATGGTTTAAATGCTCAAACCAAAAGACAAAGAGTAGCTGAATGGCTAAGAAAACAATATCCATATATATGTTGCCTTCAAGAGACCCATCACAGATCAAAAGGTACACACAGACTAAAAGGAAAAGATTGGAAAAAGATATTTCATGCAAATGGAAAAGAACAAAGCTGAGGTAGCAGTACTTATATCTGACAAAATAGACATTAAAACCAAGGCAATAGTAAGAGACAAAGAAGGACACTACCTAATGATAAAAGGAACAATCCAACAAGAGGATATAACCCTAGTAAACATTTACACGCCCAAAAAGAAGTGCCTAAATATATAAAGCAAATCCTGATGAACATAAAAGGAGAGATTAACAGTAATAGAGTCATAGTTGCAGATTTTAACACCTCATTGATTTCAATGGATAGATGTTTTAGGCAGAAATCAGCAAGGAAACGGCAGCCTTAAATGATCAAATGGGTTTAATTGATATCTTCAAAGCATTTCTCCCAAAGCAGTAGAATATACAAGCTTTTCTCTTTTTAATTTTAAAATAGTTTTTATTGTTGTTAAAGTACAGCAATCTCCATTTTATCCCCCCACTAACCCCTGCCTCACCCCTTCCCACCTCCCACCCTCAATCCTAACCCCCTTTGGCTTTGTCCACATGTCCTTCATACATGTTCCTTGATGACCCTTCCCATTTTCCCCTCATTATCCCATCCCCCATCTCCTCTGGTTTCTTTCGGTTTGTTTTTTTATTTCAATGGCTCTGGCTACATTTTACCTGCTTGCTTGTTTTGTTTATTACATTCCACTTCCAGGTAAGATCATATGGTATTTGTCTTTCACCACCTGACTTACTTCATTTACCATAATGCTCTCTAGATCCATCCATGTCTGCCTTTTGAGCTGACAAAATAGACAGATTACACCTAATTAGATTGAAGCAGTAATCAAAGAACTCTCAGAAAACAAAAGCCAATGGACCAGATGACTTCACAGGTGAATTTTACCAAACATTCAATAAAGAACTAACACCTCTCTTTCTCAAACAATTTCATAAATTCAAGAGGAGGGAAGAAGGCTCTCAAATTCATTTGATGGTGTCAGTATTATCTTAATTCCAAAACCAGATAAAGACATTATGAAGAAACAAAGTTATAGGACAAATCACTGACGAACATAGATGCTAAAATCCTCAACAAAATATTAGCAAACTGAATACAGCAATGCATCAAAAAGATCATCCACTATAATCAAGTGGGATTTAATCTGGGAATGCAAGAATGGTACAACATTGGCCAATCAAGAAATGTGATTGGACACATAAACAAAATGAAGAGTAAAAAAATACATCATTAAAGCAATAGATGTGGAAAATGCATTTGATAAAATCCAGCAACCATTTACAATAAAAACTCTCAGCAAAGTAGGAATAGAAGAAACATGCCAAAACATAATAAAGACCATATATAAAAAACCCACTGCCAGTATCATACTCAAGGGGCTAAAACTACAAGCATTCCCCTTCAGATCAGGAACTAGACAGGAATGTCCACTTTCAACTCTTTTATTCAACATAGTGTGACAGGACATAGCTGAGCAGTAGGAGCTCCATTCTTAGGTAGGAGCTGACCAGCAGCCCTTCCCAGACAGCAGTATTTCCCAGATAAGCAGTTATCTCAAGGTCATACACTAACTTTCGTTTTCTGCTTGCTTTTGGCAGCTGCCTTCCCCCTCCTCCTTCTGCCTGTGTAACAAGCATATAAGGAATCCCCAGCTTAGTCTGGGTGCCCAGAATTTGGAATTTATCTCCTCTGGGTGCACATACGTGAATAAACTCCACTTTGTAAACTCCTACGCTATCTGAGTCGTCTTTTCCGTAACATTTTGGTTCCCTGACCGGGAAGCGTCTCACATGAGCAGGCTTTTGCCTCTGGTGAAGGCGGCCTTGGGGAGGCTGGTGGGGCTCGGCGGTGACAAGGAGGTGCTCGCACTCCAGTGATTTTGGGTCCTGAACATCCTGGGCTCCACAGGCTCGACCCCCGGACCGCTCTTTGACCCAAGCTGGTGGGGTGCAAACTGGCGGAATCTGGGAAGGCGCCAGTCTGGTAAGTGCCCCGGGCACCAGGAGCCAGAAAACGAGGCCCACTTTTGTAGTGGAAGGAGGAACTGATCACCCCTCAGGGCCAAAGGCCCAGGCAGGGCTCCCACAGTTCAGGCGGGTGGGAACATAATAAACTCAGTGTGTTTGTGTGAATGACTGTGTTTGTTGCTCCACAGGTGGAAGCCTACAAACTCACAAAGAGTGTGAGTGAGCCCTAACCTGTGGTTCCTTGGTCTGTCATACGGCATAACAGCTGGTAATTTAACCCAAATTCTACATGGGCAGCCTTAGCTACAATGACCTAAGTACCCCGAGAGGGGAGAGGCCAGGTGGGCGACCTGAGAATCCCTTCCCTTGTCTGTCAGCACTGATTGGGAGAATTCATCACGGCAGGGCAGGGCGGGGGCGGGGGGGTTCTGCCACAGTACTATATTGAATGTATGTTGGAGATCGGACAGCAAGCCATGTGGGTATGCTGTCATTTTGGGTAAAATGGAGGACGAGCCACGTGAGTGCCCCACTATGGAGGGTGGAGCGTACCTGGATGTCGCCATCTTGGATGACGGTCATGTGAGAGCCCCTCCATCTTGGAACTGGGCAAGGTGCCCGGCTAAGGGCTCTCTTCAGATTATAGGCTATATGCTGCTGCTGTGTGGGCACTGCATCAGTCAGGTTCTCTGTGTAACTGGTTCTGATAGGAATGTCTCTGGTTCTGAAGGACATGAACTGAGGTCCAAGGGTGAGCATCTGATATATAGGGTATTTTCAGGGTCTGAGCTTCAGAAAGCTGCAGGATGTCCCTGCAAATCTAGGGAATTTTAGTGGAAGGTACCTGCAGTGCCAGGGACTTTTGGCTGCCACATGCTGAGTTTAAGTATAGTCCTTCCCAGAGTGGGAAAGGAACCAGGATTAAAAGAGAATGATGGTTAAATCTGAATGAGTAAAATTATGTATAAAGAATGTAAAAGTTTTCAACCTGGAGTAAAGGAAACCTCAACTATTTGTTTTCCGGTTTTGTGGGAAAAGAGCAAATGCTGTTGTTTCTGATCAGAAACCCTCTGTACTTGAAGACCTGTTTAAGGTCACCTGTAAGACCTAAGAAAGGTCACCTGTAACTGGTCAGGGAGAATGTCTTTGCCACTTGGGACCCAGGAAGGGTCATTTAGGGCTGATGAGTGCTTCAGCCAGAGGCAAAGGAGCATGTCTCTGCCAAAAGACCAGGCCTGAAGGAGCATGTCTCTGCGAGGCACCGATGGTGCAAGAGAATGCTCCTACCTGTGTGTTGTTCTGGAACTCTGTGTTTTCGATTTTGCTCTACATCTGCTCTAAAAAGGAAATTGAGGATTCCAAGGAAGGTTGAAACTTCACACTCTGTAGGAAAGTAAATAAAAAATACAATATATATAAATGAAGAAGGTCTGTGGGAAACTGCAAAAACAAATGGAAAAGTAAAAGTTTTAGGAAAGAATTATGTGGTGTTAGTTAATAATAGAAGGTATAAGGCATGGAGATGCAATCTTGGTGGCTATCAGAAGCTGTATGAAAGAAAGAATAGAGGGTTTGTGAGTGTTGCAGAATGTCTGGAAGTGAAGGTTTTGAGAAGCCCAATGGATATCAGGAGGGAAAGGATTTTCCTTCACGCTTTGTATTTTTCTTCCTACCTGATCCCTCCAGAATTTGGCATTCTGAAGTAGTGAGTGAAGACATAAGGTTTCTTTGCATAAAACCAATAAGACCAGTTGTTCATAGTGGTTTTGTTAACCAAGACTATGACTGGAATGTCATGCCTGAAGGAGGCATGTATGGATTCTGGTTGTCACCAGAAAGCCCTGAGGAACTGGGATTGACTTGCAAAGCTAGTGTAAGCCCACGAGAAAAGCCTGGTACTTTGGTTAATTGTGCGGTTCATGGCAGTCTTTCCAGGGAAGGAATGAAGGTTGCTTTCATGAGAGATGGCCAAAAAGAAACCTGTGGGCACAATGGAAGCCTCAAGGATTTGAGTGAAACAACTGGTACAAGCAAAGCCAGATGGCTGATGTGTGGCTCTGCTTCTGTGCCCCAAGGGGCGGACTGAGAAGTCAATCTAAAGGTTCCCTGTGTGAGTTCCAGCAAAGAAGACTTAAAGATCATAAGTGATCCAGCCTGCTCTTGGTGTGTTTATGCAAATGAACAGTCAAATGAAAAGTGGAACTCAAAGTAGCCCCTGTAATAACAGCAAGGGTGATCTTAAGGGGAAAAATTGTGGTTCAAGGAAAATCACAATGCTCAGTATTGGACACCAGAATGATGCAGCTAACTGTCTTGAAAGTTTCTTTGCATTTGAAAGTGGAAACTGGTTTTGTAATATCATCAAAGATGTGCAATTTACAGGTATAGAGGACCTGTCAAATTGCCATTGCTAAATGTCATTGCAGGAAGGACCTTGCAACTGAACATCTTCCCAAAAGACAGTCTCACAGGCACAGAGACTGGTTTGGGGACTATTGTGTGAATTAACCTGCATGCTCTTCTGTTTTCATAGGACATATGCATATGACTTCATTACCTGAGTGATTGGTTGTAATATAGGCCTCACTTAAGGAGCCCATTTTTCATTATTGCCCCCTGAAACTCAACAGTTTGGCTGAACTAAGTGGTTGGGTTGGTAAGCAGTTTGGGCTATCTGTGGGCTTCACTTTACAACTGGTTTTCCCTTTTCTGTCTTGATGGCTTGGACAGGAAGGGTTCAGATATCCAAAAGGAGGGAAATCCTAATATATTCCCTTCAGCCCAAGTGAAGTATAATAGGTTACAAGAGTTTTGGATAGGTGTAGCATGCCTTGTACACCTTCCTCCAGATAAGCCATTCTTTACCTAAGCCCCTGCCTTTGTCATTTAGTGGTTATGATTTAATTGTGCCTTCCAACTCTTTCCAAATCTGTCATCTCCAGAATATGACCAGGATGCCAATGGTCCAGTAATGCCAGTCTTTGGACACCAAGCCTGAGACTTTCTGGTGACAGCCAACTGACCAGGATTCTGTAAGGTCCTTCCCCTTACAGGAAGGACTCCCTCTGTGCTGCACCCCCCCTTTCAGGGCACCCCTGACCCACAGGTAGGTAGGATGACATCCATGTCCAGCCGGAAGTAGTTACAAGAAAAAAAGACCTTTATCCATTGTCCTTTAAAAGAATTTAAAGTGGGTGCATATCTGAAATGAGAGATTATTACAGGTGTAGCTAAAAGAGGGGACCCCAAATAGGCATTTAAAATGGGATCCAGAACTCAAGGCATCCAGGAGATTTTAAGATGTCTTCACCCCTTCCCCCACAGGTGTGAGTTCGGGGAGGGACACACAGAGCAAGAACATGCAGAGCTGTTTTGTACAGCAACAGCTTTACAGCTAATCCATGGCATAGTCATTTGACATACCTATAGCCTTTGGCTGGTCACTTAGATATGCTAAATAGCTGTGGCCATGCTCTGGGCCAGGGAGATAAAAAAGACTCTCCCCACCCAAGATGTGACTGGGAGGCAGGTCCCCCGAGTTACAGCACCTGCATGGGAGCTCAGAGAAGATTGGCTTCATGACATGGGGCCACACCTGCCCAGACCCATGATGGCACCAGATGGGAGTGGGTACTGGCCTGTCCAGGATCTGTGGGCCATCAACGAAGCAGCCGTCACCCTCTACCCAGTCGTCTCAAACCCATACACCCTCCTGAGCCAGCTTCCCCCAACAGCAACATGGTTTACCTGCCTTGATCTGAAGGATGCCTTCTCCTGCATTCCTGTGGCACCTTCCAGCCAACCCATTTTTGCCTTCAAATGGAAAGATCCTCACACAGCGGTCAAGACTCAGTTGACCTGGACTAGACTGCCCCAGGGGTTTAAGAACTCCCCAACCTTATTTGGGGAAACCCTAGCAGGATACCTGAAGCCCCTTGCTAAGGGGGGGCCGGACCTGACGATTCTGCAGTACATGGACAACCTCCTCCTGGTGGGCCCATCCCAGGAATGGTGCTGGGAGGGAACACACACGCTGCTGAAGCACCTGGCTGAATTAAGGAAAGAACACCAGAAGCACATCCTGAATACACTCCTACTGTTCACGTCGAGTTGCAGAGGGCACACGCTATGTATCTGAAGTGCCCCCACAGCCATCTGTGCAGTCCTCTGTCATGGCCCTTCATGGTGCTCCGTCAGGTTCACCTGCCCCAGCAGCCTGTGAGCTCCCTCAGGGTTCCACCCTCATCACCCAGCGTAGTGCTCAGCAACCAGGCTTGTCGGAAGTACTCGCGCTGTGATCAGGGGTGCAGACAGAAAATGACAGAGTTGCCAACACCCTCCAGAACCTCAACTGATTTCTGAGAAAAATGCTCGTTCTCCTGAGAAAAAGCCAGCCTGCACCCTGCTGCTGTGGAACTTGGCCCCTCTACCAGGCTTTGAAGGGTCTAGACATTAAGCCCCTAGAATGGGGAGAAAATGAAGAGAAAGCCTTCCAAGATATCAAGGGGCACCTCAGTGATATTCCTGCCCTTGGACTGCCAGAGCCGGGGCGGCCTTTTGATCTGTATACTCACAAGAGAGACAAGGTAGCCCTTGGGTCCTGAACCAGCCTGCTGGACCATGGCAACACCCGGTGGCTTACCTGTCTAAGCAGTTGGACCATGTCACCAGCAACTGGCCACCTTGTCTGAGGGCAGTCGCTGCTGCTGTGACCGTCTTGCAAGAGGCAGACAAGTTAACTCTAGGCCAAGAAATCAGCCTTCACATATCACACGCAGTGAACAGCCTCCTTGCTGGGCAGGGGCATAAGTGGCTGTTGAACCCTAGACTGACTCAGTACCAGGGCATCCTCCAAGGAAACCCGAGGGTGCATGTTAAGATGGTGAAACGAGTCAATCCAGCCACCTACTTACCTGCAGAACTTGGGGAGTTGGACCATGACTGTCTCAAAGTAACCGAAGAGGTCCACGCCAGCCAGCCAGACCTCCAGGACCAGCCCCTGGCCCAATCTGATGTCACCTACTACACAGATGAGAACAGCTATATGGTTGAGGGCAGGAGAGTCACCAGGTACTCAGTAGTGGATGACTGCGGAATAGTGGAGACTGCCAGATGGGAGAATATATATACCACAAGGGCAAGCTAGCAATCTAGTAAGGCAGTGCCATGCCCTCACCCACATAGGCAAGGCCTCCCTAGAAAATCTGCTGAAGAGGTATTTCTATTTCCCCAACCTGGCAGCACTTTGTGCTTTCGCCCCAGCACAATGCATAACATGTGCTTGGAACAACGCCACTGGGCACCCAGAGATGAGGCTGGGATATAGCACACAGGTAGACAACCCTTTGAAGACCTGCAAATAGACTTTACTGAAGTCAGGCCTAGCCAAGGGTTTAAATACCCCCTGGTGATCATGTGTACCTTCTCTGGATGGGTTGAGGCTTTCCCTGCCAAGACAGAGAAAAGCCAGAAAGTCACCTGAGCCCTCCTGAGAGAGGTCATCCCAAGGTATGGATTGCCTCTGACCACTGGAAGTGACAACAGGCCAGCCTTTGTCTCACAAATCATCCAAGAAACAGCCAAGCTTCTGAACATCGAGTGGAAACTACATGCTGCCTATCAACCCCAGAGTTCTGGGAAGGTAGAGCAGATGAAGCAGACTCTTAAAGAAACCTTAGCTAAATTCTGCCAGGAAACTGGACTGCCCTGGACAGACTTGCTGCTTCTAACATTGCCTAGGTTGCAGGAATCACCTCTTGGATCCACTACAGCCAGGCCAAAACAGCAGCAGATCCTGAGGACCCGAGGACTAGGCCTGCACCTAGAATACCCACACTGAGGCTCCAGAGGACGCCAGCCAGTAAAGAAGACACCAAGGAATGGACCATTATTCCGTAGGGTACCTGACTTTAATTGGCACCTTCACAAGAGTATTGGGAATTGGACTAGTGACTGTGGCCCCTGCAGAATGGAATCCCACGGAGTGGATCACCCTAGGAATAGTTTATCTGTTTGGTCTCTGCATTTGGGTTTATTGTATGCTTTGCTTGACAAATGCAGCCCCTATCTCAGCCCCAGCCTGCAAATGTATGCAAATGTAGAGTGGATAAAACAACTATGGGACATTTACACAATGGAATTCTACTCAGCCATAAAAAAGAAGAAAATTTTAACTTTTGCAACAGTATGGATGGACCTGGAGAACATTATGCTAAGTGAAATAAGCAAGTCAGAGAAAGACAAGTACCATATGATTTCACTCATATATGGAATCTAACAAACAAACTGAACTAACAAGCAATACAGAGACAGACTCAGGTGGAAAACAGATGACAGTTAATGAAGGAAGGGGGAGTTAGTGGGTGAGGGACTGAGCAAAAAGGAAAAAGGACTCAGACATGGACAACAGTGAGGTGATTGCTTGGGAAGGGAGCATAAGGGGACTAAATGTTAATGGAAAAATATAATAAAGGTTTTATATATATAACATATATACATATATATATATAATTGAGCAAAATAAAAGAGATGATAAGTATTTTTAAAAGATATGATTATCACCTGGCTGGCGTAGCTCAGTGGATTGAGCACGGGCTGCGAACCAAAGTGTCGCAGGTTCAATTCCCAGCCAGGGTACATGCCTGGGTGGCAGGCCATAACCCCCAACAACCGCACACTGATGTTTCTGTCTCTCTCTCTCTCTCTCTCTCTCTCTCTTAGTCTCCCTCCCTTCCCTCTCTAAAAATAAAGTAAATAAAAAAATCTTTTTAAAAGATAAGATTATCAGACCAGAAGTCCAACGACCCCAAATAATATCATTTCCAAGAAACAAATTAAATAAAATGATCAGCAAAGTAATTCAAGCAAATTTTCAAGAACTAAAGGACATAAGTTTGAGCTTGAAAGTACTCACCAAATGTCCAGGAAAATGAATAAAATTAGGTAGACTCCCAGAGTTAGCATAATAAAGTTTTAGAAAATTGAGAACTAAGGTTTTCTAATTTTTCAGAAAGACACAACATGTCATGTGCATGGGATCAAAACTGGGATGAATTTGAAATTCCTAACAGCAACACTAGAAGCTTAGTAGATGCTTTCAGATCCTGAAAGAACATTTTTCTATTTCATACCCAGAAAAATTATCAGCCAAACATAAGGGTAAGAAAAAGTATTAAGATACATAAGTTCTTAAATAATTTATCTTATTCATAAACTATTAGAGGATGTGCTCCACCAACAAAACAAGGAAGTCAACTAACTTTATCATTTACAGATCATCAGTACTCAGATTAATTTTTACCTCACTAGTGGGAGAAATTCTCCCTAGAACAAATGCTTATCTATCTGGTCCTGCCTAACAAAGAATAAAGCAAGTACCACAAGTATCTGACTGTTTCCAAGGAATTTAACTAATTTCCAGAACAAAGTCTCAAAACTTTTATAACAGATGGTATACACAAATGCCCACTACTTTGCAAACAAAACTCACAATGCCTGACATCTAACAAAAAAAAATTGGCAAGCATATAAAGAGGCAGGAAAATATAACCCAAGATGAAAAGTCAATCAAAATATACCAAATGAAAAATGACAAGAGATGATAGAATTAGCAGTGTATTAAAATAAGTATTATAGTTATAACATATAACAAGCTAAAAAAGTGATCATGTGAAGTAGAAATAAAGACAATAAAATAGCCATATCAAATTTTTATAATGAACACTAAAATGACTAAGCTGAAAAATCCATTAAGTGGGTTCAACAGAAGATTATCTACTGGGGACAGAATATGAATAATTTGAAGACATATTGAAAGGAAATAGCTAAACTATAATCCAAATAGAAAAAGGACTGAAAAAAATGAACAGAGAATCCAAGAGTTGTGTGACAATTTCACACAGATTACTACCACTCATGTAATTGTCCTCAAAGGAGAGGGTATAGATGGGTAGACAAAAATATATTGAAGAAATAATGATTAAAATTGTTCCAAATTGATAAAATTATAACTACTGATCCCACAGTATCAATAAACTCTGAGCACATGAAATATGTAGAAAACTTTATCATAGTACATGATTCTTGAAAACTAATGATAATAAAAATGTCTTAAAAGCACACAGAAAAATAAAGACATTATATAAAGAGAAACAAATATAAGATGTCAGTGGATTTCTAAGTCAGAAACAATATAACCAGGAATGTAGTGGAACATCTTTACCATGTTGAAAGAAAAATAAACAAAACACAAAAAAAAGCCAACCTAGCATTCTATAACCAGTAATACTACCACTCAACAATAAAGGCAAAAATAAATAAATGTTTGATACACAAAAGCTTAAATAATCCATTATCAGCAGACTCATACTACAGTAAATACTAAAGACAATTTTTCAGGCAGAAGATAAGTAATTTCAGTTATAAACCTGGATGTACACAAAGGATTAAAGAGCATTGGAAATGCTAGTCATATAAAAAATTATTATTTAATCTGCCTAACAGATCACTAATGTTTAAAATAAAATAATAACAATATATTAGGTGGTTTGTAACATATATACAATCAAATATTTCACAAAAAAGGGCAAAGGCTGTGAGGGAAAATAGAAGCATACCATTGGAACTTTCCTTTTTTTATATATTTCACATGCAAAAAGTTATTTTTCTATTGTTCAAGTACAGTTGTCTCCATTTTCCCCCTCCATTCCCCCCAGCCCCACTGATCCCCACCTCCCCACCCTTGATCCTACCCCCCTTTGGCTTTGTCCATGTGTTCTTCATACACATTCCTTGATGACCTTTATACTATACATGAAATGATATATGTTCTACTTCAAGGTAGAATGTTATGTCATAAATATATACTGTAAATACTGAAGTAACCACTAAAATAACAAAGTAAGAAGGTAGTGCTAATAACAAAGAAGATAAAAATGGAGTAAAATATCCTTAATTTTTAAAAAGGCAGGAAAGAAGGGGAACCAAAAAATAGAGGAGAAAAAATGAAATCAAATAGCAAACAGGTAAGTTTAAACCAAATCATATTACCAGTGACACTAAATATAAATAATCTATAAATACCCTCAATAAAAGGCAGAGCTTATCAAGTTGGATTGCTTAAAAGCAAAACCAAATATATGCTACCTAAAAGAAATTTACTTAAAATGTAAAGACACAAAAAGACTAAATGTGAAAGAATCAAAAATATTTACCATTCAAAAGGATTTCAAAGCAAAGAATATTACCAAGGGTAAAGACAGATATTTCATAATGATAAGAAGTCATCAAGAGGACATAATTCTGCTAAAGGTATATCCACCTAATAACGGAACTTTATATAAAATGAAGCAAAATTGTTAGAACTTCAAGGAAGAAATGACAAATCCACAGTTTTAGTCAGAAATTTCAACACATCCCTTTCAATAATTGCTAGAACAAGGAGACAGAAAATCAGTAAGAATATAGTAAACTGAAAAAGATCAGCAACCAATTTGACCTAATTGACATTTATCAAACAGTCCAACCAACAAGACAGATTACACATTCTTTTCAAATAATTGCGGAGTATTTACTAAGACCATATTCTGGGCAATAAAATCAGTTTCAGTAAATTTTGAAGGATTTAAGTTATACAAAGTATATTATAATGGCATTAAATTAGCAATCAGTAACAGAAAAATATCTGTAAAATCACTAAGTATTTGAAAATACAGTAACACACTTCCAAATAAACCACAGATCAAAGAATAAATCAATAGTAGATTATAATGTTTTTTAACTGAGTGAAACTGAAAACACTACAAACCAAAAGTTGTAGAATGCAGCTAAAGCTACCATATGAGGCAGCCATTCTCCTCCTAGGTATTTACCTAAGAGAAATGAAAGCAACATATATTCACATAAAGACTTGGGAAAGATGGCAGAGAGATAAGTGGGAATGGAGTCCACTTCCCCCTGTGCATGGGTGGAACAGCTAGCCAATCTTCTAAGTAACAGAGCAAACAACCAACAGTACCCCAGCATATATGAAGATTGCAGGCCAAAATGTAGAGGACATTGAAAAATCAGACAGTAAGGAGAGTGCTTTGGGACAGTAAGGTCCTTGGGACCAGCATGGGGACCAGAGAAGCTGCAGCCCCAGGTCTGTTACCCACAGGGTGTGCTGCAGGATTCTTGGGAGACAGCCAGGTCAATGGCTCCCTCCCCTGCCAAAGAAGGTTTGAGCAGCACCAAGATGGACCTGGATGCATAAAGGCACTGGGGGGAATAAGGACAAAGTGGCAAACACACAGAAGTGGTGTTCACCCGCTAAGACTGTGAACACTAGCAGAGAAGAGTTGGGCCAAGATGGACTATGACCTGGATAGTCCTGTCTGATTGGAAAGATGGGCTATGTGAGAGCCCAGGTGCTTGTTTGGAGTCACAGGCTTGAACAAGAGGAATTATTCAAAAAGAAAAAGCTCTCAGAGGCTGTTTAGGGAATTCTCCCGCAGCAGGCCCTTGCCTCCCCCAGTATGTGCAGTCTCCAAATCCTCAGCCATGGCCCCACCTCTGCTGCTGGGACTGCACCACACCCCTACTCCAGGCCACAGTGGCACAGGGTGCCCAATCACTCCCATGACCCCAGTAGTGTGCCAATGACACAGGTGCCCCACATCCAACGTGGCTGCCGCCACCCTGTCTCACTCATGCCAGCAGCCCCAGGAGGGAATATGCCAGACCCCACTGCCCCAACAGCCATGGCAGCAGCAGCAGCAGAAGCAGCAGCAGCAGCAGAGGCCATGCGCTCACTCCCACAGCCCTGCAGATGTGTCAAAGCACATGTAACCCCACCACCCCAGGTGCACCAGCAGAGGAGGTGTGCAACCCCAGCTAAGGCAGCCATGGTGGCACTTCCACCCTGCAGGGCCAACTAGCTCTCTAGGAGGAAGGTGCAGGTGCCCCACAGAGGAGAGCAGCAGGGCTCAGAGAGTCAGCAATCCCAAGAAACACTTAACTCAGTTGGGGGACTGAACTACCCTGAAGAGACTCTGAGAGCCCCCAGCATCTAGAACAACAAAGAGTGAGAAGGTGGTATGTGAGTTGCCCCTAACTGGTGCACCTCAAGGACACCACAACTGTTGGACTGAAGGCATAGGCCAAGGGGAGAAGGGCATTGGGGGCCTGGCAGCGACTAGATGAACTGGGGTACAGCCTGGGCAACTGCAGGAGAGTGTGGCTCAGACCTGGCCCCCATCCATGCAAAAGACAGTAAGGGAGAAAATCAAAACCTATCCCCCAACAGCCTTCTGCAGCAAGAAGACCAGCAAAACTGGCTTGGTTTGTTTAAAGCCAGCAGGAGGCCTCTTCTTCTTTTTTAATTCCTTCTTCTTTTCTTTCCTTTTTCTTTTCTTATTTCTTCTTCCTTTCTAACTTTCTCACTTTTTTTATTCCTTCTTCCTTCCTTCCTTTTTTTTTATTCCCACAAGTGAGATAATAAAACCTGGAGCTATGAAAGGACCAGAGTTAGACCCAAAAGAGGGGTCATCCCAACAACAGAAACAATGAGAAAATTTCACTTTGCTACTTCAGAGGACTTGCAAGTTATGTATATTTGTATTATTTTATTATTTTTAATCTTTATTTTATTAGTATATTTTTATTATCTTCTTTATGTTTAGTCTTCACATGGTTTGTTAACTGTTCTCTGTAAATTGACTGATTTCTCTTGTTCTCTCTTTTATAGTGTATTTTAATTTTCCATCTTTCACTTCACTTGTGTTCCAATAGCACACTACTCGAGGTCCTGTTCTTCCGATTCTTGTTATTTAGACCACATAGGTTTTGTCATATGGTTGTTGCTTCTTTACTATTGTAAATAATTGCTGTTCCATAAAATTGTAAATACTACACAGCACCCCTTCTGGATCTTAGCTCGCTTTGCTGTTTCTGGACTTTATTAATGTTGTAGTTAACTCTATTCTCTTGCACACTACAGCTATTTCCTATCCTTTACTCTCACTTTACCTCATAATCTGACCTCACACAAACTCACTGCTTTCTAGATCCAACTCACAATCCTTTCCCCCGACCCAAAAAGAGTCTTATCTTTTTTCCACACTTTCTAAAAAGTGACTAGTTGGGTGAAATATCAGGGTTACCACTATATATATCCAATGGATCTCCTATCTCTTCTCTATAGGTTGGTACTTTAAATAGTGTAGAATACACTCCCACTGCCTTAAACCATTTTGTCTTCCTCCTCCAACTGAACACAAAGAAGAGTAGGTGAGAGCTATGAACACCAGTATACCTGATAGAAGAGGAAACCCACCAACAAAGGAACCACCAAGAGATTACAACAGAAGAAGGTAAAGGAAGGAGTAGAAGCCACACTAACCTCCACCCAGGACCAATCTGGAAATACAACTAAGTGGTGGAGAAATTACCCACAACAAACAACTGAGCAACAGCAAGAGAGAGGCCTCAAAACCTCATATAGACAGAAGAACCAGCTTCAACACAAACTGTCCACACCTGCACAACAGAATACAAGACGTGGTAAACAGAGTAACCCTAAGATAATCAGCTGGAGGGAAGGATCCGCCAAAGAAAGACCCCAAAGTGATCAAAACCCAAAGACATACAGAGAACAACATAAATGACAGCCCAAGACCAGCAAGCTCAGGAGAACAAGGAGACTGCACCACTGAATCTCACTAGTCTTCTACCTATGAAGTTCCACACCAAAAACCCAGAGACCAGAAACAGGATCACTTTAAGCACAGACTAAAAAGAGGAGTCTCACAAACAACGAGGAAGACAAAGAAACAATCCCCAAATGAAAGGAAAGGAGGAAGCCTCAGAAAGAACACTAAATGAAAGAGAGGCAACTCAACTATCAGATACCGAGTTCAAAGCAATGGTTATTGGTAAGCTCTGGGCTCACAAAGAAATTACCCAGAAACTACAGGGAAACTACAATGAACTCACTGAAAACTATATCAACATCAAAAAGGAATAGAAACTATCAAAAAGGGTGAGGAGGAAGAACAAAGAATACAATTTCTTCTGAACTGAAGAACCACAGTAGAAGGAATCAAAAGGAGGCTTCATGAAGCAAAAGATCAGATCAATGAGCTGGAGGACGAGGTAGAAAAACACCCAGACAAGAGCAAGAAAAGGAGAAGGGACTCAGAAAGCATAAAGAGAGATTAAGGGAAATGCCAGGGACAACATGAACTGGTAATACTGTCCATATAATATGGAGGAAAGCAGAAGCAGAAGAAGAAGAAGACAGAGAAGAAGAAGAAGCGAAGGAGTAAGAAGAAGAAGCAAGAAGAAGAAGAAGAAAAGAGAAGAAGAAAGAAGAAGAGATAGGAAAAGAAGAAGGAAGGAAGAAAAAGAAGAAGAAGGAGGAGGAGGAGGAGGACGAGGAGGAAGGAGGAGGAGAAGGAGGAAGAAGAAGAAGAAGAAGAAGAGACGTACTGAAGACCAGCCGCAGGGAATAGCACCACCTGTTTGAAACATGTTAATGATAGAAAGTACTCCCCTAATTTGATAAGACAAAAAGTCTACCACAAATCAGGAAACATAGACAGTCCCAATCAACGGACCCCAAAGCAAGCCCCCTTCAAGCCACATCAGAATTAAAATGGCAGAATTCCAAGACAAAGAGAGAATCTTAAAGGTAGCAAGAGAGAAACAGGAAGTAACATACAAGGGAGCCCTGATAAGACTAGCAGCTGATTTCTCAATAGAAACACTAAAAGCCAGAAGAGAGTAGCAAGAAATATTCAAGTAATGAAAACCAAGGGTTTGCAACTGAGACTATTCTATCAGGCAAGGCTCTCGATTAAAAATGGAAGGCCAAATGAGCTTTCCAGACCAAAAAAAAAAAAAAAAAAAAGTCTCAAAGAATATCTCCTCCAAACCAGCTCTGCAAGAGATGCTAAAGGGACTACTTCAAGAACAGAAAGAAAAACAATGAGAGAGAGAGAGAGAGAAACACAGGTACAAAAAAAAAAAGATAATGAATAAGTATCAATAATAACTTTAAATGTAATAGGATTAAATGCCCCAATTAAAAGACAACAAATAGCTGAATGGATAAGAAGCAAGACACACACATATGCTGCCTACAAGAGACCCACTTCAGGACAAAAAAGAGGTACACAGACTGAAAGTGAAGGGCTGGAAACAAATTTTCCAAGCAAATGGACAAGAAAAAAAATGCTGGAGAAGCAATACTCATACCGGACAAAATAAACTTCAAAAACAGGGCCAGACATCCAGAAGGTCACTTCATACTACTCAAGGGAAGAATCCACCAAGAAAACATAAACACTGTAAATATATATGCACCCAACATAGAAGCACCCAAATACATAAAGAAAATCTTGTGGGACTTCAAGAAAGATATTGGCAGCAACACAATTATAGTAGGGGATTTTAACACCCCACTGTCAAAAATGGATAGATCTTTGAAACAAAGCATCAACAAAGATATTTTGGCATTTAACAATATTTAACAATGCTCTAGATCAAATGGACTTAACTAATATATAGAAAGCCTTTCATAAAGAAGCTAAATTCACATTCCTTACAAGTGCACATGGAAGATCTTCAAAGATAGACCACATGACAGAACACAAAACAAGCCTGAACGAATTCAAGACAATTGAAATCATACCAAGCATTTTCTCTGACCACAAAAGACTGAAACGAGAAACCAACCTCAAGGGAAAAAAACAAAAATACTCAAAATAATGGAGATGCATAGCATGCTATTGGACAATGAATTGGTCAAGAATGAGATCAAGGAAGAAATCAAAAAGTTTCTGGAAACAAATGAAAATGAACTCACAATAAACCAAAACTTAAGGCACACAGTGAAGGCAGTCCTGAGAGGGAAGTTTATAGTGATACAGGCCTACCTAAAAAACACAGAAACTTTTCAAATAAATAACCTAACCTATTCAAGAACTTGAAGAACAACAACAAACAAAGACCAGAACAAGTAGAAGGAAGGAAATCACCAAGATCAGAGTAGAATTAAATAACACAGTTTTAGTCATAAGCACAATTCTAAGGATCAATAAATCGAGGATCTGGTTCTTTGAAAAGACAAACAAAATCAACAGGCCTTTAAGCAGACTCATCAAGAAAAAAAGAGAGAGGACCCAAATAAACACAATCAGAAATGAAAGAGGAGAGATTACAATTGATACCCCAGAAATACAAAGGATTATAAGAAATTACTATGAAGAACTGTATGCGAAGAAATTTGAAAATCTGGGTGAAATGGACAAATTTCTAGTAAATTGTAATCTCCAAAACTCAATGAAGAAGAAGCAGAAAGCCTGAAAAGATCAATAACAGTTGATGAAACTGAAGTGGTAATCAAAAAGCTCCTGATGCACAAAAGCCCTGGACTAGACAGTTCACAGGAGAATTTTACAAAGCATTTCAGGATGAGCTAACCCCTATGTTTCACAGATTATTCCAAACATCCAAGAGTAGGGAAGACTCCCAAACTCTTTTTATGAAGCCAGAATCATCCTAATTCCAAAACCAGATAAAGGACACAACAAAGAAAAACTTCAGACCAATATCATTGGTGAACATATATGCTAAAATCCTCAACAAATATTGGCAAACCACACCCAGCAATACATTAAAAATATCATAAAACATGACCAAAGGGGATTCATCCCAGGGATGCAAGGATAGTATAATATTCACAAATCAATAAATGTAATACATCATATAAATAAAATGAAAGGCAAAAATCACATGATCGTATCAATAGATGCAGGAAAAGCATTTGATAAGGTGCAACATGCATTTATGATAAAAGCACTTAGCAAAGAGGGAATAGAGGGAGCATTCCTCAACATAATAAAGGCCATAGACGAGAGACCTGCGGCCAACATCATACTCAATGGGCAAAACTTCGAGCTTTCCCACTAAGATCAGGAACAATACATGGGTGTCCACTTCCACTATTTCTATTCAACATAATATTGTAAGTTTTCGCCAAAGCCATCAGACAAGAAAAAGAAATAAAAGGCATCCAAATTGGAAAGGAGGAAACAAAACTGTCATTGTTTGCAGATGACATAATAGTGTACATAGAAAAGCCTATAGACTCCACCAAAAATTGTTCAACCTAATAAGTGAATTTGGCAAAACAACAGAAAAATACAAAGTCAATATTCAGAAATCAAAGGTATTTTTGTACACCAACAATGAAATATTAGAAACAGGAATGAGGAAAATAATCCCATTTGATATAGCAACAAGAAAATAAAGAACCTAGGAATAAACCTAACCAAAGAGGTAAAGGACCTGTACTCAGAACACTATACACAGCACTAAAGAAAGAAATTAAGAAAGACACAAACAAATGGAAGCATGTACCATTCTAATGGATTGGAAGAATTACCATCATCAAAATGGCTATACTATCCAAAGCAATTTACAAATTCAATGCAATCACTATTAAAGCACCAGTGACATATTTCACAGATCTAGAACAAATGTTTCAGAAATTTATATGGAATCATAAATGACCCTGAATAGCTACAGCAATTTTGAGAAAGAACAAAGTAGGAGGGATCACAATACCTGACTCCAAACTATATAACAAGGCCACTGTAATCAAAACAGCCTGGTACTGGCATAAGAACAGATACATAGACCAAGGGAACAGAACAGAGAGCCCAGAAATAAATCCTAGTCTCTATGGTTAATTAATATTTGGCAGGGGGAAGGGGAGCATAAAATGGAGTAAAAATAGCCTCTTCAACAAATGGTGTTGGGAGATCTGGACAGCTACATGCAAAAAAATGAAACTTAATCACCAACTTGCACAAAAAATAAATTCAAGGGGATACAAGACGTAAATATAAGTTGTAACACCATAAAAGTCCTAGAGGAAATCATTCGCAGGAAAATCTCAGACATTCCACAGAGCAACATCTTCACTGATATGTCCCCTAAAGCAAGGGACATAAAGGAAACAATAAACAAGTGGGACTTCATCAAATTAAAATCTTTGTATGGCTAAGGAAACAGCATTAAAATGAAAGAGAATCATCTATATCAGAAAACATATTTGCCAATGATACCTCGAACAAGGGCTTGACCTTCAAAATATATAAAGTCACACAACTCCAGTCCAGGAAGACAAAAAACCCAATTAAAAAATGCACAAAAGACTTGAGCAGACATTTTACCAAGGAGGGACATACAGAGGGGCCCAGAGGCATATGAAAAGATGCTCAGCATCACTAGCCACCAGAGAGATGCAAATTAAAACCATAATGAGATACCACTTCACACCCAGTCACAATGACCATCATAAACAAACCAACAAACAAGTGTTGGAGAAGATGTATAGAAAAGGGAACCTGGTGCACTGTTGGTGGTAATGCAGACCAGCGCAGCCACTGTGGAAAACAATATGGAATTTCCTCACAAAACTAAAAATAGAACTGCCTTTTGACCCAGCAACTCCACTGCTGGATTATACCCTAAGAGCCCTGAAACAGCAATCCAAAAGAACCTATGTACCCTAATGTCCATAGTGAAACAATTTACAATAGTCAAGTGCTGGAAGGAACCTAAGTGCCCATCAGTAAGTGAGTGAATCAAAAAACTATGGTACATTTACACAATGGAATTCTATGCAGCAGAGAGAAAGAAGGGAGCTTCTGCCTTTTTGTGACAGCATGGATGGAACTGAAGATCATTATGCTAAGTGAAATAAAACCAGGCAGCAAGGGTCAAATACCATATGATCTCACCTTTAACTGGAACATAATCAACAGAAGAAAAAAGCAAGCAAAATATAACCAGAGACATTGAAATTAAGAACAACTTGACAGTAACCAGAGGGGAAGTGGAGGAGATAATGGGGGGAAGGGTTTTCAGGAACTACTATAAAGACACGTGGTTCAAGAGGGAGGGCGGATGCAAGAGAGGGAGGGTAATTTTACTGAGGTTGGGGAGAGCAGTGGGAGGGAAATGCAGACAACTGTAATTGAACAACAATAAAATAATTTTTAAAAAAGGCTTGTATATATTTTATGATATTATTTACATAAAATTGTAAATAACAATTAAAAATTCAAACTAGCCTGTAGTGATAGTATATGGATCAGTAGTTGTCTGAAGGATGTGGCTGTTGGGGAAGAACAAAAAGAATGATTACAAGGTAACATAAGGAAAATTCTGAGAGTAATAAGTATGTTCATTATCATGACTGTAGTAATAGTTTTATGAGTATAGTTGGGTACATATGTGCTTATGTATTTGTTTGTTCTCCAATTAGCAAACCATCTCTTCTTGTTAATGTTTAGAAAGCATCTTTTCATGTTTTTTACTGTCAAATGCACCATTCCTAGTTAGCTTCACATATCCTCACACACACAGACACATACACACAGCAATATTGCTATTACTCAGAAGGCCATGGCTCTTTAGAACCTTATTATATTGAAATAATGCAGATACTTTCACTCCTAAAGTTCCCTAATTCCATTTATTTAATCCTGGTTACATCCTTGATGGTGCTGTTAAATCATCTATCATGCCATCCATGAATACTGACTTCCAATGACCTTATTTTTTTTTAATTGACAATCATTTATTATTGAACTTAAGTAAGTCCAAAATCAGTCCACGTAGATAGGTGATAAAATAAGCTAAACCAGCAAAAAGTACAATTTAATTTGTCAAAGGCTCACACATTCACAGAGAAACTCATTGGAAAAGTAATATTCATTCATTATCATGGCAAGGAACAACTGTAATAGCATAAACAATAAAAAAATTAAATAAAAATGTTATATGCACAAATATATATATTTATTTATTTATTTATTTATTTATAAATATATATATTTATATATTTATATATAAATATATATATACATATAAATATATATAAACATATATATTTATATATATATATATTTATATATATATAAATTCAGCCTGACATGAACACAAGACTGGGTCCCTCATCAAGGAATCTGTTAGCAACACAGATAGAGACATCTACCCCACCCTTCAATCTGCTAACTCACTTATAAACATTGAACATGAATTCTTTTTTAATATATATTTTATTGATTATGCTATTACAGTTGTCCTATTCCCCCCCTTCATTCCCCTCCACTCTGTACACCCTCTCCCACCTACTCTCCCCTACCTTTAGTTAATGTCCATGTGTCATGCTTATAAGTTCTTCAGCTTCTACATTTCTCATACTATTCTTACCCTCCCCCTGTCAATTTACTACCTACAATCTATGCTACTTATTCTCTGTACCTTTTCCCCCTCTCTCCTCCTCCCACTCCCCTGTTACTAACCCTCCATGTGATCTCCATTTCTGTGGTTCTGTTCATGTTCTAGTTGTTTGCTTAGTTTATTTTGGTTTAGGTGTGGTTGTTAATCATTGTGAGTTTGCTGTCCTTTTACTATACATGCTTTTTTAATCTTCTTTTCTTAGATAAGTTCTTTTAACATTTCATAAAATAAGGGCTTGGTGATGATGAACTCTTTTAACTTGACCTTATCTGAGAAGCACTTTATCTGCCCTTCCATTCTAAATGAAAGCTTTGCTGGATAGAGTAATCTGGGTTATAGGTCCTTGTCTTTCATGACTTGGAATACTTCTTTCCAGCCCCTTCTTGCCTGTAAGGTCTCTTTTGAGAAATCAGCTGACAGTCTGATGGGAACTCCTTTGTAAGTTACTGTCCCCTTATCTCTTGCTGCTTCTAGGATTCTCTCCTTCATTTTTACCTTGGCTAATGTAATTATGATGTGCCTTGGTGTGTTTCTTCTTGGGTCCAACTTCTTTGGAACTCTCTGAGCTTCCTGGACATCCTGGAAGTCTATTTCCTTTGCTAGAATGGGGAAGTTCTCCTTTATTATTTGTTCAAATACATTTTCAATCTGTTGCTCTTCCTCTTCCCCTTCTGGTACCCCTATAATTAAGATGCTGGAATGTTTCAAGATGTCCTGGAGGTTCCAAAGCTTCTCCTCATTTTTTTGAATTCTTATTTCTCCATTCTTTCCTGTTTGGTTGTTTCTTTCTTCCTTCTGGTCCACTCTATTGTTTTGAGCCCCAGTTTCCTTCCCATAACTGTTGGTTCCCTGTGCATTTTCCTTCATTTCTTTTATGGTAACCTGCATTTTTTTTTTCATCTAATTTGCGACTCAAATCAACCAATTCTGTGAGCTTCCTGATCACCAGTGTTTTGAACTGTGCATCTGATAGGTTAACTATTTCTTGGTCGCTCAAAAGGATGAGTTCTGGGGCACTGATTTGCGCTTCTGTTTGAGCCTTCTCTTTCTCTCTCTCTCTCTCTCTCTCTCTCTCTCTCTCTCTCTCTCTCTCTCTCTCTCTCTTTTTTTGGTCTGGTCACTCCTGTTACATTGAGGGGTGGAGCCTTAGGTGTTCACCAGGGCTGGGCACCCCAGCTGCTAGATTGTGACGTTGTATGTGAGGGTGGGGTTGAGAGGAAACAATGACAGTAGTTCCATTCTCCTGAGACCTCAGTCCCTTCCCTGGGATTCTTGGTTGCATGCTCTGCCCTGCTCCACAATCACTGCCTCACTGGGTCTGCCAGCTGCCGCTTGCATACTCAGGGTCCACCTGCTGCAATCTTGCATGCCCCAGATGCCTTACATGCTCCCAGTTCCCTTATGTGCCTAATTCTCCCTGTTCTCTGTGCCATGACTCCGTGTCCGGCTGCTTGTCTCTGCCCTCCTACCAGTCTAGAGGAATGGGTCTATTTCAACTTCTTGGCTGTCCAACTTCCATTCAGATAAATTTTCCGTCAGTTCTGGGTGTTATTCTGCCTCTAAATTGTTGTTGTTCCCATCTTGGTTGTGTGTGGAGGTACGGTACGTCCACCTATGCCTCCATCTTGCCAGAATTCGAACATGAATTCTTCATTGTTAAAATCTATCAAATGTTACTTCTCTCTTACATGCAACAAAATTAGCTAAGATTTGAAATTTAGGTTAAGGTAGTATAATTTCCTGCTTTTAATCTGTACCTATTTTAGATCTGGTAGTATTTTCCCCATATAGTCAGACAGACTTATAGGATATTTTCAAACATCAAATTTAAAAAGTTGTTAACTTGTGGATTTTATGACCAATTAATTCTTCAAATATTTAGACTTCACAGCTTCTAATGACACTAAATTTAATGCCAATTTGGTCAAGTATGTCAATCAACTTGTTCTGGAGAATGCTGCTCCAAATGTGAAGACCACACCTACATTAGGAACATCAGAGGTATTATTTAGAAGAGTTGTGACTGCCTGGATCATGGCTATGAAGGTAGCCACATCCCCAGACTCTGATGCTTTCACCTGAGGATATTGAGTTTACCTGACCAAAGAATGTCATTATAAATGATGAGGTATCAATCTGTTTTTGTGTTGGGCCTTGTTTCAAAAAATAACGAAAGGAGAGGAAATGTGAATTTTATGAGAAGTTGTCTTCCAATGCCAAAACTCACAAAGAATAAAAAAAATCCAGCAAACATCAGCTTAATAACAGAAGTGATGCCTCCCATAGTTACATAAGCAGCATACTGAACAGATGATTGCTCTAAATTTTCATGCAAGTAATGCTGAATTCACTTCACAATGGCCATCTATCCTAAGAAAGGAATGGAATAACTGTTAAGTTCTCTGCAGTAAGAAATTGTCCGCCTTCTTTTTAATTTTGGACCAAAAATTGGGACAAGTTTCAAATTTGACTCTTTTCAGAGTTTTTTCAAATTACTTTTATCTCCAAATCTATAAACTGCTGACTTCCAGGTACCATCATAAATGCACAACCCCTCAGGTCCTAAATGCATATAGTCAGGAAATTTCCCACCACAATCATAATACCATTCATTTTATTTCTGGTATATTAATCCCAGATCTGCCAGAATGGAGTCAAATCTACTGCTTCTAATGATATAAACCCCTTTTTCTTCAGATTTCTCATGATACTTCCATTACATTAGTTCCAGAAACCAGGGTTCTCCAGAGATGTCAATACAATTAGACCCATTTTCAATACATGTTTTTACTATAGGTTCTCCATAAAATTTTTATGCTCCTACACAATTGAAGACAACTGTTGCCTAGTAGGCCATTTTATCAAGTGATGCTGGACTAATGATATGAAAAATTCTTATTCCAAATTCAAATGACACTGTCAGTCTTCCCAACTTTGGAGCAGCCATCTCCAGCAGTCGCTGCAGCTTCTTGTGGGAATGGCCCACTATGGCCCAGGGCAGGCAGGTACTCCTCTCCAGATCCACCAGCTCCTGGGCTACTTCCTCAGTCATGAACTGACTGGTAAAGCCAGAGGCACTGAACACCACCAGGTAGAATGACCTCTGCTTGGTAGCCATGATAAGCCCACTGCAATAGTTTCTTATAAGTCATTATTGTGTTCTGCTGATGATGACCAAAAATTCAAGTTTTAACTAGAGTGCACAGGAAAATGTGAGATAATTCATTTTCTGGGCATGCTAAATTTATTATTTGGTATTTTATAGCATAAAAATAGAATATCTTTTTCCAATCATTTCATCTCTTGAACTCTTTAGGCCAAAATCACTGCATTCCTAAAGTGGGATCCCCATCAATGTTGACCACATACCTGCCTTTCATACACTAACTCCAAAGGGGAAATAGGCAAGAGGCCAAAGAGTAGAGAGAAAAGAGTCATCTCATTTGCACAAGTAATTTGTGTCCGTCATTCTGAAAGACTTAAAACCAGCTGGGCAAGCACATCACCACCACATGAAAAACACCAATAAAGGGCATTGACAAGCAGGTCTTACTGTATTGCCAAGCAATAGTCTTGAAAGTCTCCAGTAGAGATAGGCACGTCTAACCCCAGGGATTACCAGACACTTGCCATAAAGGCTACAGAGGGGATAGAGTGACTACAGGGTAGGCAGGGATGAGGAGGAACACAGTGTAAAGGACCTCTGTCACCAACCACCCCTTCTTCCCTTGGCTGCAGTTGATCAGAGGCAGCACAAGTTAGAATGCACCTGGTGACACACAGACCTTCACACAAAGGTCAAGCATGTCAGCCAGAAGTAGACTGTAGCTAGTTCAGAATCCTAAATTTATTTTGTTTCTAACGTGAGAGTCACCAAAACCAGAATATTGACATCATTTTTGTGGCCCAATCTCACACAGCCCCATAAAAAAAATACCATGGTAGTGAGTAGTGGTAATTAACTTCCCAGAAAACTCTTCTGGAATGTGAGCCTGACCTCTGAGTCCTGGGTAATCCCATAGATGCAAAGTTGAGCTGAGCTACTCCTTGGGGTAGGGCTCCTCTATTAGGTATGAGTCCACATACCTAATAGAAGGTTTGCAAGTGCCCCAAAAGAAAGAAACAAGGACTAGCACCATGATGAGTCCTGGTCCAGGTTCAGAGAACACCACCAAGATAGCTCCACCAGTTATGGTCCAGCAAGTCCCAGGCACAGGGTGGAGACTTAGAAAATTTCCAGGCATGCAATTCCAACAACTGGGACCCACAAAGAACTAGGCCCAGGCTCAGGGTCCCTGTTTGTCCTCGCTGTCACAGTCAGCCAAGAGGGACACAGACAATTTCAAAGAAAGCACTTCTCTGAGACACAGGATCTTGAACAGGGGTGTCACTCCCCAGAAAATATGGAGAAAGTGCCTCCCTCCCTACCTGAATGAGGTTGACACAGAGCAGAGCTCCCTGGGCAACTTTCAATGAGGATCTAATGTGAGAGAGAAACAAATGCTATTGTCTTATTCCACTGAGAGCCAGGGTTGTTACCACAGCAACTTAGCCTATTCTGATAGATACACAGGATGACAGAGCTATCACCAGGCACAGACTTGTCAGTTCAGACTAAAGCATAATAATTGAACAGAAAGGTGTGTTGAGGAGTCTCAGTACCAATATGCGTTCTGGTATGATCTGGTATGATTTTTAAATATTTTTAATTAATACTATTTTGGTAAGCCTGAATCAGATTCTTACATTTTACTTGACAGGACCATGAGATGGTGAAGTTCTTTCATTAGAACATTAATTGCACCCCCACTGAAGTGTTCTGCTTTGTCTTAACCCTGGACATTGGCCATGTGAACCTTAAGCAGAAAAGTGAGACTAGTCCAATTATTCTGACCATATTCCTGTGGCTGCTCAGTCTTACCCACACTGCAACTATGCCACATGCCCCTGCAGGCTCTGGAGTCTCCCACAGAGCCCCTCCCACTGACTTCCCAGGTCTTTTATGAAATCTTGAAAACACAGAAACTGAATAATGAACCAAAAACCCCATTTGCTTGACCTCCTCCTGGAGGCCTTCATCTGTTAGAAGTAATAATGCCTTTTCTTAACATATTAACCAGCCTTCACATTCATTTAAATATAGCTTTGATAAAATAATAAAATATTTGAAGAAAAGTGGAAATGTAACCTCATTCCTTCCTGGACACCCTTTCCCCTCCAGTTAACAAATGGGCCCATAAATTGTGCCTGTAACCAGCAGGAGGCCTCCAGCTCCCATCATGTTTGCTACTGACACCTTCATGGTTTAAGACCTCAGTGGGCCCTTGAGAACAAGCAACACTCCCTCCTATGACATGGGACAGGCTGCAGAAGTTTCTGCTAAGGTTGAAAATTTCTGGGGCACACTCTTCCTGGGGGTATACACTACAGCTATTTTCCCCAAGGTCTTGCTCCCTCTACCCAGGGGTCCCCAGTCTCTGGGCTGAGGACCAGTACCAGTCCAGGACTGTTAGGAACTAGGCCTCGCAGCATGAGGTGATCTTGAATATAATGCACTTGAATCATCCTGAAACCATCCCCTACCCCATATCAGTTCATGGAAAAGTTGTCTTTCATGAAACTGGTCCCTGGCTCCAAAATTGGGGACTGCTGCAGACCTGCCACTAGGTGGTGGGTGGCCTATCCTCACCAGCCTTTCCATGCCTGTCTTGACCTCTGATCTATTCCTTGGGGAGTAGAGTACCACTCTCTCTCCTCTTTTTGCCCTTAAAAACCTTTAACAAAATTTCTTCAATGTTTCAGGCTTTGGGAAAATCAAATCCTAAAAGACCATGTTTTAAAAGTCACTTCTGTTTGGGCCCTGTAACACACTATCTGCCCCACTCCTTACATTGGCCCAGTGAGTCAGGGACATACCAGTCTGTCAGCTTTCATGGGCTGGTATAGAAATGTGGAGGAATACAGAGAGAAACCTTGAAATTAATACCCCTCTAAAGAGCAGAGTAAAAAAGGATAGAAATGCCTCAGATGAGTAAACATAAAATAGGCACATTGCAACTTAGAAACCCACATAAACAAGCATCACAGACTAGAAAACTGATCATCTGAACCTGCAATTTTCAAGAATAAAAAAAATGTGAAAAAAATAAAAATTTAAACATTTTTTGAAAAGAAATTAAAAACTAAAAAAAAAGTCCAAGAAGAATTCCTTAAACAATTTTTCATGAATCTAAGTGCTCAGCAGATGTTCTGGTGGATTCAGAGACCTCAATAGGTACATCTGATCAGAGATTCTAGAAGCTAACTGTCCCTTTGTCTAATGCAGTTACTTCCCTGGGTCAAATCCCATTTGAGGCTATAAAATGCAGAGGCAACAATGTAAAATGTGCCTGCAAAGTGAAGTAAAAAGGGTTTATTCAGGGACTTCTGAGCCCAATTGTCTGTAATGGAGCCCTTGCTTCTGCCTCTCCCTGGCCTCAGCTCTTACTGGAACATCACTACCTCAGATGTGCTCTCTCTGTACTTTGGTCTATCAACAGTTATGCCTGTGTTCATTTCAAGTCCAGCACTTGTGGGCTTCCCACATCTCTCAGTGAATGGCTTAAAAAAAAAACATTTTGCAAATTACTACTCTGTAGGTCAAAAGTGTCAATTCTTCCTTAAAAACAACTACAGCACCCCATTTTGAAAATGACTATTGTTATATAGCACCATAAGGAAAAAAACCAACATTATTGAATAAGGCCATCAAGAGCAATTTAGACCCATATCATGCCTGCCATATTTATTCTTGTTCCTTGACAGAGCTGTGGTATGTGAGTATTTAACACCCTTTGCAGAGAGGAGTGCCAGGCTGACTGTACATTCTTAATGGGTCTGCCTCTACAATACAGGAATAAATGAGAGTCCTAATTTCAAATACAAGTATTGCCTTTGGCATGCACAGAAAATGAGCTACTGCAAATCTGGGCAGGACCTAGTATGTGGATTTTTAAAAGTGCATGTAAATGCATAGAACTTACTCTATGTATAGAAGAAGGAATGACTTGGCAGGTGTGATTTCTGAGTACAATGGACCCTGAGGTGCTGGGAAATGGAGGGTTATATTGTGTTGGACCCTTCAGATAACACACTTTCAGAGTAGCATGTTCAACATAGCAAGCCATTGCACAGGCATGTATGGTTTGCAAACCACCCTCTGCCATGTGATGATAAGTTGTGGCAGAGACACCCCCCAAAAAGTAGATTAAAAGTACTCCTATCTTTGGAAATTAAGTGGGCAACAGTCAGGCCCTGAAACACATGAGGAAAACCCCAGTACTGCTCTAATTTTAGAGAGGAAAGCACCATGCATGTTTGATCATGGCAAGTCAGCTAGGGGTTGATGGCCTTACCTGTGTCTGACTGACAAGTGTAACCAGGGCTGTTGGCACTCAGTTCTCTCTCCACATGGCTAGCTGGGCCTTCTTCACAAGTTGGATCCCAAGAAGGCAGGTCCCAGTGTATAGGAACTAATCAAACCTATGCTCACAACATATGTGTTGTGTCCCACTGAGCAAAGTAAAGCAGTGGTCTGGCCCCAAGTCAACATGAAGGGGTCTACACAATGTCATAGACCCAGGAAAGCCGTGGTTCTTTGAGGGCCATTCATGTAACAACTACCACAAACTCTGTGGTACCTGGGAAACCCTTTTAGAACAGACTTGAGCCTACTTCTTCCTGATTCCCCAACACTTAGTTTGTTGTCCAGATGCCTAGAACAGGAAGAGCTGTAAGAGACAAAGTTTTGTCCAAAGAGCTCTACAGAAAATGTTCATGGTAATGATGTTTCATGAGCCCTCTGTCATAGCCATTGGTTGGTTATTACAATTAACAAGGAAAACCATTTCCATGGCATTTGTCCAGGGTTGCCTCAAGCTAAGTGGCCTGGGCTAACAACTTGCTGTGGTCTGTGTTGTCAAAGAAGTCTTCCAGGTATCCTAGAACAGAGCCAGCAGAGCTTTCATAACATTAGCAATGCCATGCTCAGCGTTTATTATTTCGCTTAACCACATACAGAAAACCCTGTAGAGTAGCAATTATTCAACCCATTTTATAGATTGATAACCTGAGGCTCAACATACAGCAACTTGACCAAAGTCTCAAGGCTGGTGATTCCAAAGCATGTCTCTCTCTCTCTCTCCAAAGCTTGTGTGAAACTGCACACTTCTTTGTTTTTGAAAGGCTGCAATGGGCCTGGATTTTCATCCAGACTCCAGGAATGCTAGATTTCTAGCCCAGTCCAGAGCCCTGTCAACATTTGGGCCAGATGTGCAGGGTACTGGAGCAATTGAAAATGTTGGCTTTGGAGTGATTGCCATGGTTTGAATAGATTGCCTCTATCTTGGTCAGTTTTAAATCTGTAAAATTGGATTATCATAGTCCTACCTCAGGGTTCAAATAAGTTAAATGACAGAAAGTGCTTTAAAAAGAGAACCAGGAATTCAGGAGTACTGGACTCAGTAAATATTCAGGACTACAATTATTATATGCTGGACTCCAACCTGTCACTTAAGGGCAGATGAATAGTATGTTATCCCAGACCATAACCAGGTATGACAAAATCAACAATAAAAGAACTGGTGCAGAACAGTGTGTGTGAAACTAACATTGAAAATAGTTCTGAGGATCTAAGATGGTGTTGGAGTAGGAAGGAGCAGATTCGGCTCCTCTGCTCAGGGGAGAAAATCCTGACCAATCTATGGAGTAAAAAGGCAACCACCCAACATATTTCAGCATTTTTGAAAACAGAGGACCAACGATTGTGGCAGAACCGAAAGAACAAAGAACAGATCCTAAGGGGAGTGCTGCAACAAGAAGAACCAGCTTCAACACAACCTGCCCTCACCAGCACAACAAAATACAGAAGGTGCTGGACAGAGTGACCCTCATTTAACCAGGTGGTGGGAAGGAACCACCAAAGAAGGACTCAACAACAATCAAAACCCAAAGGCAAACACAAAGCCAACTTAAACGACAGCCCAAGACCAGTGAGCTTGGGAGATCAAGGAAACAGCACCACTGAAACTCACTGCTATTCTACTAAAGAATTTCACAACATAAACCCAGGGAGCCAGAACAGATCAATATAAGAAGCTGAGGTGAACAAGAAGAGTCTCGAAAACAATGGGAAGACAAAGAAATAATCCCCAAATGAAAGGAAAGGAGGAAGCCTCAAAAAGAATGCTAAATGAAATAGAGGCAATTCAACTATCAGATATTGAATTCAAAGCAGTGATTGTCAGGAAGCTCAATGAGCTCACAATGAGCTACGAGAAACTACAGGGAAGCTACAATGAACTCAATGAAAACTACATCAGCATAAAAAAGGAAATAGAAACTCTCAACGAGGGCCAAGAGGAAATGAAGAATACAATTTCTGAACTGAAGAACACAGTAGAAGGAATGAAAAGCAGGATCGATGAAGCAGAAGATCGGATCAGCGAGCTAGAGGACAAAGTAGAAGAAAAGAACCAGAAAGAGCAAGGAAAGGAAAAGAGGCTCAGAAAAAATGAAGAGGGATTAAGAGAAATGCAAGACAATATGAAACGTAATAATATCCATATAATAGGGATACCAGAAGGAGAAGAAGAAGCACAAGGGATAGAAAACCTAGTTGAACAAGTGATGATGGAAAACTTCCCTAATTTGATGAGACAAAAAGTCACACAAATCCAGGAAACACAGAGAGTCCCAATCAAGAGGAACCCAAAGAGGCCCACCTCAAGACACATCATAATTAAAATGGCAAAATTTCAAGACAAAGAGAGAATCTTAAAGGCAGCAAGGGAGAAACAGGAAGTAACATACAAGGGAGTCCCAATAAGGCTAACAGCTGACTTCTCAATGGAAACACTCCAAGCCAGAAGAGAATGGCAAGAAATAATCCAACTAATGAGAACCAGAGGCCTGCAACCATGACTACTTTACCCAGCAAGGCTCTCAATTAAGATAGAAGGCCAAATAAGAAGCTTCTCAGACAAAAGAAGTCTAAAAGAATACACCTCCACTAAACCAGCTCTGCAAGAGATGCTAAAGGGACTGCTTTAAGGAAAGAAAGGAAAAGAGAGAGTCAGAGAGGATCACAAATACATAAAAGACAATGAATAAGTACCTATCCATAATAACGTTAAACGTAAATGGATTAAACGCTCCAATCAAAAGACATAGAATAGCTGATTGGATAAGAAAACATGACCCACACATATGCTGTCTACAAGAGACCCACCTCAGGATAAAAGATCTGCAAAGGCTGAAAGTGAAGGGCTGGAAACAAATTTTCCAAGCAAGTGGACAGGAAAAAAAAGCCAGGGTAGCAATACTCATATCTGACAAAATAGACTTCCAAAGAAGGACGATAAAGAGAGACCCAGAAGGTCATTTCATAATACTCAAGGGAAGAATTCACCAACAAGACATAAATATTGTAAATATATATGCACCCAACATAGGAGCACCCAAATACATAAAGAAAATCTTAGAGGGCTTCAAGAAAGATATGGACAGCAACACAATTATTGTGGGGGATTTTAACACCCCACTATCAAAAATGGACAGATCATCCAAACAAAATATCAACAAAGATATTGTGGCATTGAACAATACCCTAGACGAAATGGGCTTTACTGATATTTACAGAACCCTCCATCCCAAAGAAGCTAAATACACATTTTTTTCAAATGTACATGGAACATTTTCAAAGATTGACCACATGATAGGACACAAAACAAGCCTCAAGAATTTCAAAAACATTGAAATCATACCAAGCAATTTCTCAGATCACAAGGGACTGAAACTACAAACCACCCCAAGGAAAAAAACCTAAAACACTCAAATTCATGGAGATTAAACAGCATGCTATTAAACAATGAATAGTTCAAGAATGATATTAGGGAAGAAATCAAACGGTTTTCGGAAACAAATGAAAACTAACTCACAACAACGCAAAACTTATGGGACACAGCCAAGGCAGTCCTGAGACGGAAGTTCATAGCGATACAGGCCCATCTAAAAAAGTTAGAAATATTTCAAACAAACAACCTAACCCTACATCTACAAGAACTCAAGAAACAACAACAAAGACAGCCCAGAGCAAGCAGAAGGAAGGAAATAACCAAGATCAGAGCAGAATTAAATGACAGAGAGACTAAAAGCACAATTCTAAAGATCAATGAATCCAAGAGTTGGTTCTTGGAAAAGATAAACAAAATCGACAAGCCTTTAAGCAGGCTCATCAAGAAATAAAGAGAGAAAACCCAAATAAACACAATCAGAAATGAAAGAGGAGAGATTACAACAGATACCACAGAAATACAAAGGATTGTAACAAATTACTACAAAGAGCTGTATGCCAAGAAATTTGAAAACCTAGATGAAATGGACAAATTTCTAGAAAAATATAATCTTCCAAAACTCAATAAAATGGAAGCAGAAAGCCTCAACAAACCAATAACAGCAAAAGAAATTGAAACAGTAATAAAAAAAACTCCCAACACACAAAAGACCTGGACCAGATGGTTTCACAGGAGAATTCTACAAAGCGTTTAAGGAAGAACTAACACCTATCCTTCACAGAGTATTTCAAAAAATCCAAAAAGATGGAAGACTCCCAAACTCTTTTTATGAGGCCAACATCATCTTAATTCCAAAACCAGATAAAGACACAACAAAGAAAGAAAACTACAGGCCAATATCGCTGATGAACATTGACGCTAAAATCCTCAACAAGATACTGGCAAACCGCATCCAACAGTACATTAAGAAGATCATACACCATGACCAAGTGGGATTCATTCCAGGTATGCAAGGATGGTACAATATATGCAAATCAGTAAATGTAATACATCACATAAACAAAAGCAAAGACAAAAACCACATGATCATATCAATAGATGCAGAAAAAGCATTTGATAAGGTACAGCACCCATTTATGATAAAAACACTCAGTAAAGTGGGAATAGAGGGAGCATTCCTCAACATAATAAAGGCCATATATGAGAAACCTACAGCCAACATTATACTCAATGGGCAAAAATTAAAATGTTTTCCACTAAGATGAGGAACAAGACAAGGATGTCCACTTTCACCACTTCTATTCAATATAGTACTGGAAGTTCTAGCCACAGCAATCAGACAAGAAAAAGAAATAAAAGGAATCCAAATCGGAAAGGAGGAAACAAAACTGTCACTGTTTGCAGATGACATGATAGTGTACATAGAATATCCTATAGACTCCACCAAAAAACTGGTTGACCTAATAAATGAATTTGGTAAAACAGCAGGATACAAAGTCAATATCCAGAAACCAAAGGCATTTCTGTACACCAACAATGAAACAGCAGAAGCAGAAATCAAGAAAAAAATCCCATTTGAAATAGCAAAAAGGAAAATAAAATACCTAGGAATAAACCTAACCAAAGAGGTAAAAGACCTGTATTCAGAAAACTACATAACACTGAGGAGGGAAATGAAGGAAGACACAAACAAATGGAAACATATACCGTGTTCATGGATTGGAAGAATTAATATCATTAAAATGTCCATACTACCAAAAGCAATTTACACATTCAATGCAATACCTATTAAAGTACCAATGGTATATTTCACAGACATAGAACAAACACTTCAACAATTTATATGGAACCATAAACGACCCCGAATAGCTGCTGTAATTTTGAGAAAGAAGAGTAAAGTCGGAGGAATCACAATACCTGACACTAAAGTATACTACAAGGCCACTGTAATCAAAACAGCCTGGTACTGGCATAAAAACAGGCACATAGACCAATGGAACAGAACAGAGAGCCCAGAAGTAAACTCAAGCCTCTACGGTCAATTAATATTTGACAAAGGAAGCAGCAACATAAAATGGAATATAAAAAGCCTCTTCAACAAATGGGGTTGGGAGAACTGGACAACTACGGGCAAAAAAATGAAACTCGAGCACCAGCTTACACTTTATACAAAAATAGATTCAAGGTGGATAAAAGACTTAAATATAAAGCGTGACACCATTAAAGTCCTAGAAGAGAACGTAGGTAGGAAAATATCAGATATTTCATGCAGAAACTTTTTTACTGACTTGTCTCCTAGAGCAAGGGACATAAAGGAAAGAATAAACAAATGGGACCTCATCAAAATTAAAAGCTTTTGCACAGCTAAGGAAAACAGTATCAAAATAAAAAGAGAACCAACTGTATGGGAAAACATATTTGCTAATGATACCTCAGACAAGGGTTTAATCTCCAAAATATATAAAGAACTTACACGACTCCACTCTAAGAAGACAAGTAACCCAATTAAAAAATGGGCAAAGGACTTGAACAGACACTTCTCCAAGGAGGACATACAGAAAATCCAAAGACACATGAAGCGATGCTCAATATCGCTAGCCATCAGAGAGATGCAGATTAAAACCACAATGAGATACCACTTCACACCAGACAGAATGGCCATCATAAACAAAGCAACAAACAACAAGTGTTGGAGAGGCTGTGGAGAAAGGGGGTCCCTAGTGCACTGTTGGTGGGACTGCAGACTGGTACAACCACTATGGAAAGCAGTATGGAACTTCCTCAGAAAACTAAAAATGGATATGCCTTTTGACCCAGCAATTCCACTGCTGGGACTCTATCCTAAGAACACTGAAACACCAGTACAAAAGAACATTTGCACCCCGATGTTCATAGCAGCACAATTTACAATAGCTAGGTGCTGGAAGCAACCAAGATGCCCATCAGTAAATGAATGGATCAAAAAACTATGGTACATTTACACAATGGAATTCTATGCAGCAGAAAGAAAGAAGGAGCTCCTACCCTTTGCAACAGCATGGATGGAGCTGGAAAGCATTATGCTAAGCAAAACTAGCCAGGCAGTGAAAGACAAATACCACATGATATCACCTTTAACAGGAATCTAAACAACAAAACAAAAAAAAGACTAGCAAAATATAACCAAAGACACTGAAATAGGGGATAGTCTGACAGTGACCAGAGGGGAGAGAAGAGGGAATTTCAGGGGGGAATGGGTAGGGTTTACAGGAACAAATTTGGAGGACACATGGACAAAAACTATGGGTGGGTGGGCTGGAATGGGAGTAGGGGGGAGAAAACTGTACTTGAACAATGATTAAAACAAAAAAAATATATAACTGTAAATCAGAAGTATATTATAGGAGCATTCACATTATAAATACTTGTAAAAATAAAGGATTATGCAAAGTTTAAAAAAAAAAAAGAAAATAGTTCCTGTCTGGTACAGGACAAGCAGTGACCATTCTGAGCCGACCTCAAGGTTAACAACTAGCATGTCAACCCCTAATGACAGACTGAACATTAGCCCTCAAGCTATGAACTTGGAGCTGGGGAGAGCACCTGGATGGGAGGGCTGGCTGGAAAGGCTGGGAAAGGGCTTCCCAAAGTCTTGTGGAGGTCACAGCCAGTCCCAAAGAGGGAGAGAAAGACTAGAAGCAGGGACCCAGGCCTGGGGGATAGATATCCTGGGAAGATACCCTTGCCATGGAGAGAAAGGAGGCCTCAGAATATGATAGGATCCACAAACCTTACCAAAGTCCTGGGTAAGTGTGGAACTAGGAACACAAGTGAAGCTACATCAAATGGAATAAGCCTGAAGGGACTGTGGATCCTTTATCTTGCCTGACTCAGGTCTGTATTATTCCAAGAACCTGTCTGCCTACAGACAGAGACAGGGCCTGGTAATGGAGGAATGGAGGGGACCAAGCTGGAAAGCCATAAAGGAAACAGCCCTGTGCAACTTAAATCTTCTCCTATGAGAAGCCACCTGGAACTATGGACCCTGCTGCAGGTGGGCACCCAGTGGCCCAGCTTAGCCAAGACAGGGCATACATCGCTCTTGCCTTCCTCCTCCATGTTAACAACTCTCACTCTCCCCAGCAAAAGCACACCATGAGTAGGAATGAGTAGGAGCTACAATGCTGCAGCTTCAGAATTCATCCTATCTACTTCTACATCCCTGCTACTCCAACACTTCCTTCTCCCTCCTTCCATACTTCATTACCTATTAATCACTTGGTCCCACATCATCAATGACCCTTCTCAGACTGCAGTCTTCTCTGAAAGAGCAGGACTCTGGACAGTATCCTGTCCCTCAGACCAGTGTCTCCCATTAAATTGCTATAGGGCAAAAGACATTCCAATACCTCAGCGGACTCTGCCTTCCCAGGTCAACAGAATGGAGCAGCTTCTTGACAGGAGTGGAATCTCACTGCCCATTTGGAATGAGTTTGGGCAAAAGCCTCCTAGTCACACAAAATCACCTTAACAGTGCCTGGGTCCAGGCTGCCTATCACCTGCATGCCTCCGCCTTGGTCTTCTGATTGACGGTTCTGCTTATTGGGATGGGAAATGGAGTTTTCCAAAGAGAAAAAGACCCAAAGAAGGACCTTGGTATTTCTCTCAGGATGTGTATAGGGAAACCTGCTTTAGCTGAGCTACTTCTGCTTCTGCAGATGCTGATGATTAATGACCGGAAGCAGCAGGAGCTCTTGAAGATCATTTGGCCACTTATTCCTTCAGAGCAGCATAGCCAGAAGTCCAGGCCTCAGCAAATACAAAGAAGTCAACCCCTCAGCCTCCACCAGGGCAGTGGGAATTAGAGTCAGTCACCCAGACCTTCATTCCAGGACCAAGCAGTATGACCTTGAACATATTATTTTGCTTGAGCCTGTTTATTTGTCAGCAAAACAGAGATAAAAATGCCACCCTCACTACCCCTTTAAAGATTGGAAAAGGATTAAATAAAATAACCTAGATAACATGTCTTTCCTGCATTTGATGCCCAATATAGTTTCACTCCCATCCTCTGCCCTCCCTTCTTATTCCTATAGCAGTGGTAACAAATCCTTTCCTTTCCGTCTTAGAAGGTACAGTGGAGCCAGAATTTTAAACAGCATTTCAGGCTCATGCTGCCTAGTATGTCACTGCTTAATCCATTCATCTGGCTCTGTAGAGGTTCCCCATCCTCCCTTCTGCTCTTTTCCATTATTTAGCATGGTTTTCAACTCCAACCCAGGCCATTTATACAGTGCCCACAAGTGTATTTTACCTCCCTTTGCCCACCTAAACCCCAAACTGAAAAAAAAATATCTTTTTTCATTCTCCCTGACCACCTCTGGAGGTACAAGTCACTTAGCACCAGGAGAAATAATAATTTTCTCCCATTGTGCTGAGGTTACCCACCATTAGCCACTAAAAAGTACTCATTTTTAAAATACACTTGACAGTCTGGAAGATATATTTGAGATATCAGAAAACTAAGCCCATTATGTGACACTTAGAATATATTTGTAATGATATATTTTTAAATGTGCAATATACCTTATGAATTTATATTTCACACATGGCACTTAGATATTTGTATTATTTTTCCCCTGCATTTCCAAACTTTCTAGATGATTTCCCTGTTTAAGCTTTCAATTCTTCTTATTGGGCCCCTGGTCAACATAGCAGAAAAATAAAAAGACATAAGTGCAGCATTCAAGGTCAGTTAGTTGTTTATTTCATACAAAGTAGCACCACGAGAGCCCAGATGGGGTACAGAGATGAAAGATACCCCTGTTTTCCAGGCATGTTCACATGCATACCACTAGTAACTATATGTATCAGTAAGCTGCTAATTTCCCCATTTTAAAGATGAGCAAACTGAGGCTTGAGCAGTGAAGTCTCTTGCTCATACCCATGCAGCTAATGAGAGGCAGAGAGAGGCAGAGAGAGGCAGCCCAGGTCAGCCAGATTCCCAGAGTAGAATATTGTCCACAGAAGAGCTCCAGGTCTGAAGGCCACTGTCTGGTAGTGAAGATGGTGATAATGGGATAGGGCTCAAGTCTGAGACACAAGAGGACATAAAGTCTCCTCATCAGGACTTCTGGGGTTTGGCTGGAATAGAGATGAGACTCAGAGTGTAGGCAACAGCAGCTAAATATGAATACAAACCCCTTTGTATGGCATGCAAGCTCCATTCAGTCTGGCCCCAAGTTTTCTGTCCTACCTCCTCTCTCCTTTTCACCCATTATGTCCAGACAGGTCTTCCATACCCCAGAAATGCTTTATCAAGCCCTGCAGCTAACCCTTCCCCAATGTCATTTTTGCCTCTGAAAAACCTCTTCTACTTGTGCCCTATTTGGACCCTGCTCATCACCCTCACTTTTCCTTCAGGTCTTTGCTAACTATCCAGTCTCAATTCTGAAGGCTCTCTCACTAAGCAGTCATCTGTACCATGTTCCTGTCAACACTTACCTTTCACAACATTGTGTCATAATCCTAAACTTCCACTCACTTACCCAAAGACCAGGCCCAGGTCACACACTCAGTTATCACCTATCAGATTAAATGAATGACCATCTAGAAACCAATGGACTCTTCTCATTTTTAGGTGTTTTGTTTTTTTGTGGGGTTTTTTGGGAATTTTTTGCCAATTGCTCAGAGCCCTTCTCCAGAACTGCTCAGAGAATGCAAATTTTTGAGAAAGGCCTTATTCTCTGGATAGTATATTCAACTTTAGTTTTTTTCCCCGTGGATGCTGCAAAGATGGATAGTCACCTATTATCCCATAAAGACCAAACCCAAGGCTAATGGAAATGGAGAGTTGGAAGGGATAGAATACAGTGACAAACTTTTCTGACCACCCAATGTGGTCCTGCTGTTCCATGGCCATTCCCCAGCCCAGCAGGAGCTGCCTCAATCTGCAGAAAAGAGACACAACCACAAGTCCCCATAGCTCTGAGCCAGCTGCATTCTCCCGTGTTCACTCTGACTCTGCTTGCTATATATTGAACCCTATTTCATTGGCCCAGCCTCTGCTTCCTTATAGATCCATGTCTCAGGATATCTCTGGCATCCCCTGGCTACCTCAGTTGTGATGCAGTGAATGAGAGTATGTCATAGGACACAGAGGGTACAGAAAAGTGTAGCTATGATGAGTTCATCTTCAAGTTCATTGAGATTCTTAGTGGAACTAAGAGAAGGGACTCAAACATTTGTGGTAAGTGGGGTCAGACTTGATGCCTTGCAATTCCCATCAGAGAACATAAGCTCCATGAGGGCTTGGACTTTAGTGTTTTTCACAATTCTCTGTCTCTAGAGCAATGAACAGTACATATTAGGAGTTCAATAAATATTCTTATTGAACGAATAATTTATTGAATGAATGAATGAATTGCTTTAAGGGGAGATTTTTTTAATTTGGGCTAAAAGAGAAGAGACAGGAGTATTCATCGGCCCTTCTGTGAAAGGAGACAGAGTTCAAGGCTGAGCATACTATAGTACCTTTCTTGATGAACTGGATTTACACCCTGTGAGTGACAGAGCTTGGGACTAAAAGATGAAGAAATTGGATTCTGAAAATAAGAGATCTGGAGGGAACTTTAGCGCAAAAACAGGGCAATAAGGTTGAACAAAGCCTATGGATAAGACCATCTTCTATTTCCATTCAGAGCTGGGACAAGATACTATCAGAATGATAGAGCAACTCTGGACCAGCCAGCCTGCCCACCAGAGAATCAACTTCTCCCTGATGGAGGCCCCTACAGCAGGTGCAACAGCGAGACACCTCCCTTAAGTTGCAGACAGTGTCTCTGAGAGTCCTGAGAAGAAATTAGAAGACTTACTGGGAATCCCACAAGAGGCAATTATTGGGTTTCTAGTAATATCTGGGGAAGCTGAGTCATTGAGGGAGGTCTGCAGCCAGTCAGGGTGCTGTATGAGCAAACTTCAGACATGTATACTTACATGAGTGTTCTGCAGTCCCCCAACTGGCAGAATACAGGACTTTCAGGCTATCCTTCACTGTCTAGCACAGCAGCCTGCAGCCAAAGATATAGTGCATGGATCCTGGAGGAAGAGCAAAACAGAGAGAACACAACATGAGCAGAGACCTGGGAGTGGGAAAGTTGTCCAGGCACAAGAGGGGTCCAGAGGGAGCAGTGCCAGCTCCAATTGGTGTTCATAAGCTTTCTCCTCATATTTACAAGAGCCTGTCCATTGATAGGTGACCATAACCCCATGGCTGTGTCATCCTTGCCCAGTGGCCATATTATGAGCGTATCACCCACCAACAAGCCAGACAGATAGTATTACAGAGAAAAAGTGGGCCTAACAGCCTGAGCTAAATTGTTTTTGGAGAGTGAGGTCTGGGTCATGCCTTTTGAAGTTATAGCTCCCAGTGCCTCTCCTACAGGAAATCTCAGGGTCCAACCCACTTCTTCCCTAAAAGGAGGGTGGCAACTGCAAGTATCTGCTAGGCCCCAGGGAGGTACCAGCTAGAAAGGATAAAGGCATGTCTGAAGCCACAGGGCTGCAGCAGGTGGGCCAGGAGCCTGAGCATTGCAGAACCTCTGACGCTGTGGGAGCTGCTGGGGTGCACAATGACTGTCCTGTCACCAAGATGGCTCTGCCTGTACCTACCTCAGCACTTGAAAGGGCTTCAGATCTCAAAAGATTTCCTGCTGTTTTGTCTTGAAAGTATACTCTGCTTCCATTGCTGTTTACAAAAGGAAGGTAAAGCTAAATGCCCAGAACTAGCACTCAAAAAACCTTTAGGACCTCAGCACTATGAAATTGCTGAACCTCAGGAAAATGCTGATTTTGTTTGAGCAAAGCCACTCCTGTCATGTGAGGTTTCCGGTAGAAGTGCTATTCTGGCCTGGAAGTACCATTTTATAACCAAAAAAGAGAGGAAGGACACATGAACACGATGACATGACCAGACCTCAGGGTCCCCAGCATTAGGCAGGTGTGTCCTACAGGGACTCTGACTGACAGGGTTACACTTCCAGAGCTGAGCCCCAAGGCTGTCAGGAGAGCAGACCTGCCTCTCCCATTCTGTGACATTGTTCTAGCTCAAACTCCAAGTGCAGCAGCCTGAGGCTATTTCCTTCCCTTGGCAAAGAGTTAGAGTCACAATTGAGTTCAGGAATAAGGGGTTTGCCAGAAGAACCCTGAAACAGACCCAGAGAAAAGAAGCCAAGGTTGACCAGAGAGCCTTGGAAACAGCCAGAAAGGTGTCAGCCTTGACAACTACAAGAAAGAACCACAAGAACAGAAGCAAGACACACAAAAGTAAGGTGTGAAACAATACTCCATTAGCACAAAGCTGTGAAGCCATCAAGAGTTTCTGAAGAGCCTGTCAACAAAAGGGACATGCTCAGAACTGTCTTTCCAGGGGTTCCTAGCTGGTAACCATATTTCTGCTCACAACGTCTGTGTTGTCTCTGCACGAGCACTGGGGAAAGCAGACCACTGAAGACTGCAACTCATGAGTGGGTATTTAGGAAGGATTGTAGCAGATCATCAGGAGGTCTAATTAGCACACTAAGATTTCATGAAATTGATTTAAAGAACCTAAACACATTTTTACATCCATCTCCCTTAAGAGTCATTTTCAGAGATTACACCCATATGAATATAAGACTATACAAGATTGATACTATGTCTAACCATGAATAAAATTTGCCCACACTGTATGACCATGGCATTAACCAGTCCTCCTAGATTTGTGTTGACTGGAGTTCAGTTTACTCATTCAAAAAATTAGGGGGTGCTCTGGATAATTTCTGCAAAAAGTGGTGCCAAATTTGCAATGACTCGATGTCATCCAGCACCTTCTAGACCCCTAATTTCCATTGGGAGGGAAAAGAAACCTGAGATATTTCCTGAGTAATTCAAAGTCCTGATTAAGTTTAAGAGCCCACAAAGTAGTGCTGATAAAATGTATCTCCACCTTTCATCCAGTCACCCAAGGAAAAGAAACCAGGCCACACGAGGTAAATGGCTGGGTATTTAGGTGGCACAATGGTTCAGATTTGGTTTTCTAAAGACCTTGTTAGTTTGCAAACTGACCCCTGAACACAGAGACTGCAGAGAAGGGAAGGCCACCACAAATTGGTAGGTGGCAGGTTTAATAAGTAAGAGAGCTTACAAGAATTGTCTTGTGGGACCACAAGACAAGTAGAGCTCCACATTCTTCTGCCAGAATCTTCAAAGTTCATACAGAGACTTTACAGCATTCAGTCATATGCACAGTCCAGATAGTCTCAACAATGCCTTACTCTCTCTAGGCTACAGCCTTGAAAACAGTCCCCACTGTGGAAACAGTGGGCAGGCACAGGGTAGGGGTTGGGAGCCTCTGATTGCCAGAATTCAGTTTGGGTCAATCAGCAGCCATGTCCTCTCCATTACCTCCTCCAATAGACATGAGTTAAAATGCCAAAACTTGGGGTACATGATGCTTCAGGAAGAGAATGTTTCTCTAAGACCCCAAGAGCTAATTGAGGGGCAATCAGCTACAAATTTGAGAAGGGTGGGGAAAAATACAGTCTTGGAAAAACTAAACCTAAATATTCTTGAGGAAAAAAACTTTAACAGATAAAGAAAAACCCAGAAGCATCTTCACCAAAATTAATATTGTTTGATTGCTTAAGCTGGTCTGTCCCATACAACTCCTGATTTTATCATTTTATATTACTTTGAGAATATCAAGACTATTTCAATAGAGAAAATTAAAAGAAAAACCTTTAAAGAGAGAAAATTGGAAAAAAGAACAAAGTTTCTAGGAAAATATCACTTGTTGCAAGTTTTAAATCACATAATTACCCATTTTTACTCAAAGTAGGATTCATATCCCACAAGCGAGGCCAGAAACCTTGTCAGACCTGCTCTTGTATCATGAATCTCTTGTGTTTTTTTAAATTGAAACCTAATTTACATACTATAAAATTCGCCTATTTTAAAGTGTAGAATTCAATAGAGTTGTACTTTCACAGAGTTGGGTAACCATCATTAAAATCTAATTTTAGAACAAAAGAGCCAAAGAATCCCCCCCAAAAAATCTCATATCCATCAGTGTGGGGGAGCTCCACCTCCAGAGTTCCCCCTCCACTGTCCACCATGAATGAAAATAAGTCTACCAAGACATGATCTACTTGGGGAGGAAAGGTGGCTGATCTCTCAAAGAAGAAGGGCCTTGAGCCTGTTCCTCAATGGGCTTTTATTGGGTTTATTTGCATAGGAATACAGGGCATATACATAAAACTCATCAATCATTGTCAGGCAGTAATGATCAAACAATAGATAACATTCAAAGAACTCTGAGGGCTTATTCTGAGTCAGGGTCAGATAGCTAAAGGGCCATAACTCTACGGAGAAACAAATTCATTCTATGCTTGGACCCTTATCATTTAAATGGAGGGTATTAGCAAAGCATGTTTCACAGGATTTTATGCATTCTTTCTTAGGCCTGATCACTCTGGGGAACCCACCCTTTTCAGCACAGGGCTGCACCCACCTCTGGCATTGTTTCAGGCTTAAGTCAGGCAGGGGGAGTAAGGCAGCCAAGAGATTAGGAGACTTCTTGCAGACAGAATAAGGACTCAGGCTATGTCAAAGTCTAGGGGCAAGGGTCCATCACCCCTTTATTAGCCCCCCAAGTCCTTCCTGAGGGCCCCTTCATGACTGTGCATGTCTTAGGTCATCCCTCCTTTGAGGAATCTTACCTGTCATTGGCTATCCGGTCATCCACTGGGAGCCAGGCAGGGTGAAGTAAAGGGGGCAGAGGTGGCACCCCTGCTAGGTAGATAACCTTTGTTTCCTTAATGGCTTATGGTCCAAAGGCCTCTCACTCAGTCTTAGCTATAGGGAGCTACAGCTTCTGAAACCAGGCAGGGTGGTTCCCAACACATCAGCAGTCATATCCATTTCTGCCTCTCCCCATCAGACCCAAGCAAACAATAATCTATCTTCATAGTTTTGCTTATTCTGAACACTTTGTATAAATGGAATCACAAAAGTTGTGATGTGGTCATATGTGACTGGCATCTTTCACTTAAAATAATCAAATCTAATTATTTTTGCCTAACTCAATAATCCTATATATTAATCTAAGAGTTTTATACTTTTAGCTCTTCTATTTAGGTCTATGATCCATTTCAAGTTGTTTTGTATATGGTCATAATTTAGGGCTTCAACTTCATTCTTTTTAATGCAGATACCCAGTTGTTGAAAAGACTGTTATACCCCCCATTGAATTGTCTTGACACCTTTGTCAAACATCAGTTGACTATAAATGTAAGGACTTACGAGGATTCTCAATTCTATTCCATTGATCTACATATCTATCCTTATGTCAGTACCACACAGTTTACTATAGCTCAGGGATTTTCAATCTTTTTCATCTCATGGCATACCTAAACTAATTACCAAAATTCTGTGGCACACAAAAAATTAAATATTTTTTGCTGATCTAAAAATAATAGCCATAATTTTGATTCATTCACACTGGACAGCTATTGCTTTGTTTGTTGTCATTTTTTTATTTGACAATTCAAGAAAATGGTCAGTACCCCTGACTAAATAGTCAAGTATTTCATGTTTTAAAAATTCTTGCAGTGCACTGGTTGAAAATTGCTGCTGTAGCTTTTTCAGGGAGCGGTAAATCAGGAAATTTGAGCATTCCAACTGTATTGTGTTTTTTTTTTCAAGATTGTTTTGTCTGTTCTGAGTTTTTTCCATTTCCGTGTGAATTTTAGGATCAGCTTGTCATTTTCTGCAACCAAAAAAAGGCAGCTAAAGTTTCAATAGGCATTATATCAAATCTATAGTTCAATTTGGGAACATTGCCATCTTAACACTATTAAACTTCTGATTCATAAATGTGAAATGTCTTTACTCTTACTTTGGCCTTCTTTAATTTCCTTCAACAATATTTTTAAGTTTTCAATGTATAAGTCTCAAATGTCTTTTGTTAAATGTATCCTTAAGTATTCTTGGTATATAGTACATAATAAGTAATATTACCCTTTTTTGCTGTTATTCTAAATAAAATTAATTTTCTTAATTTTATTTTCAGATTTTTCATAGCTGTTGTATACAAATACTACTGAGTTTTCTATATTGACCTTTTTCATGTTTAAGTATATTTTATTCGTTATGTTATTACAGTTTTCTCAATTTTTCTCCCTTTGTCCCCACTCTGCCTTACACCCAACCCTCCAGCATTCCCCCACCTTAGTTCAAGTCCATTGGTTGTACATGTAACTTCTTTAGCTTCTCTATTTCATATGTTATTTCTTAACTTACCCCTGTTTATTTTGTACCTACCATTTATGCTTCTTATACCCTGTAATTTTCCCCCACTCTCCCCACTTCCCCTCCTCACTGATAACCCTCTATGTGATGTCCATTTCTCTGATACTATTCCTGTTCTAGCTATTTGTTTAGTTTTAGTTTTAGTTTTTTAAGGCTCAGTTGTTGATAGTTGTGAGTTTGTTGTCATTTTACTGTTCACAGTTTTGATCTTCTTTTATTCCTTAGATAAGTCTCTTTAACATTCCATATAAAAAAGGCTTGGTGATGATGAACTCCTTTAGTTTTGCCTTATCTGGGGAAAACCTTATCTGTCCTTCCATTCTAAATGATAGCATTGCTGGATAGAGGAATCTTAGATGTAGGTCCTTGTCTTTCATGACTTCAAGTACTTCTTTCCAGCTCCTTCTTGCCTGCAAAGTTTCTTTTGAGAAATCAGCTGACAGTCTGATGGGCACTCCTTTGCAGGCAACTCTCTCCTTTCCTCTTGCTGCTTTTAAGATTCTCTCTTTATCTTTAATCTTGGATAACTTAATGATGATGTGCCTTGGTGTGTTCCTCTTTGGGCCCAATTTCTTTGGGACTCTCTGTGCTTCCTGGACTTCCTGGAAGTCTATTTCCATCACCAGACTGGGGGAGTTTTCCTTCATTATTTGTTCAAATAAATTTTTGATTTCTTGCTCATGTTCTTCTCTTTCTGTAACCCTTGTGATTCTGATGTTAGAGCATTTAAAGTTGTCCCATCCTTTCCTAAGCCTCTCCTCATTTTTTATATTCTTTTGTCTTCATTCTATTCTGGTTGGATGTTTATTTCTTCCTTTTGTTCTAAACCATTGATTTGAGTCCTGGTTTCCTTCCCTTCAGTTGGTTCCCAGTATATTTTGCTTCATTTCACTTTGGGTAGCCTTCATTTCTTTCTCATTTAATGACTGAACTCAATCAGTTCTGTGAGCATCCTGATTACCAGTGTTTTGAACTCTGCATGTGATAGGCTGGCCATCTCCTCATCACTTAGCTCTTTTTGTGGAGTTTTGATCTGTCATTTCATTTGAGCCATATTTCTTTGTCTCATTGCACCTGTTGTGTTGTAAGGGGGCAGGGCCTTAGGTATTCACCAGGGCAGGGCAACCCTCTTTGCTGCATTGTGGTGCTGAATGTGGGGGAGGGGACAGAGAGGGAACAATGCAGTTACCTTGCTCCTCTCTAGCCCCACTTTCCAACAAATTCTCTTGTGAGATGTATTTTCTCCCACTGTGGCAATCCCCACAGTAGTTTACAGCTAGCTTTGAGTCTTTAGTTTCCCATTCAGCCAGTACCACCTCACCTACACAGTTCACTGCCTTGCCATGCATCCTCACCACTCAGCTGCCCATCTCCACACCCCCCACCAGTCTAGGTGAATGTTTCTTTAACTCATTGGTTGCTGGAGTTTCATGCAGTTTGATTTTCTGGTACTTCTGGTTGTTCATTGTTTTTTAGATTGGTTGTTATCCTTCTTTTGGTTGTGAGAGAAAGTAAAATGTTTCTACATACACCTCCATCTTGGCTGGAACTCCGAGTTTTGTATATTGATCTTGATCCTGTAACCTTGCTGATTTGTCTTTAGCTTTTGACAATTTGATTACTTTATGTCTATGTTTGAAACTCTTTAATTTTAACTTGGAGTTTATTGAACTGCTTGAATGTGAAGACTAATATTTTTCATCAAATTTGGAGAGTTTGGGGCCATTATCCAAATATTCTTTCTGTTTCTTGCTTTCTCTGGGACTCCCATTATGTGTATGTTGGTATGCTTTATGATTACCCATGAGTCTTTGAGTACTTCCTGTTCATATTCCTTCATTCTTCTTTCTGTTCTGCAAACTTACTTGACCTATATTCATATATGCTGATTTATTTCTTTTGCCTGCTCAAATCTGCAGTTGAGCCTTTCCAGTGATTTTTAATTTGTTATTGTACTTTCCAACTCCAGAATTTCAATTTGATTCTTTTACATTATTTCTATCTCTATTGATATTCTCTATTTTGTGAGATATAGTGTTCATAAATCCCTTTAATTCTTTAGACATGGTTTCTTTTCATTCTTTGAACATACTTATAATAGTTTCTCTAAAGTATTTGACTAATAAGTTCAATATATGTGTTCCCTCAGGGCTAGTTTATATTGCTTGCATTTTTCCTATGTATAAGCCATATATTACTTTTTTGCATATCTTATAATATTTTGTTGAAATCTGGACATTTTAGATAATGTAATGTAGCAAATCTGGAAATCTGATCCACACCACTTTTTGAGGCTTTGCTCTTGTTGCTATATTTTGTTGTTGTTGCTATTGTTCTTGTAATGCTACATATGCCTGTCTATGTTTAGTGATTTTCCTAGACATGTCCAGTGGTGTGAAGTCACACAAATCCCTGCTTAGTTAACTTGGTGGTCAGCTAATAGTTAGCATATATTTTCTTAAATGTCTCAAGTCAATAATTCCTTGTTTTTTGCCAAGATGTTCTCTTGCATGTTGGGGGATGCTTCCAGCACTATGACAATTTATAGCTCTAAATTAGTCTGCACTTTATACTTGTTCAGAATGTCAGGCTCAGCTAAAGTTGAGACATTAGGGCCATTTTGGTGGTTTTTAGTCATCTGCACAGAGCTACCTACATAGTAGGCACTCAATAAATATTTTTAAAAGATTTTATTTATTTATTTTTAGAGAGGGAAGGGAGGGAGAAAGAGAAAGAGAGAGAGAGAGAGAGAGAGAGAAACATCAATGTGCAAGTTGCTGGGGGCCCTGGCCTGCAACCCAGGTATGTGGCCTGACTGGGAATCAAACCTGAGACACTGGTTCGCAGCCCACGCTCAATCCACTGAGCTACACCAGCCAGGGCTCAATAAATATTTTTAAATCAGTAAAAGATCTTTAGCACAGGCTAGTGAGTAGACACAATCTCCACAGAATGCTATAATAACTGTACCCTAAACTTGGAGGAATTCTCAAACCTGTTGACTTGGGCTTTTTTTACCTTGCAGAGAGTGCACAATTTCACTGCCCTGAAAATTCCAATTACCTTTCTCTCCCACCATCTCTACCGATGATCTTTGCTTATTCTTAATGGAAAATATCAAGCCAAAATTCCCTTTCTTTCTACCTCTAAATTTATCAAAACTCATTAGTTTCCATTTTCTCCTTATTTCCAAGAGAAAATAGAAAATAAGATCTAAGATGACAGAGGAGTAAGTGGAAGCTACACTAACCTCCTCCCAGGACCAGTCTGGAATTACAACTAAATTGTAGAGAAATGATCTTAAATAACCAACTAAACACTGGCTGGAGAGAAGACTTATCATCAAGGACTTACAAAAGAAACAACTTCACCACAGTGAGACTGGTAGGGAGGGCAGAGGAATCACGAGAGCACTAGGCTCCCATGGGCTGAAGCTGAAGTCCAGAGGGACATTTCAGAGGTGGGGGTGTTCCCCTGAGAAGTGTGGTGTCTAAACCCCAAGCTGGGATCTCCCTCCTACTGTAACAGAGTCAGAAAGGAACTCAGATAACAGCTGTGAAGAGAAGCATGGTTTCTGTCTGCCAGGGAGAGACAGCTAGAGACACAGAGAGACTTAAAGGGTCACTGCACAAAATTTCATTTGCAGCCACTTGTACTGGGATCTGGCAGAGGGAGGGCAGAGTGAACTAGAAATGCTTAAGGAGATTCTGGGGTAGTTGGTTCTGGGGTGAGAACTGAAGAAACAGCTACAAAGATCCCAGTGCTGAGTCATTCACCATATTACAGAAGCTATCTTTCACAGGCAGAGAGTTCCTCTCCTAATGACAGCAGCCTGGGTGGAAGCAATAGCCTTGCCCACAAGAATTACTCTGTACCACCTGATAGAGCTTAAACTGAGCTGCTGATTACATCTTGATTAGTTTAAAAATTGGTCAGTTTAAAAACTGATAAGGTTAACAGCTAAGGCAGAAAGTACAAAGAAGCAGCCAAAATGAGAAAACAAAAAACAGACCCCAAATGAAAAAAAAAAAAAAAAAAAAACAAGAGAATTCTCCAGAAGAAGAACCAGACAAAATGAAGACAATTTAACAGAGAGTTTACAGTAGTGATTATAAGAATACTCAACAGCATGAAAAAATATAGAAACCATAAAAAAGACTAACCAGAAATGAAGAATGCAATATCTGAAATAAATAATACATTGGAAGGATTAGACAGTAGGTTAGATGAAGCAGAGGACTGAATCAGTGATTTGGAAGACAAGGTAGAAAAATACAGTCAGTAAGGGCAGCAAGAAAAAAAAGAATTTTTAAGAAATGAGGAGAGCTTAAAGAAATATTTTGGACAATGTGAAGCATAACAACATCCACATCATGGGAATACCAGGAGAAAAAAGTGAGCAAGGGATAGAGAACCTGTTTGAAGAAATAATAACTGAAAACTTCTCATGTCTAATGAAGAAAAAAGACACAAAAGTCTAGGAGTTCAGAGAGTCTCAAACAATTTGGATTCAAAGAGGACTACGCCAAGACACATCATAATTAAAATGATAAGGCTTAAAGAGGACAGAATCCTAAAAGCCACAAGAAAAAAGCAGGCAGTTACCTACAAGGGAGTACCAATTAGACTGTCATTTGATTACTCAACAGAAACAGTACAGGCAGGAAGAAAGTGGCTTGAAATATTCAAGGTGATGAAAACCAAGGACCTAAAACCAAGGCTACTTTGGTTTTAGAATGGCTGTCATTTAAAATCAAAGTTGAGGAGAAAAGATGGTGGCTTTACTCTAAGCAGCGTGTTTCTCGGCTTCTGTGAAGAGGAGAGAAACTCACAAATCCATGGAGAAAAAGAGCAAGTGGGCTAGGTTACTGAATCATTTTTGAAAGCAGGACATCAAAAATTATTGTGATCACTGAAAAACCAGACAGTAAGCAGAATGCTTCAGGACAAAATGGACCCAGGGATCAGCACGGGGACGAGGGGGGTTGCAGTCCCCAGGCCTGGTGCTCCCGGGTCTGCCTTAGGGCTCCCGGGAGAGGGGAGTCACTCCTCCCTCCCCCGAATACGGGGTTGAGCAACACCAGGGGAGAACTTGTTGCTTCAAGGCATAGAGAGGCCAGTTGGATTGGGGGAAAAAAATCACCCAGGGTCTGTGAACACCCACCCAAAGCCGTGGGAGAAGTGAGTGCCTCCAGTTGTCAGGACCAGGGGCGGCCTGGAAGAGCGCCCGCACCCCTAGCCCGGTGGGAGTGTGGATCGGTGGAAAACCCAGACATCACAGCCCTGGTCCAGAAAAGGGTGCGGGCGTTCTCAAGTTTCTGGAGCCTGTGGTGCTGAACTATGGAAGCACGCGCCCCATTGGAAATCCTGACTCTCGCACTGTGAACCCAGAAGGGACACGGTGCTTGGGGCATTCCTAGAGCCCGAAACTCAAAAATTTGGTGAATGGGTGCATCCTTTTAGGATTCCCAGAGAGGGCACAGTAAATCCCAAAACATCATGGGTGCCTCCTGAGATCATAGAGCTGGAACCCTGCAGGGACTCCAGAGCCCGGAACAACGCGGCAGTGAGCTCCGGAGACCCAGTGTGTTCGGAGCACCCAGGGTGCCTGAGAGACTTACTGAGATTTGGCTGGGAGGAGTGATAAGCATTTCAAAGGTCCCTCAGCCTGCTGAAGCCAGCAAGATCAGAAAAACTGGTCTGGCCAGTTAGAAACCAAAAAGAGGTTTTGTTTTGTTTTGTTTTTCTTTGTTTTGTTTTGTTTTGGGGGCTGTTGTTGGTTGATTGATTTTATCTTGTGTTTTAAATGACATTTTATTTTTCAATTCTTATTATTGTTATATCTCTCAATCCCTTATGTTCCTCTTCCATTCATCCTAGTATTATTCCTTCCACTTCAAATTTATCTCTCCTGCACTCTATCTTCTGCTTTATTTTTGATCTTGCAAGTTACTGTAAATTTGTATTATCTTTTTCTCACTTTTGCGACATTTTGTATTTTAATAGTATTTTGGTATTCTTTTTCTTTCTGTTTAATCTTCTTTGCTTGGCTAGTTATACTAGCCAAGCAAAGAACGTCATTTGATAGGTTCCCCCTGGTATCTCAGTCACAGTGTGTTGATAATTTACTATCCTTCATCTGTGTTCCATCAATACACCTCTCAAGGTCCTATACTCTTTATTCTTGTTATCTAGATCTCATCAATTCTGCCACAAGACTGTCGCTTTACTATTGCTGTTAATAAGACCTAGTTCATACAATTGTAAATACTACTCAATACCCCTACCTGATCTCAGCCCACTTTGCAATTTCCTGAACTATACTATTGTGGAGGTTGTCTCTATTATTTTACACACTACTCCTATTTACTAATATTTATTCCAATCCTACCTTAGAATCTGACCTCCCACAGCCTCACAGCTTTCTAGATCCAACTAACAATCCTCTCGTCCCCAATAAGAGTCTTACCTTCTTTCCATCCTTTCTAAAACATGGATAGTGTGGGGGAGGATCATGGTTAACACTATAAGGAGACAAAGGATAACCCATCTCTTCTCTACTGGCTGCTAATGGAAATATCATACTATACTGTCTTGCTGTCTTAAACCATTTTGCCTTACTCCTCCAACTGATCACAAAAAAGAGTAGGGGGAAGTTGTGAACACCAGGATACATGAAGATGACTACACCACTGAATGTCAAAGGTATTCTACCACAGAAGTTCACACCAAAATCACAGGGAACCGGAACAGACCAATTTAAGAAACAGAGCTAACGAAGAATCCCACGAACAATGAGAAAACAAAGAAAGAATCCCCAATAGAAAGGAAAGGAGGAAAACTCAGAAAAAATGCTAAATGAAATAGAGGCAACTCAATTATCAGATAGTGGGTTCAAAACAATGATTATCAGGAAGTTCAATGAACTCACAATGAGCTACCAGAAATTACATGGAAGCTACAATGATCTCACTACAAACTATATAAACATGAAAAAGGAAATAGAAACTCTCAGCAAGGGCCAAGAGGAAATGAAGAATACAATTTCTGAACTGAAGAACACAGTAGAAGGAATGAAAAGCAGGATCGATGAAGCAGAAGATCGGATCAGCGAGCTAGAGGACAAAGTAGAAAACAACACCCAGAAAAAAAAAAGAAAAGGAAAACAGGCTCAGAAAGAATGAAGAGGAATTAAGAGAAATGCAAGACAATATGAAATGTAATAATATCTATATATTAGGGACACCGGAAGGAGAAGAAGAAGAGCAAGGGATTGAAAACCTATTTGAAAAAGTAATGAAGGAAAACTTCCCTAATTTGATGAAAGAAAAAGTCACACAAATCCAGGAAACACAGAGAATCCCAATCAAGAGGAACCCAAAGATGCCCACCTCAAGACACATCATAATTAAAATGGCAAAATTTCAAGACAGAGAATCTTAAAGGCAGCAATAGAGAATCAGAAAGTAAAATACAAGGGAGCCCCAATAAGGCTAACAGCCAACTTCTCAATGTAAACACTTCAAGCCAGAAGAAATCGCAAGAAATACTCCAAGTAATGAGAACCAGAGGTCTGCAACCAAGGCTATTTTATCCAGCAAGGCTCTCAATCAAGATAGAAGGCCAAATAAGGAGCTTCCCAGAAAAATGAAGTGTAAAAGAATACAACTCCACCAAACCAGCTCTGCAAGAGATTCTAAAGGGACTGCTTTAAAAAAGGGAAGGAAGAGAGAGAGAGAGAGAGAGAGAGAGAGAGAGAGAGAGAGAGAGAGAGAGAAAGGAAACACGTACATAAAAGACAATGAATAAGTACCTATCAATAATAACTTTAAACGTAAATGGATTAAATGCTCCAATCAAAAGACATAGAATAGCTCAATGGATAGGAAAAAAAGACCCACATATATGCTGCTTACAAGAGACCCACCTCAGGATAAAAGATCTGCACAGGCTGAAAGTGAAGGGCTAGAAACAAATCTTCCAAGCAAATGGACAGGAAAAAAAAAGACGGGGTAGCAATACTCATATCAGACAAAATAGACTTCCAAAAAAGGGCCATAAAGAGAAACCCAGAAGGTCACTTCATAATACTCAAGGGAAGAATTCACCAAGAAGACATAAATATTGTAAATATATATGCACCCAACATAGCATCACCCAAATACATAAAGAAAATCTTAGAGGACTTCAAGAAAGATATGGACAGCAACACAATTATAATGGGGGATTTTAACACCCCACTATCAAAAATGGAGAGATCTTCCAAACAAAATTTCAACAAAGATATTGTGGCATTGAACAATGCCCTTGATGAAATGGACTTTACTGATATCTACAGAGCCCTCCATCCAAAAGAAGCTAAATATACATTCATTTCAAATGTATACAGAACATTTTCAAAGATTGACCACATGATAGGACATGAAACAAGCCTCAATAATTTCAAGAAAATTGAAATCATACCAAGCATTTTCTCAGACCACAAGGGACTGAAGCTAGAAACCAACCCCAAGGAAAAAACTCAAAACACTCAAAATCATGGAGATTAAATAGCATGCTATTAAACAATGAATGGGTAAAGAAAAATATTAGGGAAGAAATCAAAAGGTTTCCGGAAACAAATGAAAACAACTCACAACAACCCAAAACTTATGGGACACAGCGAAGGCAGTCCTGAGAGGGAAGTTCATAGCAATACAGGCCCACCTAAGAAAGTTAGAAACATTCCAAGCAAATAACCTAACCCTACGTCTACAAGAACTTGAGGAACAACAAGAAAGGCAGCCCAGAGCAAGCAGAAGGGAGGAAATAACCAAGATCAGAGCAGAATTAAATGACGTAAAGATTAAAAGCACAATTCTAAGGATCAATGAATCCAAGAGCTGCTTCTTGGAAAAGATAACAAAATCAACAAGTCTTTAAGCAGACTCATCAAGAAAAGAAGAGAGAGGACCTAAATAAACACAGTCAGGAATGAAAGAGGAGAGATTACAACAGATACCACAGAAATACAAAGGGTTGTAAGAAATTACTATGAAGAACTGTATGCCAAGAAATTTGAAAGTCTGGGTGAAATGGACAAATTTCTAGAAAAATATAATCTTCCAAAACTCAATGAGAAAGAAGCAGAAAGCTTGAACAGACCAATAACAACAAAAGAAATTGAAACAGTAATAAAAAAAACTCCCAACACACAAAAACCCTGGGCCAGATGGTTTCACAGGAGAATTCTACAAAGCATTTAAGGAAGAGCTAACCCCTATCCATCACAGACTATTCCAAAAAATCCAAAAAGATGGGAGATTCCCAAACTCCTTATGAGGCCAACATCATACTAATTCCGAAACCAGATAAAGACACAACAAAGAAAGAAAACTTCAGGCCAATATCACTGATGAACATTGACGCTAAAAATCCTCAGCAAAATACTGGCAACCAGCATCCAACAATACATTAAACAGATCATACACCATGACCAGGTGGGATTCATTCCAGGGATGGAAGAATGGGACAATATTCACAAATCAGTAAATGTAATACACCACATAAACAAAAGTAAAGACAAAAACCACATGATCATATCAATAGATGCAGAAAAACCATTTGATAAGGTACAGGACCCATTTATAATAAAAACACTCAGCAAAGTCGGAATAGAGGGAGCATTCCTCAACATAATAAAGGCCATATATGAGAGACTTAGAGCCAACATCATACTTAATGGGCAAAAATTAAGATCTTTTCCACTAAGATGAGGAACAAGACAAGGCTGTCCACTTTCACCACTTCTACTCAATATAGTACTGGAAGTTTTAGCCACAGCAATCAGACAAGAAAAAGAAATAAAAGGCATCAAAATCAGAAAGAATGAAACAAAACTGTCACTGTTTGCAGATGACATGAGAGTGTACATAGAAAATCCTATAGACTCCACTAAAAAACTGCTTGACCTACTAAGTGAATTTGGCAAAACAGTGGGGTACAAAATCAATATCCAGAAATCAAAGGCATTTCTGTACACCAACAATTAAACAGCAGAAGCAGAGATGGAGGATAAAATCCCACTTAAAATAGCAAAAAGAAAAATAAAATATCTAGGAATAAACCTAACCAAAGAGGGAAAAGACCTGTATTCAGAAAACTACATAACACTCAGGAAAGAAATAAAGGAAGACACAAACAAATAGAAACATATATCGTGTTCCTGGATTGGAAGAATTAATATCATCAAAATGTCCATACTACCCAAAGCAATTTACACATTCAATGCAATACTTATTAAAGTACCAATGGCTTACTTCATGGACATAGAACAAAAACTTCAAAAATTTATATGGAATCATAAATGACACCAAATTGCTGCTGTAATTTTGAGAAAGAAGAGTCAAGTAGGAGGGGTCACAATACCTGACACTAAACTATACTACAAGGCCACTGTTCAAAACAGCCTGGTACTGGCATAAAAACAGGCACATGGACCAATGGAACAGAACACAGAGCCCAGAAATAACCCCAAGTCTCTACCATCAATTAATATTTGACAAAGGAAGCAGCAACATAAAATGGAATATAAAAAGCCTCTTCAACAAATGGTGTTGGGAGAACTGGACAGCTACGTGCAAAAAAAATGAAACTCCAGCACCAACTTACACCTTATACAAAAATAAATTCAAGGTGGATAAAAGACTTAAATATAAACCGTGACACCATTAAAGTCCTAGAAGAGAACGTAGGTAGGAAAATCTCAGATATTTCACGTAGAAACTTTTTTACTGACATGTCTCCTAGAGCAAAGGACATAAAGGAAAGAATAAACAAATCGGACCTCATCAAAATTAAAAGCTTTCGCACATCTAAAGAAAACAGTATCAAAATAAAAAGAGAACCAACAGTATGGGAAAACATATTTGCCAATGATACCTCAGACAAGAGTTTAATCCAAAATATATAAAGAACTTGCATGACTCCACTCTAAGAAGACAATTACCCAATTAAAAAATGGGCAAAGGACTTGAACAGGCACTTCTCCAAGGAGGACATACAGAAGATCCAAAGACACATGAAACAATATTCAATATGGCTAGCTATCAGAGAGATGCAAATTAAAACCACAATGAGATACCACTTCACACCAGTCAGAATGGCCATCATAAACAAAGCAACAAACAACAAGTGTTGGAGAGGTTGTGGAGAAAAGGGGACCCCAGTGCACTGTTGGTGGGACTGCGGACTGGTACAACCACTATGGAAAGCAGTATGGAACTTCCTCAGAAAACTAAAAATGAATCTGCCTTTTGACCCTGCAATTCCACTGCTGGGACTCTATCCTAAGAACACTAAAACACCAATCCAAAGGAACCTGTGCATCCCAATGTTCATAGCAGCACAATTTACAATAGCTAGGTGCTGGAAGCAACCAAGATGCCCATCAGTAAATGAATGGATCAAAAAACTATGGTACATTTACACAATGGAATTCTATGCAGCAGAAAGAAAGAAGGAGTTCCTACCCTTCACAACAGCTTGGATGGAGCTGGAAAGCATTATGCTAAGCAAAACAAGCCAGGCAGTGAAATACAAATACCATATGATCTCACCTTTATCAGGAACCTAAACAACAAAACAAAAAAAGGAAGCAAAATATAACCAAAGACACTGAAATAGAGAACAGGCTGACAGTGACCACAGGGGAGAGAAGAGGGAATTTCAGGGGACATTGGGAAGGGTTCACGGGAACAAACTTAAAGGACACATGGACAAAAACTAGGGGGAGGGTGGTAATGGGAGGGAAGTGGGGAGTGTTGGTAGGAGGGTCTGGATTGGGAGTAAAAGGGAGAAAACTGTACTTGAACAATGATTAAAATAAAATTTTTTAAAAAAGAAATGCAAATAAAAACTGATAATGTTTTAAAAAATTAAATAAATAAATAAAAGTTGAAATAAATCTTCCCAGACAAGAAAAACTAAAGGAATTTGTTAACACCAAACCAGTATTGCAACAAATCCTACGGGCTTGCTTTTAGAAGAAAAAGAAGAAAATTAAAGAAAAAAAAAACACAGGAAAACAGTGTAACAATAAAATGGAACTACAAATACATCTATCAGTAATCTCCTTAAATGAAAATGGTTTAAATGCTACAAGCAAAAGACAAAAGGTAGCTAAATGTATAGGACAAAAAGACCCATATATATGCTGCCTCCAAGAGACCCATCTCAGATAAAAAGACACACACAGACTGAAAGGAAATGGATGGAAAACATATTTTATGCAAATGGAAAAGTAAAAGCTGGGGTAGCAGTACTTATATCAAACAAAATAGACTTTAAAAATAAGGCTACAGTAAGAGACAAAGAAAGACAGTACATAATGATAAAAAGAACAATCTATAAGAGTATATAACCCTAGTAAATATTTGTCCATCAAATATAGTAGCACCTACCTATGTAAAGCAAATCTTAATGAACATAAAGGGAGAGATAACAGAAATACAGTCACAGTCAGGGGTATTCACACCTCACTAACTTCAATGAATAGACCTTCCAGACAGAAAATCAACAAGAGGCAGTGGCCTTACACAACACATTAGATCAAATGGATTTAATTGATATCTTCAGAGCATTTCAATCCAAAGCAGCCAAATAGAAATGCTTTTCAAGTGCAAATGGAACTTTTTCTAGGGTAGACCACATGTTAGGACACAAAACAAGTCAAAAAAATTAGGAAGATTGAAGTTATATCAAGCATTTTCTCTAACTACAATGTTATGAAACTAGGTATTAATTACAAGAAGAACACAGACAAACACACAAAGACATGGAAACTAAATAACATGTTAATAACAACAAATACATCAACAATGAGATCAAGAAAGAAATAAAAATATCTTGAAACAAATTAAAATAAGGACACAACAATAAAAAATTTGTTGGAACACTGAGAAAGCAATCCTAAGAGGGAAATTCATTGCATTACAGGCCTATCACAAAACAAAACAAAACAAAAAAGAGTTCAAATAAACAATCTAACTCTACACTTAAAGAAACTTTGAAAAAGAATACCAAACAAAGCTTAAAGTGAGTAGAAAGAAAGAAATAATAAAAAGGAGAGCAGAAATAAATGAAATGAAGTCTAAAACAAGATACAAAGGTCAAATGCATTCAAGAGCTAGTTCTTTGAAAAGATAAACAAAATTGACTAACTTTTGATAAGACTCATCAAGAAAAAAAGGAAAGGATACAAAAAAAAACTAAAATCAGAAATGAAAGAGAAGAAATAACAACTGACACCAAAGAAATACAAATGATTGTAAGAAAATATTATGAACAACTTATATGCTAACAAACTGGACAGCCTGTACAAAATGGATAAATTCCTAGAAATATACAATCTTCCAAAACTAAATCAGGAAGAATCAGAGAATCTAAATAGATAGATTACACCGAATGAAATTGAAGTAGTAATAAAAAAAATCCCAACAAACAAAAGCCCTGGACCAGATGGCTTCACAGGTGACCTTTACCAAACACTCCAAGAAGAACTAATACCTCCCCTTCTCAAACTAATTTATAAAATTTTAGAGGAATAAAGGCTCCCAAACTCACTTTATGATGTCAGCATTATCATGATATATCAAAAAATTAAAAATGGATCTGCCTTTTGTCCCCACAATCCCACCTCTGAGAATATATCCAAGGAACCCAAAACACTAATTCAAAAGAACATAAGCACCCGTATATTCACTACAGCATTATTTACAATAACCAAAATACAGAAGCAGCTCAAGTGTCCATCAGTAGATGAGTAGATAAACAACTATGGGACATTTATGCCATGGGATAATACTCGGCTGTTGAAAAAAGAAAATTTTACCCTTTGCAATAGTACACAGACCTAGAGAACATAATGTTAAATGAATTATGCCATTCAGAGAAAGACAAACACAAAATGATTTCACTCATATGTAGAATCCAATGAGCAAACTGAACTAACAAGGAAAATGGGGCCAGACTCATGGATAAAGAGCAGGATGACAGCTAGTGGAGGACATGGAGGTTAGGGGGTGGAGGGATTGAGTAGAAAGGAAGAAGGACTCATGAACATGGACAACAGTATGGTGACTGCTGGGGGAGGTGTATGTGGGGACTAAATCTTACTGGAAAAAATACATAAAAACTTACAAAATAATTATAAGAAAAACACATTATCTTTCTTTCCTCCTATTACAAGGGAAAGACAGTCCTTCCTGGCAAATATCAATCTCCATGTGGGTACTGCATGCAAACCTTTTTTCTCCCTCAAGAACCTCATTTCAATGATTCTTCCTCTTCTCACCTGCATCTTCACATGTTTCAATTCTATTGAATTGTTTGAACTGTATTAGGACATATTTTGTCCCTAACTTTTAAAAATATACACAGCTTAGACTTCACATCCTCTAGCTAACACCTCATTTCTCTATTTCCAAATCAAACTTCAAACTTTGAAGTTTTCCAAACTTTGGAAACTTCTATTTCCAAACCTTCAAAGGTTTGGTTACAAACTCTAGTTCCATTTCCCTACTTTCTACTTAGTAGTTAACTAATTCTTGTCTGTGTTCTATGTCCACTAGGCAGCTATAATGGCCCTGGTATTTTCATTTAATTCTTTCAATGTGTAATTATTGAGTGCCCTATATCAATGCCAAAAACCATTCTCAAAAATGTATATAGGACACAATAAGATAAATCAAACAATATTTCTGGACATTTTCTTCATAGTTTCATCCACACTGGCTTCCCGTAAGCAATTAGCCATCAACTCCTGTAGAAATGCCTTCCTTTCTTGAAATCCAGGGCACCTGGCTTACTCCTATCTCTGCAGCTACTCATTTTCCATGTCCTTTACTGGATGCTTCTCATAGTTCTAAGCTTTAATCTTGACATTTTTTTAAATGTTGAAATAAATTTCACATAACACAAAATTAACCATATAATTTTAGTCTTTAAATGCTGCATTTTCTCTTGACTTCTCTACTCCCTCCATAGAAGACCTCATCTATGCACTAATTTTAAGTGCCTTCTATTTGTGTACTCCCATTTAGAGTGCAACCTGAAACTCTCTCCTTATGTCTGGATACCAATAAAAATCATCTCAAACTGATTATTTCACAGGGACTTCAAACACAGCATTTCCCCCTAATGCTTGTTCCTTCTCCAGTATGCCTATGGAACCAACATGCATTCAATTTCTCTAGTAGAAACCTCTGTAGGTGTTCTTGACACTTCCCTTTTTTTCAAAATCCATATTAATTTTACAAACCAAATAGCTCTCAAATTTGTGCATTTATCTCCATTTCTACCAATAACTGAATTCTCACCCTGCAACATGATCGCCATTTCTTTCCCCTCACCCTCACCAAATTCACTTTGCACACAGCAAAATGATCTTTATCCTTCCTGACCAAGGCAGCCCTCCAAGTATAAGCTTTCTTTACTTTTTCATCTTCTTGATTCATTTTTTACTATTTAAATTAAGTGTTTCATTGTTAGTTTCAATTCTCCCTTCCCCCAGTAGAATTTAAGCTCCATGACAACAGAAAAGTGTTGGCCTAATTTTTACTTGTTTGCCCAATGTCTAACCAAATTTTTTAAATAGAGTAAGTGCTTAATAAACACTTGTTAAAGGTTGTTGAACAAATACATCTTCCTAAGCCTATTTTGAAACCTAGCAAATAGCACCAATCACCAAGTTGCTGGTTATAGGAGCAAAAGTGTACATGCCATCCTTGATACAATTATTTCCCTCCTCCCTTAATTCTAGGCCATAATTAAAGCTTTCATATTCTACCTGGAAAAATAGTATACTTATAATCCCAGTAAAGCTGACATCCCCACATTCATTAACAGACTCTTTCCTGGACTCCCAAAATAGTTACCTAATTCACTTCCATTCTTGCTGCCTTCCACACTACCCTCTATTCAACAGACAATGTATTATTGCCCTTTTCCAACCTGTCAATATTCCCCCCACTGCTCATAGGAGAAAGCCCAAACTCCTGAGAAGGCCCATGAAGTTTAACCTCCCCAGCCACATCTGGTGTGTTTTTCTCTCATTCCCTCAGATTTCTTTGAATGCTTTGGATGTGCCTTTTCCTCAGGGCCCTCAGGATCCACAGGATCCTCCCACACCTTAGTGAATCTGCCTGAAGCACTCTCTTTCTGGCACCTTTGCCTGATCATTTCCCACTCCTCCTTCAGGTCATAACTGAAGTGCCATTTCCTCTGAGAGACCTTTCTCATCCTTCCCAGACCAGCCTAATAGGATTGTCAGACATTCAAAACATTTTGTACATTTCCTTTACTCTATTTACCACAACTATGCTTTAGCAGTTATTTCTGCATTATTTAACCTCTTTCTCTCACCCTCAGATGAAATCCTGTATGTATTAAGGCACTATAGTGTATTGGTTAGAAAAAGTGAGATTGAGATCCAGACTTCTAAGTTTGAACATCAACTTCATCGCTTACTGGCAATATGACCTTTACTAGTGTATCCAAATTTTCTGTTTTTTTTAAATTATATTTTATTGATTATGCTATTACAACTGTCCCAATTTTTCTCCCATTTCCACCCTATACCCAGCACCCCCCACTCCTTCAGATAATCTCCACACCCTTGTTCATGTCCATGGGTCATCTGTATAAATTTTTTGGCTACTCTATTTTGTATAGTATTCTTCACGTCCCCATGGCTATTGTGTAACTGCCTATTAGTACTCCTTAATCCCCTCACTTATTCATACATTCTCCCATAACCTCTCCCCTCTAGAAACCATCAAAATGCTCTGTTTATCCATAATTCTGCGTAGGAAACCATTCTGCATGGTGTGGGCCCAACTCCCAGTCAGAGATGCACAGGACCCACGCCCACAGATAGGTTCTCCCATGGGGGATCAGGCCTGCAATGTACCTAGGCTGCTTTGAGACTTGCTTCTGCCAAAAATCCCTCACCCTGAATTAAGGCAGCAAACATTTACTGCAAAGTAACTTCCTAAAATCCATGCTAAACCTTCCAAGGAATAGTGTAACTGATTCAACTACTTTTCCCTTTTCATTTGCAAATATCCTTCTTCTGTGATGTGATTAGCGGCATTGGCTGCTTTGTTTTCTGTAAAAGGTAACCACCTAAAGCCAACCTGTACATAGTAAATGAGGGCCATCAGGCAATGTGCCAAGAAACCCAATAAAGGCCGGTCACAGCAAGGGCCTCAGCTTTTTCTCCCCTTGAGAGAAAAGCCATGCTGTCCCTTTTCCTCCACTGCACTTAGTACTCCATGTGAATGTCTCATGTCTCATCCACAATGTGGCGGACCCCATGAACTGGAGTCCGCATCAGCTAGCGCCCATGAACAGGGACCCAGGGCTATGACCTGTTGTTGTGGACAACACACCAACTTGGTTGGAGTACGAGCACATTATCCCAGGTGAATGCCAATGACACTGAGTGCTTCTCGGTAAGGTCATAAGGGTGTGTTGGATTACAGAGGAAAAGGGCTTTCTTCCTAGGTCGTTCTGTCTTGCAACCACTTTGCAACTGTACCTTCTTTAGTAAGCAGGAGCCTTGCTCTCTTTCCCAACTATTTGCCGCAACCTCACAGGCTCAGGTAGAGCAATTAAGAGCCAAAAGGATGCTCACCACATCACTGTAAAAACACCCACAAGCCAATCTTCACAGCAAAGCCCCCAACTAGATCTAGGCTTGGGAGAAGGAGCAAAGATTTTCCCTTTAATCAGCTTTAAAAACATAAACTATTTCCAGGACAATTTACAAGCATCTCAGCAAAATTCTTTCTTTTAAGCCACCTCTTGTGGTCCCTTCAGTCTTGCCTTTTCCTTCCATCCACTGGCATAAGGATTTAAAGGTGCAGGTGGAAAAAAGGCAAAATTGAGACTGGTTTTGTAATTGCCCTGCTTGCAGTGGGAGGAATTTCAGAGAAACATTCTTTTATTTGTTAAAAAATTTCTTTAAAGATTTCTGTGAATCCTCAACCATGGGGAATGGGCTCTCTGGGGAACAACAACAATGTTTGAAGCTAGTTCAGCAGCATTGTAGGGCTTCTGAATGTCTCCATGATAAGGGATCTTCAGACTTAGTTATTTAGGAAAAAGTTGGGCAGAAGTTGAAATAGCACAAGGCGGTGTGAGATAAGATTCTAGGTTAGTGTCTCACTCTCTCCTTTAGATGATTTAATTTGAAAATACTGGTTTGCTTGAATTTTGTTTTTGTTTTGAAAGGAATGGCTCAGTCTCAAAATATTTTGCTAAATCTCTGCTAAATGGAATAGGATCTCTAATATTGTTACATCATAAGGATTCTATTCAGAAAGAATGTAAATTCATTATTTAAAGAAAGGAAAAAGATCTCACTTCCCTCAGACAGTAAAAAGCACAGGAAGAAAAATAACGAGAAAATGTGTCTTTTAGCCACTCTGAATCCTCCTTATGGAGGCCCAGGGACTGCTTTAGTCTTAGGAACAAGCAGTGTGGAGCTTAGCATCCATCCTCCCTCTTCTCCAGCCTTCCTAAAGTTGTCAAGGGCACTAGATAATTAGCTCACTTTTAAGCACACTCAGGGAATGCAGTAATCAATAAGAATTAACAAAAAAAAGTAAATGTATTTACCAGTAGAGAAAAAATCTGTTTCTGAAAGTGATGAATGTGTTCATAAATTTGTCAATCTAAAGCATGCTATAAGTGGGATAGGGGGTGTGATGTGTTTAATATTAAGAATCTCCTTGTTATGCTGGAGCCATGACCCTTTATTGTAAAAATGAAATTTAGGTGTACTGTCTCCCAGGGAGAACTATCCCTTCTCCACGAAAGACTTAGTACCACTTTTTAACTCAGTACCTGTAAACACTGATCATTTCCTTGGGGAAGAATGAGCTATTCTCCCAGAGGGAACAGCTAGTCAATCAAGTCACAAAAGGCCCTTGGTGCATAACCATTTTTGTCTAATACATATTTTTTCAGAGTACCCACCCCATCTTTCCCACTTTCCTTAAAAACTCTGAACCTACTAGGAGCTACCAGGTCCTGAGAACAACATGGCAATTAACTTGTTGCTTAAACTCATTACAGCTTGTAGAAACAGCAGGAGGCCTGTCTTTCCAAGCTAGGTAAATTATTAAAGAATGTCCTGATTACCAAGCCTTTAGCAAGGCACCCCCACCTACAGGAGTTAATCCTCAAGGACTAAATTCCCAAATAATTTGGCAAAGAGATATCACTCATTATGCTCCCTTTGGAATATTCAAATACATTCATATTTCTACTGATACTTACTCTGGTGCCCTACATGCATCTGCCTTAACAGGAGAATCTGCTAAAAATATACAAACCCATTGGCTTGAGGACATTAGTCATTTAGGATGGCCTCAGCAAATTAAAACTGATAATAGCCCTGTATACCTTGCCCATTCTACTCAGGTTTTCCTTCAGTGCTGGAATATTCAACATAAAACAGGAATACCTTATAATCCAAAAGGTAAGGCAATTGTGAAACGGGCTCATCATACTTTTAAAATTCTTCTTAAAAAAACAAAAAAGGGGGAGTCATGAGACCTTCCCCCAAAATTTGATTTTATTATCCATGTTTACCTACAATTTTCTAAATAGTGATGATTCACTCTACTCCAATTAAGAAATATTTGCAGAAGAAAGAGCCAAAGTCATCTTATCCTCAGGTTTTATATAGAGATTCATTGGGAGATGACTCTTGGCAGGGCCCTATAGACCTCTTAACTTGGAGAAGAGGGTATGCTTGTGTTTCCATCCCTACAGGTCCTGTCTGGCTACCAGCCAAAAGAGTAAAACTTTATCATTAGCAGGATAGACACCAATCTCTGCTACCTGGAGCCGAGAACCAACCAACTGACAGACCAGATGGCCCAGCTGACCCTGAACAACCAGTAGAAAAATGGACACACTGTCACTCATGGGCCTGGGTCTGCCAGTGGAGGAGGATGGGCCTGCCCCAATGACAGAGGCCGAGGCCCAAGCACCTCCTGCAGAGGGCAACAACCCCTCGGTGCCCCCAAATGTTCAATGGTTGAACACTAAAAACTGGTTCAATGGACTGCACTTATGGGTTTGGGTCATGTCAGCCCTTGGATGCCTCCTTGTCTTAATCTTTATTTGTGCTTTATGATATGTAGAGAGGTTGTTTTCTTAAGACTGCATTGGGGAACAACAAATACTAGGTTTCACAGGCTTAACAGCTACAATTGCATTCACAAACAAAAAAGGAGAAGATCAGATGTTGGGAACTGCCCTTCGTGGCTTCAGAAGCTGTAACCCCCCCATGGCTAAGACTGAGTGAGAGACCTCTTAACTTGGGGCCATAAGCCACTGAGAAGACAAAGCTTATCTCCCTGGCAGGAGTGCTGCTTCTGCTCCTTTTATTTCACTCTTCCTGGCCCCCAATGCTTGGTCAGTTAGCTAATGATGGGTAATATTCCTCAAGGGAGGAATGACCTAACAAAGGCATGATCACAAGGAGGCCCTCAGGGAAGGACTTGGGGGGCTATAGAAAAAGAGGGTGATGGATGCTTGCCCCTTGGCTTTGACATAGCCTGAGTCCTGATTCTGTATGCAAGAAGTCTCCTAATCTCTTGGCTGCCTTACTTGCCCTGCTCACCCTAAGCCTGAAACAATGCCGGAGGTGGGTACAGCCCTGTGCTGGAAAGGGTAGTTTCCCTGGGGTGATCAGGCCTAAGAGAAAGCATAAAATCCTATGAAACTTACTTTGCTAATACCCTCAATTTAAATGATAAGGGCTCAAGCCTGAAATGAGTTTGTTTCCCCAAAGTTTTGTGGCACTTTAGCAATTTGACCCTGGCTCAAAATAGGCCCTCAGAGTTCTTTGAATGTTGTCTATTTGAATCCTTACTGCCTGACAATGATGGTCTTAATCTGAGCATGTGGGTCTTTGGAATTGCTGGCTGCTTACTGATTATAGTAATACTCTACGTACTTTGATGCATTTGCAAATTAGTTTCCCAGGGTCGTGTGAGAGACCAGCAAGTAGAAAACTTTGTGGGATCTATAGTGGTACTAACTAAAAACAAGGAGAGAGGATGAGAAAATGACGTCCAGGTAGGAGAGAGCAGATTCCATTTCCCCCTACACATGGGAGAAAATCCTAGCCGATCTACAGAGTAAAAGAGCAAACAACCAACATACCTCAGCATATATGAAAATAAGAGACCAAAAATCGTAGTGGACACCAAAAAACCAGAAAGGAGAGTGCTTCAGGACAATAAGGTCCCAGAAACCAGCCTGGGGACCAGGGCACTGCAGCCCCAGGCCTAGCACACGCTGAGTCTGCCATAGCGTCCTTGGGAGAGAGCTGGGGCAACTGTTCCCTCCCAGGCCAAACAAGGTCTGAGCAGCACCAAGAGAGACATGGTTGCTCGAAGTTGCAGAGAGGGGAATAAGGTTTCAGTGGCAAAAACACAGGGGCTGTGAGCACCCGCAGTGTCCATGGATGTCAGAAGAGTTGAGAGTCTCACAGTGACGGGCCCTGACCCCGATAGTCACTGGTCTGGCTGGAGAATTGGGCTGTGGGAGAGGCCAGGCTGCTGCATAGATTAGCAAGAGGAGGAATAGTAGGAGGAATTGAGTAGGAAGAATTCCTCCTTGAGTAGGAGGAATTTCCAAAAAAGAAAAAGTGAAAAGACAGACACTGTTTGGGGAATTCTCCTGCAGCAATCACTCCAGCCTCCCCGCAACCCAGCCAGGCAGTGATCCCAAGGTTGCATGGAAGGTTGTGAGGAAGACCCTGTGCACTCCCATAGCACTGGAGAGTAGGTGCACTCACAAGACTGAGGCAGCCTGGCTGAGCACATGCACCCACACTGCAGCTCACAGCAGTAACACTGGGGGAAAGGCCTGGATCCTGCAAACAAGCAGCTAGGGAGAGGCACCATGCTAGCTCAGCAAGGATGACTGAGTGCAGCAGATTAGAAAGGAAGAAAAGCCATACCAATTGCCCCTCAGCCTGCTGCAGCCAGCAAGACCAGAAAAACTGGTTTGGCCATTTTGAAACCAAGATTCTTTTTTATTGTATTGTATTTTAATTTTTTAACAATTTTTTAATTTTTTAATAGTTATTATTTTTTATCTTTCAGTTCCATTACCTCTTTTTCTTCTTCCTTCTTTTATTTTTTCTTCTTTTCTTTCCAATTTTATCTCTTCTTCCTTCCTTCTTATGCCTTTTTCTTTTTTAACACATACAAGTGAGACAAAAAATAAAAAGCCTGGAACTGTGAAAAGCCCAGAGTTGGACCTAAAGAAGGGGCATCACAACAGCCGAGACAGTTAGACAAATTTCAATTTGCTGATACAGAGAACCTGCAAGTTATTGCATATTTCTATTGTTAGTATTTTTTTTCATTATTCTTACATCTTTTGTTTTAATAGTATTTTTGTATTCCTCTTCTTTCAGTGTAGTCTATTTGCTTGGCTGGTTATATTGTATCACTTGACAGGTTTTCCCTGATCTTTCTTTCATAGTGTATTGCTAATTTACTGTTCTTCACTTCACTTGTGTCCCATTAGCACACTACTCAAGGTCCTATACTCCCTATTCTTGTTATCCAGGTCACATAGATTCTGTCATATGATTGTTGCTCTAATATTATTGTAAATAAGACCTATTCCATACAATTGTAAATACTTCACAACACCCCTCCCAGATCTTAGTCCACTTCACAACTTCCTAAACTCTATGACTGTAGTGGTTAACTCTATTCTCTCACACATTACACCTATTTACTATCCTTTACTCCCACATTACCTCAGAATCTGACCTCTTACAACCACACTGCTTTCTAGATCCATCTCACAATATTTCCCTCCCCAAAAAGAGTCTCATCTTCTTTCCATCCTTTCTAAAAATTGGCTAGTTGAGTGGAAGATCATGGTTAAAACTACACACAGCCAAAGAATTGCCTATCTCTTCTCTACCAGATACTACTGTAAATATCATAGTATACTCTCTTGCTGTCTTAAACCATTTTGCCTTCCCCCTCCAACTGATGGAAAAAAAAAAGAGTAGGTGGAAGGGATGAACACAAGGATACCCACTGGAAGAGAAAACTGAACAAAAAAGGAACTACCAAGAGATAACAATAGAAGAAGGTGACGGAGGGGGTGGAAGCCACACTAACTCAACCCAGGACCTATCAGGAAATACAACTAAATAGTGGAGAAAACACCCAGTACAAACAACTGAACAAGAGCAAGAGAGAATCCTCAAAACCTTGTACACAAGAAAGAACCAACTTCAACACAACCTGCCCTCACCAGCACAACAATATACAAGAGGTGGTGGAAGAGTGATCCTCAGTTAAACAGCTAGTGGGAAGAACCCATGAAAGAAAAACCCAACAACAATCAAAACCCAAAGACAAACACAGAGCCAACTTAAATAACAGCCTAAGACAAATGAGCTCCAGAGATCAAGGAGACTGCACCACTGAATCTCACAGGTATTCTACCACATAAGTTCACACCATACACCCAGGGAGCCAGAACAGATCAGCTTAAGAAGCTGAGGCTAACACAAAGAGTCTCAAAAACAATGGGAAGACAAAGAAACAATCCCTAAAAGAAAGGAAAGGAGGAAGCCTCAGAGAGAATGTTAAATGAAATAGGGGCAACTTAACTTTCAGATACTGAGTTCAAAGCAATGGTTATCAGGAAGCTCAATGAGATCACAATGAATTATCAGGAACTACAGGAAAACTGCAATGAACTCACTGAAAATCATATCAACATGAAAAAGGAAATAGAAACTATTAAGGAGGGCCAAGAGGAAATGAACAATACAGTTTCTGAACTGAAGAACACAGTAGAAGAAATCAAAAGGAGAATCAATGAAGCAGAAGATTGGATCGGTGAGCTGGAGGGAGATGTGGAAAAAAACACCCGGAAAGAGCAAGGAAAGGAAAAGAGGCTGAGAAAGAATGGAGAGGGATTAAGAGAAATGCAAGACAATGTGAAACGTAATAATATCCATACAATAGGGATACCAGAAGGAGAAGAAGAAGAGCAAGGGATTGAAAACCTATTTGAAAAAGCAATGATGGAAAACTTTCCTAATTTGATGAGAGAAAAAGTCACACAAATCGAGGAAACACACACAGTCCCAATCAAGAGGAACCCAAAGATGCCCACTTCAAGACACAACAGAATTAACGTGGCAAAATATGAAGACAAAAAGAGAATCTTAAAGGCAGCAAAGGAAAACAAGGAAGTAACATACAAGGCAGCCCCAATAAGGTGAGCAGCTGACTTCTCAATGAAAATGCTCCATGCCAGAAGAGAATTGCAAGAAATATTCCAAGAAATGAGAACCAGAGGCCTGCAACCAAGGCTACTTTACTCAGCAAGGCTCTCAGTCAAGATAGAAAGCCAAATAAGGAGCTTCCCAGGCAAAAGAAGTCTAAAAGAATACACCTCCACCAAACCAGCTCTGCAAGAGATGCTAAAAGGACTGCTTTAAGAAAAGGAAGGAAAAGAGAGAGAGAAAGAGAAGGGAACACAGGTATGAAAATGGCAATGAATAAGTACCTATAAATAATAACCTTAAACATACATGTATTAAATGCTCCAATGAAAAGACATAGAATAGCTCAATAGATAAGAAAGCAGCACACACACACATATGTTGCCTACAAGAGACCCACCTCAGGACAAAAAGGACCTACACAGACTGAAAGTGAAGGGCTGGAAACAAAAATTCCAAGCAAATGGACAGGAAAAAGAAGCTGGGGTAGCAATACTCATATCAGACAAAATAGACTTCCAAAAAAGGTCCATAAAGAGAGACCCAGAAGGTCAATTCAAAATACTCAAGGGAAGAATCCATCAAGAAGACATAAATATTGTAAATATATATGCACCCAACATAGGAGCAACCAAATACATAAAGAAAATCTTAGAAGACTTCAAGAAAGATATGGACAGCAACACAATTATAGTGGGGGATTTTAACACCCCACTGTCAAAAATGCACAGATCTTCCAAACAAAATATCAACAAAGATATTGTGGCATTGAATAATGCTCTAGAGGAAATCGGCTTAACTGATATATAGAGAGCCCTTCATCCCAAAGAAGCAAAATACACATTCTTTCCAAATGTACATAGAACATTTCCACAGATAGATCACATGAGAGGACACAAAACAGGCTTCAATAAATTCAAGAAAATTGAAATTATACCAAGCATTTTCTCCAACCACAAGGAGACTATAAATCCATCCCAAGGGGGCGGGGGGAACACTCAAAATCATGAAGATTGAATAACATGCTATTAAACAATGAATGGCTCAACAATGAAATTAGAGAAAATTCAAAAATTTTCTGGAAAAAAATGAAAATGAACTCATAACTACCCAAAACTTATGTGACTCAGCAAAGACAACCCTGAGAGGGAAGTTCATAGCTATACAGGTCTACCTAAAAAAGACACAAACATTTCAAACAAGCAACCTAACCCTACATCTAAAAGATCTCAAAGAACAACAACAAAGACAGCCCAGAGAAAAGAAATAACCAAGATCAAATCAGAATTAAATGACATAGAAACTAAAAGCACAATCTAAAGGATCAATAAATCCAGAAGCTGGTTCTTTGAAAAGATCAACAAAATCAACAAGCCTTTAAGCAGGCTCATTGAGAAAAAAAGAGAGACGACCCAAATAAACACAGTCAGGAATGAAAGAGGAGAGATTACAACAGATACCACAGAAATACAAAGGATTGTAAGAAATTACTATGAAGAACTGTATGCCAAGAAATTTGAAAGTCTGGGTGAAATGGACAAATTTCTAGAAAAATATAGTCTTCCAAAAGTCAATGAAGAAGCAACAGAAAGCTTGAACAGACCAATAACAGCAGATAAAATTGAAGCAGTAATAAAAAAACTCCCAACACACAAAAGCCTGGGTCCAGATTGTTTCACAGGAGAATTCTACAAAGCATTTAAGGAAGAGCTAACCCCTATCCTTCACAGACTATTCCAAAAAGTCCAAAATGATGGAAGACTCCCAAACTCTTTTTATGAAGCCAGCATCATCCTAATCCCAACCAGATAAAGACACAACAAAGAAAGAAAACTTCAGGCCAATACTGCTGATGAACATAGATACTAAAATCCTCAACAAAATATTGGCAGAATGCACCCAACAATACATTTAAAAGATCATACACCATGACCAAGTGGAATTAATCCCAGGGAAGCAAGGATGGTTCAATATTCACAAATCAGTAAATGTCATACATCACATAAACAGAAGCAAAGACAAAAATCACATAATCATATCAATAGATGCAGAAAAGGGATTTGATAAGGAACAGCACCCATTCTGATAAAAACACTCAGCAAAGTGGGAATAGAGGGAGCATTCCTCAACATAATAAAGGCCATATATGAGAGATATACAGCCAACATCATATTCAATGGGCAAAGACTAAAATCTTTTCCACTGAGATCAGGAACAAGGCAAGTATGCCTGCTTTCACCACTTCTATTCAATACAGTATTGGAAGTTTTAGCCACAGCAATCAGGCAAGAAAAGGGGATAAAAGGTATCCAAATTGGAAAGGAGGAAACACAACTTTCATTGTTTGCAGATGACATGATAGGGTACATAGAAAATCCTATGGACTTGGCCAAAAAACTGCTTAACCTAATAAATGAATTTAGCAAAACAGCAGGATACAAAGTTAATATCCAGAAATCCAAGGCATTTCTGTACACCAGCAATGAAACAGCAGAATCAGAAATCAAGAAAAAAAAATCTCATGTTATACAGCAACAAGAAAAATAAAATACCTACTACTTTTGGTCAAGATGGAAGCATAGGTGGACACACTGTGCCTTCTCACAGAACCAAAATTAAGGACAACAAAAATTTAGAAACAAACAAACAAAAAAAAACAACAGAAAATTGAACTGGACAGACATCCCGACAACCATTCATCCAGGTAGGCAAAAGGGGCGGAGTGGGCAGCTGGAGGAGAGGGGTTATGGCAGGAAAAGGTGGTGGCTGGCAGACCTGGCACTCAGGGCAAAGGTCGCAGCCAACAGACCCTGGTGGCAGACCCCAGGTGAAGGTTCAGGGAGGCAATGAATAGACCCACTGAGGTGCACAAGACAGCTGGCTGTCCACAGTCACACATCCGCATGCGGATAAAGCAGGTCAAAATGGGCAGTGAGACAGACCGCTCAACCCAGGACCCTAGTGCTGGGAAATAAAGCCTAAAAACATGGATTGAAAACACTTGTGGAGGTGAAGGTGCTAGGAGAGACTCTCAACCTCAGGAGAGTTCGTTGAGGAGACCCACAGTGTCCTAGAATGTACACAAGCCCACCCACTCAGGAACCAGCACCAGAAGGGCCCAATCTGCTTGTGGGAAGTGTCATAGGGGACTGAAATCTGACAGAGAAAGGAGCACGCGCCATTGTTCCCCCTCTGACTCTGCCCCCACATACAGCATGACAACCCACCAACTGAGTTGTCCAGTCTGGGTGAACATCTAAGGCTCCACCCCTCATACATAGCTGGCACGACTAGACCAAAAAAAAAAAAGTCTCAAATGGAAAAACAAATCATCTCCAGAGCCAATACTTTTAAGTGGCCAAGAGATAATCAGCCTATCAGATGCACAGTTCAAAGCACTGGCGATCAGGATGCTCACAGAATTGGTTGATTTTGGTTGCAAGTTAGATGAAAAAATGAAGGCTACACTAAGTGAAATAAAGGAAAACATACAGGGAACCAATAGTGATGGGAAGGAAACTGGGTCTCACATAAGTGGAGTGGACCAGAAGGAAGACAAGAACATACAATCAGAAAAGAATGAAGAAACAAGAATTTTAAAAAATGAGGAGAGTCTTAGGAACCTCCAGGATTTCTTGAAATGTTCCAATATCCAAATTATAGGGGTACCAGAAGGAGAAGAGGAAGAGCAACAAGTGGAAAAGTTATTTGAACAAATAATGAAGGAGAACTTCCCCAATCTGGCAAAGGAAATAGGCTTCCAGGAAGTCCAGGAAGCTCAGAGAGTCCCAAAGAAGTTGGACCCAAGTAGGAACACACCAAGGTACATCATAATTACATTACCCAAGATTAAAATGAAGGAGAGAATCCTAGAAGCAGTAAGAGATAATAAGACAGTCACCTACAAAGGGGTTCCCATAAGACTGTCAGCTGATTTCTCAAAAAAGATCTTGTAGGCAAGAAGGGCCTAGAAAGAAGTATTGCAAGTCATGAAAGGCAAGGACCTACATCCAAGACTGCTCTATCCAGCAAAGTTTTCATTTAGAATGGAAAGGCAGATAAAGTGCTTCCCAGATAAGGTCCAGTTAAAGGAGTTCATCATCACCAAGCCCTTATTATATGTAATGTTAAAGGGACTTCTCTAAGAAAAAGAAGGTAAAAAATATGAACAGTAAAAAGACAGCAAACTCACAGTTATTAACAACCACACCTAAAACAAAAGCAAACTAAGCAAACAACTAGAACAGGAACAGAACCACAGAAATGGAGATCACATGGAGGGAGAGAAGTAGGGGAGTGGGAGGAAGAGAGGGGGAAAAGGTACAGAGAATAAGTAGCATAGATCGTAGGTAGAAAATAGACAGGGGGAGGGTAAGAATAGTATAGGAAATGTAGAAGCTAAAGAACTTATGACACATGGACATGAACTAAATGGGGGGAATGTGGGTGGGAGGGTGTGTGCAGGGGGAGGGGAGTGAAGGGGGAAATGGAATAACTATAATAGCATAATCAATAAAATGTATTTTTTAAAAAAGAAAAAGGAAATACTAGGAATAAACCTAACTGAGGGGGTAAAAGACCTGTATTTAGAAAACTACACAACACTGAAGAAAGAAATCAAGGAAGACACAAACAAATGGAAACATATACCATTGGAAGAGTTAACATCATCAAAATGTCCATACCACCCAAAGCAATTTACACATTCAATGCAATACCTATTAAAGTACCAATGGCTTATTTCACAGACATAGAACAAACACTTCAGAAATTTATATGGAAACATAAATGACCCTGAATAGCTGCTGTAATTTTGAGAAAGAAGAGGAAAGTAGGAGGGATCACAATACCTGATACCAAACTGTATTACAAGGCCACTGTAATCAAAACTGCCTGATACTGGCATAAAAACAGGCATATAGACCAATGGAACAGAACAGAGAGACCAGAAATAAACCCAAGTCTCTGTGGTCAATTAATATTCAACAAAGGGGGCAGCAACATAAAATGGAGTAAAAATAGCCTCTTGAACAAATGGTGTTGGAAGAACTGGACAGCTATGTGCAAAAAAATAAAACTTGAGCACCAACTTACTCCACACACAAAAATAAATTCAAGGTGGGTAAAAGATTTAAATTTAAGTCGTGACACCATTAAAATTCTAGAAGAAAACATTGGCAGGAAAATCTCAGATATTTCATGCAGAAACATTTTTACTGATAATGTCCCCTAGAGCAAGGGACATAAAGGAAAGAATAAACAAATGGGATCTCATCAAAATAAAAGCTTCTGCACGGCTAAAGAAAACGGTATTAAAATAAAAAGAGAACCAGCCCTGGCTGGCGTAACTCAGTGGATTGAGTGCGGGCTGCAAACCAAAGCATCACAGTTTCGATTCCCAGTCAGGGCACATGCCTAGGTTGCAGGCCACGGCCCCCAGCAACCGTACACTGATGTTTGTCTCTCTCTCTCTTTCTCCTTCACTTCCCTCTCTAAAAATAAATAAATAAATAAAAATCTTTAAAATAATACTTGACCTTATTTTTTTAAAAAGCTGTTGTATATAAATGAATGAATGAATGAATGAATGAATAAAAAGAGAACCAACTGTGTGGGAAAACATACTTGCCAATGATACCTCAGACAAGGTTTTGTTCTCCAAAATATATAGAGAACTTACACAACTCCCCTCTAATAAGGCAAGCAACCCAATTAAAAAAATGGGCAAAGGACTTGAACAGACACTTCTCCAAGGAGGACATATAGAGGGTCCAGAGACACATGAAAAGATGCTCACTATCGCTAGCTATCAGAGAGATGCAAATTAAAACCACAGTGAGATATACCACTTCACACCAGTCAGAATGGCCATCATAAACAAAGTAACAAACAAGTATTGGAGAGGATGTGGAGAAAAAGGGACCCTAGTGCACTGTTGGCGGGACTGCAGTAGTTGTAGCTGGTACAACTACTATGGAAAACAGCATGGAATTTTCTAAGAAAACTAAAAATGGAACTGCCTTTTGACCCATCAATTCCACTGCTAGGATTATATCCTAAGAACCCTGAAACACCAATCCAAAAGAATCTTTGCACCCCAGTTGTTCACAGCAGCACAATTTACAATAGCGAAGTGTTGGAAGCAATCTAGGTGCCCATCAGTAAATGAAAGGATCAAAAAACTATGATACATTTACACTATGGAATTCTATGCAGCAGAAAGGAAAAAGGAGCTCCTATCCTTTGCCATAGCATGGATAGAACTGGAAAGCATTATGCTAAGTGAAGTAAGTCAGGCAGTGAAAGACAAATTTCATATGATCTCACCTTTCACAGGAACCTAAACAACAAAACAAACAAACAAACAAGCAAAATATAACCAAAGACACTGACATTGAGATCAGGCTGGCAGTAACCAGAGAGGAGAGGGGAGGGAATTTCAGGGAAAAGGGGGAAGGGTTTACATGAACAAGTATAACAGACAAATGGACAAAAACTAAGGGGGAGTGGAAATGGGAGGGAGGTGGGAGAGCTGGGGGGGATGTCCTGGGATGGGAGTAAAAGACAGAAAACTGTACTTGAACAACAATTAAAATAAAAATTAAAAAAAAAACCTGACAGTAACCAGGAGGGAGGGAGTAATGGCAGGAGGGCAAGTGTCATCATGAAACATGTATAAAGGACACATGGACAAAGTCAAAGGGGGGGTAGGATATAGGGTGGGAGATGGGAATGGGTGATGTGTGGGGGGGGGGCGTAAAATGAAGACAACTGTACTTGAACAACAATAATTTTTTTTAGAAAAACAGTTTGTGTTGGACCATAAGTTTGGTAGGACAGAGTCTCAGGGGATCTCCAGAGCAGAGAAAACAGTGTTAGCCTGGTTGTTGGAGTCTCAGATATGTCACTGATCTGCTGGCTCTGTGGCTCTTTCAGAGGAGGGCTCAGGAAAGGGACAATGGCCTCTGCTTGCCTTTGTGTCTGGGAGAAAACTGTTCTACCACTCCTGTCTTGATGCCATACACTTCATTTACTCCCTGTATTTCACTGGAGCCTTTCAAACTGGTACCGCAGTGCTGGAGCTCAGATGGAGTGAGTCTGAGTAAGTCTGGGTTGTTCAAGGAGAACTGCTTGGGACTCCAATAGTTTCTTCTACCAGCTCAGTGCTTGCTGGTTTTTGCAGCCAGAAGTTATGGGGACTTGTCTTCCTGGCACTGGAAACTTGGGCTGGGGGTCCTGGTGTGGAGCTGGGACTCCTCACTCCAGAGATTTCCCTTCCAAAATTTTATCCACTACACATGGATGTGAGATCAGCCCATTCTGTGCCCCACCCCTTCTACTCATCTGGATGGGCATGGTTTTTTACATTTCATAGTTGTTGGACTTCCATTCAATTCCATTTCTGATGGTTCTGAGTGATGTTTGTTCTGTGTTTTAGTTGTAGTTTTGATGTGGTTGTGCAAGGAAGGGAGCCATGTATACCTATGCCTCTATCTTCAATGGAAGTCCCTGTGTGGTTTTCTTATGTGAAATGAAGAAAAATATAATTGTACTTTGCTCATAGTATCATGTGAATTCAAAAGCTAATTCATCTAAGTCTATTTGTATATGATAAATGTTCAAAATATTAGAAATTCTTACTGCTTTTGTGGTAACAGGAAATACAGAGGGTATAACTCCAACATAGAGTAGTCACTCATTAAATATGGTGAATAGTGTAAAAAATAATAAATTGTCATGTCTCAGTAGAATGATACCCATGAAGACAAAAACAACAACAAGACAAATTAGAATATGTATGTGGGAGACTTCCGGCAAGATGGAGGAATAGGTGGGCGCATCGTACCTCCTCGCACAACCAAGAACAGAACCACAATAATTTACAACAATGATTTGCGGTCATAATATCAGAACTGTCAGAACTGTCAGAGGATTTATCTAAATGGAAGTCGGACAGCCTAGAAGTTGAAGTAGACCCGTACATCCAGACTGGTAGGGGACTATGAGCTGAGCGAGTGGGCGCGGGGCTGGCGCGGGTCGCAGGCGCACGTAGGTCGGGGGAAATTTGGCGCAAAATCGGCGCGACAGCAATCCGGGACGCAAGAGCGCAGCGGTGTAGCGGTGATCCCTGAGTACGCAAACAGCGGCTGGGGGAATCAGTGGGGCAGCGACTGGGAACCAAGGCAGAGCTCATGGCCCAGAAGCCCAGGGAAGTGTCTGACTCCAGGAGAACGGAAGGGTCGCCATTGATCCCTCCTGTCCCCGCTCCCGCCCCTGCCCCCACATATAACGTCACAAGCTAGCGACTGGGGCACCCAGCACCGGTGAACACCTAAGGCTCCGCCCCCCACCGTAACAAGAGCAACCAGACCAGAGAAAAAATAAATAAATAAGTAAAATGATAGGAGAGACAGGGAAAGACGTAAGACATGTTTCCAGCAGAACAGATCAGACCCCCAGGACTCATCCTTTTGAGTGACCAAGAAATAGCCAATCTATCAGATGCACAGTTCAAAACACTGGTGATCAGGAAGCTCACGGAACTGGTGGATTTTGGATCCAAATTACATGGAAAAATGCAGATTACCATAAAAGGGATGCAGGAAGACATACGGAGGAGAGCCAATTGTGAAAGGAAGGAATCTGAGTCTCAAAACAACACAGTGGACCAGAAGGAAGATAGAATCAACCAAGCAGGAAAGCATGATGAAATAAGAATTCAAAAAATCGAAGAAAAGCTTAAGACCATCAAGGACACCTTTAAACATTCCAACATCCGAATTATAGGGGTACCAGAAGGGGAAGACCAACAAGTGGAAAAGTTATTTGAACAAATAATAAAGGAGAATTTCCCCAAACTGGCAAAGGGAAGAGTCTTCCAAGAAATCCAAGGAGCGCAGAGAGCCCCAAAGAAGTTGGACCCAAGAAGAAACACACCAAGGCACATCATAATTACATTAGCCAAGGTAAAAATGAAGGAGAGAATCCTAGAAGCAGCAAGAGATAAGGGGACAGTAACCTACAAAGGAGTTCCCATCAGACTGTCAGCTGATTTCTCAAAAGAGACCTTACAGGCAAGAAGGGGCTGGAAAGAAATATTCCAAGTCATGAAAGACAAGGACCTACATCCCAGATTGCTCTATCCAGCAAAGCTCTCATTTAGAATGGAAGAGAAGATAAAGTGCTTTTCAGATAAGGTCAAATTAAAGGAGTTCATCATCACCAAGCCCTTACTTTATGAAATGCTAGAGGGACTTATCTAAGAAAAGAAGATAAAGAAAAGACATGTATAGTAAAAGGACAGCAAACTCACAATTATTAACAACCACACCTAAAGCAAAACCAAAAGAAACTAAGTAAACAACTAGAATAGGAACAGAACCACAGAAATAGAGGGCACAAGGGGGGGCTAGCAGTAGGGGTGGGAGGAGGAGAGAGGGGGAAAAGGTATAGAGAATAAGTAGCACAGAATGTAGGTTGAAAATAGATAGGGGGAGGGCAAGAATAGTATGGGAAATGTAGAAGCTAAAGAACTCATAAGTATGACATATGGACATGGACTAAAGGGGGGAAGGTGGGTGGGAGAGGGGGCACAGGGTGGAGGGGAGTGAAGGGGGAAATGGGACAACTGTAATAGCATAATCAATAAAATATATTTAAAAAAAAGAATATGTATGTGTATAAAATCCAGGAGGAAAATATATGCGTGTATATGTGTGTGTGTGAGTGTGTGTGTGTGTGTGTGTATGACATATATAGAGAAAACTATAAACCATATTGAGGGACATAAAATAAAGAGGGATTTGAATAAATGGAGAAATATAATGCATTGGGTGATTCCATGTTGTAGAGATATCATTGGTAGGATACAAAAATGTCTACAGGCAAATACATGAATTGGGTCATGAGATATGATGATAAATATAGATTATTTGTTATGGGAGATGATTAGAAAAGTCTTTACAAGGTCACTAACTTTTGAAGAGTGTGAAGAATTCTCATAGGACTGGGACAAACCAACATTTTTAAACCAAAGCAGAGAGAGAGCAAAAATGCAGTGGAATCAGAGTTCTGAATTGGAAGTGTCTTTAAAGGTCATTAATTCAGCCAGTGACTAACAGAAAACCTAAATACAAGTGGCTTAAACACATTAGATATTTACCCCCATACGTAAATGAGACATCTCACAGAAGGATGTTCCCAGTTAAACACTGCCAGGACCATAAAGGGCTTCCTTACCACTCCCTTAGTTTTGCCTTCAAGGTCTCAGGATTGAGGACCTCCTTCCAAACATCAAGATCTACCAATACCATGGGAAAGTGAGGACAAAGAGGGACAAAGTAGTTTCTTCAAACTACTTTCTTTTCTTATCAGACAGAAAAATCTCTCACAGGCTCCCAAGAGAACAACCACTTATGTCTCATTGCTCAGAAATGGTCACATGTTATTCTAATTTCTGTTGCTTCATAATAAAACACCCTAAAACATAGGGAAATAGAACAACAATCATTTTAATTTATTCTCTGTAGATTTTGTAGATCAGGAACCATGATGGAGCACTGCTCCATGATATATGGTACTTTGGCTTGGAACACTGTATTGGCGAGGTGACTTGAAGATCCAAGAGTTCATTTGGAAGCTTCTTCATTCCCATGTCTGACATCAAAGAAGACTCAAAGCTTGAGCTGACCTGGAAGTTATGATCAGCACACCAACATGTATCCTCTCCACATGACTTGAGCTTCCTCACAATATTGTGAAGAAAGTTCAAGAAGAAACATTCAGATAAAATGTTAACAAGAGAATCAAATGGGTGCTACATGATCTCTTATCTATCCTCAGAAGTCACATAGTTCCACTGCCACCACATTCTATCTGTTGAAGTGATCACAATTCTCCAGGTTCAAGGGGAAGGAACATAAACCCTACCACTCAATGGGAACTATGTCAAGGAAATTGAACTCACTTTTTAAATCAACTCCAAAACCAATTTTGATAGGTGGGCCAACAACTGAACAAAATAAGGGTGTTACATCAAGAAAGCATGGAAAATGGCTGTTGCCTGTACAACAAAGAACATCTTCTGCAGTATTCTAATCAACTCTCCACAGCACCACCAACTCAAGGTGTGAACCTCCTTTACCAATACACCTACTTAAATGGCCAATTAGCCTTCAATGACAGGACATTCCCTCTCTTCCTAAAATAACCATTTTACATTTGGACAGTTGTTTTACAAATACAACACTTACTCAAGCAAAATATATTGCCTCTTGTTAAGCTACTTTGATCTGCACTGAAGATGGGAAATGGGAAAATGTAAGACAATGAGATAAAATGATGAGCTGCTTGATCAATATCATCATATCTTCAAAGGATGTGAACATTCAAGAACTGTGACTTGGTGGATTGTAAGTTTCTTTATATTTGTAAAAATCACTGTAGGGAGCCATTTTGCATGGTATTGGAATGTAGCCCAGCTCCCACTCAGAAAGGCTAGTGGAAAGTGAGGTTCGAGCACACAGGAGCCATGTCCACAGATAGGTTGTCCCATATGGGGAATCAGAACTGCATTGTACCTAGGCTGCTATGACACTTGCTTTTGCTAAAACTCCCTCACCCTGAATTGAGGCAGCAAGTGCTTATAATTTCCTAAGACCTGTGCTAAACCTCCCAAGTATGGAGTGTAACCAGTTCAACCACTTTTCCCCTTGGTCTGTAACATCCTTCTCTTTTAAGTAATTAGCAACATTGTTTCCTTTGTTATCTGTAAAAGGTAATCATCTACAGTGAACCTGTGCATAGTAAATGAGGACCATCCTCAATGTAATATACCAGAAATGCAATAAAAGCCTTTCTAGGCAGGGACCAGGGTTCTCTCTCTCTCTCTCTCTCTCTCTCTCTCTCTCTCTCTCTCTCTCTCTCTCTCTGTATCTCTCTCTGTCTCTGTCTCTGTCTCTGTCTCTCTCTCTCTCTCTCTGTCTCTTAGAGAGTGGCCATGCCATCCCTTTTTCTCCACAGGACTTCTGTAGTCTGTGGGTATTTGTTCATAGCCACTACAACACACAGATCCTGCAGGCCAGGATCTGCATCAAATCACATTGTTCAATGACCAAATACATTTTAAATAAATGAGTCATGAATTTATTCACTTGCCATCAACACTGCATATATGATGATGTAGCCTTTGAAAAGACTATTAGTCCCTCCTGGAATCCTCTCGTACCTGGAGCTGTCAGATTTCCTATCAGGGCCTTGAGCAGGCAGAGGAGATGCACTAAGGGCAAACTTTACTACTTCTTAATTTTCCTTCTAAGTAATTCTTAAGCCATTTTAAGACATAGAAGTAAGAACAGAATTGTCACCTAGGTGTCCTGCAGACAGTTCTTATTGAACACATCCCAAATGAATTCATTATCCCCATCACTGAAACTTGCTCAGATTCCTGAATGTGCAATCTTAATGACATCTCCTTCTAGCTGATAGCTAAACCAGAAATTCTGGAGTGGTTCTTAAATTGTCCCCCTTCCCCTTACCTGCCAACATTTAATCTTTCAAGAAATCCTGTTCAAACCTCCACAGCAATCTTTTTCTCCACCCCCATAGTTACTGGATGATTCAGGTCATCATTGTCTCCTTGCAGGACTCTTGCTGCAACTTTGTGCCTGGCCCCCCTCCTCCAGGATTTGCCACTCCATCCTGATGCCAGCATAATCCAATACCTTCATTTCCCCAGAAGCTTCTATCACCCTTTGTCTGCAAGATTAAGCCCCAACTCTTTAGCTCTATACATAAAATCCTTGATGCATGGTCTGGTCACAACTAACTTCTCCAGCCTCAACTACTGACACTCCCAACTTGTGGGCCTTTTCACTATTTGTCAAATATGTCAGATTTCTAATTATTGCCTTTACATAAAGCTGTGTATTATCTCTACATGAAATTACACATTACCTCTACTTTGCACAAGGCTACAGACATGAATTAAATATCACCTTCTTTGTTTTTATTATTGTTTTATAATTATATTAAGATTTTATTGAGCACATACTGTAGGATAGACTATGTGCTAAACATCATAATAAATATATGTCATTTAATATTCACATCAACCATGTGAGTTATGGAGTTGAGGAACTGAGACTTGGAAAGGTTCACTTGCTTAGGTTCACAGAGATAGAATTCCAAAGCCAGTGTGTACTCCACTGGAGGTAAATCCAGGAAGCTCTTCCTGATGAGCTCTGCCATAAATATCCACACATCTGCTACAGCACCCAGCATGTAGGAAATTTTACCTGTTTAATTTTGTTTGTATACTGATTCAAGCAAACCAGCTATTCAAAAATATATGTTGATAGGACAATCAAGAAAATTGGAATACTAACTGGATATTTGATAACACCAAAAAATTATTAATTATTGGTTTGCAGTTATCTCTGAAAAGTCATTGTAATCTAGAGATATACTAGACTATTTAGAAATGAAATGATATGAAGTCAGGATATGCTTCAGTGGACATTATGTGGGTGTAGATAAGTAACATCTTTTGGCACTATGTTAATAAAAATGGGAAAGTCATCCTATTATTTACTCCTGTGTACTTTTGAAATTTTCTGTAATGAAGAGAATTCTGGCCAAGAAGGAGATATAGGTAGATATACTTTGCCTCATCACACAACAAAAAGAAGGACAACAACAAACTTAAAAACAAAAAACAACCAGAAATACCAGAAAATCAAATTGTATGGAAGTCCAACAACCAAGGAGTTAAAGAAGAAACATTCATCCAGACTGGTAGGAGAGGAAGAGATGGGAAGCCAGGACAAAGAAGACACATGGCAAGGCAGCAGCTGCAAGACTGGGTGGGCAAGGTGGCAGCTGGTGGTCCCACATTTGCATGCAGATAAATTGGGAGGAACAACTGGGGAGCAAGACAGACCACGCAACCCAGGGTTCCAACATGGGCAAAGAAAGCTTCCAGACCTTTGGCTGTAAAAACTTCTGGAGGTTGCTATGGCAGGAGAAACTCCCAGCCTCATAGGGGAGTTCATTGGAGAGACCCACAGGGTCCTAGAATGTACACAAACCCATCCACCTGGTAATCAGAAGGGCCCAATTTGCTTGTGGGTAACAGAGAAGGGACTGAAAGCCAAGAGCCAAGAAAGCAACATTGTTTCCTCTCTGACCCCTCCCCCACATGCAGCACCACAACACAGTTATGTGTGTTGCACCTCCCAGGTGAATACCTAAGGCTCTGACCCTTACAATGTGACAGGTGCACCGAGACCAACAAATATGGCCCGAATGAAAGAACAGATCAAGACTTCAGGAAAAGGTATCACAGGTTCAATTCCCAGCCAGGGCACATGCCTGGGTTGCAGGCCACAGCCCCCAGCAACCACACATTGATATTTCTCTCTCTCTCTCTTTCTCCCTCCCTTCCCTCTCTAAAAATAAATAAATAAATCTTAAAAAAAAAAAACAGCAAAAGAACCAAGCAACAAAGTGATAGCCAACCTATCAGATACAGAGTTCACAACATGGGTAATCAGTATGTTCACAGGAATGGTTGAGTATGGTTGCAAAATAGAGGAAAAAGTGAAGGTTTTGCAAAGTGAAATAAAGAAAAATATATAGGCAACCAACAGTGAAGGGAAGGAAACCAGGAATCAAATCAACAATTTGGAGCAGAAGGAAGAAATAAACATTCAACCAGAACAGAATGAAGAAAAAAGAATTCAAAAAACTGAGGAGTGGCTTAGGAACCTCCAGGACAACTTTAAACATTCCATTATTTGAAGCATATGGGTGCCAAAAGGAGAAGAGGAAAAGCAAGAAATGGAAAACTTAACTGAAAAAAATAATGAAGGAAACAACAATAATTTTTTTAAAAGTTTCAAATACCACTGTGTTGCAGCCTGTCAAGGCCTGGTAGGTCCACTTTAGATTTGGGGAGATGGAAGAAAATGCCTGGAGCTGTGAGGATGCTTGACTTGCCTTTATTCATGGGTGGGCAAGACATGCATTCTGTAAGCTGCATGTGTCCCTGCATGTCTCTATGTGGCACACTGCATGTCACCTGTCCCCTTGTGTGGCACATGTCATGGAACCCAGCAGGGAGTCCCTACCTGCTTAGGTACTAGAGGCAATCAAAGCTGGCTTCAAGCCAGAAAATTGTATAACATAGCATAATTCTGCATATGAAAGCCCACTTCATGTTATGGGAACACTTTATCAGACCTAGCCTTGAGAGGCTATGAGAACACTACTTATCAAGTCCATTCAAGGTTATGGGAAACCATTTCCCTTAGTTACCCAGGCACCTGGGTGATGAAGCCAGACTGCCTCAATTTACACTACAATTGCTTTTTTAAAACCCTGGGTTTTAACAATATGATCTTCAGAATGTCAAACTGCTCTAGGCCACATTTTTAATTTTTAAATTTTATGTTATTTAAATTAAGCCAATTAAGATATTACCACCTATGCCACATAACCTGCTATGGTGCCCTGTTATACTTAGAATCAGACCTTTGCCTCATGTGCGCCTGCGTGTTTGGTAGCCCCCTCAATGTCTCCAGGTAGATCCTGCAGGCTGATATGCACATTGTTGTGTTACCAATAAGCATTTACAAACCAGCTTCTCAACAACAATATACAGCCAAAGTGATGTGACATCACATACAAGTTTCAGTAAAAAAACAATGATGCTTTCCCTTTATATTTTTGGCTTCTCTCCTTTTTCTCTACCTGTTTTCATTTTTAAAAATATATATTATTTACTTTCAGAGAAAGGAGAAGGGAGAGAGAAAGAGAAACATTGATATGCAAGAGAAACATCAATCTGCTGTGCCTCACACACCCCCAACCAGGGGCCTGGCCTGCAACCCAGGCCTGTGCCCTGACTGGGAATTAAATGAGTTACCTTTTGGTTACTGAGATGACATCCAGCCCACTGGGCCACACCAATCAGTCTCTTCTTGTTTTCTTCTTTCTCTTATTCTCTTACCCTCTCTATTTACCTGTGCCTTTCTCTTACATATCTCTCTGTGGGGTTGGCTTTCTACAGGTATTTGTTGTTCAGGGGCAAAGATGCTACCAACCATTTTATGATGTAGAAGGAAGCTACCCAAAAATGAATTATCTGATCTAAAATGTGAAAAGTTTGCACACATCAAGATCCTCAGTATAGATGAAAAAAGAAAGAAAAAAAATAATGAAGGAGAACTTCCCCAGTCTGGCAAAGGAAATAGACTTTTAGGAAGTCCAGGAAGCTCAGAGAGTCCCAAAGTAATTGGACCCAAGGAAGCACATACCAAAGCACATCATTATTACATTTTCCAAGATTAAAAATGAAAGAATCTTAAAAGCAGCAAGAGAAAAGGAGACAGTTACCAGCAAAGAACTTTCCATAAAACTATCAGCTGATTTTTCAAAAGAGACCTTGCAGGCAAGAAGAGGCTGAAAAGAAGTACTTAAAGTCATTAAAGCCAAGGACCTACATCCAAGATTACTCTAACCAGCAAAGCAATCATTGAGAATGCAAGGACACATAAAGTACTTCCCAAGCAAAGTAAAACTAAAGGAGTTCATCATCACCAAGCCCTTATTATATGAAATGTTAAAGAGACTTACCTAAGAAAAAAAAAGATCAAAACTATGAACAGTAAAATGACAATAAACAACTATCAATAACTGAACCTAAAAACAAAAACTAAGCAAACAACTAGAACAGAAACAGAAGCATAGAAATGGAGATCACAAGGAGGGTTATCAGTGGGGATGGGGAGAGGGAGAATGGGGAGGAAAGGGTACAAGGAATAAGAAACATAATTGGTAGGTACAAAATAGACAGGGGGAGGTTAAGAATAGTATAGGAAATGAAGAAGCCAAAGAACTTATATGTAAGACCCATGAACATGAACTAAGGGGTGGGGAGGATGCTGGTAGGAGGTGGGGTGCAGGGCAGAGGGGAATAAAGGGAAGAAAATAATGGGACAACTGTAATAGCATAATCAATAAGACATACTTTTAAACAAAGAAATTCTCTGTAATGAGAATATTCTGTAGAATCCCTTGAGCAAACTAGCTTGTATGTTTGTTCTCCTGCTTCTGGGTTGATGGACAGCTGAAGACATTTGAGACTTTGTCAGCTGTGAATCTGTGCCAGTAACTGGCACAGAGTGGAAATTCAGCTAATGATCTTCATTGATGAGGTAGTAACTATGAAGGTCGCTTCCAAAAGTAGAGGATGGTGCTATTTGTCCTTCAGACTGTTCCATTGCAGACCAATGGCCCCATTGCACCCATGTTATGGATGGGCACCCAGGGAGACCTGAGGCCAGCAGCTAGAGTTAGACTAGCTGTTCCCAACCCAGCTTCCTTGAGTCTAACCTATGTCCACACTGATCTGGTTCCTCTTGTGTTCCTGTGTCACAGCCCTTCAAAAACCAATTGGCTTTCTTATAACTCTTGGAAAGCCTCAGGGATTATGGCTTATATTTCTTTATTTTTATTGTAAATTAGCCTTGGGTCACAGCCAGCGTCTCCCAAGAACACAGTTTGAAAAGGAAAGGGTTTGTCAAAACCTTATCCCTTAAACCTTAACCCTTAGGTTAAAGGTCAAAACCTTAACCCTTAAAATATGACCACTGGCTTCATCCCTGTGGCTTGATTTGACCAGTGGTCCTGTTATGTATGGGAGTAATTTGCAGCTGGGCATGTTTTCTTTAGAGTGACACAAATTTGTGAGCAAATGGGATACAGCATTTCAGACAAGAATGGATTCATTCAACAACTCTGACTCACATTCCTGCCTCTTCCTGTGGGTAACTTCATCTGATGGCCATAGCCTGCCTATCTGGTGTGTGGTACCTTCCAAGGCCCACAGCTGAGCCGGCAGGGAGAATTCAAGGCAGTTTTGGCATCCCACTAGCAGTGAGGGGTAAAACTTTTGCTGTGCTCAAGTCACCATGCTCAGTGGTCATCACAATTTCTCTGGGGTGTGAGGCAAGGTACTTCCTACTGGAGAAACAAAGGACTGGTGAGCAGGCTTGCTGGGGCCAAAGAGTGAGGCACTGTTCCAACACATCACACTCCAGGGAACTTGATATTCAAGTCAAGCTAAACAAAAGCCCCAGAACAGGAGGACATAGCCTCATGGGAGGACAAAGCAAACTGAGGAACTTCTGAATCAGGCACACAGACCCTCTGCAAGCAAGCAAGCAAGAAGTTCTCAGAGGTTGTTATTGTTGAAGCTACGTCTTACTGGACGCTGGGTAAAGGAAACATTCCCTTGCTGTGTCTAGTCCAAATCTTCACCTGAACTGGGCAGCAACTCAGAAATGCCATTACTTTTGGGGAGAGTGTTCTAGAGAAAACTTGATATACAATGTTGTGGTAGAAACTGTGAGGTACCACCAGATCCCTTGAGAAATGAACAACTTACTCACTCCTCCAGCTGTTGGCAGTGCTGCCAGCTGTCCTCTTCAGAGAGTGACTCAGTTAAAGTAAGGGCAGGTCATGCCCCTTTCTCGGGGCAGCCCATATCCAGTGATGATGCACACAGTGGTATAAAGGCTCAGCTCTCTTTTCCCAAATGGGGGCAATTCTGAAGACTCAACCAACCTTTAGACTGCCCTACAGGATCAGCTGAAGTTTCTACTGAGACTACATCCATCATACATGAACTTCTTTAACCCAACCCTGCTCCCTTCTCTTCCCTTACGTTTCTTCCCTTCCCTTCTCTCCCATCTGTGCTGACTCCAAAGCACTCCCTAATAAACCTTCTAGTTTAACATTCTACATATCTCCTGTGTGCCAAGACTATCAATAGAGCAAGTGACAGACAGTAAACAAGATGCAGTCCTCACCTTCAAGAAGCCCATGGGGACACACACATATGGGCCTGTGCTTGATTATAGTAGAGTACACAGCATGATGGTCAGAGTAAAGTTTGGAGTCAGACCGACCTGGTCTCGAACATGATCTCTGCCATTTGCTACTTGAGTAATTTTGAAAAAGTTATTTAACCTTTCTGTGCTTCAATTTTCTCAACTGCAAAATGTCAATAATAACACCTGCTGAACTGGTTGTCATAGAGATTAAATGAGGTGTGTATATAAAAAGGGTTTATTACAACCTGAACAGACACTTCTCCAAGGAAGACATACAGAAGGCCCACAGGCCCACAGATACATGAAACAATGCTAAACATCATTAGCCATCAGAGAGATGCAAATTAAAACCACAATGAGATACTACTTCACACCAGTGATAATGGTCATCATAAACAAATCAACAAACAAGTGTTGGAGATGAAGTGGAGAAAAGAGAACCCTAGTGTACTATTGGTGGGAATGCAGACTAGTGTGGCCACTGTGGAAAACAGTACAGAATTTCCTCAGAAAACTAAAAATGGAACTGTCTTTTGACCCAGCAATTCCACTGCTGGAATTATACCCTAAGAACCCTGAAACACTAATTTAAAAGAACCTATATACCCCAATATTCATAGCAGCACAATTTACAATAGTCAAGTGCTGGAAGCAACCTAAGTGGCCATCAGTAAATTAATGGATCAAAAAACTATGGTACATTTACACAATGGAATTCCATGGAACAGAAAGAAAGAAGGAGCTCCTACCCTTTGTGACAGCATGAATGGATCTGGAGAGCATTATGCTAAGCGAAGTAAGCCAGGTGGTGAAAGGCTAATACCATATGATCTCTTGGGAACCTCCCTGCCTGGTTTCAGAAGCTGTAACTCCCCGTGGCTAGGCTAAGAGACCTTGGCACCTTAAACCACTAAGGAGACAAAGCTTATCTTCCTGGTAGGGGCTCCACCTCTGCCTCCTTGTACTTCACCCTGCTTAGCCCCGGGTAGATGACCGGTTAGCCAATGACGGATAAGATTTCTCAAAAGAGGGATGACCTAAGGCACAGTTGCAAGGGCCCCTCAGGGAAGGACTTGGGGGCTATAGAAAAAGGGGGTGATGGAACCTTGCCCCTCGGCTTTGACATAGCCTGAGTCCTCATTCTGTTTGTAAGAAGTCTCCTAATCTTTAGGCTGCCTTATTTCCCCTGCCAGACTTAAGCCTGAAACAATGCTTTAAGCCTGAAACAATGCTAGAGGTGGGCACAGCTCTGTGCTGGAAAGGGTGGATTCCGCAGGGTGATCAGGCCTAAGAAAAGTGCATAAAATCCTGTGAAATGTGCTTTGCTAATACCCTCCATTTAAATGATAAGGGACTAAGCACAAAATGAGTTTGTTCCCCAAATTTTTATGGTCCTTTAGCTATCTGACCCTGACTCAAAATAGGCCCTCAGAGTTCTTTGTAGGTTATCTATTGTTTGATCCTTATTGCCTGACAATGACCAATGAACTTTACCTGTATTCCTATGCAAATTAAACCCAATAAAAGCCCACTGAGGAGCAGGCTCAAGGCCCTTCTCCTTTGAGAGACCAGCCACTTTTTCTCCCCAAGCAGATCATGTCTTGGTGGACTTATTCTCCTCTGTGGTGGACAAGCGGTGGGGGTAGACCCTGCAGGTGGAGCTCCCCATAGGTCTTCCCTATAAGTGAAATATAATCAACAAAACAAACAAGGAAGCAAGATATAACCAGAGGCATTGAAATTAAGAACAAACTGACAGTAACCAGAGAGGAGGTGGGAGGGGATAATGGGGAAAAAAGGGGGAAGGGTTTTCAGGAACATCTATAAAGGACACATGGACAAAACCAAAAGTGGGTAGGATCAAGGGTGGGAAGTGGGTATGGCTGGGGGGCGGGGATGGAGACAACTGTACTAGAACAACAATAAAAAAAAGTTAAACAAAGAAGAAAAAATCCTCAACATAAATAAATAAATAAATAAACTTTATAATATAATCCATACAGTATTATATTAGTTTTAGGTATATAACAGAGTGATTTGACATTGATACACATTACTATGTTATCACCATGGTAAGTCTCATGCCCATCTGTCAATGTACAAAGTTATTATGATATTGACTATATTACCTGTGCTAAACATTATATCCCTGTGACTTTATTTATTTTTAGATAAAGATGTAATATTATAGAAATATTCAATATATGTACTTGTGTATTAGAATATTACTCAGCAATAAAAAGGCATATGTACTTTTATGGAAAAAAAAGAATTATAAAATAAGAAGAAAACTACAGCAGAGATGTGCTTGTAAATGGTTGGTTTGGAAAGTTGTGCAGGGTAAACTGAGGAAGTTAAGGCTTGTGTCAGGGTGCCTAAAGGTTTTAAGGTCACTCATCTGGTTGTAGTGAGTGTCAGTGAGATATGATAGGTATGGATGAAAATCTGCAGAGGAGAGATTTAGAGGGACTTGGTGACCATAGATATAACTGGACAAAAAGATAATAATAACTAATAATAATTCACAGTGCTTATCTTATGTCTGCTGGAGTTGAAAGGTTGGATATATTAGATAGATAGATAGTGGATAGATATAGATATATAACAGATGATTGATAGATAGATAGGAACTGATATTCATTTAAACCTTACCCATATTCCTAGGCAATCAGTACTATTTTTGTCCCCATTTTACAAATGAGGAAACTGAGGCAAAGGCAGATAAAGGAACTTTATCAAGATCACAGCTAAGGAATATTGTCAGGGGACAGAATCCATCCAGTCTGTCACTTGAACTGGAGCATTTGCAACTTGGGGAATGTATCCTTGAAGGGTGAAGGAGTGAGAAGAAAACAGCTCTCACAGAACTCTTCCAGCAAGTGCCCTATTTTCATGAGTTTTGTTTGTTTTTTATTCATTTATGCATTTATTCTTTTAAGCCTAACTATTCTTAAAAACAATACCCTGCTTCCCGATCATCTGTCACACAGGAATGCATGCAGTGCTAACTTCAGAGTGAATTTTCAAGTGCGATCTTTTCAAGTATTTCAAGTAGTCTAAATCAGTCCCTCCCTCACATCTCCACATCAGCCCTTCTTTCACTAAACAAGTACTCTGTTTTCAAACTTTGATGCTTGTTTTGCTCCCTGTGGATGGTGGGTGCTCTTTCCCTTGGGCTCCAACATGCATCTCAGGGGTGCCAGGCTGTTTGCTTCCCTAGGGCATTCAAGGAATTCTTACCAGTATCAGGGTGACTTGGAGCCCCCACCATCTTGAGCACACTGCTCTTATCCAGACTGCCTTAGAGCAAAAACAAAAACTGCACCCCACCTCCCACTCGACATTCTCACCCCAATTCCTCACCTCTTACTATGCCCTCACCCCCCACTCTCTCCTTTCTATCCCCCACCCACAGCTCCCAGACCCCACTCTCCCTGCCCTGAGCTTCCCAGTTTAGAAGTCTCAATAGAACCAGACAAAGGCAGGTTCCATGGTAACTATTTCAATCACTTTCTTACTAATAACCTCCATCACTTGACCTCATCACACATGCCTGGAAAGAGCCCAGCCCAGCACCCAGTCTACCAGGAACACCACAGGCATACAGATCTGACAAAAAACACACTTTTGTGGGTGCTGCCTCCTGGTGTCCCTGTGATTCCTGGCTCTCCTTCTGGTTCCCAGGTTAGTTCCATCTCCAGGTCAAAATGCAAGGGGAAAGGCTAAAGCAAAATCTTGCAGCAAATTCTTTAGATGTGCATATGTCTGTGACTAAAAATGAAGAATATAACTAAATTAGTATTAAGTTAAAGAGGTATTTAAGAAATCAAGAAAAATATAATAAATTTTAAAAATTATTTACCACACAAAGGGAGGAGAAAATATAAACAAAGCCAAGAGATTGCATTTGAAAAAAAGTATTAAAATAGATACATTTCAGGATGATAAAATCAAGACATATATACATACAAGTAACCAAAATCATAAATGAGGAATAAAGTATAGTAACACACTATAAAGGATACTTAAAATGTATAAAATTATTAAAATCTATCATTGTAAATTTGAAAATTGTCAGTATTTAATGAGTTCCTAAGAAATACATGAATTACTAAAATCATTTTAAAAACCTGAATATCCTGAATGGGTCAATAACTGGAGAAACTGAGTAAAGAATGATTCCTAAACCCAAGAGGTGAGGTCTGTGTCCCCTTCCTCTGACCCTGAGCAGTCTGGCTTCTGAGCCAGCCTCAACAAATAGAAAGTGGCAGAATGATGTTCCATTGTTGGAGTCCACCCTGCCTGGTCTCAGGTAGCTGTAACCCCCTGAGACTTAGGCTGAGTGAGAGACCTCTGAACTAGGAAACACTAAGGAGACAAAACTTATTTCCCTGGCATGAACGCTGCCTGTTCTGTGCCTGGCCTCCTATGCTTGATCAGTTAGCCAATGATGTTTAAGATTTCCCATGGGGAGGAATCATCTAAGACAGGCATGATCACAAGGAGGCCTCAGGGAAGAGACTCAGGGGGTTGTGGAAATGAAGGGGTGATCGACACTGCCCCCTGCCCCCTTGGCTTTGTCAAAGCCCGAGTCCTTGTTCTTAGTTGTGAGAAATCCAAGTCCTCTGGCTGCCTTTGTCTTCTCTGCCTGACTCAGGCCTGAGGAAATAACAGGGGCGGTGCAGTACAGACCAGAGTTGGCAGACTCCCCAGGGTAATCAGGCCCGGGACATAGAATATGCAAGATCCGGTGAGATCTGCTTGCTGGAGGATGCTATTGAATTAGAATATGAAGGCATGGGCAGGAAATGAAACTAGCCTTTTAGGTCCTGTAGTCTTTTTAAGTGATAAAGCCCCAAACTCTGCCCAGAATCCCAGCAGAAGATCTGTCAGTCCTTTTGAAAACTACCTATTCTTTTTTATCTTCCCTGCCAGACTGTAATCCACAAACTGTGTCTGTATTCTTAATAAAAGCCTGCTTGGGCAGAAAAACGGCATGCTCTCCACTAGAGAGAGTGGCCATTTCATCCCTATTTCCCCACAGGACTCGGTTGTCCCTGTGTTTGTTTTTCTCGTGTTTTGTCAAGCATCTGCAGCAGGGATGGATACTGCTGGCCGGTATCCTCCACATTCCATGACTTCTGGTGCAAAGATTGAAAAGGTTGGGCATATTCTGTTGGTTTCTCTCAGGACAGTCACTCTGGGGTCCTCCAGGAGAAACCTGGTTACCCTGGGCCACAAAGGCCCAGGAGAGACCTCACAGAAAGTGAGAGATGCCCACAAAGCCCCAGATGCTCCAGCCTCAGCAATGTGAGCCTTCCCTGCCCAGGAACCAGACATGAGAGTGAAGAAGCCTTCAAAGTTACCCCAGCCCAGTCACTATATGTCCGTAAACATGTAAGTTATCACAAGCCAGAACTGCCTCACTGAGCTTGGTCAAATCACAGACTCATAAGCAAAATAAATGGTTATTGCATTAAGCCACTGCTTTGGGGCAGTTTCTTATGCAGTAATAGACAGCCAGAACATATCTAACCTTCAAATATGGTAAATCAACTAATATAATAATATGTGATAATATTCATATGTGACCCTCACGAAAGCATTTAATAAACATCTATTCCTAGTTAAGGGCTCTTATTAAGTGATGAAAAGATACTTTGAACATAATCATGAATCTCTGCCCAGAACATGAACCAACATTGTTCATAAAAACATTAGCATTCATTCCCATTAAAATCTGAAGCAAGAAAAGGGTCATCAAATGGTATTTGTCTTTCACTGACTGGCTTATTTCACTTAGCATAATAATCTCCAGGTATGATCTCATTTATATGTGGAATCTAATGAACAAAATAAACTGATGAGCAAAACAGAGGCATGGATACATGGAGCAGACTGACAACTGTTGGAAGGGTGGAGGGAAGGGGGACTGCATGAAAGAATGTGAAGGATTTACCAAAGAACATATATGAGTGACCCACAGACACAGACAACAGTGTGAAGAAGAGGAAGGGTAATGTGCTGTGGTGGAGGTGGGCAAACGGGTGTGGGCAATAAGGACATCTGTAATAGTGTCAACAATAAAAATAAAGTAAAAAAATTTACACGACAGTGTTCTGAGCCTTCAAGCCAACATACTAATAAAGGAAAAATAAATAAGAGGTATAATACCACCAAAGAGATCAAATTAATAATATTCACAGATTGTATGGTTGTCTACCTCAAAAACTTTAAAAAATTAAAACATTATGAAAAAGAAACAAAGTCACAGTCACCAAAACCCATGTACCTTTGGGCCTGCCAGAGATTAGCAAGGATCTATCACTGCAGCTTTTCCAAGGACTGTTACCTTAAACAGCAAATGAACTAGACAAAGGTTTGAAATTGCTGCTTATAAGAAATAGTTCAGGGGATGGAAGAACCCAATAAATAAAAATCCCTAAATTTACCAGTATCCACACTCCTTGGAAAAAATTTTAAAAAGAAGAAAAACAAACCAGCTCAGGTTGAATGTAACAGAGTACCTAAGTGCTTAGGCTATAGGTCAATAGTGTGTGTGTTCAAATCCTAGCTCCTCTGTTTACTCTCCCTAATGGCCTCAGGCACATTATTTTAAACTCTTATGCCACAGTTTCCTCAATAGCAAAATGGAGACATCAATAATTATACCTAATGCATATGGCTCTGATAACAACTAAATTACTTTCTGTATGTACTCAGAACAGTGAACAGCAGATAATAGGCTCTAGTCATTATTAGCATAAATGCTTAGCTAAGGTCCCCTTCTGACTCAAAAAAGATATAGGTAATTGTTTTCTCCCAATAATAAACACTAGTGAATTTACAATTAAACTAGGAAAAACTGTTCAAATACCCATTAAAATTTAAAATATATATAACTTATGCTTAGGCACCTTAAATTTTAGGAATTATCTTAGAGATATAAATGTAAGTTTGCAAAATGTGAGACATGAAGTTATTCATTAGAGCATTGTGAGAAATAATAAAAAAACAACCTCAACTGTTCATTAATAGGACACCGATTAAATGCATCATACTACATGCATAAAACAGAATATGTTACAATCTTCAAAAAGAACAAGAAGTATCTTCATGTGGAAAGAACTCTAATTTACATTGATTTATTTAAAGTTTGGGATGGCATGCATAACACTCTATTCTTTATTAAAAGTAATGAGTGAAGATGTGTGTATATTTGAATTAGATATATTATATACATATTATATATGTATATTCTAATTATAGTTATTCTATATTATAATTATATATTCTATTAATATTAGATAATTATATATTCTAATAATTATATTCTAATTATAATTATATATATTCACATATATACACCTAAATATATATTTCAGTTTACATCTATGTAAAAAACCCCTCTGGAGTATATACTAAAAATAGATCTTTGGAAAAATAAGTATTTGGTTGCCTCTTAGGGGGATAGGCTGATTAAGTAGAGTAAAAAGGCAAAAAAGAATCTTATTTTTCACCATATGTCTTTTTAATCTTTTTGAATTTTGTACCTTAAGCTTATATTATGTTATAGCAAGTATTTTTAAAGACATGTACAGGGCTTAAATAAAATCACATAGTTCAACCACATTGATAAAATCAAAGAAATACAAAATTATAAACAGTGAAATATTTGCCTATAAAAATGAAAAAGTCTGTTTCATTTGTTTTGATTTAACAAATGGTTTGCTCTGGTGCTCACAAAATGACAGAGAGAAGGAAATTTCACATGCTGCTGGTAGTATTACTCACTATGAGCATTGGGTAAAGTGATTAATTTACAGTTTTGGATGAGTAATTTGTTTCTAGAAACCAGTGCCTAAGTAGTTAACCAAATTTGGGGACAAAGATTTATGTAGAAATGTAAATCCACAAGTCTAAATAAATAATGTTTGAAGTAATGCTTTTGAAATATATCCAACAAAACAGATAGCATTCTATGTTTTTTTAATAGCAATAATTCCTTTTCAAATTATTTAAGCTTATTTGTCATGGCAAAAGTAAGACAAACATTTGCAATAATGAATTATAGGCAGAAACCACATGAGATAACATTAAATAAAAATAGTATATGAAACTGTATATGCAGTACAATTCTACATTTTCATATATTTTTATGCAAGTGCATGTCTGTCTTTTTGACACCAGGAAACTTCATCCCTCCCATACATTCTACAACTATAGTCTCTATAGTTCTACAATGAATGAGATGTGGCAAACAATTTAGATCAAAGAATCTTAAAGTTATTTTATCAATGTAGCATCACTGGAGCAGCCTATGCCCCTTTTTTAATCCAATGCTAAGAAAGAAACACTTTCATAAAGAGCCCCTGGCCTAGTACAACATCTTCTCAGTTTTCTCAGTCTGCATAATATTGTCCTTCTCAGCACCTTCCTAGTACAACAGGACTGACAGCCCAGGAACTACATTTCCAAGCCTCCCTTGCTCTCAGGAGTTCAGTTAGATTCAGCTACTGAGAGGAATTTATATGAGACCTGGAATGCAGAAGAGAAGGAGGAGCTATTACTTTGTCCCACAGCAGCTCATGGGCATCAGTAGATCAGTTATATGGCTGCACCAGCAACTTCCATGTTTGTCCCTAAAAATGATTCATGTTGCTATCACAAGCTATTGAGGTCATCAGTAACAAACGCTCTGAGATTCCTGCAGCCTTCTGAACTCCAAGGGAATTTCACTAGTTCCTGAAAGCCAGCAAGCATGCTTCTTGGTCTTCACCCTGCTGCTCAGCTCTTCAAAGAATTCTGTAAGGGAGTTCCCATAGCTCAGTGGATTGAGCACGGGCTGGGAACCAAAGTGTCCCAGGTTCGATTCCCAGCCAGGGTACATTCCTGGGTTGCAGGCCATAACCCCCAGCAACCGCACATTGATGTTTCTCTCTCTCTCTCTCTCTCTCTCTCTCTCTCTCTCTCCCTCCCTCCCTCCCTTCCCTCCCTAAAAATAAATAAATAAAATATTTAAAAAAATAAAGAACTTTTTTTTAAGAAGGGAGTTCCCTATTAACTCTCTTTCTAACTGAAATACCTAGAGTGGTTGCTCTGTCCCTGACTAACCCCTAACTGATAAGACTTCCAAATTCAGACTTCTCAGGTCTCTATTATAATCTTCATCCTTTCAAACAAGGCATTGACTACAAACAAAAATAAGAATACAACTATTAATATTCATGTTTTCAGAAAGTTCATTAGCATATTTATCTTCTTGACATTTTATGATCTAAAATATGACCAATTAAGAGTTCAGAAACACTGGCGTTCCTAACTTCTAGGTGTTCAGCATGACACATTCTTGTCCCAATTGATTTTGTCATCTCCCACTGTGGGATATTTGGCAGTGTCTGGAAACATTTTTGGTTGTCACATCTTGGAAGAAGGGATTTTGCTACTGGCATCTGGTAGTCAGAGATGCTTCCAAACATCCTACAATGCACAGGAAAGCCCTACACAACAGAAAACCATCAAACCTGAAATGGCCCTGCTGCCAATGTTGAGAAATGCTGCCTTCAATCTTTTTCATCAATCTTCTTCATCAGTCTTCCAGGATCTTTACATCAAAGCTCAAGTTACACAAGTTTTATCTTCTATATAATAAGGGAAGAGAAATCACTGTAATTAATTCCAAAAACAGGCCATGGTCAAAACCTATGATATAAATGAGGGAAAAATGCTTTTAACCCAGATAACAAAGAACCAGAGGTAGGGGGGCTAATAAGAGAACAAAGAGAAAAGGCTCAAGCATGGAAATTAGGCCATGTCTTTCTCTCCCTCAATGTAATGGCAGTGTTTATTTCTATGTGACCAATTATGAATGCCTTTTCTTTCCTTCTGTACACTTTTCTGCACTTTCTAAATTTTACATAATGGTCGTATATTACTTCTATAATTCTAAAAAAATCAAAAAGCATTACACTTTAAAATACAGTGATAATAAGCAACCCCTTTGAGGAAATATTCTAGTAATATTGCAGCAAGTATTTCACAGCATCTCTGAAATCCTCATGGGAAATAGAGACAAATAGAAAAATTATGCAACTCCCACCAACCTTATTGTTCTGCATTATAACAATAGACCCTCCACCAAATTTTATTAACAAGATTTCTCAGATGTACCCAAGATGGTAAGAAATTAATTGTAAATTTTCCCTCAGTGACAGTGCTGTGAAGGACAAAGGATCCCACCCTGTTTGGATGAAGATTGTTGTTCAGAGAACACAGAGTCCTCATGAGAAAAGGAAAGAGTCATTTTCCTCCTCAGTATCCCATAAGAGGCAGACCAGCAAACCAGGCTTAATTTGTAAGGCACCTGAGTGTTCTGTTAGCTAGGATTTACACATGTCCCCTAATGGCAACATTTTACTGTGCAATGGAACTTGTCCCTAAAGGCCAGCTTTTAATCAGGTTCCCAATGTTTGAGCTCCACAGACTCCCCTGTAATCCCCATAGGGTGAACAAGAGCAAGGGGTCCCACAAAGTGACCCACAATGCTGCAGAGGTGTAGGAGCTAGATGTCACCACTGGGCTCCCTCTTCCCACTGGAGGAACAGGAGGCTCAGGGGGAGAAACAGTTAAGGTTAGCCTGCAGTCTGTCTGCGTCTCTGTGGTGCAAGGGGGTGCTTCAGCCTCACACCTGTGTTCCAGGGTTCCCTCAGTGGTGCCTTGTCCATGAAGAGTTGTTAGTTGTTCTCCTTGCTAGGGAAGCAAAGTCAGGAAAAACCTATGTTGCCATTTTGGTGATGTCACTCCAAGTCTAGCTTTTGATCTGTGAATTTTAAGGATATAGCTCATTCCTGAATTTTAAAGACCCATAAAATATGTATTTTGTTATTTTAAATATATGAATTATTTACATACTGTTGGGCTCTACTTAGAACTAGGTCACTGACTTGCTTTCTCTCTCTCTTCCTTCTCTCACAGCAACTGCCCCCACCCCCCAGCTCTGAGAGGGAAGAGAATAGCCATGGAAAGAGCCCTCCCTGGCCATGAAGTGTTTATGAGACCCCTTATAAACACAATCAATATCATATTCAGAAGCCCCAGACAGGGTGTTGTCCTGTCCACTGCACCACCCTGAGCTTGGAAAGGACTAAAATCCACAGTGAGAGACTTCTCCAATCATGTGTTCTACTCCCAGTGCCCATCTGACAGGGTTGGATAAGTATTGTGGCAACGAAATATAATGTGTTATTTACAATCTCTCCACTGCCTTCTACAGAAAAATATATTCTAAAAGATCCCTTTGTTTACTAAGGATGGTAATGAGTGTGAGGATTCAAGACTGGAAAAACCAGAACAATGAATAAATTCCTTACTTAAGACAGGAAGGGATATAAATTGATCAGGAATGACAGAAGGGAAGGTGAGGCTAGATAAGCTAGATAGGAAGAGGTTTTAAGGCCATTTAAAAGAGGAACTTTGTGAGGGAGAAATGGTGAATAAGGATATCTTTAAACTAAATGTTGTGTGATGAGTGATGTAACCTTGTATTTTATTTCCCTTTAAAATCTTAATTAAAATCTAGACTTTTTGCTAATGAGCAGGGCCCTATACATTATAAGCCTTCAATAAATATTTGTGACTTAGTGAATGAATGAATGAATGGACAAAGGATCATTTAATGGGACTGGAAGTTTCTATCTGGTGAGGTACACAGAAAGTACTGTCTTCTTTTAAGCTATCCTGCTATCTTTATAATTTGTTTTTTAAGACTGCATAGATTCCATAATTTACTTATTCATCATAATTTGTTTTTCTGTCAGAGACAATGCTGCACTGAACATCTTTGCACACACAGCCTTTATCTGCATACATACCAACGAATTGCTTTTCTAAGGATGTGGTACCAGCATATGTTGACAACATGAAGCAGTTGGGGAATGATAGTTTGAAACAGATAGGAAGCTCTAAGCAAGCAGGATTTTTAGGCCCCATTTCCAACTGATGGTCTTCACAGAAGCTGAGGAAACCCATGCACTTGTCATTGCATGAACTTTTCTGAGGCCATCCCAGGCCAAACTCAGGGTTATATCATGGGAATATGGAACTGCCTTCAAGGTCCTTGGTCTGGTGTGGGAGGCAAACATCTAAACAAGTGATTAAAATGTGGTAAGAGAGTGCTGTTACAAAGGGCAGCTGAGAATGTTTTTGAGAATACAAAATACCAGCATCTAATCTAACTTGAAATTAAGAGAAGAGAGAATATCAGGGAAGAGTCCTGGAGGAAGTGGTATCTACACTCACCTCAGGGGAAAAGTAGAAGAATTCAGTTGAGGAATGGAAAAAGTAGTGACTTCCAGGCAAGGAGAAAACAATACATAAAGGCACAAACAAAAATAAGAAAGTACTATCAGGCAAAGAGCATGAAAGATTATCATGTGTGTAATGGGGACAGGAATGGCTGAGAAAGTAAGCAGAAGATAAGATACAAGGATTCTTGAATCCTTCTGGCTGTTTGGACATCACACCACAGGCAAGATGGTTGCAAGCCCGAGATTAGCTGGCATACTCAGACTTCACTCGTGTAAAGATTACTGGAGGTGGGGGAAATGCTGAAGCCAGGAAGGCAGACAAGAGTAATCCAGGAGGTAAGTGTCGAGGGATGGCCTCAGTAACATAAGCATCATAGAAGGTAAGTGACCTCCAAATATTTCTCAGGCAAGATAAACCTCAGGTTCAAAGAACTTCAAATCCCAGTCACACCCACAGAAATTAATTTTCTCAACTTCACTAAGACAGATACCTTCTTACTTTTCTGGCTTAGTTCTACCATGCTTCCTCAGATTTCCAGTTTTTTAACTTCTGGTTCCATTCTCTGATTCCACCTTCTACAGATGGCTCCTCAATGTCACCCTGTTACTTGGATTACATTCCATAATTGCCTACTTCATATTATATTGGGCATCAACATGGTACTGTAGTTCCATGTATTCAGTCTATGGGGGACTGTATTAGTCTGGGTTCTCCAGAGACACAGAACCAATAAGAAACATACAGAGATATATACACAAGAAAATTTACTATAAGAAATTGACTCACATACTTATGGAGGATGAGAAGTCCTGATATCTGCAATCATTAAACTAGAGAACCAGGAGGGCTGATGATAGCAGTTTCAGTCCAAGTCTAAGTCCAAAGATAGAAGACCAATGTCCCCACTGAAGATGAACCCAGAGAGAGAGAGAATTCTTTCTTAATCAGCCTTTTATTATATTCAGGCCTCCAACTGATTGGATGATACCCATTCACATTGGGAAGTTCCATTATATCACTCAGTCTACCCATTCCAGATTTATTCTCAACCAGAAACACCCTTACAGTCATACCCAAAAGTACTGTCTAATCAAATATCTGGGCACTCCATGTCCCAGTTAAGTTGGCACTTAAAATTAACTGTCACAGGAACTAAGAGAACCCCTGATAGGATTTGGAGGCCTTATATATACCAGTCTATGGAGCTATGCTTTTCAACAGGGTAGCTACATGTTTGAAACATATTTAATCTGAATTGATAAGTGCTATAACAGCAAAATACCAGATTTCAAAGATATAGTACCAACCAAAAAATCCAAATATTTTACAAATAATTTTACATTGAATATGTGTTGAGTGACAATAATGACAATATCGAGATATACTGTATTAAATAAAATATGTTATTAAAATTACTTTTGCCTACATCTTTTTACTACTGTATATACTACTACTTTACTACTTTTTACTACTTTATATACTTTAATATAGTTGCTATAAAATGTCAAATCATATAGGAGGTTTGCATTCAATTTCTATTGGCCAGTTGTACTCTAGAGGGCCAGGTAAGAGTATAAATTAGCAAGAATTAAGGGTGGCATCAGGGGTACTGATAAAAAGTTTAAAATTCTGGGTACATGCCTGGCTGGCGTAGCTCAGTGGATTGAGCATGGGCTGCGAACCAAAGTGTCACAGGTTCAATTCCCAGTCAGGGTACATGCCTGGGTTGCAGGCCATGACCCCCAGCAAACGCACATTAATGTTTCTCTCTCTCTCTTTCTCTCCCTCCCCCCTCCCTCCTTTCCCTCTCTAAAATTAAATAAATAAAATTTATTTAAAAAATAAAAAATTTATTAAAAAAAATTCTGGGTACAGTTATAGTCTTCATAAAGTACAGCTGGATTAGCAGAAAAGCTGAGATATTAGCTACTGAGATAGATTGAGCTTGCCCTGCTGGAGAGAGGGGGCACCGTGTCTCCCTGGGTCTGGAATGCCCCAGTTGCAGCACATCTAGACTTTGACCTCATGAGTGAGACCACAGCCTACTCTGGGTGGAATGGAAACTAGCCTGGCTAAAGGATTGTACCTACTAAGCTAGCAATATTCAATCTTTTCATCTCATGGCACTCATAAACTACTAAAATTCTGCAGCATAAAATATATATATATTTTTGCCAACCTGACAAAATAAATAGATATAATTTTGATTCACCCACACTGGACAACCATTGTTGTGTTCTGTTGTCATTTCTTTATTTGACAACCTAAGGAAAAAGAGGTGAGGGCTCCTGACTGAATAGGTCAGGTATCACATGTTTTAAAAATTGTTGTGGCACACCAGTTGAAAATATCTGGACTAAACTCTCAGAGGGAGACTTCTCCAAGATGCCATCAGTACCCTGTGGTGGAAGGAAGGTGCTGACACTCCTGCTGCCTACTTCCTTGCTTCTTTGGTGGTAAATTCTACTAAGGAGAAACAGTAATCCCCACTGAAGCAATTCTTGTTCCCTATGGTCAAATACATTATCAGTTTGTGTTTCCAGTTAGATAAAATCCTAAGGCTCTGCCCATATCATTGAACAAAGTCAGCCTTCTTCTCTTTTGTTTGCTTTTCTAGGTACTGAGAGGTAAAAGAAAATTAATTCCCTTAACAGAGAAAACTTTAAATCCACTTGTAAATACTGGTTTGGTTCTTAAATGGTCCTTGAGAGGAGATATATAATTAAAGTCTGTTTAGATTTCACTTAAGCAAGAATTTTCTAAGGCAAGAGGCGTGATTCTGCTGGAGGTGTGTATTTACAGATCTTATTAACGTCTTTGAGCATATCCAGCAGTATCCACCAGACTTCAGATGACAAATGCCCAATGCATGAAGCAAGAAGCTACAGAGGGAAGGCTGGCTGGGAGTTGAGGAGCTTCTCAGAAAAGCAGGATGAAAGAAAGGATGACCAAATAGCAGGTGAGACTGAAAATGCCAGTAAGAAAGCTTTGTTTTAGCCCATTTCAGCTGTCGTGACTCCATGGAGAAATATGAGCCATTTGAGCTGCAAAGCCTAGTTCTGCTAGAATAGGGTTCAGAGAAGTCTTGGTGAGCACCAAGAGGTTCCAATAAATCTGTCTATCTTGCCAAGCTGCCATCACCAGAAAGAGACCTCCTCAGCCTCTCTAGGGAACCCCATCCCCCACCTGGCCCCACTGGCCCTTCCCTGACAAGCCTCTGTCTCTTTACTTACCATTTCAATGAGGCTCTTTTGGCAAAATAAAAGTGGTAAGACTATGACTATTAATCTGTCAACAGTTCTAGTTTTGCCCAACCCTGAGTTGGCTGAAAATTCAGGTTCTTTGTCTTCCCACTCACTGCCCACCCTCCTACAAATGTCCTGCTCTGCCATATTGGTCATTATGCTTCTGAGGGAGAAAATGAGAGTAAGTGGAGGAAGTCAAACAAGGCACATGGGGTAACCACTGGAGGAGGCTAGTAAAGACTGCAATGAGATCCAAGGAAGCTGAGGTGAGAGAGGGTCCAGTTCTGAGAAGTCAAGCTGGGGTCTCTGAGCTTCACTGTGGCATATTATTGGTGGAGCAAGGGGACTAAGATTGCTGGAGCTTAAACCTAAAGTACACGCAGTTGAATTTCAGATTAAGACTATCAAGCTCTCTATAGCCTGAGAGTTTGTTTTCCCCATGAGTGTCCAAAGGCTGCACTCAGGGTATAAGGACATGAGGCAACATCAGCCACAAGGCTCCTAAAATATCCCAGAGCTACAAGGACACTGGGGACACTGACTGATGTTGGAAATAAAACTGGGGGTTGATTGAGACATTTTGGTCAACATGTTGCACTCAGAGCACCACATTCTTATGTATGACAGACACCTCAAGGTACCCATCTTGTGCCCATTACCCCCTTCTCTCTTCCTGCCAGAATAACTTGAAGTAGCAATGCACCAGCTATAAAATTACATTTTGCAATCTCCCTTGCAGATGAGAGCAAGTGCCATGTTCCAATGTGATATGAGGGGAAGTCTGCTAGGAAAATCTGGGGAAATTATTTTTATAGATAGCAGTGCCCCTTTCCCTGAGCTACTTCCTCTCTTCCCTGTCCTGGACATGAACAGGAAGCTGGGGAAGGAGCAACCACTATTTTGCCACCAAATGGTGACTATGAGAATGAAAGTTGTAAGCATTAAAGAACATAACAAAGAGAGAAGGAGTGCAGGGTACAGATACCATCATGCAGTGGCCACCCACACTTGGATTCTTATCCCAGATGCCTAGTTTCATAAAAAATAATAAACTCCCTTTCTTCTTTAAGCTATTCCTTTTCACATTTCTATAGTAGTATCCAGACAAATAGACAAGACATCACTCATTATTTACATCACCAGCTCCACAGTCACCCAGGTTCTCATAATTCTTTGGGGCTGGGAGTAGTCAATACCAAATGAACCCTGTCTCTACTTCAAAGTGATGGCCTGGGAATATTAACCAGGTTTTCATTTCCTGGAGACTTGGCTGTGGCCCTACAACTATTATGGAAACTTTGGCATAAAATTTAAGAAATTAGCAGGAAGTAGGATACCAGGGTTTATAGAAAGGATTTGGAGTCATGTTTAGAACGAATACATCACAGAGACTCTGTAAAGATGAAGTGACACTGAGGCTGAGACCTGCTACTTCCTACAGGTGAGCTGATGCGTTCTGGCGCTAAATGATGTGCATGGACACTAAGCCATAAAGACAGTAAGTTCATGTGTGGACAGTGTCTGAGGCTTATCAGCCAAATTGATATCCATGCTAGGGTCCCATGGGGACAGAATCCACAACAGTTATGTGAACAGAATAATTTAACACAAAGAATTGTAAACTCAGCATAAAGTTGTTTACTAGGTAACTGAAAGGGTAAAAAGACAACTCAGATATTACAGAGGAAGTTAACTGTAGGAAGCAGCTACCATCTCTAGGACAGCTAGGAGCAAGGAAACAAAGGAAAGAGGTTGGAATTCTTAAAACTTAGAAAAATTGAGTTTTTCATAAATTTTTATATTAACTCCTTATACTATGTATCAATGTAAAAAACATACAAACCTGTAAGAATCTGTATGAGCTTATTTGAGCCAAACTGACAACAATTTCCAGGAAGCAAAACCTCAACAGTTTGAGAAAATGCTCTGGAAAATGGCAGTTTTGCACCTTATTTTATATATTGCAATCAAAGAAGGTGGCACAAGGGATTATGTGAAACCGATTGGTGGTAGATAAGGGAGGCAAGGAGAAAGCAAAATGGGGAAACATCTAGGATTGATAAAAATAAGTAAAATTATAGGCATATATATCTTTCACACAGTTGGGTACAAGATAGTTAACAGTCAACAAGTAACATGATAACAATAACAATTAGAGCATTTATGGCCTACCCCTGTTGCAGTACCTGTACTTTGAGAGGTCGGAAAAGGAAATTTGACATTCCTAAGGCTTGTTATCATAGATGCAAAAAGACAATAGACAGGCTCAATTAAGGTAAAGACTGACCTTTGTCAGGGCAGATTCCAGCCTAGGACATCATTGCCTGCCATGACCTGCTTTTAGTAAGAAAGTTTTTAACTTCAGACCATCCTATGTGGTTGCTTTAGGTCTCCAAGTTTGCAAGCCTGTCACTCAGGCCTCCCCTGAGTTTGTCAGACTTAGCATGTAGCCCCTTTTCATCCACAGATATAAAACTGGTGAATATGTTCTCCCATTCAGTGGGTTGCCTTTTTGTTTTGTTAATGGTTTCCTTTGCTGTGCAAAACCTTTTTTTTTACATAGTCCCATTTGTTTATGTTTTCTCATGTTTTCCTTGCCCAAGGAGATATATCAGAAAAAATATTGCTTTGGGAAATGTCCAAGATTTTACTGCCCACATTTTCTTCTAGGATTTTTATGGTTTTGAGTCTTACATTTAAGTTTTTAAACCATTTTGAATTCATTTTTTTCTCTGGTGTAAGAAGGTGGTCTAGTTTTATTTATTTATTTATTTTTTGCACACATCTGTCCACTTTTTCCCAAACCATTAATTGAACAGGCTGTATTTACCCCATTATATGTTCTCACCTCCTTTGTCAAACCCATATAGTCATGGGTTTATAGACACTTATACAAGGAAGACATACAGATGGACAATAGACATACGAAAAGATGCTCAATGTCACTAATCATTAGAGAGACACAAATCCAAACCACAATGAGATATCACCTCATGCCTATCAGAATGGCTAACATTAATAAATCAACAAACAAGCATTAGCAAGGATGTGGAGAAAAGGGTATCCTAGTGCACTGTAGGTTGGTGCAACCACTATGGAAAAACAGTGCAGAGTTTCTTCAAAAAATTAAAAATAAAATTGCCTTATGACCCAGAGATTCTACTTCTGGGAATATATCCTAAGAATCCCAAAACACTGATTCAAAAGAATATAAGCACCTCTATGTCCATTGCAGCATTATATACAATAGCCAAGATTGCGAAGCAATCCAAGTGCTCATCAATAGATAAGTGGATAGAAACACTGGGTACATTTACACAACAGAATACTATTTGTCAAAAAAAAAAAAAGAAGGAAATCTTATTTTGCAACAGCATGGATGAACCTTTAGTGTAGTATGTTAAGTGAAATGAGTCAGAGAAAGACAAATACCAAGTGATTTCCCTTATATGTGGACTCTAATAAACAAAATAATCAAAGAAACTCATAGATACAGAGAACAGACTGACAAGTTTCAGAGGGGAGGGGTTTTAGGGCGGTGGGTGAAAAGGTGAAGGGATGAAGCAGTACAAATTGGTAGTCACAGCATAGCCACAGAGATGTGGATTGTAGCATGGGGAATATAGTCAATAACACTGAGATAACTGGGTATGGAGTGAGGTGGAAGCCTGGGGTAGTGGAGGACCATTCCATAGAGCACATGGTTTTCTGGCCACTTTGCTGTACATCTGAAAGTGCTGTGAAATGGTATTGAATGTAAACTGTGGTTGAATATAAGGCTTAGAAAAAGTAGAGGAAGAGCCTCTTAAGCTGAAAGTCAGACTGGAGAAGGATCACCAGCCAGTGCTGGGTCTCTGGAAATGAGGAGTGGTGTATGGTGCCATGATTCTAGTTCTGTGAGGGTTGGAAAATATGCACACTGGGTTCCAAGGCTGTCCCAGAAAGGAACTGCCTCTGCCAAGGTGAAGAAGTTTTGCCAAGGAATGGAGCATGCTCCCCACTCCCTCCTCCACTCCTGTACTCTCCTCCCAGTACCCCCTACTGGCACAGACTAGCATAACAAAGCAGCTGGCTTGATTTGGAATGTGGTTTGCAGAGTCCCAGCTCCAGCATCATGGAGCAGAAATTGAGGAGGGTCTTGGAACTGAGAGACAATTATTTAATAACTGACATGAGATCCCTGCAACAGATACTCAGTGAACAATGTTTGCCTCCAAATTCTAAAATATGCTAATCAATTTAAGTGATACAATAGTTCTTGGGGGCTCAGAAGCATCTAAACACATTAAGGAGATAAGGATGGGAGTTTTAAACAATCAGAAATTAATAAGCAACATTTGGCTTGATTCCCACTACAGGAAAATGGAATTAAGACAGAAGCAATAGGGGAGGGAATGGACCAACTGCAGGAAGTACCAGCTCAGGCTGGAGAAGCAAAAAGGGAGGCCACAGGAGTTTCACACCTCAGAAGCAGAGCTCATCCAGGTACAGTTCCAGTGGGTGGAGATAAGCTGGTCCTCAGTCAATGCTGGCTGAACACTTGGCCTTTACTGTGCTTTCAAGGCACATAAAGCCACAGGTTAAAACCTGCAAACACTGGGCACTTGCCCTCCAGTATGTCACAGAGCACATGTGAATTGATTCTGAAGGTGAAGAGAATCCCACATTTGCTTTGCTTGTGATACCCAGATCAAGTGGCTTCTTGCTCGTGGGGTCCCTTTAACTCCTCACATCAAGATACTGTTCTTAGAGGGGAAGGGGATTATATGCTTCATCTCAAGCGTTACATACGAGGTTGCTTATTCCTGATTCTGAAGTTGGTAACAAGGGCCTGGGTGAACTCAGCCAGGCACCTGGAGGCTCCCAGATGCTAACATACACACAGTAAAAAGACAAAGTGGGAGAAGAGACAAGTGAATGCAAGTAGAAGCAGTATTATTGAGTGATTGAACATTTCTTTGTGGAGTCCATCACACTGCTTAGGTGAAAGGTGAGGGGATAATATATTAACTTTATTAATATAAGATAGCTTTGCCCAGGCCCCATACTTGCTGAAGCATTCTAGCCTGATCTGCTGCAGTTTCTTCCCCTCCCCACTCTCCAGGGTCTCCAGCCCTGTCATACCACCACTAGGGTTTTTGGAGAATGGAGAGAAAAGAAATAGAGACTGAGGATGGGCCCCTGAGAGTGAGAGCTTACAGCTATGTTCAGGGGGCTATGAGTACCAAGTCCCAAAGGACAGCTGTCATGAGGGAGGCAATGTGAGGAACAGAAAAAGGAGAATTTAAAAGTACTTCCAGATACCATGCTTTCTCTTCACAGGTCTTGAGATGAACAAGAAAACATGAATTGTTTTGAAATTACTTTTGGTCATATACTGTGTTCTTTTTACACTGCTTTGGAAATAAAACACAGGAGTGGTAGCTCTATAAAGTCATAAAAAATCTAAAAAATCCCTTAGAGATATAGGACTATCAGAGAATGGCAAAAGCCTTTTCTACCTCTACTTTTAAGCCATGTCTCTGACCATCCCAGCTCTGGGCTCTGGTGGCCTTCCCAATACAGCTCTCAGGGATTCAGCACCTTCTCTGTCTTTAGTTGGTTCTTTGTCCCTCAGGGTCCCATCCAAGCCTGATTATGGAAAGTTTCTTACCCCTCCCATGTTGTTTCCCCCACACACCAACCCAGAGGCCTTTCTCTATTTAAGGAGCAGTCTGGTGATAGAGCAGGCATGGACTCTGTTTCCTTTCTTTAGGGTAGTCATCATCAACAAATCACACACACACATAAACATACAGATACCCCACAATTTTCTGAACATGAGTCAGCCAAGCCAACCAATACAGAACAATAAAGAGAAAGTAGTGACAGCTCAAGTGACAACTTTGTCTCCTGTAAGTCTGTGGTTTCTCCAAGTTCCCTAGCCTGAGAGATGAGTCCCAGGGCCTCACAGGAACACTTGGGTCCTTCTGTGGAATCTGAGTCCTTTCTCCTGAGAGGAGGAAAGTACACTTGGGAAAGGTACCCTTGGAAAAACTGTTCCATTAGGAATGGGTGGTTCTGGGAACCAGGAATAGCAGAGAAAGTGACAGAGCTGGAAAAACAAAATACAATCTATAGTTCAAATATCAAGCATATCTAACCTCATCCCCTCTTAAACTAGTTATTAATTTATTGCCTTTCTGCTCCATCATTTTGAGAGACTTCAACATTTTCATTCCATTCAATATATTATCATTATGCAGATTTGACCTTCTCAACCTCAGCAACTTGTGTCTGAACTCCAATCTCATGGTCAAACCATTTATACTACTACCATAGCCAATTATTCTTCCAGTCCTTATTTCCATCCTCATAGAAGTGTTTAGACTCAAAAAGACATCCAGTCCCTTAGATCCTTAATTTTCTTCCAGTTTATCAGCTTGAGCTGGCCTTTGCTTGGGCATCCACAACACACCCCCTAGATTTTCTCAATCCTTCTCCAATTTTTCCTTCCCTGTCCTCTAATTGCCCCTCAAAGGTTGGGTTTCATAGAGTTTTTTGACCCACTCTTCTTCTTAAACACCCTGCTTGGGTACTATAGCCTCCTACATGGCTATATGTTTGCAAATCTCTAACCCCAATTTTGACTTCTTTAAACTTCAAATCATAATGGTTCTTTGAAATCATCATCTGAATGTCCCAAAGGACCTCAAACACATCATGTTCAGACCTCATTATCCCTTTCCACATGTCTCAATGCCCCAAACTCAATATCCCTTACCCAACTAATTAGATCAACATCCATCAACATTGTCCCAAAGTCATGAACACAATTTTCTTCTTCCCCTATACCAACCTATCACCACTTTTTCTAACTTTTATCTCTTAAATATTTTCCAAATCCATGTCTTTTCTCTTCTTCTGCTGCCCTAGTTCCAACTCCCTTCATCTCTTACTTGAAGGTTACTACCTCATTGATTTTCCACCTTTGATCTTATTGTACTAAATCCTCTCCTGCATGTGGTCTCAGAGGGAGATAACCAAAAACAAGTCTGATCTACTTACCATCCTGCTTAATTTTTTTGATGATACTCATTTTCAAGACTTTATCATAGTCTCAAAAAACCCATGTCATCAGGGTGTTTTTTTTTCCAGAAAACTCTCAGATTTTCCTCTTTACATCCCCACCTTGCATATTAAGCTCCACTTAGACCAAAGGTATGTAGTTCCCCATACACTGTACATTACACTTACATCTGTGTCACTCTAATGAGTCCTAGCAGGTGAAGTAAAACTCCTTTTCTGCGTTCCCATAGCAACCTTCGCATACTGACATCTGAGCTTTCAGCACACATTGTATTTGGGAAAATTCTTTACCTTCTGGCTCCCCCACCAGCCTGTGACCTCCTTGAAGGCAGGGTCAAGTCTTCGCCTTCTCTGTATGCCTGGCATCTTCCCAGCCCCTGGCCTATGCTAGGTCTTAAGCAATGATGGTTGAACTGAACTGAACTGAACTGAACTGTCTGAGTTGGCCACTATGACGCTCATTTTTAGAACTCTTAATATCTAGGCTACATCAAACCTCCCTGCAACTGCCTCTTCAAAGGCAGGAACATTTTTTCCAGATGAAAGTCTTCTATTCCACTGTCACAAGCTCTTTTCTTAACTCTCGTAACATGAGTTGCCACTTCACTCATATGGTCCCACAAGTGGAAGTTATTTTCAGATTTTAAGTAAAATAAGTCATCCAACACCCAAAAGTCATCCAAAACTATCTTTGTGTGATGGAAAGGACACTCAATTGTGTGTCAGGACACTTGAGTTACAGTTGCTGCTCCGTGGCTGATATGTGATTGAGACAAGGCACTGTTTTGCTAAGGCTTCAGTCTCCTCATTTACACAATGACAGATGGGGAGCACTGGGACTGTGGCCATAGCATCTGATGTGGCAAAGACCTTTGTTTCAGGTTTACATGGCATCATTAAAAGCATGACAATGATATGGCTTGGTTGTCACGTGGCCTCAAAGGAGGCACAAAGACTGATAAGATGGTAGGTTGTGGGACAAGAAGAGGAACAGAGTACAAGCTGTATTTGTCTCATCTAAGGATTAATCCAGGACAAGAAAACCCTGAGGGAAAATGGGCCTGACATTCAAGCTCCCACCTGCCTGCTCTGGCGCTCTTAACTCTGTTTACTCTTCACCACCTAGATTTTGCTTGATTTCAAGATGTTGCTTGAATTTTTTCACTCCTCACTTCTCAGCCAGATCTTTTCAAAAAGCACTTTGCTATAAAGCTTTCACTTTCCTTTGCTCTGTTACAAATGGCCCTAAAGCCAGAAGAGCCACAGCAATGAAAAGTTTCTCTCTGCCCCAAATCCTGTATACCACCAGCTCTCCTTCAGGAGCCTGGCACATTCAGCCTTCCCCACATAAACTGTCCCACAGTTTCCCTGACTCTGTAAATCTCAAAGAAAGATGAGGGCCTGCCTATCTCTGTACTCCCAACCTCAGAGAAATCACAGAAAGAAAGGAAGTTAGCTTTAAAAACAGCCAGCAACTAGCCAATGCTTCTTAGCAGGAGAGGCAAAGAGCTGACGTTCAGTAACCACTCTTGTCAAGAACAAACACATGATCAGCTTTCTGGGAAATGTGAAATGATTCCTTTCACATTGTTCCTTATTGGAACATTCTTCATTGACAGCAATCACTCACCCTCCTGGAGAGTCAGGCTCAAGGAGACAACAGAGGACAGATAATACACAGGATTGCACAGAAATACACACACATATAGGCACACACAAAAATTAATATTCTAAAGCCCAAGTAAAGATATGCTCAGCACGTACAAGTCTTCAGGCACCAACCTACAAAGACTCTTAAATGTGCACAGAAACAAAGCAGCATTCATGCATTCAGCCTCAAACACATGGACATTCACCTGTAGACCCAGGCACCCTCACATGCCCAACACTGATAGGCACATCATCCTCCAGCACCCAGAGCCCAGAGAAACACATAAGAACTACAAGAATAAAAGAGAAAGTGTATAGATAGGGATAGACACATAAACCCCTGACACTCAGACAGCTGCAGAGGCAGCTAAAGGGTTTGCAGGAAGGAATACATGCCAGATGTGTAGGTTGTTGATTACCTATGGACAGTAGGAGCATGGGCAGATGGGAGAAAACAACACTAGGGCTGGGAATAGAAGACCTGTTGTTGCATGAGTTTGGGAGAGTAGTGAGTAAGATTTGCCATGGAGTTGCAAAAGGATAGATCCAGAGATATGTTTTAGATAAAATTGAAAGAATGTAATGGCTAATCCGATGTATCTGGTAAAGGGGAAGAAAAGGAATGTCTCTTGGGATTCTGGCCTGGGCAGCAGTGCATGATGGGTATATCACTCACCGCAGGAGGCAACACTCAGGGAGGGGCTGGGAGGACAGACAGAATAACACTTTTTGGTTATGCAAGCTATCTACTGGAAGTATCCTGAGTACCAGTTCCTGGGGTAAGGCCTCTGATCAAACTTGGGGAGCCTACAGCCTAAACCAAGTGGGTTTTCTGAGTGCCATCCCAGGCCTTCTATCTGTAGAAAAGGGAGAGCACACACTACTCAGAAGACAGAGAACAGAGAGTCTGACCAGAGAGGCTTTGAAAGCCCCCCTAGGTATGACTCAGGGCCTTCCTGCCTGCAACACTGTTGATTGATCAGCTTCTTCAAGGTCTCCCAATGGTTTGGGCTGCCATTGATTGCTATGATCTAACAGCATAATCTTAAACTTACCTTCAGACTCAGTCTTCTCTGGATTCACAAAACACTTTTTCAGGTGAAGTTCACCCTGTTCCTCAGCTCTTCCCCCAGGGTTTTCTGCTTTAGGCAAGAATTTAATGTGTACCACAGGAACCTGTTTCTGCAACCATTTTTAGCCTTAAAAGTGTGATCATTTAAAAATAAAGGGGCACCTGAGCAAGGACTTAATAAGAAGTGCCGAAGTGCCACCTGGCAACATTTACAGCCTCCCAAAAACACTGGAGGGCCCTCTAGAGCAGGCACATCCCTTCCAGGACTAGCTGCATAACCACGGTTGAAGGAGAGCCTCCCTGCAAAGGCAGCAGCTCAGCAGCTTGCAGTCTAGCATTAAATCTTTCCTGTGAAGGATGAGAGGGAAATCTTCTCAAAGGCCTAATTCCTGGGAACCAAATGTGACTTTAATAGAAACCTGGTCTCAGCCGAGAGAACACTGGAGAAGTTCTGAATGCTGCTGAAGCGTTCAGCAACTCCCAGGAGGATCTGCTTTCTCTTCAGCATCTTCATTCCCTCCTGTTCTGTCTTCAGCTTTCTTAGCTAGGAATACACATCATTCTTAATACACAGGGATAACAAAGACCAGGGCCCTTAAAATGTCAGTCCTATTAAAGGACAACAAGTCCCCAGCTTGGCCTTCAGTCCCCAGTACACCAAGCAAGTTTACCCAGACAGCCATGGGGGAGAAATGAGATCAGGCCTGAGAATGACCCTCAGGCAGAGAGGGGTCTCCTTTTCCCTCCTTCCTTCTTACATGAAATGACAACACTGCAAAGCACAGAAGATAGAGAGAAACCAGGAAAGGTTCAGACACACTTGTCAGCTACTATTTTAGAAGACAGTGTGGTAAGTACTAATAATATGTACAAGAAGCTATAAGATTGCAGGAGAAATAGTCACCACTTCTGCATTTGTATGTGTTGGGGACAGGAGTGCTATTTAGAAGATTTCATGGAAACAGAGAGAAGGAGGAATGTGTTGGAAATGCAGGTCGGGGTGGGGATGCTTACTAAGGGATCTGAACATCTAGAGCATGTGGCTGCTAAGAGCCAATCACAGAACTGAGAGCTGCACTTTCCCAACATTATCCAGGCAATTTTAGGGGGAGCTGCCATGGTCTTTCCTGACTCTTCCCACCTGGACCAGGTTGAGCCACTGAATCTCTTTCCCGGGGTATTTAGAATTGGGATGGAGACAATCCATTTCTTTTTTCATGGTTGAATCTATAATACTAAAAGAGAAGCAAAGAGTCAGTTTTCAGAAAAGAGCAGCATGAGAGGTGGAGGAGCCTCAGCCACATTCAGGTCCTGGCTTCAGTAGTGCCTGAGGCCACTGCAGCCCTTGACATTCCCTGAACCTTGGTGATTCAGGAAAGGCCACAGGCTCCTTCCAAAAAAAGTGTCATCTTTTTGTAAACAAAGCTCCAGCTGGGTCTCTTTACCGGTAAGCAAGAGACAAGGTGTTCAAGGTGCCACAAGAATACATGGGAATAAAAAAGAGTGTCCAGGTGACCCATGCCCACCTTGGTGCTGGCAGACTCAGGAATTTGCTTGTGCTGTGCAGTTGTATTGCTTATCTTATGTCCTTTGAGAAAGCTCAGTATTAGTTTAAAGCCTATTGTAACTCAGGAGCCTGTACAGGTACACAATTTATTGCTTTAAACTTACATTCATTTTATTATTAGTGAAGTTGAGTATTTTTCCTATAATTTCAAAGACTGTTTTTGTCTATTTTTATGAACTATCATGTTCTTTGGTTACTAAGGAAGTCATGCTTATTTTCTTATTGATTTAAAAATACTCTTTATACATTATAGGATATGTCCTTTGTCATATGTGTTGCAAGTATTTTTCCAAGTTTTCATTTGCTTTCATTTCATTTTTTTTCTGGCCTCCAAAAATATCATTTTATGCTATTTTTTACAATGAAGAATCATTCCATTTTTTATAGTCATATGTACCCATCATTTTTCTTAAGACTTCTGGATTTTGTGAAGTCCTTTCAGAGGTCTTTTTGTTTTAAGATTATAAAAGTCTCCTTCTAGTTCTTTTATTTTTCCACATTTTTAATATTTAATATAGATGGAATTTCTATTTTGGTATAAAGATTGAGAGAAATACCCAACTTTATTTTTTCCCAGATTATTACTGAAGTCAGTGCCTTGATAATAGAAGCTTTCATACTCTATTACAAGGCACTGTTATAAGCCCTTTTTCAGAGTTAGTGATATTAGATTCTTTAAAATGCTTAAAATTTCTCTCAGCAATATTGCACAGATTATGCCAATAGAAAGCTAGAGACACATAATGTTCTATTCCACCTTCTTATTAACTATTCCTAAAACACACAATATAAAAACATTTGTAAAATGTCAACATGATTTGAAATTATAATTTAGGCAAACATCTGCCAGATGTGTAGAAGACTGTCCATTAGCCAAAAGAAGGTAAAGATAAGTGTCTGGTCACCCATCCCCACTCTCTACTTTTTCCTCAAAAAAGGAGAGACTTTTGCTGACCAGTTGGAAGGGCACAACCAGACAGGGAGGGAGCTACTTGCTGAAGTGACAAGGGGTAAACCAACAGGCTTCATCTTCACATCTGTAGTTCCCCCAATCCAATAGACAATTTAAACACTAATTCTAAGCCACAAAGACCACAGGTATAAGTGAGTTTGGTGTTTAATTCTCCAGTTGTGGTAAAGAGCCCAGTAGTGAGTAGAAGCTGCTAGTTAAATATCTCAATAGGTAGGACAAGTATAGGTGTAAAGGTTCAGGGTAGAGAGGGAAAGTGGTAAGCCTGAGATCTTCATTCCTGTTTTGTAGAAACAAAGCTACGTTTAATTCACACTATCGGTGGGGGGGGGGGGGGGGGGCGGATATCCCACTTACCAGAAAATATCAAAGAAACAGACTATAGAGTTCTTTTTGGTTCAATAGATTTGCACTAAATAAATAACACCAGAAAATGTGGTGGGGGCTTTGAATATCAGCCATCTATAGCTAATACCAGGGATGATGATTTTAACAGCAACAAAATAAATGTGAAATTGTCAAGGCAAATTGATCCATCAGCTAATGAGGAAACACCAGACCTGAGAGACCTTTAACCTTCTAATTAAACCAGAGAAGCCTCAGAGTTTATATGGTATTGCTCAGAGAGCTTGGTTGCATTAAATGGAAAGCAATTGTGTTTATGCAAAACAGGGACCTTCGTCATAACAGATGACCAGGGGATAAGTGTTGAAAAGAAGTAGAAACCAACAAATTCAGGGACCTAAATAGCAGAATGCATCAGTCAGGCTCTTATTTAAATGCTACACAAACTGCCTCAGGCTAATTTAAGTGAAAATGAATTTGCTGATAGCATCTTTGGGAACCCTAGAATTGAGAGAGAGAGAGAGAGAGAGAGAGAGAGAGAGAGAGAGAGACTAGACAATCAAAAAAATGTCAGGATCAAGGAGAAGAGGTGCCACCAGAAACATGAACTCTTCCCACAGAACTAGTCTGATGATGGCATGTGTGCCTCAGAGGGTAGGCACTGAGAGCCAAGGTGTCACCCCAGACCCATGTGATAACAACCCAGATGCTTCCCTGGGCATTATTGCATTGGCCCCTGGAAAATGGCTATGGTGGGCACCATTGCAGACCACCAGTGAATTCCCTACTGGACCAGGTCTTGTCATCACTCACTTCAGAATCCCAGGTAAGTCCATCTCATCAACCAAGTCATATGCCCAGCTCCTGACTTCTGGTGGGGCTTGGGACTTCATATCTGGTTTTTTAGTTTCCATCATGGTAGAGTCAGTGTCCTCCTCTCCCAACAAGACTATGCACTTGGAGGTGGAGGAAATGACAAATGATCACTTAATCAACAACCTAATAAATATTCTGGGAAGAACATCATTGCCACTCCTGCTGAACACCAATGCTGTTACCCTTGTGCACTGCTGCCACTGCCCCTGCCTCTGAAAATGAATTGGAACCAAATGCTGGAGGCCAGAGGAAGCATCTGGACCCTCAGGCTTCCAAATAGAAAGGCAAGCAATAAGAATCTTAAAAGCAGCAAGGGAGAAATAGTAACATACAAGGGAGTCCTGATAAGGTTTTGAGATGATTTCTCAACAAAAACACTACAAGCCAGAAGGGAATGGCGAGAAATATTCCAATGAAAAGCAAAGACCTGCAACCAAGATTACTCTACCCAGAAATGATAATGTTTAAAATGGAAGGTGAAATAAGGAGTTTCCAAGAAAAAAGAAGGTTGAGCCAAACCAGCAATGCAAGACATGCTAAAAGAATTGCTTTAAGAAGAGGGAAATAAAGAGTAAGAGAGAAAGGAACACAGATGCAAAGGGGAAAAGTGTCATTGAATAGGTACCTCTAGATAATAACTTTAAATGTAAATGGATTAAATGTTTCAATCAAAAGACACAGGGTAGTGGAATGTATGAAAAATAAACATGACCCACATATATGATGCCTTGGTCATATAAGGTCTTGAAACTAGAAACCAACCACAAGGATAAAATTTGAAAACATTCAAATTCATGGAGACAGAATAGCATGCTATTAAAAAATGAATAGGTTAAGAATGCAAAGAAAAAAATTTTAAAAATCTGGAATAAAGAGAAAAAAAATTCTGGAATAAATGAAAATGAACACACAACAGTCCAAAATCTATGGAATACAGTGAAAGCAGTCCACAGAAGGAAGTTCCTAGTGATACAAGCCTACCTAAAAAAGATAAAAACATTTCAAATAAAAAAGCCAACCCTACATCTACAAGAACTGGAGGAACAACAACAAAGACAGCCCAGAGCAAGTAGAAGGAAGGAAATAACCAAAATCAGAGCAGAATTAAATGACATAGAGACTAAAAGAACAATTCAAAGGATCAATGAATCCAGGAGCTGGTTCTTTGAAAAGATAAACAAAACCAACAAGCCTTTATCCAGACTCATCAAGAGAAAAAGAGAGGACCAAATTAACAAAATCAGAAATGAAAGAGGAAAAATTATAACTGATACAACAGAGGTACAAAAGACTGTAAGGAATTAGTACAACTATATGCCAAGAAATTTGAAAACCTGGATGGAAGGGACAGTTTCTTAGAAACATCTGATCTTCTAAAACTGAGCCAAGAAGAACTAGAAAGCCGGCAGAGACCAAAAACAGCTAGTGAAGTTGAAACAGTAATCAAACAACTCCTAGCACAAAAAAAAGCCCTGGGCCTGATGGTTTCACAGGAGAATTTTACAAAACATTTACGGAAGGGCTAACCCCAATTCTTCTTAAACTATTCCAAAAAATTCAAAAAGAGGGAAGACTCCCTAACTCTTGTTATGAGGCCTGTATCATCCCAATCCCAAAACCAGATAAAGACACAACAAAAAAAGAAAACTACAAGCCAGTATCACTAATGAATAAAGATGCTAAAATCCTCAACAAAATATTGGCAAACCACATCCAGCAATGCATTATAAATATCATACACCATGATCAAGTGGAATTAATCTCAGGGATTCATGGATGGTTCAATATTCATAAAGCAATAAACATAATACATCACATACACAAAAGGAAAGGCAAAAATCACATGATCATATCAGTGGATGCAGAAAAAGCACTTGATAAGGTATATCACCCATTTATGATAAAAACACTCAGCAGAGTGGGAGTAGAGGGAGTATACCTCAACATAATAAAGGCTATATACAAGAAACCTACATCCAACATCACACAAAATGGGCAAAAATTATAAGCTTTCCCACTAAGATCAGTAACAATACAAGAGTGTCTGCTTTCACCTCTACTATTCAACATAGTATTGGAAGTTCTAGCCACAGCAATCAGATAAGAAAAAGAAATAAAAGGCATCCAAATTGGAAAAGAAGAAGTAAAACTCCCATTGTTTGCAGATGACGTGATAGTGTACATAGAAAACCCTATAGATTCACCAAAAAACTGCTTGACCTAATAAGTGAATTTGACAAAACAGCAGGAAACAAGGTCAATATCCAGAAATTGAGGGCATTTTTGTACACCTACAATGAACTATCAGAAACAAAAATTAGGGAAAATATCTCACTTGCTATAGCAACAAGAAAAATAAGGTACCTAGGAATACACCTAACCAAGAAGATAAAAGACCTGTACTCAAAAAACTATACAACACCGAAAAAAGAAATTAAGGAAGACACAAACAAATGGAAGCATGTACCATGCTCATGGATTAGAAGAATTAACATCATCAGAATCGCCATACTACCCAAAGCAATTTATAGATTCAATGCAATCTCCATTAAACTACCAATGACATATTTCAAAGATATTGAACAAACATTTCAGAAATTTATATGGAACCATAAACAACCCTGAATAGCTGCAGCAATTTTGAGAAAGAAGAACAAAGCAGGAGGGATCATAATAAATGATGTCAAACTACTATAAGGCCACTGTAATCAAGACAGCCTGGTATTAGCATGAAAATAGGCACATGGAACAATGGAACAGAATAGAGAGCCCAGAAATAACCCCAAGTCTCTATGGTCAATTAATATTTGACAAAGGGGTCAGCAACATAAAATGGAATAAAAATAGCCTCTTCAACAAATGGTGTTGGGAGAGCTGGATAGCTACATGCAAAAAAATGAAACTTGATCACCAGCTTACACCATACACAAAAATAAATTCAAGGTGGATAAAAGACTCAAATATAAGTTATAATACCATAAAAGTCCTAGAGGAAAACAATGGCAGGAAAATCTCAGATATTCCACACAGCAGTATTTTCACTGATATGTCTCCTAAAGCAAGGGACATAAAGGAAAGAATAAACAAATGGGACTTCATCCAATTAAAAATCTTCTGCATGGCTGAAGTAAACAGCATTAAAATGAAAAAAGAACCAAGCATATGGGAAAACATATTTGCCCATGACACGTCGGACAAGGATTTGATCTCCAAAAAATATAAATAATTCACATGACTCCACTCTAGGAAGACAAACAACCTAATTAAAAATTGGGAAAGGACTTGAACAGACACTCCTCCAAGGAGGACACACAGAGGGCTCAGAGACATATGAAAGTATGCTCAGCATCACTAGCCATCAAAGAGATACAAATTAAAACTACAATGAGATACCACTTCATACCTGTAAGAATGGCCATCAGAAGCCAAGCAAGAAACAAGTGTTGGAGAGGTTTTGTTGAAAAGGGAACCCTAGTGCACTGTTGGTGGGAATGCAGATTGGCACAGCCACTGTGGAAAACAATATGGAATTTCCTCATGAAACTAAAAATGGAACTGCCTTTTGACTAGGCAATTCCAGTGCTGGGATTATAACCTAAGAACCCTGAAACACCAATCCAAAAGAATCTGTGCACCCCAATGTTCATAGCAGCACAATTCACAATAGCCAAGTGCTGGAAGCAACCTGAGTACCCATCAGGAAATGAGTGGATCAAAAATCTATGGTATATTCACACAATGGAATTCTATATAACAGAAAGAAAAAAGGAGCTCCTACACTTTGTGATAGCACAGATGGAACTGGAGGGCATTATGCTAAGTGAAATAAGCCAGGCAGCAAGGTTCAAATACCATATGATCTCACCTTTAACTAGAACATAATCAACAGAATAAAAAGGCAAACAAAATATAACCAGAGATATTGAAATTAAGAACAATCTAACAATAGCCAGAGGGGAGGATGGAGGGGGCAGTGGGGAGAAGGGTTTTCAGGAACTACTATAAAGGACACCTGGACAAAACCAAGGGGGATGGTGGAAGCAAGGGAGGGAGGTCGGTTTGGCTGCGGAGGGGGGAGGGGGAGGAATGCAGACAACTGTAATTGAACAAAAAAGTAACTTAAAAAGGAATTCACATAAAAAAATAAATAAAATTTAAAAAGTTTGGATAACAAAGTTATATCAATACACATGGGAAATTAAAAGTAAAATTATTTTGCCCTTCAATAAAATTCTAATCAAAATTGCAATGAAGTTTCTGAGGAGCTCATTAAAATAAATGTATTTCATCATATGAATAAGGAACAAAATATCTGATTTATAAACAAGTGTACTATATATTTTCAGCCACATAAATGTGACACTAAGGAAGAATTAAATGAATGAGGAGAAACAAATTGACAAACTCAGAATATGCAGTGCTGATATGATGAGAAGTATTTAGAAACATTGCAAATTAGAAATTTTATTTAATAATTAACACTGATTCAAATGTTTAAACATTTAAAAATAGCAAATTAGCCCTAGCTTGTGCAGCTCAGTGGGTTGACCACTGACCTGTGAGCCAAAAGGTCGTTGGTTTGATTCCCAGTCAGGGCACATGCCTGGGTTGCAGGCCAGGTCCCAGGTTGGGGGCATGCAAGGGGCAACCAATGGATACTTCTCTCCCTTTCTCTCTCCCTTCCTTCCCCTCTCTCTAAAAATAAATAATATTTTTAATAATAATAATAATAAATTAGATCCTTACCTCATACCACACACTAATATAAATTCCAAACAATTAAAAAGCTAAATCTAAGAAACTAAACCTTTGAAGAAAATAGAAGTGATTAGCTTGTTGCCCTTAGAACAAGGAAGTTCCTATAATCCTACAAGGAAATGAGGGAACAATAAATGAAAAGTCTGTATAACTTTACTACAAATGATTTTAAAACTTCCGAACATCTAAAAATATAATAAACAAAATTAAAAGACTACTGATTAAACCAGGTCACAGGTTAATATAGGATGGGGCAAAAGTAGGTTTACAGTTGCAACTATGCAGTTTATTCTTTTATTATTATTAATTATTGTATTGTTTTCCATATGAACAACAGTGAACCTACTTTTCTCTCACACTGTGCATTTCATATATAATAGAGGAGCGAGCTCCTACAGCTTAGGAAACACTCTCATAGACAAATGGGGAAAGGGTATGAATAGCCAATTTATTAAAAAAGAAAATCAATGGAAAATAAACACTAGATAAAGTAGTCAATCTCATGTGAAATCAAAGAAATGAAACAAACACAATAGTGAGATGGCAAAGTTTACGCAGCAAATTGGCAGTGTTGTTTTTGCTTTGCTGTGTGTTGTTTGTACCGAGGTTAGTGAAGTGCAGCAGAAGGGCCATCAAGTTCTGATGGGAGTGTAAATCAGTGCTGCAGTTCAGTAGGCACCATTTGCAACCACAGATCCAGTGCCGTTAATCAGCTCATGCTTTTTTAGAAAATAATTCTAAGGAAATAATTAGAGATGTGCACAGAGATATTTGCACAATGATGTTCATGACAGTGATATTTATTCATTCAAAATAATTAGCAGCAACTTAAATATCCAACAATATTGAATATCCAGCAATAAGGGACAAGTTAAGTCATCTGTAGTACATCTATACAATGCAGTAGCTATTAAAATCATATATGGGAAATTATTTCATGGGATAAGAAATTCTTCATAATATAATGTTAAATAAATAAAGCCAACCCATATGTTCAGTGTGATCGCACATATTGGTTTATGAAAGAAAGAGACTTAGAAAATAAGAGAATATGCCATAATTTTAATTTTGATGGTAGTTCTCTTTTCTACATTTCTAGTTCCTACAATGAACATATATTGCATTTATAAATCAGTGAGAATATAATAAATCTTCAAAATTTACTCATTCAACATTTTTAAAAGCACAATGTTCTCCCAGGTTAGTGTCTTAGCAACTGTTCTAAATAATCCATTGTTCCTTTAGAGAGATTGAAGTCATCTGTCTGAAATTCCAAATCTGACAACAACCATTTCAGACCTTTCAGCATTCTTTCTCTCAGATGTAATAAACAGAGATCATTATGTAAAAATAATGGCAGAAAAAAGTATGCAATGGAAACTTTGATTCACATTTTTAAATAGAATATATAACAAATAGAGTTGAGTGGCAAAAAAGTTAAAAATTTCTCGATATCACACTACCAACTGGTCTATCATATTGGACTTAAACTTTCTCTTTAAATCTATTTGACAAAATATAATGCTGCAAAGAGAAACAGATAAACCAGGACAAGCAGCCATGGGTCCCAGAGGAACTGTGTACTCCCCTCCTTTAATCTGAGAGCCACCAGGAGACAAAGGAATATGGTGTAGGGAGGTACTCTCTCACCCAGCTCCTAATTTTAGATTTCATGCCCAAGCTGGGAGAAATTTATTCTCAGAGCAGATGAGCCTCCAGTTAACAGAAAGTCAGTTATCCAGATTCCTCAAGGTATGAAGAGCCCTGAGCCCCAAAACCAGAAAGGAAGAGACTTAGAAGAAGAGGTGAGGCCAGGCGGGTGGAAGGCAAGTAAGGTGACATCCTCAGACATGAAGGGACTCTGAACTCCTGCAATGGAGAGTAAAAGCGTGAGGATTGTGCCCTGGGTTTCTCGGCAGTCAGGGAAGGCTCTGTGTTTGTAGGCATCATCTCATTAAAAATTTCTTCATGGTGTGAGCAGTCAAGAGATAAGAGTTGAAGGAATTTACTCAGAGTCACAAACCAGGAATCAGTGAGCAGGATTTGCATGTAAATCTGCAGGACTGCAACCCCCATCTTCTTTCACTGCATCCTTGCTGGGTAGCAGCCCACGTGGAGCCCAGCAGTGAGAAGCTGTTCAAAAATCCTCCCTTCGAAGGGGCACTCAGGATGGCCTGTTCTCATCTTGTTTATCCTCCCCATTTTCCCTGCTTTGCTACAGGCATCTTATGTCTCCTGGCTTGCCTTTTTGTGTCCCTGTGTGGATGGCTACCCCTCATCATTTTCTCCCCATAACCCATTCTTTCCCTGGGCCATACAGCCTTCTTCAATGTTGCCGAAATCTGCTGACCCCGCCCCCCCAGGGTCTAAGGCCATTTTCCCTGACCTTTCTTCTTCTACTCCAGACATACCCCAACAACATTCTGAACTATAAAATGTGTTGAAGCTCTTATACTGCAGAATATTTTCAAGAAAAATATTTTTAAAACCTAAAGTCTTTTCATAGAATGAACCCATATACAATTTACTATATGAAGCAGACTGACACATGGATATGGCTATAGAAACAGACCATCCAAAAGTGTGGGAAGGGTATCAAGATTAAATAAATTTAAGAAGCAGAACATATTCTATCACCTCTTCACTACACATAAGAGTCAGGTTGGAAAAGTCCTCCAATTAAAGGATCATTTTAACCCAAATTTGTTTGAACACAGAAGCCTTTTTGTAGAATACTTCCTAACATTTCATAGAATGGTAGTACTATAGTAATAAACTAAAGACACAGTTTGAGAAAGGTTGATATTTGCTGACATACATAATAGTATAAATAACAGTATGCCAGGAGAGGCTGAGCAGCACGCCTGCTGTCATCATGCTCTCAACCTTCCCTTTAGTTATTTGGTCTGCCTCTGCCCCAGCCCCCACGCATGAACAGCCAGGGTGGTTTAGACTCCAGGAACACAAATTCAGTCCTCTGTAATGGGGACAAGTGGGCCAACTTCTCTGGACATCAGATTCTTTACTGGTCAAAGAGGTGTGTTTTAAATGTAGGCATGTAAAAATGTAAATGCCTACATTTACAACACACCTGGCATGGCCTATACCACAAGAATATCCCCCCCACACACACATAGACACACATACATGCACATTAGGCTGATCTATATGACTTGGTCTCACCAGTCTTTCAGAGTCGATATATTCATTGCAGATAGTCTTCAAACTCTGTGTCTAAAATTGTTTCAAGTTTAGCTTTGCAAGCACTAACTTCAGCAAGTGTTAATCTATGTCTTGAGCTATTTCCATTTTCCATTTGTTAGTGACAGATGTATGCAATTACTGCAACTTCAGGAAAAACACTTCCTTCCAAATCTCTCTGTAAATATCAGCAACTGAGCACCTTCTCCTCTTGGCTGCTACATAAGGTAGAGTATTAGGATTACTGATGGTCCTACCTTTGAGATAAAAAACAGCTTCCAAGCTGAATTTTCCTGAAAATGTCCTATCTTAGGACTCATCAGGAGTTTTTTGCATTCAATGAGGATGTCTTGTATCACATTCTCAAACCCCCTTCTCCCCATCAATTTCTTTTAAAGATGCACCTCCTGCCCTGTTGGGTTTGCTGTGTCATCCTTCAGAGGCCAGGTTTCCAGCACACTTGCCCCATCTCACAACAGACCCAAGCAGCAGTTAGTTTGCTTTCTGGTACAGTAACTCATTTGCAACCCAAGTCCAAAGAGTCACCCTTTGATCTTGGAGGATATAACACTGAAATTAATTACCCAGAGAGACTAGAACTTAGAAATACAATCATTTTCCTTGTTATTTATTAAAACATTCTTGTTACTTATTAAATAAGAGTACATTTCAGAGCAGTATGGAACTTCCTCAGAAAGCTAAAAATGGATCTGCCTTTTGACCCGGCAATTCCACTGCTGGGACTCTATCCTAAGAATACTAAAACACCAATTCAAAAGAACCTATGCATCCCAATGTTCATAGCAGCACAATTTACAATAGCTAGGTGCTGGAAGCAACCTAGATGCCCATCAGTAAATGAATGGATCAAAAAACTATGGTACATTTAGACAATGGAATCCTATGCAGCAGAAAGAAAGAAGGAGCTCCTACCCTTTGCAACAGCATGGATGGAGCTGGAAAGCATTATGCTAAGCAAAACAAGCCAGGCAGTGAAAGACAAATACCACATGATATCACCTTTAACAGGAATCTAAACAACAAAACAAAACAAAACAAAAAACTAGCAAAATATAACCAAAGACACTGAAATAGGGGATAGTCTGACAGTGACCAGAGGGGAGAAAAAAGGGAATTTCAGCGGGGAATGGGTAGGGTTTACAGGAACAAATTCGGAGGACACTTGGACAAAAACTAGGGGGGGGGTAATGGGAGGGAAGAGGGGAGGGTTGGGTGGGTGGGCTGGAATGGGAGTAGGGGGGAGAAAACTGTACTTGAACAATGATTAAAATAAAATAAATTAAATAAATAAATAAATAAATAAATAAAAGACTACGGTTCAGTTTCCTGTGCTCACCAAGTCCTGGCCTTTTCATTCCTGCATAAATACTGAGTCACTAAGCTCACCACTGCTTGCTAGTCTTGCTCTGGAATGGAGAAATATCATTTCCCAATTTAAAACTGTTGTGGAAAATCCACCCACAAGCGGGTAGATAACGAAGCACAAACTTTATTACCCGGGGGCCCAGAGTGGGTGGTTAACATCCAAATCCTCTGAGCACCGATCCTCACTCTCCCGGGGTTTAAATAGTCCCGGGCTCCCTACCTACGTGGCGAAGCAAGGTTACAGAAGCTGAATGCGGAAGTTAGATCCAGCTACCTTATATGGGAGACAAAGAGAAAACGAAGGAGGAATTTGCAGAAGTTACAGAGCACAGGAGCTTATCATGGGAGTCTGTGTACGACCTTGAGTAACTGGCTGTTGCTTTGGTTACGACTTGTCAGCTTCTATGGTCCTGTGTGAAATTTTGCAAGTGTTACAGTTACAGAGCATAAGAAACTTTTGGAGTTTTCTTTTCCTGCCACAAGACTAGCATTCAAAAACTCTAATCAAAGGGAAACTCACAGAGGAGTTACTAGGGAACTGCCCTAATCAGTCCCTGGGGCTTTGTTCTCCAACCCAGACCTGCAGTTCCAGCATTGACAATTTACTTCAGAACAGAACAGAAAGCAGCTTGTCCTGAGGTCTTAGTATCCACCCTCTAGGTCAGGGGAAAAGTATGGGCTTGGGAGAGAGATACTTGGATGAAAATGCCTGATCCACTCTTTATTGGTTGTGGGTTCCTAAACAAGCCTGGCTCTAGCAAGAATGGATTAGAAAATGTTGGGGCTTTTGCTTCTCCTTTTAAATACATTCATAGGTTATCCAACATATTCAGCCACCACCATAGGAAGACCCTACAAGATCATTACAAGAAAAGAAGTTCTGGTTGAAATGTGCATTAACCTCTGTGTGGCCCACCATGACCCCAGGAGAGGCTAGGAACAGCAGAAAGTATGTCCTCTTTTTTATATATATATTTTATCCTATCACCTTATTTATATCATTAAGTTTTTTATATTTTTTATTTATATATATTTTATCTTAATTGTTGTTTAAGCAGAGTTTTCTGCCTTTTACCCCCATCCCAGTCCATGCCACCAGCCATCCACACCACCCTCCCATTTCCACCCACACCCTTGTTACTGTCCAGGTGTCCTTTATTTATACTTGTTACAGCAAACCCTTCCCCTTCTCCCCTGAAATTCCCTCCCCACTCCCTTCTGGACACTGTGAGCCAGTTCTCAGTTTCAGTGTCTTTGGTTATATTTTGCTTGTTGGTTTGTTTTGTTGATTAGATTCCTGTTAAAGGTGAGATCATATGGTATTTGTCTTTCACCAGCTGGCTTATTTTCCTTAGCATAATGCTTTACAGTTCCATCCATGCTGTGGCAAAGGGTAGGAACTCCTTCTTTCTTTCTGCTCCATAGAATTCCATTGTGTAAAATTACCATAGCTTTTTGATCCATTCATTTACTGATGGGCACCTAGGTTGCTTCCAGCACCTAGCTATTGTAAATTGTGCTGCTATGAACATCAGGGTGCATAGGTTCTTTTGGATTGGTGTTTCAGGGCTCTTAGGGTAAAATCCTAGCAGTGAAATTGTTGGGTCAAAAGGCAGATCCATTTTTAGTTTTCTGAGGAAGTTCGATACTGCTTTCCATAGTGGTTGTACCAGTCTGCAGTCCCACCAGACGTGCACTAGGGTCCCCTTTTCTCCACAACCTCTCCAATACTTGTTGTTTGTTGCTTTATTTATAATGGCCATTCTGACTGGTGTGAAGTGGTATCTCATTGTGCTTTTAATTTGCATCTCTCTGATAGCTAGTGATATTGAGCATCTTTTCATGTGTCTCTGGATCCTCTGTATGCCCTCCTTGGAGAAGTGTCTGTTCAAGTCCTTTCCCAATTTTTAATTGGGTTGTTTGTCTTCCTGGAGTGGAGCCATGTGAGTTCTTTATATATTTTGGAGATCAAATCCTTGTCCGACGTGTCATTGGCAAATATGTTTTCCCATATGCTTGGTTCTTTTTTCATTTTAATGCTGTTTACTTTAGCCATGCAGAAGATTTTTAATTTGATGAAGTCCCATTTATTTATTCTTTCCTTTATGTCCCTTGCTTTAGGGGACACATCAGTGAAAATACTGCTGCGTGGAATATCTGAGATTTTCCTGCCATTGTTTTCCTCTAGGACTTTTATGGTATTATAACTTACATTTGAGTCTTTTATCCACCTTGAATTTATTTTTGTGTATGGTGTAAGTTGGTAATCGAGTTTCTCTTTTTTTCTTTTTCTTTTTTTTTTGCATGTAGCTGTCCAGCTCTCCCAACACCATTTGTTGAAGAGGCTATTTTTATTCCATTTTATGTTGCTGACCCCTTTGTCAAATATTAATTGACCATAGAGACTTGGGCTTATTTCTGGGCTCTCTGTTCTGTTCCCTTGGTCTATGTGCCTGTTTTTATGCTCTTACCAGGTTATTTTGATTACAGTAGCCTTGTAATACAGTTTGGTATCAGGTGTTGTAATCCCTCTTACTTTGCTCTTCTTTCTCAAAATTGCAGCAGTTATTCAGGGTCATTTATGGTTCCATATAAGTTTTTGAAGTGCTTGTTCTATATCTGTGAAATATGCCATTGGTACTTTAATAGGTATTGCATTGAATGTGTAAGTTGCTTTGGGTAATATGGACATTTTGATGATGTTAATTCTTCTGACCCGTGAACACGGTATATGTTTTCATTTGTTTGTGTCTTCCTTGATTTCTTTCTTCAGTGTTGTGTAGTTTTCTGAATACAGTTCTTTTACCTCCTTAATTAGGTTTATACCTAGGTATTTCATTTTTCCTGTTGCTATATCAAATGGGTTTTTTTTCTTGATTTCTTATTCTGCTGTTTCATTGCTGGTGTACAGAAATGCCTTGGATTTCTGGATATTAACTTTGTATCCCCCTGTTTTGCCAAATTCATTCATTAAGTCGAGTAGTTTTTTGGTGGAGTCTATAGGCTTTTCTGTGTATACTATCATGTCCTCTGCAAACAATGACAGTTTTATTTCCTCCTTTCCGATTTGGTTGCCTTTTATTTCCTTTTCTTGTCTGACTGCTGTGGCGAAAACTTCCAATACTATGCTGAATAGAAGTGGTGAAAGGGGGGGATTCGAAGTTGGAGGCTTTGCTTTAGGGAGCATGATCCTCTTCCTCTGTGCAGGGGAGAGAAACTCGAGGATCAGGGGAGGAACAGAGCAAGTGGCCTAGGTTACTGAAACATTTATGAAAACAGGACATCAAAAATTATAGCAGACATTGAAAAACCAGATGGTAAGGAGACTGCTTCAGGACAACAGGGACCCAGGGATCAACGGGGGTACCAGGGGGTTGCAGCCACCAGGCCCAATGCTCCTGGGTCTTCCTCAGGGCACTCGGGAGAGTGGAGTCACTGCTCCCTCCCCAGACAAAAGGGGTTGAGCAACACCAGGGGAGGCCTTGTTACTTGAAGGCACAGAGAGGGGAGTTGGACTGGGAGACAGTCGAGCAGGGGCTGCGAGCACCAAGACATAGCCCTGGGAGTGGTAAATGCCACCAGCCTGCATGACCAGGGGCAGCCTGGATGTGTGCACTCGCCCCCAGCCCAGTGGAAGTGTGGATCTGTGGAAAACCCAGACCTCACAGCCCTGAACAAGGAAATGGCGCAGGGGTTCATGGGTTTCTGGAGCCTGAGGTGGTGAACTTGGGGAAGCGCACACCCCTTCGGTATTCCCAGAGCTTGCACCATGAATGCAAAAAACACATGCGTGCTTCCCGAGAACGTAGAGCCCAAGAACATAGTGCCCGCTGTGGTGAAATTTGGGGAAAGGCACATCTCCTTGTGATACCTAGAGCTTGCATCGTGAACCCAGAAAAGATGGAGGAGCTTTGTGGGGCCCCGGAGCCCAGGAGACCACAGCAGTAAGCTCCAGAGGGCGTGCTCAGGAGCACCCATGGGCCTGCAGGGGAATGTTGGATTGGCTCTGGGGAGAGCACCCTGCTGGCTCTAGGGAAAGTACCCCAGAGAGTTACTGAGTTTTGACTGGGAAGAGTGATAAGCATTTCAAACACCCCTCAGCCTGCTGAAGCCAGCAAAACCAGAAAAACTGTCCTGGCCAGTTAGAAACCAACAAGAGGTTTTTTTGTTAGTGTTTTGTTGTTTTGTTGTTGTTGTTGTTCTTGTTTTGTCTTTTTTTTTTGGCTGTTGTTGTTGGTTGATTGTTTGATTTTAATCTTGTCTTTTAAGTGACATTTTATTTTTTAATTCTTATTATTTTTATATCTCTCAATCCCTTACGTTTCTCTTCCTTTCATCCTAGTATTATTCCTTCCACTCCAAATTTATCTCTCCTGCATTCCATCTTCTGTTCTTTCCCCCCCTTTTTTTTGGTGTTTTCAAGTTACTGCAAATTTATATTATCTTTTTCTCACTTTTCTGACATTTTTTTTGTTTTAATAGTATTTTGGTATTCTTTTTCTTTCTGTATAATCTTTGCTTGGCTGGTTGTACAATCATTTGATGGGTTCCCCCAGTTATCTCAGTCACAGTGTGTTGACAATTTAATATCCTTCATTTGTGTTCCATTAGCACACCTCTCAAGGTTCTATACACCTTATTCTTGTTATCTACATCCCATAGATTCTGCCACATGATTCTTGCTTTAATATAACTGTAAATAAGACCTACTTCATACAATTGTAAATACAACTCAACACTCCTCCCTGATCTTAGCCCACTTTGCAATTTCCTGAACTACATTATTGTAGGGGTTGTCTCTATTCTTTTACACACTACTCCTATTTACTAATCTTTATTCCCACCCTACCTTAGAATCTGACCTCCCACAGCCTCACAGCTTTCTAGATCCAACTAACAATCCTCTCATCACCAATAAGAGTCTTATCTTCTTTCCATTCTTTCTAAAATGTGGCTAGTGGGGTGGAAGATCACGGTTAACACTATAAGTAGCCAAAGGATATCCCATCTCTTCTCTACTGGCTGCTAATGTAAATATCATAGAATACTGTCTTGCTGTCTTAAACCATTTTGCCTTACTCCTCCAAGTGGTCACAAAAAAGGGTAGGGGGAAGCTGTAAACACCAGAACACACGGAGACTGCACCACTGAATATCACAGGTATTCTACGACAGAAGTTCAAACCATAATCACAGGGAACCAGAAGAGATCAATTTAAGAAACAGAGGCTAACAAGAAGAGTCTCACAAACATTGAGAAGACAAAGAAACAATCTCCAAATGAAAGGAAAGGAGGAAGTCTCAGAAAGAAATACTAAATGAAATAGAGGCAACTCAAATATCAGATATTGAGTTGAAAACAATGATTATCAGGAAGCTCAATGAACTCACAATGAGCTACCAGAAACTACAGGGAAGCTACAACGATCTCACTGCAAGTTATATAAACATGAAAAAGGAGATAGAAACTATCAACAAGGAACAAGAGGAAATGAAGAATGAAATTTCTGAGCTGAATAACACACTAGAAGGAATGAAAAGCAGGATAGATGAAGAAGACCGGATTAGCGAATTGGAGAACAAAGTAGAAAAGAACACCAAGAAATACCAAGAAAAGGAAAAGACACTCAGAAAGAATGAAGAGGGATTAACAGAAATGCAAGACAATATGAAATGTGATACTATCCATATAATAGGGATACCAGAAGGACATAAGAAGAGCAAGGGATATAAAACCTATTTGGAAAAGTAATGATGGAAAACTTCCTTAATTTGATGACAGAAAAAGTCACACAAATCCAGGAAATACAGGGAGTCCCAAACAAGAGGAACCCAAAGAGGCCCACCTCAAGAAACATCATAATTAAAATAGCAAAATTTCAAGACAAAGACAGAATATTAAAGGCAGCAAGGGAAAAACAGGAAGAAACATACAAGGAAGTCACAATAAAGTTAGCAGCTGACCTCTCAATGGATACACTCCAAGCCAGAAAAGAATGGCAAGAAATATTCCAAGGAATGAGGACCAGAGGGCCTGCAATCAAGGCTACTTTATCTAGCAAGGCTCTCAATCAAGATAGAAGGCCAAATAAGAAGCTTTCCAGACTAAAGAAGTCTAAAAGAACACACCTCCACCAAACCAGTTCTGCAAGAGATTTGAAAGGGACTACTTTAAGGAATGGAAGGAAAAGAGAGAGAGAGAGAGAGAGACGTACATAAAAAGCAATGAATGAATACCTATCAATAATAACCTTAAATGTAAATGGATTACATGCTCCAGTCAAAACACATAGAATAGCTGAATGGATAAGAAAACATGACCCACACATATTCTGCCTACAAGAGACCTGCCTCAGGATAAAAGACATGCAGAGGCTGAAAGTGAAGGCTGGAAACAAATTTCTCAAGCAAATGGACAGAAAGAAAAAAAAAACGGTGTAGTAATACACATATCAGACAAAACACACTTCAAAAAATGGTCCATAAGAGAGACCCAGAAGGTTACTTCATACTACTCAAGGAAAGAATCCACCAAGAAGACATAAATATTGTAAATATATATGCACCCAACATGGGAACACCCAAATACATAAAGAAAATCTTAGAGGACTTCAAGAAAGATATTGACAGCAAGACAATTATAGTGGGGGATATTAAAACCCCGCTGTCAAAAATGGACAAATCCTCCAAACAAAATATCAACGAAGATATTGTGGCATTGAATAATACCCTAGATGAAATGGGCTTTACTGATATATACAGAGCCCTCCATTCCAAAGAAGCTAAATACACATTCTTTTCAAATGTACACGGAACATTTTCAAAGATAGACCACATGATAGGACACAAAACAAGCCTCAAGAATTTCAAGAAAACTGAAATCATACCAAGCATTTTCTCAGGTCACGAGGGACTGAAGCTAGAAACCAACCGCAAGGAAAAAAAACCAAAACACTCAAACTCATGGAGATTAAACACCATGCTATTAAACAATGGATGGGTCAAGAATGAAATTAGGGAAGAAATCAAAAGGTTACTGGAAACAAATGAAAACGAACTCACAACAACCCAAAACTTATGGGACATAGCCAAGGCAGTCCTGAGAGGGAAGTTCATAGTGATATAGGCCCACATAAAAAAGTTAGAAACATTTCAAACAAACAACCTAACCCTACGTCTACAAGAACTCGAGGAACAACAACAAAGACAGCCCAGAGCAAGCAGAAGGAAGGAAAAACCAAGATCAGAGCAGAATTAAATGACATAGAGCCTAAAAGCACAATTCTAATGACCAATGAATCCAAGAGATGGTTCTTTGAAAAGATCAACAAAATCAACAAGACTTTAAGCAGGCTCATCAAGAAAAAAAGAGAGAAGACCCAAATAAACACAATTAGAAATGAAAAAGGAGAGATTACAACAGATACCACAGAAATACAAAGGGTTGTAAGAAATTACTATGAAGAACTGTATGCCAAGAAATTTGAAAGTCTGGGTGAAATGGACAAATTTCTACAAAAATATAATCTTCCAAAACTCAACGAAGAAGAAGCAGAAAGCCTGAACAGACCAATAACAGCAAAAGAAATTAAAGCAGTAATCAAAAAACTCCCAACACACAAAACCCCTGTACCAGATGGTTTCACAGGAGAATTCTACAAAGCATTTAAGGAAGAGCTAACCCCTATCCTTCACAGAGTATTCCAACAAATCCAAAAAGATGGGAATCTCCCAAACTCTTTTTATGAGTCCAACATCATCCTAATTCCAAAATCAAATAAAGACACAACAAAGAAAGTAAACTTCAGGGCAATATCGCTGATGAACATTGATGCTAAAATCCATAACCAAATACTGGCAAACCGCATCCAACAATACATTAACAAGATCATACACCATGACCAAGTGGGGTTCATTCCAGGGATGCAAGGATGGTACAATATTCGTAAATCAGTAAATGTCATACATCACATAAACAAAAGCAAAGACAAAAACCACATGATCATATCAATAGATGCAGAAAAAGCATTTGATAAGGTACAGCACCCATTTATGATAAAAACACTCAGCAAAGTGGGAATAAAGGAAGCATTCCTCAACATAATAAAGACCATATATGAGAGACGTACAGCCAACATCATACTCAATGGGCAAAAATTAAAATCTTTTCCACTAAGATCAGGAACGAGACAAGGCTGTCCACTTTCACCACTTCTATTCAATATAGTACTGGAAGTTTTAGCCACAGCGATCAGAAAAGAAAAGGAAATAAAAGGCATCCAAATTGGAAAGGAGGAAACAAAACTGTCACTGTTTGCAGATGACATGATAGGGTACATAGGAAATCCTATAAACTCGGCAAAAAAACTGCTTGACCTAATAAATGAACTTGGCAAAACAGGGGGATACAACGTCAATATCCAGAAATCAAAGGCATTTCTGTACACCAACAATGAAACAGCAGAAGCAGAAATCAAGAAAAAAATTCCATTTGAAATAGCAAAAAAAGAAAAATAAAATATCTAGGAATAAGCCTAACCAAAGAGGTAAAATACCTGTATTCAGAAAACTACACAACACTCAGGAAAGAAATCAAGTAATACACCAACAAATGGAAATGTATACCGTGTTCCTGGATTGGAAAAATTAATATCATCAAAATGTCCATACTACCCAAAGCAACTTACACAATCAATGCAATGCCTATTAAAGTACCAATGGCTTATTTCACAGACATAAAACAAACACTTCAAAAATTTATATGGAATCATAAATGACCCCGAACAGCTGCTGCAATTTTGAGAAAGAAGGTAAAAGTAGGAGGGATCACAATACCTGACACTAAACTATACTACAAGGCCACTGTAATCAAAACAGACTGGTAAAGGCATAAAAACAGGCACATGGACCAATGGAACAGAACAGAGAGACCAGAAATAAGCCCAAGTCTCTATGGTCAATTAATATTTGACAAAGGAGGCAGCAACATAAAATGGAGTAAAAATAGCCTTTTCAACAAATGGTGTTGGGAGAACTGGACAGCTACGTGCAAAAAAATGAAACTCCAGCACCAACTTACACCATATACAAAAATAAATTCAAGGTGGATAAAAGACTTAAATATAAACTGTGACACCATTAAAGTTTTAGAGGAGAACGCAGGTAGGAAAACCTGAGATATTTCACTCAGAAAATTTTTTTACTATCATGTCCCCTAGAGCAAAGGACATAAAGGAAAGAATAAACAAATGGGACCTCATCAAAATTAAAAGCTTCTGCACAGCTAAAGAAAACTGTATCAAAATAAAAAGAGAACCAACTGTATGGGAAAACATATTTGCCAATGATACCTCAGACAAGGGTTTAATCTCCAAAATATATAAAGAACTTACACGACTCCACTGTAAGAAGACAAGGAATCAATTAAAAAGTGGGCAAAGGACTTGAACAGACACTTCTCCAAGGAGGACATACAGAGGATCCAGAGACACATGAAAAGATGCTCAATATCACTAGCTATCAGAGAGATGCAAATTAAAACCACAATGAGATACCACTTCACGCCAGACAGAATGGCCATCATAAACAAAGCAACAAACAACAAGTGTTGGAGAGGTTGTGGAGAAAAGGGGACCCTAGTGCACGTCTGGTGGGACTGCAGACTGGTACAACCACTATGGAAAGCAGTATCAAACTTCCTCAGAAAACTGAAAATGGATCTGCCTTTTGACCCAGCAATTCCACTGCTGGGAGTATATCCTAAGAATACTAAAATACCAATACAAAAGAACCTTTGCACCTCGATGTTCATAGCAGCACAATTTACAATAGCTAGGTGCTGGAAGCAACCTAGGTGCCCATCAGTAGATGAACGGATCAAAAAACTATGGTACTTTTACATAATGGAATTCTATGCAGCAGAAAGAAAGAAGGAACTCCTACCCTTTGCAACAGCATGGATAGAGCTGGAAAGCATTATGCTAAGTGAAATAAGCCAGTTGGTGAAAGACAAATACCATATGATCTCACCTTTAACAGGAATCTAATCAACAAAACAAACCAACAAGCAAAATATAACCAAAGGCACTAAAACTGAGAACTGGCTCACAGTGTCCAGAAGGGAGTGGGGAGGGAATTTCAGGGGAGAAGGGGAAGGGTTTACAGGAACAAATTTAAAGGACACATGTATAAAAACTAGGGGAAGGGTGGTAAGGGAGGGAAGTGAGGAGGGTTGGGTGGGTGGGCTGGATTAGGAGTAAAAGGGAGAAAGCTGTATTTGAACTATGATTAAAATTAAAAAATAAAAGAAGTGGTGAAAGTGGATATCCTTGTCTTGTTCCTGATATTGGTGGAAAAGATTTTAGTTTTTACCCATTGAGTATGATCTTGGTTGTCGGCCTCTCATATATGGCCTTTATTATGTTGAGGAATGCTTCCTTTATTCCCACTTTGCTGAGTGTTTTTATCAAAATGGGTGCTGTACCTCATCAAGTGCTTTTTCTGCATCTATGGATATGATTATGTGATTTTTGCCTTTGCTTTTTTTTCTGTAATGTATTACACTTATTGATTTGCGAATATTGTACCACCTTGCATCCCTGGGTGAATACCACTTGGTCATGGTGTATGACCTTTTTAATGCATTGTTGGGTGCATTCTGCCAATATTTTTTTGAGGATTTTAGCGCCAATGTTCATCAACAATATTGGCCTGAAGTTTTCTTTCTTTGTTGTGCCTTTATCTGGTTTTGGGATTAGGATGATGCTGGCTTCATAAAGAGTTTGGGAATCTTCCATCATTTTGGACTTTTTGGAATAATCTGTGAAGAATAGGGTTTAGCTCATCCTTAAATGCTTTGTAGAATTCTCCCGTCGAACCATCTGGTCCTGGGCTTTTGTGTATTGGGAGTTTTTGATTACTGCTTCAGTTTCATCTGCTGTTATTGTTCTGTTCAGGCTTTCTGCTTCTTCTTCATTGAGTTTTGGAAGATTATATTTTTGTAGAAATTTTTCCCTTTTACTTAGGTTTTCAAATTTCTTGGCATACAGTTCTTTGTAGTAATTTCTTACAATCCTTTTCATTTCTGTGGTGTCAGTTGTAATCTCTCCTCTTCCATTTCTGATTGTGTTTATTTGTGTCTTCTCTCTTTTTTTCTTGATGAGCCTGCTTAAAGTCTTGTTGATTTTGTTGATCTTTTTAAAGAACCAGCTCCTGGACTCACGGATCCTTAGAATCTTGCTTTAAGTCTCTATATTATTTAATTTTTATCTGATCTTGGTTATTACCTTCCTTCTGCTTGCTCTGGGCTGTCTTCACTGTTGTTCCTCCAGTTCTTGTAGTCATAGGGTTAGTTTGTTTGTTTGAAATCTTTCTATCTTTTTTTAATAGGCCTGTATCACTATGCACTTCCCTCTCAGGACTGCCTTGGCTGTGTCCCATAAGTTTTGGGTTGTTGTGAGTTCATTTTTGTTTGTTTCCAGAATCTTTTTGATTTCTTCCCTAATTTTATTCTTGACCCATTCATTTAATAGCATGCTATACAGTCTCCATAATTTTGAGTGTTTTGAGTATTTTTCCTTGGTACTTGTTTCTAGTTTCAGTCCCTTGTGGTTGGAGAAAATGCTTGGTGTGATTTGAATTTTCTTGAGTTTGTTCAGTCTTGTTTTGTGTCCTGTCATGTGTTCTATCTGTGAAAATGTTCCATGTCCATTTGAAAAGAATGTGTATTCAGCTTCTTTGGGATGAAGGGCTCTATATATATCAGTTAACTCCATTTCCTCTAGGGCATTGTTCAATGCCACAGTATCTTTGTTGCTATTTTTTTGGACGATCTGTTCATTTTTAACAGTGGGGTGTTAAAATCCCCCACTATAATTGTGTTGCTGTCAATATTTTTCTTGAAGTCCTCTAAAATTTTCTTTATGTATTTGGGTGTTCCCATGTTGGGTGCATATATATTTAAAATGTTTATGTCTTCTTGGTGGATTCTACCCTTGAGTAGTATGAAATGACCTTCTGGGTCTCTCTTTGTGGCCCTTTTTTTGAAGTCTATTTTTTCTGATATACATATGTCTTCCCTGTCTTGTTTTTTCCTGTCCATTTTCTTGAAAAATTTGTTTCCAGCTCTTCACTTTCAGCTTGTGTAGGTGTTTTTTGTCCTTAGGTGGGTCTCTTGTAGGCAGCATATGTATAGGTCCTGCTTTCTTATCCATTCATCTGTTCTATATCTTTTGATTGGAGCATGTAATCCACTTACATTTAAGGTTATCATTGATAGGTACTTATTCATTGCCATTTTTTTTTACCTGTGCTCCTCTGTCTCTCTCTTTTCCTTCCTTTTCTTAAAGTAGTCCCTTTCAAATCTCTTGCAGAACTGTTTTGGTGGAGGTGTATTCTTTTAGACTTCTTTTGTCTGGGAAGCTTCTTATTTGGCCTTCTATCTTGATTGAGAGCCTTGCTGGTTAAAGTAGCCTTGGTTGCAGGCCTCTGGTTCTCATTTCTTGGAATATTTCTTGCCATTCTCTTCTGGTGTGGAGCATTTCCATTGAGAAGTCAGCTGCTGACCTTATTGGGGCTCCCTTGTATGTTACTTCCTCTTTCTCCCGTGTTGCCTTTAAGGTTTTCTGTTTGTCTTGGAATTTTGCCAATTAGTTCTGATGTGTCTTGAAGTGGGCATTTTTGGGTTCCTCTTGATTGGGACTCTTTGTGTTTCCTGGATTTCTGTGACATTTTCTCTCATCAGATTAGGGAAGATTTCCATCATTACTTTTCCAAATAGGTTTTCTATCCCTTGCTCTTCTTCTCCTTCTGGTATCCTGTCTGGCTTTTCACTGTCCTCCACAAGTTTTGGTCTTTTGTGTTCATATATGCTGGGGTACTGTTGGCTGTTTACTCTGTTCCTCCATAGATCAGCTACATGTTTCTCCCCTGTTTAGGAGGAAGTAGAATCTGCTCTCTCCTACCTCGCTGCCATCTTCAGTCTCCAGAAAGCATGTTCTCTTAAAAGGGTTAACCCAGCCTCCTCTCATCCCCTCCCATTCCTCTCCACAGAGAAGGGCATGCACACTGGGCAGGACAGGTAGAACTGGGTCTGGATTAGAGCCTAGGCTCACCTCTGGCTGAGTTCTGCATTTAGAAATGAGACTCTCCCACCCCTGACAACATAAGTCCCCTTAAGAGCAGCTTGTGATTTATTTTCTTCAAGACCCAAACATTTTTCCAAACCATTCCTTTGTCCCATACTTATCACCCTGTCTGGAGACTCATCAGTTTTCCCCAAAGCAGCTAACAATTTCATTAACTCCAGCCTCACTCTTTTTAGGCCTTAAGCCCTCACCAGCCAAGGTAAAATTTAACTAAGAACCTGGTCAAACTAACACTGTGGTACAGGCCTATCATCTCCTGTAGGAACCAATGCAATGGTCTTCCTCAAGGCCTACCCATAATAGACCCCCTTACATCTCCTCTTTCTGGAATCCATAATCCATACTCCACATAACACTAAATGGTAAGTTGAAAAACAGAAATTAGATCATGTCATTTCCTAATTCAAATACTATCAAATACAGTCAGAAAAGAATTCACATCATGGGACCCTGTCTACCACCAGTCCCCAACCCCATTGCTCCTCTGATGCTCCTTCCACTCAGCCCCCAGCCCCTATACTCCAGAAAAATGTGTCATCTTCCATTTGTGGGACTCATTCAGTTCATCCTAACCCTTGTCTTTGTCGCTTCTTTGGGCTGAAATCTACATCCCCAGATGCTTCTGGCAGATACCACTTCTTCTGCTATTTTATCTTCACTATCCTTCCTTAACCTCCTAGGTTGGCCACACCCATAGAATTGAGGCATTCATTGTATTTCTCCCTCCTTTAGATGCAAGCCACTAGGGCATGCCTATCTTGTTTAATTCACCCCACTACTCCCAACTCTTGGCACATTTCATAAGTTTATTGAGTAAAATGGATAGAAGGAGGGATGAGTCACATCACTTCCTTGATTAAAACCAGTGACATGCACTGGGATACAGCTGTCACTCCCTACCATGGCAGGCAAAACACTTAGCCCTGCCTACCTTACCACCTCATTCCATCTCTCCCCAGTTTTTCCTTCCAATACTTATAAAAACAGGTGCAGAGCCAAGCTAGAAAATAGAACACAGAAATTTCTCATGCCTTCTCAGTAGCACATTGCCTGGCAAGCCCACCTAAGGATCCCCTGATGTTCTAGGAAACAGTAATTTTGTTTGACTCACTATTTACTGTTGGTTAAGATTCAGAACCTGTAAAGTAGATGTTAACTTTAGAATATTGATAAATTGCAAATTTTTTTAATTTGGAAGATACTGAAATGAATTTTGCCCAGTAGAAAAGATAACCAAAGGTTAATTTTATCATTGTGTGGAACATTAACCAGTTTGGTATATAGCAATCTTATTTTGGCCTTTCTTATTTTATTGACAATATGCTTTAGGTTCTCATATGAGCCTCTGGACAAGCTTTACCCTTCTGTTGACTCCTATTTAATATATTAAAGTTGTGTTTGACATGTGTTCACTATATATTTTAGGGTATTGGGGGACAGGCTTTGACACTAAATTACTAACACAATATTCAATGTTCTCATAGTTCCACAGTAGTTCTTTCTTTTGCAACCTGAATTTTTTCAGTCCCACCATCTATACCCCATGCCCTCTTCCCCAAATTCATTTTCCTCCAAATTATCACCTCCTAATCCCTGTAGGCTAAACTCAAATATTAGTTCCTTAAGAAACCTTTCCTGACACACACCAACACACACACACACACACACACACACACACACACCCCTTCCTGAAATATGTAGCTTTTTCTCAGGAAAAAAAAGAAAGACAAAATGATAGAAAAGGGTAGGCCCACCAGATATGTGCAAAGATTTAGACTAGCATGAATGCCCTTCACCTGTGAATGGAACAACCCAGCTCTTCTTCCTGGGCCACTAAGGACCTGTCAGACACAGAAATGCTTCTGAAGACTCTCTACTCCTCAGAGTCCTAGTGTATGCTCCAAATGGTGGCTACCCTGGGGACTCTTCTTCCACAAAGGTAATCAGCTCATGTTACTCAGAAGAGCAGAGAGGTGGAGTGCATAGCCTTTAGAGCCATCTTGCCAGGTCACACAGCTAACATGCTCTGCTGCTTACTAGTTATGTGACCTTAAACAACTTAACCTCCCTGAGTCAGTTTTCCCCTCTGTGGAATAGAAATAATAATAGTTTACTTGATTCCTCCTAAGAATTGAATGAATAAAGAACATGTATGACCCTGGCTGGTGTGGCTCAGCGGACTAAGTGCCAGCCTGTGAACCCAAGGGTCACTGGTTCAATTCCCAGTCAGGGCACATGCCTGGACTGTGGGTCAGGCCCCCTGTGGAGGTACCTGAGAGGCAACCACACATTGATGTTTCTCTCCTTCTCTTTTTCCTTCCCTTCCCCTCTCTCTGAAAATAAATAAAATTTTTGATGAAAAACAAAGAACATGTATGAATGACCCATGGACACAGACAATGTTGTGGGAATCGACTGTGAGAATGGGGGTGGGGGGTGGGGAGCTGAGAAGAGGAGGGCAAAGAGGGATAAATTGGGACAACTGTAACAGAATAACAATAAAAAATAAAAAAGAATGAAAGAAAAAATAGAGAAAGAAAGATGGAGTGGATTAATGTAGCTAAAGTTGGCAGAAGAGCAATTAACACATGAGTGCTACTATGATACCATGGCTCTTATTCCAGTCTTATATAAGACTCTTGGGCTCCTCTCTTCCCCAACTCTGCTGGAGCTGCACAGATGAGACCTGGGACACTGGGAATATAACTAAGTGGATAGGAGTTACTGTAACAGCAATGAAGATGAGAGACCATATATTCCCATTCTAAACTTACCATAAGCAACTGGGAATCTTAAGTGCCTAACATAGTACCTGGCACAGAAGTTATTCAATAAATGTGGCATCCTTCCCTGACATCCCTGCCCTACCCATTCTCAAACTCAACCTTAAACTCAGAAGTAAGTAAAATTTGGGATGCTTTCAATGCTTTCGTATAATGATAACTCAGGAGTAAAGGGCTGTCTGTGATTATTATTCATCTTTTCATGCCATGTATTTTATTGATTTTGCAATGAAATCGTTTTTCAATATTTTTTAAAATGAGACATTTGCTTCAGTTAATCCTAGATCTTAACATCTGTTGAAATACAAATAATTATTGTTTTTTAATGATTGGGTTTCTTTTTCTTTTTTATTTTAAATTTAAAAATCAATAAGTAGGCTGTGTACCTTGAAAAAATATTAAATAACACAATCAACTTGGATTTATTATGAAGAAATATTTCCCACAGTTTCTGCACAAAATCATAAGATTTGAAAGACCTGGAGGTGCTGGGCTTTCTGAAGAATTTCCCATTAGGATACAGAGTAGAATTGAAAGGGCTGATGAGAAGCATCTAGTCCAGCAAAATTTTTGCATGACTACAATTTCAAGGAAAACTAATAGAGTTACTGGAAATTACTTTTCTCATTTAAAATAAAAATAGCTTTTGAAGTAGCTTTGGAAGAATCCTAACTTTACTTGTTATTTAGTGAAGAGCAGACCATTAATCAGAACTGTTTTTGCCCACTGAAATATGTATACTGAGGCCTTGTGAGAAGAAATAATGTGAAGGCAGCTTTCTAATCATTCACCATGGAAATAAATGGGGTTCTTGCGCAAAAGCCAGGCCCATGGAAAACAAGCATCTCATGAGATAGGGGGAATGGAGACAGGTGGGGCAGCGCTGAAGAATAAAGGGGGATGGTATAGAAAGATTAGGAAATCAGAGGCTTGGGGAAGCCTATATTTCACCTGAATTTTCAGGCCATCAGGGCAGATCCAACCCTCCTGTTTTCTTGCCCAGCACTCTTCCCATATTTTATGCTAAGGTAAAACCTCAGAAATGCCATAATCCTCTACCAGTAGGAAGGATGCTTTGGGCAGCCCACTTGAGCTGGCTAGATCCACAACTTGGAGTCAGAACTGAGGAGAGCAGCCCCCTGAGTTCCTTCCAAAAGACAAGTTGCCACTGTATCTTCAGAAGATCCGTGACTATCAATGAATTCAGTGGGTTCCTATGTTGTTGGCACTGGATTTGCAAATGGGAAAAGATTATACTTATACATGCAAGTTTTGTTTAAAACTGGTTTTGCCAGCTCACTGAATGAGCCTTTCTGACACCACACCACTCTTAGCTATACACTGGGCAGGATAATAAGTGGCCTTCCTATATTTGTTTCAACTTTCCTAATCTACCTACCATGTCAAATGTGGTCTGAGACCACTCACTAGTTTGTTCCTGTTCAGTGTTTTCCCCTAGATGGAATTCTACCTTCAGTCTACAGTTCACTTTTCTCTAGATCAGCCTGAGGCTTGGGAGAAACTGTTGTCTAATCCTGTCAGATTCTCTGAACACCCAGCTCTACCAGCACTGGACAAGGTGTGGAAATCCTGGCCTTTCCTGACCATTCCTCAGTAGCTGGGGCAACACTGACATCTTGTGGTTTGGAATTCTGCCTGCCTCAGGTATCACACACTAAAGCCAACCTGAGCTCTGCCAAGAAGAGCCCTTCCCAACCCTACAAGTGAGAGTAGACCAGTCCTGTGCAGACCCCATCTGCAGAGGGCTCATGGTCCAACAGAACAACTAAGCAACCAACAATGTACAAACTTTGGGTGACATAATCTGAGACAGCATCAGACCTGCCACACAAAGAGTCTCCAGTCCAGTCAGCAAATAGTCTGCAACACTTTGGGCAGCTCCAGAACCAAGTGGTAACATGAGGCATACAGGCAATCACAATACAATAAGCAAAGTGCCCATTAAGGTGTGTGTGACAGCTTGGGAGCTCAGAGGAGGGAGAGAGGCAAACAGCTTGAGGATAAATAAGTAAGGTGAGACTTCAGAAGTGACATTGGGACAGAATTTCCAAGAATACCTTAGATTCACTAAGGAAGCAAAGTAATGAATGAACAAGTCAGAATTTCTGAACCTTGCAGGGTAGATCAAATTTAGAGATGGAGTGCTAATCTGGGAGAGGCTTAAAAAGCGTGGAGGGGGATACCCATGGTTTACTCAGGGAGAGGAGAGAGTAGGGGCACAGAGAGAGAAGGAGTAGATTTGTCTGGAAAGAGAGAGAGCTTCACAGGCCAAAATAAAGAGTTCAAACTGTACTGTTTCTGAGAAGCATGTAGTAAAGTTGTATCTAAGCAAAAACAATCCAGCAGAGATAAAGCATGAACTATGTACATAGAAAAAGAATGGTGTGATATGGAAGGATATTCACCCTATGTCAGCAGTGGTTATCTCTAAGACCACATGTGTTAGTGTCTTTTTTCTTTTTTTCTTGCTTGCTTGCTTACCTACTTGCTTGTCTAATCTTTCTACCTTAATGATTTTTTTTGTAATGAAAGAAGTAACAAAGCAAGTTACTACACAAAGCGTATGGATGGTGTGATTTGGAATGTGCCCACTGGCTTGAACTGTGATGGTCAGTCTCATCCATGGGGTAGCCCCTCCCCCAAAAGGGGTAGGAGAAGGGACATTGTAAGACTCAGGATCAGAGACCCAGCATCTGTCACAATGAAAGGAAACTTGGGAACCTACCAGCCCTGAACTTCAGACAAGGGAAGCAAAGTCTGCTAAAGGGCAGTGGCTGACCCAAGATCACCCAGTCCCAGCCAGAACTCATGATTCAAGCTCAGCTCCTGCTTCCCACTCCAGGGTCCCCAGTTCCCCTCACATTCACCACTTCCCATAATCTGCATGGCCAGAAGCTCACAATGCACAGCAAGGACCTACAAAACCCCACAGATAGCAGCCCAGAGGCCCAGAGGGTGTCAGCACGTCTGCCTTTCCACAGGCCAAGGTCAAGTCCCCTCTGTCACACTAACACCACATCCAAGAGTTCTCCAAGTCCCCACAACCCTTTTGTGGGTCCAGGAAGCCAAACTATTTTCATAATAGTACTAGGGTGCAATTGGCTTCTTCACTCTAATTTTGTTGTGAGCAAACACAGGACTTTTCCAAAGGCAACCTGACATGTGAAATCACAACAGATTGAATAGATTTTCTGAAATGATTGTCAAATTATGAAAAGGCAGATGTGAACTTTATTCTCTTGAATCTATTCAATGAAATGCAAAGGCTGAAATGAAAACTCAACTGTCATCTGTCCAGCTAGACATTAGCGAAAGTTGTAAAAATATAAAACAATACCACTCATTTTTATTCTAATTGTTGAAACTAGAAAATAGTTATTTTTAAACGTTATGTTTACAGCTTATTGTTTTATTTTAATGAGTTCATAAATATATATATATATAAATTTTATTTCTAATTTATAATATGGTAAATATTGATTTATATAATCTATATAAATTAAAACTCTCTGGAACCTCCTCTAATTTTTAATGAGTATGAACAAGTCCCAAGTCTGAAAACTATGAGAACCTCTGATTTGACTTTGCAGCTTTTCACCCTGTATATATAACCCTTCCAGCTCTGATGCTGCCACCGGACAGGTTCCCCGACCCACAGGGAGTGGTCCTCCTGTCTCCTCCCTGTGTCCCCAGAGACACACCTAGCATATTTCCTTCTCTCTCTGTCTCTCTCCCTCTCTCTCTTTCTCACACTCCCACTCCCACCCCCTTGGCCCAAGGTAAAGAGTATTCTGGGCACAGAGTATCTTTCTTTCCTCTCTCCTGCTTCTCTGCCACCTGTTGCCACCTCTGAGTCTGTATTCTGCAAGCTGTCTTCCCTTCATTCAACTGCTTCTAAAACAGTACTTTTCCCCAGTAATTGCCCCCTGAACCTCTTTAAGGGGATCATAGAATAAAATTCAAACCTGCTTTTTCATCCTTCAGCAACCATTTCAGGGCCCCCAAATCTATTTTAGAGGCTGAGGCTCTGCAGTTGAGCAAGACTGCAGAGGCTGAGGCTCTGCAGTTGAGCAAGACTGCCTGCCCACAGTTTCCAGGGAAATAAAGAAGCAGCTAGTAGCTCTGTCTAGGAAAGCAAGGAAGCACTTCACAGAAGATGTAATATTTGATGTGGATCGTACAAGATGAGTTTACTGGGTGAAGAACTGAAGATAGTTTCCTAGTGATGGAAGAATGCTTTCAAAGGCACACAAATGTGAAAATGCACAGTATGTTTATGGAGTTAAATAGATCAATGTGGGTAGACTGCAGTGTGAGTATGAATGTATATATGTTGTATATATGTTGTCACACATGTGCAAGCATGTGTTTATGGATGTGCATGTGTCTGTGCTTATGTGTATTGCCTGCATACATGCATGTGTGTGACTGTGTGTGTATTGACTACATGTCTGTTTGTATGTATGCATTTGTCTACATGTGTGTTTGTATATGAATATAGTGGTGGTGAGAAAGGATTATCTCTTGGAAGAGAGGGGAGGAAGTTGAGAGGACAGAGAATTATTCTAGATGGGTTATACATGGTGTCTTATTTAGCCTTCACTACAACCTTGCAGCAGGGTGCTATTGTACCCATTTTACTAGAAGGATTAATAAACTCAGGCCAGTCCTCACTAGCCCTGACCACAGGGGCTTGAGACTGGGAACTAAAGATTCTGGAAGCCCAGTTCTTTCCATATGCCCACCTCTCAAGTGATTGCCGCTGAGTCCCTGAACACCTGGCACTTATTGAGAACCTCAGCAGATAGTATTTATTTTCCAGGTAGGCCCTCCAGCATGTGCCAGGACAACTCTGCCACAGAGGCTAAAGCTAATACTTGTTACAAAGCTATTCTTGCAGTTCAAAGAGCCAACAGTAAAACAGAAAACCAGAACTCAGTCTTTTGGAATGGTCCATTGAGAAATGAAGTGGGAGGTCAGGGTCTGAGAAAGCAGAGAAGGACCATCGCATCCTCTCCTGCTCACAGGGCTGCTGGAGCTTGGTTAACTCCACATAGATATCTCCAGAAGAGGTCAGGTGCTGCCCAGCTTGCTGACTTGGACTCTTCTCTCTGGCCTCCTCCATTCAATCTAGTTCAGTAAACAGTGTTCACTCAAACTCAGTGTGTCCCTGCATCTAGTTCAGCTTAGTGGAAAAGGAACATTGCTCTTTCCTGTGCAGACACTGTTCTGTGACTCATATTTCTCTCTCTTAAGCCATATATTTTTCTATGATCTATACCATATTTTTGCATCTATGTTATATAGCATAAAACTACATCTTATATAACATATTACATATTTCATGTACACTTATTTTATATATTTAAATATTGCATGTTATATATTCCAAATTGCCTATTACATAATTTATGGTTTTTGTATAATCATTTGAATTAGTTGTTTATTGTCCCATTTTTCAGATAAGAAAACTGAAGCCCAGTAGGCTTGGATAACTTGTCTAAAGTCCTGCAACTAATAAGTGGCAAACAGAACACTAGCCTGCCTGCAACCCAGAATGGTGCCTGTTCCTCTATATCAGCTCTTTGGGTTGGTCTCATTCTCAACCAGGGTGTGGCCAGAGGCTCCTAGGATCCTGTGGAATGCCTGTGGTCATCCTTGCTGGGACCTCAGGCCTGCCCAGCCAGTCCTACCACAAACCCCTCTTCACAGCCTGAGGGTGTGGCAGTGCTCTGGACATGCTTCTAAAATCCTGGCCTCAAATCATTCAACAAATTGTGGCTCATCCAAAAACAAAGTGTTTTTATGGCCACAGAAATAAATGTTTATATGTAAAAATTATAACAACAATAATAATAATAAGTACAAATTTGCATTCATAGCATGAGATCAACAATGTTAAAAAATTCATAGAGGAAAAATCAGAAAGGAAATTCACCAAATGCTAACAGTGGTTATTTTTAGATGTTGAGCTTATGGGTGCCTATTTTTCCTGCTTTTTACTTTTCTGTGTTTCAGTTTTTCACAATAGACACACATCACTTTACAATGAAGACGGAAAATATCTAAAACCTGACTGTGGCTTGAAAACTGAACAACACCCCCTTTGCTGTGGACTTCAAAGCACCAGGGCTGGAACACTCTGGAGAGCCAGCCACAGCCTCTGAGCAAGCTCTCCACTGGGAAGACATGCTGCTGTGCAAGCATCTGGGTTTGATATCTCTGCCCACCTGTTCTCCATTCTCAATTCACCTGAATTTCCCTGGAGAACCAAAGAAGGCAACCTGAATCCTTCCTCCCCAGCCAGTCTGCATCGCTCAGCTCCGCAGCCTCCGAACCAGACACCCAGGACTGACAGCTGCCTAAAATGGACCTGCTGGTGACAGACCACCACTGGGGACCCCAGAAAACTTCCTTGGCTCCTGTTGGCACGTGTGCAAGCCTCTCAGAAGACAAGGAATGGCCCTCCCTCCCTCTTTGGCCATTGCCGCAAACCACATATAAAGTTGTAGCAACTGCCCCTGTTCACTCATTTCTCCCTTTCACAGCACTTATCCATAGGGTTCTATAGGTGCAGCTCAGTTCTATAGGGTTCTATAGGAGGCAGCTGCATTATGTCCAGTTTGGGGCAGGGCACAGATAAGCAGCTCCTACATCCAGGGAAGGCTGGCTAGGAATAGCTGTTTCTGAGCTTAGTTCCTGAAAGAGAAAGAGTGACTGGATTGAAGAGAAAGAGGTCAGTGTTTTGTGCAAAACAAACAGCAGGAGCAAAGGAGCAGACACACCAAGTCAGACAAGCCTTTGGCAGGAAGGAAGATGATTAACATGGGACTGCTGGCCCTATCTGTGATGCTGAGGGGGTGGGAGTCTCTCCTTTTGACAGAAGGAGCCACCTGTGTGGGAAAGCAGAGGAGCTATACCCAGGCTCACACTTAGAGAGATCACTGTGGCAACATGGGAAAGAAAACAAAAGGCAGAACAGAACACTCATTGGTCACTTTGCCCAGTCCCCAAGCACTGCAATGGAAATCTGCCAAGGAGGAAGAGTCGCACATTAATTCTGCCCTTTCCAGAAAGGAGAAGTGACACAAAAGGACACATTCCAGGCCCTTTCATAGTCTCAGCCCTGCTGGGGAACCTGGCCTGAGCTGTCTAAAGGAGTCCCATCCCTAGGAATTTGGCATTGGGAACCAGAGAAATTTAATTCCATCTCTCTAGGGTCCTGGTCTATGACCATGAACCTGAAAGAAGCTAATGGTCTTATCTGCCAGAAAGACTAGAGCACAGAGGGAGCTATTCTGCCAAAAACACTGAAGCAATAGTCAAGAAGCAGAGAAGAGAGGTCACAAGTGAGGGTGCATTACCCAGTCTCTGCTTTCATTCCTGAGGCTCAATTTTGGCTCTTCCTTTTGCATTCGTGAGGTTGATACTTTTTTGTGTTAAAGTTGCAAGTTTAATTTCTGTTACTTACAACCTAACACTCTTAATAAAGCTTTAAAAAGAATTTTAAGCCTGAACTAAGGCAGTGCAGTGGGGCTGGAGAGAAGGGGTTAATTGACAACTATTTAGATTATGAAGTCAGCAGAGAGGAGCTAGCCAACTGAATTACTTACAGACGTTCTCCCTTGCCTACCTTCCCAAGCATACATGAACTTCAAGAAGGGAGTGCACTGGCTCTATAACTACCTAGACACAAGCCATCTACAAGCAGGTACCAGTGCAGCTCAGGAAAGGCAAGTGGGGCCTCTTCTTCACAAGAAGGGGACAGAGGGTCCTGGTGAGCCCTTTGGCCCCTGCACCCACTAAGAGGAGTTTCGTAACTAGCACTGTGGAAATGCCTCAGACTCAGTTCTCTGGGGCCTAGGGATAAAATGGCACCATCACCTTTGTGGGGTAGCAAGTTGCCTGTAGCTAGTCAAGGTGAACGCAGGCACCCCCACTACTAAGAACACAAGGAAAGCTGACAGAGACCCCAGGGCAGGACAGAGCTCCATGACTGGTCTAAATGCAGCCACCCACCTGCCACCCTTCTCCTATATTTGCCAATGTCAGTCAGGAGTCATTTACCCCTTCAATTAAAAACCTCTAAAGTCACATTTGATCTGCCAAGTTCAGTAGCTTCATTTTGCAATTTGGGAAGTTTTCTATGTTAAAAAGTAAAATCTTGTCCATTTTTTTATCTGTTCCAGATTTTCATAGTTCAATGCAGCAGCATATTGGTTGACCCATTAAAAAGAACAGGAAGAGGTCTCAGCCAAGCTTCAGCCTGGCACAATTAATCACCAGAGCCTTCTGGAAAGAGGCTCCAAACTAAAGAAAAGGTATAGTCTTTCCCAGATTGTTGGAGTTCTGCCAGTCCTGAACCAAATCTGCATCCCAGCTCTGTTGGACGAACAGGGTGGCTATGTGCAGGGAGGGGACACAGAAGGAAGCCCATTCCTTCTTTTGCAGAAAAGCTTGCTGTAGCCCCAAGTCTCTTCATATCCTAGGTTCACAACTGAACCTAGAAGCCAAGACAAGAAGCCTACCTCCCCTCACAGAATCAGATACCAGGGAGGCAGCAGACTTTCTTCTTTGGGCACATCCCAAAGATTCAGGAAATATTTAAACATAAATGCCTTTCCTCCCTAGGCTGGAAGCCTCTTCTTACAGAATGGAAGAGAAGACCTCCATGTTTTCTCCTCTCTGGTTTCAGATGGGATAGGCTATGAGGCCTACTTTCCTGGTTATGCAGAAATTCCCTTCCTGCCTGGGCCTTCAACCCCTTTTCTAAATTAGTGAACCAAAACCTTCTTACTGAAGCAGACTTGAAGCTCAGAGCAGAGTGAAGGCACTGGAGGGTCCACACAGCTGCCCAGATAGCAGAGTGGGGGAGGTGCTATGGATTCTATGAAGGTGGCCTCTTCCACCCATGAACCTGTCTGTCTATATCCTCTTGAACATGTGCAGAGCTCCTCAGGGTGCTGCAAGGTACGAACAGGCAGCTCCTTCTCATCTCCTGTGATGAGGCTGCTCTCCTCTAGGTATTCATTGAATGTTTATTAAGCACTTACTATGTACCTGAGACCTTCATGATTTCAACTCTTGAGACATTGTTTCTTTTTCCACCCCAAAGCAGTCAAGGACTTTCAGGACTAAAAGTATCTTTTGCACTTCAAACATCTCCAATGAGCAATGCCGTAGTGGGAACAGGAATACACAATGAAGGTGCACCCATCTTTGTCCAGAGTGCAAAATGGTCAGCTTTGTGGGGTCAGTCACAACCAACCAAGAACAAAAAGCTAAGGAGTATGGCTGGACTTTGAGACTGGCTCTGAGACAGTCATCTACTAAGAACTCAGCCTCTTCTCCACCCCAAGGCTGTCCCCAAAGTTAAAGCTGCCTCCGTCCAGAAGCTCAAGGGACCCCAGGAAGATATACTGCAGCTCCTCCCTGCTGCCCCATGTCAGGTTCCACCCCTACATCTCTGAGGCCTGCCAGGGTGAGGGCCACAAAGGCACCAAGACTGCTCTTCACCTCGCTAGGGTCTTCCCTTTCTCTCCCTGTCTTCCCCCACTGGACAGCAGGGAGGGACCAGGGCCTCTCCCTGCAATGTTGGAGCAAGGAATACTACCCACCTCAGAAACACAGGAACCTGAGAGGGACAGTCAGCCACTGAGAGCCAGACTGAAGGGGAAACTGAGCAGGTGACAATGAGACCAGCCTTCCAAGGGCCCCAGAGGACACTCAATACCAATTCCATAGAGCCTCTTCAACCCAATTTATTTTAGATTCATTCAACGTGATAAAAGAAGAAGGCAAAACGAATTCTCTGTAAAGATAAATTGTATGCTTCTTGCTGTTCCAAATAAGGAGTTACTTTTATATACAGAATATAACATAACGTTTTAACAAAACTGAGATTCTCTCTCAATTTAGTTTTCCTGCACCTTTCTTGACAGAATTACACTGACAGAAGATGACAATAATTTACAAGGATACAGTTAGGAAATCTGGTTGAAAATATATTTAAAAGTTGTTTTTCTCTGGCACTGACATCAGCAAAATATTCCTTGTTATCTATGGTTCTTGTTCTCTCCTTGAATGTCTATTTGTCTGTGGGGTTATGCAATTTTCTGAAACAGATACCTTCTTGAATTTAAAAATGAGAAAAAATAACTCCCTTCTTCCTGGTTATCATGCATTCTGAGGTCTTACAATTTCAGCTGACACTGACTCCCAGTTTCAGGCTTACATGTGTGCACGTCACAAAATGCACAACAGAGACAGGTCAGCCCTGGAAGAGACAAACAGGAAAGGAGAGAGAAAAATTCTATGTGGGTGTAGTGCATTATGTGTATGTTATGTGTGGTGTGTATAGTGCATGCTGTGTATGTGGCACATGGTGTGTGTGTAGTGCATGATGTGTATGTGGTGCATGGTGTGTGTGTAGTGCATGATGTGTATGTGGTGCATGGTGTGTGTAGTGCATGATTTGTATGTAGTGTGTGGTATGTGTAGTACATGATGCATATGTGGTGTGTATAGTGCATTGTTTGTGTTATGTGTTGTGTGTGTATAGTACATGACATGCATGTAGTGCATGGTGTGTGTAGTGCATGATATGTAGGTAGTACATGGTGTGTGTGTGTGTAGCCTCTCCCACATATGCTCTCTACTGCAAGCAGTATGTCTAACAATGCCTCATGATGAATGTGGAAAGGTGTTATCTAGCATCACATTCTGATTAGCTCCCCTGAGCAATTAGACCCTTGTATCAGATGTCCTGGAAGCAGTTGCCATGTGGATCTCCCTGCTTGGTGGGCACCACTCTGGGCAGAGACTCCTGTGCTAAGGCTGAGCTCAGAAGACAGTTGGGGCCACCTGAAAACCCTAGCACCAGCCAAGCCCTCCTAGAGTTCACTGGGGGGTGTGTGGTGCCCTAAAGGAAATGTCCCTGTTCTCTTTGATCAAATTTCCACACAGAACCCTGTGAGGCTTTGTCCCCATGCATTGAAGGGATCAGGGAGTCCCCAGGGACAAAGGCCTCCCAACTGCAAACAGGCAGTTGTGGTTTAATCCTCTGGCCTCCAGTTAGGAGCAGCATCTGGGGCTCAGGCAGGTTCTGTTCCATGTACCCACACAGTGGGTCACCAGACTAGTTTCCACTAACCCCTGTTCTTGGATCTCGATGCCAGTTGGTCCCTATGTTTTCTCCCTACATACTCCAAGTAGTGCCAAGGGAGATGATTCCACATGTGCAGAGAACGGCCACATTCAACACTGTGGCATGTCCAGCTGTGCTCTCAGGACTTGCCATGTGATGAAAGCAAGGAGAAGCCCCAGAAACTCCCCATAGCTCCAGGTGAAAGAGTGCCTGGTGAGAATGCAGGACTGTCTTTCAAGGCAGCATCACCCTAGTGAGCTAGATGTAAGGCAAGAGGTCCCATGAGAGAGGGCAAAGCTGGGTGCAGCTGCCTTCCCAAAGGATGACCTTCCTCAAACATGAAGTCAGGAAGCACAGGTAGGACAGAAATTCATGGCCTCTGCTTCTCTAACACCTTTCCCTCTCCTAAACACCATCCATCCTAGGCAACAAAATTCAATGATCAACCAATGAAAGCAGGGACCAACAAGTGCTCCAGGTGTCTGACATGTGGTAAGATGGAGCTGAGGGCCAGGACCAGTGCAGGAAGGAAGCCATCATGGGTGTCATAGCTGTGAAGAACTCAGGAGGGAAGACTGGTTATGTGGGCCAGAGTGGGCAGCCTTCACCCTGCTCTGTGCTGCAAACTAAATAAGCCTTCAGCCAACTCACTGGGGAGAGAGTTTGAATGAAATAGAACTAGCAATCAGCTTCTATGTGGGGAGGGAGGCCACCTTACCACTGAAACAAGTAGGGATCAAAATCCTCCCCACAACTGAGAACTGATTACAGGGAACTAAGCTGAGTCTCATAGAAGGCTGGGCTTGAACTAAAAGCAATTGATGAAATGTCAGTGACAGAACACAGGTGGTAGAAATATGAATGTTCAATGTGAAAATATTTTGTTGTTGCTGTATATTTGATAATTATTATGAAAAATCTTGGGGGGGCCAATAGGGGAACATTTGCACCTGCAGAGGACAGAGGGAATATACAGTGACAATAGGTTCATGTGAAAGTCACTAAGGTCCTCAGCCCCTTCTCCATGGCCCCCACCACCAACAAATGAGTTCCTGGTTCTCAGAAACCCTCCCTGAAAGCTCAGCCCTCTAGTGGGTGTAGGGTTTTTTCTTTTCTACCTACCATTTATACTATTTATTCTCTGTACCTTTTCCACCTCTCTTCCCCTCCCACTCCCCCACCCATAACCCTCCATGTGATCTCCATTTCTGTAATTCTGTTCCTGTTCTAGTTGTTTGCTTAGTTTGTTTTTGTTTTTGTTTTAGGTGTGGTTGTTAATAGCTGTGAGTTTGTTGTCATTTTACTGTTCATATTTTTTATCTTCTTTTTCTAAGATGAGTCCCTTTAACATTTCATAAAATAAGGGCTTCGTGATGATGCACTCCTTCCACTTGACCTTATCTGGGAAGCACTTTATCTGCCTTTCCATTCTGAATGATAGCTTTCCTGGATAGAGTAATCTTGGATGCAGTTCCTTGCCTTTCGTAACTCTGAATACTTCTTTCCAGCCCCTTCTGGACACACCATGTGCCTGCAAGGTTTCTTTTGAGAAATCAACTGACAGTCTGATGGGCAGTCCTTTGGAGGTAACTATCCCCTTTTGTCTTGCTGCTTTTAAGATTCTCTCCTCTTTAATCTTGGGTAACATAATTATAATGTGCCTTGATGTGTTCCTCTTTAGGTCCAGCTTCTTTAGGACTCTCTGAGCTTCCCTGACTTCCTGGAAATCTATTTCCTTTACCAGATTGGGGAAGTTCTCCTTCATTATTTGTTCAAATAACTTTTCCACTTGTTGCTAGTCCTCTTCTCCTTCTGGTGCCCCTATGATTCAGATGTTGGAATGTTTAAAGATGTCCTGGAGGTTCGTACACCTCTCATTTTTTTTTTTTTTGAATTCTTGTTTCTTCATTGTTTTCTAGTTGAATGTTCATTTCTTCCTTCTGGTCCACACCATTTGATTTGAGTCCCAGTTTCCTTCCCATCACTGTTGGCTGCCTGTACATTTTCCTTTATTTCACTTAGCATAGCCTTCATTTTTTCATCTAATTGGCCACCATATTCAACCAATTCTGTGAGCATCCTGATTACTAGTGGTTTGAACTGTGCATCTGATAGGCTGGCTATCTCTTCATCACTTAGTTGTATTTTTTCTGTAGCTTTGAACTGTTCTTTCATTTGGGCCATTTTTTTTTTTTGTCTCAGTGTGCCTGTTACATAGTAAGAGGTGGAGCCTTAGGTGTTCACGAGGGTGGGGCAACCCACATCACTGCATTGTGATACTGTATGTGGGGGAAGGGCCCAAGAGGGAACAGTGAGGCTTACTCTATTCTCTGCCCATTTTCAGTCACTTTCCCTGCTACCGACAAGCAAATTGGGCCCTTCTGGTGCTGATTCCCAGGTAGTTGGGTTTGTGTATGTTCTAGAACCCTGTGGATCTCTCCAACAAACTCTCCTATGAGGCTGGAAGTTTCTCCTACTGCCGTCTCAATCCCAACAGGTCTTCTCAATCAGAGGTTTAAGGCTTTGTTTCCCTGCACTGGAACCCTGGGTTGTACAGTCTGTCTCGCTCTCCAGTTGTTCCTCCCAGTTTATCTGCATGTGAATATGGGATTGACTGTTCTGCCAGCCACCATCTTACCTGACCCAGTCCTCCAGCTACCACCTTACCTCAAGTCTTCTCTGCCCAGCTGCCCATCTCCACCCATCCTACCGGTCTGGATGAGTATTTCTTCTTTAACTCCTTGGCTGTCAGACTTCCATGTGCTTTGATTTTCTGTCAGTTCCAATTGTTTTTTGTTTTTAAATTTGTTGTGGTCCTTCTTTTGGTTGTGCAAGGAGGCACAGTGTGTCTATCTATGCCTCCATCTTGACTGGAAGTCCTAAAATATTATTCTTTATATTAAGTGATGGTGGTAATAGATGATAGACTTTATTATGGCTTTCCTTTGACAAAATTTAAGGTTGAAAACCTTGAGTTGTTATCTAAAACTCCAGATCTGGGGTCATCTGATACAAGGGAACATGTGTACTTAGAACCCTAAAGACATGGCTGGGAAGCAAGGTTATTCATTTCCATGGAAGAGTTGGAGAGGCCTTGGTTTCCACATACTTAAAAAAAAAAATGTGTTTCAAACCAAAAACTTAATTGAATCTTGATTTAAAAAAACAAAAGTTAGAAAAGAGATGTTGGGTAACACCTGGGAACATTTGAGAATAGACTGAGTTTTAAATTATATTGGGGTATTATTTCTTTTCTCAGGTGTGAAAATGTTATGGTAGCTATGTGGGGGAAGGTCTTTCTTTTTAGAAGATATATGATGAAATATGTAGACGTGAAGTTTTACAATGCCTGCAATTTCCTGTGAGATTGGTTGAGGTTGGAAAGAAGATAAAGCAAAAGCATATTTGGCAAAATGTTAACAATTGTTGAATCTAGGTGAGAAGTATATAGGTGTTCTCTACACTATTCTTTTCAAGTCTCTACAGTTTAAAGGTTAGCATAATTAAAAAATAGGAGGAAAAAGATTTAAAAAACAACTCATTTGCTGATTTGTTGGATAGAGTAAGTAAAACAATATACCAAAGAAATTCTTGTCTGAAAACAAGGCACAGAAAGACAAACCTGTTACCCAGCCAGTCACCACTCTTAGGGCCCCCATTCTTCCCTCACTCCAACAAGATGGGAAGCAGAAGAGGATCTGGGTAAAATCCTGCCAAGGAGGTTTAACACCTTCTAGAATATTCTTAATTTTCAACTCCACCAGTAAGCTTACCATTGTGTTTCTGGGATCCCAAATTATGTAAATTTTATGTATATCTGGGGCTGGGTACCTGGCCAAGAAGTCCTGGAAATAACAAAGGACTCCTAAAGCAATATGAGACAGAGATACAGAGAGAGAGACAAAGACAAAGGTGGGGTGGTACAGAAGGAGGGAGACAGAAAGAAGGAAGAGCAGGCACAGAGTAATGAGAAGGGAAAAGAGGAAGAGGAGGAGAAAGAAAGGGAGGGAGGGAAAGAGGAAGGAAATAAAGGAGGGAAGGTGGGAGGATGGAGGGAAGGAAGTGGAGAGTGAGGACAGAAAAGCCCCTAAGCAGGTCCAAGTTCTTTGGAAGCTTTTCTGAAAGCCAGATAATCAGATGAGGGCAAATAAGAAAATATCTGCCCTGCTAATATCACTACTAACTTTGCTTGTTGCTAATCCTTCTCGTTATCATTCATGACCTTTAGCAATGCCATTGCCTGTAGGGCACATCCCTCAGCTCCCTATGTATCAAGACTCTAGGAGCAAGGCCTGCTGAGTCAGAACTGGCTCCTCCTAACTTCTCCCTCCAGCCTCAGTGCCTGCTGCCTTGGTTCCACCCTCTGTCCTTGCTTCATTACTCCTAAATTGTCTCAGCCTGGAGCTTAGATGGCAAGGTCAAGAATGCCTCTTCCTTTCTATATTCTTCCATTAACTCTGGTCCCTTCCAGCTCCTCAGTTCCATGTCTAAGTCTCAAATCCCAGCAGACTCCATGCTGAGAAGCAATCAAGGGCAGGAACAGTACCACAGTGTCTCCATAGCCATCTCTCACAGGAGTACCACCCAGAAATTGTAGCTCACTTTTCATTTCAAGTCAAAATCCTTTCATGACCCTGAGATTTCATGCTGGGTAATTTGTCTCCATTTATGCGGTCATGTTCCTGATTCATGGATTGGCTCTCTTCTGAACTATTACTCTAGTTCACCATTCTTTTACACATATCCTTTTTGGATGAGCATGCACTGAGCAGAATCTGCAGCCAGGCCAGACACTGGGAAAAACTGCTACTTCTACCACTTCAACCCAGGGAAAAGGTGATACCGCACTGGTCTTTCCAAACATGAGCACTAATTTGTTGCTTCCCCACTCAAAATGTTGACACGGTTTCATTTATCTCATCAAATAGCTCTGTACCTAAGGGTATTATTAAGAAAGGAACTAACTGGTGTCCATATCTCCTTTCCGAATCCTACTCCAGGCAAGAGCCTAGTCTTGTTTCTGAAACCCTGAGCTGTCCTTACTCTCTCCACTTCATTCTTGGGCAACTTAAGAGTTTTGTGTGAGTGTGTGAGCACCTGTGTGTAAGTTTATGTGTGTTTGCAGGTCTATGAGATGTTTATGTGTGTTTGTCTGGATATGTTTTAGACCCATTAAAGAGAATTCATCTTTAGTTGTCTCATCCTTGAGAGAGAATGAAATAAGGGCTTTCAGAAGATAAGCAAAAGCCAACAGAGAGGAAGCATTTCCATCTGATGATAGGCAAGAACTGCACAGTTATGTTAGGAAACTGGGGGAATAATGTGACCCCCACGGGAAACAGAGACCTGCATCCTCCCTGGCAAAGATGGACCTGCATCCTCTTCCAACTTTTCTGGCACTAAATCAGCTTGAGATCTTTGATGAAACTGTGGAGGAGGTGATGCAGCCTTATTGTAATTGCTACTTGGTCTCCTTCCAGTCTGATATGTGGGATCTCAGAACAAATTAAATCTAATAATAGGCATAAAATAATGTGACCTGTTATATACCCTATTGCTATGGACTGATTCTCACTACAGGTCAAATCCCCCTGGCTGAATGCTTAGAACTCCCCATGATAAAATTCCAACTTGCATTTCTAGTCTAATTCACACCCTCCACTACCTAAAATCTATCGTATACCATGTTTAAACATGCCTGTGCTTTCTCATTTTTTTTTGCCTTTACAAATATATTTTCCCTGTGTGGAATGCCCTTCATTCCTTTTCCACTTGTTGAAACCCTAACCAGTTCTTCAAATTCATGGGGTGCCTATTTTAGATCCACAGCTGGATCTTGTTCTCAGAAAAAGTAATCTCTTCCTTGATTGTATTCCCATCAACCTTTGCTTGTACCACTATGACAGTTGTCACAGTCTATTTCATTATAGAGGTCTACACTCTTGTCTCCTGTTTTCCTAAAAAACTCTAAAAGCATAATTAGTATAAAGTTAATTTTCAGTGCCTAGGACAGTATACTGCACAACATAGATTTATAGTAAATATTTGCTCAATGTAGTAATGAGTGATTCAGTGAGTGAACAGATGTATACATAGATGGGTGGATGGAAGGAAGGGATGATGGGTGCATTGGTGGATGGATTGGTGGATGAATATGGTGGCATGAAAGCTCTACAGACAAGATAAAAACAGGGCTTAGTTTTGCATGCCCTTAACTTAATATTTGAAAAGACCTCTCTATGCAAGTGTGAAGCCCAGGGATCAGAATACCTTACCTATGCATATGGTAGAAAAACAAAAAAAATACTTCTGCTCTTTGAGTTTGGGAAGACATGGGTTTGACTTCCATTTTCTCAGTTCATATGTTCAGGCTCTGAGTTTTTGCCCAAGAAGACTGGGTGGGGAAAACAATAACTGACTTCCAACAAGGGGAATAAATAAGGCATAGGGACCCATTCAGCAACCTTGTCAGGCCTCCGCACACTGTCCCTGCACACAGAGAAAACTGCGTGGAGTTGTTGTATAATGTGGTGTTTCTACACACACTGCACTTTGATGTTGCCAAAGTCACTGAATCTCTAAAAAAAAATTTAGCGGAGAAATTTCTCAAAATTTACCTTCCAACTGACGTCCCCAGGGCTTGTAACAAAACTGCTGTAATTAAGAGCCATATCATGGTGTGTCACATGGTCCTGTTTAACTGCAGTGGTGAGAGAAGAGGGAAAAAGGAGGAGGAGAGATAATGGAGTCACAGAGAAGAAGCTAAGAGAAGATGGGAGAGGAGGGAAGGAGGAGGAAGAACTTGCTTCCCAAATCTACCAGGCATTTTTAGGGATGAAAGGACAAAATCAATGGTGCCTTAATCTGTGTCTTCCAGAGCAAGGTTAGTATATTTTGGGAAAGCTCACAAGATAGGAACTAGTTTATTCAGTAATTACATTATTTTTATTCAATAATTCAGGTGGTGATTCAAATGAGGAAAAAACTCACATCTGCTGAGTATGCACCATAAAATGCCATTGACTCATTGAACTCTCAGGACCTTATGAAGTAGGTATTATCATTCCTATTTATAGATAAGGACCTGGGAATCAATGAGGTGAACTGATTTATGCCAGGTCACCCAGCTAAGTAAGTGACAATGTCATAATCCATCTCCATTCTAACCCACCCCAAACCACCACACTGACAAACCAGTGTTACCTCCATATCTCATTATGTCCCAACCCATAAAGCAGACTTGATGTGGACTGGATAATTCCCCTAAGACTAAAATCTTGCAGATTTTTGTGTTAAAAATAAGGATGGCATTCTGAAGCTACTAAATGATATCATGTTCAGGGAATAGGAGAGGTGTAAGTCTTCCCCATCTCCAAGGATCTTAAAGACCAGACATAATGTTAAAAAACAAGAACCAAAATGTAACTTTCTTATTGTCAGGGACAGTATTAGGAATCCAGAATAAATCTCTAATAAATCTGATTCCAAGATTTAGCTAATGCTGAACACAAGTCTGTCCTTCAGTTCTTTCCTATGTCACAAAGCAAATCTTGTCACATTATTATTAGCCACCACATATAGCAATTATCAGGATCCTCCAGTGATAGTGAGTATTTGGAGTGTAGTCAGGAAGTGCCAAAAAGGATCTTCCCACTCCTTGAATAACCAGTACCTAATGGTGACCCTGCCCTTAGCAAACCAGCCAAAACTGATGTCTTCTCTCTTTCCCCCTCAAAGAAAATCTGAGAAGATTGGAAGCAGAGAGAAAGGCTTGGCACATGGGAAGGTAATTGGGTGTTTCCCAAGTCCACTTTAATGTTTACCTATTCTAATGGCATGTAAACTGAACTCAAAGACACATGGTACATGTTTGAATGGGAATGAACCCCAAAGAAGCAACAGGGTGACAGTTTTAGTAAAAACAAGCTGGCAATGTGAGACACATAGTGTGTCTATATGGTGGCTGAAGGAGCTTCATCTTGTTAACCCTAACACTAAGAAATGAACTCCCTAACACTAAGGGAGTTTCAACCCCCTGGGTAGAAACAAAGGACAAAAATTTAATAGAGGCAGCCAACCTACCACAATATTCCTAAAGTCACCAGTGGTATAAGCAGTACTGCTCCCAGTATAGAGTATCCTTGTGTACTCAGGAATATAGGTAAAAGTGGATTCAGAAACACTCAGGGGAGATCTTGACTGGTGTAGCTCAGTGGGTTGGGCATTGTCCCACAAACTGAAAAGTCACTGGTTATATTCCCAGTCAGGGTACATGTCTGGGTTGTGGGCCAAGTCCCCAGTTGGAGGCATTTAAGAGGCAACCAATGGATGTTTCTCTTGAAGATTGGTGTTTCTTTCTTTCTCTTTCTCCTTCCCTTCCCCTCACTCTAAAAATAAATAATTACAATCTTAAAGAAAAAAAAAGAAAGAAACACTCAAGGGGCACTTCTATTCAAGATGACAGCATGGAAAAACACAATTGCCTCCTCACACAACCAAATAAAAATTACAACTAAACTACAGAACCACCATTATTCAAAACCACCAGAAATAGAGCTGAATAGAAGTCCTACAACTATAGAGTTAAACAAGAAACCACGTTAAACTTCTGGCCAAGATGGAGGCATAGGTAGACACACTGTGCCTCCTCACACAACCAAAAGAAGGACAACAACAATTTAAAAATAAGAAACAACCAGAATGGACAGAAAACTGAACTGTATGGAAGTCGGACAACCAAGGAGTTAAAGAAGACATATTCATCCAGATCAGTAGGAGGGGCAGACACAGGCAGTCAGGCAGAGAGGACTTGTGGCAAGGCAGTGACTGGCAGACCCAGTGAGGTGGTGGATTGCGGAGTGGGAAACACAAGGCTGCAACTGGCCCACAAGGCAGCAGCAGGTGGACCAGCAAGGTGACAGATTGAAGATTGGGTGGTCCCACATTCATGCGTAAATAAACCAGAAGAAACAACTGGGGAGCATGAGGGACTGCACAACCCAGGGCACCAGCTCAGGGAAATAAAGCCTCAAACCACTGAGTGAAAACACCTGCTGGGGTTGAGGTGGCAGCAGGAAAAACTCCAAGCCTCACAAGAGAGTTCGTTGGAGTGACCCACAGGGTCCTAGAAAGTACAAAAACCCACCCACACAGGAATAAGCACCAGAAGGGCCCACTTTGCTTGTGGGTAGTGGGGGAAGTGACTGAAATCTGGCAGAGAGCAGAGAAAGCACCATTGTTCCCACTCAGACCCCTCCCCAACACACACAATGTCACAAAGCAGCAATGTGGGTTACCCTACCCTGGTGAATACCTAAGTTTCCACCCCTCACTATATAATGGGCATGTCAAGACAAAATAATTGGCCCAAACAAAAGAACAGATCAAAGCTCAAGAAAAAATACAACCAAGTGATGAAGAGATAGCCAACCTATCAGATGCACAGTTCAAACCACTGGTAATCAGGATGCTCACAGAATTGGTTGAATTTGGTCACAAATAAGATGAAACAATGAAGGGTACGCTAAGTGAAATAAAGGAAAATGTACAGGGAACCAACAGTGATGGGAAGGAAACTGGGACTCAAATCAAATGGTGTGGACCAGAAGGAAGAAATGAACATTCAACTAGAAAACAATGAAGAAACAAGAATTCAAAAAAATGAGGAGAGACTTAGGAACTTCCAGGACATCTTTAAACATTCCAATATCCGAATCATAGGGGCACCAGAAGGAGAAGAGGATAAGCAACAAGTGGAAAAGTTATTTGAACAAATAATGAAGGAGAACTTCCCCAATCTGGTAAAGGAAATAGATTTCCGGGAAGTCAAGGAAGCTCAGAAAGTCCCAAAGAAGTTTAACCCAAAGAGGAACACACCAAAGCACATCATAAATTACATTACCCAAGATTAAAATTAAGGAGATAATCCTAGAAGCAGTGAGAGAAAAGAGGACAGTTACCCACAAAGGAGTTCCCATAAGGCTATCAGCTAATTTCTCAAAAGAAACCTTACAGGCAAGAAGGGGCTTGAAAGAAGTATTGCAAGTCATTAAAGGCAAGGACCTACATCCAAGACTGCTCTATCCAGCAAAGCTTTCATTTAAGAATGGAAGGGCAGATAAAGTCCTTCCCAGATAAAGTCAAGTTGAAGGAGTTCATCATCACCAAGCCCTTATATACAAAATGTTAAAGGGACTTATCTAAGAAAAAGAAGATAAAAAACATATACAGTAAAATGACAGCTAACTCACAATCATTAACAACCACACCTAAAACAAAAACAAAAGCAAACTAGGCAAACAAGTAGAACAGGAACAGAAACACAGAAAGGGAGATCACATAGAGGGCTATCAACAGGGGAAGGGAAGAGAGCGGGGAAAGGTGCAGAGAATAAATAGCATAAATGGTAGGTAGAAAATAGAAAATAGAAAGGTAAAAATAGTATGGGAAACATAGAAGCCAAAGAACTTATATGTAGAAACTATGGACATGAACTAAAGAGGGTGAATGTGCAGGTGGGAAGGGAGTGAAGGAGGGGAAATGGGACAACTGTAATAGCATAATCAATAAAATATATTTTTTTAAAAAAAGAAACCACAACAACACTGGTAGGAGGGATGGAGACATGGAACAGGGTGGCCCCACACCCACATGTGGTAGACAAAAGCCAATGAAGATATCTTAGGAGCAAGGGGTCCCAGCCCCATACCTGGGTTCCAGCCCCACCCCAGAGCCCCAACCCAGGGTTCCAGTGTCAGGAAAATAAGTCTCCATAACTTCTGGCTCTAAAAACCACTGGGGATTGAGACTGTGAAAGACAAACTGCTAGAGTCCCAGGCAGTTCCTCTTAAAAGGCCTGTGCATGGATTTATTGGACTTATTCCCTCTGAGCTCCAACACTGGGATAGCAGATTGAAAGGCACTAGAGGCAGATGGGAGGAACTGAAGTGTCCAACATCAGGGAAAGAGCTAGGAGTTACTTTTCTGAATCTTCCCCCCACAGAGAGGGCAGGTGGGTGCCATATCTGAGACTCCATCAAACTGGCTTACACAATTTGCCCCACTCTGGTGATTCCCTGAGGCTCTGCCCCATCCCAGCTGTTTCCAGTGGCTTTCCATACAAATGCTTTGTCTTGGCTCATGTTTCAGATTTTCCTGAAGTCCCTCAAATAAGCAATATCTGGCCTTAGCATGCCCCATGCCTATGGCTAAGTGGTCCCATGCTGGGCACAAGCAGCAGCTAGTCTTGGTTCACAGCTTAGGCTTGCTTGGGCACCTCTAAGCCCAGCATATGGAGTAGCCAACTGCAGATTGCTTTGTAGCTTATGTCAGTGGCCCCAGACAGAACAGAGGCAGTGGTTGACCTTCGTCTGCACCTTCAGGGTGGCCCCAGAGCCTGGGCACCCAGTGGACAGCTACAGATCATTTTGGAGCACCCCCACCCAACCACCTCCACAAGCATCATGCTCAAGAGACAGACAGGGGTCAGCGTGATGGGGAGTAAAGGAGGGAAAATTGGGACAACTGTAATAGCACAAACAATAAAATATTTAAACTTAAAAAAAAAAAAAAACACTCAGGAATCTGTGATCAAAACACAGACAGGAACTGTCCAAGAGTTTTCAGTATCTCAGATCCAATGTGTTACTTCTCCTTACTCTCAAATCACACTTGTAAAAATATATATGAAATCATTAGACTTTCCACAGACTCTTCCCAAATTGCAAACCAGTCCCTCAACCTCTTACATAATGGCCAGAAAATTAAAAACTTGCTGTTTGCTGTTATGTGTATTATGAAAAAATGCAAAAGATTATGTCGGCATCCTGAGACCTGGGATTTTCACCTAAGAGAAAAGAGATACAGATATCAGATTGATATGGTTAAGTAAAAAGTCAACAGTCCTGAATTAGAATGGAAGTAGCAATATGAATTCATACTATATTTTATTTAAAAACAAATGTGCATTTCTTAGCTGTGTTTATTGAAAAAGTCTAGAAACAATAACCAACTCAATACAAGGGACATCTCTAGCACTTATATGAGTGGTCTCCAAATAACATTATCCTATGAAAAAAGTCAGAGGTCCAAGGAAAAATGTGGATTCCAGGTCAAGGCATGAACAAGATGAGTCTGTCACATCTTGTTAAGCCAGAAAGTAAAGAACCTATCAGTGACTAGTAGGTCATGTCAATAGACTCAGAAGATAATTTGAAAAATTCATCCAGGCAAAGATAGGACAATTTGAGCATTGATGAAGACAACAGCTACAATGGTTTAAAACAAGTTCTATGATGATGCTCAATAGAAAAAAAAAAACTACATTGGTTAACTCTAGAGAATATTATGGAATCAGTTCACCGTTTTGAAAACTTTTAGTAAAGGGGAGTAATAAAGCATATATGCTTATTCCTATACAAACTACATTTCTGGGTAATCTAATAGCCAATGAAGTGAAATTTTTTCTTGTAGAGTTTCTCCCCAGCTTATAAGTGAGAAAAAAAAGATAAAATTAGAATAACACCATGTTGTAGCACCCTAATGAATTAACGGTCCTAGGCTACTATCATCATGGCTACTAATCATGAAAAAGAAACAATCAGATGACACTCCATGCCTGCTAATGGGAGTCATAACACCACCTAGGAAGTAGCCTTTGCTGATTCTTTCCTGAATCTTTCCTGATTCTGGTCAAGACTCTTGATCTATTTGTAGGAAATATAAAAAAGGGACACGGTCATGCAATCCATCCCCTGAGGATGCTGTCACCCAAACTGACTGTGGCAAACTCTACAGCAGAGATAACAACAACAAAATATGATAAATAAAAAAAGAGAAGCTTAGAAGAAGTCAGCTAATCTCAAAATGTGAACCTCATTTGGATCTTGACACAAATAAAATGTTAAAAGTCATATTTAGTAAACACTGAGGGAAATTTGAATATTGACTGGATATTTATGTTGAAGGAATTATTATTAAATTGTTAGATTAATAATTATATCTTGAATTTTTAAGTCCACATCATCTGTTGGGGATTTGCTGTAAAAGAATCCAGGAGAAGCAGAAGAAACAAGGTTCTTCTAATAGAAGAAACCACGGTTGATAATTATAGAATTGAGTAATAGATAACACAGAGAATTTGAGTTTCCTCTCTCTGTTTTTGTGGAAGTATTAAAATTTTTATAATAACAAGTTTTAAAAACAGAGTAAAAAGGTAGTATTTTACATTTTTTCATGTTTGCCTTTCTTAGTATATTATTGACCTAGATATATGTATCTGATTCAGCTATATCAATATTCTGATTCTACCCCTAAAAAAGCATACTATACTAAATAGGTCTAAATACAAATACCTGACAAGATAAGTTTTCCAATTGTATTACCTTGTTGGGGACCACCCTGCCTGGTCTCAGGAAGCTGTAACCCCCTGTGACTTAGGCTGAGTGAAAGACCTCTGGAACAGAAGCCACTAAGGAGACAAAACTTATTTCCCTGGCATGGACGCTGCCTGTTCTAATGCCTGGCTCCCTTGCATGATCGGCAGTCAATGACGGGTAACAATTCTCTAAGAAAGAGAATGAATCTAAGACAAACACAATCACATGGGAATGCCCTAAGGAAAGAGACTCACGGGGCTATGGAAATGAAGGGGTGATCGACATCAACCCCTGCCCCCTCAGCTTTGTTAAATCCTGAGTCCTTGTGAGAAATCCAAGTCTCCTGACTGTCTTTGTCTTCTCTGTCAACTCAGGCCTGCAGGGGCAGTGCAGTTCAGACTGGAAACCATGGACCCCCGAGGTAATCAGGCCTGGGACATAGAATATGCAAGATCCTGTGAGATCTGTTTGCTCAAGGATGTTATTAGATTAGAATTTGAAGGCACAGACAGGAAACCAAAACTTCTCTTTGAGCCCTGTTAGATAAAACCCCAATCTCTGCCCAGAATCACAGCAGGAGTTCTGTCTGCATCTTTGTAAGTCACCTACTTCTTTTGATCTTTTCTGCCAGACTGTGAATCCACAAACTAAGTCTGTATTCTCAATAAAAATCTGCTTGGGAATAGATATGGTGCGCTATCCACTAGAGATAGTGGCCCTTCTGTTCCTATTTCTGCACAGGAACTAGTTGTCTCTGTGTATGTTTTTTCTCATGTTTCCACAAGTATCCACAGCTGAGATGGATACTGCTGGTCGGTATCCTCCACATTACCTAACACAAAAATTTGTTTTTTAATCCTCACCAGAGGATATGTTTATTAATTTTAGAGAGAAAGGAAGGGAGAGAGAGAGAAAAAAATAAAAAACATAGATGTGAGAGAGAAACCTCAGTCAGTTGTCTGCTATATGCTCCCTGATCAGGGGTCACACACTCAACCTATATATATGCCCTGACCTGGAATTGAACCCATAACCTTTTGGTGTACAGGGTGATGCTGCAACCAACTGAGCCACCAGCCAGGGCTAAATTTTATTTTTGATTAGCACCTCCCATCACCTGCCTTCCAACTCCTGTAGCAGATGTCTTTCTAAATGTGTGATCATTCTATAAAAGAAAACAACTCTTCTGACCAATATCCACCAATCTGGAAGCACTACCCCAGGAAGTATTTCTATGCTTCACTAAATAAAAGGGATAGATAATCACTGATCAGATGTAGGGAGAGAGATGTAGGGAGTGGAGGTACCCAGCCTTTGCTCTCAGGCTGACCTGTGCCTTCACCCTGTCTATTACTGATTATATTCACCCCTTGTACTCCCTCATAGAGTTTTCATGAAGAATGAGATAATATGTGTACTGAGATAATATGTGTAATGAGATAATATGTTTGTTAAAAAGAAGTTCAGAGACAGAGAAAGTATCCATGGTCATCAATCTTCCTTTGTGTTGGAAGTAGAGGCCAGCAAAGATGATGGGTGATAAAGAAGGGATCCAGAGTCACGGGCACCCAGAGACAGCATTGAAGATACAGGTACAATGACAAAGAAAAGAAAGCTACGCAGGATATCTTCAAGTACAAACCACAGAAGATCTTAGTGGAGCCACAGAGAAGTTCACCATGTCCTAGGAGGCAGGGTGGCCACTGTGAGATGGCATCAACTAGCGGAATATGGGATCTCTGCACATTCCTGACCTGATCTCTTCACAAACCTACCCTCACTTCTTACCCTGCCACCCTGGCACTGGCCCTACATATTCCAGAGCCCAGTGAGCTCAGTCTCTCCAGTGTGATCCAGCCTTTGGCCTCTCTCCCTCCCTGGCACTTGCAGACTCAAACTGGCATGTTTTTCTGGCTCAACTTCTTTGTTCTAATAATTGTATCCATGGGTCTCAGGCAATAGAAGAAAAGGCTTAGATAAACAAATTCAAAGGATCCATGAAATCAGCCTCTGAGGATCCAAAGCTACAGGCATAAATCATCCACAAAGAGCTGGGTCCTGCCACACACAAACTGGGATGTGGAGTCAAGCCAGCTCCCACTTCCCTCAGCAGAAGGCCCTCCCTGCCCTAGAACCTATTTGCACAAATTGTACATGGGTTTCTAAGTAAAAGAGAAAGTAGAGGTGAAGAACTAATGGATGTCTAGTTGGATGTCTTTTTCTAACTTACCTTGCAGGGACAAAGTGACCACCAGTAAAAGCAAGAGTTGCTTTCATGAGCACCTGTGTGGCTCCAGATACAGGCTGGGCTGCCTGGGGCTGGGGAAAAGGTGGCACAGAATGTGGCTTCATTTCTTTATAGCACAGGGCCACTTTGATTCAGGAAGAGTGAAGCATATACAACAGTGAATAGCCCCATTTGGAGAATGGTGGGAAGCAACGGCCAGCGGGAATCAGGGCTCTGATAAAGCCAGGGAGGAAAGGCAGTGGTGAGGGGCCTCTCGCAAGTGATAGCCAGAAAAGACCCCACAAGGAGACAAGAGTAACAACAAAAAAAAAAGAGGGGAATTGTGGAGATCACATCTGACATTCCCCAGGGACTCCAAAATCTCTAAGCATAATTGGGAAGCCGAGATTCTGCCTTTGCTGTAGAAGTAATCAACCACCAGCATTTGGATTTTTAACACTGAAATTTCCTTACTGAAATTGCATGCTGAGGCCATTCAGACTGCACACACATATGGGGTGAGCACCTCTCCAGGGAGATTTAAAGGAAAGAGGCACCATCTTAGGCCCTGAGCCATGGTTCCAAGGATGGAGCTCTTTGCAGGAAGGACAGACTATATTTGACCAGGGAGACCAGCTATAACCACACACAATGGCCCACAATCTAAGGCAGAATAAATCACACAGACAAAAAAAAATTGAATTTCAGGAAAGTTCAAGGTCAATATGTTCTGAGGGCTCCAGGGAGGCATCTCAGACAAAAAATTGCTTGCCTTTTCCTGAACACTTATGGAGTGCCTCCCAGGAGTGTGCCAAGCATTGCTCCCAACTCTGGGGACACAGAAAGTGTGCCTGAAGAGGCTCAGAGCCTTGTAAGCAAGGACAATCAACTGTGACCTTGTGATGATCTCTCTGGTGCAGGTCCCTAGCAGGACTGTGTAAGCATCAGAGGGGGTCACTTACACTGCCAAGGCAGGAGAGACACACAAAGCCTTCACAAGATGACAATTGCTCTAAGCTTAAAGCCAAGGAGTAGGGTCAGTCCAGGCAGGAGACAGAAGTGACAGAGCCCTGCATTGTGTTGGTATATTCATGAAGGTCTGTGGGTGAGGGGCTGTGCAGTAAAGGTGGGAGTCAGACCCCAAGGGTCTTTGAGGTCTGATCAGGTAGAGCATATCAGGAATGTCACAACCAGTAGGACTCCCAGCTCTGGGTGAAAGAGAGAATGAACAAGTTTCCACAGTGAAATGGAAATGCTACTGGGGCAACCAAATCATCAAGAATGAGAAGGCACTGCCTTCACAGCCTCTGGCCAGTCTGTCACCTTCTGCTGAGGTTTCCATCCCTTCCTCTATTAGGCAGGAGCTACCCTGCCCCTTCTTCTCACCCCAAATATAAGGACCCAATAAATTGTGGTTCATGATAGCCCTGGGACTAGTTCCAAGTGCCTTACAATTGCTAGAGCCACTCACTGCTCTGAGCTCCCAGAGCCAACCCAACAAGTGCTGGACAGCATTGAACAAGCAACCCACCTTATAACTACCCACTGAGAACTGTATCTAAAAACACCTGGCCACTCTTCTCTAGGTAGAAACTAAATCTAGCTGATTTATTTTAAGTGAGAGTTACACAAGTCATCACCAAGTATGGATTTAAGCTTTAAGAATTAATTAAAGGAAAAAATTGCAAATGTACCCAAACTACAATCCAAAGGAAGCTTTGTCCTTGAACAATTGTAATTTAAGGATTGTCATTTGTGGGCCTGATAATGAAAAGGAGACTTTATCCAGCCCTTTCTCCAAATAATAAAAATTGATTTTTGACCAAGGCCAATCTATTGTTCCAATCATTAACTTCAGAGAATAAATCATTCTCTGATGCAGTAAAACTGGTTTCTGGGGGTTTGATGTTCCAGGAGACTGATGAAGCAGAACTGAAAGCCTCTTCCAGCTGGAAGCCACTCTGGGAAGGACAGAGCATCCTCCCTTTTTCTCATTGTTGGGCTTTCCATCAGGTATTTGAATTTCAGCTCAGCCTGGGTGTTTCCAAAAACAGTGCCACTTAAGCCTGTACTCCAAGGCAGCCTTGAGTGTCCAGTATATAGCTGACTCCAACAGCAGCTACCTCATGGGGCCTGGTTCGTGCATATCTGACCCCTAGAGTAGAGCAGGGGATAGTAGGGTGCCCCCAAGGCCAAGATCCATGGAGCTCATGCTGAACAACAAATTCAAGATGCCATAAATAAGCCACATTATTATCAATAAGTCAGAATTGTGAGACATTCAGGAAAAAGTACATTCTTCTTTCTCAGCTATGAGCACACAGTGTTGTTCTTTCATTTCTTATTCTAAATGAGAAAGGTGTCTCTTCCCAGTAGGGGGACAGAAGACTTTCAGGTATCAAATGATCAGCAAGTGACAGATGTAGTGCTGGAACCACTTAATCTGCCATCTCACTTGGTTGTCACAGTAATGGCATGAGGAGAACACTGTTGAACCTTTTGTACAGATTGAAAAAATGAGACTTAATGAGATATGGTGACTATCTTCAGATCACACACCTCTAAGTTTAGAGTCATAGTTCAAAGTCAGGCCTCTGAAACCCCAGCCTCTGCTCTTTCCACTAGCCTAAGTGGAATCCAGGAAGAAGGTATTTCCATCTGGAGACCAGAGTGGGAACAGGGAGGATATCCCAGGCACAGTGGGGTCAACCACAACAGGCCTCCTGGGGCCACTACCAAGTGCCAAGTTCTTGTCAAATAAATGATTAACTGGGTGGGGGCTTTATGAGACAAGGTCAGTGGGTACAAACACACACACAATGTAAGGAGGCACATTGTGGCAGCTGCCAAAGGGGAATTGGCTGAATAGTCCTATATTAGCACTATACCCTGCATAGCCCCAGCCATACTTCCATGTGACCCTGGGGTTGGCCAACATGTCTCTCTGACTCTCTGGGCTATAGCATTAACATTCAGACAACCTCAAGTCTGAGCTCACTATAATTCCCATGTACTGCCCTCAGCCCCACAGAGTAAATGCTGGTGAGCCATGTGTGTGCAGAGCAACACACACACATGCACATGCAGACTTAGAATCACAGCAAGGTGACAGCCAAAATATTTAACCACCAGTATTACATAAGACAAATAATCAGAACAGACAATGGCCAGGAAATTAGGGAGTTACCTCCCCAATACATTCACTAGTTGAGCACAGTGGTGGGGCCACATCTGGTTGCTACTGTGCAGATCCTGAAGTTAAACTAAGCTGATGAGATTCTGTCTCTGAATATTCAAATTTAAGAGAACAAGAATCTGGCTTCTTAATGGAGAATAAGTAACCTGGAAAAATGGATGACTGATATTTGACACTCTATGAGACAAAAAGCAAATAAAAACCAACTGCAGAGAGAGAATAAAGCTGACAGGTAGAAGGAGAGGCTCTTCTCATTGGTTTTCAGCTCCTTGTTCCTGTCTCTTCCTAAGCCCAGCTGCATTTCTGCCCTTAAAGTCCTTGAAACAATACTTGATCCTTATTTTAAAGCAAGAATTTTCCCTTTGCTTATATATTAGGGTAAAAAATTATGCCCTACAGAGAGGATCCAAGATGACAATAGATTAGGTGGAAGCTACACTAACCTCCTTCCAGGACTGACCTGGAATTACAGCTAAGTTATAGAAAAATTATTCTGAATAACCAAACTGAAAACTATTTTGACAGAAGCCTTATAATGAAGGACTTACTGAAGAAACTACATCACCACAACAAGACTGGTAGGGAATGCAAAGGCACAAGAGGGCTGGGTGGGCTTTCACAGGTGGCAGCTGGAGTTCCAGAGGAATATATCAATGGCCAGGCTGTTGGTCCTGAGAAATGTGAGGTCTAAACTCCAATCTTCGTTCTGCAGCCTAGACCAGAAGAACTGGAAAAGAAACACCAATAACATTTGGCTTGGAAAAGCAGCAGGAAGTCTGTCTGCCAGGAAGAGATGGTTAGAGATGCAGAGATTCTCTTAAAGGGCCAACACACAAAATTTCACTTGGAACCACTTATCCTGGGCTCCAGGAGAGGGAGTCTAGAGTGGACCAGAGATGTTTTAGGAGACTCTAAGGTTGGTGGCTCTGGGGAGAGAGCTGAAAGGTCAACCATCAGGAACCCTGTTCTCAGTCATTCCCCATACTGCAGAAGCCATCTTTCTTGGAGCAGTACTCCCCTCCATACAGCATCAGACTTGGGGTAAGCAATAGCCCCACCCACAGAAATCCCTCTCACCCAACCCTGTGAAGCTTTGCCTAAACTACTGAGGAGTACACCCAGAGGCCCTTTCACTGATTAACCTAACAGAAAGCCTGCAGGTGAAGGCAGGTATCTGGAAGGTTTGAGACTTCAGCTGACTCTCCTCCAAGCTCAGTGCTGGTAAAAGCCTTGCTGCACAGCTTTGTTCTTTCTATACACACCCAGGCCCAACAGAGGGAACCACAAGCTGTGGATCACTGATAGCTTCAAACTGGCTGCCCAAGTCTAGTCACAGGCAGCATCTGACATAGGTCTGCACCAAAGTCTCTTCAGGTCTACTTAATACATAGAAACTAACACATAGAGACAGCCAAAGTAGGAAGACAAAGAAACAGGCCCCAAATAAAAGAACAAGAGAATTCTCTAGAAGAATAAATAAATAAAATGAAGGCAAGCAATTTATCACATATAGAGTTTAGCGTAATGATTATAAGGATGCTCAACAGCATGAAAAAAGACATAAAACAATAAAAGAGGACCAGTAAGAAATAAAGGATACAACATATAAAAATAAATAATATACTACAAGGAATAGACAGCAGATTGTAGGAAGCAGAGGATCAAATCAGTGATTTGGAAGACAAGGTAGAAAAAACACCCAAGGAGAGTGACAAAAAGAAAAAAGAATTTTAAAAACTGAGGAGAGTTTAAGAAACCTTTAGGACAGTGTGAAGCATAACAATATCCTCATAATGGGAATACCAGAGGAGAAGAGCGTAAGCAAGGGATCAAGAACCTATATGAAGAAATAATGAGCAAAAACTTCCCTAGCCTGGTGGAGGAAAAAGACACACAAATCCAGGAAGCATAGCCTCTCAAACAAGATGGACCCAAAGAGGCCCACACCAAGACACAACATAATTAAAATGGCAAAGCTTAAAGACAAGGAGAGAATCTTAAAAGCTACAAGAGAAAAGCAGTTAGTTACCAAAAAAGGAGCTCTCATTAGGCTAGCATCTGTTTTCTCAACAGAAACATTTCAGGTCAGAAGAGAATGGCATGAGTATTCAAGGTGATAAAAGGAAGGGCCTACAACCAAAGCTATTTTTACCCAGCAAAGCTGTCATTTAAAATTGAAGGAGAAATAAAAGCTTTCCAGACAAGAAAAAGCTAAAGGAATGTAACCAGCATTGCAATGAATATTAAAGGTCTTGCTTTAAGAAAAAGAAAAAAAAAGAGAAAAATAGTTAAAAAATAAAATGGCATACAAACACACACACAGTGATTATATATAATCACTTTAGAAGTAAATGGCTTAAATGCTCCAATCAAAAGATGTAGGGTAGCCCTGGCTGGCATAGCTCAGTGGATTGAGCACGGGCTGGGAACCAAAGTGTCCCAGGTTCAATTCCCAGCCAGGGTACATTCCTGGGTTGCAGGCCATAACCCCCAGCAATCGCACATTGATGTTTCTCTCTCTCTCTCTATCTCTCTCCCTTCCCTCTCTAAAAATAAATATAAATAAATAAAATCTTTAAAAAATAAAAAGATGTAGGGTAGCTGAATGGATAGGAAAACAACACCCATATATATACTCTCTTCAAGAGATCCACTTCATATCTAAAGATATACACAGACTAAAAAGTAAGGGATGGGAAGAGATATTTCATGAAAATAGAAACATAAAAAGAGCTGGGGTACTAATACTTATATCTGACAAAATAGATTTTTAAACCAAAGCTATAGTAAGAGACAGAGAAGGACACTATATAATGATAAAGGAAATAATCCAGCAATAAAATATAATCTGAGTAAACATGTATGCACTCACAGTAGGAACACCTAAAATGTGAAGCAAATCTTGATGGACATAAATGGAGAGATCAACAGAAATATAGTCATATTAGGAGATTTTAACACCCCATTGACTTCAATGGATAGATCTTCCAGACAGAAAATCAACAAGGAGACAGTAGCTTTAAATAACACACTAGATTAAATGGATCTAATGGATATCTGCAGAGTATTTCACCCCAAAGCAACAGAATATACATTCTTTTCAAGTGCACATGTAACTTTTTCCAGTATAGACCAGATGTTAGGACAAAAAGCAAGTCTCAATAAATTTATGAAGATTGAAATCATGTTAAGCCTCTTCTCTAACCATAATGCTGTGAAACTAGAAAACAATTACAAAAGAAAACTGAAAAATACACCTAGATGTAGAAGCAAAATAACATGTTATTAAATAATGAATAGTTTAACAATGAGGTCAAGGGAGAAATCAGTGAAAAATACACTAAGACATGGGAAGCAAACTAACATGTTACTAAACAATGAATAAGTCAACAAGGAGATTAAGGAAGAAATTTTTATATGCAACTTAAAACAAATGAAAATGAGAACATAACAACTCAAAATATGTTGGACACAGGGAAAGCAATCACAAGGTGGGAAAGTCATAGAATTACAGGCCTGCCTTAAGAAACAACAAAAAGCTCAAATAAACAATTTAACTTTATACTTAAAAGAACTTGAAAAAGAACAACAAACAAAGCTCAAAGTGAGTGGAAGGAAGGAAACAATAAAGATCAGAGCAGAAATAAATGAAATAGAGTCTAAAAAAAATATGCAAAAGATCAATGAATCCAAGAGCTGGTACTTTGAAAAGATAAACAAGATTGACAAACCTTTAACAAAACTCAGCAAGAAAAAAAAAGAGAGAGGACCCAAATAAACAAAATCAGAAATAAAAGAGGAGGAATAACAACTGACCCCCAAGAGAAACAAAGGATTGTAAGAAATTATTATGAACAACTATGTACACACAACTTGAACAACCTAGATGAAACAGATAAACTTCTAGACACATACAATCTTCCAAAACTAAATTAGGAAGAATCACAGAATCTGAATAAACAGATAACACCTAGTGAAATTGAAGCAGTAATCAAAAGATACCTAAGAAACAAAAGCCCTGGCTGATGATTTCACAGATGAATTTTACCAAACATTCCAAGAAGAGCTCACACCTCTCCTTCTCAAACTATTTCAAATAAATTCAAGAAGAGGGAAGACTTCCAAGCTCATTTTACAAGACCAACATTATCCTAATTCCAACACCAGATAAAGACACTACAAAGAAAGAAAATTATAGGCCAATATCCACAATTAACATAGATGCCAAAATCCTCAACAAAATATTAGCAAACAAAATACAGAAATACATCAAAGAGATCATACACCACGATCAAGTGGGATTTACTACAGGGATACAAGGTAAGTACAATAGCAAATCAATAAATGTGATATACTACCTAAACAAAATGAAGGATAAAAACCAACATGAACATATCAATAGAGGCAGAAAAAGCATTTGATAAAATCCAGTACACATTTATCATAAAAACTCTCAGCAAAGTAGGAATAGAGGGAACACACATAAAAATAAAGGCCATATATGACAAACTCACTGCCAACATCAGACTCAGTGGGCAAAACTACCAGTGTTCCCCTTAAGATCAGGAAAAAGACAGGGATGTCCACTTTCCCTTCTCTTATTCCACATAGTACTGGAAATCCTAGCCATAGCAATCAAACAAAAATAAATAAATAAAAAGGCATCCAAATTGGAAAGGATACTTTCCAATGACATGATACTGTACATAGACATGATACTGCAGATGACATGATACTATACATACAGAATCCCAAAGATTCCACCAAGAAACTACTAAAACTGATAAATTAACTCAAAAAAGTAGCAGATACAAAATCAATTTCCAGAAATTAGTAGCATTTTTATATGCAATAATGAACTATCAGGAAGAGAAATTAAGAAAACAATCCCATTTACAATTACTTCAAAATGTACAAAAACATACAAAATAGGAATAAATCTAACCAATAATGTAAAAGAGCTCTACTCAGAAAATTTTAAGACACAGAAGAAAGAAACTGAAGAAGATACAAAAAAGTTGAAGCACATACCATGTTCTTGGATAAGAAGAATTAACATCATTAAAATGTCCATATGACCCAAAGCAATCTATAGATTCAATGCAATTCCTATCACAATGCCAATGATGTATTTAAAGAACTAGAACAAATATTTTAAAACTTTATATGGAACCACAAAAGATCCCAAATGGCAACAGTGATCTTGAGGAATAAGAACAAAGTTGAAGGAATCATGCTACCTAATATGAAATTATACTATAAGGCTATAGTAATCAAAACAGCATGATACTGGCAGAAAAACAGACACACAAATCAATGGAAGAGAATAGACAGACCAGAAACAAACCTATGCCTTTATAGTTAATTAATATTTGACAGAGGAGGCAAGAACATACAATGGACTAAAGATAATTTATTCAGCGAATGGCATTGGGAAAGTTGAACAGATATGTGTAGAAACACGACATGAGACCACTTTCTTACTCCACATACAGGAATAAATTCAAAATGGATTAAAGACTTAAATGTTAGATCTGAAACCATAAAAATACTAAGAGAAAACAAAGGCAGTAAAATCTCAGACATTGCTGGTAGCAATATTTTTTCTGATATATCTCCTCAGACAAGGGAAACAAAAGAAATAAGCAAATGGGACTTATCAAACTAAAAAGCTTTGCATAGCAAAGGAAACCATCAACAAAATAAAAAGACAACCCACAGAATGGAAGAACATATTCGACGATACATCTGATAAGGAGTTAATATCCAAAATTTATAAAGAACACATAAAACTCAACACCCCAAAAACCTCAACAACAAAATAACAAACAATCCAGTTTTAAAATGGGAAAAGACCTGAATAAACATTTCTCCAGAGAGGACATACAGATGGCCAATCGACATATGAAAAGATGTTCAATGCTACTATTCCTCAGAGAAATGCAAATTAAAATCCCAATGAATATCACCTCACACAAGTCAGAATGGACATCAACAATAAATCAACAAACAACAAGTACCTGTGAGAATGTGGAGAAAGGAAAGCCCTTTTGCACTGCTGACAGGAATGCAGATTTTGTAGCCACTGTGGAATGCAGTATGGAATTACCTCAAAAAATTAAAAATGAAATTGCCTTTTGACTCAGCAATTCTACTTCTGAGAGTTTATCCTAAAAAATCCAAAACACTAATTAAAAGAATATAAGCACCCCTATGTTCATTGTAGCATTATGTACAATAGCCCAAGTGTCCATTAGTAAGTGAGTGGATAAAACAACAATGGTACATTTACACAAAGGAATACTATTCAGCCATAAAAAGAAGAAAACTTTACCCTTTGCAACAGCATGATGAACCAGAAGAACATTATGCTGAGTGAAATGCGCCATTTAGAGAAAGACAAGTGCCAAATTACTTCACTCATATGTGGAATCTAACGAACAAACTGAACTAACAAGCAAAATAAAGACAGACTCATAGACAATAGCACAACAGTTCTGAGGGAGGGCCATTAGGCGGTGGAGGGATTGAGCAAAAAAGAAAAATGACTCATGAACATGGACAACAGTGTGGTGACTGCAAGAGGAAAGAGGGTGGGTGGAGATGGAAGAAGATATAAGGGGAATAAATAGGAATTTAAAAATACAATACAAATAAAACCATAATGAAAAATTATGCCCTACCACTCAAATTTGAAAGCAAAATCACATTCTTATTTTTCACCTCTACCTTATTGTCTTTCAACTCTCCTTTCCTTCTAATGAAGTTGCTCCCTTTGGGTCCCCATAGCTGCACAGGTTTGGGCTGGGGTGAAGGGTTATACTTGCCAATCATAGCTAAGTCAATTTCTACTGAGATAAAACAGTCTTTTTCAGGTTAAATTTTATAAGTGAATATTTTTTCTTTTTCTTTTTTTTTTATTTTAATCATTGTTCAAATACAGTTTTCTCCTTTTTACTCCCAATCCAGTCCCCCCTCCCAGCCCTCCCCACTTCCCTCCCATTAGCACCCTCCTCTTAGTTTATGACCATGTGTCCTTTAAGTTTGTTCCTGTGAACCCTTCCCACTGTCCCCTGAAATTCCCTCTACTCTCTTCTGTGGGCACTGTCAGCCTGGCCTCTATTTCAGTGTCTTTGGTTATATTTTGCTTGTTTCTTTGTTTTGTTATTTAGGTTCCTGTTAAAGGTGAGATCATATGGTATTTGTCTTTCACTGCCTGGCTTGTTTCGCTTAGCATAATGTTTTAGAGCTCCATCCACGCTGTTGCAAAGGGTAGGAGCTCCTTCTTTCTTTCTGCTGCATAGAATTCCATTGTGTAAATGTACCATAGTTTTTTTTTAAAGATTTTATTTACTTTATTTTTAGAGTTGGAAGAGGGAGACAGAGAGAGACATCAATGTGTGGTTGCTGGGGGTTATGGCCTGCAACCCAGGCATGTGCCCTGACTGGGAATCGAACCTGCGATGACTGGTACTCAGCCCGCACTCAATCCACTGAGCTACGCCAGCCAGGGCTAAATGTACCATAGTTTTTTGATCCATTCATTTACTGATGGGCATCTTGGTTGCTTCCAGCATCTAGCTATTGTAAATTGTGCTGCTATGAACATTGAGATGCATAGGTTCTTCTGAATTGGTGTTTTAGTATTCTTAGGATAGAGTCCCAGCAGTGGGATTGCAGGGTCAAAAGGCAGATCCATTTTTAGTTTTCTGAGGAAGTTCCATAGTGCTTTCCATAGTGGTTGTACCAGTCTGCAGTCCCACCAGCAGTGCACTAGGAACCCCTTTTCTCCACAACCTCTCCAACACTTGTTGTTTGTTGCTTTGTTTATCATGGCCATTCTGACTGGTGTGAAGTGGTATCTCATTGTGGTTTTAATTTGCATCTCTCAGCTAGCGATGATGAACATCGTTTCATGTGTCTTTGGATTTTCTGTATGTCTTCCTTGGAGAAGTGTCTGTTCAAGTCCTTTGCCCACTTTTTAATTGGATTCCTTGTCTTCTTAGAGTACAGTCTTGTAAGTTCTTTATATATTTTGGAGATTAAACCCTTGTCTGAGGTATCATTGGCAAATATGTTTTCTGATACAGTTGGTTCTCTTTTAATTTTGATACTGTTTTCTTTGGCTGTGCAGAAGCTTTTAATTTTGATGAGGTCCCATTTGTTTATTCTTTCCTTTATGTCCCTTGCTCTAGGGGACAAGTCAGTAAAAAAGTTTCTTCGTGAAATATCTGAGATTTTCCTACCTACGTTCTCCTCTAGGACTTTAATGGTGTCATGGTTTATATTTAAGTCTTTTATCCACCTTGAATTTATTTTTGTATATGGTGTAAGTTGGTGTTTAAGTTTCATTTTTTTGCACGTGGCTGTCCAGATCTCCCAACACCATTTGTTGAAGAGGCTATTTTTACTCCATTTTATGTTGCTGCATCCTTTGCCAAATATTAATTGACCATAGAGACTTGGGCTTATTTCTGGGCTCTCTGTTCTGTTCCATTGGTCTATGTGCCTGTTTTTATGCCAGTACCAGGCAGTTTTGATTACAGTGGCCTTGTAGTATAGTTTAGTGTCGGGTATTGTGATCCCTTCTACTTTACTCTTCTTCCTCAAAATTGCAGCAGCTATTTGGGGTCGTTTATAATTCCATATAAATTTTTGAAGTGTTTGTTCTATGTCTGTGAAATATGCCATTGGTGCTTTAATAGGAATTGCATTGAATGTGTAAATTGCTTTGGGTAGTATGGACATTTTGAAGATATTAATTCTTCAAATCCATGAACACGGTATATGTTTCCATTTGTTTGTGTCTTCCTTGATTTCTTTCCTGATTGTTATATAGTTTTCTGAATACAGGTCTTTTACCTCTTTGGTTAGGTTTATTCCTAGATATCTTATTTTTCTTTTTGCTATTTCAAATGGAATTATTTTTCCTTGATCTCTGTTTCTGCTGTTTCATTGTTGGTGTACAGAAATGCCTTTGATTTCTGGATATTGACTTTGTATCCTGCTGTTTTGCCAAATTCATTTATTAGGTCAAGCAGTTTTTTGGTGGAGTCTATAGAATGTTCTATGTATACTATCATGTCATCTACAAACAGTGACAGTTTTGTTTCCTCCTTTCCAATTTGGATGCCTTTTATTTCTTTTTCTTGCTGATTGCTGTGGCTACAACTTCCAGTACTATATTGAATAGAAGAGGTGAAAGTGGACAGCCTTGTCTTGTTCCTCATCTTAGTGGAAAAGATTTTAATTTTTGCCCATTGAGTATGATGTTGGCTGTATGTCTCTCTTATATGGCCTTTATTATGTTGAGGAATGCTCCCTCTATTCCCACTTTGCCGAGTATTTTTATCATAAATGGGTGCTGTTCCTTATAAAATGCTTTTTCTGCATGTATTGATATGATCATGTGGTTTTTGTCTTTGCTTTTGTTTATGTGATGTCTTACATTTACTGACTTGTGAATATTGAACCATCCTTGCATCCCTGGAATGAATCCCACTTGGTCATGGTGTATGATCTTTTTAATGTATTGTTGGATGCGATTTGCTAGTATTTTGTTGAGGATTTTAGCGTCAATGTTCATCAGTGATATTGGCCTGAAGTTTTGTTTCTTTGTTGTGTCTTTATTTGGTTTTGGAATTAGGATGATGTTGGCCTCATAAAAAGAGTTTGGGAGAATCCCAATTTTGGATTTGTTGGAATACTCTGTGAAGGATAGGGGTTAGCTCTTCTTTAAATGCTTTGTAGAATTCTCCTGTGAAAACATCTGGTCCCGGGCTTTTGTGTGTTGGGAGTTTTTTGATTACTGCTTCAATTTCTTTTGTTGTTATTGGTCTATTCTGGCTTTCTGCTTCTTTTTCATTGAGTTTTGGAAGATTATATTTTTCTAGAAATTTCTCCATTTCATCTAGGTTTTCAAATTTTTTTGCATACACTTCTTTGTAGTAATTTCTTACAATCCTTTGTATTTCTGTGGTATCTGTTGTAATCTCTCTTCTTTCATTTCTGATTGTGTTTAATTGGGTCTTCTCTCTTTTTTTCTTGATGAGCCTGCTTAAAGTCTTGTTGATTTTGTTTATCTTTTCCAAGAACCAGCTCTTGGATTCATTGATCTTTAGAATTGTGCTTTTAGTCTCTCTGTCATTTAATTCTGCTCTGATCTTGGTTTTTCCTTCCTTCTGCTTGCTCTGGGCTGTCTTTGTTGTTGTTCCTCAAGTTCTTGTAGACGTAGGGTTAGGTTGTTTGTTTGAAATGTTTCTAACTTTTTTATGTGGGCCTATATCACTATGAACTTCCCTCTCAGGACTGCCTTGGCTGTTTCCCATAAGTTTTGGGTTGTTGTGAGTTCGTTTTCATTTGTTTCTAGAAACCTTTTGATTTCTTCCCTAATATCATTCTTGACCCATTTCTTGTTTAATAGCATGCTATTTAATCTCCGTGATTTTGAGTGTTTTGGGTTTTTTTCCTTGGGGTTGGTTTCTAGCTTCAGTCCCTTGTGGTCTGAGAAAATGCTTGGTATGATTTCAGTTTTCTTGAAATTCTTAAGGCTTGTTGTGTGTCCTATCATGTGGTCTATCTTTGAAAATGTTCCGTGTATATTTGAAAAGAATGTGTATTTAGCTTCTTTTGGATGGAGGGCTCTGTATATATCAGTAAAGCCCATTTCATCAAGGATATTGTTCAATGCCACAATATCTTTGTTGATATTTTGTTTGGAAAATCTGTCCATTTTTGATAGTGGGGTGTTAAAATCTCCCATTATAATTGTGTTGCTGTCCATATCTTTCTTGAAGTCCTCTAAGATTTTCTTTATGTATTTGGGTGATGCTATGTTGGGTGCATATATATTTACAATATTTATGTCTTCTTGATGGATTCTTCCCTTGAGTATTATGAAGTGACCTTCTGGGTCTCTCATTATGGCCCTTTTTTGGAAGTCTATTTTGTCTGATATGAGTATTGCTACCCCGGCTTTTTTTTTCCTGTCCATTTGCATGGAAGATATGTTTCTAGCCTTTTACTTTCAGCCTGTGTAGGTCTTTTATCCTGAGGTGGGTCTCTTGTAGACAGCAGATATGTGGGTCATTTTTTCTTATCCATTCAGCTAATCTATGTCTTTTGATTGGAGCATTTAATCCATTTACATTTAAGATTATTATTGATAGGTACTTAGTCATTGTCTTTTATGTATGTGTGTTCCTCTCTCTCTCTCTCTGTTTTCCCTCCCTTCCTTAAAGCAGTCCTTTTAGAATCTCTTGTAGAGCTGGTTTGGTCGAGATGTATTCTTTTAGAGTTCTTTTGTCTGGGAAGCTTCTTATTTGGCCTTCTATCTTGATCAAGAGCCTTGCTGGATATAGTAGCCTTGGTTGCAGACCTCTGGTTCTCATTACCTGGAGTATTTCTTGCCATTCTCTTCTGGCTTGAAGTGTTTCCATTGAGAAGTCAGCTGTTAGCCTTATTGGGGCTCCCTTGTATGTTACTTCCTGTTTCTCCCTTGCTGCCTTTAAGATTCTCTCTTTGTCTTGAAATTTTGCCATTTTAATTATGATGTGTCTTGAGGTGGGCCTCTTTGGGTTCCTCTTGATTGGGACTCTCTGTGTTTCCTGGATTTGTGTGACTTTTTGTCTCATCAAATTAGGGAAGTTCTGCTTCATTACTTGTTCAACTAGGTTTTCGATCCCTTGCTCTTCTTCTTCTCCTTCTGGTATCCCTATTATACGGATATTATTACGTTTCATATTGTCTTGCATTTCTCTTAACCCCTCTTCATTCTTTCTGAGTGTCTTTTCCTTTTCTTGCTCTTTCTGGATGTTGTTTTCTACTTTGTCTTCCAGCTCACTAATCCGATCTTCTGCTTCATCGATCCTGCTTTTCATTCCTTCTACTGTGTTCTTCAGTTCAGAAATTGTATTCTTTATTTCCTCTTGACGTTTGTTGAGAGTTTCTATTTCCTTTGTCATGTTTACATAGTTTGCAGTGAGATTGATGTAGTTTCCCTCTAATTTCTGAAAGCTCAATGTGAGTTCATTGAACTTCCTGGTAATCATTGTTTTGAACTCACTATCTGATAGTTGAGTTGCCTCTATTTCATTTAGCATTTTTCCCGAGGCTTCCTCATTTCCCTTCAATTGGGGGTTGTTTCTTTCTTTTCTCATTGTTCATGGGTTTCTTCTTTTTTCTTCTTGTTTGTTAATTTCATCTGTTCTGATTCCCTGTAATTATGGTGTGAACTTCTGTGGTAGAATATTTGTGAGATTCAGTGGTGCAATCTCCTTTGTGTATCCTGGTGTTCACAGCTTCCCCCTACTCTTTTTTGTGATCAGTTGGAGCAGTAAGGCAAAATGGTTTAAAACAGCAAGACAGTATACTATGATATTTACTTTAGCAGCCAGTAGAGAAGAGATGGGTTATCCTTTGGCTCCTTATAGTGTTAACCGTGATCCTCCACCCCACTATCCATGTTTTAGAAAGGATGGAAAGAAGGTAAGACTCTTATTGGGGACGAGAGGATTGTTAGTTGGATCTAGAAAGCTGTGAGGCTGTGGGAGGTCAGATTCTAAGGTAGGGTTGGACTAAAGATTAGTATATAGGAGTAGTGAGTAAAAGAATAGAGACAACCCCCACAATAGTATAGTTCAGAAAATTGCAAAGTGGGCTGAGATCAGGTAGGGGTATTGAGAAGCATTTACAATTGTATAGACTAGGTCTTACTAGCAGTAATAGTAAAGTGACAGTCTTGTGGCAGAATCGATGAGGTCTAGATAACAAGAATAAAGAGTATAGAACCTTGAGAGGTGTATTAATGGAACACAGATGAAGGATAGTTACTTATCAACACACTGTGACTGAGATACCAGGGGGAACCTATCAAATGACAGTATAACCAGCCAAGCAAAGAAGATTATACAGAAAGGAAAAGAATACCAAAATATTATTAAAATAAAAAATGTCACAAAAGTGAGAAAAAGATAATACAAATTTACAGTAACTTGCAAGATTAAAAAAAAGGAAAGAAGCAGAAGATGTAGTGCAGGAGAGATAAATTTGGAGTGGAAAGAATAATATTAGGATGAATGGAAGAGGAACATAAGGGATTGCGAGATAAAAATAATAAGAATTGAAAAATAAAATGTCACATAAAACACAAGATAAAATCAATCAACCAACCACAGCCACAAAAACCAAACAAAACCAAACCAAACCAAACAAAAAAAAACAAAAAACAAAAAACCTTTTGTTGGTTTCTAACTGGCCAGACCAGTTTTTCTGATCTTGCTGGCTTCAGCAGGCTGAGGGACCTTTGAAATGCTTCTCTCTCTCCCAGCCATATCTCAGCAAGTCTGTCAGGTACCCTGGGTGCTCCCAAGCACACTGGCTCTCTGGATCTCACTTCCACGTTCTTCCGGACTCCGGGGTCCTGCAGAGTTCCTGCTCTATGATCTCAGGAGGCACCACGACGTTTTGGGATTCACTGCATCCTCCCTGGGAATCGTAAAAGGGCACGCCCCTCCCCCAAACTTTTGAGATTCGGGGTCTAGGATCGCCCTAAGCGCCTCACCTCGACCCTTCCAGGTTCACAGCGAGCGTGAGACAGGCTCCCTGATGGTGTGCCAGCCAAGCCCTTTCCAGCTCCGTGTTCCCCGCCAAACCACACTCTGACCAGGTGTTGGCACCTTTCCCGGCTCCCCCGGTCAGGCTGGCTGGAAATTTCTGAGCCACTACTGTAGGAACGCACCAAGCACCACATCCCTCCCGGGATCAAGGCATGAAATTCAGGCCTCCCTATGGGGCACCAGCCTAGCGCAGCCCGGCTCTGTGCTCTCCACCGATCTGCACTTCTACCGGGCTAGTGGTGTGGGTGCTCTTCCAGGCTGCCCCTGGTCCTGTCGGCTAGAGGCCCTCACTTCTCCCAGGTCTCTGGGCGGGTGTTCATAGTCCCTGGGCGATTTTTTCCCAGTCCAACTGGCCAATCTGTTCCTTCTAGCAACACGTTGTCCCCTGGAGTTGCTCACCCCCCATAATCGGGGGAGGGAGCAGTGACTCCCCTCTCCCGGGGGCCCCAAGGCAGACCTGGGAGCACGGGGCCTGGAGACTGCACACCCCTAGTCCCCACGCTGATCCCTGGGCCCCTTTTGTCCTGAAGCAGTCTCCTTACCATCTGGTTTTTTCGTGATCACAATAATTTTTGATGTCCTGCTTTCAAAAGTATTTTGGTAACCTAGTCCACTTGCTCTGTTTCTCCACCAATCCGCGAGTTTCCCTCCTCTTCACAGAAGCTGAGAAAAACACTGCCTAGAGTAAAGCTGCCATCTTCCGTCTCTATAAGTGAATATTTAATCTTGCAGGTTACCTCCTCCCCTTTCTGCTAGTAAAGCTCTCCTGAGTTGATCCATAGTGGAGAACTCACATGAGCACCTGTCCTCCAGGTCCTCATTAGCTTCTGTAGGAAGTGAAGTGGCCTGCCCTGCCCCTTGACTTCCTCAGCTAATACAATTTTTGGTTCCATGAGCCTTTTCCTTCTAGGCTATATTCTGTGTCTCCCCAACTTGGGGGGGCAGACCCTCAGTGGCCTCCCACACACCTGCCCAGGCTATGGGAATCCAAGATCTTTCCCTGCCTAAGCATCCTGTACTGCCATTTTGTCACTTTGCCACAGCCAGCCAGGTGGGCCTCAGGTCCCCTGGTTCCAGAGCTTTAACTGTACTAGAGATACAAGCCCCTATACTGTTGACTTCCCACAACAGGCCTGAGTTCCTCTCTGCTCAACACCACCACCCATCAGGCCAAGGAGAGGTGGCACTGAGCCCCCTCAGGGGCGCAGTAGGATTTCCCAAAACTTCCCCATCTTCACAATGTCTTATCCTCCTGGCACACTTGGTGAGGGTCCTTGTCCCAGGAACCTATGATTCCTACTCCCTGGACCTCTGAGTCTCAAGGTCTAGCTTTAGAGTCAGATTTGATAGCAAAGAGAAAAAAAATCTTTATCCCAAGGGAAGTGGCCAGAGGAGGCATTTAAAATGATCACCAGACCCCTCTTTTTATTTAAATGGGTATGAGTCACTGTCTTTTACTTATAATGATTTTTAATGAGCACAGGACTGAACAAGAAGTTCCTGTTTGGCTTTTTCCAATGACAGTTGCTAGGCACCTCAACCCTACTTCTGAAGGCACCAGAATTAGGGGTGAGAGATTTAAGTTTTGATTCCATCTGTTCAGTACTCCTTGGGGCAGAGGGGTCCCTGTGAGCAAAAAGGAGGGACTCTGGGCTAGCCTGCTATGCATGCCCCTTTCTCAGGTAAGTAGGAAAGTCAGGAGACCTGGCCCTTTAGGGGTGGCTGAACTCCAACACATGGGCTTCTTTCCACTTCCTCCACCCTGTTCCCTGCAAAGAAGGATTCTATCTCATTCTCAGATGCTGGATAAGGGCTAGCCATCCTTCCCACATGCCCAGTCTTCCCCATCCAGGTTTAACCTTGTTCCTCGGGAGCCAAGCCTCTCACCATAGTGCCCACTTCCTGCTCCCCATGGAGCAGACCCCATGGAAACCCTCATTTTCACAGGTCCCTTGGAGATCACAGCCCTACACACCTATCTCTGAACCCTCACACCAGGGCCAGGATCATGATGTGGCCAGGACAGGACTCTACTACCCACTACTAGGACCAGCTCTTTGAATAGTGTTATTAGAAAACTCACCCCTTGCCTCCTGGGTCAGGACTCCATCCTTCTGCCACTTAAGGCTTACTGGCCAGGTCTCCTCCCCACCCCAAACTCCAGGGCCTCCCATGGCCATGCCATCCCAGGACACTGAGGCCCCAGCAAGGCACACATTGTCTGGATGCAAAGCTCCTGAGTTCCTTAGGTCCACCATGAGATCTAGAAGGACACCATCAAAAGCTGCTGGCCTCCTCCCAGAAAGTCATTCTGGCCTTTGCCATATGTGGCTGAGGCACAGCAGGAAGGCCTAGAACTTCCAACAGGGTCCTGAGGACCCCTCAGCCCCTGTCTCCCCCTACAACAGCTCTGCTTTTCCTTTTGTGGCTTCACTGTGGCTAGCTAGGTTGAATCCACTTCTGCAAATACCTGAGGTTTCCCCTGGGGGACGAGGGAGAGGGGAACACCCATAAGCAGGGGTGAAGAACAAAGGACAGCAGCAGCCAGTGCATTTACTGGTTTGGTGTTGCAGGGAGGAGCAGGAGGAACACTGGGCTCCTGCACATTTGATCCCCAGAGGCACGTCTCCAGCTGACTTCCATGCACATGCATCTCTGCTTGGAACTGAGTGTTTTTGATTGGATTAAATATCTGCACTCCAAAATAAAGTACCATTTATAAAGCTATCTTTAATAATTTCATACTATAACCTTCAAAATTTAATAAGCCCTTTAGAGATAATTAATGAAAATGTGACCTAACTTAAAAAGTAAAATGTAGTGGTGTAATGTCATTAGGTATTACAAGGCTGTTATTTCCAGGTGTTCTGACCCTCTACCCTTTGCCCACCTTTCTGGGAACCTTGGCTTTTTCCCAGCACTGCCCAGGGAAGACAAGGGTGGTGAAGTTGGGGGAAAAGGGAGTGGAGAAGAGAGAGAAGATTCAGACCAGAACAAAAATTAAGTTCATACCTTTGTGCTCAATTCCAAGAGCTGGGTACTTCAACAGGAATTGGTTTTCCTTTGAATTTCAAAGAATGTGCTTGACTTTGATGATCAGTAACCAGAGCTCTAAAAAGGCAGCATGGCGTTAAAGTCCAAGTGCAGAAGGTGAGTGTGAAAAAGGATCCAGGATAGAACTAAGAAACATTTCCCTGCTTAGTCAGGGCTGAAAGCCATCAACAGGATTTGGAAGTGGTGAGACTAAGGATGGGATACCTGTGTCCCTTCAAAGGAACTGAGAACAGAGTTATATTGAAGGGGAACCTGAAAGCAGAGGGCAGAATGCTGCCTCACTTCCTGCCTTAATTCTGGAATATGTTCACCTAGATACTTTATAGCACTATGGGAGCCCCAGAGCATAAGTAGAGCTGGCGAAACAGCATGTTCAGGAAACATATTCAGGATTCTTGGTTTCAAACAAAGAAGCCAATACGAGCTAAATAATCAGAAAAGGCATTTGTTGGCAGGGTATCAGTGGCATGCAGACCTCAGTTGAGAAGTCAGCCAGGAGATCTCTGGCCTTTGTTCTCTGCTCTTGCTAATGCCACAGCAAAGTGTCTGCAACTGCTGACGTCATCATCTGTGCTGACTGCATGAAGCTGGCCCATCTTCTTCTGCAGATGAGGCCATCATTCTTGCACTGTTAACCCTCTGAGACTCAGCCATGCCCAGCCGCATCCCCAATCCACTCCTCATTCATAGGCAGGACTGTAATGACCCTGTAGTGATTTCTGACAAGTACACCATTTCAGAATCCCCAGCCACCATCTGCGTCCTTCACCCAAAGGTACAAAAATTGTGGATTTTTTCCAAGGCTTGTCAGGAGCTGAGAGAAACTGGTGTGGGTGAGCAGAGGCTAACTTAGGCCATCTCTGCCTCCAGAAAACATTTCTCATTTGGCTACCCAGAATCTAAATATCTTTGCTATTTGGGGAAATCCCTAAATAGAGGGCAGCAGTTCTACCTAGAAGTCATGGGGTAGAGGAAAGTGGGGTAAGTACTTCCTTTTCCCACCTGCTGGCTCATAGGGTGGGCATGTGGCCCAAGTGTGGCCAATAGGACCTCCCACTAAAAAATAACACAGGAGCTGAAGGTCAGGTAGCTGGGTTCCATGGTGGACAAGGTGGAGGAAGCCCAGTCATATGGCTGCAATGCCCAAACGCAAGTTGAGGCAGGCTCAGCTGTCAGCTTGTTACCCAACAAAAGTTGGAGTTCAGCTGCCTTCTGCCACTGATAGACAAATTCCAGAGGCAGAGGCTGGTGAGAAAGAAAAGAGGTCTTTATTCAAATGCTGTACAATGTGGAAGAATGGTAGATTCTTGTCTCAAAAGCCCATCCTGTCTGAAAATCCAGAGGTAAATCCAGCCACTCTCAGCCAAACCAAAACCAAAGGCATCATACAGAGTTCCTTCTCCCACTTCAAACACCATCCTTTGGGAACTGCAGGCAGCTGCTGAGTGGTCATCCAGGTGGTTTAGCTTGTTCCTGGTTGCTGTCCAGCTTCAGATTCCTTCCTCAGAACCCGTGTATGGGGCCAGCCCCACTACTGGCCACATGGCTTCCAACACCAGAAAGTCCCAAAAATGCACTAACCAGTATGTTCACAAGGTGGGCAAGAGAGCATCCCTTTCTTTCCTTGGGTTTATATTAGTTTCTCATGGGCCAGGCCAGGTGCTTTATCAGCCCAAACTTCTGCACACTCTGGGAGGGTCCATACCCCCAACCAACCCCTTCTTTCTTCAGGCTAGACTGACAGCTTTCTTTGATACAGCACTTCCCCCTGCTGCTATCTTGACCTCTATAGTTCATGTGCTTGCCTTCCCCTGGTCCCACTCCCAGTCAGGTCCCAGAACAGGGTAAGAGGACTTTCCCCTTCATCCAATTGTCTCACTAGCCTTGTATGTGCTCAGTGTAATGCCTCATCTTGTTGCCATCTTGCCCATAGGTGGGGGATCTGTCACCAGGCTACAGTATCAAGCTGTCCAGATGCACAAAAAGACAGCTCCATGCTGGCATCCTGCTGCATCCTGCCTCTGAGTACTTGCCTGAGCCCCATCTGCAGCCTTTCTCCAAACCCAGGGCAACACAGAAACACATGCTGAGAATTTATTTTAACTCAAAGGTGAGGGAAGAAGGAGGAGAAGTTTCAGTAAGTTATGAATTTGGCATAATATTTAACCAAATCTATGATGTCTTAAACCAGAAGAAACTGCATTACCAACATTAAAGTTGGTTGGGAGTTAGTGAGGGAGGGTAGTCCTGCTTTCAAATAAAATGAGGACTCCTGAGCATGTTCAGTTCAGTGATCCCCCACCCCCCAAAAATGAGATTGCTTGATGTCTGGTATAGATAATGGAAATAAAATCAAAATGTAGAGTGCCTCCAAGCAGTCATTGCATATCTGGGTAGTTTGGACATCTGCCAGCAGGTCCAGGGAAACAGGAACTCAGCAATGGCTGGAGACTGGCCACAGGACTGAGATCATCTCCTTGGAATAGAACAGATCTCTTATAGTATTTCTAATTGGGACAGGCTTCTCTGGAAGCTAGAAGAAGCTGGCCCTAGCAGCTTTTCTCAGAAACATCTTGGGGAATGGGACCAGAACATTACCTTTTCATTTTCTTGAGCTTTTTTATCTTTTCCAACATCATGGGGGCTTCCCTGCATGTTGACCCCAGGATTGTACTGTCTTCCTTGGCCTTGCATCCTTGCTCCCTGTGCCCTTGGATTACCTCTTTGGTCCTATGCACCACACCCTGCTATATTCACTCTAGACTCAGACACCAGCACCTGCCCTGACCCATGGGTCCAGCCTACCTGGAGAAGTGGTCAGACCAGTGGACCCCATCTCAGGAGTGAGAAAGCAAAGAAATGGGGCTCATACCAGGCCATCCTGGAGCTTCAGTATAGCCAAAATGGGTATCGTGGACTCAGGAAAGAATCTGGGTACTGGAATTGGGAGAAAAGGGAACCCAATGGCCTCCCAGGAGTCCTCACCAAATTTCCACTTACCAGCAGACAGGAAAAATGGACGTGGCCTGTGAACTTGATACTGTTCTAGTGGAGAGGTTCAGCTGAAAGTGTGGCTCAGGAAGGACAGCTGGACTGTCTAGTTAGAATTCAGGAGTCAAGATGATCTCAGTAGCTCTTAAGCGATATTCCCAAATGCCCAGATAGCAAGCACATGTCTGGGGATGTACAGAGAGAGCAAGACAGCAGTGCTCTCTCTACACTCACAGCCATCCTAACAGGGCCCCTTCCCCACTCCTGGGCAGTCACTGGCAGCTGAAGGTGACAATAAAAGTACAATCCCTCCAACTTTCCCATCCCTACTCACCCATCATAAAGGGGTACACTTGAGTGACATTCTTCTCATTGCCTGAGAATTAGTGATTAGGGTCCCCACCAAAACATCTCCTATATTCCAAGATGAGATTTAGATCAGGTTTGAGCTTGAAAGTATAAATTTGGGGACTTCCAGACTAGATGGAGGCATAGGTGGATACACTGTACCTCCACACACAACCAAGATAGGGACAACAACAATTTAGAAACAGAATAACATCCAGAAATCACAGAAAATTGGTCTAAATGGAAGTCAGACAACCAAGAAGTTGAATTAGACCCATGCATCCAGACTGGTGCGACCAGCCCCCCCCCCCCCCCCGCCAAGAAAAAAAAGAGAGAGAGAGAGAGAGATGGCTCAAACAGAAGAACAAATCAAAGCCCCAGAATCCATCTTTTTAAGTGACCAAGAGATAGCTAACTTATCAGATGCACAGTTCAAAACACTGGTGATCAGGATGCTCACAGAATTGGTTGATTTTGGTTGCAAATTAGATGAACAAATGCAGGCTACAATAAGAGAAATGAAGGAAAATGCACAGGGAACCAATAGCGATGGGAAGGAAACTGGGACTCAAAGCAATAGAGTAGACCAGAAGGAAGAAAGAAACAACCAAACAGGAAAGAATGGAGAAATAAGAATTAAAAAAAAAAAACAAGGAGAAGTTTAGGAACCTCCAGGACATCTTTAAATGTTCCAACATCCGAATTATAGGGGTACCAGAAGGAGAAGAGGAAGAGCCAGAAATTGAAAACTTATTTGAACAAATAATAAAGGAAAAGTTCCCCATTCTGGCAAAGGAAATAGACTTCCAGGAAGTCCAGGAAGCTCAGAGAGTCCCAAAGAAGTTGGACCCAAGAAGGAACACACCAAGGCACATCATAATTACATTAGCCAAGGTAAAAATGAAGGAGAGAAACCTAGAGGCAGCAAGAGATAAGGAGACAGTAACCTACAGAGGAGTTCCCATCAGACTGTCAGCTAATTTCTCAAAAGAAACCTTACAGGCAAGAAGGGGCTGGAAAGAAATATTCCAAGTCATGAAAGGCAAGGACCTACATCCAAGACTGCTCTATCCAGCAAAGTTTTCATTTAGAATGGAAGGGCAGATAAAGTGCTTCTCAGATAAGGTCAAGTTAAAAGAGTTCATCATCACCAAGCCCTTATTATATGAAATGTTAAAGGGACTTATTTAAGAAAAGAAGATAAAAAAACATGTATAGTAAAATGAGAGCAAACTCACAATTATTAACAACCACACCTAAAACAAAACCAAAACAAACTAAGCAAACAACTAGAACAGGAACAGAACCACAGAAAGGGAGATCACATGGAGAGTTAGCAACAGGAGAGCGGGAGGAGGAGAGAATAGGAAAAGGTACAGAGAATAAGCAGCATAGGTGGTAGGTAGAAAATAGATGGGGATGGTAAGAATAGTATGGGAAATGTAGAAACTAAAGAACTTATGACACATGGACATGAACTAAAGGGGGAGAATGTGGGTGGGAGAGGGCGTACAGGGTGGAGGGGAGTGAAGGGGGAAATGGGACAACTATAATAGCATAATCAATTAAATATATTTTTAAAAAGAAAGTATAAGTTTGGAATAAATTTTAATACCCAAAAGAGACCTAAAGATTATGGAATCTTACCAAAACATTGTTAAGGATAGGAAAGAGATTCAACAGGGCATGGATAAAAGAAGTAACTGAGGGAAAAATTAAACTGCTCATGTTAACACCCCTCTGGGTTGAGCCTCCTCAACCAGCCAGTTACTGGGAGGCCCCAGCCCAGCCATCCATTCTCTGAAGCCACAGATGGGCTGGAAGAGTATTTGCTCCCACATTCTCATTTTCTTAAGGAACTGAAACCAGACATACCCAGTCCTTTTCTTTTCTTATCTTCTGTGACTGAGAGGAAGATGGAAAGCAAAAGAGTTCACATGGGTCTGAGCTTGGTGTTTCCTTATTCAGATAACCCATTCAACATATGGCAAAACTGAGGCCTAAGAAGTGAAGCAGTTAGCTCAGATGTTCTTTAATTTACACAAAGGTCTGTCTGACACAAAAGCCATACCATTTCCTTCATGTCACAAGTAGTATGAAATTGCAATGCCTCTGCCAAAAAAAAACAAACCGCTGTCATTTTTTTCTTCTTCATTTTCCACAATTCACAGCACTCTGCACAGGACTGCTTCTCCCTCCCATCCCTCTGCTCCCTCAACTCCCAAAGCCTGGCTTTAGTATGATCAATGATGCATTTCCCAATATTTTCCTGGACGCTGGAAATCATGCCAAACATCCTGGAGTCTGATACCACTTCCCTGCACCTATGGAGAAGATGGCCAGAAAGGCAGATCCTTTTTGTGAGCCACAACTTTAACTTCACTGGATGGTGCCTTTATCATCTGGAAACATGCCAGCATAAAAAAAGGCAATGTGTTCTCTTCAAATATCCACTCAGTTTTGTGTTTTGTTTTGTTTTGTTTTGTTTTCACAAGTATGACCCTATCTGAGGCCAACCAGCCGAGGGACTGTGGATTCCAAAAGGAATATCCTCCATCATTACTAAGCCAGATTTAAAACAGTTCCTTTCCTTTCCAAAACTGTCTGCTGCCCAGTCAACCGACCAAGGAGCTGTGTTTCATTCACTCATTCATCCATCCATTCATTCATTCAACCAGTCTTTGATAAGTGAAATGGGAGGCAAGGATCCTAGGAGCTCAGGCTGGTGGAGATGGTGACAAGAGCCTTGACTGCCTGAGGGCACTGCAGCAGGAGGCCAAACTCAAGATCCAGGGCCAGGAAGTGCCTGAGGAAGTGACATGTTGACTGAAATTTGATGGACAGATTGTAGTTAGCTAAGAAAGTGTTTTTCTATTCTTGGTGCTTGAGCAATGGTAGGGGGAAGGCATCTACTACAGGTTGATTTTGTTCAACCAGTTCAAACTCATTTCTTCCTGCTTCTGGAAAAGATGGAGTCATAGGCACTAGATTTATACTCCTGCCTCAAACAACAAAAAAAATTAAACATATAAAATGTATAAATCAGTGGTTTTCAAGATACTGGGTATCTAGCTATGAAAGTCTGTGACTCCACAAGGTGAGCTTCCTGCCTTGGGAGAACCTCAAGGGACAGCCCAGGCAGGGCCTGCTGGGAAATCTGAGTTGAGCAGACAGCAGTGAGACCCAGGCAGCTGGAATTCACAAGACAAGAGTGCTGATGAGGACAGAGAGGCACAGAAAGAGAATGCCAGAGGTGAGTGGTGGGTCCTGCAGGTATTCAGAAGAGTTCTGATGAAATAAGCAAAAATTCAGCTGAAGCTCACAAAATTAAAGGGCAGAAGGTACACTCTGGACAGAATATCAATATTATAAACTTTGACAATTAAAGTAATAAAAGTAAGAAAACCACTACTAGAACACCACAGTGTAATTGCTTGTAGGCAAGACCCATTGGTACATACTAAAAATTAGCTAGCAAAACTTTCTGAAGAAACAAAGATATTTTCATATGCCTCAAAATATCTTCACCAAAATATTACTATGGTGATTTGACATATGTCCTGAAATATTCTGATACTCCTCCCTTCAGGGGGGTAGAACTTAATTCCCTCTTAGGGGTGGGCTGGACTTAGTGACTCATTTCTAAAGAATAGACTATGGGAAGGAAAGTCATTTTACAATGGAGAAAACTGGCTGACATCACCTTAACCAAGTGGTAAGGTGGGAGTCAGGAAATGTATACAAAGGAAGAGCAGGAGAAAGCAGTAAGAGTAATATTCTAAATTATTACTGTGCACACCAAACATGTAACTTAAAAAAAAGTATAACATGAGAAAAACCTGCAATATACCAACATATTTTAAGTGTGTTTAGAGGGAGGTTCATCTTGGAGAGGAAAAATAAATATATTATGTAACCCTCAGTTATTTGTCTTAAAGATGCAAGGTTTTTGCCTGTTTTCCTTATTTTTTTTTTCGTCATAATCAAACTCACAATCAACTGGTTCAAACCCAGTGAGTATCTGATTTAGGTAAGGAATTTATTACTTTGGACACACCTAATGATTTCCAGTTTTTATTCTTTTGTTTTAAATTTATGGAACTTCCTATCTGCATTTTCATACTTTCCCCATCTTCCCTTCATTTTTATAAAAAAGGAACACAATGTTACAATATTCTCAAGAAGCTGCGTGAGGGTGCACTGCAATGTCGACAATGAAGATGTGCTGCTGACCACGGGCCACAAGTACCCGCTGAAAGGGTCATCTACCAGCTGATGGGAAAATGTGTCAGTTCAATAAAGACAGGTTTTTTCCCTTTCTTAAGTATTGTACCAGAACTGTTTATTTTTATAAAAGTGTTATGTGCTCATTGTAAAAAGTTGAACCATAGAGTTGTGTGAAGAAAAAGTAATTCTCTCCCTCTCCCACATGCCCCTTCACACCCAGTGTCATACTTGGAGATAAACAATATTAATTGCTTGATGTGTTTCTTTCCACAAGCTTTTCTCAACACAAGCAAAAGTGCACTAAACATATGTATACAAAGATTATTTTATGCTTTGCTGTATCATTTTTAATCTCAATGGATTCATAAATTGAATCTGCAGAAATTATCTTGCAACTTGAATTTTTAGTCAATAGTATACAATGTACCACCTTCTGGACCTCTAAAGACCTAGTTAATTTTACATTGTGCATAGTATTTTGTATTATGGACTTACCAACATTTATTTAACCATCCTCCAAGATGAAACTTCAGATTAGTTTCAGGTTTTTGGCACCACAATAAATTGCTTTGTACATCTACCAAAAAAATGGGTATTTTATTTCTGTAAGAAAGCCAAAATTGGTTTTATTAAGTTAAAGGATTTGTGCGTTGTTTATATTATTAAATATCATATTACTTTCCCAAAAGTTATAGAAATTCATACTTCCACTCAACAGTGTTTAAAACTGCTTATTTTTCACTATTAGGGTGTGTAATTAATTCTTTTAACATTTGCCAATTTAATAAGTGAAGAATGGTGTCTCATTGTTTCATTTGCATTTATCAGCTTCATTAGAAAGATTAAACATCTCTTCAAATGTTAATTGGCTAATTCTGTGAATTGTCTGTTCATATTCTTTGCCTGTTTTTCTATTGAGCTATTTGTCTTTTTCTTACTGTATTAGTTTTCTATTGCTACCATAACAAATCAACACAAACTTATCCTGAAATGATGGATATCAGAAGTAAGAAATGGGTCTAATTGGGCTAAAATTAAGGTGTTGGTTGGATTGTGCTCCTTTCTGGAGGTTCTAGGGGATAATCTCCTTCTTTGCCTTTCCAGCTCCCAGAGGAAACCCACATTTCCTGGTTCATGGGCTTCCTCCATCTCCAAAGCCAGCAATGACTAGTCAAGACCTTGTCATACTGCCATCTCTCTAGTTTCTGAAGACAGGAAAGGTTCTTTGACTCCAAGGATGCCTTAGATTGAGCCCACCTGGATGACCCAGGCATTGCTTTCCATCTCAAGTTCCACTAATCACACCTGCACAGCTGTTTTTGCCACATAAAGCAACTTATTCATAGGTTCAGGGGATTAGGGTGTGGGTATCTTTGAAGTAGCCATGATTCTACCTATTACACTTAATACTGTGTGAAAGCACTTTTTACAAAAGGATATTAGCCCATTATCAACATAAATGTTGTACATTCTTCAAGCCTACCATTTGTTATTTTTAATACTGTTTATGTCTCTGCTTTCTTCAAGCTTGCAAATAATTTTCCATTTCACCCAGCTTAAGGCTGTGTAATTATTGTGAGGTAAGTAATAACTCCCCAGCAGTTTCCTGATTCAAACCATAAGTACCTTAAAGAACCAGAATCACAATATAAGTTGAATTCACACCCTCACCAGGTCTCTCCTGGGACACTTAGGGTAATAATTGGGATGGACCCTGAGAATGGGGTCATTTAGGTAGATTTAGATGAATTTGAACACCTGGAGTTCCCAAACCCTTCTGATTCATTCTTTGCCAAGACATCTCCTCTCTACACTCAGTGTATAATGAGTAGGTAGATAGTTCTGCCTCACTTAATGACACTTGACCTTACCTAGGATCAAAGAATTCTAATTGAAAGAATGATCTCATTCTCCTTGAGATCCATGCTCACCAGTTCTTCAGGTAAGAAGAACTTCTTCAGGTAAGAAGAACTGGTGAGCATGGATCTCATTACTGGCATCAGATCCCAGCATAACACAAGGGTAGGACTTTATTAAGACCCAAAGTGGAACTCTGCTAGTTTTAAGCATTTATTACTAAGAAAAAATATTATTCTACCAAGGACACTGGGAGTTGAGATTACCACATGGCTCACATTATTAAACCAGCAACAATAAGGACTAATTGTACAGACTGCGTTACCTCACTCTGATTATCAAGAGGAAATAGCACTGCTGCTACCCAATGGAGACAAAAAGGAGAATGTCTGAAATGATGGAATAACATGTGCAAAGTACTAAAGGAAAATGACAATTAGGAATTTTATGCCAGCATAAAAATCCTTTCTGTCCTTCAAAATTAAGTCAATATACAGACTTTTTTTCCAGAAAATCATAAACAAAATTTAAGAAGACCTGCATTAAATGAAACACTAAAGGAAATTCTTCCAGACAGGAGGAAAATAACTCTGGATAGAAGTATGGATTTCCAGGAAGAAATGAAGAGAATTGGAAAGCACATATGTGTCCACATAGACAGACAGATCTAAATAATTAGTGACTATGTGAAACAATAAAAATGACATCATACCGGGTTGAAAAACATACATGCAATTAAGACACATAAAGAAAATAGTTCAAAAGTCAGCCTGAGAAAAGATGGCAGCAAGATATGTGGGAACAGAGTCCACTTCCCCCTGTGCATGGGTAAAACACCTAGCCAATCATCCGAGGAACAGAGTGAACAGCCAATGGTATTCCAGCATATATGAAGATTAGAGACCAAAAATTGTACAGGACATAGAAAAATCAGATGGTGAGACAATAAAACCAGAAGCTATGAAAAGAGCAGAGTCAGACCCAAACAGGGGTCATCCTAACAACAGAGACAGTGAGACAAATTTCACTTTACTACATCAAAAAACTTGGAAGGTGGGAGTGGTAAACACCAGCACACCTGCTGGAAGAGGAAACCACCCAACAAAGGAACCACCAACAGATAGCAATGGAAGAAAGTGAAGGAGGGAGTGAAAACCACACAAACCTCAATCCAGGACTGATCTGGAAATACAACTAAATGGTGGAGAAATTACCCACAACAAACAACTGAACAAGAGCAAGAGAGAAGCCTCAAAACCTCATATAGACAGAAGAATCAGATTCAGCACAACCTGCCCACACCTGCACAACAGAATACAAGACATAGTGGATGGAGTGACCCTCAGTAAACCAGCTGGAGGGAAGGACCCACCAAAGAAAGACCCAGCAACAATCAAAACCCAAAGACATATAGAGAGTCAACAGAAACAAGAGCCCAAGACCAGCAAGCTCAGATGATTAAGGAGATGGCACCACTGAATCTCATAGGTATTCTACAATAGAAGCTCACACCATAAACCAAGGGAGTCAGAACAGATCGTTTTAAGAAGCACAGGCTAACAAGAAGAGTCTCACAAACAATGGGAAGAGAAAGAAACAATCCCCAAATGAAAGGAAAGGAGGAAGCCTCAGAAACAAATGCTAGATGAAAGAGAAGCAACTCAACTATCAGATATTGAGTTCAAAGCAATGGTTATCAGGAAGCTCAATGAGCTCACAGAGAATTACCAGAAACTACAGGGAAACTAGAACTAACTCACTGCAAACTACAACAACATGAAAAAGGAAATGGAAACTATCAACAAGGGTCAAGAGGATATGAGCAATACAATTTCTGAACTGAAGAACACAGTAGAAGACATCAAAAGGAGAATCAGTGAAGCAGAGGATCAGAGCAGTGAGTGGGAGAACAAAGTAGAAAAGAAAAAAAACACCCAGAAAGAGCAAGAAAAGAAAAAGAGGCTCAGAAAGAATGAAGAGGGATGAAGGGACACGCAGGGAAACATGAAACATAATACTGTCCATATAATAGGGCTACCAGAAGGAGAAGAAGAAGAACAAGGGATAGAAAACGTATTTGAAAAAATAATGATGGAAAACTTCCCTAATCTGATGAGATATAAAGTCATACAAATCCAGGAAACACAGAGTCCCAATCAAGAGGAACCCAAAGATGCCCACTTCAAGACACATCAGAATTAATTGGCGAAATTCCAAAACAAACAGAGAACCTTAAAGGCAACAAAGGAGAAAGAGGAAGTAACATACAAGGGAGCCCCAATAAGGTTAGCAGCTGATTTCTCAATGGAAATGCTCCACACCAGAAGAGAATGGCAAGAAATATTCCAAGGAATGAGAACCAGAGGCCTTCAACCAAGGCTACTTTAACCAGCAAGGCTCTCAATCAAGATAGAAGGCCAAATAAGGAGCTTCCCAGACAAAAGAATACACTTCCTCCAAACTAGTCTGCAAGAGATGCTAAAGGGACTACTTTAAGGAAAGGAAGAGAGAAAGAGAGAGAGAGAGAGAGGGAGAGAGAGAGAAACACAGGTATGAAAATGGCAATGAATAAGTACCTATCAATGATAACCTTAAATGTAAGTGGATTACATGCTCCAATCAAAAGATATAGAACACATGAATGGATAAGAAAGCATGACCCACACACATGTTGCCTACAAGAGACCCACCTCAGGACAAAAGACCTAAACAGACTGAAAGTGAAGGTCTGGAAACAAATTTTTCAAGCAAACAGACAGGAAAAAAACAAGGCAGGGAAGCAATACTCATATCAGAAAAAATAGACTTCAAAGAAAGGGCCATAAAAAGAGACCCAGAAGGTCACTTCATACTACGCAAGGGAAGAACCCACCAAGAAAACATAAACATTTTAAATATATATGCACCCAACATGGGAACACCCAAATACATAAAGAAAATCTTAGAGGACTTCAAGAAAGATATGGACAGCAACACAATTATAGTGGGGGATTTTAACACCCCACTGTCAAAAATGGACAGATCTTCCAAACAAAATATCAACAAAGATATTGTGGCATTGAACAATGCTCTAGAGGAAATGGAGTTAACTGATATATATAGAGCCCTTCATCCCAAAGAAGCTAAATACACATTCTTTTCAAATGCACATGGAACATTTTCACAGATAGTCCACATGACAGGACACAAAACAAGACTAACCAAAATCAAGAAAACTGAAATCATACCAAGCATTTTCTCCAACCACAAGGGACTGAAACTAGAAACCAGTAGCAAAGGAAGAACCCCCAAACACTCAAAATTATGGAGACTGAATAGCATGCTATTAAACAATGAATGGGTCAAGAATGAAATTAGGGAAGAAATCAAAAAGTTTCTGGAAACAAACAAAAATGAACTCACAACAACCCAAAACTTATGGGACACAGCCAAGGCAGTCCTGAGAGGGAAGTTCATAGTGATACAGGCCTATGAAAAAAAAGATAGAAAGATTTCAAACAAACAAACTAACCCTATGACTACAAGAACTGGAGGAACAACAATGAAGACAGCCCAGAGCAAGTAGAAGGAAGGTAATAACCAAGATCAGATCAGAATTAAATGACACAGAGACTAAAAGCACAATTCTAAGGATCAGTCCAGAAGCTGGTTCTTTGAGAAGATCAACAAAATCAACAAGCCTTTAAGCAGACTCATTAAGAAAAAAAGAGAGAAGACACAAATAAACACAATCAGAAATGAAAGAGGAGAGATTACAACTGACACCACAGAAATACAAAGGATTGTAAGAAATTACTACAAAGAACTGTATGCCAAGAAATTTGAAAACCTAGATGAAATGGACAAATTTCTAGAAAAATATAATCTTCCAAAACTCAACAAAGAAGAAGCAGAAAGCCTGAACAAAATAATAACAGCAGACAAAATTGAAGCAGTAATCAAAAAACTTCAGACACACAAAAGCCCTGGACCAGATGGTTCGACGGGAGAATTCTACAAAGCATTTAAGGAAGAGCTAACCCCTATGCTTCTCAGACTATTCTAAAAAGTCCAAAATGATGGAAGACTCTCAAACTCTTTATGAAGCCAGCATCATCCTAATCCCAAAACCAGATAAAGGCACAACAAAGAAAGAAAACTTCAGGTCAATATTGCTGATGAACATAGATACTAAAATCCTCAGTGAAATATTGACAGAATGCACCCAACAATACATTAAAAAGATCATACAGCATGACCAAGTGGTATTCACCCCAGGGATGCAAGGGTAGTACAATATTCACATATCAGTAAATGTAATACATCATCACACAAACAAAAGCAAAGACAAAAATCACATGATCATATCTATAGATGAAGAAAAAGCATTTGATAAGGTACAGCACCAATTTTGATAAAAAACACTCAGCAAAGTGGGAATAGAGGAAGCATTCTTCAACATAATAAAGGCCATATATGAGAGACCTTCAACCAACATCATACTCAATGGGCAAAAACTAAAATCTTTTCCACTAAGATCAGGAACAAGACAAGGCTGTCCACTTTCACCACTTCTATTCAATATTGGAAGTTTTAACCACAGCAATCAGGCAAAAAAGGAGATAAAAGGCATCCAAATCAGAAAGGAGGAAACAAAACTGTCACTGTTTGCAGATGACATGTTAGGGTACATAGGAAATCCTATAAATTCGGCAAAAAAACTGCTTGACCTAATAAATGAATTTAGCAAAACAACAGGATACAAAGTAAATATCCAGAAATCAAAGGCATTTTTGTATATCAACAATGAAATAGCAGAAGCAGAAATCAAGAAAAAAATCCCATTTCATATAGCAACAAGTAAAATAAAATACCTAAGAATAAACCTAACCAAGGAGGTAAAAGACCTGAACTCAGAAAACTACACAACACTAAAGAAAGAAATCAAGGAAGACACAAATGGAAACATATACCATGTTCATGGATCCGAAGAATTAACATCATCAAAATGTCCATACTACCCAAAGCAATTTATAGATTCAGAACAATACCTATTAAAGTACCAATGGCATATTTCACAGACATAGAACAAACACTTCAAAAACTTATATGGAACCATAAATGACCCTGAATAACTCCTGCAATTTTGAGAAAGAAGACAAAGTACGAGGCATCACAGTACCTGATACCAACTGTATTACAAGGCCGCTGTAATCAAAACAGCTTGGTACTGGCATAAAAACATACAGATAGACCAATGGAACAGAACAGAGAGCCCAGAAATAAACCCAAGTCTCTATGATCAATTAATATTCAAAGGGGGCAGCAACATAAAATGTAGTAACAATAGCCTCTTCAACAACTGGTGTGAGAGCTGGACAGCTACATGCAAAAAAAAAGAAAAGAAAAGAAAAAAGGAAACTCAAGCACCAACTTATACCATACACAAAAGTAAATTCAAGGTGGATAAAAGAATTAAATATAAGTTATGACAACATCAAAGTCCTAGAGGAGAACATAGGCAGGAAAATCTCAGATATTTCACGTAGCAATATTTTCACTGATATGTCCCCTAGAGCAAGGGGCACAAAGGAAAGAATAAATTAATGAGATCTCATCAAAATAAAAAGCTTCCACATGGCTAAAGAAAAGAGTATTAAAATAAAAAGAGAACCAACCGTATGGGAAAACTTATTTTCCAATGACACCTCAGACAAGGGTTTGATCTCCAAAATATATAAAGAACTCACACGACTCCACTCCAAAAAGACAAGCAATCTGACTTCTGGCCAATATGGAGGCATAGGTAGACACACTGTGCCTCCTTGCACAACCAAAATAAGGATAACAACAATTTAGAAAGAAAAAACAACCAGTACCGACAGAAATTTTACCTATATGGAAGTCTGACAACCAAGTAGTTCAAGTAGACACATTCATCCAGACCGGTAGAAGGGGTAGAGTCAGGCGACCTCAGGGCAAAGAGGCGGCTGGTTGATCCTAGATGCACAAAGCAGCAGCTGGGGGGCCCAACAAGGAGGTGGATTGTGGACGGGTGTGGCACACAAGGTGGCTGGTGGACCAGGTGATCCCATATTCGCATGCAGATAAACCAGGCAAAACTGGGGTGTTGGGAACTGCCGTGCCTGGTTTCAGGAGCTGTAACCCCCCATGGCTAAGGCTGAGTGAGAGACCTCCAGACCAGGGGACACTTAGGAGACAAGCTTATCTTCCTGGCAGGAGCACTGTTTCTGCTCCTTGTCTGGCCCCCATAGCTTGGTCGGTTAGCCAATGATGGGTAAGATTCCTCAGAGGAGGATGGATCTAAGACAGGCATGATGACGTGGAAAGGCCCTCAGGAAAGGACTTGGGGGACTGTGGAAAATGGGGGTGATCGACCCTCGGCTTTGACAAAGCCTGAGTCCTCATTCTGCCCACAAGAAGTCTCAAACCTCTTGGCTGCCTTGTCTCCTTTGCCTGACTCAAGCCTGTAACAATAACAAGGGATGGTGCAGCCCTATGCCAGAGACGGCAGGATTCCCAGGGTAATCAGGCCTGAGGCAGGATATGTAAAATCCTGTGAAACCTGCTTTGCTGAGGATGCTCTTAATTAGATTATAAAGACCTGGGCAGGAAATGAATTTAGCCCCTTAAGTTCTGTAGTTTTTTAGGTGATAAGACCCCAAATCAGTGTGAGCCCTTTTTAGCTCTTTGAACATTATCTATTTGTTTGATCCTCACTGCCAGACAATGGTTAATAAGCTGTATCTGTATTCCTACGCAAAACTACCTAATAAAAGCCTGTTCAGGTAGCGGCACAGGGCACTCTCCTTTGAGAGAGTAGCCAGGCTACTGAGAGGCACCCTCCCCTTGAGAGGGTAGCCATGCCATCCCTATTCCTACAAAGGACTTAGTAGTCTGTATGTATGTCTCTCATATCTCGACCATCCACTGTGCCGTGGGTGCTGTGGGTTGGTATCTGCGTCACTGGGGAGCAAGACAGACCACACAACCCAGGGTCCCAGTGAAGGGAAATAAAGCCTCAAAACGCCAATTGAAAACTCTTGTGGGGTTGAGGTGCCAGGAGAGACTCCCAGCCTCACAGAAGAGTTTGTTGGAGAGACCCACAGGGTCCTAGAAAGTACAAAAACCCACCCACATGGGAATCATCACCAGAAGGGCCCACCTTGCTTGTGGGTAGCGGGGGAAGTGACTGAAGTCCGGCAGAGAGCAGAGCAGACTCCATTGTTCCCTCTTGAACCCCTGCCCCACACACAGCATCACAACCCAGCAACTGGGTTTCCCCACCAGAGGAGGAACACCTAATGCTCCACCCCTCACTATGTAATAGGTGTGTCAAGAAAAAAAAAATGGCCCAAATAAAAGAACAGATCAAAGCTCAAGAAAAAATACAACTAAGCAATGAAGAGAAGGCCAATCTATCAGATAGACAGTTCAAAACACTGGTAATCAGGATGCTCACAGAATTGGTTGAATTTAGTGGCAAATCAGATGAAACAATGAAGGGTACGCTAAGTGAAATAAAGGAAAATGTACAAGGAACCAATAGTGATGGGAATGAATCTGGGACTCAAATCAACAGTGAGGACCAGAAGTAAGAAAGAAACATTCAACTAGAAAACAATGAAGAAACAAGAATTCAAAAAAATGAGGAGAGGCTTAGGAAACTCCAGGACATCTTTAAACATTCCAACATCCAAATTATACGGGGTACCAGATGGGGAAGGGAAGAGCAACAAGTGGAAAAGTTATTTGAACAAATAATGAAGGAGAATTTCCCCAATCTGGCAAAGGAAATTGACTTCCAGGAAGTCCAGGAAGCTCAAAAAGTCCCAAAGAAGTTAGACTCAAGGAGGAACACACCAAAGCACATCATAATTACCTTAGCCAAGATTAAAGTGAAGGAGAGAATCTTAAAAGCAGAAAGAGAAAAGGAGACAGTTACCTCCAAAGGAGTTCCCATCTGACTGTCAGCTGATTTCTCAAAAGAGACCTTACAGGCAAGAAGGGGCTGGAAAGAAGTATTCCAAGTCATGAAAGGCAAGGACCTACATCCAAGACTGCTCTATCCAGCAAAGCTTTCATTTGAGAATGGAAGGGTAGATAAAGTGCTTCTCAGATAAGGTCAAGTTAAAGGAGTTCATCATCACCAAGCCCTTATTATATGAAATGTTAAAGGGACTTATTTAAGAAAAAAAAGATAAAAAATATGAATAGTAAAATGGCAGCAAACTCACAATCATTAACAACCACACCTAAAATAAAAACAAAAACAAACTAAGCAAACAACTAGAACAGGAACAGAACCACAGAAATGGAGATCACCTGGAGGTTTAGCAACAAGGGAGTGGAAGGAGGAGAGAGGGGGGAAAGGTGCAGAGAATAAGTAGCATAGATGGTAGGTAGAAAATAGATGGGGAGGGTAAGAATAGTATGGGAAATGTAGAAGCTAAAGAACTTATAATATGACATGTGGACATGAACTAAAGAGGGAGGATGTGGGTGGGAGAGGGTGTTCAGGGTGGAGGGGAGTGAAAGGGGGAAATGGGACAACTGTAATAGCATAATCAATAAAATATATTAAATTCACAAAAAATGGGAGCGTTAAATGTGTTCATCCACAGACTAAGACAAAAAAAAGTCAGGGATGAGGACAACAGAGTGTCAATGTTGTGTGCCCTAAACATGGAGAAAGAACCTGAACACACATGCACACATATATGTCCACAGGCAAGTGAATGAGAAGGAAATGATCACAAGCCCCTGAATGACTCATTGGAACAGTTGGGGATTACTGGGTGTCATTAATAGCTGACAAGCCCAGCAGAAGGAACTCATGATGGAACTACAAAGGCACACAGTAGAAAAGGTGATAGAGTCTACTGACTGCATGCAGGGTCACAGTGAGAAGAAGAAAGGGGCACTGAGTGACTCAAGGAAGGGATTCTGGAAGGAAATGATAAATAAAATGCAGAATACCATGACTTCAAAAGAAAAACATGGCAAATAAAACAGAACAAGATCTACATAAATGACTATTTTAGGCCATGAATCTGTGTGGTAAAGTACATATTCAGCCACACACAGGAGGGTCCTCAATCTGCAGCCTCCTCTGAAGATTTGGAATCAGAAGCACCAGAGGCACTCAAGCCTAAACATCATCTATCCTGTTACGCAACTGTCTCACAAGGAACTGGATTCCTACACCTGAGTCTCACCCATTGGTAATAGGAGCTCTAATGCTCTTGAGAGGAGCTTTTTATATTAAAGAGTATTTGTGGTTTCTTTGGTTTACAAAATTAATACTCACTTTATTACATTACAAAACTTTGAAAATTTCCTTAAGGTGTTATCATATTTGTAAACCTAGCAAATATTTCTATTTACTTTTAGGGGTCTTTGACTTATATTTCTTCATATTTAAATGTTGCTCAAACAATCGAAGGTAAATATGTTGCGCATAGGTCACCAGCCAGCAGTGACCACGGAACGCTGTGGATGGCTCGCCGAAAAACACGCGAGGAACAAACGAACATGCACAGAGACAAACTAGTTTCTGTGGGGAAGTAGGGACGAAATGGCCACACCCCCTAGTGGGGAGCGCCCTGATTTACAGTCCATACCTGCTTTTATTGGGCTCATTTTGCATAATAATCCAGGTAAAGTACAGTACTTATCAGGGGGAAGTAAGGAACTATAGAAAACAAGGAACTCTGCTGGTCTATTGAGTCGGGGTCAAAGAGCTGTAAGACTTTGAGGAACAAACTTCCTCCTTGGACCCCTCTCATTCAACTGAGAGCATTCTAAACAAAGAAGGTTTCACAGTAATTTACATGTTCTTTCTTAGGCCTGATCACCCGGGGAATCCACTCTTTTCAGCACAGAGCTGCACCACCCTGTCATTGTTTCAGGCTTAGCATGGGAACTAAGGCAATAAGGAGATTTTCTCCCAGATGAGAACTCAGGCTACGTCGAAGCCGAGGAGCGAGGGTCCATCACCCCCTTTTGCTGCAGCCCCCCAAGTCCTTCTTTTGGGGGGCCTCCCAAAGTGATCGTGCCTGGCTTAGGTCGTTCCCCCTGTGGGGAATCTTACCAGTCTTTGGCTAACCACCAAGCTTTTTGGTGTTCAGTTATGAATAAAGCAGCAGAAGCAGCATTTCTGCCAGGGAGATAAGCTTTTGTCTCCTTGCTGGCTTATGGTTCCAAGGGCGTTCCCTTAGCCTTAGCCTAGGCAGGGGTTTCAGCTTGATACCAGTCAGGGCGGTTCCCAACATAAATATATAAATTTAATATATACTATTTTGCTTTTTATTAAAAAAAAGCAACTCAATTAAAAAATGGGCAAAGGACTTGAACAGACACTTCTCCAAGGAGGACATACAGAGGTTCCAGAGACATATGAAAAGATACTCAGTATCAGTAGCCATCAGAGAGATGCAAATTGAAACCACATGAGATACCACTTCACACCAGTCAGAATGGCCATCAGAAACAAAGCAACAAACAAGTGTTGGAGAGGTTGTGAAGAAAAGGGAATCCTAGTATACTGTTGGTGGGATTGAAGACTGGTACAACCTTTATGGAAAATAGTATGGAATTTTCTCAGAAAACTAAAAATGGAACTGCCTTTTGACCCAGCAATTCCACTGCTGAGATTATATCCTAAGAATCCTGAAACACCAATCCAAAAGAACCTATGCACCCCAATGTTCATAGTGGCATAATTCACAATAGCCAAGTGCTGAAAGCAACCTAGGTGCCCATCAGCAAATGAATGGATAAAAAAAAAAAAAACTATGGTACATTTACACAGTGGAACTCTATGCAGCAGAAAGAAAGAAGGAGCTCCTACCCTTTGTGACAGCACAGATGGAACTGGAGGGCATTATGCTAAGTGAAATAAGCCAGGCAGTGAGGGACAAATACCATATGATCTCACCTTTAACAGGAACCTAATCAACAAAACAAAAAAACAAGCAAAATATAACCAAAGACACTGAAATTGAGAACAGGCTGACAGTGACCAGAGGGAAGAGGGGAAGGAAATTTGGGGGAAAAGGGTGAAGGGTTTGCAGGAAAAATTATAAAGGACACATGGACAATAATGGAGGGATGGAAATGGGAGGGAGGTCAGGAGGGCTGGAGGGTTGGGCTGCGGTGGGGGGAAAAGGTGGAAAACTACCTGGACAACAATAATAAAAAAGAAAGAAAGAAAAGACAGGAGAGGAAGGGGGGGAGGGGAGGGGAGGGGAAAAGGGGAGGGGGAGGGGAAAAGAGAAAAGAAAGAAAATAGTACAAAAGGCAGAAATACCTTAAGTCAGGGGTGTCAAACTCATTTTCACTTGGGGCCACATCAGCCTGTGGTTGCCTTCAAAGGGCAAAATAATTTTAGGACTGTACACATGTTAACTCCTTAACTGTTAAGGAGTTGAAATTACATTTGGCCCTTTGAAGGCAACCACGAGGCTGATGTGGCCCCCAGTGAAAATGAATCAACACCTCTGCCTTAAGTTAAAGTATTCTGAAGCCCTTGAATTATTGAGATGTGAGAGAAAATTTGTTAGACTTTAATAAATTAAGGATGCCTACTTTAATGTCTAAGGTAATAACTTTAAAAACTATAAAAGGGTATAAAGCCATCAAACTAACAGAGAAGAAAGCAATAAATAAAAACTACTTGATGGATCTATAAGAAAGCAAAATAGGAAAGAAGAGAAAGGAATGTAGGACTGTAGGAACCAATAGGGGAAAAAAAGCCATTAAAGTGACACATTTAAGCCAAAATATGTCAACCTTATATTAAAAATAAATACTCCAATTAAAAGGTAAAGGTTATCATATGAATTAAAAATCAACTATTAGCCCTGGCAGGTGGCTCAGTTGGTTGGTGTATCATCCCTTTCACCAAAAGGTTGCTGGTTTGATCCCCCATCAGGGCACATACCTAAGTTGTGAGTTCAATTCCCAGTTGGGGCACATATGGGAGGCAACCAATTTCTCTCTCTCTCTGTCTCTCTCTGTCCCTGTCTCTGTCTTTCTCACTCCTGACCCTGCCACCTACACTCTCTCCACTCAGCTCCAAGGGCCCTTCTTTTGCTGTAACTTGTTTTCTTAACTCACTTCTTTCTTCTACTTCTGTGCCTTTCTAAATAAACTCTCTTATAATTTGAGTCTCCCCTCTGAATTCTTGTCTTAGCCAGAACTCAAGAAAGAACTGAGATTGCTGAACCAAGGTTAACAACTAGTGCCATTTTCTACCACCAACATATGGTGCTGGGGCTTGGATAGTACTATTAAAAACAAAGCTGGTACAAGCAAAAAAAAATGAGATAATGCACAGAAGTCTTTAGCATGGCTCTACAACCTAGTAAATGCTTGGTGTATTCAGTTAATAGTATTGCTTTTTTTTACCATTATGGGCACACGATAGTTTTTTGTTTCTCATTAAGTTAGCTTACATTCAAGGAGCCTAGGGTCCCTGGGTCCCTAGCTCAGCCTGGTGTGCTGGGGACTCTCCCTAGGTCCCTGACAATTCTTTTTTGCTTCTAACAGAGGGTCTGAGGCTGATGAGGGTCCCTCCCCAGAGCCCTGCCTATTGCCTTAGGCCAACATCACCTCTGAGCTTCTGCATGTCCCAGGGTTGGCAGTGTCTAATTCTGGCAAACCTCTAAGCATGCCCCCAGGAACACAGAACCACTACTGGCTTAATCATTAATCCTACCACCACCCAGAGGCTCAGGCTGTTGGACCCTGTTCTTCACCCCCAGGTTTCCCTGCCCCACTCTTAGATGACATGTAGATGCTACACCAAATGCCCCTTATTTCCTCCTTAGGAATGGCTAGCCTCTCCTAATTAGCCATTTCACTTCAGTCTCCACATACCTCAGGGCTAAGGTCATGCTGAGGAAGAAAATAGACTAATTCACTGAAAATCATTTTGCCAAAGCCAATTTGTAAGTGATTACAAATTATTGAGAATTAATTTCTGTTTTAGTTTTATCATAGCTTTCTTGCAGGCTCCCCTGGTCAAAGGAATAAGAAATCCTTGTATGATTCACTGTGTAAAGGCAGCACACTTCCTAAATGAACAGCACTTAACAGTGAACAGTTGGACTTTCTCTTACAGGTTCCTGCCTTCTCTATTTTTGAGGACCTTTGCCTATGCTTTACCTTTGCTTCTGAGTTCTCTTTATATGTACTTCTTGATATGACAGCAAAACTTCTACTGCCATGCAACCTAAATGTAGGTGGGGGTTGGGGAATTTTCAATGAATTGGTCATTCAGTGACCTAATGATTCAGCAAATTTATTTTCAGCAAATTAACTTTTGGTAAATTGGCTTTTAGAAAATGAGTCATTGGATAAATTAGCTTGCATTTAATTGACCCAGTTTGGTAGGCAATCTAAGTTCCCAAGTGATATTTTAGAATTAAATGCCAACTGGTAGCAAAGCAAGCACCACATTTTTCTTCCACTCTAAGAGAACTAGGACTCACTAACTCTTAATCACTGTGTATGCCAATATGCAAGTACACACACAAATACACACTGTGAACAAAGCATGCAGTGGCCACATTACCCAGCCAGAGTCTATTTGACCTGATCTGGCAGTCCTCAAGAGAAAGGAGGTAAAGAGGATGGAATGAGAACACTTGGCATGTTGCTACCCAGAAAAAAAGGGATTGTGGAAGCCTAAGTATACTCAAGAGTTGGTTGCTGGAAAAAAATCAAATTACCTAGTTGAAGATCAAGTTTAGTGGCTTCAACCTAGGCAACTAGGTCTGGGGATTACAATAGACAACATATGTTAAGCACTTCATAAGCACAGGCACAATTCTAAATCCTTTCACCAATTGTACAAGGTAAGTACTGATATTATTTTCACAACACAGATGAGAAAACTAAAGAACAGAGAAGTGAAGTAACTGGCTTAGTGTCACATAGCTAATGAGTGATGGAACCAGCATTTAAATCCCAAGCTCCCCTCTCTGGTATAGCTCAGTGGATTCAGCATGGGCTTCGAACCAAGGGGTCACCAGTTCAATTCCCAGTCAGGGCACATGCCTGGGTTGCAGGCCAGGTCCCTAGTACAGGTCCCTGGTACAGGGCGCATGAGAGGCAACCACACATTGATAACCCTCTCCCTCTCATTCTCCTTTTCTTCACCTCTCACTAAAAATGAATAAATAAAATCTTCTAAAATAAATAAATAAATTAATAAACAAACAAATAAATAAATTCCAAGCTCAAGCCACACTATTGCTCAGGTGGTAGTCAAAGCTTGGTCTCAGCTCAGGTGGAGCATTGGGAAATATGGTGTGGAACAAGGGGCCACAGTCCAAGAGTGTGGAACAAAGCCATAGCACAGAACTTGGAATAGCAGATCAGAAGGTAAAGAGGAGAGGAAAAAAGAACCAAAGCATCTTAAGCTCCTGCTCTGTGCTAAGCATTATGGCTAGCACTTTCCTCTCAGAGGCAACAGTTGGCCAAATTGCACAGGAACCACAGTTTTAAAGTAGTGGAGCCAGGCTTAGCATTCAAATAGGTCTAATCGTAAAGTACACAAAAACTGGGCTCACATTTGGGATTGAGACAGCTGAGAGCACAGGGTATGGGAAGATTATTTGTATCTAAGGCAGGCGAAGCCTAGTTCCATTGGAAGAAAAAGATCAATCATTACTCTTGGAAGTGTTTCCCAAGCAGTGGATGTTCTAGAGTCAGGTTACTGGAGGCTGCCAAGCATTTGCAGTCTTTGTTTTTTAATTACTTTATTGTTGTTCAATTACAGTTGTCTGCATTTTCCCCCTACCACTCCCCCCCACCCCAGCCAAACCCACCTCTCTCCCTTGCTTCCACCCTCCCCCTTGGTTTTGTGCAGGTGTCCTTTCAGAAACTAGTTCCTGAAAACCCTTCTCCCCACTGCCCTCTCTCCCCTTCCCTCTGGCTATTGTTAGATTGTTCTTAATTTCAATGTCTCTGATTATATTTTGTTTGCTTTTTTCTTTTGTTGATTATGTTCCAGTTAAAGGTGAGATCATATGGTATTTGTCCCTCACTGCCTGGCTTATTTCACTTAGCATAATGCTCTCCAGTTCCATCCATGCTGTCACAAAGTGTAGGAGCTTCTTCTTTCTTTCTGTTGCATAGAGTTCCATTGTGTAAATATACCATAGATTTTTTCTTTTTTTTTTAATTTTAATCATTGTTCAAATACAGTTTTCTCCTTTTTACTCCCAATCCAGTCCCCCCTCCCACCCCTCCCCACTTCCCTCCCATTACCACCCTCCCCTTAAGTTTATGACCATGTGTCCACTCATTTACTGATGGGCACTTAGGTTGCTTCCCACACTTGGCTATTGTAAATTATGCCGCTATGAACATTGGGGTGCATAGGTTCTTTTGGATTGGTGTGTCAGGATTCTTAGGATATAATCCCAGCAATGGAATTGCTGGGTCAAAAGGCAGTTCCATTTTTAGTTTTCTGAGGAAATTCCATAGTGTTTTCCACAGTGGCTGCACCAATCTGCATTCCCACCAACAGTACACTAGGGTTCCTTTTTATCCACATCTTCTCCAACACTTGTTGATTTGTTTCTGATGGTCATTCTGACTGGTGTGAGGTGGTATCTCATTGTGGTTTTACTTTGCTTCTCTCAGATGGCTAGTGACACTGAACATCTTTTCATATGTCTCTGGACCCTCTGAATGTCCTCCTTAGAGAAGTGTCTGTTCAAGTCTTTTGCCCATTTTTTAATTGTTTTTTTGTCTTCCTGGACTAGAGTCATGTGACTTCTTTATATATTTTGGAGATCAAACCCTTGTCCAAGGTATCATTAGCAAATATGTTTTCCCATATGGTTGGTTCTCTTTTCATTTTAATGCTGTTTGCTTTAGCTGTGCAGAAGCTTTTTAATTTGATGAGGTCCCATTTGTTTATTCTTCCCTTTATGTCCCTTGCTTTAGGGGACATATCATGAAGATGTTGCTGTGTGGAATGTCTGAGATTTTCCTGTGAATGTTTTCCTCTAGGACTTTTATGGTGTCACAACTTGTATTTAATTCTTTTATCCACCTTGCATTTATTTTTGTGACAAAGCATAAAATGGAGTAAAATAGCCTCTTCAACAAATGGTATTGGGAGATCTGGACAGCTACATGCAAAAAAATGAAACTCGATCACCAACTTAACACCATACATTTGCAGCTGTTTATAAGCCCCCACCCAGCTGTCAAACATGGCCCACCAAGCCATTTAATTTGGCAGAGCAAACATTGGTTATCAGTTAGAAGGCTTATCAAATGTCAATTAGTACCCTGCCATAATTGATGTCTAATTAACATAATATTGCCTAATATTGGATGCCAATTAAATGCCTAAACATTCCTTTCAATTTTATTGAGCCAACAAGACTATAATTGTACATTTCTCAGTTCAGTAACTTTAGAGTTAATTTTATTGTTAGTCTTAGGAATATGAACCCAGAGACAACTCTTAGGAAGATACTTAATTAATATGCTGCTTTGATATTGCTCAAGTCTACCTTATGTTCACTGCCTTCCTGAGAAATAAAATTATTCCATTCCATAAAGGTCAAACTCCACTGCTGTGTTGGTGTCACACTTGGGAGAACACATGTGACATAGGAGCTGAACAACCTGAGGAAGGAAGGGGATAAAGTGGACTCAGCTTCCCTCCTTCCCCATTCACACCAAATTTCTCTGGGAAGGGGCTTGGGACTCATGCCGGAGTATGGACTCTGGGGCACCCAGGAGTGGGACGTGGACAACGCCGAGTCTCTGGTCCTGCATGCAGAGGATATATTATGTACATTTCTCAGTTCAATCTGAAGAGAAACCTTGGCACTTGACCATCTGAATCCTACAGAAATGTAACAATGGCTATGTGGGAAACTGAGGCATTGTGGGGATGCCAGAAAGCTAAGCTGAGCTCACCTGGCTTGTAAGAGAAAGTGGGTTAGGGGTATGTCCTGAGGTATGAAAGACAAGGTGTCAACCTTGGCCATGGGAAGTTTTGGCAGTTATTAAGTAATTGTCTTTTAGTTCCAAACCCACCCTTCTATGTCAGCTCTGTGATGCTGAAATCAAAAACCAGAGAAGCCCATTCCTGTTTTGCAAGCCAAAACAGACCCTGCCACTAGGGGGTGCTGGAGGAAGACTGGGAGGCTGGACAACCGAGCAGCTCTTGACCCTTCCCGTTGCCTCTAGTTCCTGTGAGTGTCACCCCAGCAACACTTCCTAGCCATAACTAAGGCAGTCCCTTACAGCAGTGGGGGCAGCAGCTGGATTCAGTCCGCGATTCTTCCATCCCATTCTACCTGCCCACCACCTACTGCAGAGACCCAGCATGGGGGAAGTGTGCCCACCTTCAGCAGGCTGAGTACCCCAGCCCATGGGGCTCCCCTCCAAGCTTTAGTTTTAATAATTCCATTCTCTTCCCTTATTCTTCCAGCCCTAGGAGTGGAGGCTTACTGCAGTCACTTCCTCTGTGACACCTTAGAATTTTCTTTGTACCCTTTCAATTATGCAGTTAATAATTTTATATCTAGTACAGAATTCCTTATGTTAAATGCTGTCTGCTCAAATAACTGATGTGGTTTCTGTCTCCCAATGGAATACTGAGGACGAGAAGGTTACACTGGCACCAGAAGGAGGCCTTACAGAGAGCGCCATGAAGAAGTGAGGGGTGATGGATTGGGGTGAGAAAACACACTGCTTCAGCATGGTGAGGAGTTTAGCCTGTGGGATTGAATCCAGCTGTCTCTTGTTCCCTCTGTGACCTTGGGAATTGCTTAGCCTCTCTATGCCTCAGTTTGCTCATCTGTAAAATGGGGATGAGATCAGTCTCAACCTCATAAAATTGTTTTGTGCATTTAATGATACGTTATGTGAAAGAATTTGGCAGATTGCCTGCTATAGCAATGTGCAAAACAGGCTGACTGTTACTATGATCAGGATCATGATGATGGTTATCAGAGGTCAATTGGAAGGAGGAAGGAAAATGATGCACAGAAAGTGCAATAGCTCACCCAAGACCACATAGCCAACAATCTCTAGCTATTGCCTGAAAGTCAAGGTTGTAATGAAAAATTGATAAACTCAGCACCCCTGACACTGAAGCCTGTGAGCGGGGGGCATGGACAGCCTTGGCACATAACCCTGGCAGATGCTCTGAACTGCTTCTGGAGCCTGGAAGTTATCCTTCTACTGCCCAACTGACCCTCTGTCCTCAGGGTTTCGGGTTGAATCTGTGGTCACACTTCTTTCCCATATCCTCAGGCTCCTTCAGTGACACTCCCCACTTGGAAAAGAGCCCTTGGGCAGAAACACTTCCCAATCACCCTCCTGAAGAAGCTAAAGTGAGGTGTGCCCAGGCAAAGGGCAAGTTATATTAAACATCATGGAAGGAGCACGGCCCCCAGCTCTGGGTTGTGTGGCCACCAATCAAGGGAAACTCTTGGGAAAGCCTGAATGACATAGAGAAGGGAACAGGGAAGAGTGGGAAGCAATGTGGAGTGGTTTTCTGTATGAAATTTTGCAAGCCCACATGAAATGATAATACAAACAGCACAATGCCTGGCAGATGTAATGTGTCAGTGGGCAGTAACTGGCCACTCCTACTCCCTGCACTTATGGGCATCACGGCTCAGCTGGAAGAAGCTTGCACTGGCTCTCCTTCCCCAGACCCAACACAGTGATTCTCAATCTTGGCTGCACATTACACTTATCTGGAAGTTGAAGGATTACCTGCCTCCTACCTGACCTCAAAAGTAAATTAGAATTCCTGGGAGCATGGTCCAGGTTTTAATATGCTCTGAAAGCTCCATTGCTATTCCCATTCTCACCTCTACCTCAAATAGCCTAACATGCAGTGAGGTCTGAGGACCATTGACCTAGGGCCACAGTTTCCAATGTTCCTAAAACATCAGAATCACCTGGAAATCTTTGGAAAATAAATCCAACCTTTAGGCCCTCCTTTTCTCATGCACAGTTCCTCCAGCAAAGGAGAAGATGGCCCAACCATCCATGGCCACTAAGGTTGCTGAGGGGACTTATCATGTACATGAGTCAAAGATGGCCCATGTGCATTGGTCTCTAGATTGTCTATTTTCTTCACTGAAGGATGACACCCTATAGCTCAAAAGCTTGCCAGTGCCAAACTCAAATTTTTATACATCCAATTATTTTTAAAATAGTCCGAACAAGCATATGTTAGCCTTTAATAGACTACCTGCTTTGCATACCCCACCTCATGCCAGCTGTTAGCAATTGAAAAGATGGGGACTTGCAGTTGTCAGAATACAAACTAGTAATGCCCTTCCAAGCTCAGAGCTCAGATTCCCCATCATGCTGTTAAGCATGTCATCAGACACATAAGACCCTCTCTGATCCCCCTTGACCTGAGAAGTTCCCTGGCCTTTCCCACTCTGAGTTGCAACCATAGCCTCTGAGCTGCCATAGCCTCTGCACAGACTCCTGCTGCACACAGCTTTTTCCCCATATAAAGCCCCATCCACTCATCACCCAACAAATCCTGCTGTGTATTACTGCCTCTAGTATGTTGTTCTTTAACTCCCAAATTCCTCACACCCCTACACAACCCCCTGGGCAGAATAGGCTGGTGTGGACCAAGGGACTCACATCCATCAGGAGCAGTGAGCTTTCCTGACAGGCCCACTGTCAGGAAAGGGGGATGGGCCCACGATCCCTTTGTTGAAGGGGCTGAGGGTAAGGAGCAGCCTGGCCTGATGGGTTTTGGAAATGTATTCTAGAAAACACCACACATCCCAGGACCTGGAGCTTATTCTTGTGCATGGATGAGACCAGGCATCGACTGCTCTGCTTTTCAAAATATTTTGTCAGAGGCTACAACACCACTGGCTGGGCAATCATTTTCTATTGTTTTGAAATGCCACTTTTACCACAGAATAATTTCTAATGTTACCTGAGTACATTTCCACATTTAATATTGTCCATTAATATATCCATTTCTGTACCAGTACCATATTCTTTCAATTACTGTCCTTTTATAATAGGTTTAGTATTTGAAAGAAGTTTACTAACTAGAAATGTTTCATCTCAGGGTTTTTTTTTTAGCTGTTCTATGTTCATTATATTGATGAACTTTAGGAATAATCTGATTAACTGTTTAAATGAATAGATAGATAAATAAATAAATAAATAAATAAATACCCTGATAATACTTTGACTGGAATTCTAGTTATAAACAAACTCAGGGAGATTCACTATCTTTAGAGTGTGGAGTGTTCTGGTCCCTTCATTCACTGATTGAATAAATCATCACCAGTGCTTCCTATGTGCCAGGTATATTGTAGGTTCTGGAACAGGGGGCAATGTCAGTTATGATTCCTGCCCTCTCAAAGCTTATTTTGAACTTTATTTATTTAAAGAATCACTCACACATAGGTGAGAGTTGAATTCTGGCCATGCGCTGTGGCTGCAAGAGTGTCTTTCCTAATCAAGGACAGGGTTCACACTCAGGCCTGTATTGCCTACTTCCCCCAGGTTGAATACTGGAAGACAGACTATTCGTTCATTCATCATCCCCACAGAGCACCCAGAAACTGACCTCCCTCAAGTGTGTGTTCAAATGCAGGGAGCCTAGGAGCCTGTTTAATGACTCATAACAGTAGCAGGGTAGGAAAAAACTGAAAAAAAAAAAGTGTCTAATTGTGAGTCCTGAGGATTGCTGCAAATGGATTCACCTTGGGAAGGAGATTGTTCCAGCACACTTCTTACTGCCTCCCAAAGAGCTTAGAGAGGCCTCCAGAGTAACTGCTGCCCACAGAGTTAGCAAGAACCAGACACTCTTCATAGAAGGTAGAATTGAGAAGATCATGCATTTGGCAGCCTGCCCAGCTCTTTTGTCCTGGGCTCACAGAGGTCATGCTCTGCTCCTTCCTCATGGAATAAGCCACTCCTGCTCAGCCCTTTCTGGCTTCTCCTCCCCAACATGCTCCCAACACAGGCTTTCTTTCAAGCACAGTCTCTGACTCAGTCCAAATCCCTTCTTAGGGCCTGAACTTCCCTGCCTGGCCATCACTCCTTCCTATCCACTCAGATTCTAGTCCCCAGAGACTCATTTCCAGGCAGACCCATCTCTTACACAGGCCCTGTGCTCATACAGGGCTCCCCATTGGCTCACCTGGTTCCAGAGGCTCATTTCCTTCCTTTTCCCTTTCCAGCAAACATTAGCCACAGCCTGGCCCTGTGTCTGCATGGGGAAACATGCAGGTTTGTGCTTATGGATAAGACATGGTTGTGTATAACAGCTGAAGGCGTCAGCTCCAGGACACAGAAGGGCAAACAAGCCATTGGGAAAACCAGCAACTCACAGAAAACTAGAATGACCAAAAATACATGAAAAGAAGTTCAGCCTCGTCAGCCATGGGGAAATGCAAATGAAACGAAACATCATTTTCTTCTAGTGAGAGTGCCAAAAATTTAAAAGTCTCACGATAGCAAGTGTTGGTGAGGTTTTGCAGCAGCCTGGAATTGAAGTTGTCAGGGGCATAGGAACAGGTACAACACCCTGGTGAGAACCCAGGCAACAGCTATCAAAATTGAGGATGCACAGACTCTGTGTACATTCAAGCCAACAATTACACTATTAGGGAATCTGCTGAAACCTGTGAGCCCGGGAGACACATGCAAGCACACTCTCTGCAGCATGTTTGCACTGTTGAAAAGTCAAAACAAATCCATTCATCAGGAGGAAAAATGATAAATAAACTATGATTTATTCTTAACATCAAAAGCACTTCACTGTGATACAAATGAACAAAGCATATTTACACAAATTAACATGGATAATTCTCGAAGAGCATCATGTTGAATAGAGATTCTATTCCACTTCAGAAGCCTGGGAGCAGAGGGAACAGAGCTGGGACCGTGGGGCTTTAGTTGTATTTTCTGAAATTTATTTTTCAAAAAGAAAGATAAAACAAGTGTGGCATGCTGTTACTCCCTATCAGATCTGGGTGGTGAATGCGTATTTGTTATTTTCTGTGGTTATTCAACATTTGAAAGGTGTTATAATAAAAATTGTTTTAAAATATTTTACAGCACAGTCCTTAAGGAGCTTCCAGGCTCCAGAGGACATGAGACAAGGAGGCAGCTATTAAGACTGATAAAGAGCCAGCAGAGAGAGAGCCAGGGTGTAGACAGACAAATGCCAGGGGAAGTTGGGGGAGGCATCACAGACAGGTGACACAACTTGGGTCCTGAGGGCTCAGAGGTGTTTCTAGCTGGGGTCAAATAGGAGTGGCTGAGTACCTCCAGCAGATGCACATGCAAAGCACAAACATGGAAGAGCATGATATTTCAGGGACCTGGATGGGTCTGGAGAGGCTGAGAGCGGGGGGAGCAAGTCTAACCAGGAAGGGCTCTGTCTCCACATTAAGGACATTGGGCCTCATCCTATGGGAGTGGGAGCCACTGTGGTATTTGAAGAGGACTGGCATGCTCAGGTTTTGTGCTCCTCAAAGGTTTCTCAGACAACAGTGATTCAGAAATGATAGAAGAAAAATGAGGGCCCAAAGTAAGCTAGTAGCAATGAAGGCAGAAAAGGGGACAGACCTAAGAACTATGTTGAAGAAAACTTCTCACTTGTGGATCCATACTGATCTGCCTTGTTAAACCCTCCCAGCAGGCTCCAGGCCTGCCCCTGCTCCATCCAACCAGGGTCCCTGTCGGTCATCAAGTATGATCAGTGAGTATGATGCACCAGACTCTGGCACTGACTCATGAAAGACCACCTTTTGGGGACCATGTGATTCAGGTGGAATCCCTGGCCCCAGCCTAACCGAGCAGAGCAAGCATTTTTGATAGGCACAGGAGTTGTGCTAGGGATGAGCACCAGCCCAGTCAGTCAAAGATAGGCAATGACCCTTTTACTGGATGCCTTAGAAATAGACTCTCCCTCTGTTCCCAGAGCCTGACAGAATATGGATGCACTTGCAGGGGTAGGAATCTGACCATGACAGGAAGCCTGATATGAGATCCAATGTGGAAGGGAATGGAGCCCAAAGAAGAAAAAACTAAAAATGGCACTAGTATGGCTTCCTTTAAGCCCAGACCATACCTGAACCCCTTCTGCTCTAATCAGTTTGAATCTAGTTTTCTGTCATCAGCTGTCATAATCAATGCCAAGCTTCATCCCTTGCCCAGCTTGAAGTCAGTTTCCCAGTCTTAATGTCAGGTCCCAAGCCCCATGTTTGGATCCTTTAGTTTCCTTCCTGACCTGTTGGTGCCCAAGCCAGTCACCTGAGATTTGCATCTATGCATGTACCCTCCCTGGGTCATCCCCAGGAACACCTGCCCCTAGGCCAGAGAAGTTGCTTGAAAGACGCCCTGAAAGACAGCTCAAAGAGGCACAAACACCCTGTTCTTCAGGGAACATACAAGTCACACACTATTTGCTTATCCTCCCTATTGAAATCGGGACTTCCACATTGGCTGCATTACAGCAGGCATACTTAACAGCACTGCTTTCAATTTGTGACAGCCCTTTCTGCATTCTCTTCTCATCACCATTAACATAGAAATAGCTCTGTAATGACACCAGGCCTTACTGAGCATCTCTCTTCGAGTTATCTCATTATAAAGAAAACTATCTTGTTATTTGGTAAACTGGAAACAGAAACGTTCAGTGTCACATGTCATGGGGCAATTGTCTCTCGTTATTTCATCACATGGAGAGAAGTTGGAGTGGCCGCCGAACATCCACTCCTGTTTTTGAGCCTCAGAAGCAACACCGCAGAAAAGAAGCTTGGACGTCAAATGCTGTGAGTCCTACAGGGACCTGCACAAGGGCATATTTTCTGACAACCCCTGGTATTTTTTGCGTTTGCACAAAGCAATGCCCAGGAAAGACATGTGCAGTGAGGTGTCAGGAAGAGGTAGAGAGGGGGGAAGGGGTGCAGAGCTGGCCAGAAATTTCCCCAGCCACCCACTGTGCCCAGGTTATCAAGGAGGGAGGAAACAGAGGTCACAGTGATAGCCAAAGGCCAGCTTTTAAGACTACACATGCAGTGGGTGGAGGTCTACCTACCCATCAAACCAAAAGGCAGAAACTTGTAAACCTGCCTTACCTCCACTTCCCTTGAGTTCTAATGAGTTCTAATGTGAGTCTGCTTGGGATGTGACCTGCCCACCATGCCTTGGGCACTGCTTATGTCATGGCTTTTCCTGGCTGGTAGCTAATTACTGTGGAATACCTGTACTGGGCCCTCAGGTCCCCATCCACAATGCTTTATGTCTCTCTGAAAGAAAACCACTTACCTGGTGTGTACAAACTCAAGGCAAATCGGGACCTTTAGAACATGAGGTACTTAAATTACACAGGGACCAGGATGTCTGTGAAGCTTGGAACACTGAGTCTACACTTGGGAGGCATGTGTGGATCCATCTAAATGTTGATCTGGGTCAGTATGCAGTGGGGAAAGGGTTCAGGGGTCTTTTCTAATCCATCCAAGCTGTCTGCACACTTTGCTCAAGGCTGCCACTTAAGCCTCCAGTGGTGGACATAAGGCAGGAGCTCAGGGGAAGACCATGCCCCAGGCAGCCCCCTCACAGGATGGACAGAGATGAATCCCAGCCTTGTCACTGCTATAGGCTGAATATCCATGTCATCTCAAAAGTTTTGTTGAAATCCTATTCCTCAATGGGATGGTATTTGGAGGTGGGGCTTTTGGGAGGCGATGAGGCAGTGGGTGTGGAGCTCTTGGGAACAGGATTAATGCCCTTAGACACAGAGACCCCAGAAAGCTCCCACACCCCTTCTGCCCAGTCAGGTGGCAGTAAGAAGACAGCATTCAGGGAGGACACAGGCTCTGCCCAGAACCCACTGTGCTGGTACCTGACCTTAGACGTCCAGCCTCCAGAAGTGCAAGAATAAATGTCTGTGGTTTATAATCTTCCCAGTGTGTGACATTCTGCTCCAGCAGCCTGAAGGGAGTGAGTCACCCAGTATGTATCCTGTCCTCCAGGAAAAAAACAAACAAGGCAGAACCTCCCAAAAGGGAAGAAGGGTGGTACTCCTTGGGCTCTTTTCCTTCTTCCCTTACTTTTTTCTCATTTTCCAGTTTTCTCTCCATTATGCCACCCTGTTCTCTTCCAGAGGCAGAGATGGGTCAGGACTGTGACTGAGGGAGGGCAGGGTGCCGTGGAACTGCCTCCTTACTTACTCTTGACACAGTTTATCACTGGAGCTCCCTCTGATTACCTTCCTCCCAGGAGTTATGCGTGTGGCAGCCTGGGCTTGGAGTTGAATGAGTCTGGGTTTACGCATAGCTTGTTCTCACCCTGCTCAGCAGGTGACATAGTCAGCAACACTCATAGCACCTGCTTCGGTGAGCTCCCAAGAATTAGGCAAGAGTGTACATGTGGACAGGGCACCCAGTAAGGCACAATTTCATGCCGTTGGTGTCATTGTTAGCTGGCTTTGTTCGGTGAGAGATGGCTGCTGGCAATTTGTCTTCTTACTGGTGGAAATATCAAACAGTGAAGAAGGCCTTCCTGTGTTTAGGACCCAGCACCACACCCCTCAGGTGACACCCATTCAGAGCACCTGTTCCCATCTGTCCTCAGGAACTGGTGGTGGAAGAGGCTGTGTGGTTGGGAGGTGAAGCAGAGATGATGGTGAGACCATAAGAGCTGGTGGAGGCAGAAGGCCTCCTGATCCTGGCTGGACCAGTGACCCCTCAGGTGTGGCAATGAGGTTGGGGAGAGACAGAAGGTGCCTCAAAATGGGATGCCATCCACTCCAGTTCCCCCCACCAAAGTCACCCCCATCAAAGGCAAAGGTGGAAGGGAAAGAGCTTCCCCAGCCAAGCACAGGAGGCTTTCACCCAAAGCAACTGCATGTAAACAAAGTCGCTGACTTACCTCAGATGGTCAAAGCACTGGATGAGGCAGAACTGGGGGCTGTGAGCCAAGCAGAACTTTGCTGCAGAGAAATAACTTGCTATCTCTGTTCACCCAAGTCCATGAGAATAAAATACACATCGACGGCATGTTGTGAAGAAATTCAACACAGGAGTTGATGAGTGTACCTGGGCAGAGGTGTAACCACATGGAGGGTGGTCAGGGTACCCTTCTGAGCAAGAACATATGGGGCTGGGGCTGGAATGTCCAGGGGTTTCCCTCCCAGTGCGCCAGAGCGCACCTCTCATTTGAATCAGCAAATGAGAGGTGAAGGATCAGCAAAGAGAGGAAACCCAGCACCGGAATAATGGGAAACTGGAATTTGCTCATCAATGAAGCCTGGAGAGTGGAGTCACTCCACCAGGGACCAGCTCATGTTCCCAGACTGACAGATAGCAGTGTCTACGACCCCACCTGTGCCTGCATGGGATATGAACAGCCGAGGGGGCCGGAGGTGTCCTTGTGCTGCCCACACCCCACCTGTGGGGTCTGCTGATCTGCTCCCCCCTCCTCCAGGACCTCCAGATATGCTGGCTTGCTGGGGTGCTGAGCCATGTTTGAGACCCTGGGGCTTATAGGAGGGAGGAAGCCTAGGCCTTCCACGTGAGCAGCAACTAACCAAAGGGATTGCCCTGCTAAGCCAAGACCAGACATGGAGGTGGGTGAAACCTAGAGGTCAAAACAGGAATTAACACCTGGAAAGCAGGGCCAGGAAGCCAAGGGCACAGATCAGAGGGCCCAGCCTTTGCCCTAAGGGGTCAGGAACCTACAGGTCTTCCAAAGGCTCCTCACAGAAAGACCTGCAATATGGAGGGGAAAAGTACTGTGGACTCCTTCGGACCTGATTTCAAATACCAGTTCACTGCTTCTAGTTACAAGATATGGATTAGGTATTTTTTCTCCCAGGCATCTCAATTTCCTTCTCTGTAAAACAGGATGATAAGATAACATCAATCTATACACTGGCCTCTGCCATACAAGTCTCTTTGTGGGAGCACTTTGCACCCCTTCTCCTAGGAGTGGCCCTCTCCTGGCTGGTCACAGCAGAGCCCTCCCTTGGGATTCTCACACTGAGGTGGGGGGAAACCCTCTACCCCATTCCATACCCTCACCTGGTAGGAAGGGAATCCAGCATGACCCCCCGCCAGGCTTACTGTCACACAGGGAAAGCCCATATGCATTGAACCAAGGCACCATACCTAGTGAGGGAGGATGGCCCTGCTGGTTCTAATCTTTGGAGTCCACACCCCGGAGACCAGATCCAATTCTATCCCTGGAGAGCCAACAGGCCTCTTCCTCTGCTAAAGTCAGTCCAGGTTGAGAGCTGGTGGCTTCAGAGAGCCTGGGAGAAAGGCCCCTGCCAAGTGCCTTACACAGATGGCACAGGGAAAAGAGGCTCCCTACCTTCTCCTGGGTACAGGCAGCCCCACTGATTCATAGCTAGGCAAGGGCTTACAGCCTCCTTTGGCAGAGAAAGCAGCCAGTTAGAAACCCCATACCTTTTCTTGAGCTGAAAAGCAGGTGGGCAGGCAGCCAAGCAGGTGGAAGCACCATTGTCTCCTCCTGGGCTGGCATTCTGACTTCCCAAACAGGCTCAGCCCCTGTCCTGCAGCCAAGAGGAAACAGGCAAGGGTTGTCCCCTGGCTGGAGGCTAAGGCCTGAGAGGCACCGTAGCCACCATGCCCAAGGGCCAGGGCAGGAGCCCAGAAACTGATGCATTGGACTGAGATATCCCAGTGCCAGGCTTAGAAGCTGGGGCAGATTCACACCCCCTTGTCTTGCCTGGCACAGAAAAGGCAGGCTCAGCTCAACCTCTTTTCTGGGTATTTAGTATATTTTTCTCTCTGTTTGCTTCCAGCAGGGAACAAGTGGGTGCAGGGACTGCATGAAGGTATGCAGAAGTGGGATGGCTCAGCCTGAGTGCTGGCACTGTGCCCCATCCCCTGCCAACACCCCTCACACTACCTTCCTAGGGAGGAGAAAGCAGCTGGCAATATCAGCACTAGGGCTGGGAACATCTCACTCAGGCAAAGAGGGGTAAATGCAAATTCCTGAGGCTAAGGAGTCAGAGGCTCCTGACCTCAGGCAAAATGAGGACAGAACCTGACACACTGTACCCCTGCCCACACAAACATGTACAAACAGAGAGAACACACATGTATATACACTAAACCACAGGAACACATATAGAAACATACTCTCAGAGAAACGCATGTGTACATGCTCTCACACATGATGACACATACACACATTCACATAAACATGGAAACATATACACACAAACCACACATACACATGCATGGACACACAAACACCTGCACACTAACACAGAATACACACATAAACACATGTAAACACACACATGTACACTCCCACACTCACCCCAAGGCTCCATCTACTCATTCCATAATCTAGAAGACTTCCAGGGCCACCACAGGGCAACCCCACAGGACCCTGGGGCCACACACATGCATTCAGGGGCCTTGCAGCTGCCTCCTCAGAATATTATCTGGCAGAATTTCTAATGCTTTTAAATAAGACATGTTTTAAAGCTCAAATTCAAGCATTTTTGCCTGCTGCTCCAAGTTTTACATTTTGCATATCATACAGTCAAACATAGTACAATTGTAATCAGATACTTGTGTCAAGGACATTTAACTTTGTGCACAGTTTCTTGTCTCCACATCTCTGGCCCTGTTTTTACAGGAATTGCAGACTCTGGAGCCTTCGAGATCATGACCTCTCATTTTTCTACATATGCCAGCTCCAAGTAGTCTGGGCCCCTGATGTGCTCCTCATCTGCACCAAGGCTTGTACACTGCTTCTCCAGCCCCTGAAGTCGTGGGGTGCAGGGTGGGGCACTTAGCTCACCACTGCCATCCCTGGGGAATCAAGCACAACCTCTCAGTGAGGCCTGTCCTGGCCTTCCAGGTAACAGAAACCCACACTCCTCCTGTGTCCTGCTTTTTTTCTATGGCACATATGACCATTTAAATGTCTATTCCTTTACTTACCTTATTTATCTCACTTATTTCCTGTCTTTCCCACCAGAATGTAAGTGTCATAAAGGTAGGAATTTGTGTCATCTCCCCTACCCCTACCCCAACCCCACTGAAGGTAGAATCCCTAGTGTCTCAGTAGCTGGCAGCTTCTCAGGAAATACCCACCACCCATGTGTCCAGCGAGCCAGCAGACAGCTGCACACCCACTCTGTGCCTGGATTCGCCCCAGGTGCCTTACAAGAACCTCATTCCACCCCCAGCACTGCAGGAAGGCCTAGGACACAGGTGGCAAACACAAGGCCCGTGAGCTGAATCCAGCCCTCCACCTTGTTTTATCCAACCCAGCACCTTGTTTCTACCTGGCAGCAATGCTGAGCTCTTGCTTAACTGTTAGGGAGTAGTTACATTTATACAGTCCTAAAATTACATTCGGCCCTTTGAAGGTAACTGCAAGACTGATGTGGCCGCCAGTGAAAATGAGTTTGACACCCCTGGACTAGATGTTAGACAAGAATGCTGGGCTCCAACAGAAAACCTGAGAAGCTGCCTGCTGACTCTCTGGACCCTGGATGTGTCTAGGTCTTGAGACCACGGCCAGGCAGCATGACAGTGGTTAAGTCTTGACCCCAGAGCCTTAACCACTAAAGTTGGGTACCACTAAAGTTGGGTAGCTGTGGGCAAGTTTATTAAGCTAGGTGTGCTTTTCTCCCCCTCACCTATAAAGCCAGGACCCTGAGCACCTATGTCTATGGGGGGTGATGGGACTGAATGCCACATGAGGCATGGAGTGCCTGGTGGGCATTAAGTGCTGGAGCTGGAGCCATTACTATGTGGGTCCCCTCCTCCAGACAGCTCCCCCAAACCCTCTGTCACCTGGTCTGTGCCTGGTCAGGGGCCAGGCATCCCAGCCTCTCCTGTGAGAGCCTGGAGGAAGTTCCCTGTATCACTAGGGCATGACGAGGCTCAAGAATCCCTGTTCAAGTTGGCAACTTTGGTGCCAGACCATCCTCACCCAGTGAAGGCTCCCCAGCTCTGGAGAATCCCCAAGAAGGAGATGGGCAATAGAATGGGTGTGCAAACGATTCCTGGGGGAGCCTCCTGCATCCTGCTCTGCGGCGTAACCTGCTGCCTGAAGGACCCCCAGCACCTTCTGTTCTAGAACAGTTCCCCTACAACCTACCCTGCACTTGAGGACTAAGTATGCCCTGGTAGGTCTCGAAACAGCCAGCAAGAGGGTGCTGTCATCACCATTCACGAACAGCGGGGCTGCAACCCGGGATTTGCTGTGGCTCAGGCAGCTGAAAAGTTTACTCTGGGGCGACCCCAGTGTCCTTGAAAACAAAGTCAGAAGAGACCTCCAAGATCAATGGAACCGCCTTTTAGATGTTCAAGAAATGCCCCACCCTTAGGCAGGCCACGGGAGAGGGTGCCCAGGACTCCTGTGACCCAAACAGAAGCCGTCCTCAGCCCAAAGCCTGTCTTGCTGGCTTCCCACCCAGACCCGAGGGTGAAGCTCCTCCGGAGTGGGAGCTGCGCGCCACCGTGTGGCCGCGCCTGGGAACGCAGGCCCTGGAACTGGGCCACCCCCAGAAATCGGGGTGGGTGCCTGCTCGAGCGCGCGCGCGCGCGGGAGGCAAAAGGAAGCCCCTGGACAGATCTTTCTCAAGTTGAAGGTCCTTGACAGAACTGATCTCCTGACAGCCACCACCTGAGGCTCATCTCCCTGAAGGAAGCTGCCTGGTGGCACAAACCCCACTCCTGAATCCCAAAGTTATTCTTCTCCTTGAAGGCTCATATCAAGACATCTCTAGCCAGAGCCAGGTGTAAACCCCGCCCACCCAGGGCTGCCCTGAAAATCCGGAGGCAGTCCCAAAGAAATGGCTGAGAGTAACAGGCGACAAGACATTCATCCACTTATTCAGCAGGACTTATGGATTGCTCACCAAGAGCCAGTCACCCTTCGAGGCTCTGAAGCTGTGTCCTCTACAGACTACAGTTTTCAAAGCTACCACGGAAATTCAGACAAACCAAAAGGACAGAGCCCCACAGTGAAGCCTATCATTGCTCTCTTCGCAGCTCTGAGCCCAGGACAAGGCCTCATTGTGTAACCGGAAAAGACACTGGCATTCAGGCTGCCTGTCACTACCAAATCCAATAAGCAATGACAGTGATTGAATCTTTTATAGGTGCTTTATTCAGATGGCCAGCGATCCGAGAAGATGGTGGGTTCATACCCTAACAAACCATCTTTCTCTTTCTTTCCCAGCCAGACCTTTTATAAGGGGGTTGGGGGAGGGCAAACAAGGTGTCAGTGAAAGCCTTTGAAATCCAACAGTTGCCTCCAAGGGGGAAGGGTAGTCGCTTGCTTCTTCCTGGTACAAACATCTCCAAGAGGTCATCTGCTTATTCTTAGGCGCCAAGGTAGGCTTTATTTGTAGTTACTGAAACAAAAACTTAACATACACATTACTTGCTACATTTATGACTATTTACCTTAAGCTAAATTTTCCCAAGTTTTAAGCCCCTATCAACTGCACATGCCAGGTCCTCTCCCTCCTACACCTCTGCTGTGACAGCAACATATTTAAGGGAGGGGAGTTGGGGGAGGCACACACACTCTTCCAGTAATGTGGATGGGCACTGGTCCTGCCTAATCTTACCCAAGAGTTAGAGTGTGGCTTGGATGCATTAGGAATAAACTGTAGATTCTGAAAAAACCCATACAAGCAAGCTGCTGTCACACTGTGGCCGGTCTGCCCAGGATGCACAGAAAAGCTTGATGCCATCTTTTGGATTTTGCCAGAGTTTCCAAACTCTGCTCTGTTGTCTTCCAACAACTCTGAAGGAATTTTTTGCTTGGTAATTACGCAGTGCATGGTGCACTGGGATCTGCTGACAATCCCTTGAAGGGACTGTGAAAGTTTGTTATTGACATAATTGGTAAAGTTAGAGAAAGACTGCTAAACCTTCCAGGAAATGGAAAATTGATTCTTAATATTTTAACACACGATGTGGGAAAAATGGAATCACAGAAATGATGAGCTCACTTATGTTCTTGGGGACTTGTGGTTCCTTTAGGGTTGAAAATGTGTGCACTGTATATGCTTGGAAGTGATCATTTACAAAAAGCCTTATACTCTAATATCTCTGCCTCCAGCCTTTTCAAATTCCAAAGGAAATTTGGCGAGATTGGCCCTTGAAAGCTATAACTGGTGCAGTAGCAAATCAGAGCCTGGGTTCCCCCAGATCCAGACCCCACAGAGAACTGAGCAACATACACCTGGAGACTGGAGACCCTTTATAAAAGAGAGACCCCCTTCTGGTATATGGGGTTGTTCATTCTGGGCTCCAGAAAAACAAACCTGCTTCCCCGATTCCTCCTCTTCTCCCCCTGTTGGCAATACACTCCCCACAGACTGTTTATACACATACAGAGAACCAGATGTCCCAACGGGAATAGTAAAGCTGTTTGGAACCACCAAGTATTTTAGCCTGATCCTCCAATTCAAATTCCACTTTGGTGTGTTGAAAACATCAGGGTGTTGAAAATCCCCTTTGGAGCCAGTCTCTGTTTGGGGGGACCAGAACAAGGCTCCTCCCCTTGATGGCACAAAAGATTCTTACGGGTCCTGGATATATTGCCCATGGTGACTGCAGTGCCTACTCCACCTGCCCTCTAGTAGGAACCAGAAAAGGGAAGGTAAATGGTCTGGACCAGTGCTAACAGAACCAAATGCCAGCCACAGAGAAGACACCTTTAAAATATATTTTTTAAGATTTTACTTATTTTTAGAGAAAGGGAGAGAAAAAGAGAAAGAGAGAAACATCAGTGTGTGGTTGCCTCTTGTGCAGCCCCAACTGGAGAACTGGCCTGCAACTCAGACATGTGCCCTGACTGGGAATCAAACTGGAGACCCTTTGGTTCACAGGCCAACACTCAATCCACTGAGCCCACCAGCCAGGGCCACATTTAAAATTCTTTAAAAAATAAGTGGCATTAATTTTAATAAGATATTTTACTTAACCCAATATGAAATAATTTATTTCCCAATGGGTATAAAAAAATTTAATGAGATATTTTTACCTTTTTAATATGAAATTTGGTGTGAATTTTACACATGAGGACATCTTAATACAGACTAGTCACATTTCAAATGCTCAGCCACCACATGTGGCTCATGGCTACCACGTCGGACCTTTGCCAAAGTCCAGAGCAGTGTCCGGTCCTCAAGGATGCTTTCAAAATATAACTCAGCCAAAAGTACTATAAATGTGTCCGAAAGACTTAGTGGGTAGAGTTTGCTGAGGTCTTAACAGGGCCTTCCTATCCTGGGAGGCACTGCCTGAGAAGAGCAGGAGGAGATTGAACCAAGGCTCGTATATAAACCGATGTGGACCCGGGGTCCGAGTCATTATGGATGAAATATGAGACAAATTCACAGACTACCGAGTCCTATGGAGGAAAAGGGACAGCAAAGTTTTTCTCTCAAGGGGAGCAAAAACCTTGACCCTTGCTCCAGTGAGCTTTTATTGTCTTACTGGGCACATTACAAGAAGGTCCTCATTAACTATGCACAGGCTCACTTTAGGTGGTTACCTCATACAGAAAACAAAGGAACCAATTCCCCTAATCACATCACAGAAGAGGGATATTTGCAAATGAAAAGGCAAAAGTAGTTGGACCAGTTACACTCATCCTTGGAAAGTTTAGCATGGTTTTTAAGAAGTTGCTTTGCAGTAAATGTCTTCAACTCAGGGTGAGTTTTAGCAAAAAGCAAGACTCAGCGGCCTAAGAACATTGCAGGCCTGATTCCCCATGGGAGAACCTATCTGTGGGTGTGGGTCCTTTGTATCTTCCAGGGGGAGCTGGGCCCACGCCACGCAGGTGGCCTCCCACATAAACAGACACACCTGTTCCATTGCATCTCCATGTTGTCTTTTCCAAGTAAATGAATATCCACCAGAGGGCACCTCCAGCATTTTTAGCACTGTTCCTGCTGAAATTATTAATGAAATACATGACCAGGAGAACTTTTGTGATGAACCAATTTACTTTTTGGGGGAGTGAGAGCAATGGAACACATATATTTCCCTCTTTGCTTTGGCTGCGGGAAACTCAGAGCCAAGTCTGCACTCAGTTAAAAGATATTGCCTTACTTCCATTATTATGCAGTTGCTTTCCTTTCATTGTTATTTTAATACTTTGGGGATTTTGCAAGGTTTCTGTCTTCTGAAATTTTAAGAAACTTTGAAGTCTTTGAAATTGGCAGGGTACGAATATGTAAAAAAGTTTCCAAATTTCCCCAATAGATGTCAGTATTATGCAACATAATATATTGACTTCAGGCCCACCAGATCCTATTCTGCTACTAAACAGCAACGTGGCTTTGGGCAAGTAACCTGTAATACCCTGTGTCTCATTGTTATTGGTTGAAAAAAAGGGGATTGCTGTGAAAATGAACTGAGATCAAATATAACTTGAGAAGTGATAATAGCCTTGTGATTAATTACATGGACCCTGAAACCAGGTGGCCTGGTTTCAAGTTCTATTGTGCTGTTTAATAGCTGTGAGATCTCAGGCAGGTTATGTAACATCTCTGAGCCTTAGCTTTCTCTCTGTAAAGTGGAGATACTAGTATCTGCTATATAAGATTGTTGCAACAATTAAAGGTGAGTATATAAAGTGCTTAGAACAATGGAGCACACAGAATAGCAAGGGTTCTGAGCTATTACCATTGTAATTAACACATGAAGCAGCCATCAGAGTACTTGGCATGGGGCTTATTTAGACACCAAGGTTTGTGCTGCTGTGCCTGTGAACATGGAGAATGCTTTAAATAGGACCTGCCTTTGGGCCACAGGTTCTCCTGTGCGTGAGCCTGTAGGACTGACTCCTGCCCCTGCCGTTCTGAGGATAAGAGACTTGGTGTGGGGGGACAGTAAACATGGAGGAAAGATGCCTCAGAGCCGCTCAGGCCATGGGGAAGGCTTGTGGTAAGTGGGCTAGACAGGTGAACAGGCCTCTTTATGAATGTCACTGTATAGGTCATGGATTTGGTTCCATCACAGTTTTCAACAAAGCAAAAAAAGAATTTCCACTATTGTGAACTTTTGGCTACTGGACTGTGTTTTGTATTTTCTACTGTACCCTGCATCAACAGAAAACAGCATGGGTCCTTCATTAGGTTGAATTTATAAAGCATTTAACTCTGTCCTTAGCAAATAGAGAGCCCTCAGCTAACACTTTTTTTGCCAACACCAAGCTTCCTCCTTCTGTACCAACCTACAGGCCGTGATGATGGTATTTCTCCAGTGAAGTCTTCACCTGCAGACCTGAAGAACCCTCCAAATTCAACGTGTCCTTTGAGATTCATTGTATCATCTGCAGTTTTCAATAACAAAGATAATTTTGTTGAATTTAATTTTTGCTTATATCACAGCAAAACAGTTTAGGTCTGGAAGACAAAATTTTAATTATAGAATTGAATATTCTCTCTTTAAGGTATATTTCCTCCCCATCAGACATTGTAATTCACACCAGTGAAGGCAGTTTAACCTTCCCTGAACCTCCTTGTTTCCCACAAAAAGTAATCCCTCCCCACAACACCTCTGGCTCTCTTCTGAGATGTACGCATCTCAGACATGAGGTTCTACAGTTTTGGGAGCACATATCTAAAACCACACACCTTAGGGTCTGACATGCTCAGCTTCCCCAATGCCTCCAGGCCTTATTCCTGAGATAACTGCTACTTCTTTCTTTGATAAGGAAAGATATAGGATGGATTTTATTAAAATAATTTAAGGTCACCATTTTGGGCCCAGGCAGTCAGCGCCTGCTGCAACAAGTGTTTGGATGAATGAGATAGGAATCTGGCTATTTGACCTGTGTGACAGGCTGCTGACAAAGTGAGCATGAGCTTCACCCTCCCCATCCCCTGGAGTTGGAAGTGTGCTTGTAACAGGGTGCAGCCAAGAGGGGGGCCCCAAATAGGGATTTGGAATGGGGCCCAGAACTCAGGGTGTCCAGGAAATATTAGGATGTCCTCATCCTCCCCCCTACAGGTGTGGGTTGGGGAAAGGGACACATGGAGCAGGGTCATTGAGAGCTGTTTTGCATAGCAACAGCTTTGCAGCTAACCTCTGGTGTGGTCATTTAACATATCTATAACCTTTAACTGGTTGCATAGATATGTTAAATAGCTGTGGCCATACTCTGAGCCAGGGGAGTGGAAGTAACTTCCCCACCAAGATGTAACTGGGGGGCAGGTCCCCTGAGTTACAGTGTCTGAGCCTGTGTGGGAGCTTGGAGAGGAGTGGCTCCATGACATGGGGCCATGCCTGCCCAGACTCACGATGGCAGCCCAGTAAAGGTGAAAGGATATGAGAGTGCTGGCAAGGTAGCCAATTGTGGGAGGAGTCAGAAATGGGGCTACAGAGGAAGACTGGGGTGGGGATTTAAAACCCAGACTAGATAGCCATTGAGGGGAGAGGACCACGTGGCTGTGGCAGTGCAGAGAGAGAACCACATGGTTTCGGCAGAGTAGAGACTCCCACAGCTATTGTGCTAAGAGGACCACGTGGCTGTGGACATGTGAGAGAACCACGCAGCTTTGCCAGAGTGGGGACCCCTGTAGCTTTAGAAGGGGGAACCACCACTCAGCTTTAGCAGAGATCCCAGCAACACAGCTGATGGTGCTAGGCCTACCAGCCGAGACGGATTACTGGAAAGAACCAGGGGCTACCTGAGCCATGGACTTCTATTTCTTTTCCTGAGATATGGTACCCCAAACTGGGCAAAGGGGGGGAAGGAAGGACTGTGTGTGTTTGTGGGTGTTTTAAGGGACTTTGGGATTTTGGTGAAGTCATTAGTTCACTACTTTAAGTCTATATAGCATTAAATAAACATTTCCTTTCCTTTTCACAAATCTCTGGCATTGAGAGAGACTTTCCTATAAGGCGGAAGACATAAAGAACTGGGGGGGGGGGGGGGGGCGTTCCTTTTGGTAATAGTATATTGCCCTTGGACCCCTCTTGTGTTCTGAAACATGCTGACACCGTGCTGCTGTCCCTGGGGCCATGGAAGGCCAACACAGAAGTTTGTAGCCTCAAGTGTGTCCCAGCATTAGCAGCATCAGCCCCAAGAGGGTTATGCAATCAAATCAGCCCCAAGAGGGTTGAAAGATAAAAAAGAAAAAAAGAAAAGAGCCACATTGGAAAGGAAAAAGTAAAACTGCCTTTATTTACAGATGGAATGACCCTTTTCATAGAAAATCCCATGGAATTCACACAAACACTATTAGAACTAATACATAAGTAAGGTAAGTTGCAGGATACCAGCCCAATATAAAAGGAAATCAACAACCCCAAAAAAGAATTTTAGGAATATAACTCCTTTCACAATAGCATCAGAAAGAATAAATACTTAGGAATAAATTTAATGAAACAAGTTTAAGACTTGCACACTGGAAATCACAAGATGCTGAGGAAAATTAAAGAAGACTTCTTTTAACTGAAGAGATATTTCATGTTTACAGATGAGAAGACTCAATGTTCAGATGACTACTGTCCCCAAATTAAATACACTCCATACAATCTCTATGTAAATTCCAGCATGCTTTTTTTGTGTGAAACTTCACAAAATGATCCTAAAATTTATATAGAAATTTAAATACCACAAATGGCCAAAATAATTCTGAAAAAAGAATGAAGTTGGAAGACTTTAACTTCCTAATTTCAAAACTTATTATAAAACTACAGTTGAAGATAGTGTGGTCTTGGTATATGGACATACATGTGAATGTACAGAACAGAAGCGATTGTCTAAAGTATTCTTATATTTATAGTCAATTTATTTTCAACAAATATGCCAAGATAATCTATTGAGTTAAGAACAGCTTTTTAAATAAATGGTGCTGAGACAATTGGATATCCACATGCAAAAAGGTTAACTTAAATGCTCAACTTATATCCCAAACAAAAATTAACTCAAAATGGACCACAGCCTTAAATGTAAGAGCTAAAAGAAAAATTTTATAAGATGACAGGGGAAAATCTTCAGGACTTAGGGTTAAGCAAAGATTTCTTCAATATGACACTAAAATCACAATATATATTTAAAAATTGATAAAGTTGATTTCATCAAAACTTAATATATTTGTGCTTAAAAAGACACTGATAAAATGAAAACAGGCAACTGACTGAGAGAAAATATCTGCAAAACATGTATCTGATAAGTGAGTAAATGACTTGTCTCTAGAAAATGAAAAGAATCTTTATATAATGAGATAAACAAGGTCACCCCCCAAAATTGGACAAAAGATTAGAAGACACATTTTATCAAAGAGGATCTATGGATGGTGACAAAGCACATGCAAAGATACTCAGCATATTAGTCATTAGGAAACTACTGGTGTCACAAAGAAATACCATGTGACACCCAGTAGAATGCCTAAAAAAAAAAAGACAGATAATAACAAATGTTGTCAAGAAGTGGAGAAATGAAAATCCTCATTCATATATTGCTGATAGGGATATAAAATGGTACAAGAACTTTGGAAAACAGTTTGACAGTTTCTTACAAAGTTAAACATAAATTTGTCATATGACACATCAATTTCACTCCAAATCTACCCAAGAGAAATGAAACCAGGTCCAAAGACTTACACATGAATATTGTTAGCAACATTATTTATAAGAACCAAAATGTGGAAACAACATAAATGCCTTCCTAGAAAGAAAGACAGTGGTATGTCCATATAATGAAATACTATTTATCAATAAAAAGGAATAAACTAATTCATGCTATGCCTTGAATGAACCTCAAAATACTAGGCTAAGTGGAAGAAACTATAAAAGGAGACTTTTTCTTGTATTTTTTATGTGAAAAGTCCAGAAAAAGGCAAATTTATACAGACAGAAAGTAGATTAATGATATCTAGGATGTTGGGAGGGGAAGAGAAAGGGATTCACATTAAATGAGCAGGTCAGATCCTTTTGGGGTGACAGAAATATTCCAAAACAGATTTGCAGTGAGAGTTACACAACCTGGTAAATTATGTGGTATATATAAGCCTTGATACAATAATGTTTTGGTTTTTTTTTTTACTTTAAATAATTTTAAAAAATTTTCAATTACAGTTGACATACAATAGTATACTACTTTCAGGTGTACAACCCTGTGATTAGACATTATATAACTTACTAAGTGATCAACACAATAAATCTAGTACCCATCTGACACCATACATAGTTATTACAATATTATGACTATATTCCCTATGCTCTACTTAACACCCCTGTGACTACACTGTAACTAGCAATATGTACTGATACTTCTTATTCCCTTCACCTTTTTCATGCATCCTACCAACCCCCCTTCCACCTTGGCAATTGTCAAAATGTTCTCTGTATCTCAATTAGTCTGTTTATGTACTGTTTGTTCATTTATTTTGTTTTTTAGATTCCATGTGTGAGTGAAATCATACAGTATTTGTTTTTCTCTGTCTGGCTTATTTCATTCAGCACAATAACTTTTATGCCTATCCATATTGTTGCAGATGGCAAGATTTCATTCATTTTTTTATGGCTCAATCATATTCCATTGCATATATGCACCCTTCTTTATTCATCCATCTATCAATGGGCACTTGGGTTGCTTCTATATCTTGGCTATTGTAAATAATGCTGCAATAAACATGTGTGTGTGTATGTCTTTCTGATTTTCTGTTTTGGGTTTCTTTGGATAAATACCCAGAAGGAGAATTACTGGGTCCTTCTTTGTCTCTTCATATCACCTTTGTTTAAAGACTATTTTGTCTGGTGTAAGTATTGCCACCCCAGCTTTTTATTTGTTTTCATTTTCACAAAATACCTTTTCCATTCCTATACTTTCATTGGGTATGAGTCTTTCAATCTAGCATCTATAATAGAATACGTATGAATCTTGTTTTGTTATCCATAGTCTCCATGTGTCTTCTGATTTGAGTATTTAATCCATTTCCACTTAAAGAAGTTGTTGATAGATATGTATTTATCATCATTTCAATACTTATAGTTTTGACATTTTTTTCTTTTCCTTATTTTTAAAGAAGACCTTTCAACATTTCTTGTAACACTGGCTTGGTGGTTACAAATTCCTTTAGCTTTTCTTGTGTGGAAAGGTTTTTATCTGTTCTCAGATTCTAAGTGATAATTTTGATAGGTAAAGCAATCTTGACTGTAGGTCTTTGCTTTTCATGAATTTGAATATTTCTTGCAGATCCTATCTGGCCTGCAAATTCATGTTGAGAGATCAGCTGATTTATGGGCACTTCCTTGAAGATAACTAATTGCTTTTCTCTTGCTTCTTCTAAGACCCTATGTCTTTGACCTTTTGCATTTTAATTATGATGTCTCTTAGTGTAGGTCTCTTTGGGTTTATCTGTGCTTCTTGGACTTGTATATCTATTTCCTTCACCAGGTTAGGGAAGTTTTCTGGCATTATTATTTCAAATAGGTTTTTTAATTCCTTGCTCTCTTTCCTCTCCTTCTGGCACCCCAATGATGAGAATGTTGCTACACTTGAAGTTGTCCTAGGGACTCCTTATACTATTGTCTTTATTTTTTGGATTCTTTTTTTGTTTTTGCTGTTCTGACTGGGTGTTTTCTGCTTTCTTATCTTCCAAATATCTGATTTGATCCTCTGCTTCATCTATTGCACTATTGATTCTGTTGATTCCTTGTAATGTATTCTTCATTATTGACTGGTTCTTTTTTATGTTTTCTATTTTAATTTTTACATTTCATATTCCTTTGTTGAAGTTCTCACTAAGTTCCTGTACTTTTCCCCTAAATCCATTGAACATCCTTATAAGCAGTGTTTTAAACTCTGCATCTGGTAGATTGTTTGTCTCCATTTCGTTTCATTCTTTTTTTTTTTTTTTAAATATTTTATTTATTTATTTTTAGAGAGGGAAGGGAGGGAGATAGACAGAGAGAGAGAGAAACATCAATGTGTGGTTGCTGGGGGTTATGGCCTGCAACCCAGGCATGTACCCTGGCTGGGAATTGAACCTGGGACACTTTGGTTCCCAGCCCACGCTCAATCCACTGAGCTATGCCAGCCAGGGCTCGTTTCATTCTTTTTCTGCAATATTGTTCTCTTCTTTCATGGGGGAACATATTTTTTTATCTCCTCATTTTGGCAGCCTCCCGGAGTTGTTTCTATGTATTAGGTAGAGCTGCTGTATCTCCTAGGCTTGGTAAAGTGGCCTAATGTAGCAAGTGTCCAGTGGCACAGATCCACTCTTCACCTAAGCTAGACACTCCAGGTGTAGGCTGTGTATACCCTCTGGCTGTATCTGAGCCTTGATTGCTGTTGGCACCTCAGTGGGAAGGATTTACCCCCATGCCATTGGTTGCAAGCCCTGGCTGAGATGAACCTCTATGAAGGATAAGCTGTGTGGAGGCCAACCCTCACAGAAAAGGACTTAGTTCTGATGCCCACTAAGTCCACCCCTTGAGTGTATTTCTTGTGGAAGTGGTTGGGTGTAGCTTTGATGTGGTCTGAAGTTGTCCACCAGGTGTGCTGGTTCTGGGGCCTTCCAGGAAGCAAAGGCCAAGGTCATATGCTACCCAGTCTGAGCACCAAAGCAATCTGCAGATGGCTGCTTTTTGTGCCAGGTTTAGAGGTGTCCAAGAAAGGCCAAACTACAAACCAAGGCCTGACAATTTTAGTGTCAGGTCTGGAGCCACTTGGCAAGAAGTATGGGGCATGCCAAAGCCAGATGCTGCTTATTTGGAGTTTGTGAGCCTTTGAGAGATTTTAGAAAAGTCTGAAGCATTAGACAAGGCAGGCTGTTTGTATAAAATAGCCACTGGCAATGGTTTGGGTGGCCTACCAGTTGAGTGAGGGCAAGGTCTCAGAAACCACCAGCATGGGGTGAACAGTGCTAGCCAGATTGATGTAGATTCCTATATGGCACCCATCTGTTTTATCTGTGGTGGGGAGGGCTCAAAAAGGAACAATGGCCTCTGCTAGCACTTCTGTCTGGGAGGAAGCTGCCTTCTAGCTCTCACCCTGGTGCCAGATAACTCGGTTTCTCCCAATATGTCTCTGGTGTCTTCAGAGTGGCTACCCCAGCATTGAAGCTAAGAGACAGTGAGTCTGAGCCAGTCTGAGCAAGTCAGTGTAGGCCCTGTAGGAGAATACCTGGGACTCCAGACAAACTATTTCACTCAGCCATAATTCCCATTGGTTTTCACAGCCAGAAGTTATGGTGATTTCTCCCAGCACCGAAACACTGGGTTGAGGAGCCTGCTATGGGACTGGGACTCCTCACTTCTCAGGAGGGACCTCTGCAGCTGAGATAACCCTGCCAATTTTCAAATGCCACACCTGGGTGTGGGACTGAAGGGTTCTACTCTCTCCACCCCACCTACCAGTCTCCATGTAGCTTCTGTTTATCTTCAGTGGTTGGACTTTTGTTCAGCTAGATTTCAGACAGTTCTCAAAGATGATTTTTCTATAGTTCAGTTGTAATTTTGATGCAGCATTTACCTATGCTGCCACCCCAACAGGAACCCAATGTTTTAAAAAAGACAGTAAAATGAGCCCTGGCTGGGTGGCTCAGTTGGTTGGAGCATCCTTCTGTACATGGAAAGGCTGCAGGTTTGATTCCTAGTCGGAGCACATACCTAGGCTGCAGGTTTGATCCCTGGTTGGTGTGGTGTATAGGAGGCAACTAATTCATGTTTCTCTCTCTCCACCTATCCCATTTCCTCTCTCTCTAAAAATCAATAAAAATATAACCTTGGATAAAGATTTTTTTAAAAAAAAGAGTAAAATGAGGTGACACACCTTTGGAAAACCAACTTATCTTAACTCTCTACCAGTGTCAAGTCTGGGGAAGGAAGCAGGCAAGGGAATGATACCTTATTTAAAGATGCTTAATCAACACGCGTTACAAAAAACTGAGGGAGGCCAGGCAGAATCCTGTTGTTGTTGTTGTTTATTTTAATAATTGTTCAAGTACAGTTTTCTGTCCTTTACTCCCATTCCAGCCCACCCACCCATCCCTCCCCACCTCAAGAATCCTCTTGTCTCGTGGGAATACTCAGAAGCTGGAGAAAGTATAGAAAACATGGATTAACAGGGTCTAAGAGAGTGCTGTATCTTTAGCCTACCTCAGGCAGAGGAGAAGGAGCAGCCGTTGCTCCTACCTCCCCCAGCTAATAATCCCTGTGCACAGAGCCACCTGTGCCCTGGTCTGCCCAGCTCATCCTACTCTGAGCCCATCTCTTCTCTCCTCTCAAGCTCGGCAGAGAATCAGACATTAAATGAACACAGTGCTAAGGCACTTGTCTTTGATGTTCTGAACTTGTCACATATGATTTACAAGTGTTGGGTGGCAAAACAAAATAGTTAAGTTTGAGTGACCTAATCAGAACAAAGAAAAAATTGCCATTTTCTTAAGGGGTAGAAAATAACCAGTGGTCAGATAACTTGATTTGCAGTTACAGTCTATTAGAAAAGTGACCCCGAGATTTGGCCCTTAGCTACACAAACCTAAGTACTGATAATGAGAAAAACAGCATGGGAAGAATTTTCTGTGTGCAAAATGCATGAATATGTGTTTGGATTTTCATCAGGTCACTTGCCATGAGTGCCCTTTTCTCTCTTATTTGTGAACAGGGGGCTGTGTGTGTGGTGGTCCTCAGGGGAGGGAGCTCCCACCTGCTCTACACTTCTTGACGCTGGACAACTGGACTCAGGAAGACTTTTCCTACTGACTCCAAACTAGAGTGAAAACTTAGTGTGCAGGAAAAAGTACATGGTCTAATTAAAGGCTGGGGAATCCCTCCTTGACTCAAAACAAGCAGAATTGGGTTCTTCAGCTCATCCAAGAACAGGAGGCAGCAGGGCTGTGGCTGAGCAAACTAGAGGAGTCCTCAATTCTGCAACCAAAGAGTGGTGGGCAAAGCCCTGAGATTTGCCTGTTCTGGTTTCTAGCATCATTAAACCATACTTTAAACAATATATTAAATTGCAAGATATATTCCTTTATAGCCAACATGAAAGTCCAGTCAATATATGAAGAGCTGACATCCCACAGCCTGATCATGCAGTGGGACCCAGGTGGGGATCAATCAGTTTATACAGATTTTCACTCCATGGTACTCCCACTGGGGCAGAGCAGGTACGTCCACAGGCCTAGGAGAGACCTGGTGGCTCCTAAGCTTCCTGTGGCTTTACTATTTTATCCCTTCCCATTTGACTATGTCCTAGCCACATCAGCTCAGAGAAGGTTCTAGGTGTACTCTGGGTCCAAAACTTAAACAAGGACTAGAGGATTGTTGTAAGAGCCATGACTTACACTAGGAAAGCCCCAAGGACAAGGTGACCCAACTCTCACTTCTCAAAAGACTTCCAGACTCCAAAACAGTGTGTCTGGGGAAGAGGGGTGGGATGGAATAAAGGGGACCAATTATTGAATTGGTGCGTAGGCAATAGAAATGACACGCTATGTAAAACAAAATGTTTCTTTGATTATGAGAGCAGTCTCATAATTTAAAAAATAAAAGAAAATGTGTAAGATGAAAAAAATAAAACCACCTATTCTTATCATGTCGTTCTTTATATAGGAATTCGTATGTATTGGAGTTGTACTGCATTAACATTTTTGTTATTTTGCTTTTCTCCCCAGTTATATTTTGAGTAAATATTGTTATAATTTTAATATTCTGTATATTCAAGAGCACTGGCTATAGAATTATTTTGTCATATAGATGAAATAATTTAATCACTTTCATGCTGTCATTTATTTCTAATCTTCCATTCCTTCAAATAGCTCTTCATATAAAGGCATATACATAAATAGCCTGTCATTTGGTTTCGCATTTCTCTACTAGCAAGGTCTATTTTTCATGTTTCATTGTCCGGTCTTTTGTCTGTGGCTGGTTCACTCTGTAACTGAAGTAATGCTTTTGGCACCATTTGTCAATATCGACAAGTGGATAAATATAAGTCCATGGTCTCCTTTGCTTCTCCCTTAAATTCTCGGGGAGCTCTAAAAGGCAGATAGATCACTGTTCTACTCCCTTTCTGAACCCCTACTCCATGCTGCCTAGCCCTGGGTCTTTGAACCAGATGGAAGCAGGAATGAGTCTGCACTGCACATTAGCATTAGTCTGGTACAGTTTAAGAAAAACATGTATTAATAATTCATTCAGGTCCTATTAGTTTTTTGTCTTTTAACGCAATTCATATTTGCACCGGAACTATCTTTAAGTATAGAGCCTCAACTAAAATTTGTCTTGAAAATTCCCTGAAATTCTGAAGTGTTTTGAACTGAACATGTCTCAGGCTGGTTGAATGTATCATTGCCCACTACAGATTAAGATTACACGACAATGATGTAATTTTTGTCTGGCTCTATTGTTTTTTATTCTAATACAAATGCACATTTGTGGAGAAAGAATGGTTTTGGAGACAAATTTACATGTGATGGCAAATGTCTCTTTACTGTACACTTAGTCCTCTGGCAGTGCTTTGTTGGGGATTTTGTGTCCTGCTGGGACACGTGGATGGTTTCCTCTGCAGGAACTATCTCCCTGATCCCCTGTAAGATCACACCAGGGGCCTGCCACACAGCAGGAGGCAGTTCAACAAAGTTTATTGTGAGGAATGATGGACAGGCAGTTACCTTTCACTTGAACAGATTAGCATTTGAGATGTACTTTCACAGTAAACTGTAATCACCTAAAATATAACCTAAGAAGCATTATTCATACTCAAAATGGATGTGTGAATGAATTTATGTGTGGATTAAATAACAGATCATTTAGGAATCTGGAGAACAGCAATACCATTTTTATGGTTGAAAAATCAGAGAAATGCCTGTGAACTATTTCTTGGTCTCTTTCCTGTTTTCATAGGATAGATGGTACTTTGAGGGTTGTTTGGGTTAGATAATGAATGAATGAGGACAAGACTCTTCTAATCAGTGGTCCTGAATATTTTTTGGCGCCAGGGACTAGTTCATGGAAGATAATTTTTCCAGGAACCAGGCTGGTGTGGGGAATGGTTTTGGGATAATTCAAGTGCACTGCATTCAAGCTCACCTCCTGCTGTGTGGCCTGGTTCCTAACAGGCAGACTAGTATAGGTCCTGGCCCGGAAGTTGGGGGCCCCTGTAACTAGATGAACTAAATTTCTTCTCAGAGACCACAGAGCAAAAAATGACAGGTGACCAAGTAAGAACCAGGCCACATTATACTCTGTCTATACAACAGAATGAGATGGAAGGAAAATAAAGATGACATAAATTGAATGTTAAAGGCAGACTTCAAAAAGTGAGATCTTATGGGCTGAGGCTAAATGGGAAGGCAGCTTAAGATAGTTGAGAAATCTCAAAATTAAATCCTGACTAATCACCTATGGAAGAAAAGGCAGAGTAAGACTATCTGCTATGACAAAATGAGTTCTTGAATGAAATCCAGCTATCAAAGGCCAGGTTTACCAAGGGAAATGAAGGTATATAAACAAAAATTAACATAATATAGAAACAAAGATAATAACAAAGCAGGCAGTTACAGCCCAGAATGAAACCAGGTAAAAGGAGCTTTATTGTTATGTTCAAAACAAGATGATGAACAGGGAATGCAAGGACACTCCTGAGCCGGATGGCATGAAGTTAAAAACTGCCTGTGGTCAGTCCTTCAGCTCCACAAGGCAGAGACCATGTGGTTTTCACCTCTGAACACACAACTAGCAGAGTGACTGACAAATTTAAGACAACCTATTAAAACTGCTTAAATTCAATTAACAGCAAAAGTCAGAATTAACTTCTACTGTCTTTTCTGTGGGGGAAAAACTTTTTCAAAATGAAAATGTGAAATGAACATAATGAAAGACATCTGAAATAACTATACTAAATGACAGTAAAAAAATGTTTTTGAGTTAGTCCAAGAAAATACTTACTCAGTTATTACTCAGAGGGCCTTAAAACTGATATAAGAGGTGACTAAGGTGATAAATGCCATTATCAAGTTTATTATGAATGAAATTTCCTTCTTTTTCCAGCATTCATGTAATCATTTTGGATTAATAACATATGTCAATATCAATGCATCAACTTTTTATTTCCTATTAATTAGTACTATAATTGGAAAATAAATTATAAATTCCCTACTCTTTGTTCCTAAAACATTGCAATACTTCACTACATGTTCTTGTTTCAAGCTATTTTGTACATGTGATCTTTAAAAATAATAAAACAAAGCAATAAAAATTATAACATTTCCCCCTTTTATGCAGCACTCTAATTCAAGGTGCTAATGCTTATTTTTAAAGTAAAAATTATCCAAATCCTATTCAATTAAGGTTTGGAGTATATGTGTGTGTAGAAGGGAGTGTGTGAAATGACTTTGAAAAAAAACAAACAAACAAATGAGCAGTATTTAAATATTTGTGTGAAAAATAGTATCCAAGAAAAAGTAACACTATGGAAGTCAATGTTGAGAAAAACAAGAAACTTTTTATAATTATGGACTTTATTTTTATTTACTATGCAACATTCTGAGGAAAAAGACTTTACATTCAGTTCTTATAATTCATTTTACAAGCAAATTCTAATATACAGTATTTACTCTGAACTGGTTTTTTAAATCCATGGGGAAAAAATATTGCAGATATTAAAGACTGTGGTGTTTTCTGTTTTTAGTTAGTAATGACTTAGAGGCTTTAAATTCTTAGGGTCAGTATTATTTTGTTATGGCAATGCTTTACCAAGGAGAAAATGGATAGCTTTTCCCCAACAGCATTAAAACATAAGCTGTATCTTTAGTTAACAGCATAGTTGTAGACTGGTGCCCACCATCACAATCGTTTATTTATACATATTCTTTCAAATTACTGCAGCAGAAAAATTGAAGGGAGGTGTGGAAAGAAAATTAGAACAATCTAATCCAAGCATCAGAATTAAGAAAAATAGCAAGGCCATCGTCCCAAAGGAAAGTATCAGGTATTTGGATTACAGCTATAATTAATTTTCGAATGTGTGCATAAGCATGCAAACATAACCACCCTAATTTATAAACACGAAAACTATTGTATAAGTTTGAGAGTAAACTAAAATGTGCTGCAGTCTTGTTGATCTTCATTGCAAGCCTATTTGGTGATTCCAAATTATATCCCCAGTGCCCTAGAGACCAGGAAACCATCATGACAACTTTGCTCAGAAATGAAACGTGTACCTCTGTGTCTGTACCACCATCTACGCTATAGGAAGATTCAGAACTTACAGCTATAGGAGGATCATGTTCTCTTTGATGCATTGTGTAAAATACTTAAGGGGTCAATGAAACATTCAAAGAACGTAGTGCTTTAATGGAAAAAGTGACATGCTGAGAATATAATTCTGTGAAAGGCTATACTTCAAACAGCAACAATTAGAAATTTATTGCAACAAAAAAGTCACACCTAACAGGAGGCATTTCAATATTTCCGACACAGCTCCCAGCAATTAAGCTCATTTAAAGTGCAAATCTGATATTTTCTTTCATATTCAGGTTTTTACTTGTTAAAATACTTAGTAGGTTCCCTAATATCTATATAAATACAATGAATAGTAGTCCATATGCCTGAAAACATGGCACAAATTAAAATGAGAATTCAAGAGAAAAATTATTAGAGGGTCTCAGTCCTTACTATAAACGTTCTAAATGATTTAACATCTAAATGATGTAATCCTTTAATGCATTAAAATCATCTGCATCTGTACTGATAAACTCCCTGGGGCCTAGACCAAGCTTTCTTTAAAGAATTTGATAGGCATCCCATTAACAGCCAAACATATCATTCTACCTACAGGAGTGTTTCTCTTTCACAAATGTGAAACTTAACCAATCCCCAGAAAATTTCCTGGACTTGGAATTCATATACTACAACCATCTTCACTGAAAACACAAGAACTAAGGAAAAGTGATCTGAGTGCTTGTAGAGGGGGTTTTGACACAGAGCTGATTTACAGAAGCACTAAACAGAGATTAAGGCGAGCTACATCCTCACCTCCTTTCTGATTTAATGGTTACTAAGGAGCAGCCTAACGTAATATTCTTGCAGTATTTAAAGAAAACTGCAGGCAAATACTTTGTTGTTTTGTGAAAGCATCCTGATTTTTTTCCTCTTAAAAAAAACCCATATATATAGATATATAGATATATAGGTATCTATATCTCGATCAGCCTTCTGCTAAGATTAAGGCTCAACAAAGGTACAGAATTTGAACTCATGGGTTGACTCATATTTCTGCATTCATCAGGGAGAAAAAAGAGAAGAAAAATATCAGAATAAACAAATTGCAGAAGGCATTATTTTTATGTAATAGACAAAGACATTTCCTTCAGACCTCAGACTAGGGAGTTAAAAATAATGTAGAAAACTAAAACTTTCCCTTAAAGATAAAGGCTTACTTGTAAATAATTTTATAGTCTATGTGTGTAGGTGTTACAAGCTGTGAAGTCAGCTCCAACTCCTGGCAACCCTTTGGATGCGGGGCGTCTGCAATGTCCTGTCCTCACCAGTCCTGCTCAGCTCCTGTGGACTCATGCCTATCACTTACATTATGGAGTCGATCTATTTCATAAGCTGGTCTTCCTCTTTTCCTGTTGCCTTCTAGTTTCCCAGTATTGTCTTTTCCAAAGAACCCTGCCCTCTAATGATGTGCCTGAAAAGTCTCTATCAACTTCTAAATTAACCAAAACCCTCCTAATTCATCGGTTGATGTTTTACTTTAAAGAAATATAGTGTGATAACATCCCATCTGCAAGATAAAAATTTTCTTTCTCCTTCAAAATGAAGGGCCACACGTACCCACTTAGAGCTGCAGCCATCACTGGTCGTCTCTATGAACAAACTGGAGTTTTGCTGGTATGTCTAGTCACTTTATACTAACAGTATCTGGACAATGTGACACATTTTCTGAACTAGTGTGCTTCTCTTGAAGAAGTGTTGTCAAATGAGAATATGATGCTCTCCTGTTACCAAATCCAAGAATGATTTGTAACCAGTGAACGGCAAATTCACTCTAATGGTAAGGGAAGACTGCATCTAAATGGTTGTAATCACCTCTCGAACTTTACAGTAAAACAGGGGTGTCAAACTCATTTTCACCAGGGACCACATCAGCCTCACAGTTGCTTTCAAAGGGCCGAATGTAATTTTAGGACTGTATAAATGTAACTGCTCCTTAACAGTTAAGCAAGAGCTCAGTGCTGCCGCCGGGTAGAAACAAGGTGCTGGGCGGGATAAAACAAGGTGGAGGGTCGCATTCGGCCCACAGGCCTTGTGTTTGCCACCTGTGCAGCAAAACACATGCTGTTATTTCTCTAAAAGGGTGCACACAATTTCACCAATGTACATTTTCAAAAGGAATCCCTACAAATTTGAGTGACGTTTTGGCCAGAGACCCTTTTGATACATTTTTAAGGTCAGCTGATCACAACAAAAATTTACATTGTAAAAGCCTATCTCTTTGAAAGACAATAATTCTAATTAAAGCAGAAACAGGTGAATAACCTAAAGAGGACATGATTTGAGAGAACAGGAGGGCAAATTTACTGAACCATCTGAAGAGTGCCCGAAGCATGATTAGGTTAGTATGTCTGGTCCCTTGGGGCTTCCACTGCTACCTTCCTAGCACACTAAATAAACATACTGCCATTGAAATATCTTTTAATACTTTTTAATGAAACATAATTTCCCCTCTCTAACTGTTTTGTTTCTAAAATCTACTTATCAAGAAACTGTCATTGAAACATATACCAACATAAAAGGGAAACCTGAAAAACTCAGCAAAACAAAAGTACTGTGAATGGCTAGCTTTCAAGATAGCCTTACTTAAGTTTATAATTATTGTCAAAATATTTTAACTTGTTTTGCTGCAGAAAAGTCTTAAATCCCTATTTATGAGATATTTATAGCCCATCAAAGTTTTGTGCAAACATTCAAGTCCATTATTCCAGTCTTCAGATATTAGCAGAAAGTAAATAAATATACATATTACAATAAAGACAATATATATGCGATGGAACTCTGAAACAGCTATCATGGATCCATAAGCCTGTAGGGCTTAAAACTAAATTACCAGCAAAACTCTAACACCAACATGTTGTAAATGAATACAGCTTTAGGTACGGGTTTCAAGATATATCTCAAGCTTTCCAAAATTTATCCAGTAGCAAAAAGAAACACAATGGTGTGTGTGTATAAAACAAAATGTTTAAGTAATATATAAATGATTTATATATAATATGAAACATTTTAGCCTGGGGTATTTGGTAAATAAACACTGATCCTAGGGAAAAGAAAATTTACGTAGGGAAATGAAAACTTACGTAGACTTCCCATTGAAGGCCTGATCTCCTTTATTTATCACAGAGCTTTTGCATAGACTTTTTAAATATACAAACTACTGGCCAGAACTCTGCTTACAGACTACCATCTTCCATTATCACCAAATCTTTATTTAAAATAATACCATATTCACAAGAGGTACAAGTGAAAAAAAGGATCTGAGAACCACAATTAATGCAGACCTTAAAAGGACTAACTAAGCAAAGCACATTTCTTGCCTGCTAGGCGAAATATTATAGATTTTCTGATGTGCAAAGGTATGGACAACATGATTAGAACTGTCTGTAGGCCTCTGAGATGGGTAAGCAAACTCTGTGTTTACCTGAGACAAATACACTCAAATGCTATGTACTTCAACCAGTATATAGAATGGAAAAGCCCGAACTAGTAGAAGGATCTACATTTTAATTTTTGAGATTTTGCAAGCTCCATCATGGCAGCAAACTGCATGTAAAGCTATTACAGAACAGGTTGTTTTTTTAAAACAACAAATTGGCAAGTGATGGCTATGTACTTAATGTATCTTTGGTTTAGGAAGACGAGAATATCGATTAGAAGCCAAACAATCCCCAGAATTCATATTGCCATTCGGATTCTGCATGATCTCTTTTCTTTTTGTTAGTGGCCTTGGGATGCTTGTCTTGGCCTGAAAGTTTTGAGCCTCTGGTCGGGGGTTACTTATTTGTTTTTGTTTGAAACAGCTAGAAGGCGGGCGGAGCTTAGATGCTTTTAGACTTAGATTGTTTGCAAGATTTGTTTGACTAGATGTTAGCTTAAGTTTTGCTGAATTACATGGTGCAATTATTGGTGAGTTCTTGTAAGTGGGAGTCCTACTGGGAGATGATTCAGAAACTGAAGGAGGTACCAAAGAATTTAAGATGGATGGCTTAAAAAGCTGTAAGGATTTGGGCTGACACATGTAGTCCTCCAATGAAGACTCATTTCTTCCAACTCTCTTAGCCTGGTCGACTGCACTTGACTGGGTAAGTGTTTGAGGAGAAGTGGGTACAATCTGAAAGTCATTAATTTGATCATTTGCCAAATGATAAGGCTCTTGAGCATCCACGGTCATGTTCAAGTCTGCTTCTGAAGGTATACTCTTAGCCACATCCTTAGTGAATTGTGGGCTTGAGGAAAAAGGCCAGTCTTCCACACCACAGTTGCTTTCTCGTTGCAAGTTATGTGTAAAGCTTTCATCCAGATGCGCAGTACCCTGATGTATGCCCTGGGCTGTGCATTCACTGTGGTCCTCGGTATGTTGTGATTTTATTAGTTTTCCCTGGGTGTGGTCTGTGGGTCTGGGAAGGCTGCTGGAAGGCTGTAGTACTTGAGGCTATTAAAATTAAAAACAACATTAGCAACAATTCATTTTAGAAATGCCACCTAGAATTAATATAAGTTCCAATTAGTCTGTGTTGGTAATTATTATGTTTTAATGAGAAATATGTAAGAGAAATATGTTCTTTTAAATTAAAAAAATGAATTGCATATTCAACTAAATTCATGAGACACAGAGTGATAATGCAACAAAAATGATACAGGCAGTAAACACTAAACAAGATCCAAAATCCAACAGAAAAGAAAAAACTTAAAGTACTTATTTACTGTTAAAGTTTCCTGCCTTAACTGATTCATTAAAAATTTAAAACTTTATGAGAGACTGACAGAAAGATTTCCATAGCACTTTGGTTTAATCTCCATAAAGCATTCAGACAATAACTGTGACCTTCAGAATATTACCAATTTTCAAGATGTTTTTATAAAGAAAAGCTGTATACCACTTTATCACACTTGACTAAGGGAAGTAGTAATTTAAAAGTGTTGGGGTTACTTTGGTGAGCTACACAGAAAAAAATTTCTTCTCTCACAGGACTTACATTTGATACAGATTATAAACACAGAAAACTCTAAGGTAATTCAGGATAATGAGAAGTACTATAGGCAAGATAGAAGTGGGTAATAGAAAGTAACTAGTGTGACAGAGGAAGTTATTGAAGGTCAAGGAAGATACCATGGTTTGACCATAGTAATTTAGATCTAGGCTCTGTGTTTTAAAGGTCCTGCATATCACGTAACACACACACACACACACTTGTTACAAAACACTTGAGTGCATTTGTCACTGATCAACCTTGGCACAATGTTGGCATTAACTTTAAATGTCTACCCTAATGACTAATGGCACTCAGATTCCAGGAAAAGGCTTCTTCCCCTGTCTTTGCCTTACAGAGAGGATGGCACATAGTAGGCTCCCAGTAAATATTTACTCAAGGAAGAAATCAAGTATATATTTAACTCTGCTTAACTGGGCATAAGACAGAAGCATGTCTCTGCAATGAATCATTTGTTCCCTCATAAATATGCCCTTTCCTTTTTCCCAGTTTTGAAAGGCCATGTCCCACAAATATGGCCTTTCATTCTTGTGAAATTGATGTGAAAATGAAATATGAAACAAACTATCTTTCCCAGAAATAAGGGGATATGAAATTGTCAGAATATGCTATGGAGGACATTGTGTAATATTTTTCTTCATGATATATATTATATCATAAATTTTAGTCATTAAAAATAATTGAAATTATTCCTTTATAATTTCAAATAGTAAAATTTAAAAACTATAAAAAGTAAAAGTGTCAAGGTACTGTGCCTGTATCAAGAATAAGGTTTAGAATAAAGATTATAATCTCAGTTGATATGAAATTCTAGTTAAACAAAAAGAGGTTAATACACATAGCTAATGCTATCTTTAATATTCTTGTTGAAAGGTTTTAGAATAAATTGTTTTCACAGAGTATTTATTCTGTCTCACTGCCATATGAGGGATCAACTAAGGTTTTGCTATGGCTAATATATAGAAAACAGATTTCCCTTGCCCAAGAGTGAACACCCATTTAATAAATTAAAAATAATCAGCCTTTGGAATGATGGCTGAGATTAAAACAAATCTGAAATTGCCTGTTACTTGAACTAAAGCTCAGAAGCCCACAGTAGCAAAGTTCTTACAGAGGCCAATGTGCCTTGCACACGTTTCTGGAGCTCATTGTGTGGTTCTCTTCTATACGAGTCAGAGGAAACCAGCCACTTCCATTATTTTTGTGCATTCAGTAAAGACATATGAATCTTAAAGTCATCTTTCAGTGGCCCAAATAGTTTATATGGGGCAGAGCCTACTGATCATGTCCTGATACAGGGAAGGTTGCTATATATGTATAAACACACTCATACACACATTCTCTCTTTCACACACACACACACACACACACACACACATACTTTGTATAAAATTGTTGAGAACTGCCCTGCCTGGTTTCAGGAAGCTGTAACCCCCCCATGACTAAGGCTGAGTGGGAGACCTCCAGACCAGGAGACACTAAGGAGACAAGCTTATCTCCCTGGCAGGAGCACTGCCTGCTCCTTGCCTGCCCCCCATTGCTTGGTTGCTTAGACAATGATGGGTAATATTCCTCAGAGGAGGATGGACCTAAGACAGGCATGATCACGCGAGAAGGCCCTCAGGGAAAGACTGGGGGGGGGGGGCTGTGGATAAGAGGGCGTGCTTGACCCCCCAACCCTCGGCTTTGACAAAGCCTGAGTCCTCATTCTGCCTGTGAGACATTCAAATCTGGCTGCCTTTGTCTCCTCTGCCCCACTCAAGCCTGTGACAATAACAATGGGTGGTGCAATCCACACTGGGGACAGCGGACTTCCCGGGATGATTAGACCTGAAAAAAGAATATATAAAATCCTGTGAAACCTGCTTTTCTGAGGATGCTCTTAATTAGATTATGAAGGCTCGGGAGGGAAATGAATTTAGCTCCTTAAGTTCTGTAGGTGATAAGACCCCAACTCAGTGTGAGCTTTTTTTAGCCCTTTGAACGTTATCTATCTGTCTGATCCTCACTGCTAGACAATGGTTAATTAGCTGTATCTGTATTCCTCCCCAATACTGCCTAATAAAAGCCTACTCAGGCAGCAGCTCAGGGCGCTCTCCCTCCTTTAGAGAGAGTGGCCATGCCCTCCCTATTCCTCCACAGGACTCGGTAGTCTGTGTGTATTTCTCTCGTATCTCGAGCATTCACAGCAGCCATGGATACTGCTGGCTGGTACCTGCCACATAAAATAATCTGGGCTGAAAATATCGAAAACCTTGGCACAGGGCTTTGAAACATGAACTTAAAGGACCATTTTGTACTAATAAAATAACTTTTTAAAACCATGCCAATCCATAAACAAATCTACACAGTATATCTAATTTCTGCAACAGAGGGGATGAATCTATTTATACTGACTGCATTATTAGTTTGCCACTGTTTCCACCTTCTTGACTAGCACTGAACTATGGCTTCCAGGGTCAGCAATCAGGGATTAGATTATGGCATGTAACTGGGGACTTCTTGAGAACAAAGGTCACTTGATTCTTGGAGGGATGTTTGACCATGATGGTATAGGGCTGACTTGCTATTTAAAAGATAATAAAATCAAGACAATGACTACTCAAAATTAATACATACAGAATATGTTACATTAAGTTCTTATTTTAGAATGTTTAAAATAAATAAGCCAACTCAGTTTTTACTTAAAGTGAAATAACCTAGACTTTAAAGTCAGTGGGTATTTTTATAATAAATCACCAGAGAGATGAATAAACTGTCCTTCAGGAATGAAGGTACTACAAAAAGGAAGAAAAAAGAAGGAGGAAGAGGAGGAGTAGGTGGAGGGGGCAAGGGAGGGGAGAAGAGGGGGAAGGAGAAAGAAAGAAGAAGGAGAAGAAAAGGAACTAAAATCACAGTGTAACTAATTTAAAAGACTCTCCTTGGGATTCCCTTGAAAAAAATGAACATGTCAAAGTGATCATATACTCTTAAGAAACTAGTAAAAATACAGAGCAGGGCCCTAATACTCAAACTAAAATCTGCTAAATGAGGGTAGAAAAAACAACCAAGGAGGAAACAGGAGCAGCATGAAATGGTTAACTGAATGGTGATGTTTTCCCCTTTCATCCTCAAAAACAATAGTTTCAAGTTAAAAATCTTGAAGCAACTAAGACCTTTGAAAATATCAGCGACCATTTAAAAGTGACTTCACTGTAATATGTCTATTGCTAGTAAGAAAAACCAGGTATAAATATGTGCTATTGACTCAAAGCAAGGCATGATTTTGCTAATTAAGATAAAGTAATAAACTTATTAAGATAACCAAATCTGCAGAAAAGGGGCACCAGGAACTGTAGATAAATTATCCATTTGCACTGTTCTGATTGCTTATATTACCCCACTGACTACTTATCAGAGAACTAAATGGAAATAGTGCAGACAGAAAGATGTGCTGCTTTTATTAAATGTAAGGAAGCTCCACATCAAATATAAAACAGGTTCTTAAAAACAAAATTGAGTTTTTTAACTAAGAGGAGTTAGATTGAATAATTATATTGAAAAAGTCTAAACTATTGCTTGATTACATTAAATCAGTGGATTCTGAATAATGAATAACATAGATTTTTATTTTTACTAAAAGTGGTATGATATAATTTCCCTACCCTAAAATGTATTGCTGTATTGTTTATTTGAAAACTAGTGTGGAAGGCAATTCTACTATAGTTAAAAAAAAAAAAAAAAGTCCACCCTGGCTGGCATAGCTCAGTGGATTGAGCACGGGCTGCAAACCAAAGTGTCACAGGTTCAATTCCCAGTCAGGGTACATGCCTGGGTTGCAGGCCATGACCCCCAGCAACCGCACATTGATGTTTCTCTCTCTCTCTCTTTCTCCCTCCCTTCCCTCTCTATAAATAAATAAAAATCTAAAAAAAAAAGTCCCTTATATTTTGATGGTTGACAGATAGGAGGGAGCTGGGGAGAATGAGAGAAAAAGGAAAAGGGGTTAAAAAGTACAATTGGTAATTACAGAATAGTTATGGGGATATAAAGCACAGCATAGGGAATATAGTCAATAATATTGTAATAACTGTGTATAACTACATATGTTGTCAGATGGGTACCAGATTTATCAAGGTAATTACTTCTTAAATTATATAAATGTCTAATCACTGGGCTGTACACCTGAAACTAATATAATATTGTATGTCAACTGTAATTAAAAAATAACATTTAAAAAAAAAGAAAAAGTCTCTTGAAAAGATCAAGATATGACTATAGAAAGGACCATGGAAATGATTTGCTCCTGGTATGAGGAAGATTGTGCAGGGTTGCTTACCTACCAAGGGCTGGACTGTCATTAATTACCTACTGGTAAGTTGAACAAAAAGCTGCCTCTTGATATCTAGCAAGCCAAGAGATGTATTCTGATAGCTTGTTGCTTGCAGTACAATTTTCCCAAATACTAAACACTCAATTGTATTAATATGAAGGCAAAATGTTAACAATTCATCTCAATCCTATTCACTACTGCTTCTGTGCCCTCAGACATCTTTAGAATGAATTTTAAATATGAAAGGACCCCATGTTCTCATGGATAATAAGACCAACAGGAAGGAATATTAAAGACCATTCATTCATTTTTAAAAAAAATATTAATGATGTGTCACGCACTGTTAGGTGTAGGAGAACATGGAGCCAAACACAATGCTATTCCTGTAGTTGAGAGGCCTTGTAAGGAAGGTAGGTAAACAAATGATGAGGCCATGTCTCAAGTTTAACAACACAGGAAACAGAGAAAACATATTCCTGATTAGGGAAGTCATAGAGGGTACCCAAGAATTCCAAACATCTGAACTGAATTTTAAGATGAGTAGGAGTCTGCCAAGTAGACACAAAGGGAGGAATAATCAGTGTACAAAGAACCAGTATAGAGCACAGAGGCAAACAAAGAACATAGTATGTTCCAGTAACTTCAAACTGTTAGACTGAATTGGGAGAACAGAAGTCTGGTGAGTAGAGGCAAGGATCAGCTCCTAAAGGCTAAGTAGGTCTGACTAGTGCAGCAGGTGAATTTTAAGCAGCAGAACCATTATGATCCAACCTGTATTTTATAATGTCTCTGGTGGAACCAGTGAAGTATTCAATGGGTGGGGGTGGTGGTGGTAGTGGTGGTGGTGGTGAGAATGTACGCAGAACAGCCAGGTAATATGCTACTGCTAGCAGCTCAGATAATAAATCATAAAGGTCTAAAATTAGGACAGTGAAAGAAAAACTGGAAAAGACTGAAAGAGATTTTGAAGGTGGGACAGGTAAGTGGCTGTTCAGGAGGAATTTAAGATGAGTTCCAGATTTCTGGTTTGGGAGATGCAGATGAAGCACTGCCCTGCACGCACACACACACACACACACACACACACACACAGCGCCTCTGGCTCTAGGGAAATTGCTCAGTCTCAGTAAACCATGACTCAGGGCAAAAGGAACCCCCACTGTCCCTGGAGGGGCTTCAGGAAACTCCTGCAGTCACAAATAAGTGGAACTTTATTATTTGATCCTTGCAACGTGTAAAAGGGTTGGTTACTGAAGCTTTAAAATATGGACCCATCCTTAGCCTGAAGAGCTAAGAGCTTCTAACTGGACTCAGTAACTTCAAGTTTTACTTTAGTTAGATACATACATTTCAGCACACTATTCTGTTAATTCTCAGATGCAAGAGTTACAAGTGTCAAAGTCAAGAGTGCAGTGACAGGCATTACTGGGTAATTAATTGTGCAAGAGATTGGTAGGCATCTTTGATGATAATCTTAAATGTCTATTTTGAGCTACTTACAAAGATAACAAGAGACTCTGAGCTCCTACAGGCACGTACCATGTTTTATTCATTTTTATCACTGTAGTTGGTATCCCTAGTATTTAGCACATAGTAGAGAATACATACACACACATGCACATTTGCTAGAAAAATGAATAAATAAATAAATGGGTATTACTGAGTGGTATAATCCAGAATTACTACTTTGGTAATAATTATCAAAATTATACTTCTTTATGAGATCAATGATGGAGCACTAAAAATCAAATAAAAACAAGTTTTAAAAAACACTGATGAAAAACAATCTTATAATTAAACAAAAATGTTTGCCCTAAATAAATTCAGACTTAGCTTAATGACTCATGTATTGAAGGATAGCAAGAAAGGTTATGTTTTTTAACTTGAACACAGCTAAGTCACAAATGTTTTTTACTTGGAGACTAAGTATTTCTGGATAAAATGAGTTGTTGTAAATATTATTTTAAGCATTCAGCTACTTTCCATTTCTAATTATAATAATTAAGTATAACGAATAATTTATATAATTCACGTAAAACACTTATCATAGGACCTCCTAGCATATCAAATATGCACAATTAATGTTACCTATAATTTAGGTATAAAAATGATGAGTTTAAGCCATGCCTTTTTGTAATTGGGTCTTGGAAAAAAAGAGGCACATTCTATAGCAGTATAATAATAAACTAGTTGCTACAGAATAAGAGGTTTCAGGGCTCCAAATACATATTTCAGTAATGTTGGTCACATCTAAATGTTTTAAATCCACAGCAGGCCTATGCAATATGACACAGAAGTCAAGGTTCCATGTCAAGATTCCATAAGGGCCTCTCTGGAGATATACTGAGCTAGGACATGCAAGGCACTTTAAAGTTCAGAAAGAGCCCTGGCTGGTATGGCTCAGTGGATTGAGCACCAACCTATAAACCAAAGGGTCGCCGGTTCAATTCCCAGTCAGGGTACATTCCTGGGTTGTGGGCCTGGTCCCCAGTAGGGGGCATGAGAGAGGCAACCACATATTGATGTTTCTCTTTCTTTCTTTCTCCCTCCCTTTCCCTCTGTCTAAAAATAAATACATAAAATCTTATTTTTTAAAGTTCAGAAAGAATTTACATATGGCTATATGAAGAAGCTAGTATAACACAGTATTGAACCATTTAGCTCTTCAAGTCAGACTGATTTGGGTTTTGAGTCCTGAGTCTATTACTTACTATCAGTGAGACACCAGGTAAAATTATCTTACTACTCTGAGTTGGAATTTCATAACTTATAAAATGAGAATAATAACAATAATCTACATCACCTCAAATCACTGTAAATATTAAATAATAATATATATATATAAAGTGCTTAGTAAAATGTCTGACACATTACAAATACTTGAGAAATATTATACTCTGGACTAAGAACAAGGTTTCCTCTTTTTCCAGGGGTAAAGAACCAGACTGTAATTTTGCCTATATGATCTCTAATTATCAAAAGACCCTAGGTGAAAGGTAATGTTTTCTTTTGGTAAATAAGTAAACTGAGGTTAAATGAACTTAAGTAACATGTCTAATTCACACACCTTAGCAAAGGACAAAGCTAGAATTTGAACCCACAGAGAACTTAAAATGCAGTGCTAAAACATTATTCTGTGCTATTTGGGTAATTACAATGACTTTTAGAATATGCAACATAACCAGATATTATTTTAAAAACTCAATAGGCATATCCAATACCAACATTCAGATAATGGATAATACCCTATTTCCTTCTTAGCTGATCTATCCTACACAGGATAATTCTCAAACACCAAATGCAAACCACACTCTAGAGCAGTATTTGTGGGAAACAGTGGTCCCAAGTGGCCCACTTGAAAAAATACACTGAATACAAGGAAAGGCTAATCAGCACTCACCACTAAGAAAAACTTCACCTTTGCATACCAGTTCAAAGATTTCTAGCATTACCATAAGAAAAAAAAATACTCATATCAGTTTCTATAAAGATTCTTGTTCTAAAGTCACCAGCAATAATAAGATGGCAGCTAGGTACATCAAGTCCTGATGGAGTAAAAATATTTCCATGTATAAGATAAAAAGCAGGAAATGTTCTGTAGTGAAACAATGCTACTGCATAATAGAAACAGGAATTACTTAAAATTATTTTCTTGGTACATATGAGTTTATTATTACTAAATACATTTTAAAGGTTAAAAGAAAGATGGAAATAGTGCCATCTGTAACATGCCTATAATTTCATGCAAGCTGACATGCACCATGCAAACTAGGGAAAAAAAAAACCAAAAAAGTGATTTATGAGAAAGGTGGTAGGAAAAAATCTGAAATTGTACTGTACCACGCTTTGTCAGAGAAGTAATGGACTAACTTCTCAACTCCTTGCCAATGGCATAATGGGAGAGCAGAGACAAGAAAAAGACAGGACAATGGCGTCAGAGACCACACACAACACCAAAGAATTGCCATGACCGGGCAACAGCCTTGCCTTTGTTGTTTTTTCTAGACATTATTATTTAATATGTTTATATGAAATAAAACAATTTAATAGAGTTAGACTTTCTTGCTAAAGTGTTACACTTTCTTGCAAGTTAATACAAATATTCATGTCTACAGAACAGTGTATGTAAAAGTTCTCACATGTTAAAGGAATCACTTGAATTTTTCCAAATAAAATATTCAAAAGAATTTTGACATAATTTAATATTCATTCTCCAAATATCTAAAAAGGTTTAGTTGCACGTAATCCCTTATGGAAAAAGCAGACATTATTTTTAATAATTTCAGAGTCTTCTGCATTATATACTAAATACAGTTTAGTATTTGTTAGTTTACATTTTTTACTGCTGCTGCATTAAAGACCAATTAATCATAATCTTATCTTCACATATGTCTTAAATATAATGTTCTAAATTATTAATGAGGCTCCACACATCACTAGAGATGGAAGACATGACTGGATCCTAGTACAACTATGGCAGTTCCCCCTTGTCCATAGTTTCAGGTACCTGCGGCTTTAGTAACCTGTAATCAACTATAGTCCAAAAATATTAAGTGGAAAATTCCGGAAATAAATAATTCATTAAGTTTTTAACTGTGTGCTGTTCTGAGTAGTATGATGAAATCTTGCCCCACCCCACCTATGATATGAATCATCCTTTGTCCAGTGTATCCACACTGTATATGCTACCTGCCAGCTAGTAACTTAGTAGCTCTTTTGGTTTCATATCTATTGCCACAGTACCACAATGCTTATGTTCAAGTAACCCTTGATTTACTTAATAATGGCACCAAAGACCAGGAGTAGTGATACTGGAAATTAGAATATGCTCAAGAGAAGCTGTAAAGGACTTCTTCTTTAAATCGAAAAGGTCTGTGTGTATAGGAAGAAAAAATAGTGTATATATAAGGATTTGGCACTATCCACAGTTTCAGGTATTCACGGAGGTCTCATAATGTATATCTTGAAGATGAGGGGAGACTACTGTAAATTAAATGAATTCTGCTTTATAATTCACACGAGCCCAATCATAGCTTCCAAGATTTCTTGTGAAATGCATACTTATTTCCTTATATCTCAGAATGGTGCCCCTTAAATCTCAAAGAACTTAGAAAAGATACTTGATTTATAAATATAAATTATAAATAAGCAAATTCTAAAATAAGAAATTCAACAGCTCTTCTAAGTTGATCAGTTAACTGCTTTTCAAAACTATCAAAGTGAGTAACAGTGACTTAAGTAAGCATTTACTACTCAGGCACAATCAGTATAAGATGCTCAATTTTCAGATCTCTAAGACACAGAACTCATCAGCATCTACTTTTGGGATGCAGAGTAGTTCAGAAAATAAAACTAAGTAACATTATAATAGTACAATTCCATTGGCACGATCACATTTATCCAGAGTAGGACACCATAGGAACTAGCTACAGCAACAAATCCAGCTAACAATCCCCAAATCTGCAGAGCAGGTTGTTATAAAAGGCTTATAAAGAAAACAGTAATTGCTGTGTTTCTCATAATTGCAAACTGTTGAGAGAGAAACTAACCCATGCCTAGGTTTATGGGACAGCGTACTGGACCATGAATTTGGTGCACATTTCTAGTCAGTTCAACCAATGACTATACTAAACAGCACTCGAATTAGCTGCAAAAATGGACAAAGAACCATATTCTACATTAACCACATATCAAAAACATTAGCTTAGTGTATAATCAAATTATTCAATTTTTACTGAGTTACCTTGGATTCCATTTCACAGGAAAATATTTTATTTTTTTTATGAAAAGTCACTCCTAAAGCTAGTTTCTCATTAAAGCACTGAAGCTGATAGACTCCTTATATATAAAATTAGTCATATGGTGAAGCCAATCAGATTGAGCCACATTAATGCATACCTTAAGAGCATGTTTGACAGTTCAACAATATACAGCAAGCTTCTCCAGAAAATGCACAGCCTTTAATTAATATCCTTCCAGAAATCTACTTAAGAGAAATGCTAACACTGATCTTTACACAAGAATGACCTGTGCTGCAATAATATCTTATTTAACAGGGAAAAATAGAAACAATACCAATGCTCAACAACAGGGAAAAAATGAAATAAATTAGAGTATATCAACATGATAATGTAATATGAAGCTATTAAAATTATGTTTTTAAGAAATATTTACTATATGAGGGGGACCCCCAAAAACCAGAATGATCTTCTGGAGGGTGGTCCCCTTATAGTACAGGCTTCCTCCTGCTAGATGAGTGGTCTAGGAACCCATCTGTATCAGTGTACCAGTTGGCATTGCTGTGAGAAGCTGTATTCAGCTTCAGTGAAGTTTTTTTGAGGACTATTTCAGCACATTTTTCCATTTCATAATGGGCGACTTACAAGTGTACTATGCTGAGTGTTCAGCAGTTATGGACCAAAAATGGCACAGCCCACAAGCTCTACCCACCCTATTCACTTGATCTCACCCCAAGGGACATTTTTGTTCTCCTAGATGTACAAAAGTCCTCAAAAGGAAACATTTTGCCAATGTGGAAGGGGTGAAACGAGAAATGGCAGAAGCACTACAAGGCATCAAAATTGGTGAGTTCAAAATCTGTTTTGAGCAATGGAAAAAATATCTCAATAGGTGTATTGCATCAAATGGAGAGTACTTTGAAGGTGACTGAAGTTTAAACATGTAAGAATAAATACACAATTTTTTATAAATAAATTCCATTTTGGGAGGGTTATGAAAAAAGCAAAACAAAAAATTAGAATAAAATATGTAGTACCATATGTCCTAAGAGAAAGTATTATTTCATGAATCTTTTGTCTGGTGAATGTTAAATATACATACAAATGGTGTTGAGTTTCAAATGCATAGCTTTATTCAATGAATACATACAGGTTGTAATCTAAGTGTTGCTTTCCAAAAAGGCTTGTGAAACAACCTGAAGGTTATAGAGAAGCAGGAGGATATAAGACAGTATAATCACCATTCTTAATGTAATTCTGGTAATATCATTAGTTATTATAATATAAATTTAGAAATAAGGCAACATTATAAAAGCCTGCTGGGCCATTAAGACATATGGCTATTGAGACATAAATATGCATTTATGCTATTTTTGGTGTTTCAGAACAATTTTGTGAATAACCTATGTTATTCACATATTAATGTTACAGGGTGCAGCCAAGAGGGGGGACCCCAAATAGGCATTTGAAATGGGGTCCAGAACTTAGGGTGTCCAGGAGATTTTAGGATGTCTTCACCCCCATTCCCCAGGTGTGGGCTGGGGGAAAGGACAAATGAGGCAGGGCCTTTGAGAGCTGTTTCGCATTGCAATAGCCTTGTAGCTAACCTCTGGTGTGGTCATTCAACATATCTATAGTCTTTGGCTGGTCGCTTAGATATGTTAAATAGCTGTGGCCACGCTCTGAACCAGGGGAACAGAAGTAATTACTCCACCAAGGCCTAACTGGAGGGGCAAGTCCCCCGAGTTACAGCGCTCGGAGAAGACTGGCTCCAGGACATGGGGTCACGCCTGCCCAGACTCATGATGGCAGTCCAGTAAAGCTGGAAGGCTTTGAGTTCTGGCATGTGAAGCCGAGTGTGGGAGGAGTCAGAAATGGGGCTGCAGAGGAAGACTGGCATGGGGATTTAAACCCAGAGGCGGCAGCCCTGAGGGGGAGAACCACGTGGCTGTGGAAGTGCACAGCTATTGAGGAGAGAACCACACAGCTTTAGCAGAGTGGAGACTCCCGCAGCCCTGGGAGAGAGAACTACGTGCCTTTGCCAGAGTGGGGACCCCCGCAGCTTTAGAAGGGGGAACCACCACCTGGATTTAGCAGAGATCCCGGCGACTCAGGGGAGGGTGCCTGGAACCCAGGAAGGTCTCCCAGTCGAAATGGAGTACTAACTGCAAAGAACCAGAGGACTGCCTGAGCCATGGACTTCTATTTCCTTTCCTGAGATACGGTACTCTGGACTGGGCAAAGGGGGAAGGAAGGAAGGACTGTGTCTGTTTTTGGGTCTTTTAAGGGACTTTAGGATTTTTAATAAAGACATTAGGTCACTACTTTAAGTTTGTATAGCATTAAATAAACATTTCCTTTCTTTTTCATGAATCTCTGGCATTGAGAGACGTCTTTCCTCTGGCGGCAGACATAACAGACCCGGGGCCTTCTTTCAATAATAGTATATCGTCCCAGGCCCCCCTTGTTTGTTCTGTAACATTAAGGTAAAGGTAGGTAAGATTTCTAAATTCCTTTAAGCAAGGTGTTAAACAGCAAATTTTAAGTCATTATATGCATGGTAAAAAGTTGGTATTATCTCTAAATAAACTTTTTGAAAAGTCAAGAATTCCTAGAAGCATATACTCTAGCAAGAAATGCAGAAAGCTGTACTTGAACAACAATAAAATTCAAAAGTATTTAATTAAAAAAGAGAAATGCTATTTGAGATTACCATTAAGGCTTTTTACTTTTATTTCTAATAAAAATAACTACAAAAGTTATTTTTATTAAATTTTCCGCTATTGAGTAGGTTATTTTTTCTAATTTTACACTGTTGGTAATTAGAAAGACTAAACCAATGCCAGTTAAGTCAATTTGGACAAAGGCTGAAGTGCCTACTGACAATATATAGGAAGAACCACTACATGGAGATATTTTCTGCTGATCCAGAGAAAAATTTATTTTGAAATTGGAGAACAAACATCCTCAAGTTGACACTAGTGATATACTAAAGAAAAGAAATGCAAGTCAAAATGTCCTGAGAAAGAAAAAATACTAGAAGACTAGGATTTTCCTTCTATCTCCATTTTTGTCGAGTTATTCTTAGATTCAGGAAAGCTGCCAGGCTAGTGCAGCTTTCTGGAGTGACCAGAGCCAAATATTCTGTGCAAACATTACTTATTTCACTCCGCATAATGATGCCAGGCTTTTTAATGGTGGGATGTCTACTACTTTCATACATTAAAAAAATAGTAATAATAAAAAGCCAAGAGCAGATGGCCTTACTAATGACTAATAGGTAACCCTACCTGGCTTCTACATTTAGAATTAAAGGCAGTTCACTTTAGTAAATGTTCAAGAGGGCATCAGAAAAAATGTATTAATGGAACAGATTATAATGTAGGTAAACTCAACTATCAACCATCACTTACAGAATTAAATTCTCTGAAAAATTAGAATTAGAAATCACAGATTAACTAAATTGTGGAAACAAATATTATTTCACTGAATATGTTTAGTAAAGAGATCTGAAAAACTAATGAATTTACTCCCATAATTCCATATCCTTTTCTTTCTCTATATTTTATTATTAAAAAATAAAAATAATGATTTTGTTAGTACATGCGTAGGAGGGTGCAGCCAGAGGGTCTCCAAAAGGATTTGTAATGGGGTTCAGAACTTAAGGTGTCCAGGAAATATTAGAAAGATATATAGGATGTCCTCACCCTCTACCACAGGTGTGAGTTGGGGGAAGGGACACATGGAGCAGGACCATTGAGAGCTGTTTTACATAGCAACAGCTTTGCAGCTAACCTCTGGCCTGGTCCTTTAGCACATCTATAACCTTTAACTGGTTTCGTAGATATGTTAAATAGCTGTGGCCATGCTCTGAGCCAGGGGGATGGAAGGAACTTTCCCCCAAGATGTAACTGGGAGGTAACTCCCCCTAGTTACAGTGCCTGTGTGAGAGCTTGGAGATGATTGGCTCCACGACATGGGGCCACCCCTGCGCAGACTCATAGATGGCAGCCAATAAAGCTGGAAGGATATTTAAACCCAGACTCAGCAGCCATTGAAGAGAAGCACCTGGCTGCAGCCACATTAAGGAGGACCACGCACTTTTGGCTGGGTGTGGGGGCAGGGGGGCACGCACCCCCTACCAGCATCCCCCACCCCTGGAACCCCCCACCCCCTATCCCCGCAGCCATGAGAAGAATCACCACGCAGTTTTAGCAAAGAATCACCACATGGCTTCAGCAGAGAACCACCATGCAGCTTTAGCAAAGAATCACCACGCGGCTTCAGCAGAGAACCACCACATGGCTTTGGCTGGAGATCCTGGCAACACAGCTGAGGGTGCTGAGAACCGAAAGGAAGGCCTGCCAGCTGAGCACAAATTACTGGGAAGAACAGGGAGCGGCCTGAGCCATGGACTTCTATTTCTTTTCCTGAGATACAGTACCCCAGACTGGGCAAAGGGGGGAAGGAAGGACTGTGTGTGTTTGTGAGTGTGTTAAGGGACTTTGGGGTTTTGATGAAGACATTAAGTCATTACTCTTAAGTCTGCATAACTTGAATAAATAGCTCCTTTCCTTTTCACCAATCTCTGACATGGAGCTAAAATTCTCTGGCAAAGGGAAAGGTGAACCTAGTACAGGGGGACCCCAGGAGAAATGGGGGTCAATTCGGTAGCATTGCGGGATCCTCTTCCCTGGTGGCCAATCGGGGAGGATCATGGGAGACCACATGCACAGTAGCTTTAAAGTAATACAACTACTTGTACATGCGCAGTAAAGCCCACCAAAACTAGCCAGGAAGGATCCGCCTTATAAGAATAAAATCCCTCCAGCCCATGAGGTCAATCTCTACTCAGAGTTGGCCTACTCCCATGTTCTGTGGAGTATACTATCACTTAGTAAATCTTTCCTCTTTGTTTATGCTAAAAAACTCTGTGTGTTCGGTTCAATTCTTTGTCCTAGATCACTAAGACCTGGTTACTTGTGCCCACTTGTGACACACGCTTCGGCTGTTCTGAGGGTAAATTCAAAATAGCTTAGTAGTTTAGAACGTATTTCTTCTCTAAAGGAACCTTTTAAGCTCAGCTGTCAAAAAGCTATGGACAAGTCATCTAGTCACCACTTTCCACAAACAGGGTTCTATAAATTTCAATGATCAAGTACCAGGCCCAGTTCTCTAAGTTGTATTAGCCATGAGAACTGACCTAGGAAAAGACTCTAATGTATATGTATCTTCTCCTAGATGACTTATACATCCAAACTCTGGAAAACCAAAACTTTCTTTTTACTAACTTAGAGATTCAAAGAAAGAAGATTTGATCTAGAAAAACTAGAAACACAGATCTTGACAGTAGTGTTGCAAGACAGTGCTGCTTCATAGGTGGAAATGAAAGAGAGCTCTAAAGCTAAGAGGAAAGGCGGAAGAAGCATTTGAAAATAAACAGCCAATAACTCAGGAAAGGAACAAGAAAATTCTAAAGCTACACAAATAAGAAACTAGTGAATGAATGTTTCTGAGAAACATGTTTTAAAAATAAATCTATCTGCAATACAGAATAATCAACCTTAAACTTCAAGCCCATATTACAGCTAGTTGAGGGGAAGGAGAATAGGGGAAAAGAATAATGGGGGTAAAGAATAGGTGCTAAAAGCAAGCTTCAGTAAATTCAAGGTAGGTATATTAATCTGAGCTAAACCTGTCAACCAGGCTGTTTACTGGCTACAAGCCCAAAATACATTATCATTTGTTATAACTGCAATTGAAATTCGGATTAGACCACTAGCAATTTAGCATAATTCTTTATATGCCAGAAATCTTTAAATAGAGGAGAAAAGAAAGAAACTTACTTGAAGACAAGAGAGGTAAATAAGGAAAGTTTACAGAAATGGTGGGAGATGGAAAAGGAGAAGATAAATTCCTCTTCTCACTGCACCCACTAAACAAATTAACCTGCTAGTAAATAACTTGATATAAAAACCTATACAAACACTCTATTCTATTTATCTTTAAAACAAACAGTGCAAAAGGGAAGGAGAGGCATAATAGCCAAAAAATAAACTTTAAACACTGTCTCAAATTCATGTTGATACCTAATCATTTTGGTTAATTTAGAAAAATAAAATTTTATTTTAATAAATCACTTAGCTGCTTAAAATTCCTCCCTTTGGACCTTTGATACATTACATAGATAAGGAAAATTTATGAAAAAATTGATATGAATCACAAATAAGGGTAAATCTATGGAGAAGATATAAAAGTGACTCTGACAATATTTATATTTCTTTTTCATTAACATTAGCTTTTTTGGGTGACTTTTCAAAAAAGATAAAATATAACCAACTTACCAGATATACCCAGGTACATAATATAAAATAAACCTTTTTAATGTAAACAGATTTTTAAAAATCAAACAATTACTAAATCATTAGAAATGTTAGTAAACCATGCATATTCAAAAGCCATTTTTTCTGTACTTGTAAAGTGGCTAATGAATTACAAGGACATATTGTTAAAAGACACCCTTGAAAAATGTTTTAAAAGATTTTTATTTTAGGATACAATGGCATAATCAAAGCCTTCTGATTGGGAAATATTTAAAGAAATGTGCAACAAGCTTGTTCCCTAAACGGAATGCATCTGTTTATTATACCACTGCCGATAGTGTACATTTTTAACATAACTAGGTAAAAACAATTTTCATTCACGTATCTCAAGGTCATGAAAAAAATGCATTAGAGACAGACGCATGTCAGTAGGTATAGGGTCACTGGCAATAGGTTTCAAAAACTTTAGAATGAAATTAACTTCAGAGAGTTCTCTGAAAGGCTCTAGGTGGAAGTCTATTTACATGCAATCAAAGGAAGTGTTAATTGAGAGGAGCCCAGGGAGTGCTGGTTTAGCATGTGCCTGCAGGTCACCAAACGGGAGAGGAGGTGCTGGGAAGGGTCAGATCATGCAGAAGGGAAATACCATGAAGGGGAAGACAGAGCAGGATAGGAGTGAGAGACACAGACTCACTCTGTCTGCGGTGCGGTGGAACAGTCCGTGGGATCCCCTGGAAGGAGCCCTGCCAAGGAGAGAAGGAGGGAGCAGAATACCCACCCTGTGTAGAAAGAGACGGGGTAGGGAGGTATAATAAAAAAGGGAACCAAAAAAATAAAGAAACCATAGTTATACTTCTTTTAAAAAACACAACAATAGTGTTAATGAGAAGGCAGATTTCATTTTTTTTTAATATAGGCAGCTCAAATTACTAAAAATTTGTAATTCCAAATCTATTTTTCATATATTTTAAGAAAAAATTACTTCCCCTAATATTTGTAGTTAATACATAAGAAATAAAATATTCTTTCTAGCATACATTTATCATTATATCTCTTTTTAAAGTAGCATATATTCCAGTCTTGCAAAAAAAATGAAAGCATTTAGAAGGGAAGATAGACTGTAGGTGTTAAATACACAGACACTGCATCAATTATAAATTAGGCAATAAAAAAATTACCATGCAAAAACTCTGTACTTCTTTTGAAATCATAGGTTTTCAGAGACTTAGCAGATAAAGAACATTAGGTAAAGAGAGCAGAACCAACACAGCATTAAGAAGACTCAGGATGTTGTGAGAGTGAGTACTATATCAAAAATGTGACATACAGGCCACAGGTTACAAAGGCATGCTTTTAAATTTGAAAAACTTGTGGCATCTTAGTTTTTTACTTATTTTAATACAGGTTTCTGAATTAAAATACATCTGGAATGTCATTTACTTTGATTTCTTCACTTTTCAGATAAAAGTGGGTATTTAATAAAGAAATTATTTGTTTAATGTCACACAAACCAGACTGGGTCTCATTCTTTCTGTTCTTAGCCTCCTCGGTGACTTTGTTGTCAAAACTACTGAAACACTATCACCAAGGAAAATGAGCCTGTAAATCATATTCAGTTCAATTTGCAAAAGAAAGTATGCATAATTTTTCAAACCAATTAATCTGACATAGAAATGAATTTTAGAAGATTACTAATGTAGTTTATTGGTGTTTACATATTTCAAGAACATTGATTGGTCCAAATAAAAATCTGTTTGACACTTCTCTATCAATAACATTCCCGGCTCAGTTCAGTATAATGAGACACTTTAAATTTAAAAGTAATCCTACATTGTTCACTACAAAATAAGAGATCTCCTATTAAAAAAAAAAAAAAAAAAAGATCAATTTTCTATGCCGAAGTGGGGAAAAAGCTACAAAAAACTGAACAGAATGATCTTTAGAATATCCTAATAAACAAAGATCCTGTTTTTTAAAATTATACTTCTCCCACTAATTTAGCCATAGATGTTTATGAAAATAGTTTAGAAAATATTTAATAGGATGACTGGTACTCGACATAGGTATTAGCCAACAAAACTCTATTTTGTTATTTCATAAATGTTTTGGTTCTAATCTTTACACAAAACACTCCTCAATCAAGAAGTACATACTTTCCTCCCTATGAGTTTTAACAGGGCCAAATTCTATCCATGGTCCTAGGTAAAAAAACTTACAGATAGGAATTTTTATATAAGCTAAACCAGCCATCAGAATCCTTCTCAAAGAAATAAATTCTCTCTGAAGGTCTGTAGAAATAGTACTCATTGGGTGCCAAAGGAACTGTGTTTTCCCTTAGATCTTCCATAAGCCCGATAGCCTTGAGTAAGTGACTGCTCTTCTGTGAGCCTCAATTTCTTCATTTATGCAGGTCTGGACTGTGCTATAGACTGAGTATTTGTGCCCCCCTAAAATTTCATATGTTGAAATCCATTCCCCCAGTGTGATGGTTTGAAGGTGGAATCTTTGGGAAGTGATCAGGTCATAAGGTAGAACCCTCATGAATATAAGGATAAGTGTCCCTATAAAAGAAATGTCAGAGAGCTCTTTGAGAACCAAGAAGTTGGCCCTCACCAGACACTGAATCTGCTGGTGCTTTTAATCTTGGGACTTCCCAGCCTCCAGAAATAAGTTTCTATTATTTGTAAGCCACCCAATTATATGGTATTCTGTTATAAGCTGCCTGAATGGACTAAAGCAAAATGGTTCATATTTAAGAAATTTTTTAATGTTAATTCTTATAATTCAATTACTCACATATCTGTCCTTACTCCCACTTGTCTGGAATGAATGCTATCCTTTCATTTTATAACTCTCTTTATATGGCATTTAAAACAATCAATTTTGTATTAAATTGCCCCTCCTAATAAATTCTTAGTTCTTTGAAATAATTTAAGTAAAAGTATTTGTCACAATACCTAGAACCTGAGTTTTGTTTTGTTTTGTTTTTTAATCCTCAGGAAGGGATAGAGAGAAACATCAGTGTGAGAGAAAAACATCACCTGGTTGACCCTTGTATACACCCAGCCCAAGGATCATATGCACCTGGATGAGGGACTGAACCCCCAATTTGGTTACGGGACGATGCTCCAATCAACTGAGCCACACTGACCAGGGTGAACCTGACCTTTTTAAAAGATGTCAAATGTTCACCTTCTCTGACTAACAGTCCCCAGCACACAGCAGACTCTAAATAACAGCTTACTGATTTAAAATGGATTAAGTTATTGTTTTCATCTAAAAATGAAGCTATAACATCTCCTAGGCCTGGACACATACTGCAAGCAGTTAAGAATCTTAAAAAACAAAAACAATGACAACCCTTCTTTCACTCTAAGACCAACATATCATGATCTCTGTCACAGGCCTGAGCATGAGGAGGAGAGTAAGAAAACCTTGTGAAATAAATAACAGCCCTGCCTGCTATTGCCAAGGGGAACATATTTATTAAGCTGACTGAATAGTTGTCATCTGAGTTTATGTCTAGAAAGGCAAAGAATGTTATTCATTTTATCTCTGCCACTTAAAATGCCTCCTTCCACTTCCCTACATTTCAAACCCATTTTCTAAAAGCTTTTCCCAATCCTACCTAAAGTAACAACCACTTCTGTTTATAAGCATCCATATCTCTTGATGGATACATGTCTTAGGGAACTTTTCTTCCTCTGTTCATTATGTTGATTTAAATTTTTTTCTTCCACTAAACATAACCACCCTTAGGATAACTGCTCTCTTACTTTTCTTGATATGAACTTTGACTTCTTTATACATGACTTTCACAGAGTAGAAGCAACATATTGTAATTAAAATTTAATAGAAGAGGGACCGCCAGTATCAGCACAAGATGGAACACACAGACTTGTCCCCTTTTCTCCTGCAAAGTGCAGCTAAAAACCCTGGATATCATATATAAAACAAACATAAACACTGAAAGGTGAAGCTAATAAGACAGACCAGGTGGGGACCTTTAAACCTGAGGAAAAACATAGTAGTGAATTCCTGGGTTTTCTTTTTGCCTAATGAATCCTTGCTTAGGTGACAGAGTAGCCAGCACCCAGAAGTACCAATAGGCAAAGACAAAAGCAAAAGCAATAAAATCTCCAGTAAAACTTGCACCCTGCCAAAGGTATTACCAGGAAAGAGGAAGCCTAGTAATACCCAAAATTTGTACAAAATAATCTGCAAAACACCATGGGAAAAACTGCAGTTCCAGGTCCCACGATTATCAGAAAAGACTAATTTGAAAGCTAGGATTCCACCCTTGTCTGGCTCTAATCTTATGTGGTTCTTAAGGTATGTACAGGAAATGTTTAAAATACTTATAAGTGGGGGAGAAGAAGGGGCATAAAGTAAAATAAGATTTCTATACTTAGTAGACTACATAAATTTAAATATATTGTTAACACATGGAGACCAGCCTTGAACATTCCCTGTGCAGACAAAACCAGTTTACTATTTCAATCAAAGCTTAATTTAGCTATTTCACAAGGCTAGTTTGACCTGGGTCATTTCCTGTGTATGCCTTTGGAAATCATTAAGTAAAATTTGAACTGTTTCACAAGGTTGATATGAGGTAACCAATGAAAATTCTTATTATCATAACCAATCACTGTGAATAAAGTCATTGCTTTCTCACGTTATAAACTGCTTTATAACAATATACATATCTCTGGTGTAGTAATACTTATATCTGACAAAATAGACTTCAAAATGAAGGCCATAAAAGAAGATGAAGAGAATCATTATATAATTCTTAAGGGTTCAATCTAATAAAAAGATACAAGATTTGTAAATATATATGCATCTAATACAGGAGTGCCTAAATGTATATTTTAAAAAGCCCTGGTGGACTTTAAGGGAGATATTGACATTAATACTGTCATAATAGGGGGTTTTAACACCCCACTGTCAACAATGGACAGATCTTCCAGACAAAAAAAAAACCCAAGACAGATATAGTGGCATTAACACACTAAATCAAATGGTTTAATTGATATTTATGGAACATTTCACCCAAAAGAAGTATACTCATATACATCCTTCTTTACTGCACATGGATCATTCCCAAAAATAGATCACATGTTAGGCCACAACACAAGCCTTAACAAATTCAAGAAAACTGAAATCATATGGAGCATTTTCATGGATCAAAATGGCATGAAATTATTGGGATAGACAAAACATTTATTCATTTTTTTTCCATAAGATGGCACTAGTAGTGCTTAGATGTCTTTTTTAAAAAAATGTTTTATTGATTATACCATGACAGCTGTCCCATTTCCCCCTCTTCACTCTGCACACCCCCTCCCACCCACACTCCCCTCCTTCAGTTCATGTCCATGGGTCATATATACAAGTTCTCTGGCTTCTGCATTTCCTATACTATTCTTACCCTCCCCCTTTCTATTTTCTACCTATCATCTATGCTACTTATTCTCTATACCTTTTCCCCATCTCTCCCCCTCCCACTCCCCTGTTGCTAACCCTCTATGTGATCTCCACTTGTGTTTCTGTTCTTGTTCTAGTTGTTTGCTTAATTTGCTTTTGTTTTTGTTTTAGGTGTGGTTGTTAATGATTGTGAGTTTGCTGCCATTTTACTGTTCATATTTTTTATCTTCTTTTTCTTAGATAAATCCCTTTAACATTTCATATAATAAGGGCTTGGTGATGATGAACTCCTTTAAGTTCATGCAATACCATTTTGTTAGATTGTATTGTGACAACTATCATATCAGTGTGCATTTTTAAAAAACTTATCAAAATTGAATTTTTGTGTAGTCATCTTATTAAAGTGGAAGAAAATACACAATATTTTTGGCATATTATACTTTATTATTTCAAGAAAGGTAAAAGCACAACTGAAATGCAACAAAAGATTTGTGCAGTGTATGAAGAAGGTGCTGCAACTGATTGAACATGTCAAAAGTGGTTTGTGAAGTTTTGTGTTAGAAATTTCTTGATGGATGATGCTCCATGGTTGGATACACCAGCTGAGGTTGATAGCAATCAAACTGAGACATTAACTGAGAACAATCAACATTATATCATATGGGAGATAGCCAACATATTAAAAATATCAAAATGAAGTGTTGAAAATCATTTGCACCAGCTTCATTATGTTAATTGCTTTGATGTTTGGGTTCCACATAAGTTAAGCAAAAAAGAAAAAGAAAAAAATCTTCTTTAATGTATCTCCACATGTGATTCTCTACTTAAACATAACAAAAACCTTCCATTTTTAAAACAAATTATGACGGGTGATGAAAAGTGGATACTTTACAATAATGTGGAAGGGAAGAGACTGTGGAGCAAGTGAAATGAAACACCACCGACCATACCAAAGGCTGGTCTTCAAAGGTATACTGTTGTGTATATGGTGGGATTGAAAGCTCTTTCCAGAAAACCATGATTAATTCCAACAAGTACTACTCCCAATTAAAGCAACTAAAAGGAGCACTGGACAAAAAGTGTCCAGAATGTCATCAGAAAACACATAATCTTCCATCAGGATGATGCAAGACTGCATGTTTTTTATTATAACCAGGCAAATGCTGTTATAGCTTGGCTGGGAAGTTCTGACTCATCCACCGTATTCACCAGACACTGCACCTGAGGATTTCCATTTATTTTGGTCTACAAAATTTTAATAAAAAAATTTAAACTTCTTGGAAGACTGCAAAATGGCACCTAAAACAGTTTGTTACTCAGAAAGAAAAAAGTTTCAGGAAGATGGAATTATGAAGATGTCTGAAGGATGGCAGAGGTAGTGGGACAAAGTGGTGAATAGGCTGTTCAATAAAGTTATTGCTGAAAATGAAAAATGTCTTTTATGTTTAGTTTGAAACTGAATGAAATTTCTGACCAACCCTAAAGAAATCAACCTCAATTAAAAACACTCAAAAACATTCAAATACTTGGAGACTAACAAGCATGTTATTAAATAATGAATGAGTAACCAATGAGATCAAGAAATCAAAAAAATTCCTAGCCCTGGCTGGCATAGTTCAGTGGATTGAGCGCAGACTGGGAAACAAAGTGTCCCAGGTTCGATGCCCAGCCAGGGTACATTCCTGGGTTGCAGGCCATAACCCCCAGCAACCGCATATTGATGTTTCTCTCTCTCTCTCTCTCTCTCTCTCTCCCCCCCCTTCCCTCCCTAAAAATAAATAAATAAAATCTTAAAAAAACAAAAAAGAGACAACTGAAATTTGGGAACATCCTAACAAATGCAAAATGCTCTTAAAAAAAAAAAGAAATTAAAAAAATTCCTAAAAACAAATGAAAATGAACACACAGCCACCCAAAATCTATGGCACACTGAGAAAGCTTTCCTGAGGGAAGCTCATAGCATTACAGGCTGACCTCAAGAAGCAAGAAAATAAACAATCTAACACTATGACTAAAAGAACCAGAAAAACAACAAAGACCAGAGCAGGTAGGAGGGAAATAATTAAGATCAGAGTAGAAATCAATGACATAGACACTAAAAAAAGCAATATAAAAGTTCATTGAAATCAGGAGCTTGTTCTTTGATAAGATAAACAAGACTGACAAACCTTTAATCAGACTCATCAAAAAAAAAAAAGGTGAGGACTCAAATAAATGAAATCGGAAATGAAAGAGGTGAAGTAACAACTGATATCACAGAAATACAAGGTATTGTACAAAATTATTATGAACAACTATATGCCAAGAAATTGGTCAACCTGGGCAAAATGAATAAATTTTAGAAACATATACTCTTCCAAAACTGAAACAGGAAGAAGCAGAAAACCTGAATACATCGATAACAATGAATGAAATTGAAGCAATAATTAAAAAAACCTTCCGGCACACAAAAGCCCTGGACTAGATGGCTTCACAGGAGAATTTTAGCAATCATTTAAAAAAGAAATATCACCAATCCTTCTCAAACTATTCCAAAAAATTCAAGAGGAGAATAGACTTGCAAGATCTTTTTATAAGACCACTATAATCCTAATTCCAAAACAAGGTAAAGGCATAACAAAGAAAGAAAATTATAGTTTCTGATGAGCATAGATTCTAAAATTCTCAACAAAATATTAGCAAACCAGATCCAGCAATATATTGTATATGTAATACAATATATGGCTCAGTTGGTTGGAGCCTTGTCTTGTACACCAAATGGTTGTGGGTTCAATCCTCGGTTAGGACATGTATGGGGGGCAACTGATTTATGTTTCTCTCTCACATCTCTCTCTCTCATAATAAATGTATCCTCAGGTGAGGATTTAAAAAGATACATAGGAATAAATTTAACCAAGAATTAAAAATATCTGTACTTGGAAAATGTAAGACACTGAAGAAAGAAACTGAAGAAGATACAAAAAAGTGGAAGCATATACTGTGTTCCAAGGATAGGAATAATTACCATTATTAAAATGTCCATACTACCCAAAGCAATCAACAGATTCAACACAATTCCTATCAAGATACCAATGGTATATTTCACAGAAATAAAACAAATATTCCAAAAATTTATATGGAACCACATAAGAAAAGGAACAAAAGACCCCAAATAACCACAGCAATCTTGAGAAAGAAGAACAAAGTTGGAGTAACCATATTACCAAATATCAAATTATAGTATAAGGCCATAGTAATAAAACCAGCATGATACTGGCATAAAAACAGACATTCAGGGTCTGGCACAAATAATGCCCCTTTTTATTACAAAATCATAGGCATGTAATCCTGAAACAACAATATTACGCTCAAGCACATCTTACAACACTTTAAGTGAAATGTCCAAATTAAAACTATAAATTACTGCACCCATATTATTACCCTACCAACCACGCTCAAGCAAGCATCACTTCTGCTGGGTGCTGTATATTAATGAAACTGAACAGAGAGCCCAGAAATAAACCCACACCTTCACAGTCAATTAATATTTGATAAAGGAAGCAAAAACATATAGTGAGTTAAAGATAGTGTATTCAATTAATAGCATTGTGAAAACTGGACAGATATGTGCAAAAACTGAAACTAGACCACCTTCATACACCAAAACCAAGAATAAATTCAAAATGAATTAAAGACTTAAATGTTAGACTCCAAATCATAAAAATCTTAGAAGAAAGCAGGCAGTAAAATCTCATATATTTCTCATAGCAATAGTTTTTTTCTAATATATCTCCTTGGGCAAGGGAAACAAAATAAAAAATAAACAAATGGACTACATGAAGCTAAAAAGTTTTTGCACAGCAGAGGAAACCATCAAGAAAATGAAACAACCACCCACTGAATGGGAGAACATGGTCATGATACACCTGATAAAGGGTTAATATCCAAAATGTATAAAGAATTTATAAAACACCACCAAAGAAACCCAAACAATCCAATTAAAAAAATAGGCAAAGGACTTGAAGATACTTGTCCAAAAAGGAAATATAGATGGCCAAAAGACATATGAAAAGATTCTTAATGTCACTTGTCATCAAATAAATGGAAATTAAAACCACAATAAGATTACCACCTTATACCTGATAGCATGGCTATCTATCAACCACAATTCAACAAACAAGTGCTGGCAAAAATATGGGGAAAAGGAAACCCTCCTGCACTGTTTGTGGGAATGCAGACTGTTGTGGCCACTGTGGACAGCAGTGTGGAGTTACCTCAAAAAAACTGAAAATGGAATTACCTTATGACCCAGCAATTTCACTTCTGGGATTATATCCAAAGAAACCCAAAACACTAATTCAAAAAAATATATGCACCCCTCTGTTCACTACAGTGTTATTTACAATAGCCAAGATTTTGAAGCAGCCCAAGTGCCCATTAGTAGATGAGTGGATAAAAAAGCTCTGGTACATTTATACAATTGAAATAGTACTTGGCTTTAAGAAAGAAGGAAATCTTACCTTTTGCAACAGCATGGATGTACCTGGAGAGTATTAAGCTAAGTGAAATAAGCCAGTCAGAGTAAGACAAGTACCATATAATTTCACTTATATAAGTGGGATCTAATGAATAAAAGAAACAGACAAAATAGAGACAGACTCACAGATACAGGGAACTGACTGACAGGTGTCAGAGGGGACGGACATTGGGAAGGATTGAGTGAATACGTGAAGGGATTAAGCAAAGAAAAAAACCTCCTAGATACAGATAACAGTATGGTGATTACTAGAGGGATTGAGGAAGGTGGTAGGTAGAAGAGGGTATAGTGGGGATAAGTGGTGATGGAAGGAGACTTGACTTGGGGTGCTGAACACACAATACAACATACAGATGATGTATTATAGAACTGGACACCTAAAACCTATATAATTATTAACCAACACCACCCCAATGAATTTAATAATTTTTTAAAAAGAGTTGTAGGACACAGTTAAAGCAATGATAAAAACAATAAATCTCAAATTGTTAAGCTGAACTTCCACCTTACACAACTTGGGGGGAAAAAGACCAAAATATACTGAAAGTGAATAGAATAAAGAGCAGACACTATTAAAATTAAACATAGAAAATTAGAGGTAATTAAGGAAACAAAAAGTTGGTTTTTCAAGGTCAATAAAATTAACAAACCACTAAGGTTGATTGAAAAAACAGGTAAGACAAATTAAGGAATGAAACAGGGTATCAGTACATATCCTCCAGCCATTAAAAAGATGATAGGGGAATACTATGAGCAACTTTACAGTTATAAATTTGACAACTGAGAAGAATTAGACTAATTCCTCAAAACCATAAACTATCAAAACTCATCCAAGATAATAGAGATCATCTGAATATGTCTAAAACAATTTAAAAACTCCCAAGTAAGAACTCTCCAGGCCCAGATGGTTTCACTGGAGAAGGCAATCAAATGTTTACAGAAGAACTGACACCATTTCTACACAATCTCTTGCAGAAAACAGAAGAGGAAAGAACACATTCCAACTCATCTGTTAGACCAGAATTACCCTAACACAAAACCAAACAAAGATAGTACAAAGAAATAAAAATATAGCCCATTATTCCTAATGAATATAGATGTAAAACAATCCTTAATAAAAATATGACTGAATAGAATTCAAAAATATATAAAAGAATTATACACCATGACCAAGAGAAGTTTAGGGCAACAAGATTGATTCATTATTCACAAACCAATTAATGCAACTAAAAATCACATGTTCACATATATTCATATAGCAGAAGCATTTAACACAAAATCCAAAACACATTCATAATACAATCACTCAGCACCCTAGGAATAGAGAAATTCTTCAACTTGATAAAAAGTATCTCTCAAATGCCTACAGGCAACTTTTACTTAATAGTGAAAGACTGAATGCTTCCCCCTTAGATCAGTAACATAGCAAAAATGTCCACTCTCACCATTTTTCTTCAACAAACTACTGAAAGTCCTCAGAAGCAGTGTAATACAAGAAAATGAAATAAAAGACATGTAAATCAAAAGTAAGAAAAATGTTCTTATTTGCAGACGACATGATGGTACACACAGCCAATGCAATCTACAGAAAAACTCTCAGAACGAGTGAATTTAATTCACATGATAAAAAGATCCATATACAAAACTCAACTGTATTTCTAAATACTAGCAATGAACACAAGGAAACAAATTTAAAATACAACACCATTTTTAATCACTCCAAAAAATGAAATGCTTAATAAACCTAAGAAAGCATATACAGAACTTGTATTCTGAAAACCAGAATTTAGTGATTAAGATCGAAGTAGTTTCAAATTAATGGTGAAATATATCTCATCATGGATTAAAGACTCAACACACTAGAAATATTAATTCTCCCCAAAATAATATTTAAGTATAACACATTTCCTGTCAAAATCCTGGCAAAAATTATTTAAAAATACACACAAGCTTATACAAGAAGTATGTAGAAAGGCAAAGGAACTAGAAACATACAAAAAATTTTGAAAAGTAGTAATAAAGTAGAAGGAATCACAGTAGTCAATTTAAGACTTATTAAATAGCTATAGTATTCAAGACAGTGTGGTATTGGTATAGGGAAAGACACAAAGATCAAAGGAATAGAACTCAGAAGTTGATCCACACAAGTACCATCAACTGATATTTGACAAAGATACAACAGCAATTCAATAGGAAAAGGACAGTCTTTTAAACAAATGGTGCAAAACAATTGTATTAGTAAGAAAATAATGAACTTTGACCTAAACTTCACATCTCACATAAAAACGAACTCAAAATAGATCACAGATTTAAATGTAAAATGTAAAGCTATAAACATTTTAGAAGAAAAGAAAAAACTTTCAGTATCTTCGGCTTGGTGAAGAGTTTAAACATAACACAAAAAGCACAACCCATAACAGAAAATCAATATGTTGGACCTCATCAAAATTAAAATATTTTCTTCTGTGAAAGACTCTGAAAAGACAAGCTAGTGAGGGAAAGTACTTCCAAACCACATACCAAATAAAGGACTCATGTTGAGAATATATAAAAATATACATATATAAAAACTCAAAATGAAAGAGTAGAAAAATAAACAGTCTAATTTTAAAGTGAGAAAAGACATTTAGAGACATTTGAACGGAATGGCAAATACACAAAAAGGTGTCAACATAATTTTTAGCCATTATATATTATATAATGGCTAAATTATATATAATTTATAAAAATTATATATAATTTACAATTTATATATAATTTATAAAAATTATATAATTTATAATTAAATTAAATTAATTTAATTTATATATATAAATTAAAACTACAATGAATTACCACTACATACGTACCAGAACAGCTAAAATAAAAAATGACGACAACACTATGCTGGTGAGGATGCAGAGAAACTGGATCACTCATACAATGTTAATGATAATCTAAAATGGCACTACTGCTCTGGTGAATGGTTTTGGCAGTTTCTTTAAAAACTAAACATACAGTTATCATGAAATCTAGAAACTGCACTACTGGACACTGATTTGAGAAATAAAAATGTACACCTACACAAGATCATCTTCACATGTATTCATAGCAGCTTTACTTGTAATAGCCAAAACCTGGAAACTCCAAAATGTCTCTCAATATATGTGGTCAAATACATGGTGGAACATTCATATCATGGAACCCTACTCAGTAATAAAAAGGAATAAATTACTGACAGACACAACTACTTGCATGGATATCTAGGTTGTGCTGGGTGAATAAAGCCAATCTCAAAAGCTCACATACTATATAATGCCATTTATATATAATTATATACAAAACTATAGATATGGAAAACAGATTAGTGGTTTCCCAGAGTTAAGAATGGCAGGGAAGAAGGGAGTGGTTGTGACTATTAAAAGGCAGCACAAAAGGAGAACTTTGTAGTGGTGCAATGATTCTGAATCTTAAATATGGTGGTTGTTACATAAATCTACACGAGTGGTAAAATGGCATAGAACTATGCATTCAGTAATGTCAACTTCCTGCTTTTGATATTATGCTATATTTACATTTATGTAACACAGGGGATATTGGGTAAAGATACAAGACATCTTTCTGTACTATTTTTCAACTTCCTATATATCTATAAGAATTTAAAATAAAAAGTAAAGTAGCAGGTTCTAAAGGCACCGAGATGATCAAGACAGTCTCTGCCATTAAGAAGTCCACAATCTCATGGGGGTAGATAGAAACACAGAGAGATAATTTCCACACAGAGTACTAGCGACAGTCACAGGCCCTAGGAGCTAAGGGGGTGCGGAAACCTAACCTCTCTGAGAGAGCCACAGATGGTTTCTTGGAGGATGCCTGTGTCTTCAGAAAAGGAAAAAAAGAAGGGAAAGGACATTCAGGGACAAACAAGTACTTCAGGGACAAGTAATTCATGGGATTAACACTTTAAGCATTACAACAAGTTTATGGAGTGAGTGGTATAATTATTCTCACTTTTTTCAGGAGAGAAACTGAGGATCGAAGAGAGCTGAAGTAGTTTTATTTAAGGCAGCTCATTCTACCTTTGCAAAGCTCTGTTAGAAAGTCCTTTCTCATATTCAACTCAAAAATTTTCACACTGAGCTATAATTTCCACCTACAGGGTTCAGTTCTATTCCCCAAACTTTCCTCACAAAATCGGTATCCCTCCCAGTGATGACAATGGGGAGGAGTTTTATATTGATCACTTGATGAAAATAATATAGGACAAATGGATAATTAAAATACACATCTTTAATGGTTGTATCCAATAAGATAAGTACAATGTATTTGACAAAACTCATATATTAAAAACTTCATAGAGGGAAAAAAATAAAATAAAAAGTAAAAAATTAAGATTAATAAAACCAAAATGCACATGAGAGTAATACAGAGGAAAATTATTTGAAACACTGATTGTATTAATAGGGTCATAGTTTCCCCGGGGAAAGAAGGGAAACATGTTTAAGGATCTCCTTATCTCTATAAACTAAAGCCTATAGATTCCAAGTCTTCACAAAAAAGAACCCTCCTTCTGTGAGCTCTAACTGCAAGAGACAAAGTAAGGAACTAAGAGCCAAGTCTTTCAGAACACTTGCCACTCTTACCTCAGATCTCAGACAGCTGCTTTCTCTTAGGGCAGTGACGAAAACAGGTGAGTTACCACCTGAGGTTAGAGACTGGAGGATTTTTTTTTTTTGACACTGGGGGATTTTTATCTTTGCACTTTTTTATATATCGAGAGATATATAAAACTCTTCTTGATTCAGGAAAATTAGTTTACATGTCCCTCCCTCTTTTGTGAGAGCTTAGGAAGCCTCCTGGGAGGGTCTTATTTGCTCCCAAAAGAAGTCTGGCACTTCTGAGTTTTCCCAGTGGATGAGCTCTATTATAAAAGATTTCTGTTCCCCACACACTTTGAATCTAAATTTTTACCTAACTTCTCCTACACTTTTCAAGTTCCAATCCTACAAATTCAAACACCTCTACCCTTTGGCCAGAATCTCAAACTCAAGTGGTCAAATAAATATAAATACATACACAGACACACACACAAACACACCTCAAAAAACCCTAAATATTATCTTCTGGAAGGCAGACCCCTTGTAGTACAGGCTTCCCCTACAAGGTTCTAGGAACCCATCTGTATCGGTGTACCAACTGGTGGTGTTGTAAGAGGCTGTGGTCAGCTTCAGTGAATTTTTTTTAAGACTCAAGCATTTGCCCATTTCATGATGAGTGATTTATGAACACACCTGCCCACAACACGCTTTTTGACCAAAAATGGCATGACCCCCATGCCCCACCTTCCCTATTCACCTGATCTTGCCCCAGGTGACTTTTTTTGTTTCCTGGATGAAAAAAGTCCTTAAAGGGAAACATTTTGCCGATGTGAAAGAGGCCCAACAAAAAACAGCAGAAGCACTAAAAAGCACCAAAATCAGTAAGTTGAAAAACTGTTTCAAGCAGTAGGAAAAAAGTCTCCATAGGTGCATTCCATCAAATGAAGAGTACTTTGAAGATGACTGAAGTTTAAACATGAATATATACACAATTTTTTCAGTTTTGGGGACCCCTTATTCATAAATATATATATATATATATATATGTAAACATATATGTCTAAACATATATTTATGAATTAATATATGTAAATATATTTATATTTATGAATGAGGGAAGACCTATATATATATATGTAAATATCCAGCAGTTTCCTTCCCTAATAAAATCCTTTCTCTAGGTTTTCCTATTTTTTATGATTGCCATGCCATCTTCCCAGTCATCCAGGCTTCCATTCTTCACACCCTTCTCATCCAATCTTATATCAAGACATCAGATTCTGTCTCAGTGAACTTCTCTCTGTCTCAATGAGAGATCAATAACCAGAGATCAGTCCTTATCTTCTTTCTTCTCTTGCTTGGGCTATTGTAATACCTTTCCAACCTTCATTCTGTGCTCACTAGGATTATTCATTCCTGCTGGATCCCTGTGTTAAGCACTGGCAGAAAAATGAGACAAAGTTCTTGCCTCAAGACACACTTTCTCCTCTCACGTAATATTTTTCTTATAGCAAAACATAGTTAAGCCTGTTCCCCAATAGAACCTTCTGGCTACAGAATTAAGTGGAAAGTTCTCGGTATAATACCTAAGTCTCCATAATGTGATCCAAGTGTTAACTCTCCAAATTTCTCTTTTCTCTCACAATATTCTCATGTAACCATTACTTTTATCATCACCAATAAGTATACTAATACATGACCAAGTACAGTAAGTGATTTTAAAATAAAAAGGTAACAACCCAAGTATTACAGAGTTTTAATAGTACAAGAAATTTCATCTGGTTGGTGGAATTTTATTTAATCCATGCAAGGTATATTCCTTCTGAGAAAGGTAATAAGCAGTCCCTCATGTCCAGGACTGATCTCATAAACAATCTCACAGAATACCAAAGTTACTCTGAGACCATGATAACATAAAACAAAATAAGACCATTTCATAGCTTTGTCTAAGTGTAGAATAAAAACAAGGTTACTGTACCATTTGCAAAATACCATGAACTTTTCCTCTTTCTGATAGTATCTAGTCTGAGTAAACCCCTGCTTCCAGTCACCGAGGAAAAGCTCAAATCCTATAAAAGGTTCTTTCTGACAGGCTGTATTGACATGGTTCCTCATATTGTGTTCTCCCAGGCCACAAATAATCCTCCCAACTTGTTTCACAGGTAGGCTTTGCTGAAGGTCATTGATACTTCACTGCTCTGAATGATCTGGATGGCTATATTTGTTTAGAAATTTTAGGACTGGGTAAGAGAAACAGTATTATTTTCTGCTATATCAGGAATATTAATGTAACCCTTTGGAAGTTTCAGAGCATACTACTGATAGGGGACTCAAAACTTGAAAAATTTTAGCTTAAGGTAAATAGCCATAAATCTAGCAAGTAATATGTATGTTAAGCTTTTTGTTTCAGAAACTACAGATAAGGCCCATCTGGCACCTGAGAAAAAGCGGCAGACCTTCTGGGGTGCTGGGTAGAGATTACCGCCTGGAGACATCCGTACCAGGCGACTACCCCTCCCCCTTGGAATTTCAAGGCTTTCACCGACCCATTTGTCCTCCCCCAACCCCCTTATAAAAGATCTGGCCAGGAAAGAAAGGGAAAGATGGTTTGTTAGGGTATGAACCCGCCATCTTCTCGGATCACCGGCCATCTGAATAAAGTGCCTATAAAAGATTCAATCACTGTCATTGCTTATTGGATTTGGTAGTGACAGGCAGCCCGAACGCCGGTGTCTTTTCTGGTTACACTACTAAACAGACATTCTCTAGGGGAACAAAAACTTTAGTTACATTTGACATTTAAAATATAGTAATTTTCTAAAACATCTGTAGAAATGTTTTTGAAAATAGCAAAGAAAAAGAAAAGTAAGAATGTTCCAGCAAATAAAGGCCTAATAAAATTATCACTCAGCTAGCACAAACTAAAAGGGGAGCAAGTTTTGTTACTTCTTTTATTACCTCTTAGGAAGGCTGACTGATTTCTTCTGAAGGACTGATTTGATCAGGATGCTTCTTGGAAAGCTAAGAGGACGATCCATGTCTCACTGACTGCTGCCTAACATTAAATCCTGAAAGTAAAATCTCTCAGTGTCCTGCCTGCATTCTAATCTACAACTCAGTAAACTAAACTGTATATTACATTGCACAAGTGAAAGGGATCCTAGCAGTAGAAAAGTTCGGGCTATCCTTTGTTTTCTAACTGCACTGCGGACAAACTTTGCTTCTTTCAGTGATTTCAAAAATGCCTCTCAATTATTCTTATATTTGGTAATGGAGGGCACAGATTTAGATACCCTAAAATTTATGACAAGGTAAATCAATTGCTATAATAGCCGTACTTAATTGGTTCCTAGCCTTGAAAAACAATTCTGTTTCTCAGTTATTGGTTTCAGATCCAGCCATAAAAGTCACAGTACTACTGTTTATAAAATCAGTGTTAAAGACACATAATAGAATGGAACGGAATGTCTCAGCAACATAGATGGTACCTGTCAGCATTGAGCTCATTAAAACACAGGCCATATTCAATGGTCAATATCTAATATTGACTAAACATCAAACAATTTAAAAATAATTGCATGACCACATCATAAACCTTACTTGTTTAAATATAAAAGTATATGTATACTTCATTTAAAATACTTTTAGTGGCATGTTTTAAATGTAACTAACAGTGACTACAATAAAGGACCTTGACAAAGACATAAACCTCTTAATTCCCTTTGGAAATATATACAAATAGTACTGTGACATCTCTTTAATTGGGAGAAAATGGCACATCGAATTAAAATCAGGACATTAATCTCATATAAAAATTAATCAATAATGCTGCCCATTTCCAAAATCAGGAAGGCACATGATATAAAAGAAAAAGGACTCAGGAGAAAATGCTCTTAAGACAAATCTTTGAGTTATATTGTTTCTTGCATTTAACATTTCATTTTATCTCCCAAGATAAAATTTTAAATACTACAAATATGTTATATGGATTATTACAGCAGACTGCTAAAATCTCTACCACATAGCATAAACCCGAGCAGCTGTTTGTCTCTGGTCAGGGAATTAATCACAGCTTTTTCACATGAGGAAAGAGTGAGATTAATACCATTTTAGGCACATCTGAAGTTTCTGTAAGGATCCTGCATGCTGGGACTGTATGTATCTTTTTCATGTTTGCACTCAAAGATTAGGAGAGTGCCCAGAATAGAGTCGGCACATGAATATCTGTGAATGAATAAGTGAGTATCTGCTTTTCTTCCTTTCCCCTGATCTACTACCTTATTTCATCCTCTGGTGTATTTTCTGTTGGTTCTCTACTATGAAAAATTTATTTGCAGTAATTAGTTGATACCAAACTTCTTTTGAAAACATTTAAAAACTTATGTTGGGCTCAACACATTCAAATTTAATTTCTCTGCTGCTATTGGTGGTCTACCATTCTCCTTCTTCTGACAGATTCTGACTGAGATGTGTATTGTTCTTTTATTCCCATATCCTAAATAGTTGTTAACCAATGTTATAGGCAGTAACTCTCTCTTCTACTATCCTTCTCTGCCTTCCATTACAGCCAGATTTCTTTCTCCTATTCCAAGAAATGTTCTCAGGAAATGCTTACATATGCCTCACAAATCTCTGAGATAGACCCTATAATCCTCAACTAACTGGAAGAATCTCAAGGAAGGCATTTAAATGTTCCAACATATTACAGGAAATGGTGAAGAACAAGTACTCAGATTATTACTTTCAGCCTTCCCAAAGGGTTAATGTAGGAGACCGTTCTGTTAGGTGTGGGCGCAGCTCCCAGTGAAAAGCAAGGGTCAATGCACAGGACCCACGCCCACGGACAGGTTCTCCCATGGGGATTTAGGCTTGCAATGTGCCTAGGCTGCTGAGTTTTGCTTTTGCTAAAAACCCCCTTACCCTGATTTGCAGCAAACATTTACTGCAAAGTAACTTCCTAAAATCCATGCTAAACTTTTGAAGGACTAGTATAACCAGTTCAACTACTTTTCCCCTTTCATTTGCAAATATCCTTCTTCTGTGATGTGACTAGCAGCATTGGCTCCTGTGTTTTCTCTAAAAGGTAACCGCCTAAAGCCAACCAGGGCATAGTAAATGAGGACAATCATGTAACATGCCCAGAAGAAATAAAGGCCTGTCATGGTGGAGCCCACGGCTTTTGGCTCCTCTTGAGAGCAAAGCCACCCACCCTTTTCTTCCACAGGACTCAGCAGTCCATGTGAATGTCTTTCCCCCATCCACAATGTGGAGCTGGGGTCGGCATCAGGTTAGCCAGATCAAAAAAAAATTTACCACCCTGGCTGGTGTAGCTCAGTGGATTGAGTGCAGGCTGCGAACCAAAGCATTGCAGGTTCGATTCCCAGACAGGGCACATGCCTGGGTTGCAGGCCACAGCCCCCAGCAACTGCACATTGATGTTTCTCTCTCTCTTCCTTTCTCCCTCCCTTCCCTCTCTAAAAATAAATAAAAAAATCTTAAAAAATTAAAAAAAAATTTACCTATACTAAACTTGGGGAATTTTTTTAATATAACATGTTTTGATTTCTCAAATCACCACCTAACAAACTAGATGTTTCCAAAAATGAGTCTCACTGCATCTCCTCATCCCCATTATCAACATCTTGTTTAAATATGTTCTGTTCTTGTCAAAAAAGAACATGTGGAATAAGGTGTAACTTTTTAAAAGAAAAAAGTAAAATCTTTGTTATTACAATAAATGGTTTCCAAAGTAATTTATTTTAAATGAAATCAACAAAGTCTAAAGAATATAAGATCAACTCTGGCTGGCATAGCTCAGTGGATTGAGCGCAGGCTGCGAACCAAAGTGTTGCAGGTTCGATTCCCGGTCAGGGCACATGCCTGGGTTGCAGGCCGTGGCCCCCAGCAACCGCACATTGATGTTTCTCTCTCTCTCTCTCCTTCCCTTCCCTCTCTAAAAATAAATAAATAAAATCTTAAAAAAATAATTAAAGGGCTTAAGATTAAAAAAAAAAAAAAGAATATAAGATCAGAGAATAAAATAAAAATTTAAGATGAACATTTAATAATTAGCACTTAATTAAATAAATTTATGTAACTATTTCTTTAAATAAATACTGCTATTTTCTCAGTAATTCCTGGATAAAATTTTATATTCTACCTTCAAATGAACTTTAACACTACTTCAACTATTTTTCTAAACATACATCTATGTTCCTGCCAAAATTATATTACCCAACTGTATCTTCCCACCTCTCTGCCTTTACTTGTATTGTTCCTTTTGCCAAGAATATATCTCCCATTTCAATCTGCAAAACTTCTTTCTATCCTTCAAGGCTCTTCAGTGTGCTTTAGGGGAAAGAAACCTTGGACTAAAGACCAGCAGTCTGAAGTTAATAGTACTAATTCAGCCACTGGGTAATTATGGAAACTTGAATATGCCATTTAATCTGCCTGGCTTTTGTTACCTTACCTATAAAACAAAGGTATTCAGCCAGGTGATTCCTATAGAAATAGATAATAAGGAATCCTAAAGTCTGAGTTTGTTACATGTGCTAGGCTGAAAATTTGACCTTCATTCACCCAAGGTCATAGTAAAGCTAACTCAAGAGTATATTCAGGAATGTCTTGATGTGTTTTGCACCATTTATTTTTGTCCAGTGAGTAGACTTATAAATAATAGCCAGTTTCCAGAACAGTGAAGTTGAGGGAGCCAGAGATGTTACAGACTCTCCGAAGGAGGGCAAAATAGAACTACTCACACTTAATGAAACCACCAATTTACTTAGTAACAATGTCAGAAGACCCAAACATCCCTATGAAGATACTTGGAGAAAGCTGGAAAGCCCTAGCTCAATTTAGAAACAAGAGGCATGGTTTTTCATTTTGCAGTTGTTTCCAAACAGTTAAGTTTCCACATCCTTTGACTTTAAAGAAATACTGTATCATTTCTGTCTACTGGCATCTTTTGCTTTCTATGATTCAACCACGCTTTACCTTCTTCACCATGTTCCTTGATTCTTCCAACTATTCATTTCTTCCATCCATTCTTTCCCAATCTTTTGAACCTTACAGAGCTTACTACCCTTTATATCACATCACCAGTTCCTTTATTAAATTGCTTAATGGAGGAATCCCCTTATTTTTCTGTGTATTTCCTTCCACAAATCCCCATTTCTACTTCAGAAACCTAACTAGACAGGAGAGGCTCACCAAACTTTTGCTGAATAAATTAATTATCAGCATCATACAGAGCACACAAAAGATGCTAATTAGGTTAAAAGAAATAAGTAGTTTATAAACTTTAAAGGCCTACACCTGTTTTAAAAAATGGACTGTTGATTATATTAACCATTTAATTTGTGTTACTAGGATTCCACTGATAAAATAAGGCAAAAGAAGAGTCAAGGCTGGCTTATTAGGCATTGTCTAAAAAAGGACTATTCATTACTTAGCACTATACAATAGGATAATGATAACTGATTATCATATGATGATCTTCTGGCTCAGACACAATCTGAGCTAAATTTAGAAAAACTCAGATTAAATTACTGTCAGTGTACTTTAGCACTAAACATGTTCTGAGATGTATCATTTTTGAAAAACAACAAAGAAGGGCAGACTACATGGTTATTTTCTGTTTAGAACAAACCATTCCTTAACTATGTCTAAAAACATAACCTTTAATGTCTATATCCTAATGCATTTATACTTCCTAACAGCCTCAACATTTGAGAAATATGAGTAATCATAATAATAAAATATATTTGAAAATTTCAACAACAAAAAGAATATATGGCATCATATATTTTCAAAGAGTCATATACTGCCAAAGAGGGAAGACTGCATTTTGGACCTCTGTTTCTTTAAGAGTATGGAGAAATAATACCCTCATAAATATAGGCAGTGGGAGAAGACTACACACTCAAATAAAACGGATTACAATATGCAGAACAGAAAAGCTATTAAATGCACAATCACTTACACAAGACACAAGAAAAGCTTTAGAAAGCACATAAACGCCTAAGAGACAAGGAAAAAACAACTTGCTAAAAGAAATTAATAGCTATTACAGATTCAAACTTTTTAAAGACTAGAGTAAAAACAAGGTGGAATAAAACATCAAAATAGTAAATGACAAGAGAAGGGGTTATGGGTATATGCTACTTACAGGAATTCTTCTCCAGGGTGTTTGAGTATATTTATTGACATATGTGCATTTTTCCTCTTTAGATTTTTGGTGACAGTTACATCGAGTTGCCTGAACAAAAATGCAAATTTTTATACTGATGTAATATTTCAAACATATCTACATATACAAAGAAATTAGGGTCTCTTTTAGAGGGTTAAAAAAAGAGGGGCAAACATCAAGATCTATCAGGTAATTTTCCACCTTATTCAGAGACTGGGTTCGAGAGTCAGCCAGAAGGCTAAAATTTGGAATAGTCAAAATCACATTTGCAATCTCTTATATTATCCATAAAATGCACTACCCCATAATTTTATGCATATAAATATATACAGTACTTATGTATACAAATGGAAAATATACATAACAATATATAATATATAAAGAATACAAATGCAAGAATTGAAGTATTTCCCTAAACTATTATGATTCCTACAATAACTGCAGCACAATTTCTTAAATTCATTTTTGACTGGTTTCTACCGCATTTTAAATACTACCACTCTGCAAGTAAGACTGTCTTTTCACATGTCTAGGACTTTTAAGCTCCTTTAATGATGTGCTGACTTTACTGGACTGTAATACTTTGAAGGATCTCTGCCCTTTGACAAGATAGATCTCAATTCACAAATGAATTATCTTACCATGATTCCACTCAAAGCATACTCATTTAGACATTTATACTACACAAAGTAATGTATCTGTTGTGTAAACTTTGGTCTTTCAAGTAAATACCAAATATTTGAAGAAAAAGAAAAAAGAAGTAAAGACTGTCCTAGCTGGTGTGGCTCAGTGGATTGAGCACCGACCTGCAAATTGAAAGGTCACCAGTTCGATTCCCAATCAGGGTACAAGCCTGGGTTACAGGTTAGGTCCCCAAGTAGGGGTGTGTAAGAGGCAACCAATCAATATTTCTTTCCCTCACATCCCTTCTCTCTCAAAATAAATAAAGTCTTTTTAAAAAATGAAAGGATTGAGAATGAGAATTTCTCCTTAGTGTGAAGTTGGAATATAACCATATTATGAAAGGGGACCCAAATCATCATAATTTATTTATACAAATAAATACCTCCAGAATTTATTTATACAAAATCATGTATTTATTCTTACATGTTTAAACTTCAGTCACCTTCAAAGTACTCTCCTTTTGATCCAATACTACATTGATGTTTTTTCCACTGCTCAAAACAGTTTTTGAACTCATCGATTTTGATGCCTTTTAATGTTTCTGCCATTTTTTGTTTCACCTCTTCTACACTGGCAAAACGTTTCCCTTTGAGGACTTTTTTCATTCAGGGAAACAAAGTAGCTCAGGGCAAGACTGGGTGAACAGTAAGGTGGAGCATGAGTATCGTTTCCTTTTTGGTCAAAAACTGCTGAACACTCAGCATGATGTGGGCATGTGTGCTTGTAAATCACCCAAAGGCATTGAGTTTTCAAAAAAAATTCACTGAAGCCAAATGTTGCCTCTCACAACAATGCCAGCTGATTCATTGCTGCATCAAGATAAAATTTTAAGTTTCTAGTTTAAAAATAATTACCAATATTCAAAAATTACCTAAATTGAAACTAGATCATTCCAATTTCCATATACAAAATAAAATCTAGTTAAAACAAAAAAATCTCTGTAGTACTGACATATTTTTCATTTCTTGTAGTACAGACATATTTCTCATTCCTAAGAATTGAGATAGTCATCAAAACGTAATTCAATATATAGTTGACTCTTGAACAATGTGGGGTTCAGGTGTGCCAATTCTCTGCACAGTTGAAAACCTGCACATAACATTTGACTCCCCAAGAACTTAACTACTGATAGCCTACTGTTGATCGGAAGCCCTATGGAAAACATAAATAGTCAATTAACACATTCTTTATGTTATATGTATTATATACTATATTCCTACAATAAAGTAAGCTACAGAAAATATTATTTTAAAAACAATAAGGATGGAATATACATTTATAATCCTATGTATGTTTATTGCAAAAAAAAAAAAACAAACAAACTGCATATAAGTGGACCCACACAGTTCAATCCCGAGTTGTTCATTCAAGAGTCAAGTTAGGGTCTCCTGGTGTTCACTCTAATGGGACTTAGCTTTCAACATATATGGGATGTGTGTACAGAAGATAAAAGTAATATAAAGTGTTTATCTTAATGCAAGCACATTATTTATTCTATCTTGACTAGTGCGATTCTGGAAATAATTTCCTTTCTGTGTCTACGTATTGTCATATGAAGAGTAAGATTTGGTGAATATCTGTTTTCCATAATTTAGAAAACCTGCTTTTTAGTAATATGCTTTTGACATCCAACAAAGATTTTTCTTGGCCTATTGGTATTTTTATGCCATTATGTTCTTGTTATTCTAGCCTTTTCTAAATCACTACAAACTAAGTTATGTTTAACTTCAAGACAGCATCCATATTATTTTCACATGGTCCTACATTTGAAACTGTAACCACTATAAAATTACGAAGATTCTATTCACCACTGTCCATGGAGAAGAAACATTTCTTCTAACAGAGTTGTACAGATAGCTAAGTTGGACACCCAATTTCATTCTGCTACCAGAGAGAAAAATGCCCTGTTTTCAACTCAGCAGTACTCAGTTCTTTAAAAACACATGAAGAAAAGACATTTATCTTTTAGCAATAAAATGACTGATTGTAAATTGGTGAATTTCAAAACCCCAAAACATATGCCACTGAAAATGAATGGACAAAGATTTTCTTTTCATCTTGACTATTTACAGTTTAAAATATAAGTTAAACCACATACTTTTAGAGGGCATATAATCTAAAAATAATATAATAATGCAACTCTGAAAGCCAAAATCAAAGTCAAACTTCAATTCTGGCTATAGTTTTATAAAAAATACATATTGCTTAGTTTTAAAAAGTCTTCTCTACACACTATAATACTTACAAGCTGATGTTCTAATAGTTGGATTTTTTCATCTTTTTTCTTTATTTCCTCTTTAAGTTGTTTTATTTCATTTAATAAATCTTCACTCTGAAACATTAAAAAATTTAACATAAAATATTTAACTGCATTTAAAATACCCTAATGAGAAACACTAAATCAATGATGAAGAATGAGCAATGATTTGTTCATTCAAGTGAAAAAAATCTCACTAAATTCCAGCTATTAAACTAAAAAAAAAAACCCAAAACACATTTTAATGTTCTATGAGTTCATTATCTAATGGAGTTTGACATGTAAACAATGAACAATAATAGCAGCAACAAGCAGCAACAACTAATATTGATTGAGTACTTAACAAGGTGCCAAGAACTAAGTACTGTTAGGTATCAAAGCATTTGATCCTGACCACATCCCCGTGGTAGGTACTATTATCCCCATTTTACATACAAAGAAACTGGGACATAGGCCATATAGTAGAGCAAATTGGATACAAAACAGTAACTGCAACTAAATTTCAAGGAATGTATAAGAGAGGCCTATCATTGGAGGAGGGCACAACAAGCAAAGGGAACAGTGTAATTAAAGGAACAGTCATTTCATGGCTGGTTCAGAATTCAGCAGAAAGATAAATGTGCCTGAAAGGAAACCAGGAGATATTTTCCCAGGAGCCACTTTTCTGAGAATTACCTGAATCAAAGGGAAAATACCCTATCAACTTAATCTATGAGGATTCCTAACAGTATTAAGTGGAAATCTATTGTCAAGTTAAGCAGGAATGCAGCTACATTCCCAAGTATAAACTATGATTACTATATAGTTATATATACTGAGAAACATATACTGAGGAAGTAGTGGAAACAAGAAAATTAGAATATATACATGAATTATACTATCATCTTTCCAGGCAGAAAAATATGTAAGCAAATAATTATAATGTGTTGTTGCTGAGCAAAGTAGGCCATCTCCTTCAGGTATGTTGGAAACAAAAAAACATTGCAATCTCTTTAACAGATCAGAAATAGACATTTTGCAAAAGTTTTAACATAGCAAATAAACAATGGGGGAGAAGGGATTTTTTAAATTATGCTATGTATACTGCAATTGGAAAAGACTATTTATTATATGTATATAAAAAAGATTTCCAGTTAAAATTAAAGGACTTAGAAATTAAAAAAATGCATAAATCAAGACTAAAAAAAGACAGATTGTAGATCATGAAGGATATAATCTTAAGCTATGTGGCAAATGAAACTAGTAAAAATAATAAATATATTTAATTACATAAAATTTAAAGCATCTATACAATTAACATCAAAGTTAAAAGCTGGTGAAAACCTAAGGAGACATGACAAAGGGTTTATATCTCAAGTATGTAAGAGCCTGTTCAAACACATAATACCATTCTTTAGGCTCCAAAAGACAAACAGCCAGTTCTCACAAATACACACGTAACTGGCAAAATGTGCTATTTAATTTGTTGAAGAAATATATTTTAAAGGTATTATTTTATAGGTATTAAATCTGGGGGAGAAATGCTCAATGTGATTAACACCACAACTGATCTTTCTGGACAAAGTATGATTATATGCAGGAATTACAAAAATACTTGCAGTCTTTGACTTGGTTGGCCCACTCCTAGGAATCTATGCCAAAGAAATGATGCTAAGTAGGAGAAAACTTACAATAAGGTGTTAATCTGAAGGTTTATAGATTTACACTTATCCTATGAGGGAACAACTGATAGACAGTACAGCAACTTGATGGAATATATAGCTATCATTCAGTCACTGCTAGGTTCTGCCACTGATCAAGGACCCAAAAATGAAATCAAACTACAATGTAGTAAACATTAATAAGCAACATGTATATAGCACTTACTTTATGACAGGCACTGCTTTAAGGGATTTACACATAAAGATAAGCAAAGGAGAATACAAGAGGGAATGAGTTAACTCTAGGCGAGTCTTAAAGGATGAGTAAAAAGTTCTGAAGGTACAGAAGTGTGGCAGGCTTTGGATTTTAGTGTAAGAAACTTTAAGTATTGTACGACAATACAGAGATGAGGACAAGCACAGCTTATCTGGAGACCTATATGCAGCGGTATAGTCACACAAAGATTCTGCTGAGTAATGGGGAGCAATGTGGTTAATAACTAGGCAATGGCCAGATCATAAAGGACCATGAGCATAAAGTATGGCCTAAGCCAGGAAAGACAGATGATTTTGCACTCGAGATGTCTTTGACAGCTGTTTGGAAGCCATATTTGACAACAACAACAAAAATAGGCTAAGGAACTTCTTATCAAGATACAATACTCCAGGTAAGTAGGAGCCTAACTAATAACAGTGATCATAAGGGGAAGAATGCAGAGGAGAAGACTCAAAATTGGAAGCTTTTGGTGATTCACTGCATGTGAGAGAATAGCACAGAGGAGCAGTCAAGAGTAACACCTGTTTTCCTAGCTAGGGTGATATGGTGAATGACTGTGCCACTAAAAGAGCGGACGAATAAGAGAGGAAGACTATATATGCCCAAAAAGAAATATTTGTGAATTTTAATATATTATTAAAAGTAGTGGATGGGACATACAGTGGAAATGTCCAGTGGGCAACTGGATTACCAATTATTAAAGAAAGACTTTACATGTTATCAAGTATTTCATATGTGAAATCATGACTGAAAAAGGTTCCAAGGGAACTGGGCTAAAGATAAAAATCTACATTCCAAAGAACAGAAATGAAATAGGAGAAAAACGGTGTGAGGGATTTCAGAAAGAAGTGACACAAAAACCAAGGGATAAAAGCATTTAAGACAAAAGCCATACCAAATGTCTACAACGTTAAAATCAGTAGCTATTTTCATTTTTCCATGTTTGCACATGTACTGGAAGGAGTCTTAAGGGGAGTCAAGGAAAAGTTTATTTTTGATTTATTGAATTTAAGACAGAAAAGTTATAGAAATTTAGAATCTGAAGATGAAGAAGTAGATAAAGTGGCATAAGAGAGAGTCAAGAACACAAGAAGAATGGGTGATCTTACACAGCACTGTGCCCACTTTTCCCCTGTAGCTGGAACAAAGTGAATGAGAATGACAATAGCTACAGGTAAGTCGGAAAGCAGAAAGGCAAGTAGCAGATCTTGCTTAATGAACACAAGGCTACCTGAAAACTTGAAGAGAGTGGCTGAGAAAGGGGCTTGAAGAGAGTTTGTCTGGAACAATTCATAAGCAGAATGGGAGACGGAATTGTCCTGAGATAAAAAGACATGGCAGGTCCAGTGGAGATTTTAAACCTTAAATGTGTAATGACAGAGAACTGCTAAGCCATTTTGGATGAGATGAACACACAGCTGGGGATCTGCTGATGAAAAGAGTCTAGTGTCTAGTGTACTGGAGAGAGAGACTATCAGCTATTGCATCTCACATTAAAAAAGAAGAAAGTCTAGGAATGGTCTGCCTAGAAGATACAAGATTTAAATATTGTGTAACAGTATGTCTTTCATGTAATATTAAATATTTAGACAAATAAACACTGGAAAAAATGAAGATACTGATGTAAAAAAGTTGGAATTAATTTTTTTCTTTAAGAAGAATCTCTTTACATGTAAAAAACTTTTCATAAAAAAGGAGTGTAGAAAAAAGTCAACTTTGCAAGATAATCAGTGGTTGTCAACAGATGTACACTTAAAAGTCTTTTTTTTTTAAAAGGAATTCTGTATGAGTAAAAGGGAGAAAACTGTACTTGAACAATGATTAAAATAAAATTTAAAAAAAAACTATGGTACATTTACACAATGGAATACTATGCAGCAGAGAGAAAGAAGGAGCTCCTACCCTTCACAACAGCATGGGTGGAACTGGAAAGCATTATCTTAAGTGAAATAAGCCAGGTGGTTAAAGACAAATACCATATGATCTCACCTTTAAGTGGAATCTAATCAACAAAACAAACAAGTAAGCAAAATATAATCAGAGACATTGAAATTAAGAACAATCTGACAGTAACCAGAGGAGAGGTGGGAGGGGATAATTGGGGGGAAAGAGGGGAAGCGTTTTCAGGACACGTGGACAAAACCAAAGGTGGGTGGGAAGCAGGGGAGGGAGGTGGGTATGGCTGGGGTGGGGGATAAATGCAGACAACTGTACTTGAACAACAATAAAATAATTTTTAAAAAGGGCAAAAAAAAAAGGACATTCTGCAGACTCTCTATTTAGATTACTATATTCACAGTATGTGGAAGTGTAAAGTTGGGAAGAAATTTGTACAAGGGCAGGTAGGTCCCATGTTGAAAAGCTATGATTAGATAACAAGATGTGTCTACTCTCCTATATTCTTTAGGTTTTGATTGTTTTATATACAATCCTGTTCCCAGTAAGTCACTCCATATCTGGTGAGAAAATTATGCTTCTCTGACCACTAATAGCAGGCTTCGTCACTTGGTTTGTTGTGGAAGTAACATATGCTACATTCAAGAAGAATCAAATGTGATTCTGGCAATGTTCTTCTCCCTCAGGTAGAAAAACACTATGTTCCAGGATAGGTAGGGGCTGATCTTTCAGCTCTAATTTCAGAGTGAAAAAAAACATATGAAACAGAGTTCCAGTTGATCTACAGCCAGTAAGTAAGATATTAAAAATTAACAAGTGAGAAATGAACTTTTCTTCTAAGGTGCCAATATTTTGAGGTTGTCTATTAACTAGCATACACTGAAAATAAAATGTAAGAGCAAAATATTTTATAAATCAAAACTTAAATAAATAAAGAATGAATCAGGACTTAAATAAATTAAAAATACTTGTGGGTACTTAAGAAATTAATATATGCGTCAAAAGTAGTTGCAAAAGAGCCCTGGCGATTGTGACTCAGTTGGTTGGATGTCACCTTGCAAACCAAAAGACCAGGGGTTTGATTCCTGGACAGGACATTAGCCTAGGATGAGAATTCATTCCCTGTTAGGGGCATGTGTTACAAAACACAACCAACTTATATCTCTTCTCTTTCTGCCTCCCTTCCCTTCTCTCTAAAATCAATGAGCATGCCCTCAGGTAAGGACAGAAAAAGAAAGTGGCAAAAGAAAAAGTTTTGGAGCTGGAAAGCATTATGCTAAGCAAAATAAGCCAGGCAATGAAAGACAAATACCATATGATCTCACCTTTAACAGGAGCCTAAACAACAAAACAAAGAAACAAGCAAAATATAGTCAAAGACACTGAAATAGAGAACAGGCTGACAGTGACCAGAGGGGAGAGAAGAGGGAATTTCAGGGGAGAATGGGAAGGGTTTACAGGAACAAATATAAAGGACACATGGACAAAAACTAAGGGGGGGGGGGAATGGGAGGTGGGTGGGGAAGGATGGGTGGATGGGCTGGAATGGGAATAAAAGGCAGAAAACTGTACTTGAACAATGACTAAAATAAAAAAAAAAAAAAAGAAAAAGTTTTGGGAGTTCCAGCCAAGATGGTAGCGTAGGTAGAAACCCTTTGCTTCCTTGCAAAACCAAAAGGAGGAGAGCAACCAATCTCAAATCAACAAAAAACAAGAAGTGCCAGAAAATCATACTGCATGGAACTCTGACAACCAAGGAATTAAAGAAAAATTTAACCAGAACAATCAGACCGGTAAAGTGGCGGAACTTGTGGGCTAGACCAGCTCAGAAAAACTGAGGCAAGGTGGCAGACAAGGCAGGTGGGGCTGGCTGAAGGCGAAACTGAGACTCAAGAGTTGACTGCGGACTACCAGTCTCACATGAGCGACCGTTGGAAAGTGCGCCAGAGATGAGCAGGTGAACTGCATTGTTCCCTCTCTGGCCCTTCCCCCACAGCAGCACCACAGAGCAGCAAAGACGGGTGCCCTGCCCCAATGAATGCCTAAGGCCCCGCCCCCTTACAACTTATCAGGTGTACCAAGACAAAGAAATATGGCCCAAATGAAAGGACACAGCAAAACTTCAGAAAGAGAACTAAGTGATGAGGAGACAGACAACCTATCTGATGGAGACTTTAAAGACCTGGTAATCAAAATGCTCACAGAACTGATTGAGCTTAGTCAAAAGTTGAAAAAACAAATTGAAAGATACCCAAAATGAAATAAAGCAAAATATTCAGGGAACCACAGTGACAAGAAGGAAACCAGGACTCAAAGCAACAATTTGAAACAAAAGAGAAAAATAAACATCCAACCAGAACGGAATGAAGAAACAAGAATTCAAAAAACGAGGAGAGACTTACAAATCTCTGGGACAACCTGAAACATTCCAATATCCGAATTATATGGGTGCCAGAAGGAGAAGAACAGTAGCAAGAAATTGAAAACTTATCTGAACAATGAAGGAAAACTTCCCCAATGTGGCGAATGAAACAAGACTTCCAGGAAGTCCAGGAAGCTCAGAGTCCCAAAGAAATTGGACGCAAAGAGGAACATACCAAGGCACATCATCATTAAGTTACCCAAGATCAAAGACAAAGAAAATCCTAAAAGCAGCAAGAGAAAAGAATACAGTCACTTACACAGGAGTTCCTATAAGGCTATCAGCTGATTTCTCAAAAGAAACCCTCTAGGAAAGAAGGGGCTGGAAAGAAATATTTGAAGTCATGAAAGGCAAGGACCTACATCCAAGATTCCTCTATCCAGCAAAGCTATCATTTAGAATGGAAGGGCAGATAAAGTGCTTCTCAGATAAGGTCAAGTTAAAGGAGTTCATCATCACCAAGTCATTATTATACAAAATGTTAAAGGAACTTATCTAAGAAAAAGAAGATCAAAAATATGAACAATAAAATGACAACAAAGTCACAACTATTAACAAATGAATCTAAAAGAAAGAAAAACAACAAAAACAAACACTAAGCAAACAACTAGAACAGGAACAGAATCAGAGAAATGTACATCACACAGAGGGAGTTTAGGGGGGAGGGGGATGGGAGGAATGGGGGGAAAACGTACAGGGTAGAAGAAGCATAATTAGTACGCATAAAATAGATGGGAAGAGATAAAAAAATGTTATAGGAAACAGGACTCAAAGAACTTATATGTACTACCCATGGACATGAACTAAGGGGGGGAATGCTGGAAGGCTGGGGGTCAGGGTGGAATGAGGATAAAGGGAGAGGAATTGGGAAAACTGAAATATAATCAGTAAAAAATACTTAAAAAAGAAAAAGGTAAACTAAAAATAAACCTAAAGATGAGAATTGTTTAAAAAAATGTACTTTCCCTAAAATGTCCCTGCATAATTATATTTTTAAATGGGGAAAAAAATCTCTTTTTCACTATAGTTTTTCAATGTTGTGATATGATATATAAGAAGTATATGTTAATCATTTTCATTTTTATTGGTAGTCATAATTTTAAAACTATTGTTCATAATTATAAAAAAGAATTTTCAAAATTTAATGATATTTAAAATAGAAAGTATCCTATGCCAGTATCCTGAGTAAATGATTATCCAGCTGATAAATTCAAGTTAAAGCCCAACAGGGATATCATTTAAACTTAACCAGGTAGCAAAAGTTAAAAGCAAACTTGTTTAAACTCAAGACAGCAAAGCTAAAGGTTTTAAGACATTTATTAGTAAATGTTTTAATTCTGGTTACTTTACAATTTTGGTAATAAGAAGAATTTTGAAACATTCAGCATGACTACCTGGACATACCTTACATATTTGATCACCATCTTCTGGTTCTGGACTAGATGGTAATGATAGCTGGACATCATGCAATGAACCACTTCCATCATGCTGTCAGAAAGAACAGAAGTATGAGATTAACACAATAACTATAGGTACGCAAGTCAACCTGAATTCACCCCAGACCAAATGCTAGCATGGTCAGAAAATAAGATTTTAGAAATCTCCCTTTCATCTATACACTTATAGAAGGATGGAAGAGGAAAAAAGAGAGCTAGGAAAAAAGAGAGCTAGGAAAAAGAAAATTTGTGGCAATAAATAACATACTATATGAGTGAGTGAAACAGAAAGCCAATGAAACTTTCAGAGTGGGAAAAGAAATATGAGAAATTTTCTGAAGAATTTTACCATTCTCTCATCTATAAGAAAACATAAAATACAAGTCAATTAAATCTGCTTTGCTTTCGCTGTGGTGTTTGCAGAATAAAGGAGACAGAAACAGTAATATTAAGTAATGCAGCAAAGCCTGGACACAAAACTCATTTGATTAAAAATTATAGACACATGAATATATATTTTGCATTTTACATTACATCTAAGAACAGGAAAAACTAATTTATGGTGTTAGAAATCAGAAAACCAGTGGCTGACTCAGAGGGAAGTGGTTACCAATGGGAAAGGAGCACTAAGTAACCTATCAGGATGATGGAATGTTCTATGACTTGACTATATGGTGGTTACAAGAGTACGTAATAGCAAAATTCAAGCTGTATACTTAAAATTAGTACACATTAAGCAGTTTACTGTATCTAAGCTATACCCTCAATAAAAAAATGTTTAAAAACATTATACTTTCTGTCTTTAAACACAGTAAAAAAAATAATAGGACAATATTAAGTCCTACCCCTTCCCAAATGGGAAAAAACAGCTAGGAAATGGCAGGTTCATTTCTTAGGGTTTTCAGGAACACATGGACAAAACCAAAGAGGGTAGGATCAAGGATGGGAAGTGGGAATGGCTGGGATGGGAGCAAGTGGCGGGGGTAAAATGAAGACAACTGTACTTCAACAATAATAAAAAATGTGAAAAAAAAGAAAAAATAGTCATTGCAATTTTTAAAAATTGGTGCAAGGAAAGTCTTGGCCCTGTGCAAAAGGAAGGATCAGGAAAATTAAGAAGAACTGTGACTCAGTATCATTTTCAAGGAAATACATTTTCTTACATTTCTTGAAAAAATTATGTAACATTAACATGTTACTTGGTATTATTTATAACTAATTACTATAAATAATTCTCTGTAAGGGCTGAAAAAATCTTATACTGGATAATCTCCTCAGCCACTGATTATGTCTTATTGCCACTATAGAAATATACTATTCTATAATAACCAACTTGGAAAAAAACTGCAATTATGAATAGTTGGAAACAACTGGAAATAAGAATTATATTTAAAAAACAAAAAAGAAATGCCAGGTTCAAGAATTCACAGACAACCACAAGAAAGATGAACCAGTGAAGAATATATCAATATCCGGGTGATGATCAAGAACTCAGCCACTAACCAAACCAGTATAACTCCAGCTTGGCACCTTGTTTGTTCAGACAGCATCTTGCTGCCTTGGGGAACCCAGAGTCAATAACCTTCAAGGAACAATACCACTACAATCTTTCTCAGACATATTTGTCCTCAAGGAAATCTCCCAGACCATGGAAATATCTTGCATCGAAACAAGAGTGCTAAAAAAGGAGACATAGCATGTAGGTAAATTTTTTTCATATATTTTATTGATTATGCTAGTACAGTTGTCCTCTTTGCCTAATTTTGTGAAATTCTTACACAAAATTACAGTTCATCCTTGAACAAGATTTGAACTGTACTAGTCCACTTATATGTGAACTTTTTTCAGTTAAAAACTGTAAATGTATCTTCTCTTCCTTATGATTTTAACATTTTCTTTTCTCTAGCTTACTTTATTGTAATAATACATTCTGTAACATATATAACATATGTGTTAATCAACTGTGTTATCTCTAAGGCTTTTGGGTCAACAGTGGGCTATTAGCAGTTAAGTTTTGGGGGAGTCAAAAGTAATACACAGATTTTCAACTGCATGGGGTGTCAGTGCCCCAATACACGCACATTCAATGGCCAACTTTTTACACAAAAGAGTTAACCCAAGCACAGGTGTTACACAAAATTAACTCAAAACGAATCACAGAAATATAACATACAAGACTAAAATTTCTTGAAATAAAAAAGTAGAAAAACTGCATGACTTTGTGTTTGTTGATTTTTTTAAATATATTTTATTGATTATGCTGTTACAATTGTCCCATTCCCCCTCTTCACTCCCCTTCACCCTGCACACCCTCTCCCACCAACATTCCCCCCTTAAGTTCATGTCCACGTGTCATACTTACAAGTTCTCTAGCTTCTACATTTCCCATACTATTCTTACCCTACCCCTCTCTATTTTCTACCTACCATCTATGCTACTTATTCTCTGTATCTTTTCCCCCTCTCTCCTCCTTCCACTTCCCTGTTGCTAACCCTCCATGGGATCTCCATTTCTGTGGGTCTGTTCCTTTTCTAGTTTTTGCTTAGTTTGTTTTTGTTTTTGTTTTAGGTATGGTTGTTAATAATTGTGAGTTTGCTCTTGTTTTTACTTTACATATTTTTTATCTTCTTTTTCTTAGATAAGCCCCTTTAACATTCCATATAATAGGGGCTTGGTGATGATGAACTCCTTTAACTTGACCTTGTCTGGAAAGCACTTTATCTGCCCTTCCATTCTAAATGACAGCTTTACCGGATAGAGTAATCTGAGATGTTAAGTCCTTTCTTTTCATGACTTTGAATACTTCTTTCCCAGCCCTTCTTTCCTGATGAGTTTCTTTTGAGAAATCAACTTTAACGGGAACTACTTTGTAGGTAACTCTCTCCTTTTCTCTTCCTGCTTTTAAGATTCTCTCCTTATCTTTGATCTTGACTAAGTACTTATGATGGGCCTTGGTGTGTTCCTCTTTGGGTCCAGCTTCTTTGGGACTCTCTGAGCTTCCTGGAAGTCTATGTCCTTCACCAGATTAGGGAAGTTCTCCTTCATTATTTTTTCAAATAAGTTTTCAATTCCTTTGCTCTTCCTCTTCTCCTACTGGTACCCCATATGATTCAGATGTTGGAATCTTTAAAGTTCTCTTGGAGGTTCCTAAGCCTCCCCTCATATTTTTGAATTCTTATTTCTTCATTCTGTTTTGGTTAAGTGTTTACTTCTTCCTTTTGGTCCAAACCATTGATTTGAATCCTGGTTTTCCTTCTGTCACTGTTGGTTCCCTGTATATTTTCCTTGATTTCACTTTTCATAGCCTTCACTTTTTCCTCTATTTTGTGACCACACACAACCAATTCTGTGAGCATCCAGAGTACCAGTGTTGAACTACACATCTGATAGATTGACTACCTCTTCAGTGCTTATTTATAGTTTTTCTGGAGCTTTCATCTGTTCTTTCATTTGGGCCATTTATTTTTTTGTCTCAGTATACTTGTTATGTAGTAAGGGGTGAAGCCTTGGGCATTCTCAGGGTGGTGTAATGCACGAGGCTGCTTTGTGGTGCTGTATGGGGAGAGAAGGGTCAGAGAGGGAACAGTGCCGCTTGTTCAGCTCTCTGCTGGCTTTCAGTCACTCCCACTGCTACCCACAAGCAAACTGGGCCCTTCTGGTGCTGATTCCTGGGTGGGTGGTTTTGTGTACATTCTAGGATCCTGTGGGTCTCTCCAAGGAACTTTCCTATGAGGCTGGGAGTTTCTCCCACTGCCTCAACCCTCAGAGGTTTTATCAGTCTGAGGTTTTGAGGCTTTATTTCCCTGCGCTGGAACCCTGAGTTGTGCAATCTGCCTCACTCCCCATTTGTTCTCCCTAGTCTATCCACACAGTAACGTTGGACCACCTGGTCTACCAGCTGCTGCCTTGCCTGCTCCATCAGCTTCTGCTTTGCCATGAGTCCTCTCCACCTGGCTGCCCATCTCCACCCCTCCTACCAGTCTGTACAAATGTTTCTTCTCTAACTCCTTGGTTGTTGGACTTCTATACAGATTGATTTTCTGTTGATTCTGGTTGTTTTTTATTTTTGAGTTTGTTGTTGTTCATCTTTTGGTTGTGCAAGGAAGCAAAGAATACTAACCTATGCCTTCATCTTGGCTGTAAGTCCAGCATGCAGGCCATTTTGTTCTTTATGTATTGTGCTGTATACCTGCTAACTCAGAATCTCTAGGGATGGGGCCTGGGAATGTGTATACAGAAAAGTTCAACAGGCAATAATGATTGACAGTGAAGAATAAGTGTTTGCCAAATTTCCAACATAGATAAATTACATTTTTATTTGGTGATGTCATGTGGATGTTCAGAATTTGACTTGAGAAGGGAGGCAATAATCTAAAGAATAACAAATGTTCTCAGAACACTACCTTAAAAATATTTTTTCTTTTTTAAAAAAGAAAAATTTTACAAGACTCATGTCAGTAAAAAAGATCATCTCTGCTGTAAATGCTTTAACATATAAAACCAGGGATAGGCCTACATACAAGTATCTATTTGAGAAAACAGGGACTTTAAAATTTGACTTAATTCCAAACATCAATATTTCTCTGCCTGCTGCAAAGCAGGAACCTCAAAGAATGAGTGATATACAAACACACATCACTTTGCCTTGGACATGGTTATACTTGTGGGAACTATGCAGCAAAACAGGAAATATAAAACATCAATTTTCAGACCCTGGCTAGAAGGCTCAGTTAGTTGGAGCATCATCTGGTATACCAAAAGGTCACAGATCTGATTCCCAGTCAGGGCACACACCTAGGCTGTAGGCTGTCCCCAGCCAGAGCAAATAGGGAGGCAACGGATCAATGTTTCTTTCTCTCTCTTTTACCCTTAATCTCTCTCTAAAATCAACAAACATATCCTAGGGGAAGAATTTAAACAAAAATACCAGCTTTCAGGGTGAAGGGACAAAATAGGGAACTCAGGGATACATATAACACCAGGCAGATCAAGAAGTAACAGGGACACAAGGATGGTACAATATTTGCAAGTCAATAAACATAATACACCACATACACAAAAGGAAAGACAAAAGTCACATGATCATATCAATGAATGCTGAAAAAACATTTGATAAAATACAGTGTGCATTTATAAAAAAAAAAAAACTAGGCAAAGTGGAAATAGAGGAAGACTACCTCAACATAATAAAGGCCGTATACAAGAAACCTATGTTACAGAACACAACAAGGGGGGCCTGGGATGATATACTATTATTGAAAGAAGGCCCCGGGTCCGCTATGTCCGCCGCCAGAGGAAAGACGTCTCTCAATACCAGAGATTTGTGAAAAGGAAAGGAAACATTTATTTAATGCTATACTAACTTAAAGTAGTGACCTAATGTCTTTACCAAAATCCCAAAGTCCCTTAAAACATCCACAAACAGACACAGTCCTTCCTTCCTTCCCCCTTTGCCCAGTCCAGAGTACCGTATCTCAGGAAAGGAAATAGAAGTCCATGGCTCAGGCAGTCCCTGGTTCTTCCCAGTTAGTCCTCCATCTCGACTGGGAGACCTCCCTGGGTTCCCGGCACCCTCGGCTGAGTCGCCGGGATCTCTGCTAAAACCAGGTGATGGTTCCCCCTTCTAAAGCTGTGGGGGTCCCCACTCTGCCAGGCCGCGTGGTTCCCTCTCTCTGGGATGCGGGAGTCTCCACTCTGCTAAAGACGCGTGGTTCTCTCCCTCAGGGCTGCCGCGTGGTTCTCCCTCTCTCAGGGCAGCAGGAGTCTCCACTCCCTCAAGTCCGCGTGCTTCTCCTCTTCTCAGGGCTGTGCATGGCTCTCCTCTCAGGGCTGCGCATGGCTCTCTCCTCCAGGGCTGCCGTGTGGTTCTCCCCCTAAAGCAGCATGGTTCTCCTCTCTAAAGCAGCATGGTTCTCTCCCAATGGCCGCCAAATCTGGGTTTTAAATCCCCGAGGCCAATCTTCCTCTGCAGCCTCATTTCCGACTCCTCCCACACTCGGCTTCACATGCCAGAACTCGTATCCTTCCAGCTTTACTGGGCTGCCATCATGAGTCTGGGCAGGTGTGGCCCCATGTCCTGGAGCCAATCCTCTCTGAGCTCCCACGCAGGCGCTGTAACGCAGGGGACCCCCCCCCCCAGTTACATCTGGGTGGGGAAGTTACTTCTAGGTGGGGAAGTTACTTCCATTCTCCTGGCTTAGAGCTGATCACAGCTACTTAACCTATCTATGCAACCAGCCAAAGGCTATAGATATGTTAAATGACCAACCCAGAGGTTAGCTGCAAGGTTGTTGCTATGCAAAACAGCTCTCAATGGCCCTGCTTCACTTGTCCCTTCCCCCAACCCACACCTTGGGGTGGGGGATGGAGACATCTTAAAATCTCCTGGACACCTTAAGTTCTGGACCCCATTTCAAATGCCTATTTGGGCCCCCCACCTTGGATGCACCCTGTAACACCTACAGCAAGCATCACACTCAATGAGCAAAAACTAAAAGCTTTCCCACTAAGATCAGGAACAAGACAAAGATGTCTACTTTCACCACTTCTATTCAACATAGTATTGGAAGTCCTAACCACAGCAATCAGATAAGAAAAATAAAAGGTACCCAAATTGGAAAGTAGGAAGTAAAACTGTCACTGCTTGCAGATGACATGATAATGTAACATAGAAAACCCTATAGAATCTATCAAAAAATACCTAATAAGTGAATTTAGCAAAAGAGTGGGATACAAACTCAATATTCAGGAATTGAAGGCATCTTTGTACACCAACAAAGAAACACCAGAAACAGAAAACAGGAAGAAAAGTCCCATTTGCTATAGCAACAAGAAAAATAAAGTACTTTGGATGAACCTATCCAAGGAAGAAAAAAACCTGTACTCAGAAAACTACACAACAGTCAAGAAAAAAATTAGGGAAGACATAAATAAATGGAAGGATATACCATGTTCATAGATTGGAAGAATTAACAGCATCAAAATGTCCATACTACCCAAAGCAATTTATAGATTTGATGCAATCCCTATTAAAACACCAATGACATATTTCACAGATATAGAACAAACATTTCAAAAATTTATATGGAAATGTAGCAGGGTGCGGGCAGGCCGCCCCCCCTCAAGAGGGTTGCATAACGAGGCACAGAACTTGGGTGTCCAGAAAACATAAAAATATAGGATACCCCCATCCCCACAAGTCTCAGCTGGGGAATAGGATGCATGGCATAGGGCCATTGGGAGTTATTCTTCATATCAACAGTTGGCCAGCTTCACACCTGATATGCAAAATGGTTATTTTACATATCTATAACAGGAAGCTAACTTCATGGATATGTTAAGTAGCTTTGGCCATGCTTTGAGCCAGGAAAATGGGCATGGCTTTAACCCGTGATGTCACTGGGAGTCAGCTTCCCTTTACAGCATTTGTGTGAGAGCTTGGGGATGGTTTGTTCCATACCATGGGACCATGCCTGCCCAGAATTACTATTGCAGCCCAGAAAGACTGAAAAAAATACAAGAGTGCTGGCAGGTGTAGCCAATTGTGGGAGGAGCTGGAAAGGGCGTTGCAGAGGAAGATTGGCTCTGGGATTTAAATCCCAGGAACAGCAGCCATGTGGGGGCTAACTATGCAATTTTGGGGCTCCTGTTACCACATGGTGTAGGAATCAGGGGAGCAAGATATAGCAGACATCCAGAGATCTCTCTTAGCGGTTTGGAAGAATGCAGGAGAGACAATGCAGGACTAGAGATAGAGACAATGCAGGACTAGGGAGGGAGACAGTGTGAGACACCTTGCATGGAAGGAAATAGGTGAAAGGACGCTTGCTGGTGGGCCATGAGAAAGGGCCTCGTGGGTGTAGTTTAAGAACTGGACATCACAGTGACACAGCTTATGGTGCTGGGAATAGTGGGAGGTCTGCCAGCAGAGCACAGAATACTGGGAAGAACTGGGAGCTAGCCAAGCCATGGACTTCTGTTTTTGTCCTGAGATACGGTACCCCTGACTGGCCTGCCAGGGCAAAGGGGGTAATGAAGAACTGTGTGTGGATTTGTTTTAAGGGACTTTGAAATTTTAATGAAGACATTAAGTCATTACTCTAATTCTGGATAATAATAATATAATATTCTTTTGAATAAATAGTTCCTTTCCTTTTCACCAATCTGTGGCATTGAGAGCCATAATTCCACTTCCCTGGAGGTGGGCAAAGAATCCACAGTGACAGAGGGTCCCCGTAATCCCATGCCCATTCTATAACAGAACAATAAATGATCCCCAAAAGCTGCAGCAATTGAGAAAAAAGAACAAAGTAGGAGGGATCACAATACCTGATATCAAACTATATTACAAGGCCACTGTAATCGAAACAGTCTGGTATTGGCAAAAAATCAGACACATAGATCAATGGAACAGAATAAAGAGCCCAGAAATACAACCAAGTCTCTATGGTCAATTAATATTCAACAAAGTGCGCAGAAGCATAGAATGAGTAAAAATAGCTTCTTTAACAAATGGTATTGGGAGATCTGGTGGAAATGCAGACTGGTGCAGCCACTATGGAAAACAGTATGGAGTTTCCTCAGAAAACTAATCTCAGCAGTTCCACTGCTGGGATTATACTGTAAGAATTCTGAAATACCAATCCATAAGAACCTATGTACCCCAGTGTTCCCAGCCACATAATTTACAATAGCCAAGTGCTGGAAACTACCTAAGTGCCCACCAGTAAATGAGTAGATCAAAAAACTATGGTACATTTACATGATGGAATACTAGGCAACAGAAAGAAAGAAGGCACTCCTACTATTCTCAACTGCATGAATGGAACTGGAAATCATTGTGCTAAGTGAAATAAGCTAGGTGGTGAAAGACAAATACCATATGATTTCACCCATAAGAAGAACCTAATCAACAAAACAAATAAGCAAGGAAAATATAACCAAAGATATTGAAATAAAGAACAAACTGATAGCAACCAGAGGGGAGAGGGATAATGGGGGAAAACAGAGGAAGGGTCATCAAGAACATGTATAAAGGATACATGGACAAAGCCAAAGGGGGGTGGGATCAAGGATGGGAGGTGGGGTGTGGGCAAAAATGGAAAACAACTGTACTTGAACAACAATTAAAAAAAAGAAAGAAAAACAGAATTCATGTTAAGACTATAATCAAAGGTAGCTAATTGGAATTTGTAGCCTCAACCCAGCCAGACTGTTTGCCTGCTTATCAACAACAACAACAACAACAACAACAACAAATCAGTATTTTCCATAGCATTTAAACAAGGCCCAAAATTACTAACATACAAACATGCCAAAATAACACAGGAATGGGAATTAATTTGAAAAAGAATTTAATAGAGCTATTATAAAAATTCTCCAAAAGTAAGGGCAAATTCTTGAAGGGAATGAAAAGAGAAAGTCTCAGCAAAGAAATAACACATAAAGAGAAAACAAATTGAAATTTTAGAACTGGTAAGACTTCATAACCAAAATTTAAAATACACTAGATGGACTAACTACCAGCATCTGAGATGATAGAGTGAACGTGAAGGTAGATCAACAGAAATCATCCGATCTGAACAATGAAGAGAAGTAAAGGTTGGCCAAAAAAACCAACCCCCCCCCCAAAAAAACCCCCACAAACAAATCCCCCCAAAACAGAGCTTGCTAAGAAAAACATAATCCATTAAAGAAAAAATGGATACACAAATCTCAAGTTTGGTAAAATACATGAAGCTCAATTTAAAAGAACAGAAAATAAAGTATATTCTCTGAACATGAGGGAATTTAATTAAAATTAATCAATAACAGAAGGATAATACTCAAACACTTGGAGAGTAAACAAGAAACTTCTAAACCCCTGGGTTTAAAGAAGTCTCCACATAAACAAAAAAATATTTTGAAGGAAAATGAAAACACCACATATCAAAATTTGTAGAATGCAACTAAAGCAGTGCTTAGATGGAAAATTACTATATGAGATTTTTTTTAAAAAGTGTTAAATCACAACTGTAGCAAAATAAATCCAGAACAAGCCGAAAGAAAATGATGAAGAGCAGAATTTAATGAAACTGAAAATCAAGAAACAGAAAGAAATCAATAAAACCAAAAATAGGTTCTTTGACAACTGCAATGCCTCTAGCAAAACAGCCAAAGTGCAAAAGACGCAAGGCACAAATCACACACTTATCAAGATACAGGGATATCATTACAGATATTTCAGGCATTAAAAGCAAGGAAAGCAATACTATGAGTGACTCTAAACACACACATCTGACAATTTATATGAAATGAACAAATTATTCAAACACCATGAACAATCTAAACAATCTAAAATGAAACAACCTGAGTAGATTTATGATTAGTAAAATGAACTCATAGTTTAAGCTTCCATAAAAAAAAAAATATTAAAGCCAGATATTTTCCTGGCAAATTCTTCAAAATTTAAAGGAATAATACACAATCTTAGAGAAAACAAATCAAATTATTAAATTATAAAATTACTCAAATCAATGAATGAGGCCAACATTTCCCTCAGTATAATAAGACTATAGATCAATCTCTCTCATGAACAGAGACAAAAAAGACATTAACAAAATATCTGTGAACCAAATTCAACATATAAAAAAAGGAAAAAATGAGAACAAATGGAGTTAGTTGATGCTGGGAATGCAAAGTTGGTTGAATAATCAACAAATAATGAAATTTACCCCTTAAGACAAATAATTGATATGATTATCTCAATAGATACAGATAAAGTTGTTGAAAAAATTAAACATCTACCCATGATAAAAACTCAACAGCAAAGTAGGAATAGAAGAGAACCTGTTCAACCTGATGAAGTCCTTCTAAAATATCCTATAATTAACACATTTAACAGTAAAAGACAAGGTTTTACCCCTAAAAGCAGGAACATGACAATCCTATTCACTCTTGTACTAGATTTTCTAACTTCAATAAAGCAAAGAAATAAAAAAGATGGACAAGGAGGAAAGGAAGAAATAAAACTATCTCTAGTCAGACATTTTAATTTTTGTTGTAAAAAATCCTAAGTATCTACATTAATATTATTAGAATTAATACATGATTTAAGCAAAGTCCCAAGATACAAGGTGAATATACAAAAATCTACTATTTATAAAGTACAACTGAAAATTGAAATTAAAAACACTGCAATAAACCTAAATCCACAAAACCCTAAGCAAACAAAAACAAGAAAAATCAAAATCTAAAATTAAAAAAATACATATTTAGCTACAAATCTAATAAAATACAAGGTCTGTCTAGAAAAAGTCCAACCATCATTAACATAAGAAGAACAGTTTGCACGACACAGATGTAACCTTACAGCCAAGGAAAATGGACTGAAATGCACATGCATGAACAATGATAACTTCACTGTACTAGTCAGTGGGGGCAGAAAACATTGTTGAGTGAACATGTGTACTGTATGGCCATTGCCTTCATAATGACTGAGGGAGTACAGAAACGAAACTGCATCAAATCTTGTGTTAAGCTTGAACAATGCTCCACAAAAAGTATTCAGATGATTCAGAAGGACACAAGTATGGGCAACTGATGACTGACAGCTTCGTCATGCCCCCTCACCCCCTCATGCATCACATCTTGTGTAGTTTTTTGACAAGACATCAAATCACCCAAGTGACTCAGGCCCCTAACCTCATTACCTCAACTGTACATAGTTTCCAAAAATCCTAATTCCATCTTTCAAAATATTTGTTCCATCATTTATATACCTGATAAAGGACTCATATAAATATATAAAGAACAAAAATTGATATTAAAGCAAAAGTTTTTAATGGGCCAAAGATCAGACACTTCACCAAAAAGATATACAAATAGCAAATAAGCATATAGTGCTCTTTTAGGCAGCACATATACTAAAATTGGAATGATACAGAGAAGATTATCATGGCCCCTGCACAAGGATGACACACAAATAAGCATATAAAAACATGCTAAATATAATTAGTTATTAGGCAAATGCAAATTAAAACCACAGTAAAATACCACTGCACACCCAGGAGAAAGGCTTTTGAAAAATACTGTCAATACTAAGTATTGGGAACCAACCTGCCCAGTTTCAGAAGCTGTAAACCCTCCATGGCTAAGGCTGAGTGAGCAACCTTCAGACCATAGCCACTAAGGAGACAAAGCTTATCTCCCTGGCAGGAGCACCACTCCTGCTCCTTTTTCTTCATCCTGCCTGGCCCCCAATGCTTGATCAGTTAGCCAATGATGGGTAAGATTCCTCAAAGGAGGGACGACCTAAGACAGGCACGATCATGGGGAGACCTCAGGGAAGGACTTGGGGGGCTACAGCAAAAGGGGGTGATGGACCCTCACCCCTTGGCTTTGACATAGCCTGAGTACTCATTCTGTCTGCCAGAACTCTCCTAATCTCTTGGCTGCCTCAGTTCCCCTGCCTGACTTAAGCCTGAAACAATGCCAGTGATGGGTGCAGCCCTGTGCTGGAAAGGGCAGGTTCACTGGTTGACCAGGCCTAAGAAAGAATATGTAAAATCCCATGAAGCCTACTTTGCTAGTACACTCAATGTAAATAATAAGGGTCCAAACATAGAATGAGTTTGTTTCCCCCAAGTGTTATGGCCCTTTAGCTAACAGACCCTGACTCAGAATAAGCCCTCAGAATTCTTTAAATGTTATCTATTGTTTGATCATTACTGCCTGATAATGACTGATGAGCTTTATGTATGCCCTGTATTCCTATGCAAATAAACCCAATAAAAGCCCATTGAGGAACAGGCTCCTGGCCCTTCTCCTTCAAAAGATTGGCCACCTTTCCTCCCCAAGCAGACAGATCATATCTTGGCAGATTTATTCTCATCCCTGGGGGGGGTGGGTGCACTTTGGGCAGAGCGCCCCCATAGTAGTGTCCTAGAAATTCACGCTAACCCAGAATTTGTGAATGTAACCTCATTTGGAAATAGGATCTTTGCAGATGTAATCAAATTGAGGTCATCCAACATGCCTGGACTCCTTATGAGAGAGAAATTTGGACACAGACACACAAGTCATACAAAGATCATAAGAAGATGGGGGCAGAGATTGGAGTAATACATCTACATACAGGCCAAGCAATGCCTAGGACTGTCAGCAACCACCACTAGAAATTAGAGAGGTAAGGAAGATTCCTTTCCTTGTGACTTCAGAGAGTACATCACCCTAATAACACCTTAATTTCATATTTCCAGTCTCTACAACCATGAAAGAATACTTTTCTGTTAATGCCACCCAGCTTGTGCAACCCTGTTATGGAAGCCCTAGAAAACTAATATAAGAACACCAACAAATAATTAAAGCAAACAAAAAGAGAAATTCCAGATAAATCTCAATTAGAAAAATAAAACTGGTATAACAATATTATAACAAGGTAGACAAGGTAGAATTAAAGAGTTAAATAAGGATAAACAAAGACTTTAATTAGTGATCAGAAGAACAATCTACCAAGATGTACCACTCATAAAAATTTATGTAATTTATACATAAATGTACACAGTAAATTTACAGATTTACTGTAATATATATATAGTAGTCCCCCTATATCAGCAGGAAATATGTTCTAAGACCCCCAGGGATACCTGAAACCACAGATAGCATTGAACCTTATATACAGGGGCAGGTAAAAGTAGGTTAATAATAATAATATACTAATTAATTAATAAATAATAATATAAGAATAAATTCTATGTTTCAAGTACTCATAACTGTAAGCTGACTTTTACTACCCCAGACAGTATTCTTTCCTATACATAGCTATCTGTGATAAAGTTTAATTTATAAATTATGCACAGTAAGAGCTTAATAACAACTAATAATAAAATAGTTGTTAAATAATAAAGAATGACAAAAATAATTAAAATAAATTGTAATAAAAATTATGTGAATGCAGTTGCTCTCTCTTGAAGTATCTGGAATTTTCCATTTAATATTTTTTGGACTACAACTGACCACAGGTAACAAACTGAGGAAAGTGAAACTGTAGATAAGGGGGTACTACTGTTCTAATAAAAGAGCCTGAAAACACTACAACAAAATTCACAGCACTGAAAGAGAAATTTAAGAAATCCATAATTATAGCAGGAAGTGAACTATTCTAAGAAAATCACAGATCAAAGACAAAAATTTAGTAAAATTTAGTAAGATATATACAACACAATTTAAAAGCTTAATATAATAAACATACCGCGAATGGATATATAGATAATATATATTTTATTCAAACAAACATAGCAGTCACAAAAACTGACCATGCTCTGAGCCAGAAGAGGTTAACAAAGTATGGTTCATTGGACAAATCCAGCCAGCTGCCTACTTTAATTACAGTCTATGAACTAAGAATAGGTTTTATATTTTCAATGGTTGAATTTCTAATGATTTTATGAATATCTACATAAAACCACAATTTTGCCTCTTTCCTGAAAAAGCAAAAATATTTATTATGTGGTACTCTAAGGAAATGTTTTTGTTGTTATTTTTCCTTTTCTCTGTTTTAGAACACAAAGAAAATATCTATATTCCAAAGAATTTATATCTTGTAGATATTATTCTTTATTATTAATGTGCTAAGATTAGAAATCAATTAAAAGTGAAAGCCCCATACACCAAACCAATATTTTTGAAACTGGAAAAATAATATTCTACATAAATTTATAAGAGCCAAAGACAACTGGAAGTTATTAATGTTTAAGTTATTGATATGACTCCCAAAAAATCCATCTAATTTTTTTAACAGTCTAGCAGTCTAGACCTAGGAGATCAAATAGGAAAAAAAGCTATTATTTCCATCAATGTGCCAGAGTTTAAAGATCATGAATATACTCTGTAACAATCAATTAATAACACCATCTCCCCTCCACATAACCTTGACACTAACCAATGGTAGTATTCTCTATTAAATCTTGACTAAGGTGAAAAGTGTCCAAGGCAAAATTAGAAAACAATTTGAGAAAAGCTTCTTAAAGCAGGAGAAAAAACCTTAAAAATGAAGATAAAACCTTTTTTTAAAAGCCTGAATAACAATCATGCACGCAATGTTCATGCTTCACTTTACACATTCTAAGAAGCTAACATTTATTGACCTCTAATAGGCATTGTTTGTTCTAAACATTCTGCATGAATTCAAATGCAAAAATAATACTTAACAACTAAAACACATCACTGCACAAAATATGAGCAATTAACATTTATCTGATTGTCTAAGTATTCTGGGTGTTACTGAGTGAAGTGCCACAGCAGTTTCTGTAAATTCTACTTAGGATTTTTGAACTCTGAATGCCGTTAACCTTAAATTAATTAACTCTTCTGTGGCAGCATTTTATCAAATATTCAAAGACACAGATAAGCCTTCCTTTACTCTTAAGGGCATTAGGGGAATATTGTCAGCAAACCATCTTCCACTTTTTTGACACAGCACATAAGTAAACGTTTTTTCTAATAATGTAACTCTTCTATATATATTAACTTGCTGGAAAACCCTATAACAGACTCCACCTTACCTGCGTGATTCTTCCAGGTGTTTGTAAAAACTGGGATTTTCCTATGAGTTCCAGAGCAGCTGCAATGGACATGGATATTTGAAATGACAAACAAACCAAAAAAAAAAAAAAAAAAGGCAGTGTTGACCAACCTCTGCTGACAAGCATCATCAGTGATGTCAACAAAGCTCCCTTGTGTTTCAGGAGGAGAATGTGGTATGGTATAAAACACACTCACAAGAAGCATTTTAGAAAAGAGATTAGAGGAAGGGGAGAGATTGATTTTTTCATTTTCTTTTCAAAGTCACTTTTTTAAAAACAAAAGTACATGGATAAAAAAATAGTGTCACACAGACTCTATAACATTAGCTGAGAATTTTTAGGTAATGTAAAATTCACCTATGCGATTTAAGACCTAATGATTCAAACTACATTTGAGAGGCTTTAAAAAATTCATACTCACAAAGCCTGATTTTAAATGAGTACTTCAGAGATGAGGTGATCCTAACAGATGTTTGGGACAAAGACATTTTTAAAACAGAAAAATCTAACACATGTTCAAACTGACTAGAGTGTTGTTATATATGCATAAATGTATAATTCAGGGTCAGGCACAAATAACACTTTTTTATTGTAAAATCTTTTATTACAAAATCATAAGCATGTAATTCTGTAACATAACAATATCACACTCAAGCACACCACATGACATTTTAGGTAAAATGTTCAAATTAAAACTATAAATTATTGCATCCATATTATTACCCTACAAACCACACTCAAGCAGGCATTACTTCAGCCAGACCCTGTATTAAAAGCAAATATTATTTACAAATTTTGTTTGTAAAAATTAAATATATTTAATTTGTACATATCTGAATCAGGATAGCCTTTTCTATCAGTTTCTTTTAAAGATATCACTTAAAAATAATTAGTTGTAAATTTCTTCTAATTTAGTAAAATTTCTACATATAATAAAAATATTCAACTCCTCCAATATCTAAATTTACTATAGTATAAAACAGGAAACTAGATAATCGCCTCTAGGCTACTAAGTTCTCAACGTTTACTTTAAAATCCTTCAGTGTCCAATTGTTTTTTAGTAGATACTTAAGTACGTACTTCTGGGTTTTCTATTCTCTTCTACACCTCTGTATTTTTCTATTTGTGTCAATATTATACTTGGCTCTAAAGGGCCTCCCTTTTCTTTTTGTTTTAATGTACAACAAACTTTAGTTTTGGTGTAATAATTTTGGGGTCATATTGAGGAACCCTAAAAATAAAGCTGTTGTAATTTCAGCTAAAATTTTATTACATCTAGAAATAGTACTGGGGAGAACTATAGGTTCCATTCATACACTCAGATGATTACGTTATCTTTGTCCTTTATAACATCATTCTTATAATTATTTAATACTTTAGTATCTTCCTAGACTATAAAGTAGCTGTCATGGTTACTACATTGTCCATGACTGAAGGAAATTTTTATAATATTTAGTCTTCCTTCAGAACATTTTTTAAAAATCACTTATACAAAGTTTTGTAGGTTTCTTTATAAAACATTACAAACATATCTTGGCAGGTTTATAAATGATTTCATATTTTATTGATGCAGTGATTACTTAATTATTTCTAATTTAAATCTATGATTTCTTACACTTGGAGATCTGAGTCTAGTACTGTTAATGTACTAGAACAAGTTTGTTTTGGGGGGACTATGACCCACAAGAACAACTATATTTTATATCACGACTGAGCACACACACATATATATACATATACATAAGTATGTGTTCCTATGTGTATACTTATATCTAAATAAGGATGGATGATGGATAAGTATAGATATCATATTAAAAACACATTTCACAAAACAGTATATGCCTTTATTACATGTGATGCCCTGTTGGGAACCGCCTTGCCTGCTTTTAGAAGCTGTAAACCCTCCATGGCTAAGGCTGAGTGAGCAACCTTCAGACCATAGCCACTAAGGAGACAAAGCTTATCTCCCTGGCAGGAGCACCACTTCTGCTCCTTTTTCTTCACCCTGCCTGGCCCCCAATGCTTGATCAGTTAGCCAATGATGCGTAAGATTCCTCAAGGGAGGAATGACCTAAGACAGGCACGGTCATGGGGAAGCCCCAGGGAAGGACTTGGGGGGCTACAGCAAAAGGGGGTGATGGACCCTTGCCCCTTGGCTTTGACATAGCCTGAGTACTCATTCTGTCTGCCAGAACTCTCCTAATCTTTTGGCTGCCTTACTCACCCTGCCTGACTTAACCCTGAAACAATGACAGAGAGAAGTGCAGCCCTGTGCTGGAAAGGGCAGGTTCCCTAGTTGACTAGGCCTAAGAAAGAATATGTAAAATCCTGTGAAACTTACTTTGCTAAGAATGCTCTCAATTAAATGATAAGGGTCTGAGCAGGAAATGAGTTTGTTCTCTAAAGTTTTGTAGCCCTTTAGCTAACAGACCCTGACTCAAAACAGGCTCTCAGTGTTCTTTGTATGCTATCTATTGTTTGATCCTTACTATGACAATGATTAATGAGCTTTACCTGTGTTCCTGTGCAAAATGAACCCAATAAAAGCCCATTGGAGAAAAGGCTCTTGGCCTTTCTCCTTTGAGAGATCGGCCACTTTTCCTCCCCAAGCAGATCATGTCTTGGTAGACTTACTCTTATCCGTGGCGGCCGGTGGGAGCCCTGCGGGCAGAGCACCTCCACAATGCCCCCTGATAGTTTCCATAATATTCTACTTTATTAAGAAAAAATTATAGGAATAGACAAAATTTATATCAAAACCCACTAATCAGTTATAATGTGTAATTTTAAGAATGTATCAGGTACAGCACAGAAATTGTCTTCTTTCTTTTGTTAAAAAATTTTATTGTTGTTGAAGTACAGTTGTTTGCATTTTCCCCTCATGACTACCCCCCCCACCGCTATCCCCATCTCCCTCCCGATTCCTCCCCCCCGTTCGTTTTGTCTATGTATCCTTTATAGTTGTTCCTGACAACAACTATAGTTGTTCCTCCCTTTCCCCCCATTATCCCCTCCCAACCTGCCCTCTGATTACTGTCAGATTTTTCTTAATTTCAATGTTTCTGGTTATATTTTACTTGCTTGTTTCTTTTTTTGATTAGGTTCCACTTATAGGTGAGATGATATGGTATTTGTCTTTCATCACCTAGATTATTTCATTTAGCATAATGCTCTGCAGTTCTATCCATGCCGTCCCAAAGGGTAGGAACTCCTTTCTTTCTGCTGCGTAGTATTCCAACGTGTAAATGTAACATAGTTTTTTGATCCACTCATTGCTGGTGGGCACTTAGGTTGCTTCCAGCACTTGGGTATTGTAAATTGTGCTCTGAACATTGGGGTGCACAGGTTCTTACGGATTGGTGTTTCAGAATTCTTAGAGTATAATCCCAGCAGTGGAATTGCCAAGTCAAAGGCAGATCCATTTTTAGTTTTCTGAGGAAATTCCATACTGTTTCCACAGTGGCTGTACCAGTATGCATTCCCACCAACAGTGCACTAGGGCTCCCTTTTCTCCACAACCTCCCCAGCATTTATTGTTTGTTGATTTGTTTATGATGGCCATTCCCACCAGTGTGAAATATCTCATTGTGGTTTTAGTATGCATCTCTCTGATGGCTAGTGATGCTGAGCATTCTTTAATGTATCTCTGGGCCTTATGTATGTCCTCCTTAGGGAAGTGTCTGTTCAGGTTTTGCCCATTTTTTTAATTGGGTTTTTTTGTCTTCCTGGAGTGGACTCATATGAGTTCCTTATATATTTTGGAGATCAAACCCTTGTCTGCAGTATCATTGGCAAATATGTTTTCCCATACGGTTGGTTCCCTTTTCATTTTAGTGCTGTCTTCTTTAGCAATGCAGAAGCTTTTTATTGTGATGAGATCCCATTTGTTTATTCTTTCCTATATCCCTTGCTCTAGGGGATATATCAGTGAAAACATTGCTGCATGGAATGTCTGAGAGTTTCCTGCATATGTTTCTTCTAGGACTTTTATGGTGTCACAACTTATATTTAAGTCTTTTTTCCACCTTGAATTTATTTTTGTGTATGTTATAAGTTGGTGATAGAGTTTCATTTTTTTGCATGTAGCTGTCCAGATCTCCCAGCACCATTTGTTGAAGAGGCTATTTTTACTCCATTTTATACTTCTGCCCCCTTTGTGAAATATTAATTGACCACAGAGACTTGGGTTTATTTCTGGGCTGTCTATTCTGTTCCATTGGTCTACGTGTCTGTTCTTATGCCAGTTCCAGACTGTTTTGACTACAGTGGCCCTGTAATACAGTTTTAATATCAGGTATCGTGATCTCTTCTATTTTGTTCTTGTTTCCTAAAAGTACCTGACCTAACAAGTGAATTTGGCAAAACAGCGGAATACAAAGTCAATATTCAGAAATTAAAGGCATTTTTGTACACCAACATTGGAATATCACAAACAGAAATTACAAAAAAATCCCACTTGATATAGCAACAAGAAAAATAAAGTACTTATGAATAAACCTAACCAAGGAAGTAAAAGATCTGTACTCAGAAAACTATACAACACTAAAGAATGAAATTAAGGAAGACACAAACAAATGGAAGCATGTACCATGTTCATGGATTGGAAGAATTAACAGCATCAAAATGTCCATACTACCCAAAGTAATTTATAGATTCAACGCAATCCCTATTAAAGTACCAGTGATGTATTTCACAGATATAGAACAAACATTTCAAAAATTTATATGGAACTATAAATGACCCCAAATACTGTCTTCTTTCTTTTTATCTTCATTACTATTACAATCCTTGCTACTCAACAAGTACTTACTTAATAAAGTATACTGAATGATGGAATAACAAAAAGAATATTAAAGTAAATGGAATTAGCTTTTGGGAGGTACATGAAATTATGAGCACTGGAAGCAATTAAAAGCCCATCACATATTTATTATTGTTATTGCTATTACTGTTAGTAGTATAACAGCTAATATTATTATTAATTGCATTCTATGCACTAGACACTACGCTCAGTTCTCTGTCTGAATTTCTGCATGCATTCTTCACAACAGTCCTGAGATAGGAGCTACATAGTCTCTTATCTTTTATTAAAAAATTGAGAGAAAGAGAGTTTAAGTAATTTGTCCAAGCTCACAAAACAAACAAGTGAAAGAACTGGTCTAAGTTCAAATTCTAATTTTTTTAAATTATATTTATTCTTATTAACTTTCAACATTGATATCTAGAGATTCAGCATTCTGCAATTATCCCACAGCTAAAAACAACCCAAATATCCATCAACAAGTAAATGGATAAAACTCTAATTGTGGTACATATACATACAATGGAATGCTATTCCACAATAGAAAGGAATAAACTACTGATACACACAGAAGTGATAAATATGAAAATCATTATGGTGGTTGAAAAAATCCATCAACAAAGAGTACACATTAGATGGTCCAAATTAGGTAACATTCTAGAAAAGACAAAACTTTAGTAACAGAAAAAAGAACAATAGTTTCTGGACCGGATTTAAGAGAGAACTGACTGTAAAGGGTCATAAGAATTTTTGAAGCTACAGAAAAAGTAAACATGCTGATTGTGGTGGTGGTGGCTGCACAACTGTATACACTTATCAAAACTCAAACTACACACTTAAAAATGGATACAGTATATTTGAATGTAAATTCTACCTTAATAAAGTCAATATTTTTTTTAATTTGTTTTTTCTTCCTCTTCTCTTCCCTTTCCCTTCCTGAACAAGTCATTAGGTAAGACAGAGCAAGACAGGTCTCTCCTCACCCCTCCAAAATAGCTTAGCATGGCGTTTCAGAGCCTAAGTAGGTTAAAGAATATGTCCCTGCAGGGGGCCAAGTCAGAGCTCCAGTTAAAAGGATTACCACAGAAAGGATGGGTAAACAGTTGATATCAGAATCAACCCTCAGTGGAATGAGGAGGGCACATATGGAAGGCCTGATGTTGGCTGTCAGACTCCAAGAATAGTGATGTGAGCAACTACACATGGGATGGCCCAGAGAGGGTTACCAGAGCTCAAGTTTCATAAAGAGGTAATCTATGTAAGAAGAGGACCAGTGCCAGGTGTAAGACCCAAGTAGAACAAGGGTGTCCATGTGTGGGCATCAACTAAGATGTGTTAACAAGCCCAAGCATAGTGAGGAGGCATGCACAGGGAAAGGAAGACTAGTGTGGGGTATCAGAGCCCAAACAGGGTAAGGAAGATGTTCACAGAGGGTGGGAAGCAGTCACGCATGTGAATTCAGAATCTTAGTGGGATCAGGAGAATAACTACATAGAGAAGAGGTGACAGTAGAGGTAGAATATTGGTTACACCAAGGAAGACTGATAAAATGAGTAAATATATTAAAGAAAATAGAAACCAATTTTCTCATTGTTGGAGAGGGGAGTTATAAATATGAAAAAGGAGAAATGCTGTATTTAGACTGGAATTAAAGGTATGAGTATGAAACGTTTTTAACATCTACAAATATATAGAGAAATACAGTCACAGTATGCATACAAACACTCACAAACACACACAATACATCTTAAAAGAGCTTAAGGGCACTAACACTCCAATAGCAATAAGCACAACTAGCCTCCAGGTCTTGACTTCTAAATACCATTCTATATTGAGCTCCTTGACAAAATGGCTGTTTCCAGGTTAGAATAGGAAAAATACAAAATAAGCCTGGGAGATCTTGTATTACCGCAAAGGAAAGAACTACTTGAAGAATGATGGGTACAAGTCAAAAACACAGAAGTCAAACTGAAAGGGTTCTCAAATGCCAAATTTTGAACAGTCTTGAGCATCAAAATAAATTATATTCCCACATTAGAACTAATTGCACAAAATACGAAACCACAAGTATACACTGTAAATAAATCATTGAGTAAACTAAAAATCTGACAAGGAAATTTATTTTTATTTTTTAAATTTTATTGTTACTATCATTATTATTACTACTAATACTACTACTCCTACTACTATTCCTCATCCATCAATTTTAGAGAGGGGAAGGACAGAAGAAAGAGAAACATCAATGTGAGAGAGAAACATCAATTGACCGCCTACCACCCCACATACACCATGACAGGGGACCAAACCCACACCCTAGCAGTGCCCTGAGAATTGAACCCACAACTCTCCAGTTCATGGGATGATGTTCCAACCAACTGAACCACACCAGCTAGGGGAGGAATAGGATATTTGCATAGTTTCAAAATTCCTCTACAAAATATTAACTATAAAGAGGAAAAGAGTATCTTCACAGTTAAGAAGGCTATCAGACGATACCTTTATCGAGTGATCAAAGCTAAAATCACTAAAAGGACAAACCAAAATGTGCCTCCTGACAGGATGTAAAAAGAACAATATAGCATTGCCTCTGTGACATTCCTGTTGAAGATGCATAACCTGTATCCAATCATTTGGCTACATAATACAAACCCAAATTGAGGAGCATTCTGTCAAATAACTGGCTTATTATATTAAAAAGTGTCAAGGTCATCAGCATCAAGAGAAAACTGAAGAAACAATGCAATTTGAAGAAAACTAGAGAAGTGACAACTAAAAGCAATATGTGGTTCTCAACTTCTGCTATAAAGGGTATTATGAGGACAAATTATGAAGCTTAACACGCTCTGAAGGAGAGTAATAATGTATCTATGTTGATTTCCTAATTTTGATGACAGTGTAGTAGTTATATAGGAGAAAAAGCTTTATTAGTAGGAAATACAACATTTGGTGATGTGCTTCAGCAGGCAATTTACTTTCATGTGGTTCAGGGAAAAAAGTTCATGAAACTTGAAGAAAGTACTTACAATGTTTTTGTAAGAGTGAAAATGTTTCAAAAATGTTTTATATTTTAAAAATAAAATGAAAAACAGATTTCCTTCATGTCACAAAGTGTATCTACAAAAAAGACATAGTAGCTATCACACTTAACAGTCAATGACAGAAAATGCTCCAGTTAAGTTCAGGAGCAAGACATGAACAATCCAATATTAAACTGGAGTTCCTAGCCAGTATGTAAGGCAAGGAAAAATACAAACATTGGAAAGGAAAAACATAACTGCCATTCCTGCAAATTACATGCTTATATAAATTTTAAAAATTCAAATAAATCTAATGATAAATTATTAAAATAATGGTTATATCAAGACTGCTACTCAATAAATCCATGTCTACTGTATTTCTGTATACCAGCAACATTCCATTAGAAAATGGCAGCACTTACAACAGCTATAAAAACTTTACGTACCAGAAATATGTCGAAAAAATTATACGATGTTTTTAAGGAAAATAGTATAAAATTTTATTGAAAAAATTTAACCTAAATCAATGGACCTATATATCATGCTTTTGGATAATAAGTCTAAATAAATATTCCAAGATGTTAATTCTTCCTGAAATCGGTGTATAGATTCAATGCTATTCCTATTAACACCTCAAAAGAGTTTTTCATAGGGCTCAACAAAATGATTCTAACATTTTATGAAAAAACAAAAGGCTAAGAATAGTTAAGATGCTTTAGCAGAAGAGCAAGGCAGGGAACCATGGTGATATATTATCAAATCTCATATGAGCAACAGTTGTATTATTTAACTTGGCAGTGGGGTAGTGTCACATAAATAAAGATATGTTTTTATTAAAAAGTAGGTACTGCATATCAGAGAAAAAAAATGGACTTTTTATACTTTTAATACTGAACATACTGATTATTCACATGGAAAAAAATGAAAGTGCATCTCTACTTCACACCTTATATACACCAAAATCAATTCTGAGGTATTATAATTTAATTGTAAAGGTCAAAACTCTTAATTTTTTAGAAAAAACAGACTATTTTTATTACCTCAGAGCCAAGGGAGGATATATTAGATGAGGATTTCTAATAACACAAACCACAAAGAAAAACCCTGATAAATTCAACTATGTAAGAATTGAGAACTTCTGTTCATCAAAGGACATCATAGAGTAAAAATGCAGGCCACAGATATGTGGAAAGAAGGTATTTGCAACATATATAACCAACAAAATAATTACATCTGGAATGTACCCAAAAGTCCCCCTCTAAATCACACACAGACAGAAACACATGTGTGTGTGCACAAACATTTCATAAACATACAAAGAAGCTCAAATTTATGATTAACTAGGGAAATGCAAAATATCGCCACAATTAAATATCACTATACTCCCACCACATGTCAAAAACTAACAAGTTGAATAGCAAGTGTTGCACAGATGTGGAACAATGAATAATAGTACCTACTACATAAGGAGAGTGAAACACATTAAACAATTTTTTTAAACATTTTGGTATTGATACAGTAAAATATTACCATGACCCATGATTCAGAAATTCCACTCCTGGTTAGTTATAGCAGAAGAATTTTTGCACATGTGTATTAGGAAAATGTTCATATCAATATTATTTTAAAAGATTAGAAAGAAACAAAGTAGACATCAAGAATAAAATGTACAAAGATATTGTTCACAGAGCAGAAAAATATGGAAATGAAATTAACGAAGAACTAAACATAAAAATATGAATAAACCTTAAAGAAAATGCTGAATGAAAGGAATCAAGTCACAGAAAAATACTTATGTGATTTCATTTACATTAAATTCTAAAGAGGGAAAATAAGTTTTCATAGGGATACAAACAGAGATCATTAAAAATTAACAGGACAAAAAAAGGAAATGCTAGAATCTAGTAAGGGAAGGTGCTGCAACCAGGAGGAATATAGGGAGCTTCTTAATGTCTCACTTTTTAACCTGGGTGGTGTTTCATGTTATTCATTAAATCATACCCATATGTTGTATATGCTCTTTACATGCGTATTTCTCAAACTTTTTTCCCAGGAGTGATGAGAAAACTCTAGGTATATAGAAGCATGAGTTCCCTGGCTTTTATGTGGTTCTCTGCCACCAAGTGGCAGTCATTCAGCAGCCCCTTAACTCTTAACTGCACTCACCCACAATGCTGCTGCTGCTTTCCACCACTACCTTCCACTATACACACACACGTGCAAAGAAATAAATGAAGGAAAATTATTTGTTTTATCTCAACATTGGAGATAAGAGCTAATAATAAAACAAAACATTTGTATATCATATTTGATAGCTCTTAAAATACCATTTTATCTTTATTTTTATCCCCCAAACAGGTAGACAGGGTATGAACTGTTGGGATCAAATATTTTGTAATCCCACAGAAAAATGTCATAAAGAGATACCATCATAATGTTCTCATTATCCCACCTTAGACTTTTCATTTTCTTTTCAAGGTCAAAACAGATGCTGAATATGATAATATGATAAAAGCAAACAAAGAAAATAATACAAAAAATGAGAGGAAGAAAGGGGGCATGACCACTTTGAAAAACTCCTTTGCAGTTTCTACTAAAGCTGAATATCTACCTACCTTATGACTCAAAGGTATATACCCAACAAAAGTACATATATTCACCAAAAGACATATACTAGAGTATTGTAGCAGCACTACTCATAACTACTAAAAGCTAGAAAATTGCCTAAATGCCTATCAACTGTGGAACAAAAGTTGTGGTATATTCACATCATACATTACAATATTCTACAACAATGAGAATAAATGCAAAAATATGTTAAGCAAAAGAAGCCAGATTTTAAAAAGAGTGTATATTAGTTCATTTACATAAGGTTCAAACACAGGTAAATGCATCTATCTTTTCAGAAATCTGGTAGTCACCATTAGAAATGTCAGGTACTGACTGGAAGGAGTATCTGTTTTAGGGTTCTGGTAACATTCTGTTTCTTGCTGAGTGCTAGCTACATAGGCATTTTCAGTTTGTAAAAATTCACTAAGATAGACATTTCTGAATGGTACCCTTTTCTATATGCATAATTGTCCTTCAAATGTTTGAAATGGGATGTAGAGAATTAAAGAAAGAAAACCAGCCAATTAAAAATTACTTTTTCTAAGAGGGAAGATAGCCATGTGGTAGGAGGGAGCAGATTCCACTTCACCCTACACTCGGGAGAAAAACCTAACCAATCTAGGGAGGAACAGAGCAAATAGCCAACAGTACCCCAGCATATATGAAAACAGGAAATCAAAAATTGTTGCGGACACTGAAAAACCATATAGTAAGGAGAGTGCTTAGGATAATAAGGGCCCAGGGAACAGTGCGGGGACCAGGGAGGTTGCTGCCCCAGGCCCGGCAAGCGCTGGCTCTGCCTCAGCACTTGGGGGAGAGCTGGGTCAACTGTTCCCAGGCGAAACAAGGTCTGAGCAACACTGGGGGTGGAGGGGGGGGGCTGGTTTCTTGAAGGCACAGAGAGGGCAATGAGGACTGAGTGGCAGACCTACAAAAGGGCTGTGAACACCCAGGCATAGCCCTGGGAAGGCAGCACGCCCCAGCCTGTATGACCAAGGGCGGCCTGGCTGCGCCCATGCCTGAAACCTGGGGAGAGTGTGTTTTGTGGAAGGCCCAGAGTCCACAGCCATGAACTCAGGGAAGATGCACACGCTCCGCAGGATCCCCATAGCCCACAGCCATGAACACGGAGAAGGCGCGCGTGCTCCGCAGGATGCCCCGAACCCACAGCAGTAAACCCCTGGAGAGTAGGCTTAGGAGGGCCCGGATCCCACACCCAGGGCCCTGAGGAAATGTACCAGACTGGCCCTGGGGAGAGTGCGCAGCTAGCCCTGGGGACAATACACACAAGGCTGACTGAGTGTTGAACGGGAAGGGAGAAATGCCATACCAATCGACCCCTCAGCCTGCTGCAGCCAGCAACACCAGAAAAACCTATTTTGCCAGTTTGAAACCAACAAGAGGTTTTTTTGTTTGATTGATTGTTTGATTTTGTTTCTTTTAAAGTAACTTTTTATTTTTTAATTCTTATTATTTTTATATCTCTCCATTTCATTTGCTTCTCTTTCCTTCTTTCTAGTATTATTCCGTCTTCCTTTCCAATTTTATCTCTTCTTCCTTCCACCCTCTTTTTTCCTTTTCTTTTCCTTTTTCTTTTTAAATACCCACAACTGAGACAAAAACAAACAAACAAACAAACAAACAAACCTAGAACTGTGAAAAGACCAGAGTTGGACCCAAAGGGGCATCCCAACAGCTTAGACAGTGAGACAAATTTCACTTTGCTATTACAGAGAACCTGCAAATTATTGCATATTTGTATTATTACTATTTTTTTCATTATTCTTACATCTTTTAATTGTATTTTTGTATTGCTCTTTTTTTGGTATAGTCTGCTTTGACTGGCTGCTTATATTGTATCATTTGACAGGTTTCCCCAAATCACTCTTTCACAGTGTATTGCTAATTTACTTTCCTTCACTTCACTTGTGTCCAATTAGCACACTACTCAAGGTCCTATACTCCCTATTCTTGTTATCCAGATCACACAGATTCTGTCATATGATTGTTGCTCTAATATTACTGTAAATAATAGCTATTCCATACAATTGTAAATACTTCACAACACCCCTCCCAGATCTTAGCCCAATTCACAGCTTCTTGAACTTTACTACTATAGTGGCTAACTCTATTCTCTCACAAACTACACGAATTTACTATCATTTACTCTCACCTCACCTCAGAATCTGACCTCCCACAACCTCACTGTTCTCTAGATCCAACTCAAAATCCTTCCCTCCCCAACAAGAGTCTTATCTTCTTTCCATCCTTTCCAAAAAGTGGGTCGTTAGGTGGAAGATCACAGTTAACAGTGCACACAGCCAAAGGATCTCCTATCTCTTCTCTACTGGCTGCTACAATAAATATCATAGCATACTATCTTGCTGTCTTAAACCATTTTGCCTTACCCCTCCAACTTACCACAAAAAAGAGTAGGTGGAAGCTGTGAACACCAGGATACCCGAGAGACTGCACCACTAAATCCCACAGGTATTCTACCACAGAACTTAACATCATAAACCCAGGGAGGCAGAACAGATCAATTTCAGAAGCAGAGGCTAACAAGAAGAGTCTCACAAACACTTGGAAGACAAAGAAACAACACCCCTCCAAATGAAGGGAAAGAAGAAAGCCTCAGAAAGAATGCCAAATGAAATAGAGGCAACTCAACTATCAGATATTGAGTTCAAAGCAATGGTTATTAGGAACCTCACTGAGCTCACAATGAGCTACCAGAAACTACAGGGAAGCTACAACGATCTCACAGCAAACTACATCAACGTGAAAAAAGAAATAGAAACTATCAACAAGGGCCAAGGGGAAATGAAGAATACAATTTCTGAACTGAAGCACACAGTAGAAGGATTCAAAAGCAGAATCGATGAAGCAGAAGACTGGAACAGCGAGCTAGAGGAAAAAGTAGAAAAAAACACCAAGAAAAAGAAAGTGGCTCAGAAAGAATGAAGAGGGGTTAAGGGAAATGCAGGAAACATGAAACATAATAATGTCCATATAATAGGGATACCAGAAGGAGAAGAGCAAGGGACAGAAAACCTATTTGAAAAAGTAATGATAGAAAACGTCCTAGTTTGATGAGAGAAAAAGTCACACAAAACCAGGAAACATGGCAAGACTCAATCAAGAGGAACCCAAAGAGGACCACTTCAAGACATCATAATTAAAATGGCAAAATTTCAAGACAAAGAGAGAATCTTAAAGGCAGCAAGGGGGGGACAGGAAGTAACATACAAGGGAGCCCCAGTAACATTAGAGACTGACTTCTCAATGGAAATGCTATAAGCCAGAAGACAATCGCAAACAATATTCCAAGGAATGAGAAGCAGAGACATGCAATCAAGGCTACTTTGCCCAGCAAGGCTATCAATCAAGATAGAAGGCCAAATAAGAAGCTTCCCAGACAAAAGAAGTTTAAAAGGATACACTTCCACCAAACCACCTCTGCAAGAGATGCTAAAAGGACTGCTTTAAGGAAAAGAAGGAAGAGAGAGAGAGAGAGAGAGAGAGAAACACAGGTATGAAAATGGCAATGAATACGTACCTAACAATAACATTAAACGTGAATGGATTAAATGCTCCAATCAGAAACAGAATAGCTGAATGGATACGAAAACATGACCCACACCTAGGCTGCCTACAAGAGACCCACCGTGGGACAAAAGATCTACACAGACTAAAAGTGAAGGGCTAGAAACAAATTTTCCAAGCAAACAGACAGGATAAAAAGCCGGGGGAAGAAATACTCATATCACAAAAAATAGACTTCAAAAAAAGGGCCATTAAGAGAGACCCAGAAGGTCACCTCATAATGCTCAATGGAAGAATCCACCAAGAAGACATAAAACATTTTAAATATATATGCACCCAACATAGGAGCAACTAAACACATAAAGAAAATCTTAGAGGACTTCAAGAAAGATCTTGACAGAAACACAATTATAGTGGGGGATTTTAATGCCCCACTGTCAAAAATGGACAGACCTTCCAAACAAAATATCAACAAAGATATTGTGGCATTGAGCAATGCCCTAGATGAAATGGACTTAATCAATATACATAGAACCTTGCATCCCAAAGAAGCTAAAATATACATTCTTTTCAAATGTACATGGAACATTTTCAACCATAGACCACATAATAGGACACAAAACAAGCCTCAACAAATTCAAGAAAATTGAAATCATACCAAGCATTTTCTCAGACCACAAGGGACTGAAACTAGAAACCAACCTCAAGGAAAAAACCCCAAACAATCAAAATCATGGATACTGAATAGCATGCTATTAAACAATAAATGGGTCAAGAATGAAATTAGGGAAGAAATCAAAAAGTTTCTGAAACAAACAAAAATGAACTCACAACAACCCAAAACTTATGGGACACAGCCAAGGCAGTCCTGAGAGGGAAGTTCATAGCAATACAGGCCTACCTAAATGAGATAGAAACATTTCAAACAAACAACCTAACCCTACATCTACAGGAACTCGAGGAACAACAACAAAGACAGCCCAGAGCAAGTAGAAGGAAAGAAATAAGCAAGATCAGAGCAGAATTAAATGACATAGAGACTGAAAGCACAATTCTAAGGATCAATGAATCCAAGAGCTGATCCTCTGAAAAGATAAACAAAATCGACAAGCCTTTAAGAAGTCTCTTCAAGAAAAAGAGAGAAGACTCACATAAACACAATAAGAAATGAAAGAGGAGAGACTACAACTGACACCACAGAAATACAAAGGATTGTAAGAAATTGCTACGAAGAACTGTATGCCAAGAAATGTCAAAACCTAGGTGAAATGGACAAATTTCTAGAAAAATATAATCTCCCAAAACTCAGTGAAGAAGCAGAAAGCCTGAACAGACCAATAACAGCAGATGAAATTGAAGCAGTAATCAAAAAATTCCCAACACACAAAAACCCTGGACCAGATGGTTTCACTGGAGAATTCTACAAAGCATTTAAGGAAGAGCTAACCCCTATCCTTCACAGACTATTCCAAAAAATCCAAAAGGATGGAAGACTCCCAAACACTTTTTATGAGGCCAGCGTCATCCTAATCCCAAAACCAAATAAAAACACAACAAAGAAAACTTCAGGCCAACATCACTGATGAACATAGATGCTAAAATCCTCAACAAAATATTGGCAAACCACATCCAACAATACATTAAAAAGATCATACACCATGACCAAGTGGGATTTATCCCAGGCATGCAAAGGATGGTTCAATATTCACAAATCAGTAAATATAATACATCACATAAACAAAAGCAAAGACAAAAATCACATGATCACATCAATAGATGGGGAAAAAGCATTTCATAAGGTACAGCACCCATTTGTGATAAAAACACTCGGCAAAGTAGCAATACAGGGAGCATTCCTCAACACAATAAAGGCCACATATGAGAGACCTTCAGGCAACATCACACTCAGTGGGAAAAAAATAAAATCTTTTCCACTAAGATCAGGAACAAGACAAGGTTGTCCATTTTCACCACTTCTATTCAACATAGTATTGCAAGTTCTAGCCACAGTGATCACACAAGAAAAGGAAATAAACGGCATCCAAATCAGAAAGGGGGAAACGAAACTGTCATTGTTTGCAGGTGACATGATAGTGTACATAGAAAATCCTATAGACTTCACCAAAAAACTGCTCGACCTAATACATGAATTTGGCAAAACAGTGGGATACAAAGTCAATATCCAGAAATCAAAGGCATTTTTGTATACCAACAATGAAACAGCAGAAGCAGAAATCAAGAAAAAAGTCCCATTTGACATAGCAAGAAGAAAAATAAAATACCTAGGAATAAACCTAACCAAGGAAGTAAAAGACCTGTACGCAGAAAACTACATAACACTGAAGAAAGAAATCAAGAAAGACACAAACAAATGGAAGCATATGCCGTATTTACGGATCCGAAGAATTAACATCGTCAAAATGTCCATACTACTCACAAAAATATACAGACTCAATGCAATACCTATTAAAGTACCAATGGCATATTTCACAGACACAGACACAGAACACTTCAAAATTTTATATGGAACCATAAATGACCCCAAATAGCTGCTGCAATTTTGAGAAAGAAGAGCAAAGTAGGAGAGATCACAATACCTGATACCAAACTATTACAAGACCACTGTAATCAAAATAGCCTGGTACTGGCATAAAAACAGACAGATAGATCAATGGAGCAGAACAGAGAGCCCAGAAATAAACCCAAGTCTCTACAGTCAATTAATATTTGACAAAAGGGGCACCAACATAAAATAGAGTAAAAATAACCTCTTCACCAAATGGTGTTGGGAGATCTGGATAGCTACATGCAAAAAAAATGAAACTCGAGCACCAACTTATACCATACACAAAAATAAATTCAAGGTGGATAAAAGACTTAAATATAAGTTGTGACACCATTAAAGTCCTAGAGGAGAACAAGGGCAGGAAAATATCAGATATTCTACATGGCAATATTTTCACTGACATGTCCCCTACAGCAAGGGACATAAAGGAAAGAATAAACAAATGGGACCTCATCAAAATTAAAAGTTTCTGCACGGGTAAAGAAAACAGTATTAAAATAAAAAGAGAACCAACTGTATGGGAAACCATGTTTGCCAATGATACTGCACACAAGGGTTTAATCTCCGTAATATACAAAGAGTTCACACGACTCCACTCTAAGAAGACAAGTAACCCAATTACAAAGTGGGCAAAGGACTTGAACAAATACTTCTCCAAGGAGGACATACAGAAGGTCCAGAGACACATAAAAAGATGCTCAATATTGCTAGCTATCAGAGAGATGCAAATTAAAACCACTATGAGATGCCACTTTACACCAATCAGAATGGCCATCACAAACAAATCAACAAACAAGTGTTGGAGAGGTTGTGGAGAAAAGGGAACCCTAGTGCACTGTCGGTGGGATTGCAGACTAGTACAACCACTACGGAAAATAGTATGGAATTTCCTCAGAAAACTAAAGATGGATCTGCCTTTTGACCCAGCAATTGCACTTCAATGATTATATCCTAAGAACCCTAAAACACCAATCCAAAAGAACCTATGCACCTCAATGTTCATAGCAGCATAATTCACAATACCAAGTGCTGGAAGCAACCTAGGTGTCCATCAGTAAATGAATGGATCAAAAAAACTATGGTACATTTACACAATGGAATCCTACGCAGTAGAAAGAAAGAAGGAGCTCCTACCCTTTGAGACAGCATGGATGGAACTGGAAAGCATTATGCTAAGCAAAATAAGCCAGGCTGTGAAAGACAAATACCATATGATCTCACCTTTCACAGGAACCTAAACAACAAAACAAACAAACAAGCAAAATATAGCCAAAGACATTGAAATAGAGTAGAGAACAGGCTGACAGTGATCAGAGGGGAGAGGGGAGGGAATTTCAGGGGACAATGGGAATGGTTTACATGATCAAATATAAAGGAGACATGGACAAAAACTAGAGCGGGTGGAAATGGAAGGGAGGTGGGGAGGGATGGGTAGGTGGGCTGGGATTGGAGTAAAGGACAGAAAATTGTACTTGAATGATTAAAATTAAATTTTTTTTAAATTACTTTTTCTATATATCCCATATTTTTCAGATCAGGATCAAAATTCTTACTCAAAATTCCCCAAATTTAGGCAATACAATATAGAAGCATTAAATTAAAATATTTCAAAAGTTCTGGGTTTGAACTATAATTTGCATTGGTATGCAACTGGGTGACCTTGAGAAATGCAATAAAACCTTAGAATCTCACTTTTTTGACTATTAAAAATAGGATTATTGCTGCCCTCCCTACCCCACAAGTATTGATGAGATGAAGAAAGCAAGGTACATGAAAGTACTGTTAAAACTATAAAGTAATTTGGAACTATGTATAACAAATACAAAAAATAGACCACATGCTAAATACAATGGTTTATAATTCTCAATGGTGTGCAATGAGATTTTGTTCAAGACAACTCTTAAATACAGAGGCCTACTTAATAAAATAAAGGTTCCGTTGCTTGGAGTTTGCCTGAGGGGATGAAGCATGATGGTAAGGAGAGTGCTGGAGGCTGCCTTCATATTTTCCTCTCTCTGTTGTCACCCTAGGTGTCTTCTAGAGTGCCACAGTGTGAGGGTCTTCAAGTCATAGAGACTGGAGTAAAATGTCCTGATTTTATCACTAGTTAGCTTTCTGAGCCTCAACTTCTTCAACCATGAAAGTCGGTATCACCTACTTTTCAAGGACTAGAGATAAGGTATATTAGAGAACTTAGAACAATGCCCAGTATGCAGCACATGACCATTATATAAGTTGGACATGCACAACTTTGTATGACATATGCATTCAGGTAAGCACCAAAATTCGCCCATTTTCCAAGCAATTAAATTTGACCATTTTAGTCTAAAACTTGGATGTTGGCAACAACCTTCTACATATTATGACTTAAACCAATCCCTCTGCCAATCATTTTCCACAAATCTCTTTAAGTAATTTTTTAAAAATATCAATTTGTCCAATGTGACCATGTCACTCACCCGGCTTACTATTTCCTACAGGATAATGCCCAAGCTCCTTTTGTGGCACACAGGCTTTTTACAATCTACCCTTAGCCTACCTATCATTCCTGACTCTTCCCTAAAACCCAGCATTTTAACCATAAGCAATTATTAACTGATCTTTAACAGGACACATGCTTTTTCAATAACCTTTTATCCCCCCCCAAAGTAAATATACATTGTAGAAAATTAGAAAACATATATTTAAAAAAAAAGACATCATATTCTCACCAAGCAGGTATCATCACTATAAACACCTTAATGCGTATCCTCCTGGAGACAGATATATAAATAAAGATATATGATCATAATGTATGTACTGTTTTTATAACCTGCTTTCTTTAGTCAACAGTCTCTATCTTTCCATTTCAGTAAATTTCTACCTCATCTAATACATAGGCCATATTCAAATTTCCACAATAGCCCCAAAATATCCTTTCTAGTTGATCTGTCCAACCAGTATCCAATTCAAAATCTCACATTACACCTATTGTGCCTTAAATTTTTTTTAATGTAACACTGTCACCTCCCTGCACCAAATTTTTAGATTACCGACAAGCTAATGAAATGTCACTATTTTTCCTACAGAATTTTTATCAATCTAAATTCGTGTAGTTCTTTCCTCTCTTATTATTCTATCACCTGTTTCTCCTGTAAAAATAAAGTTGTAAGTAATGACTTGAGATAAGAAATTAAAATAAATGTTCTTGGCTAGAATATATTATATATAATCCTGTATGTTATACATCATTTTGTGTATCACATGAGAAGATGTATATCTGGCTAATCCAATTTATTAGTGATAAGAAAACTACTCTTTGGATTAGGGTAGTAACAGTTTAATATCTCCAGTGAATAATTATGTGTTTTTCTCTTACACCATAAAGTAATTTATACAGTGCTACTTTGGCACTATTATGAACTGTCTGGGAACCCATTGCCCATTCACCTAATGGTTGTAACAATTAATAATCCAGACATAATGCAGAAATTTCATTAGAGTTTTTAATATGACGTTTCTCTAATTCTATCACACTTTCTACATTTATTTGCTAGTATTCTTCAGCAAAGTTGAATTATCTTCCATCAAGGGCTTCTTTAGTTATTAAAATACAGGTATCATTATAAATGCAGCATAAATGCTTCTTTCCTATTAATCCCTCAGTCATTGTAAGAAGTGCAGTAGATACCTTAAAAGAACCTGTACCTTTGCTCATGCTGATTCCCCTAATCTCCCCAAAATTCTTTACCTCAACTTCTAGTTTGTATTCCCTATAATGGTATGCATTTAATTTCTTCACCTCTATTCCCAGAGCAATTTTTTCTCTCTTGCATACTACATAAATACACCTCTAACATAATATCTGATTGCATGCTTTTTCACTCCCTGGATTTGTCTCTCACAGGTACGAGTATCTTACACCAGTGCTGTACAGTTTGATTTGTTTATCAGTTCTGGTCCACAAACTGTTTCCTGTCTGAGAAATAATGAGAAGCTTACACCACAGCTTATAAATCAACTAGTCACTAAACGGTTTAGATTGGATCAACTTTTTTCTTTGGTAGTTAGAATTTGTGGAAGGAGGACGAAATGTGTTGATTTTTATTCTGACAGTACTACTTTAACTCTCAATGGACCAGTAACAGACACTTCCTATACAAGCTACTGTGAACAGTACTATCCAATCATCAATTTACCCTTACTACCAGGTACACAAAAGAACTATAAACAACTGTTTGTAGAGAGAAAAGTCAGTGCAGAAGGAGTGGGAGTCATAGGCATGTTGAGATATTCCTTCTAAGGTGAAGGATAAGTTGTTGTACCTGGATCTTTCCTACAACCAAAGAAGATATACAACGGCAGCCTCTTTGAATTTTAGAGGCAACATATTCTTCATTTAGGTGTGTTATTCCGACCCATTTACCGAGTGACCTGAATAGCTGCTAGTTCTGAGTAAGATCCAGAAGTCTCTGCAACAGTTCCTGGCTGCTATGTAAGCTGCTCTGCCACCTGGGTCATATGATCCAGCAGATCCGACGGCGCTTGAAATGGCATCGGCAGAGGGATACTGTTTGGAGACTTTAGCAAGCCTCTATAGGTGAATCTCAGTGCAGCCCTTTAGGAGCAAAGCCCTGCCTACCTCTGTGGATAATTACTCTTTTTTTGAGACACAGCTCTTGGCCTGCTACTGGGTCTTAGTGACTAAATGCTTAACAGCAGGTCACCCAGTTACCAATGCTGAGCTGCCCATCATGAACTGAGTATTACCTGACACAAAGAGCCATAAAGTTGCATGTGCACTGTAACATTCCATCATCAAAGGCAAGTGGTACCAATGTGAGAGGGCCCAAATAGGCCCTGAGGAAACAAGTAAGTTATATGAAGTAGCCCAAATGCCCATGTTCCCACTCCTGCTACACTGCCTTCTCTCTCCCAACCTGCACTATGGTCTCATGGGGAGTTTCCTATGATCAGCTGACAGAGCAAAAGAAGACTCAGGTATACTTTCTAGATGGTTCTGTACAATACACAGGCAATACCCAAAAGTGGAGAGCCACAGTACTAGTCTCTTTCTGAGATACCCAGAGAAACAGCAGTGAAAGGAAACCCTCCCCATAGGCAAAACTTTAAGCAGTGTATCTGGTTGTTCACTTTGCTTGAAGGAAAATGGATGTGGTCAATGGTTTGACTGAACAGTCAGGAAGCTAGATGAAGCATGACTGAAAAACTGATGACAAGGAAATCTGAGAAAGAGCTATGTGTATAGATTTCTCTAAATATGCAAAAAATATAAAGATATATGTGTCTCATGTGAATGCTCATCAAACAGTGACCTCAGCAAAGGATTTTAATAATCAATTGGATAGAATGAATCATTCTATGGGTACTAATCAACCTCTTTTCCCTAGCAACCCCTGTCATCACCCAATAGGCTCATGAACAAAATAGCAAAGGTGGCAGGGCAGAGGTTATGCATGGAATCAGCAACATGGCTGACCTGGCTACAGTCATTGCTTAGCAACTAACCTGCCAGATGCAAAGATCAACACAGCCCCCAATAAAGCTGATCAGGCACCTGGTAGCAGGCTAATTACACTATACTACTTCCATCATGGGAAGGGCAATATTTTGTCCTTACTGAAATAAACACATACACTGAATATGGATTTGTTTCCCGGCTCACAATGCTTCTGCCAAAATTACTCTCTGTGGACTTACAAAATGCTTCCCCAATGTAGGTGGGCCTCATCCAATCCATTGAATGCCTGGAGAGAAGCAAAGGTGGAATAAGGGAGAATTCACTCTCTCTGTTCAAGTTGGGACATTGGTCAGCTGCCTTTGGACTCAAACTCATACTGGAATTTATACCACTGGCTCTCCTGGTTCTCAGGCCTTCCGACTCAGACTGGAACTATACCCCCAGCTGTCCTGGGTTTTCCGCTTACTGAATGATGATCTTGGGATTTCTCAACCTCTATAATCATGTGAGCCAATTCTTTATAATAAATCTCTCCACATACACAAAGTTACTACCTCCCTCTCTCCCTCTCTCTCTCCCTTTCTCTCTCTCTCCCTTTCTCTCTCTCTCTCTCTTTCTTTTTCTCTGGAGAACCCAGACTAATTCCAAAGGCAATTCCTTCAAACTGGTAATAGGCATTAAGGGGAAGTCTAGGAAAATGTCAAGGTGGTTTCTCATCTGCTCTTAACAAGCAGGGCTTCTTGACTGGGCCCGGAAATCAAGAAAATAAAGATAAAAATGAGAGACCACTGGATTAAGAGATAACCAGCAACTAAGGCAGGTAAAGTACTTGGAAAATTGCTTGATTAAAATCAATCTAAAATATATTTATTGAATACTAGGTAATAGAAATTTTATATAGTTATATGTAAAGTTGTCAAGAGCACTATAAAATTCTGTTGCTTCCAATAAGAATCAAGCTAAAACAATTATTTTTGTTATTGATATTTTCATTAATCATTTCCCTATAAAAATTTATCTCAATCTTATAAGAAAAATAATCTAATTAAATTTTGCTAAAATAAATCAAGAAAAAGAATTCTGAGTTTCAGGGTCATTGCCTCAGGGTACGTACTTAGAGGAGAGAGTAACAAAATTAGAGAACACAGGAGATTATGTAACTACCTCTTTCTGTGTGAACATACTTCTTTCTGAGCTAGTATTCAGTTATATCTTAAACAGCTTCATGTGTCATTGAAATAAAGGTGACTCCTCCCTATAATTCCAATCCGTTATGCATAGCTCCAAGAACATACTGGCTGCTAGTACTTATTCAAGATCTTATGTTTGCAAATGAGTGCAAAACCCTACCTCTCTACTGGTAAATCCAGTACACAAATGAGGCATATAGTAAGATGCTAGGAGAATTTTTTGACAAATGGAATGACAAAACTAAGACAGATAGTTAAAGACTGCCTGGCAATTTACAACCAGATGATAAATCATAAAGTCTTATCTTCCCTAACCAAGGACAGTTAGAGCAAATGGTTTACACATTCCAGACTGCTGGGGCAGACCTGCCTTGGTCCAGCTCATCTTTGGTGATATTCTTTAAAGGTAAAACTGACCAGAGAATGACCCTGACTCATCTGCTCATTTTGATGAATCAGCATATTAAAGCAATAGTCCCCAACCTTTTTGGCACTAGGGACTGGTTTCATGGAAGACAATTTTTCCACAGACAGGCAGGTAGGAGGAACAGGAGACAGTGCAGGCAGTAATGTTCGTGAAGCTTTGCTTTCTTGCCCACTGCTCACATCCTCCTGCGTGGCCTGGTTGGGAATCCCTGTATTAAAAGACACACCTGGAAAGCTAATGAATATTCCAATTGAGACCTCCCGTAAAAACAAATAAAAACCCTCAATACCAAGGACCCACTGCAGGCTCTCCCTTGAGCATGTCTATACCCCCTACCCACTTCCTTCCTTAGGCATGTATCTTTGCTGTCTTTCCTCTAACTCTAAAGGTTCCCAGGAGACCTACAACCAGAGGGGCAGAGGGCCACCACAGTTCATCCCAGGATGGCCTCCTGAATCTGTCTCCATAGGCCCTCCTTCTGCCTCTATAACTTGTTTCCTGAGTCCACCCAGCCCAGCTGGCTCTCTTCTTCTGCCTTGTGACTTACTTTCTAAAGGGCCAAGGCAGCCTTCTCTAGGCTTGACTCTTCCTCACATTTCCAATAGGCCAAGGCAGTGCCACATAGCCTCACTACTGTTCCTGTGATCTTGCCTCTTCTATCTTAAGCCTTTCCTTTATTTCACTGTCCCCAGCTTTAAGAAACATACTCTCAAAACCACATGAATGTATGCTGTGAAATCTTTCTGCACAAAGTCTAGAACCCACACATTCCAGACTGTGCTGAGATGGACCTGCCTCAGTCCTGGTCCTTTTCCAGTGACATATTAACAATGTGCAATGATTAGATCAAATTTTGAGCTGTGACCCAGTGAAGCTTCATAAGGAAGCATTTGTACAACTATAGTAATTTTTATAAAATTTTTCTGTTTACTTTAAAAAGGGGAGGGTTTCTGATTAGAGATATGTTTATCTTCTCTTTCTCTTAAATCTCTACTAAAATGGTAGTAAATAAATTTTTCAAAAACATAAACTTAGTAAGTGATTTATCAGGACTAAAAACAGAAACTTAGTGATTTTAGCAGGACTGGAAGAAGACATAACTAAAGTTTATATATAAAAAACATGAACAAAATATGCTCTGTAAAACCCCAAAGAAGGCCAAAATGTTAAATACAGAAACAGGTAAGCACATGACCTGTCAGTGTAAAAATATGTGGAAATTAACTGGAAGTCTGCATAAGGCAAGAACAGACTCCCAGTCTTCTACCTCTAATCTAAGCAAAAATATCAGGTTTCTTCTTTGGAGAAACTACAATAACCTCAGAAGGAAAAATCTCCTACTTAGTGTGGATACTAAGGATCCACTGACATCCATCCATCACTGTAAAATAAAACCAGCCAGATTATAAGCCAGCTCCTATACAGAGGAACTTTGTAGTTCTTCATTTTTAAATATTAATAAGCAACAAAGAATTATTTATATGTTTGAAGAAAGATTCTAAGAGAAAGGAAAACAAAATAAATATAATGAACAAAATAACCATTTAGAAAGAGAGATAATGAAGGGAACCTGAAAAATCTTAACAAAACATAACAAAAACATTCTACCTAATGCAGTTACTGACAGAATAAGAATTGAACGATATGAATAAGTATGGTATACAATAAAGAGTTCTTGGACACTGAGAATACCATTGCCAAAAAAAGTAATTCAACAGAAAGAACTGGAATGTATAAAATTGAATAAATAACTAGAAAACATAATCAAGCCCAAAGAAATGGAAAATATGAAAGAAAAAATTAAAAACTGAGAAACAATTCAGTTCTATGATTCAGTTTGTGATTATGAAGAATACCAGAAAGATACAGGGTGGGGGCGGGGGGAACAGGGCAAAACAAGAAACCATAGAAATGACATAATTTCACACTATATGATTCTTCAAAAAAGTCCAACAACTACCTATACATTAATTGGAAAACACACAAGTACAATGAAACTCAAATCCCAGCACATCCTTATGAACTTCAGAATGCCAGGAAAAAGATTAAAATGTCAGAAATAAAAGATTAAAAAAATCTCCCAGAGAAATTAAAAACAGGCAAAATACAATGTAAAATGGATTGGAAGGTAGTGAACTTCTCTCAGTTGGTAAACTGGATCCTAGAAAAGCAATACATTCATATTTAATGGAAAAACTAAGTTCCATCACAGCCGAACTATTAATATCAATGAAATGAGAGTAGATGAAAGAGATTTTCAGTAATGCAGTGAGTGAAAACAAAAACAAAAACATCTATTTGACCTGTCTTAGGAAGTAAATTAAGGATATACTTTAGAAAAATGAGGGAGTAAACATAAGGGAAAAAAAGATGTTATCCAGAAAATAAGAGGACCCTGTCCCAGAGTATAAGAAAAGAAAGTCCACACAGGACAACCCTAAAGAACCTTGAAACAATAACCTCTTCAGATGCTAAAAGGTTGACTGAGGTAGAAAGAGGGACAGGAATGTTATTTTTCATTAAGAAAAACTTTAAACCATGTACATGTATCAAAATAAGCTTTTTAAAATTTAGTAATATTAAAAGGGAAAATTAAGAGGCAGATATATGAAATCTTGGACTCATTCAGCTTTTAACATCTTATTAGCATTCTGGAAAACTTTAAAGATGCCCTAAAAAGATTTCACAATTTTCTTCTCATAATTTTGCTGTCACTGCATAAACAAAAAGTCAATTTGATCAGTGTACACTATAAATTTCAGAGGCTATAACGACAAAAAGGCATTAGGAGATTCAGCTTTTTAGGAAGTGTCTGGAAAAACAGTTTTCTATTTTTATGGTACTTATACACCTATTCTCTCCTGAATTATACTACTTTTCTCATTACCAGAGGTGGCCTGGTCTTATTAGCATGACATTTAATAATGCTTCGTGTTTCAGGACAATAAACCCAGATACAAAAGGGGATATGTGATATAGCTAGACCAGTGATTGACTCTAAGAAGATATTGCATATATTTTAGATATTTCCCACCCTTTCTACCACTTTGTCCCTTTGACTCTGAAGTTCCTGATCAGAAAATCTTCTCCCTAGATGGGTATGCAGAGAAATACTATAAAGCAGTCTACCTCCTGTTACAGTTAAACTAAACTGTAAGCTGTATGTCTGTATACTTCAAACAGGAAATCCTTTCTGCCTTGACAAGAGTCAAAGAATCACATATCCAAAAAGGATCCTCTGCTTTCTTGCTCCCAGTCTTAGCACAGAAAAGTTATATCTACAAGAGTGGAGAACAGTCCAGAAAAATCCATAACCAAGTAATATAAAACAATTTACAGGACTTTAACAGAATATTTATGTGAATCATCATCACTGATACAGGAGAGCCATATTTTATTTCTGAGATATATCATGAGTTTGATTTTAATCAGCTCCATAAATTCTAAAATGTGGTCCCTACTCCTAATTAGCTAGAACATACAACCCTGAGGAAGATGAAAAAGTTGAGCAGAAAAGCCAGAATGTTCTTTCTCAACAATAATTTAAGCTAATTTTGGCTAGTCTACAAAAGACAAATACAGGTTTAAAACTAAACAAAAAATATCACTTTAAAATTAGCATTTTATTCTTTAGTTTTCTCCTATGCGTTTGACCTTGTCTGTAAGTGTTATATGTTCAAACAAAAACAGTACCATTGAATCAGAAGCCAGAGTTCCCATCAAGATGGAGGCATAGGTAGAAACCTTTCACTTCCTCGTACAACCAAAAGGAGGATAACAACCAATCTAAATCAATAAACAGCCTAAAGTGCCAGAAAATCAAACTGCATGGAACTCTGACAACCAAGGAATTAAAGAAAAAATCAAACAGAAAAACCAGACTGGTAAGGCAGACAGCTCAGGCTCAGAAAAATTGCAGCAAGGCAGCTGAGGGGAGGGACTGACTTAAGGGGAAAACAGACTCAGAGCTGACTGTGGGCTAAGGCTGGGGCTGCCGAGGTGAGAGATACTTCCAGTCTGACACGACAGTCTGTCAGAAAGTGTGCTAGAAGAGAGCAGTCAAGCTGCATTGCTCCCACTCTGGCCCCTCCCACACAGGCAGAGAGCAAAGAGGGTTGCCCTGCCGGGGTGAATACCTAAGGCCCCACCCCCCACCCCCTTACAACCTATCATCACCTGCACCAAGACAAAGAAATATGGCCCAAATGAAAGAACACAGAAAAACCTCGGAACTAAGTGATGAGATTACCAACCTATCTGATGGAGAATTTAATGCCCTGGTCATCAAAATGCTCACAGAACTGACAGAGCTTGGTCAAAAAAATGAAAGAACAAATTAGATACCCAAAAAGAAATAAAGCAAAATATTCAGGGAACCAACAGTGACAAGAAGGAAACCAGGATTCAAAGCAATGATTTGGAACAAAAGGAAGAAATAAACATCCAACCAGATCAGAACGAAGAAACAAGAATCCAAATAAATAAAGAGAAGCTGAGGATTCTCTGGGACAACCTGAAACATTCCAATATCTGAATTATAGGGGTGCCAGAAGAAGAACAACAGCAAGAAACTGAAAACTTATTTGAACAAATAATGAAGGGAAACTTCCCCAATCTGGCAAAGGAATAGGCTTCCAGGGAGTCCAGGAAGCTCAGAGTCCCAAAGAAATTGGACCCAGAGACAAACACAATAAGGCACATCATCATTAAGTTACCCAAGATCAAAGACAAAGAAAATCCTAAAAGCATCAAGAGAAAAGGAGACAGTTACCTACAAAGGAGTTCCCTTAAGGCTATCAGCTGATTTCTCAAAAGAAACCTTACAGGCAAGAAGGGGCTGGAAAGTCATAAAAGACAAGAAGATTGCTCTACCCAGCAAAGCTATCATTTTGAATGGAAGGGCAGATAAAGTGCTTCCCAGATAAGGTCAAGTTAAAGGAGTTCATCATCACCAAGCCCTTATTGTATGAAACATTAAAGGGACTTATCTAAGAAAAAGAAGATAAAAAATATGAACAATAAAAGGACAACAAAAGTCACAACTATTAACAAATGAACCTAAAAGAAAAGAAAAACAATGAAAACAAAAACTAAGCAAACAACCAGAACAGGAACAGAGCCAGAGAAATGGACATCACACAGAGGGAGTTCAGTGGGGAGAGGGAAGGGAGGAATGAGGGGAAAAGGTACAAGGAAGAAGAAGCATAATTAGTAGGCATAAAATAGTTGGGGACAGATAAAGATGGTATAGGAAACAGAGAACTCAAAGAACTTATATGTACAACTGTGGAATGAACTAAGTGGGGGGGAGGGAATGCTGGAGGGTTAACGGGGCAGGGTGGAAGTGGGATAAAGGAGGAAAAATGGGGAAAACTGTAATAGCATAATCAATAAAAATACTTAAAAATAAATCTCTTTTATAAGTTAAAAAAAAATAAGAATCAGAAGCCAGATTCAACCATCAGTGCACCCTGTGTCTTTTAACAAGTGACATCACTGCCATGAGTCTAAATTTTATCAAATAAAAAAATTAAGACTGGGAAAGATTAAACTTGAAGGTTTCAAAGAAAAGTGCAATTACATGGTTATGTAAGTGAAAACTGCTGTTTCTTATTTTCCACTTAGCTGAACTTACAATAGCAATCACTGATAACTGAATGCCTACTATGTTTCAGGTATTCAATCGTCTCAATTTACAACTACAATAAACTTAAAATGTAGGTACTATAAAAGCAAGGAAACATAGCAGAGAGACTGGCTTACCCAATTATTACACAGCTCATAAATGTTGGGGACTATACTGAGACCATGAATCAAAATCCCATGTTTTTTTCCTCCCATAAAAATTTCTATCATGTATCATTTACAAGCATTATTTTTACAGAAATCAAAATAGACATTAAAACCCAACTAATTTTTTTAAAGTAATGTCAATCCATCTTGAAACTCAAAATATCATAGCTGAAAATGTTCTTTATGTACTCACCTGGTGCAGGAGACGTTTCAGTTTGAGCAACTGAGTTTTTACAGCAGTACAATCCTGGACCATGTGCCGGAGGGTCATCTCATCCAGTATCACTGTGTTTTCAGGTACATCTACAAACATCTTCTGAGTCTGGAAAAAGGGGGTCCCTCCATAGCTTTCAAAATGACCCAAAGGAGATTCTCTGTAGGGAGAGCCTCTGGAAGAGCAGGAGAAGAATTTGGAAGTAAAAGATATACAACACAGTTTCAGAAAGAAATAAAGGTAATGAAATTATTGCAATGATTGCTACAATTCATTTATCATTATCACAAAGACTGACTTTTACTCACCTCGGACACCTAATTTGTTTCCAACTAGACAATCAGTACAATCAGTTCTAGTTGTCACTAGAATTATCTTCTGTACTCCCTTTTGTGTTTTTTTATACATAAACCTTAATCCTTAGGAACTTGAATAGAAAGAAAAAACTGGGGAAAGGCCTTGTCTGGAAAAAATTACTTATTTTTCTCTTTTCCTGCACTGTTTGTCTGCTTTTCATCTTTTGACTTAATTGGCCTCTTAAACATCACATTGTTTTTAAGCCCCTAAAACATGCTACCTATGTTAATACTCAGCTTTGACATACTGCCAGATTCCTATTCCTTGAAAGTTCCAGCAGATGAGACTGATGAATGCTTATTTCTTCATTTTTACATTGTTGATAAATCATCTTTTCCAACAAAGATTAAACAAGGTTTTATAAATTTTGTTTCCTAATCTTAAACTAAATTTTTAAAAAATCGACTCTAAAAACTTGTAAGGCTCCCTTAGTTTCATACAACATAAATTCTGAATAATTTAGAACTTTTTTGTTTGAACATTCAACACTAGGGATAATGTGGTTCACAGACATGGAAAACAATGTTTTAACCAGAAGTTATAACTACAGCAATTTAAAAGTACCGCATTCACATTACACATAATTTCACATGGTTCTTAAGACAAGAACATGCTGAAAAAATACTCTCTCCAATATCATGGCTACATTTTTTCACTATTAAAGTTAAATCCATGATTCATTAACTCTGCAAAAGTCATAATGCATTAAATTTCAACATATTGAAAAATCAGCCATATTGGATTTCTACTAAATTTTGTAGATTTAAACAAATATTCCCAAATCTCTAAATTTCAAATATTCAATATAAGATTTATTTTCACAGTGTTATTTTTGTCTGAAACTAATTCTCTGAAAGTACTTCAGGCCTGATTTTTCTTTTAATCCCCACAAAAGGTTTTTAAGATCTTTTAAATTGTTGATCCAAAGGTAAGATCTTAATTCATTCACATAATTCTGCTTCATTTTTATTGCTTCTAAATATGGTTGCATTATTAAATTTCAAATACTGATCTATGAATTAGTAGGCATTTACCATCCATGACTGACAATCTATACAGAGTGATGAAAAATATATGGAATAAAAAGTTAACAAAATAGTAAGACAAAAATATAGAGTCACCTAGCAAATAAATAGCAGAGATAATGAGTCGTGTTTTCAGAGAAAAAAGCTGACATATTTTCTTGGGTAGGAAAGAACTTTGGGATGAACTATAAAGTATGAGGTTTGAGTGACAAATGAAATGCAAAGGCTTTCTAGAAAAAGAAAAGTAATGACAAAGTGTAAGCATGATTTTTCAGGGACAAGGAGACTCTTAAATATAGCTTATGAGGCCAGAGAGATCTTGAATCCAATTTATTCTTCAACTTTATCCCTTAAAACATCTGCCTTTCTTAGATTGACATCTTAATCCACAGCAAATTACCTGAGATTGCCAAAGCATGGTATAATCTCCCTCATCTCCAAAACCATATCCTCAACCCCTCTGGACTTTTGGCCAGTCCACTCATCCTGTCCTTCACTGCACATGATCTGGAGAATGATTAACTTCTCTTCATCTTAAATTAGTTGGCATTTCCTCCAGGAAAGCTTCCTTAATCCCTTAAAACAGGGCCTGGTACTTCCATAAATGTCCTTATACAGCCCTCTACTGTATATTGTCAGAGTGTATTGTGTTCATTTGTCACCATGCCAAATTAGAAACTCCATGAAGACAAACTGTGTATTTTTCTCTCGATCAGAGACAGTTGGGTTTTTTGTTTGTTTTTGTTGCTGTTGTTTTCACTGAATGAGTAAGGAGCATTGATTTTAACCAGGGTGTTTTTTTTTAAGTTTCCTCTTAAAATTCTAAAATTCTTTAGTTATGACATTAAAAAGCAATACTTTATAATCTGGAAACAGTCACACTAAAAATTCCCAGACAATTGAGTTAAAGTTTAATTTTTAGTTTCCCAAGTAAGTCAAAGAAAAATGAGAGAGGGAAGAGACTGAAGGAAACTAGTCTACTGTCTACAGCATTAGAATCTGGTATGGACTAAGGGCTTATATCAGGTTGACATAAACATGAACTACATTCAAGGAACTAATGAATTAAAAACAGTTCAAAGGAAGTCAACAAGTCTTGATCATTAACTAAATACATGGATAAAAAATGGCATCTAGAAAAACCACAGCAATGTTAAAGAAACAGCTCTAGTTTAGGATTTAGGTTTAATTCCTGGCTGGCAGTAACTAGCTATTGAAAACACTATTTGGGGGCCACAGTTTCTTTAACTCTCAGTGTTCTCTACTACCTACCAAATAAGGTTCATATGCCTTAGGCTGCATTTTAAATACTTCCATCACAAGATGCAAACTAAACTTGTATCTTCTCCTAGTACTGAAATGCCCTTCCTCCAAAAGTTCTTCTTGATAAATGTGTATACATTACCACCTCTAATTAGACTGTAAGCCCTTTAAAAACAGGGCTATATTATCTTACTCATTTTTATATTGCCTACACAGATTATCTGAGTTCAAATACTAGCTCTGTCATTTACTAAATATATAACACAAAGGACAAGTTATTTTATCTGTGCTTCATTTTCCTGATCTATAAAATGAGGATAATAAGAGTACTCACTTCATTAGGTAGCTTTATGGATTAAATGGGGTAATATATGTTAAAGCTCAGAACAATGGCTGACATATAGTAAATGTTAAATAAAAACCAATTTCTATTGTATAACTATTATCAATAATTTCCAACTTCTTTATGTTGAATATTTTTTCTAACATAAATGTCAAAAGAATAATATACTGACATACACCCTTAAGCTACATTTCCCAATTGGTAAACACTGACACAATATGCTTCATACATGTATACCTAAATCATTACTAAATCTGACAGTAAGTTGGTTGTAACATAACACCTCACTAGAGGACCATTTGAAGTCTGCTGAAAAAAAAAATGGGTATAATTGAGAATGCCAAGAGTCAGAAGATGACAAAAATGGAACAGAAAGCAAATATATAATAAAAGTTATTTTCATAAAATAAAATAGCACTATTACAACAGGAGGGGAGAAAATAGGACAGAGAGAATTTGAAATTTCACACTGTGAGAAGATAATAAAGTTCTCATGAGAGAACCTGAACCTTTGATTTGAAATAGCAGATGAAACCACTTTCTAAGAGTGCAAGCAAAAATACAAATCCAGAGATGAAGACAAAGAAAGGTGAAAAAAATAAACATAAGACAAAAGAGGAATTACTAGATACCTCATATTAAGGTGACATGCACAAATTTGTATTTTATACAAATTTTAACAATCATGGGTTTCTAGTAGAGAAATTATATGGTGAAAGCAACAGAACACCGCATGCTGCTTTGCAGAATACACTCAAAGTCAGCAGTGTGTTAGCAAAGGCCACAAATGTGCCTTTGAGGTCTATATGGACAATTATTGGCCAGGTGGGATAGTAGATATGAGGAACTTAACCAATGTATGTATAAGTGAAAGCAAACATGAGTGCAGTGGTTATAGAAGCATGAGAAAGAAATGCCCACAATCACCAATATTATTTAACACTGTTCTATGAGTACAGCCAATAAAACCAACAAGAAAAAAAATCAGAATAACCACAGAAAGAAATCTCTAAGATATCAGCCTTTTTTAACCCATTAAAATATAATCCATATACAGCATCAGCACCTGATACTCAACACAAACATCTAATAACCACATTGCTGCATAATTACTTATAGTTTTAAAGGAATCTCCTAAAATTACATGGCTATAACTACATATTTCTTCTTCACTTCTATTCAAGCTTCTTGATTACCAATATGTGTAACTTTGTGCTTAAGGTTCATGATTCATAGGTTACACTGCCAAGTGGAGATGTGTGTGTGTGTGTGTGTGTGTGTGTGTGTGTGTAAGGGAGAGATTTTTCAAGAGAAAAAGAAAGGTCTTTTTCTTCATTTATTTAGTGAGTCACAATTTAAATTGTGACTTACAGAAGCCCAATTGTGACTAATCAGAACCTTAAAGTTAAATGTGTATATTTTCATGTTCATATTAATATTTCTTAAAGGCTTGATTCAATACAACCTCAATCAAAATCCCAACAAGTTATTTTATGGATATCAACAAAGTGACTTTAAAGTTTATATGAACAGGAAAAAGGCCCATAATAATCAACACAATATTGAAGAATAAAGCCAGAATACTAACTCTATCTGACTTTCAGACTTACTATATAAAGTCACAGTAATCAAAACAGTGTAGTACTGACTAAAGAATAGACAGATTAATAAACTAGAATAGTGTTCAGAAATACACCCACCTACATAGAGCAAACTGATCCTTGACAAAGAGCACAGCCAATTCAAAAGAGAGGACAATCTTTTCTACAAACAGTACTAGAACAACTGGACATTCATATGCAAAAGAAAAAAAAAGACCCTATATACCTTTCACAAACATTAACTAAAGTCAAAGACCTAAATGTAAAATGCAAAACTGTAAGATATCAAAGGAAAAAAACCAGGTGACCATGGGTTTTGCAATAACTTTTTAGATACAACACAAAAAGTACAATCCATGAAAGAAAAAAATGACAAGTTGGATTGCATAAAACTAAAAATGTCTGCTCTGTGAAAAACAACATTAAGCGAATGAAAAGACAAGCCTCAGACTGAGATGAAATATTTGTAAGATATATATCCGATAAAGGACTGGTATCTAAAATTTAAAGGAACTCAGAACTTCTGGTCAACATGGTAGTGCAGGCAGACATGGCTTGCTTTTTAACTCAACCATATCAAAATTACAACTAATATATAGAAAAACGAACATTTGGAACCATCAGAAATCGAGCTGAATAGAAGTCTGACAACTACAGAATTAAAGAAACCACATTCATACAGACTGGTAGGAGGGGTACAGATGTGGAATGGGCTGGTTCCACACCCATGTATGGTAGATAAAAATTCAGGGGGATATCTCGAAAACAAGGATATGTTTTGTTTAGCTCCATAACCAGGCCCCTCAGCCCAGGATTCCAGGGCCAGGAGGAGAAGTCCCCACAACTTCTGTCTGCAAAAACCAGAGTAGACTAAGTCCGTGGAAGAAACTGCTAGAGCCCCAAGCAGTTCCTCTTAAAGAACCTGCCCATGGACTCACCTACTCAGACTCACTCCCTCTGAGGTCTAGCACCGAGGTAGAAGCTTGAAAGGTACCAGTGGCTGAAGCATCTGGCATCAAGGTGAGCAAAAGCCATTGTCCCTTTTCTAAATTCTCCCCACACAGAACCACAGAGCCAGCAAGCTAGTGCGATATGTGCGACTCCACCAACCTGGCTAACACTGTTTGACCCATCCTGGAGATCCCCAGAGACTCTGCCCCATCCAACTTACTGGCCCACCCAAGCTGCTTTTCCATATGAATGAAGAGTCTTGGCTCATGCTTCACAACTTCCTAAATCCTCTGGAACAAGCAACAGCTGACAACAGTAAGTCCCAGGTTTGGCACTAGCAGCAGCCAGCCAAGGATACGTTTTGAGCCAAGCTATATTCACAGCTTGGCTTCACCTGGGAATCTCCTAGCCCAGCACAGGCAGCAGCCATCTCAGATTGCTTTATGGCTCAGTAGGGGTAGCCACAGGCAAAACACAGGTGGAGGCTGACTTTGGCCTGCACCACCCAGGAAACCCCAAGGCCAGCTATGGATTATGTGGGAACATCACCACCCTGCCCCTACATAGCTGATCCTCTATAGAGGCTGGAAATTGGTGGTAAGTGGTCACAGGCAATTCTTGCACCTGATTGGCCTAGGTAAATCCCTCCCATTGATCTGCCAACAGCAACCAAGACTCAACTACAGAGGAGGGTGTACTCAGCCAACACGAGGGAAGCACCTCAACTACCCAGCTTGGGTGATAGGGGAGGCTGTGCCAGCAACTGGACCCTACAGGACACCTACTACATTAGGCCACACTACCAAGACACAAAGTCAAAACAGCTCTACCTAATATATAGAAACAAACACAGGGAGGCTGCCAAAATGAGGAGACAAAGAAGCATGCCCCAAATGAAAGAACAGATCAAAACTCCAGAAAAAGAGCTAAAGAAAATGGAGATAAGCAATCTATCAGATGCAGAGTTCAAAATACTAGTTATAAAGATGCTCAAGGAACTTAGTGAGGCCCACAGCAACATAAAAAAGATGCATTCAGAAACAAAGGATACACTAATTGAAATAAAGAACAATGTACAGGGAAATAATAGTAGAGTTGAGGAAGCTGAGAATCAATGATTTGAAACACAAGGAAGAAAAAAAACAACCAATCAGAACAAGAAAGAAAAGTGAACCCAAATAAACAAGGATAGTGTAGGCAGGCTCTGGGACAACTTCAAAGAGGCCCAACATTCACATTATAGGGTTGCCAGTAAGAGAAGGGGAAGAGCAAGAAACTGTAAATCTATTTGAAAAGATAATGAAAAAAGACTTCCCTAATTTGGTGAAGGAAATAGACATCAAATCCAGGAAGCACAGGGAGTTCCAAACAAGATGGATGCAAAGAGGCCCACTCCAAGACATATCATAAAATGCCAAAGATTAACAATAAAAAGTATCTTAAAAGCAGCAGAGGAAAAGCAGTTAATTTACGTAGGGGAGTTCCCATAAGACCGTCAGCTGATTTCTTAAAAGAAGTTTTCCAGGCTAGAAGGGACTGGCAAGAAGTATTCAAAGTCATGAAAAGCATGGATCTACAACCTAGATTACTCTATCCAGCAAAGCTATCATTTAGAATTGAAGGACAGATAAAGAGCTTCCCAGACAAGAAAAAACTAAAGGCATTCATCATCACCAAACTATTATTATATGAAATTTTAAAGGGATTTATTTAAGAAAAAGAAGATCAAAACTATGAACAATAAAATGGCAATAAATACATATCAACAATTGAATGTAAAAAAACAAACTGAGTAAACAGGAAGAACAGAGACAGAATCATGGATACAGAGAGTGTTTTGATGGCTGCCAGATGGGTTTGGAGGAATGGGTGAAGAGGTGAGGGGATTCAGAAGTATAAATAGGCCCTAGCTGGTGTGGCTCAGTGGATTGAGCACCAGTCTGCAAACCAAAGAGTCACTGGTTTGATTCCCAGTCAGAGCACATGCCTGGGTTGTGGACCAGTTCCGCAGTAGGGGGCATGCAAGAGGAAATCACACATTGATGTTTCTCTCCCTCTTCTTTCTCCCTCCCTTCCCCTCTGTCTGAAAATAAATAAAATCTTTAAAAAAATTTTTTAAAAAGAAGTACAAATAGGTAGTTACAGAATAGCCATGGTAATATAAATACAGTACAGGTATTGGAGTAGCCAAAGAACTTGTATGCATGACCCATGGACATGAACAATGGTGGGGTGGGGTGCCTGAGGGAATGAGGGGTGCTGAATGAAGGGGGGCAAGGGGGAAAATCAGGACAATTGTAATAAATAATTTATAATTAAAAATAAAATATACAAAGAACTCTTAAAATTCAACAAGGAAACAAGTCAATTTAAAAATGAGCAAATATAAACAAACATCTAACTATACAATATGTACAGATAGCAAATAAGCATACAAAAAAATTCAACATTACATATCATTAGGAAAATGCAAATTAAAACAATGAGATATAACTACACGCCTATCAGAATGGTTAAAATGCAAAACACAAAACCAAATTCTGATGAGGATGTGTAGCAATAGCAACTCTCTTCAATGTACAGCCACTTTGCAAGACACTTTGGAATTTTCTTACCAAACTAAAATTTTACTATGTGGTCCAGCAATTGTGCTTCTTGTTTTTACCAAAAGAAGGTGAAAACTTACGCACAAGTGTTTAGCACAGCTTTATTCATAATTGCCAGTTTTTGAAGCAATTAAGATGTTCTTTAGTAGATGAATGGATAAACAAATTGCAGTACATCCATACAATGGACTGTTATATAGATGTAAAAAGAAATAAGCTACCAATTCATGAAAACATAGGGAGTAACCTTAAATGCATATTGCTAAGTGAAAACATCCAACTTCAAAAGGCTACATACTGTCCATTTCCAGCTACATGGCATTCTGGACAATGCAAACCTACAGAGACAATAAAAGGATTAGTGTTTGACAGGAGTATTGCTAAGGGTGGTAAGGCTGGGGAAGGGGAGGGGATGAATAGCTAGAGGACATAGGATTTCAAGGGCAGTGAAATTATTTTGTATGACATAGTAATGGTAGATATATGCCTTTATACATTTGCCAAAGCCTACAGAATATACACACAAAGAATGAATCTCAATGTAAACTATGAATGTTAATAATAATGTATCAATATTGACACATCAGTTGTAACAACTAATGCAAGATGTTAATAATAAGAGAAACTGTATAAAAGAAGGTGAGGGAGTACATGAGAACTCTGTATGCTTAATATTTTTGTAAACCTAGAGCTGCTATAAAAATGAAGCCTATTAATTAAAACAAAGGGAAAAAATGACAATGAAAAGGAAGTACTTCCAGAATGGCAGAATAAATATCTCCAAAAATTCACTCTTCCATTAAAGCACTGAGAACACTGGCAAATTAGTCAAAATCAACTTTTTCAGACTCTATAAATCAGTCTAATCCTTGCAACAATGAAGGAGCACTTATTAAAACAAACAAACAAACAAACAAACAGCTGAATCTTGGTGAGGCCAACAAACTGAGGCATTTTAATTTATTCTACTGCCATATCTACCTCACTAGCTCTGTGGTAGCTTGAAAAACAAGTCTTACAAGTGTGGCAGCTATGAAATTCAGCAATCACTAGGGGATGGGCTGGTGGGCTGGGAGGTAAACTGTGTTGGAAACTCAAAAAACACCATTTCTAGACAACTGTTACTATGTGACCTTAACTGGCACCTCCCTAGAAAAGGCCCATTCACAGCATTTGTAGTTGACCTGATTAGGAATTCATTCTGTGGAAACAGCCTTATCTATTGTGTATTTGTTAAAAACATTTTTTAAAAATCAGTGACAATTGTTTAAAATTCCAGTTGCCTGAGACAATGATACCAACTGGGGCAAACAAGATAACCAAAAAACGTCTACTAAGGAAAGCCTGAGGAATGAGATATCTACAGGAGGTTTTGAAATGCTCTAATATATTCTTGGGCATAGAGAAGGACATGCACATATATAGGGATATGTGCACCTTTGGCCATCTTGAGCCTCTGAGCAAGCAGGAAATGAAAGCTAAGGCAAAACTACAAATTGCTTACCAGGTTGTTGAAGGTTTCTCTAAACATACACACATAAAGAGCTCCTTGGCAAAGGCTGGAATACTTATTGGTTCAAGGCATTAGCTCATAATCATTAGCTCAACAAACTCTAAAATATGATAGGCTAAAAGACAGACACATCATAGCTATAAGCTTAAAGCCAAAGAAAAAGTGAGAATGCTGAACACAGAAAAAGTAAACTATTATGTAGAAGACATATTCAATAAAATTAACAGCTGATTTTTCATCAGAAAGCAAAGGAGTTGGAATGTTAAAAAACTATCAACCAAGAATTCAATATGCAGTAAAACTATCCTTCAAAACTAAAAGAAATTAAAACATTCCCTTGCAGACAAAAACTGAGAGTTTGTTCCTATCAGACATTCCTTATAAAATATATCGAAGTTAAAAACTTCAATACCTCCTTCTCATTAATGGACAGAACTAGGAAGAAGGTCAGCAAGGAAACAGAAGACCTGAACAGCAGTACAAACTAACAAAACCTAAAAGACATCTATAGGACATCTGTGGAGATGAAACTACTAATCAAAAAACTTGCCACAAAGAAATGCCCAGGCCCAAACCTCTACACTGGTGAATTCTACAAAACATTCAGTGAAGAATTAACACAAATCTTTTACAAATTCTTCTAAAAACAGAAATTTAAAAAACATTTACCAACTCAATCTATGTGATCATAATACCAAAACCACACAAAAACATCTCAAGAAAACAAAAGATCAATATTTATTATGTCTACATAAAAATTCTCAACAAAATACTAACAAACTGAATCCAGCAACATATAAAAGGATTATATACCATGACTACGTAGGATTTATACGAGAAATGCAAGGTTGCTATCAGTCAATGTCATACAACAAATTAAGAGAATGAAGGAAAAATTATTTTAACAGACACAAATTTCATTTGACAAAATCCAATACCCTTTCATAATAAAAACATTTAACAAATGAATAGAAGGGAACTTCCCCAACCTGATGGAGTATGTATGAAAAACCCACAGCTAACAACATATTTAACAACAAAAGACTGAATGCTGTAATCCTCATGTGAGACATAAGACGCAGATGGCTGCTCTCACCACTCCTATTCAACATGGTACTGGAGGTTCTAGCCATAGTAATTATGCTGGCGAGAAAAAAAGAAAAGTATCCAGATTGGAAAGAAAAAAGTATAACTATTTCTAGTCTCAGATGACATGATCTTGTATATAGAAAAGCCTAAGGAACTAAAGAGCCAGAGGGTTATATGAGCTATGTATATGAACATTAGAAGCCCTTAGGATTGTGGCAAAGCTTACAATAAAGAGGGAAAGTGAGTCAAAGGCCAAGATGTTGTAAGCTACAGTATGGACCAGTAAGGAGGAGCTGATACAGCCAAATACCCTAAGTGTCAAAGGAAAGAGACTGAGTAGTAATTCATTTAGAAGTAGCAATGAGAAGTAAACCCAAGACCCTACTCGAAACTCTAAAGAACTAAAGTAACTAAAAAATAAGAATTCTCCATTTTAAGAATGCTAGTGGGGAATCACTACATTTGGGAAAGAGGTTTCAATTTCAATCAGAAAATGTACAAAAAGAGGTCAATGTGTGAGTTTGTTAAGATCTGAGAGAATTCCATATAGCATAATAGAAAGTATAGGGAAAAAGGGAGGTCGGGAAGAACAGAGGAGCGAAAAATTAGGCCAAGTGAAAAGAGAGCACAGTATTATAATAAAAATACAGGTCCCCAACTTAGGGTGGTTCTAATTACAATTTTTCAAATTGATGATGGGATGAACGTGGTATATGTTCAGTAGAAATCGTACTGAGAATTTTGAATTTTGATCTTTTCCTGGACTAGAAATACATGGTACAATACTCTCTCATGATGCTGGGCAGCAGCAGTAAGCCACAATTCCAGTCAGCCACATGATCACAAGGGTAAACCACCAATACTCTGTAGTGTATTCATTGTGTTAGGTGATTTTGTCCAACTGAAGGCTAATGTAAGTGTTCTAAGCACCCTTCAGGTAGGCTAAACTAAGCTATGATGTTAGGTAGGTTAGGTGTATTAAATACATTTTTGACTTATGACATTTTCAACTGACAAAGAGTTTAACAGAACTTAACTCCATCATAAATTGAAAATTTTGTATATGGAAGTAGATCAGTGTTTCTGAACCACCAGTCCCCTGAGTTATGGATAAGACATAATCCTATAATTATGACAATGTCAGAAACTGAAGGACAGACAGGACAGGGAACCAACACCCAAGAAGTCATAGAATGGAAAGAGAAACTTTTATACATGCAATATTAAAAACGATCTGGGATTAGTACACCAAACCTTTTTATATCAAGGCACAGAGAGAAAATGATAGTTTTTTTTTTTAAAGATTTTATTTATTTATTTTTAGAGAGGGAAGGGAGGGAGATAGAGAGAGAGAGAGAAACATCAATGTGTGGTTGTGCTGGGGGTTATGGCCTGCAACCCAGGTATGTGCCCTGGCAGGGAATCGAACCTGCGACACTTTGGTTCACAGCCCACGCTCAATCCACTGAGCTACGCCAGCCAGGGCAGAAAATGATAGTTTTAAGGTATGCTGGAGTCAGGGTTGTATTGCACAAGGAATCTCTCTCTACCACCCATCCCCATAACTAGCTCTAGGGGTCTAGATGTAGCAAACTCCAAATGAAATGATTAACTTAACTCTTCATGACAAAATGGTATGCCATAGCATATGTGTTGGAAAATTCTGCGCTACATGAGTCATATTAGAAACCCCCAAGAATGCTCTGCATTTCTCTCTCTTCATTAAGAATTACCAATGTGGATGATCCACAAATCACTAGTCCTTCAAAATACATTGTATAGAAGAGATTTGCAGTCATACGTTTTGGGAAATGGCTACATATTCTATCTTTTCCCACCTTGTGCAAAATCACAATACTATATACATTAAAGGCACTGTGGAGTCTATTGAAAACCTCATTTAACTTTGCTTAATTTGTTCATTCCCCCACTCATCTGATTAGCGATATCTACACCTACTGACATCCAGGAAAATTATTTTTGGAAAAGGTGGCTTAACTTTTCTGACAGATAAACTAATCAGCCTCAGCTTGATCATTCCCAAGGACAGAGATTACCGCCACCAGGTAATCTGTTCCATTTGTATAGTCTGATTAATAGCCTCTTACTTTAAGCTGAAATTTGCTACCCTTTATCTTAAATTGCACAGTTTTGCTATCTACAGTTAGAAATCACACCTATTCATTCCTCCAAATGACCTAGCAATCCAGTTCTAAATGTAGAGTAGTTCTCTGAAAATGCCACACTATTTCATAAGTGGTTTTGCACGTTACTTTTTTCATCTGAATATTCATCCTTCTCCTACAGAAACCACTCCTCTGCAATCTCTACAGTCATACTTATCAGTTCAACAGTAACTTCCTTTATATACCACTATCCCAGACAACAACCAGTTGCTGCTTGCTTCTACAGTCCTGTAGATACCACTCTATTGAAGCACATGTCATCACTACCCTACACTAATACTGCATTATAACTATCAACAATCTGTCACTCCCACAGACTCAACACCCTGTCAGCAGGAAGTATCTACTACTCATCTTTTTATGGAATGGAAGAGGCACATGAATCTTCTACCTAACCAATAATTGCAATGATTCCAACTGAGCCCACACACTGCATAATTCATTTTATCATCTTCAAAACAATGCTTCAAGAAGCTATTACCATTCCACAGCTCTCACGCAATATACAAATTTATCCCAGCTTGAGAATTGAGCGGAGTTCAACATATAAGTTCTCAATGAATATTTGTGAAATGGTTGAAGAAATCTTATCTGAAGTATAAGCAATGGTTCACATTTTAGTTAGACTTCTAAATTTTCATAATCAAGCCTTAAATTTACCTTTTTATATACCAACCATCAAAGATGAGGGAAGTAAAATCTTCAAATGAAGACTATCTTTACATCAGATTTGTGTGTGATAATACCAACTCTCTGACGTCCACTCCTCATCAAAAGCCCAGATGTGAGAAACAGAACAGCCAAAATAATGACTGAGAGGATATGTACTACATGCATTCTTTCAAATCTGCTAAATTTTATCCTTACATCAAATTATACCTACAGAAAGATCTTTAGTTGGACATCATTTCATGACACACTGTAGAACCACCTTTTCTCACTTGGACTAAAGTTCTCTGCAGCTTACTGAAGAACATAAGTAAGAAATGAACTTAAGGAATTTATCATTATTTCTACTTTGGGAAGCTCTCTGAGACCTGCCCACTATATCACAAGGCATTTTCCTTACAAGAATGCATACAAAGCAATCTTTTTTAGGTTTCTGTCTCATAAAAGCCAATCTTTTCAGGAGAAATGTGACCTTTATTTTATGTATTCTGTAACTCTCATAATAGATCAAGTTTTGTTCTTTGCTTTTGCTGCAAGGAATGTTACAGCCAAAATTTTTTTCTTACTTCAAGAATTAAATGAGGCCATATGTTTCCCTTCCACTACTTCTTTTCCCAATTGTATTACTTGTATTGTAAATTAGCTCCAAAATAACCTCAACTCCCCAGTGGAACACAAGGAGAGTGAAAAGGAAAAAGAAATTAACAGCTACCACTGGGTGCCTACTGTAAGCCAGGCAGGCACCCGATCCTTAAACAGTGAGGAAAAGTTATTATAAGCTATACTCTACAAATGATAAACTGAAGTACAGAGGGTTTAAATAAACCACTTAAACTTATAAAGCTAATATGTGCCAGGCCAGGGTTTGATCCCAGAGCTGAATGACTACAGAGCCATATTGTACATAAGGTCTAAACAAATCAAAGATTACTATGCTATGCTTTGAAAGGAACAGAATTCTAGCACTGCACAGTACTTTCTTTTGTTTTCTATAGTACTTGAGAAATTTTAAAACTTCAACTTCTATATGCCAAAGATTTGGCACTAATTCTACATTATTCAAAAAACAACAAATTTCAACAAAGTCAACATTTAATCATTTGCGAATGAGAACTAGAAAATCACACCAAAACTTAAAGTCCAAATAGCAGACATAAATAAAATATTTATACTTATGATAAAGTTAACAAAAAAAGATTCGAGCCAAAAGAAAAAATTAGACATGCTATTCTAAATAGTACCACATTTAGTACCACAAATAGTACTACAAATCCTGCATGTTCATGTTTAACTTGCAATGTTTATTGATGTCCACTAAAAACCAGGCCCCACCCAAAAATAAGATTTTCAGGGGAGAGGTAAAGGGGAAATTATGACTCAAAATTAATCAGAAGATAGAAAATTAGACTCACCTGCTCAAGTCACTTTTTCCATGGTGATGATAGCGGTCAGGATGGCTGAGGTGGTAATGTTCCTGTCCACTCCATCTCTGGGGTGGCCTTTTCCAAAATCCTTCCTGAGACTGCCGGACACTTCTGTCTGATCGATCAAAGCGATTCATATTGTCACGCTCCACTAGGCAGATTCAAAAGTAAAACAGTATAAATGCGTACATACTCTATAAAAACTAATTACTTATAGTTTGGCCATTATGCTGCTGAAATTATAAAACATTCTAAAAAATATCAATCATTTGTTAGCTAATCACAAAATCAAGATTTCCAGAAGAAAAATAACCAGTTCTTTGGTAAAAACTGGAGTTTATATCATTTGAACTGAAGAAAATTATTAAACCTTCATATCACAGTCACTTAATAATTAATGGTCCCAGTTTTAAAACAAGCAAATTATACTTGAAGTCAACATTATACATTTTAAATACCAATAATCAGTTTTAAGTGGTTTCATCATTACCACTAGTTGGTTCTGACTTCATAATGAAAATAAGATTTTAAGTCTAGTAGAGAATTCATTTCTAAAAATGAATGTCACAATTTATTTTCCCTGATTTCAAGAAGCACAAATTAGCTTTTCATCACAAACAAATCATATTTTTTAATTAAGCTCACAGTTTTACAAAGACGCTTCGATCTGCCTGCAGTAAAGCTTGTTCAATAAGTTTAAAATGCCACGGAAAACAAAGCCAGTACTTTGCAGCAACAAATAGTACACTCCCTGAAATCCAAATGCCACAAAAACACGAGAAGAATCTCTCTGAAATACCCCAAGCTTCTCCTTCACTTACCCAAACACTTTTTCCTCACATATCTGAGCACTCACTAAGAGAGTTACTTTGTACAAGGGAGACATTGTGTTGCCTGCTGCCTACTCCGACATAGTTGCACACAAGGCACTGACAAACAGGCCTTCCTTCCTGCTTGATTCCCAGCCCTCCCTGTGGGAAGCCAGCCCAGTTTACCCTGTGATTCCATCTTCGCCCAATGCTTACATAGCTACTGAGTTAGGACTGTTACTAAAAATATAACTCAACACTAATCCAAGCTAGGAACAGGAAAGGATTCTGTAGTTTGAGAATTATTACACAAGAAAGTTCTTATCCTGCATGTTCAGAATTCCTTGTGATAAAAAAGCTTTAAACATCAGTGTAATCCCTTATTTAAAAAGAAAACCTCATTATTTAAGTGACTGTTTTCACTTAATTTAAAACTTGAATTTGAAATGCAGAGTTTCATTACGGTATACCAGATGGAAAACAAACTTTCACACTCCAAAGAAAAAAGGATGCACTTAAAGTATAGATGTTCATTCTCATGTACACTGAACTCACTGTAACATATTTCTTCTAAATGCATAATTCAAATAACATTTTAAAAGACACTGAAATTTTGTTTGAATTCATTAGACGAATCAATTTTGGGAAAACAACTGTATGTTTTATAGTTTTTAAAAAGACTTTTTTAAGAAAAAAATTTAAAAGAAGCCTTACATTGGAAATTATTTCAAACAGTTTCTTATAAATTAAAATCTATTTTTTAAAATTCAATTATAGAAAACCAGCCTGATAGGTAAATAAAAGCATGGTGACCATGATGCCCCCCCCCCCCAAAAAAAATCATTAGTAGAAAATGAAATTACAAAAAAAAAATCTAAAAATAACCCTACAAAGGCATAAAACTGTGTTTAATTTATATCTGTATCATACTCATAGACTTGGTTAAGTTCCTTAAGTATTTCTACATGGCATTAAAATGTTAACGTTAGTTTAAGCAATTCTATACCGCTAAGGGATAATCTATACCTACTTTTAAATGTTCTGAGTTCATATTTTTTTCAAGTCAGGCAAATAAAATTCAACTCACTCCCCACACAAGAAATTCTATAATAACATCTGATATGTAATTAGCACATCATCAACACAGTGCACAGAGTAACAAGAAGCAAACAAACCAGGCGAACAGGTCAGAAGATAAGATTAAATACTGTGGGAAATTATAATGCAAAAATGGATGTGAGGGCTTTTCTGTTTACTAAAGGTTGTTGGTACTATACACAGCCTTTAAATTAAAGTACCTTTATTGAAATATGAATTCAAACTTGGGCATAATGAAAAATGAGTACTAGAAACAAACATTTGTCATGACCAAAAAAGATGACTGGTAGAAATTGAGAAAGAGAGGCTTACTTCTCAGAGATAAGACTGTTCCAAGATTTTGTAGGACAGGTCCTGCTATACTTCTACTTGAGGCTCCCATCAGTTGCATCTTAATATACTTTAAAATGTTACTAAGAAGATAATGTGAAGTAACATCAGTGGTAGTTTCTGAAAAAAGGTTGAGTTCTCCAAAAGAGTTAAAGAAATAATATAGAAAGAAAATGAAAGCAAATAAAATTACAAAATGGAGATAAATCGAAACTAGTTTTCACAGCCAATAAAGAAACGAGACAAAGAAGACTATGAAAGGAAATAAATCCTGAATGTGTGATATCATAGGAAATGATGGGGCAAACCTACAAGCATCCTGGTTTGGAAAAGTTTTAATCTAATATGCTGATCAAAACTATCTATACATAGTGGATTCAGCCCTAGCTGTGAGTTTATGACTAATGAATAAAGGTCTTTTGAAGGAGGTTCCCAGCTCCCAATGTAAAAGGCAACACATTTTAGTACATAGGCTTTTTTTACTCTAAGTAGGAGACAGATAATACCAGGATTTCTACGCTCTGAGGAGGCAAAGAAAATCTAACACAGCTAACTGACAGGTATGGCAATATGGAGATGCCTATGTCTAACACTCATCATACTCGTTTCTTCTAATTTGATAAAGGAACAAAACATGAGAGCAAAAGTTTTCTAGCTTATTTTTCTGGTAGCTTGTCCTAAGAAGGTAATGGAAGACACAGATAGTAATATTTCCAATATGTTGACTAACAATTGGCTATGAAGATAGTGGGAAGAAATTATACATCACAAAGCCTAAAAAAAATGTGTTTTGCAGGATGTTTTAAAATTTGATCAGGAAAAGTTTTAACTGAAATTTGGCTTGAAAGAGGAAAAGCCTGTGTAAAAAGGAAAAAAAAAATAAAACCATGAACCTTGCTATTACTAAATACAATCAGTACTCAAAAATATAAATTTCTAAAAGAAAGTACAGTAATTGGAAAGTGGGCAAGAACAATACTACTAACCTCATAGGGGGCTATACTTCAATAATAAGTTTAGCAAAAATGTGGCCTTAGGAAAAGTAACATAAGTGTGATTTAATAGGCGCCATAACTTGGTGGGGTGGAATTCATGAGGTAGACATCTTTTCAACTCAGAAAAGTTTAAAACCAGAGTGAGTAGAAGAAACAGCACATATAAGAATGGATACATAATAGAAATGTCATAAATCTGAATATTATACTGTGAATGTGCCAAACGCTAGGCTTTAATCCATAGGCAAAGAATGACTATCAGAAGTTCCTGGGCAAGAGAGTAATACAACATAACTATGTTTTGATATAACTGTGAAGCCTGAAAAAATAAATAAGACAGCTACTAAGAAGTGTTCCTTGTGCCTAACTGGGCTCAAATTTTAAAAAACAGAGCCTAGCAACCATTTGTACACAGGGGTCTCTCACACAAATTATAATTCACAAAGAAGCCTGGGCTGAACTGCCTGCCTCTGTGCTGAACTGACTGGCTCTGCTTTAAACTGCCTACCTGCACTGGGTTTCCACCGTCTGAGACTGCCCATATAAAGAAGTTCCTAGAATCATATTTCAACCAATAGGACCGAGGCTTTCTCCATCCAATCAGAGCTATAAAGCTCTGGGCAATCAGAGCAGCTCTAATCTGACCAATCAGGACAGTGCATTTGGGACCAATCAAACTGAAGATTTAGTACTAATTTGCATGAGGATGGACCAATCAAGAACCGAGGGTGGGGACTCTGTCCACAAAAGCCAGCTTCCTCTGGCTTCGAGAGCATACTTTCCCTTTCCACTGAAGACGGAAGACTGTGCCTCCCTGGCTGAGTTAATAACTGAAGATGTCTCATCAGGGCAAGGCAAAACAGCTCATCAAGGAGCAGAGCAAAGTTGTGTAGCTAGAGAGGGGCCTGGCCCCAGGGCTGCCTGGCCCCAGAACTGTTCTATTAGACAATTCTATCGCAATTGAGTTGTTCCACAGCCATGCTGTTTTTACAGCCATGCTGCATCACAGTTGAGCTGTCTGCATTGAATCAAGTTTGCTTCTTCATCACATCACAAATTGGGCATTCCCATTGGCATTGAATTGACACCAACTATCACCAGTTGACACACAAAACTGTTCAGTTAAGGAGACATTTTAGAACAAATCTCAAATACCTAATGGTCTGCCAAAATACATTCAGATTCCAAAATTGTTTCCTTAAGAGATTCCTTGATCATGGTAAAAGAAAAGTATAAAAGAATTAAAACAATTTATCTTTTACATCCTCCTGAATTGTAACTCAACCCAAAAGTCCTTTCTCCTATTATTCCTCTTCCCTCATTCTATGCTCCTTGATTTCTCTCTGCACAATCTCTCCCTCTGACTTGTTAATTTTCCCCCAAAGCTGGCCAGAAACCTAAAAACCTATTAAAGTTAAACCTCCTTCAGGAAAGGGGTTAAAACCCTTTAAGGTTTTGTTTTTTTAAGACCTGGTGTCTCATTCTGAGCTGAGAGCCATGGCTACATACTTTCAAAGGTCTAAACAAGATTGTTAGAAATTTGCAGAGTAATTTAGAACAGTATTAGGAATTGATAATCCAGACCCCCCCCCTCCCTGACCTACACCATTAAGCTCATACATTAGAGGAAACTCCAGAAGCAAAAAAAAAAAAAACAAAACAGAATGGAAGAGTAGTGTGAAGAACTTGAAGATAACTTAGGAACCCGTGACATTGTATACAGGAGGAAAAAAGGTTTTCTCTATGCTCTTAAAGTCTGAAAATTAAACTGACAATACAGATTAACAGGGGAAAAGCATACAAATATATTTAACATAATACATGACATGGAGCCTTTGTAAGGAAATAAAGATCCAAAGAAACTATTAGATCTGTGTTCTTATGCTATGTTTGATGAATACTAGGCAGTCATGAAAGAGTATGACTGGTTAAGGAGTATTAGGTAATTGTAGAAAACCAGGGGATATTTAGCAAGGCCTATTGTTTAGGATTATCCTTGATGTCCTTTTGTCTTCAAAGAAAAGGATGTATAGGGAGGGCAACTCCTACACGAGGATTTTATAACCAGTTTCAGGAAAGAAGGGCAGAGGGGGAAAAGGTCCGAGTATCTTTTCCCTCCTGCTATCTTCTTAAATTCTTTCAGCTTAAAATATTCAATATGCCAAGGTGCCATATTTTGGGGTAGGGAGTCCTGAACCCAACTGCACAAAAAAAAAAGTTAGAAAAGGCCTTTCAGAGGCTGTCAACAAAATATTTTCTGTGAACACAGACTGGGCTCTGATTCAGCTCTGTAAGTAAAGACAAAACCACTGCAGCCTTCAATGATAGACTAATACCCTTAGATAACATTCAAGAGTAGATTCTGAAAGAGATGTGACCCTATCTTTCTCCTCACTTTTCTGTGAAAAATTTTAAGGCAGAGATACTGTAAATGGCTTCACTCACAAACTTCCAGTTCTTGGAAAGAACCTTAGAAAAAAAAAAGCAGAATGAGACTCAGAATATAGTCCTTCACATATAGCAACTAGATACCTTCACCAGACTCAGTTAAATACTGGAGGGGAGAATCTCTCCTCTTAACACATTTACAGATACTGTAAATAGCAAGGCATTCAAAAAATAAGTATCCTATCCCGGATCGTGCAGCTCAGTGGATTGAGCACCAGCCTGCCAACCAAAGGGTCACTGCTTCAATTCCCAGTCAGGGCACATGCCTATGTTGCAGGCCAGGTCCCCAGTAGGGGGTGTTCAAGAGGCAACCACACATTGATGTTTCCTTCCCTCTTTCTTTCTCCCTCCTATCCCCTCTCTAAAATTAAATAAATAAATAAAACCTTTAAAATATATATTTTTTAAAAAGTGACCTATATTTCATTAAGAAATAAAATAGAAAAAGCAAAGTGGGTGATGAATCAAAGTGTTCTGAGAAAGAAACCATGTACCCAATTTCTGGTTTCACCCTTAAACTCAAAGAGAAATTTCTCTAAATATTTAAGGACAACCTTGAAATGTTTTATTGATACCGATACTACAATATCAACCTACTACTTCTACATAACCTCCCCCTATGTCACCAAACCACTTAGGTGTAAGTCCAATAACTCTCAAACAGTTCTCAAATCCTAGTCCAAGAAACATTTGACCAATATTCATGCCTCCTCTGTGCTACCACATATGCTGGTTTATAGGTAATGATTTACGATATGTATGCAATTGCCAGACAAATATTCTCATGGCTTCTACCTTGAAATCACAGAAAAGTCACCTATTCATAGTGAAGCCATGGCAAACTTTTGTCCAAACTGAAGATCTCAACGAGATACCAGTCTTCTTATTGGCAAATATTCTACCCACATTTGTAGAATTAGTGAGTTGAACCCATCAACGTTCAGAGTGACCCATCCAGAAACTTGACTCAAATTTGCCCAGTAGCCTCAAAAACCAGGTTCTAAAGAGAACTACAAACAATAGTCAAAAGTATGTTACAGGACTCCTTTAACCCTGTTTGGTCCTCTTAACATTCCTATCCTCCCAATCAAAAAACCTCCATGGTTGGGTGTAGTATTATTCAGGATCTCAGAGCTACAAAGACACTAGTCATTCCCTAATTACTGGCAATACCAATCTTAAACACTATTTTATCTTTAGTGCCTCTGAAGGCAACATATTTTAGGTTCATGTCCTGCTTTATTTAGTATCCATTAGCTCAAAATAGTCAATATTTGTTTGTCTTCTAGGAAAATCTATAAAGTATGTGAGATGTACCTAAGGGATTCCCTCAGACTTTTCACAAGTCCTAACCAAAACCTCAAAGAGTTTAAGTTTCCTGTGATTCTACTTTTATGTGGTATGTGGATAACTTTTTGTTGTGTTCTAAAGATGAGACAGCCTCTAAGACCCACTCCATCTCTACTTCCTGTTTTAACTCAGAAAGGGGTAGTTTCCAATGAGAAGTGGTTATAATTCTGGAAAAGTAAAATGCACTATTTAGGATGTGATTTATACCAATTAGATAAATCCCTTGCTCCTCACAACCAGCCCTTAAAACTTCACATTAAATATCCTGAATCATAAAGTCTCATTATTTTCCCCTATAATTTTCAATGCTTTATGTTTCTCCTCTGTGTTCTACAATATTTTTCTACTTGATCTTCCAGGCTACTAACTCATATTTCAGTAGCAGCTATTCTATCATCTTCTGAACCATTCTGTGGGAAAATCTTCTTTTACAGCTCCACAAAATATTGTGTTGCAATTGCCTCTCCCAAGTGCTCTCATTTTCATCTCCTTGAGTCACTCTAATTCTGGGAGTTCTATTGCTTTCCCTGTTCTCCATCTTGGGTGCTAGCTGTGATTTTTCTTTCTCAGTTGACTGGAAGTCAGTTTTGGTAGCTAGAGTATCCCAAGTGACAGCAGAACCACAAGAAGGTACAAGTTCTCTACCCTAGGAGTAGAGTAGATACTGTTATCAGCTTGCCACTCCCTGCTTTAATAGAATTATACATTTAATGTCCTCTGTTGCAGAACTTCTCACTGTGAATAGTGTATACCTCCCAGTACCACTGGCGTAGAGTTAATAGTGTGCTAGTTCCAAGTGAAGACTTTAAGAGATGATATATGTATGTTTCTGCTCACCCTGTTGTCCTTCTGCCATCTGCCATGAGAGAAACCTGCTCCAATTTTTCCTGCTCTCAAAATGAAAAACAAGTAGACCTGAACTCAGTCCCATAGCCTTAGCCATCCCAGCTAATCCACAGATCCACAAATGAGAAAAATAAATGTCTATTTTGAAAGTCACTGAGATTTTGAGATTGATTATGACAGAGCATCCTGGCAGCACACACACACACAAAACATACAAAAATAAGCCTGATCAATGTGAAAAATGTAAGCAGCAACAGGCTCCTAGTACCTCAATAATGCACTAAAACCACACAGCTACCTTCTCTGAAATACCATTGTATTTTTCTAGCATCATGTATAAAAAGAACTTCACCACCCTTTTTAGTTTATCGCTGGTCCCTGGGAGGCCAGAGAGACCAGGCAAATGTTGACTAACAGTGAAGCTATAGATCTCCTGAGCCATCCTCTTGCCAAGAGTGTCCCCATCTCAACTTATGTCCCAGAAGCTTTCCTAGGCTGGTCTCTCATTCTTGACCAGTCCTTAAGATAGAAAATCCTACAAATGCTATGTCAGTAGGGGTACAAGCACCCAGGCCCCGTTTGCATATAGATTATCTAAAGCCCCACTCCAACAGTTACTGGGGTCCACAGAGGAAGACAGACTAGATTTCAGAATAAAAAGGGTAGAATGATTTATTCAGAAGGTCACAATTTTCCCAGATTGATCTTTTAAAAATATTTATTAACAATAATTTTTAACTGATACGTCACAAGTCAAATGAATTTCTTGTTGGAATCAAAATGAGAAAAAGGGAGAAAAATTATGTATGTATATAGGGGAAGATAGGCCAAATCCTATCTGCTAATTTTATGGTATAGGTATATAATATTATTGGGTCATGCAGATAATGTCTAAGACCTACAAAATCAGGTTTTAAACATTTACATAAATTTGCAATGAACCTATTTAATATCACTTAAGCTTGATTCTCAGTCTAAAAAGTCTTCTTCCACTGAAATTAGGAAGTCCATAACAAATATCAAATTGGCTTATAGTCAAGTAGCTCAACTATATGCCTTTAAAGGTTCAATACTGTCCCCACTTACCATTTTCAAGAGGTGCATCCTCAGGCAGATCTACATCCAGCATAAGGTCATCCTCCTCAAGGTCACATGATTCAAGATTATTCAGAATATCCTGTGAACAAAAGCAGTAAAAATGCTATATGACCTAGCTCAAGGATGTGTGTAATCATTAGTTCTAAATAGAAACATGACTATGTGATAATCTGAATTTACTCAATGTCTATTGTTATAAAAACAGATCTTGTTGATAAAATTTCTTAAATAAAAAGGTAGACTCAACTGGTTTACCTGATTAAGCTATTTGTAACATTCTTCTCTAAGGTATTCCTCCCCACCAATACATTTTAATTTTTATTTTGAAAAGCTTACAACCTTTAAGATATTGTTCTAAGTACTTTATAAATATTCATTTATTTTTCCACATAATCCTATGATTTCATGACTAGAACAATTGCCATATTATATATGATGACTTTAATACACAGAGAGTCTAAATAATCTGGCCAAAACAGGATATAAACATAGGATAACATAAATAATCAAAGATAATAAAAGATCTCCTAAAATTTATTCATATTTGGTATAGGAGGTTTTGCTTTATTATCTCTAAGGACTGGATAATTTATATAAAAGTAACAAAATTAATCCTTGAATGATGTGATTATTCCATTCCTTTCTTGTGCCAAACCTACCTACCTAACCTTAGTATGGTACCAAAAGTAACTCTTTGGTTTGCTTTAATTCATTTGGAGTCCTCAAATTTCTATTAGCGGCCCATCCTGTTCTATTTGCAATCTTGCTAGCGATCATCTATCCTTAAAAAGGTGATGTTTCATCCTGGCTGGGTGGCTCCGTTAGTTGGAGTGTTGTCCTGTACACAAAAAGGTTGTGGGTTCAATCTCTGGTCAGGGCACATAGGGGAGGCAAATGATCAATGTTTCTCTCTCACATCGATTTCTTTCTTCACTTCTCTTCCTCACTCCCTCTCTCTCTCTAAATCAATAAACATATCCTGGGATGAGGACAAAAAAATGTTTTGCTTTCAAATACTCTTGTTCTAAAATCTAAATAACTAAATAAAAATAAATTATAGTCCACTAGTGGATCCTTTTAATCCAAGAACTGATTCAATACTGCAAGAATTTTCCTGTGTGTGTGTGTGTGTGTGTACACACACACATTCATATACATGTAAGACGATAAAAAGACCACAAATCCAGAAATTTTTAAATGACTTAGAGATGGCCTTGAAAAATTTATAGAAGAAGCATTATCAACTTTATTACAGATGATATGAATAAATTAGATTGTTCCTTCAGTCAGGTATTCCATCCAAATCTTTTCAATGTTATGTTGCTGGACCTTCCCTCCAGGATCCACTGAGAAATAAAATAACTATAATTGTAAAAAAGCTCTGGATAATTTTTTTTAAAGAGAAAGGTTTCTTTTAAAAAACAAGATTTTATTAATTATTTTTAGACAGAGGAGAAGGGAGGGAGAAAGAGAGGGAGAGAAACATTAGTGTGTGGTTGCCTCTCATGCATCCCTCACTGGGGACTTGGCCCACAACCCAGGCATATGCCCTGACTGGGAATTGAACCAGTGACCCGTTGGTTGGCAGGCCAGTGCTCAATCCACTGAGCCACACCAGACAGGGCTCTGGATAATTATTAATCTCAGCACAAGAAAGAGGTATTTCATAAAACCTCTTTGGAATCATGAAAAATTTGCTGTCCTTAATATAGTCTACCTAAAAATCAAGAAAAAAGATGAACATGAAAAAAACTGACAAAGGCTACGATGGACAGATCACAAAATAAATATAAAACAAATGGCCAATAAATATGATGTAGGAAAGAACGCTAATAATACCAGTTGACTTATCATGGTTGAGAGAAATCTAATACTCATGTAAAATCCAAATAGCGTTAGATTCACATAAACTTTCTTGAGGCCAATGTCTCAAAATTTAGCTAAAATCTTTTTAAAAGAGGTAAATTTTTCCTTCCTAAGAATTCATGCCTAAGAAATAAACAAATGCAGAAAATTATACAAGTAAAAGTATGCAGCTTTGTTCAGATGGCAAAAAAGCAGAAACAACCTAATAGCCCAACAATCGAAAAATATTGAAACAGAAAATGGGATATAATCATACAACAGAATATTATGTTACTTTTAAAAATAATAAATATACTTGTAGACATGAAAAGATGTTAATTGGGGAGAAAACAGACTGAGTTGTTTCTAATCTTTTGCTCTTAAAAACATGTTTCAATAAATCCTTTTAAGTCTAAGAGCACATTTAAATAAATGTATCTAATTGTGTATCAAGTTGATGGCATAACACTCAGAAACTATCTTAAGTAGGGGGAAAATTCCCAAACTCTTTTCCGTAATTATAATATGGATGGCAGTATGGATGTTATTATTCTGAGATTTGTGTACACATGGGTATAAATGAAAATAGCTGTATTGGTGTTTGCTGAAAAATAGATTCTCTTCTTAGGAAAAAGAAAATTGAAATGTAAAAAACAATGAAAATAAATAAAATCTCTATGTTCCTGAATGTAAGTGAGAAGTATCAATATGAACATGAAGTGTTTTTCATCTTAAAAAACAATAAATTTCTTCCACTGAAAAGGCCTAGATGTTAACTGGAAAAAAAAAAAGGTCTTTAATACTACCTGTTACTTATCATAAAATTATCTGTTCTATGAATAAAAACAACATTGTATAATATGCATAGAAAAAAATTTGGAAGGAGGCTTGGCCGGTGTGGCTTAGTTGGTGGAAGCGTCATCCCATAGATTAAAGGGTCGCAGGTTTGATTCCTAGTCAGGGCACATGCCTGAGTTGTGGGTTTGGTCCCCTCTTGGGGCACATGCAGGAGGCTACTGATCGATGTTTCTCTCACATATCAATGTTTCTCTCTCCTGCTCTCTTTCTTGCTCCCTTCCCCTCTCTTAAAAAGAAAGACAGAGCCCTGCTAGTGTGCCTCAGTGGATTGAGCGCCAGCCTGCCAACCAAAGGGTCACTGGTTCAATTCCCAGTCTCGGGTACATGCCTGGGTTGTGGGCCAGGTCCCCATTAGGGAGCATGTGAAAGGCAACCACACATTGATGGTTCTCTCCCTCTTTCCCCCCCTCCCTTCCAGTGTCTAAAAATAAATAAATAAAATCTTTTAAAACTATATTGGAAGGAAGGAAGGAAGGAAGGAAGGAAGGAAGGAAGGAAGGAAGGAAGGAAGGAGGGAGAAAGGAAGGGCAAAAGATAAAAACAGAAATACATTTAAATATCTGGAAGATGATAAACCAGAGAAAGTTTTATAATTTTCCATTATGGGAGATAATATGAGCTTATGCTCTTTATATCCTTTTTGATTTTTCTGTAATATGGACTTAGTGCTTTTATAATAAGAAAACCATGTTAGTAAAAGTCTACCTACCTTTGCATCAACAGGGAAGTTCCAATTACACAAACCTAGCCTACTTGTGGGAAGCTTCAACCCAGCCATTCCCTAACAACAATAAAAAGCAGAGCTACCTGCCCCTCCTGCCTTCACTCAAGCCGGTCTGTACTGATTTGGGTACCTGCCATGGTCTTCCCAGAAAATCCTGTTATCTGACTAATAAATCTTTTTACACCCTGTTAGTACATTTGTGACATTAGACTTGACATCCAAACAAATTTGGGGGGAGGGGAGTTGACCCTGACCCTTCATACGTCAACCGAAGCTACACTTTCAATAACTCAACACAAATAAAAACCAGTCTATGTTAAGGGACAATTCTGGGCACTGGATATAAGCATGTAAAGACAATCCCTACTTTTGTTGAGAGTTTAACTAAACTATTCCATGATACCACTGCCTTGGCATCCATTCTGTATGACCAACCAGCCTAGAGGGGCCTTGAACTCAAACTAGTCCCTCCATGAGCACATGCCCTAGATAACAGCCCTGGAGTCACAGGCAAATGGAAGTTCCTCAGATGCCATCCCCAGTAGCCCATGTAAGCAATAGTCTCTGCACCTCCCAGGGCCTTCCCCTTGGACACCCCTTAGATAAGACTCCTGTGAACTTAACCAAAACCCTGACCTTTTTGGTCTGAACTGACCCACCCAGCCTTATCCCAGTAACCCCAAAACACTTCAGCCAGACCCTAATAAAGGTACATGCCCCCAGGTCCTACCATTCTCTCTGTCTGCACTTGTAGGGGCATTTGAAATACACTGACTACTTTTTCCAGACCTGTCATAAACTTCTCTCTTTCAATTTTCCTTGTAGTCTGTTGTCAAACTGGGATTCACCATACAACATCCCAGAGCTCTACTTAAAAAATATTAATTTAACCAAGTCACCATAAACCTTCAGGGCTATTTGTTTCCCCTCAGACAGTTCCTTTATTGTATGATAATTGCCCAAGTACTGTGACAACACATCAGATGCGGATCTAAGTTTGGCAAGTCTGAGACAAACAAAAGAAAAAGCAAATGTGGCCTCTAGAACATGAAAGAGAGGTCTGCATTAACAGTTTGGTAAGAGCAAGAACACAAAAATCATAACCTATTCTGTGTATTGGCAAAACATTTAAAGGACTTAAGTAAATACTTTAAATGTTGCAGGCCTACAGACAAAATCAAGTATAACATGTAGGGATGTATATAACCATTTAAAGTGTAACCACTCGAAATGTAAAAAAAACATGGTTGGTAGACTGAAAAAACAGGTGGTTAGGCAAATTTGGCTTATAGGATATAATTTGTTGACTTGCTCTATTCAAATAACTGCAATAGCTCATTAACACTTATTATGCATTGAATGTTTATGCCCCACCCCACCCTTGCTGAATTCATATGTTGAAGCCCTAACCCCCAATATGAAGATATCTGCAAATAGGTCCTTTGGTAGACAATTAGGTTTACACAAGGTCATGATAGTAAGGATTCCATGATGGAATTAGTGTTCTTATAAGAAGAGAAAGAGACCAAAGGCACACCCTATGTCTCTCCCCACCACATAAAGATAGTGAGAAAGCAGCTGTCTGCAAGCCAGGAATATGGTCTTCACCAGGAACTAAATCTGCCAACACCTTCACCTGGGACTTCCAGCCTCCAAAACTGTGAGCAATAAATATCTGTTGTTTAACCCACTCATTCTATGGTATTTTGTTATAGGAGCCCAAGCTCCTAAGACAATACTCAAACACAGTATGAAAGGGGAACAGACTAGTATATCTACATCACAAACAACTTACTCAGGGCATATTAAAGAGTATGGGACTTTACTTCAATGACAGGAGTATGAATAAATTGTAAGAACTGACAAACTGAGGTTTGTGGAGAATGGATTTAAGTGGGAAAGAAAAACCAATTTTGTGGCTATTGCAAGAATCATGTGACATTTATGGTGGCCTGATATTAATCAGTGTCAGTGAGAATGAAGAATAAGCAGTGATGAGACATGCTGGGGACCAAGGTTTGTAGCATCAAAGTTAAATGAGAAGTAAAACAAAAAAGGTGTCAGGAATGACTCCCTAATTCCTGGCTTGAGAAACAGATGATTCTTTTCTTCACTGAAATAAAGTATAAAAAAAAAAAGACCAGAGGTAGTAGAAGAATAAACAATTATCATATAATTTTAAAACCTGATAATTTTTACATGACTGTTGCATCTCTAAGAAGACATGTCCAGCAGATAACTGAATATATAGGAGTGTGGAGCTGAGCACAGATTTGAGGTGCTGGAATCTCCACCACCACATGAATGAAAATGGAAGAGATAGTGCAGTGTGAGAAGACTGGATTCTAATGTCTGTCTTAGACAATCTTTACTCTATTCATCTTTATAGGAGGTCTGTGTTTCTCCAATATCAGATTTTGAGAAGTTATATCAGAGATATGAGTAAACCTTTCAGTAACTGTCCAGTCAAAGAGAAAAGGAAAAAAAATAATCTGAAGTACGGTGATTGCTGGGGGAGGGGGATACAAGGGGACTTAATGGTAATGGAAACAAATACAATAAAGATTAAATAAAAAACAATCTGTTATAATTTTTATTCACCAGCCATCTGCACAGGCTACAAATCGCATTATTATAGACAGAAAGGAAGCCATGTTGCATGAAGATTGATTAACATGGAAAACACTTTCTGTTCCATTTATCGTAGCAGGTTCTTTCTATGACTGGAAGCCAGCACTTGTTGGCAGCCCACATCCATATGCACCTCTTTTAACTGGGAGACCATCCAATACAACCATTAGTTGGGAGTATGACAACATAAACCTAAATGTGTATACTCACTAGGTTCCAGAGGCTCCCACAAGCTTCACTGGAATTAAAATTCTGAGCACACATTAGCAGAATTGCCAAAGGACTCCTCTGGCCTCTCCGAATGTTTCTCCATTCAAATAAACTAGGAGATGGTGGGCCACTGCTTTCTTAGAGTTTCTCTTTTACTAAAAACTAGAGACGATCTAAATGTTTTTGACAAATAAATGGCGTAACTATTTGTTTTATATTTTGGTACTAGTTTATGAGTTTGAAAACATATACAAGTTTGTGTAAACACCAATGCAACCAGGACACAAATTTCTTCACCATAAAAAACTCCCTTGAACTACCTAGTTATAATCACACCCTCTACCCACCCATAACCATGCAGACAATATTTTGTTGTCCATCACAGTCTTGTCTTTAAGAATGTCACATAAGTGGAATAATTTTTGAGACTGGCTTCTTTCACTCAGCAGAATGTCTTTAAGGTTCATCTAAATCATTGAATATGTTAATAATTCATTACTTTTTACTTCTGAGTAGTGGTATTCCATTGCATGGATGTACCAGTCCTTTACTTCAATGTCCTTTACTCAATGAAGGGCACTTTGGTTTTTACAGTTTTTACCTACCTAAAATCAAGCTACTATGTGCATTCATGTAGATGTTTTGGTAAGAATTTAAATTTTCATTTCTCTGGGGTAAATACTCAGGAGTGAGACTACTGGGTGATATATTGAGTACATGTTTAATTTTACACAAAACTACTAAACCATGTCCTGAAGTTGCTGTACATTTTGCATTCCAATCATCAATAAGACTGCCCTTTCCAAATGCCCTTCCCCAGCTTCACTGCAGACGTGAAGATAGCAGGCCTTGTTCCCGGTTTGAGACTCGTCTCGGATTGCAAAAAGGGCAGTGGAGACCTTATTCACGAGTTGTGTTTGTCTAATCTAACCTATGTTGGGTTTACCTGAATGACTGGCACAAAGTACTTACTTGTCTGTGTTTGCCTAACCTTGAATTCACACAGGTCAGAAAAGCATTGGGTAATGCTCAAAACATTATAAAGCAAACAAATAATCCACAATCACCCTAGGCCAAAAAGACAATAGCTGAGACATACTGAAAGACTCAAATGTCTAGGGAAAGAATTTCTTTCAAATATTAGTAATTCAAAAGGCCATGTATACTGGAGAATTCAGACAGCTACAAAAAAGCCCAAGGCAGGATGCATTCTGAGTTAAGGGACCTAAGAAGATCCAACTCTGGCTGATTTCTAGGCTCAGAAGGAGAACCTCAACACACAGTCAATGTGCAAAAGAGTTTTCTTTCAATTTTGACTGAGATTTATTTTTTATTTCTTTGTTCTTTCTCTACCTTCCCCCTTCCTTCTTTCTCTCCTTTCATTCTCCCCCACTCCCCTCTCTCTCTTTTTCTGGCTTCTAGCATTCAAGAAAATCTCTGCGCAAAAAACTAAAACACAAGCTAAAGTAATACTGCCTTCATAGACAATACATGATTAAAAAGACTTTACAAAAATAATTTAGAAGAATCACTATAAAGCAAGTAACTGTAGCATATAGCAAGTAACAAAAACCCTAAGGAGAGTTAAGAATATGATTTCCAGTGTTGGCTTATTAAAATATTCAAATTGTCCAGTTTTCAACAAAAACTTATGGGCAAGCAAAAAGAATATCACCCATTCCCAGAAAAAATAATATTCAATATTAACAGAAATGATCCCTGAGGAAGTCCATGCATTAAACTTAATAGACAAAGACTTTAAATGGTCTTAAATATACTCAAAGAGCTCAAGAAAACCAAAAACCACAGGCAAAGGTAGCTAACCAAGTAGAGACTCTCAGTGAAGAGCAGAACACAAAGGAAGAAAAAAGAGAAATTCTGAAGGTGAAATTATAACAACTTAATACTCACTAAAACTTGTGGACACAAATCCAGAATAATTGGAGGAAGGATCTCAAAGAAATATTTACATACTGTTGTTCACTGCAGTATTATTCACAAGTTACAAGGTAGAAACCTAAATAAATGTCCATCAACAGATGAATGAATAAAATATAGTATATATCCATATAATAGCATCTGTCCTCAAAAAAAGACTGTCATAGGCAACAACATAGATGAACCTTGAGGATACTACGCTAAGTGAGACAAGCCAGTCACAAAACGAAAAATAATTACACTTATATGAAGTACCTAGATTAGTCAAACTCATTGCAACAGGGGCTGTGGGAAGCAGGAAAAGGAGTTGGTTCAATGATTATAGTTTTAGTTATGCCAAATAAGAAATTTCTAGAGATATTGAACACAATATGGAAATGATTAATGCCACTATACACTTAAAATGGCTAAGATTATAAATTTCATGTAATTGTTTTTTACCACAATCAAAAAAACTCAGGAAAAAAGAACAATTACCTGACAATTCTTAAGCATTAGGGGACTATATGTTGTAACTTACATTTACTGATACCCACTTGCTTCCAGGTATTGCAGTAAGCATTTCTACTATTTCATTTGGTCCTCATGAATGGAATATACATATGATGGGATGTTATTCAGTTTTAAAAAGAAATAGACTACCAATACAAGCTATAATATGGATAAACCTAAAAAACATTATGAAAAGCAAAAGAGGTCAGACACAAAAGGTCACATATTTGCATGATTCCATTTTTCTAAAAATGCATAAATTCATATAGACAGAAAACAGATTGGTAGTTTCCAAAGGTTGGAGAGGGGTAAAAGGAGAGTGACTACTTAATGCATATGAGATTTACTCTGGGGTGACGAAAATGTTTTAGACTACTGATAGTGGTTGTACAATATTGCAAATGTACTAAAATGCCACTGAAATGTTCACTTTAAAATGGTTACTTTTATGTTATATGAACTTTGCCCCCCCAAAAAGAGCTTTTAAAAAATAAAAATTACTACTCAGATATCTTAGAAAATTACTTGTACATTTAACCTTTGATCTAAAAGCAAAATTCCACACATATATCATCCATATACAAAAAAATCAAGGCTATTAAAGCGTTATTTATAATAGCAAAAACACAATGTATATGTTTAGAAGCTGAGGGAGGTAGATACATACAGTGAGGCAAAAAAGTAGGTTTATAGTTGTGAATACATGAAACACAGAGTTTATTTCTTGTATTGTTATTATTTTCCATGCAACTATAAACCTACTTTTGCCCAATCCTGCATGACTGCTTTTTGAAAAAAAAATGAAAGAAAAAGTAAATTTTAAAAATTTGAACAAAATCTATGTTCATATCCCTTTCCCTACTTATCCTCTACAATATGCTATTCTTATGAAAAATAAATATTATTTGGATGCTTGGGTTGCTTCCAATCTTCTACTATAACAAATAATACTTAAATGAATCCCTAAAAATAAAAATAAAATGATATACACATATCTGACTGTGTATCAAGTTCATGGAATAACCATTCAAAGGGAAATTTTTTCAAGTAGTAAAAAGAAATTTTAAATCCTCAAGTTGTTTTCAGTGATTATATTCCTGGTGGTGAAATTCTGTTACCTTCATAGGACAATAATCCCATCAAACCCTGCATTATTAACAGTAGCCTCCATTAAGACTTCAATTGGTTTTGATTTCACAATACTAGCTATGGCATAGAAGCCTTTTCAATTAAACATTTAGGTTAAGAAGATCAACCAATTCACATAAAGCCTGTTTAAATCTCCAGTTTTCATCTGAACTTAATCCCATCAACTAATGCATTTCTGTATTGTCTCAGTTTAAAAGTAGGACATCAAAAGTTTTGATACCAAAGCACATGGGGTTCCTGGGTCAAGGAGTCCAGAAAACTCTCTTCTATACCCAGTGATCATTTTACTCACTCATATACATAAAGCCTTATGTTCCCAGAGGGGTAAGAGACAAAGGACCCTGGACTTTGTCAATCTTCATCTTGACTAATCTTCTAAACCACTGTCCCAGGTGATTCTAGTTCCCCTTTTTTCCCACTTTCATTTTTCTCTTCAGCTTCTTCAATTCCTCCAAACTGGTGTAAATAGAGTTGTTTAGGGCCCTTTAATGTTGTGGACCCAGAATTGGCTCCCATTAGCACACTCAGTCTTCAATAGTGCTCATTAACACCTTTGCTCCAACCTCATCAATATCCAATATAGTCACCCCATTTCTTAACAAATTATTGATCCCTAATGAGATGACTCCCTTGGCTCTCCCCTTCTATCTTTCCAGTTTTCTTATTAATGGCTCTAGTTTTTATTTTCAGCATCTTTAACACCTATAAAGGAAACTGAGACAGCAAATCTGATGAGGTTTCTTGGATAGTAACCTGGTTTTACAGCAGTATGGTTACATGGGGTGACTATGTAAAAGGCCCCCACTTAACCAGGCCAGTTACAATGACCTTGTCAAGGGACATATTGAGTAGACATTTAAAGCCAGTTCAGCATGGCTCGCTATAAAATGTATAGCCACTTCATCTGGGGTACTCCAAATTGCATTATCGGAGAAAGAAGTCCCACTTCCTAAGTAAACAAACTTCACAACAGCTTTTATCCAATCTACCTACTCCCTTGGGAATAACCTGTTGTATATCGCCATTTGTGATTGTTCTATAGTGAGCTGTGGGTCCTGTATCAACCCAAACATTCTCTTCCACCCTGTAACATCATTCAAAACCAAAAATACTGCCCCTAAATTAATCCCGGTCACAATACATTTTAGTAAAGGTTCTTCAGGAAATTGATGATACCGATGCACAAAATGAGACAACTTCTTGGCACCATAACCCTTGGTTTCAGTAGTTTGTTGGTTTTGCCCTCTCCCTAAACGGACTACCTTCAGGGTAACCAGAAGTCATAACACTACTGTCTATTATCTTAGAATAATCTCTCCCATTGGGGGTAGCTTTAAGGTTATTAGCTGTAGCTCAAACTGACTGAAACTTAAACTTGGCACAGCCTCAGCACCAGCCCCAGCACTATTACTTTCATTTTAGTTATTACAGGTAGTAAAAAACAGAGTATTGTCTATTTAATTTGTTTCTTATCATTCTGCATTTCCTTAAGTATCTAGTGAGCCATCTTATTAGGAGTTGGATCTACCACCATTTCTAAATTCCATTGCACAAGTTCTGCCTTTAGTAATGAATCACAACACAGCTGCAGTTTCATATCAAAAGTGACTACAGAGCCATCCAAGAATCAAAAAATTCCTCACCCCTTCCCTGTCCTTTCATCATTTCTTTTCTAAAACAACATATTTCAATGAGTTGGAGTTGTCTACCAAATTCCACTTTTTTATGACACTACCATCCGGAATTAAGACAAATTTCACAGGTGAAAGGCACAGTCTTCTGTAAGACTGACCTTAATTCAGACACCATCAGCCAAAGCTCAGGGGTTCCCAGGCCCTGCACTTGAGATCAATTGGCTACAAAGCTGGAGGTTTCCACTATTCCCTCAGGTTCAATAATTCACTAGAATAACTCACAGAACTCAGGAAAGCAACATACATTATGATTACAGTTTTATTATAGGGGGGTAAAAAAGGTACAAATCCATCCAGCCAAAAGAAGAGACACATAGGGCAAGGTCTGAGATGGTCCTTCCCAAATGTGAAGCTTCCACATTCTCTCTCTCCCTGTCAAGTCAAAACAGGTCATCTCCTTAGCACACTGATAAGAGTATTAACCAGGAATGCTAACCCTGGTATGCAGTGTCCAGAATTTGTATAAAAGTTTCATTACACAGGCATGGTTGACTAAATCATTGGCCTTATGATATAGCCTACTTCCTCTGTTCCCCAGGAGTCGGACTGAGATCACGTGACTCAACATCCAAACCCTCTAATTACATGTCTGCTTTTCCATATGTGGCCTACCCCCATCCAGAGTCACCTCATTAGCATAAACTACAAGGGCCTGCTATGAACAAAAACACTCCTATCATCTGGAAAGCTCCAAAGATGTAGAGTAGGGGTATCACTGGGGGTCACACAACCTCATAGTTGCCTTCAAAGGGCCAAAATAATATTAGCACTGTATAAATGTAACTACTCCTTAAGTGTTAAAAGAGTTGAAATTACACTCAGCCTTTTGAAGGCAACAGCAAGGGTGATGTGGCCCCTGGTGAAAATGAGTCTGACATCCCTGATATAGAGGCTCCCACACAGGAACTGTAACAAAAGCAGCTACATCTTTTATTATACAATACAAGACTTACTATAAGACAAAACAAGACAATAATTAAGACAGCATGTTACTAGCCCTGGCTGGCATAGCTCAGTGGATTGAGCGCGGGCTGGGAACCAAAGTGTCCCAGGTTCGATTCCCAGCCAGGGTACATTCCCGGGTTGCAGGCCATAACACCCAGCAACCGCACATTGATGTTTCTCTCTCTCTCTCTATTTCCCTCCCTTCCCTCTCTAAAAAAATAAATAAATAAATAAATAAAATAAAATAAATAAAGACAGCATGTTACTGATAAAAGAATAGACACTTAAATCAACAGATCAGAACAGCAAGTTGAAAAGTACACCTGCACAAATATATTCAACTGATTCTGACAAGCAATTCAATGCAGAAAAAACGAAACAATCTTTTTAACAAATAGTGCTGAAATTCTTACACAAAATTACAGTTTATCCTTGAACAAGATTTGAACTGTACTAGTCTACTTATATATGAACTTTTTTCAGTAAAAACTGTAAATGTATCTTCTCTTCCTTATAATTTTAACATTTTCTTCTCTCTAGCTTACTTTATTGCAATAATGCATTCTGTAACATATATAACATACAAAATATGTGTTAATTGTGTTATCTCTAAAGGTTTTGGGTCAACAGTGGGCTATTAGCAGTTAAGTTCTGGGGGAGTCAAAAGTAATACACAGATTTTCAACTGCATGGGGTGTGTCAGTGCCCCAATACACCCACGTTCAAGAGCCAACTGTTTACGCAAAAAAGTCAACCCAAACATAGGTGTTACACAAAACTAACTCAAAATGAATCACAGAAATACAAAATACAAGACTAAAATATCTTGAAAAAAAAAAAAACTAGAAAAACTGCATAACTTTGTTTGGTGATTTTTTAATATATTTTATTGATTATGCTATTACATTGTCCCATTTGCCCCCTTCACTCCCCTCTACCCTGCACACCCTCTCCCACCCTGCACACCCTCTTCCACCCACATTCCCCCCTTTAGTTCATGTCCATGTGTCATACTTTTAAGTTCTTTAGCTTCTACATTTCCCATACTTTCTTACCCTCCCCCTGTCTATTTTCTACGAACCATCTATGCTACTTTTTCTCTGTACCTTTTCCCCCTCTCTCCTCCTCCCACTCCCCTGTTGCTAACCCTCCATGTGATCTTCATTTCTGTGGGTCAGTTCCTGTTCTACTTGTTTGCTTAGTTTCTTTTTGGTTTTGTTTTAGGCATGGTTGTTAATGATTGTGAGTTTGCTGGCATTTTACTATTCATATATTTTATCTTCTTTTTCTTGGATAAGTCCCTTTAATGTTTCATATAATAGGGGCTTGGTGATGATGAACTCTTTCAACTTGACCTTATCCTGGAAGTACTTTATCTGCCCTTCCATTCTAAATGAAAGCTTTGCTGGACAGAGCAATCTTGGATGTAGGTCCTTGCCTTTCATGACTTCAAATACTTCTTTCCAGCCCCTTCTTGCCTGTAAGGTCTCTTTTGAGAAAGCAGCTGACAGTCAGATGGGAACTCCTTTGGAGGTAACTGTCTCCTTATCTCTTGCTGCTTCTAGGGTTCTCTCCTTCATTTTAATCTTGCCTAATGTAATTATGATGTGCCTTGGTGTGTTCCTCCTTAGGTTCAACTTCTTTGGGACTCTCTGAGCTTCCTGGATTTCCTGGAAGTCTATTTCCTTTGCCAGATTGGGGAAGTTCTCCATTATTATTTATTTACATAACTTTTCCACTTTGTTGCTCTTCCTCTTCTTCTTCTTGTACTCCTATAATTTGGATGTTGGAACATTTGAAGATGTCCTGGTGGTTCCTAAGCCTCTCCTCATTTTTTTTGAATTCTTGTTTCTTCATTCTTTTCTGTTTGATTGTTTCTTCCTTCCTCGTCCACTCCATTGATTTGAGTCCCAGTTTCCTTCCCATCACTGCTGGTTCCCTTTACATTTTCCTTTATTTCACTTAGCATAGCCTTCATTTTTTCATCTAAATTCAACCAATTCTGTGAGCATCCCGATCACCAATGCTTTGAACTGTGCATCTGGTAGGTTAGCTATCTCTTCATCACTTAGTCGTATTTGTTCTTGAGCTTTGATCTGTTCTTTAGTTTTGGGCCATTTTTTTTTGTCTTGCGCCTGTTATGTAGTAAGGGGTGGGGCCTTAGGGGTACACCCAGTGGGGCCATCCAGTTGCTGCATTGTGATGCTATATATGGGGGAGGGGTCCGAGAGGGGACAATGGCGTTTGCTCCGCTCTCTGCTGGATTTCAGTCACTTCTGCCCCTTCCCCCAAGCAAAGTGGGCCCTTCTGGTGCTGATTCCCATGTGGGTGGGTTTGTGTATGTTCCAGGACCCTGTGGGTCTCTCCAACAAACTCCTGTGAGGCTGGGAGTCTCTCTCAGCACCTCAACCTCCACAGGTGTTTTCAAGTGGTGTTTTGAGGCTTTATTTCCCTGAACTAGGACCCTAGATTGCCTGGTCTGTCTTGCTCCCCAGTTTCGCCTAGTTTATCTGCGCAAGAATGTGGGACTGCCCAGTTCCGTAAGCCACCTTGAGCACTAAGCCCCTCCATTATCCACCACCTCCCTGGGTCCGCCTGCTGCCACCTTGCGCACCCACCAGGGTCCACCAGCCATGGCTTTTTTTTTGCCTTTTTGCTTCAACCCCTCTTCACCCGGCTGCCAGACTCTACTCCTCCTACCAGTCTGGATGAATGTGTCTACTTGAACTCCTTGGTTGTCAGACTTCCACACAGTTCAATTTTCTGTCAGTGCTGGTTGTTATTTTGTTTCTAAATTTATGTTGTCCTTATTTTGGTTTTGCCAGGAGGCACAGTGTGTCTACCTACACCTCCATCTTGGCCAGAAGTCCTGCTGATGATTTTTTAATTTATCAATAGCCCAACTTGTGAAAGAAAAAATTAATATGCTGGAATTTATTGAAACTTCTCCTCTGTAAATGACACATTTAACATAATGAAAGGACAAGGCAGAGACTAGGGAAATATATTTGCAAAACACATATCTGATAAAAGACATCCAAAATATATAAAGAACTCTTAAAACTTGACAATAAGAAAACAAATTAATTTAAAAATAAACAAAAATCTAAACTGACACTTCACCAAAGACATACAATGACAAATAAGCACATGAAAAAATGCTCAAACGAGTACCACTGTACACCTCTTAGAATGCCTAAAATCCAAAACACTGATAGGGGTTCAACTGCTGGTGAGGATGCAGAGAAACTAGTACTCTACTCTCACTAACTGCTAGTGAGAATACAAAATGATACAGCTACTTTGCAAAAATAGTTTGGCAGTTTCTTACAAGACGTTTTAAACATAGTCTTACTATATGATCAAGCAATCTTACTCTTTGGTATTTTTCCCAAATGAGTTTAAAATGTCTATCCATGGAAATATCTGCATGTAAATATTTATGTAAGCTTTATTCATAATGGCTAAAAAGTGGAACCAACCAACATATCCTTTGATAGCTGAATGGGTAAACAAACTATAGTAGATCCATACAATGAAATACAATTTATTCATCAATTAAAAAAGAGGTATCAAGCCAAAAAAAGGCATGGATGAATATTTAATGATTATTGCTAAATCAAAGAATTCAGTATGAAAAAGCTACATGCTGTATGATTTCAGTAACATATCATTCTTTAAAAGGCAAAACTACATAGTCTAAAGATCAGTGTTTGCCAGAGGGTCAGTGAGGGGAGGGATAAGTAGATGAAGTACAGGAAACATCTTAGGATGGTGAAATTATTCTTTATGATACTGTTATGGCGAATAAAAGACATTGAGCATTTGTCAAAATCCATTGAACTTTACAGCCAAAAAATAAACCTTAATGCATATAAAATTTTTTTAGGCAGTCAGGGTCCTTGGAGGGAATGTAGGCTGTCACAAACACTTAGATATGTTCCAAATGTATGAAACAACTTCACTGAAGTGGATGAGGGGAATTCTAGTGCTGACCTCAGTAATTTTGGAAATGGAGTCTGTAAGACTAAAAGCAAAGGAGTTCTGTATCAAAACTATATTCTGGTTGATAAAAATGTTTGCTGTGGGGACATACATTAACAATTCTGAAATGGCTATAAGTTACATGGAAATGGAACAATCAAATGGATGGCTGATAGTAAGCAGCAGGTTCCTTACTAGATGAGTGCCAAGTTACAAAAAAGCAAGGGAAAAAAGCAAGAATGATGCATATAGTAAGGGATCAGAGTTGGAGACATTCTCCATTTAAAAAAAAAATTTATAAAAACTGGTGAATTTTTGTGTAACTATTTAATATTGAAGATGAAAGAAAACATGCAATATTTTCAGCATACTATGCTTTATTATTTCAAGAAAGGTAAAAACGCAACTGAAATGCAATAAAGATTTGTTCAATGTACAGAGAAGATGCTATGACTGATCAAACATGTCAAAAGTGGTCTGCGAAGTTTCATGCTGGAGATTTTGCTACACAATGCTCCATGATGGGGTAGACCAGTTGAAGCTGATGACCAAATTAAGATATTAATTGAGACTAATCAACATTATAACACCCACGACATAGCTGACACACTCAAAATATCTAAATCAACGAAGTTATTGGTGAAAATGAAAAATTTGTCTTTTATTTCACAAAAACAACTAAACAGATTATTTGGCCAACCCAATAGTATCCTGAATGGGATTCTGGAACAGAAAAAGTGGAGGAAAAATGAAAAATCAGAATATCTGAATAACATGGACTTTAAGTAATGAGATCAATATTGTTTCATTAATGTGACAAATGTACTATACTAATATATGCAAAGAATAGGGGAAATTGGATGTTGGGGATACAAAAACTCTCTACACCATCTTTGCAGTAATTTTGTAAATCTAAAATTGCTCTAAAACAAAAGTTTACTAAAAAACAAGCATTTATTCAGTTTTTAATGACAATAAGATGTTATTAACTTTTCAGAAGTACAATCATAAAACTGTAACTATCTATGTGTTAACAGTATTTAGGACATAGTGTCTGTTAATCAGAAACTGAGAAATAACTATTAGTAAGGCATTCAGAAATATCTACATATGTGTATAAGTACATATGTACATATAAATATTGTATGACATTTAAATCATGATGTCTAAGACTTGCTCAAATTAATCCCAGTAGGGGAAAGGAATGGGTGAATAGTGATGAATAAATGAATAAAAATTTTGAAGTCATTGTTCAAGTCAAGTAATTCATAATAATGAACCCCCAAAACTGTTTGAATATGCTTGAAATTTTCCATGAAGAGTTAAGTAACTGCTTGACTTAAAAATTTAACAAAAAAATAAAAGAATAAAAGTTTTTTAAAACGGAGGAGTTCTGGCCAAGGCAGAGGCGTAGGTAGATACACTTTGCCTCCTCCCACAACCAAAGGAAGAACAACAACAAATTTAAAAACAAAAACCAACCAGACTTGATAGAAAACCAAACTGTATGGAAGTTCAAGAATCAAAGAGTTGAAGAAGAAACATTCATCCAGATCAGTAGCAAGGGAACAGAGAGGCAGCCAGGGCAGAGAGGACACACAGCAAGGTGGCAGCTGAAGGAATGGGGCGGGTAAGGTGGGGGCTGTAGGAGCGGGCAGTCCCACATTTGCCTACAGATAAAACTCAGAGAACAATTAGGGAGCAAGACAGATCGAGCAACCCAGGGTTCCAGTGCAGGGAAATAAAGCCTCAGAAACCTCTGACTGAAAAAACCTATGGGGTTTGAGGCAGCAGGAGAAACTCCCAGCCTCACAGGAGAGTTTGCTGGAGAGACCCACAGGGTCCTAGAATGTATACAAACCCACCTACCTGGGAATCAGCTCCAGAAGGGCCCAATTTTCTTGTGGGTCGTGATGGAAGTAACTGAAAGCCAGCAGAGAGCTGAACAAGCACCACTGTTCCCTCTTGGACCCCTCCCCCATATAATGCACCACAACACAGTGACCTGGATTGCCCCACCCTGGCAAATGCCTAAGGCTCCACCCCTACTACATAACAGTCACACCAAGACCAAAAAATGGCCCAAATAAAGAACAGACTGAAGATCCCCCCAAAATACAACTAAGTGATAAAGAGAAAGCCAACTTATCAGATGCACAGTTCAAAACACTGATAATAAGGATGCTCACAGAATTGGTTGAGTATGGTCACAAAATAGAGGAAAAAGTGAAGGCTATGAAAAGTGGAATCAATGAAAATGTATAGGGAATCAACAATGAAGGAAACAAAACCGGGACTCAGATCAATGGTTTGGACCAAAAGGATGAAATAAACATTCAAGTAGAACAGAATGAAGAAACGAGAATTCAAAACAAACCAAGGAGAGGCTTGGGAGCTGCCGTGACAAGTTTAAACATTCCAGCATCTGAACCATAGGGTTGCCAGAAGGAGAAGAACAAGAGTAAGAAATGGAAAACTTATTTGAAAACATAATGAAGGAGAACTTCCCAATTTTGCAAAGGAAACAGAATTCCAGGAAATCCAGGAAGCTCAGAGAGCTCCAAAACAGCTGGACCCAAGGAAGCACACACCAAGGCACATCGTGATTACATTACCCAAGATTAAAGATAAGGAGAAAATCTTAAAAGTAGCAAGAGAAAAGGAAACAGTTACCTACAAAGGAATTCCAACAAGACTATCAGCTGATTTCTCAAAAGAAACCCTGTAGGCAAGAAGGGGCTGCAAAGAAGTATTCAAAGTCATGAAAGGAAAGGACATACATCCAACATTACTCTATCCAGCAAAGCTATCATTCAGAATGGAAGGGCAGATAAAGTGTTTCCCAGATAAGGTCAAATCAAAGGAGTTCATCATCACCCAGCCTTTATTATATGAAATGTTAAAGGGACTTATCTAAGAAAAAGAAGATCAAAACTATGAACAGTAAAATGACAACAAACTCACAACTATCAACAACTGAACCTAAAAAAACAAAAACGAACTAAGCCAACAACTAGCACAGGAACAGAATCACAGAAATGTAGATCACATGGAGGGTTATCAGTGGGAAGGGGAAGGGTGGAGAATGGGAGAAAAGGTACAGGGAGTAGGAAGTATCAATGGTAGGTATAAAATAGACAGGGGGAAGTTAAGAATAATGTGAAATGGAGAAGCCAAAGAACCTATATGTACAACCCATGGACATGAACTAAGGCGAGGGAATGATGGGGGTGGGGTACAGGGCAGAAGGAAATAAAGGGGCGAAGACAAATGGAACAACTGTAAGCACATAATCAATGAAATATATTAACATTTTTTTTTAAAAAAATGAACAGAAATAGGAAAAAAAAGAGGCTCATGTGAGATATAATAACCAACTATTAGAAGTTCTAGAAAAACCACACAGAAACAGTGGAGGGAATAATTATTTTAAAAAGAAAACCTTCCAGATGTAAAAAGGATAATGCAGCAAATTCCTCATTTCAGATGAGCTCAAAAATGCTCTTATGTTGTTACAATTATTACCTTGTAGGTACCCAAAACACTCAGTGAGTGAAAACAAATCCAGACTAACACTCAACCCCAGTAACTTCCAATCCAGCTATTCTTCCTCCTGTGTCCCCCTCCCATCATGACACCAAAAAATACCTGCCCAGAGAAATTTCAGGAGTAGTATTATTGCTATGAGACTCTTCTTGAAAAAAAAAAAAGACTGAGGCACTTAGACTAATCTTAAAGAAAACTCAAATGGCCAGAGTGATCAAATTTAAATACACTTATAAAATATCACAATACAAGCATTATACAGAAGAAATGTCTCTAAAATAGAGCTGGTTCCTAGATCAAGAGAACAGAACAACAGGGCTCTGTTGATGTGTCTATACAAATTCTCTACAAATCATACCCTGGGAAACACAACTCTTTACAAAAGAAGACTTCAGCTGTAGTTCAAGTCTTTTTAATTCTTCTTTGGGTCTGAAGAAATGATTATTTTAGATTTTCCTCCATTCCTCCCAAGAACAAACCTACCTTAACACCTAGGAATACCTTAGAAAAATATAAGCACAGCATATACCGAATTTTTCAGACCATAAGTTGCACCTAGATTTTAGAGGAAAATAGGGGAAAAAATTTTTGAAGTGAAAACTGTGGTAAAATATTTAATAACATAAATAACATAATATTTCACCAATGTAAATGTAAACAGAACTCAACAGCAGCATTAACAACCATTATTCCTCCCAAATGGGGGTGGGGGGGGGCGTTGCATCTTATAGTCCAAGAAATACAAGTAAGTTCACAGACCTAAGAGCTCCAGGGGAAGAAATGAGTACTTGTTGTTTCATCTTGGGGTCTCCATGCTGAAATTATGACTTCTCACAAAATACTTTAAAATTTTTTACTACAATAAAAATAGGAATTCCAGAGAAATAATTTTCCTGATAAAGAGAATAATTCAGTGAATCCTGATGACTAAGAGTTCCTGGTGGCTAACTGGGAGCAAAAACAAAAAAAAAAGCAGAGCCCAGGCAGCCATTTCTGCACAGGCTCTTCTCAATCATACTACACTTCAGAGAAGCCACTGCTGAACTGCCTTGCCTGCCTTTGTACTGAACAGCCTGCCTGCACTCTTGTTTCTGCTATCTGAACCAACCCTTCTAAAGGTTTCCTGGAATCCTATTTCAAACAATAAGACTGAGGTTTTCCCCATTGGAGCTGCACAGCTCTAACCAATCAGAGTAGCTATATTCTGACCAATCATGGACCAGCGTTGGGGACTTCTGTCTATATAAACCAGCTCCTCTCAGGCTGAGGGAACCACTTTCCAGGAAAGACTGTTTCCCTAGCTCACCAAAGAAGTCTAGCCAGAGCAAAACAGACTGGCACAGAGAAGGGTAGAATGGAACAGACCTGTCAAAGCTAACCATGGAGAAGCATAGCCACGTAGCTGAAGAGGGACCAAGCCCCACAGTGGTGCTGTTTTCACAGCAGCTGCATTGCAGCACTATTCGTTGTTTCACAGCACTGCTGGTTTCCTAGTTGGCTGTATCACAGTCAAGCTGTTGGCACTAGTTTCCTTCACTGTACCCCAAATTGGGGATTCTTGTTGGTGTTTGAATTGGCTCCACTGGTTGACACCCTGAAACCTATGAATGTCAGGTTACATAGCAAAAGAGGAATTAAGTTTGTAGGTGGAATTCCTGTCGCCAATCAACTCACCTAAAAACAGGAATATCATGGATTATAGAATGGGTCCAATGTAATCACTCCTTAGAGTAGAAGAGGAAGGCAAGCAAAACAGAGAGAGAGAGAGAGGGAGGGAGGGAGAGAGAGAGAGAGAACCAATGGTCAAAAAGATAAAATGGTGCTTGCTTTAGAGATGAAGGCAGGGAGCATGATTCTCAGGTAGATGCTAAAATTTGGTAAAAGTAAGGAAATGGATTCTCTTCTAGACTCAGCAGGACTGCTACTCAATTTTAGCCCACAGAGACCTGTGTCTGACTTCTAACCTATAAAACTGTTGAGATTACAAATTTGTATCATTATACAGCACTAGGTTTGTGGTAACTTGTTACAACAGCAAAAGAAAACTAGTACATTTTGTTTCCTTAAATTCTAAATTAGATTTATTTGTTTCTTCTGTTTGAAATTCAATCCTATTCCTGTTGCCTATACTTTTGTTAGGCAATTTAAATATCTGTTCCCTCCTTTCTGTGGTACTTCCCAGTAGGCTGCAAGAGTGACAGGCCAACACATAACCACACTAGCATCTAAAAAGGAAGCAGTCAGTGTGTGATCTTTTTTGGGACTTTTGCTGGCTGCAAATAAATTCTCTCTGCCCTGCCAGTCCTGGAATATGTTGTGTACCTCAGCAATGAGCCTAAGTCAAGTTCTACTTGACTTGACTTAAACCTTTACAAAATTTACTTTAGCCCTTATAGGTTTCATATGAATAATTTTTGCTATAATGATTATAATAATAATATTGATAGGTAGCAGATTTCAATTGGCATGTATGTTTGTCAAGAGTTTAGCTAAGCTACACCACAGCAGCTTTGCCTTGGCATTCATTTTGTTTGGCCAGGCAGCCTGCAGGGCCTGAAACTGACAATAAAGCCCTAGATAACAACAGCCTGCAGTCACAAGTAAATGTAAGTTCCCTGCCTCCCAGCACCTTCCCCTTGTGAGACCCTTAATAACCCCTGCCTCCCAAGAAGATGAACAAAACCCTGCTCCTGGTTTGAATTGACCCATCTGGTCTTACTCTAGAATGCACAAAGCCCTCTAAAAAAGGGCATGTGCCCCAGGTCTTGTCACTCCCCGCCCCCATACCCTGCCTTGACCTTCCCATGTAGCCCCTCAGGGTGTGTGGTGTATTTCTTCCAGGATCTGTGGGTAGGAACTGACCCTATCTCAATTTCTCTTGTAGTCTTTTGCCTCACTCTCCTGTTCCTGGGACTCCGCTTAACAAATACCGATTTAACAACAATGTAACAATATTTAATAAATCAAAATGCTGAGTGTGTTAGTGATTTAGTGTAGTCCTCTTGCTGGATGATGGAAAAATGCTGATTTTCCTTCTTTTAGATTTAATTTTCTATACTAAAACCAGTCAAGTTACAGTGCACCTGAGAATACCCATTATAACTGAGAATCCGGCTTACTGTATATTACATCAAACGCAGTATCAGAAATATTGTTTTAGAAACAGCTTTTTGTTTCATTATACTTAAGAAGTTCATATCTTTTATTACTTAGTAGTAATAAAAATATCACAGGATGAAATTTATGAATATATTATAGTAAACTCGTAAGATTGATTAATTATAGCACCTTAAGATTTGCCAGTAAGTTTTGGATAAGAGTTGAAAGGGACTGAAATGGTATAGAAAAATACAGTATCCAGGGGCAAAACACTGGACTGTAATGCTGAGGAGCATTTTCACATGCAGAAATTTCTAAATAACTGAAAAGGAGCTGGGATGGACATAAGAGTAAGGTGATAAAAACATCCCTTTATTTAATTTACAAAACTAAATATACACCAGGATAGTTGCTGCAGCAGTTTATAATTGTACAATATTGGAAATAAGCTTAACATCCATTGACAGGAGAGTAAATGAATAAACAATGTATCTCTACAAAATGAAGTAATATACAGTGGTAAAAAAAAAGATCTCTGTGAAATGATATGAAGTAAATCAATAATTTCAATGAATCATGAATGTGGAGGGGGAGGGGGAAGCTCAAACTGAAATACAAACAGTAACAAATGAACCTAACGGGATTACAAGTGAGTAACAACCACAAGGATGAGAACTAAACAACTAATCTAAGTAAACATCATTTGTCTTTTCAGCTTGATATGCAATATTTCCCCTCCTTTCCACCTTATTACTTCCCTAGCTTTGTCTTCAACTACTTTTCACCTCACTGTATACTCTATGCAGTGCTAATATTCCTCTAGCACATCATGATTTTGTGATACCTCCATGCTATTGTACATGCTGTTCCATATGCCTAAAATGCTTACCTTCTTTTTCTTGGGAAATTGGTCAACTTTCTACTCATTCTTTGAAACTCAACTAAGATGTCACTTCTTCTAAACTTTCTGAACACACACATACATACAATTAAACCTCCCTTCTGCATTATTTCAGGATCACATGCACACTAATCACAGAATGCATAATACCATTTATAAAACTATAGTATGATAAAAAATATATACATATACTAGACTGAATTCATTAAGGACTAAGACAGCCTTATCCACATCAGTATCTTCACCACTTGACAGTATGCCTGGCACATGGTAGAAGCTCAGTAATTACTGAATTGAACTTCATATTGGGATAGACTTAATCTATAAGAAACAACATAGAGCAAAGAAAATTATTATGTTTAAAGGATCACAACAACTGTATTTGATATATTTAAACTTTTTTCCAAACATAAAAGTTACATTAATTGGGCAAAAAGAAGTTATGCTAATAGAAGCACATGAGAGATTCAACAGGTTGGCAAAAAAAGCCTTAAGAAAAATTTGGTTTCCTCATTTCATTGTGTCCCTTATCTATAAACTAACTGAATTGGATTAAATCCCTTTTCTGCCTGTAAATTCTATATTCTGTATCAATAGCAGTGTGAGATTTTAATTTACCTATGACAGTCTCAACTTTCTGTAAGCTGTCCCTCCGCTGTCATATCTATGCTAACATGACATTTTTAGTTACTTCTACCTTGCTATTATGACACGCGGTATCTTAGAAACTTCCTTTGTAAAATAGGTTATGTCACAATGAGTGTGAAAAAAAATTGAACAGTATAAAATAGTACCTTTAGTTTGTTTCTATTTATTTTGACTGAAATGGTACTAATTTCAACAAGTATGTATATGTTACATCCTTATTTAGTGCTAGAGACCTAAAAGAGAATAATGAAATACATAATGATACAATATTCAAGATACATAATAGGAACTGGAGGTTAAATGCAACTAAACAGACAAGTATCAGGTGAGAACAGGACATGGAGAGTCAGTCAAAACAGAAGTTTAGATTTAACATTATAAGCAATGGCAAAATAACAAGTCAAATTGGCAATTCAAGATGGTCTGGGCAGAATAAATGGAAGCAACAACACTAATGTCAACTTCTAAAAGTGAGCAAGTGACACTGTTCTCCCCTACAGTCAATGAACAACAGAAACTTGTCAATTGTACCCTCCTAGCCCATTTTCAAAATCCATGCCACCCCCCCATCCCTGCTGCCCAGATCTCGCTTCTATACCACCTTAGCCCAAGCTACTACAATCCCCCATTGGAACAGTAGTTTCTAGCATCCTGCCTAGCTCCCTTCTAATTCAATCTTCATAGAGAGAATTTTTAAAATACAAAATCGAATTATGCCCCTTTCCAGCTTAAAATCATCCAACAGCTTCCTTTCAATTTCTCCAGGTAAAGATCCAAATCCTTTGAGTTCCATAAAAGCTCCTTACTAGCAGCCTCCTTCCCCGCCACTCCTCCCCTCTGTGTCATCGTACACTCGGTGTCTTCAGGCCTTTGCACAGTTCCTCAAATGCTCCGTGATCTTGAAGCATTCTGATATGCAATTTACTAAAGCACATTAATATTCTTCCAATTACATATACCCTTTTCACCTATTGTATTTTTAAGCTAACTTAGCCTAAACATCATTTCCTGAAAAAACCTTAGGACCTAACACCCACAGGAGAACAGGTTTTCAAATGATACTTTCACACTTTGTAATTCTCCCCTGCAGCACTTCCCTCACTCATCAACTGCAGATAACAAGTTAATGAGTTAGCTAAATAGCTCATCAAAGTGCCACTAATGATTAGTGACATCAAGCATCTTTTCATGTCTATTTATCATCTGTATGTCCTCTTTGTAGAAATGTCTACTCAGGTCTTCTGCCCACTTAATTGTATGTTTGGGGTTTTTTTTGTTAAGTATTAAGTTGCATGAGTTCTTTATAAATTTTGGATAATAACCCCTTACCAAATGTATGACTGGTGAATATCATCTCCCATTCAATGGGTTATCTTTTCATTTGTTGATGGTTTCCTTTGCTGTGCAAAACCCTTTAGTTCAAAGTAGTCCCATTTGCTTACTTTTCCTTGTGTTTCCCTTACCCAAGAAGGTATATCACAAAAAAATTACTAAGAACATAATGTCAGAGAATTATTGCTTATATTTTCTTCTAGTTTTATAGTTTCAGGAAAAAAAGCAAATTAAAACCACAATAAGATTATCACCTCACACCTGTCAAAATGGCTATCATCAATAAATGCACAAACAACAAGTGCTGGTGAGGATATGGAGAAAAAAGGAACCCTTGTGCACTGTTGGTAGGACTGCAAATTAGTGCAGCCACTATGGAAACAATATGGAGGGGCTCCTCAAAAAAATTAAAAACACAAGTACCTTATAACCTAACAATTCCACTTCTCGTATTTACCTAAAGAAATCCAAAACACCATTTGAAAAGATATATACACCCCTATACTCACTGCAGTGCCATTTACAATAGCCAAGATATGGAAGTCACTCAAGCACCCATCAACAGACAAGTAGATGAAGAAAATGTACACATACACAATGGACCATTACTCAGCCATAAAAAGAATGAAATCTTACCATTTGCAACAGTATGGATGGACCTAGAAGGTATTATGTTAAGTGAAATAAGTCAGAGAAGGACAAATACCATATGATTGTACTTACACATGCAATCCAAAAAACAAAATAGGCTGCTGTACCAGATAACATCCTTGTGTATAACTGGGGCTGACTGCCCCCAACCCCAGTGGCCCTTTTAACCAAGAGCTACAGAGTGGGGGTCAGAGAGAATAAAAAAAATTTAAAAAACAAAATAAACAAAATATAAAAAGACTCATAGATACAAAGAACAGATAGTTGCCAGATGGGAGGGGGAAGGGAACCTGGGGCAAAAAAGGTGAAGGGATTAAGAAGTACAAATTAGTAGTTACAAAATAGTCATGGGGAGGTAGAGTACTGTAGGAGACCATTCTGCATGGCGTGGGCCCAACTCCTACTCAGAGATACACAGGACCCAAACCCACGGGTAGGTTCTCCCATGGGGAATCAGGCCTGCAATGTGCCTAGGCCGCTGAGTCTTACTTTTTGCTAAAACTCCCTCACCCTGAATTGAGGACATTTACTGCAAAGTAACCTTCTAAAATCTATGCTAAACCTTCAAAGGATGAGTGTAACCAGTTCAACCACTTTTGCCTTTTCATTTGCAAATATCCCTCTTCTGTGATGTGATTAGGGAATTGGTTCCTTTGTTTTCTGTAAAAGGTAACCACTTAAAGCAAACTGGGGCATAGTAAATGAGGACCATCATGTAATGTGCCCAGAAAAGAAATAAAGGCCTGTCATGGTGGAGGCTAAGGCTTTTGCTCCCCTTGAGAGAAAAGCAATGCTGTCCCTTTTCCTCCACTGGATTTGGTAATCTGTGTGAATGTCTCATTTCATCCATAATAACGCAGACATTGTGGGCTGGTGTCTGCATCAGAGTACAGCATAGAGAATATAGCTAATACTATTGTAGTAACTATGCATAGTGCCAGGTGGGTACCAGAATTATTGAGGCGGGGATCACTTCATACATTATGTAACTGTCTAACCGCTATGCTGTACAGCTGAAACTAATGTAAAATAATATTTAATGTCAACTGTAATTAAAAAATTAAAAAATACTAAAGTTGAAAAACATTTTAAAATGAATATAAGCAACACTAAAATAGTACCTATAGCTGTCTTAATCACTGTATCCTTGATGCCTTATACATAACAGCAGTTGCTCAAATATGCTGAATGTAATGATGGATGCCTTCCATTGTGGGCCAGAGAAAAAACAGTACTAGGAAGGACAAGAAAGAAAAAACTGAATGCCTAAAAAGTTTACACAGATGTATATTTGGTTTAGAAAAATAATATTTGAATCATTAAAATTATGTACAGTGTTCTAAGTAAGGTAGGGGTTAGCAAACTTTTTCTAAAAGGCCAAACAGTAAATATCTTAGGTTTGTGGACAATACAGTCTATGTTGCAACCACTCAATCCTGCCACAGTAGCATGAAAGCCGCCACAGACTATACGTAAATTAAAGAACATGGCTGTGTTCCAGTAAAACTTTACTTACAAAACCAGGAGGGCAGCCTGCAGGCTATTGTTTGCTGGTCCCTATTAATATGCCCCAAAGAAAAAGGAGATAAAAATTAAACAAATGCCAAAAAAATGGGTTTTTTTACATCTCTAGTGTAAGCTCATAAAGAATCTTTTTTTGAAATACCATACAAACCTCTCCAAACTTTGAAATGGAAATAGACTATTTGTTCATTAGTAACACATGTGGAACCTTCCTTTAATGGTGAGAATTAAGTATGTTGCTTCTCTTAATTTGGATCATGAGTTTCTGCCAAGGTATCAACTGTCTCTTCATGTGTATTTCTCAGTAACTAGAGTAGCAGTAGCACAAAGTGGGAATTTAAAAATACAAGCCAAACAAATGAATGAACCAAAAGGAAGAAATATATAGAGGAAGTCCTCCATATATTAGCTTTTCCCCTTTCAATCTCCCAGTCTTCTTTAGCTTGGTACAAAGACAAAAAAGAGGGGACATTGATAATCTAAACGTTATGATTTCCAAACCAGGCATTTTACAGTAAGATTGCAATGGTATAGTAGATAATAAACTGGGAGTCAGTTATTCCAGGTTTTAATTCCTCTGTATCCCTTAAGTGACTGTGTGACTTAAGCTTTCTAGGCCTCAGTACCTTTATCTATAAAACGAGCAGATAAGACTAAGTATTTCTATGTCCTTGATGCTATAGCATCTAATTTTTCTGCATATAAAAGAAACTACAGCTTTACCAAATAGTAAAAGGCCAAGTGGATGAAAGCAAATGCAAAATCTCACAAAACTGAATAATGGGGAATATTATTGTGATAGGTATAACATATCTAAAATGAAAATTCAGACTAAATGTTTAAATTTAGGTTACAAAGTGTATATATGCCCAATGATGAAGAAAACAAAAACTGGGAGTTATAAAGTAAAGCATCCTTCTTTTACCTTAAATCACAGTGCAGCCTCACCTAGTACACTCAGTATATACTCACATCTCAACAGAAACAAAAGAAAATGTGAAACAATTAAAATAATCAAAGGAGTTAAAATAGTTTATAGGAACAAGACAGAACAAATACTTTATCCCTCAGTCATAAAGAATCTAGATCCATAACAGGATGGGTGGACCTGAAGAACATTATGCTAAGTGAAATAAGCCTCTCAGAGGAAGATAAATACTGTATGATTTCACTCAGACATGGAGTCTAATGAACAAACTGAACTAACAAGGAAAATGGGGACAGACTTATAGATGGAGAGCAGGATGACAACTAGGAGTTGAGGGGAGGTTAGGGGGTAGAGGGATTGAGCAAAAAGGAAAAGGGACTCATGGACATGGACAACAGTGTGATGATTGGTGCAGGGAAGGAGGTATAAGGGGACTAAATGGTAATGGGAAAAAATGCAATATAAGATTAAATTTAAAAAAGAAGCTAGATATGGAATTATTTTAGTTAGCTACTGATGGTAAGACAATCAATAATATCAAATATGCATTTATCATGCACATTTAATAAATAAGGATATCGGTATACTTTGTAATCTATAGAGTGCTAATCTAATTTTATATTGGGTTTGCCAAAAAGTTCATATTTACTGTTGGGTTCTATTATCTTCTGCCATCTTTCAGGCAACTTCATAATTCCATCTTCCCAAAATTGTTCATCCTTTTGAGCAAAAACTGTCCCAGGTGCTTTTGTAGTATTCCAATAAACTGAAACATTTTCCATTAAAATTTTGTAAAGATCAAATTAAGTGGAAATCCAAAGGTGCAATGTCTTATAAATATGGCAGATGAATCAGAATTTCCCAGCCAAGCTGTACCAGTTTTTGCCTGGTCACCCAAAAGCATGCACTCTTGCATTATCCTCATGGAAGATTATGTGCTTTCTGTTGAACAATTCCAGGCGCTTCTTATTTGGTCTAATTGGGAGCAGTACTTGTTGGAATTAATCATTTGGTTCTCAGGAAGGAGCTCCTAATAGAGAACTGCCTTCCAATCCCACCATATACACAAGATCACCTTCTTTGAATGAAGATTGGCCTTTGGTGTAATGGTGGTTCATTTTACTTGCCCCACAATCTCTTCTTCCACATTATTGTAAAGTATCAACTTTTCACCACCAGTCACAATGTTTTAAAAGCAGAATGTTTTTGTTACATTTAAACAGAGAGTGGCATGAGGGAATATGGTCAAGAAGGTTTTTTTTTCACTTACCTTATGTGGAACCCAAACATCAAAGCAATTAACATAACTGAGCTGGTGCAAATGATTTTCAAGTGATCCACACCTGATTTGGATATTCTGAGTATGTCATCTACCTTCCATGTGGTATAATGTTGATTGTTCTCAATGTCTCCATTTGATTGCTATCAACTTCAACTGGTCTACTGAACTGAGGAGCATTATCCAGCAAGAAATCTCTAGCATGAAAATTTCACAAACCAATTTTAACACTTTTAGTCAGTCACAGCACTTTCTCCATACACTGCACAAATCTTTCTCTGTGTTTCAGTTGCATTTTTATCATTCTTAAAATAATAAAGCATAATATGTCAAAAAATATTGTGTTTTCTTCCATCTTCAATGTTAAAATGGCTTCACAAAAATTCAATAATTTTGAAGTTTTTTCTTTTTAAATGCATGCTAATATGACAGCTGCCACAATACAATCTAACAAAACTGTGCTGAGTGAAGTTAAAGACAACTAAGCACTACTAGAGTCATCTTATGGAAAAAACGAAATGAACTTTTTGGCCAACACAAAATTTATTTGACAGTAATGGCTACTATTTTCAAGTCAGTGTCTATAAATTATTTTCCCTAGAAAACAGAGTTGAAAATACCTAAAATCTAAACAAGGCCAATGATTTCATCATTCTATTTACTCTTAATTTCCTTTCTTTATGAGTCATTTTTAAATTCCATGTCAATTCACAGAAAATACTAACACATACACACATATATATACAAGATGCTATAAGTTATTTCCAATCATCATAAGATATCAAAACAAATATTAAGAATGAAAATATCTCCAAATAATAAAACCTATAATTAGCTATCACAGCAACAATCTTTAGTTGAAGGCCACTTGAATAACTATGCCATCAGTTTAGATGAACTTAAGTGAAAAATTGAGGAAAGGCAGGACTTCCGGCTAAGATGGAGGTGTAGGTAGACACCTCCACACTGCCTCCTTGCACAACCAAAAGGAGGACAACAACAAATTTAAAAACAAAAACGAAACAGACCTAATACAAAATCAAACTGTACGGAAGTTCAACAATCAAAGAGTTGAAGAAACATTCATCCAGACCAGTAAGAGGGGCAGAGACAGGCAGCTGGGGTGGAGAGGACTCACAGCAAGATGGAGACTGCTGGTGCAGGTGGTCACACCTTTGCCTACAGATAAAACAGGGGGAACAACTAGGGAGCAAGACAGGCCATGCAACCCAGGGTTCCAGTGCAGGTAAATAAAACATCAAAACCTCTGACTGGAAAAAAACCTGTGGGGGTTGAGGCAGTAGGAGAAACTTCCAGCCTCACAGGAGAGTTTGCTGGAGAGACCCACAGGGTCCTAGAACATACACAAAACTACCCACCTGAGAACCAGCTCCAGAAAGGCCCAATTTTCTTGTGGGTATTGATGGAAGTAACTGAAAGCCGGCAGAGAGCTAAACAGAGGCACTGTTCCTTCTCAGACCTCTCCCCCACATACAATACCACAACACAGTGACCTGGATTGCCCCACTCTGGCAAATACCTAAGGCTCTACCCCTACTACATAATAGTCACACCCAGACAAAAAAAATGGCCCAAATAAAAAATAGATCAAAGCTCCCGAAAAAATACAACTAAGCAACAAAGAGATAGCCAACTTATCAGATGCACAGTTCAAAACACTGGTAATCAGGATGCTCACAGAATTGGTTGAGTATGGTCACAAAATAGAGGAAAAAGTGAAGGCTATGCTAAGTGAAATAAAGGAAAATGTACAGGGAACCAACAGGAAAGGGAAGGAAACCAGGACTTAAATTAATGGTTTGGACCAGAAGGAAGAAATAAATATTCAACCAGAATAGAATGAATAAACAAGAATTCAAAAAAAAAAAAAAAAAAAAAGCACACAAAGAAGCTTGGGAACCTCTATGACAACTTTAAATAGTCCAATATCTAGAGAATTGGGAAGATGGCAATGAGGAAGGAGGGAGCAGATTCCACTTCCACCTACACATGGGAGAAAAATCTAGCCGATCTACCGAGGAACAGAGCAAACAGCCAACAGTATCCCAGCATATATGAAGATAGGAGACCAAAAATTGTAGAGGACATTGAAAAACCAGATGGTAAGGAGAATGCTTCAGGACAATATGGTCCCAGGGACCAGTGCTGGGATAACAGTGGCTGCAGCACTAGGCCCAGCGCCCGCCAGGTCTACCACAGGGTTCTTGGGAGAGAGCCAGGTCAACGGCTCTCTCTCTTCCCTGCCAAACAAGGATTGAGGAGCATCAGGAAAGGCCTGGTTGCTAGAAGTCACAAGTGAGGGAAATAGGGATTAAGTGGCAAACACACAGGGACTGTGAGCACCCACGGAGTCTGTGGACACCGGCTGGCAAGAGTTGAGAGCTGAGCTGTGATAGGCCCTGACCCAGATAGTCCCTGGTCTAGTGGGAGAATTGGGCTGTGCAAGAGGCCAGGCCTCTGTATGGAGCAGCAAGCTTGAGAAGGAATTTCTCAAAAAGAAAAAGTGAAAACAGACACACTGTTTGGGGAATTCACCTGGAGCAGCCACTCCACCCTCCTCCCCACCCAGCCTCGCCAAGGTCCGGAGGTGGCATGGAAGGCCCTGTGTGTACTCCCATAGCCCTGGGAAGAGTGCGCAACCAAACCTGAGGGACTGGAGGCACCTGGCTAAGTTCGCATGTCTGCAACCCAGGGAGAGTTCAATCTAAGGAAGGCCCGGCATCTACACCCAAAGCCTCAGGGAGAGTACATGCCTGAACCTATGGAACCTGCAGGACTAGAGACTGCTGGGAAACTGTGCTGGAGGATGACTGAATGCAGATCAGGAAGGGAGAAAAGCAAAACCAATCACTCCTCAGCCTGCTGCAGCCACAAACACCAGCAAAACTGGTTTGGCCAGTTTGAAGCCAGCAAGAGACTTTTTTTTAAAAGTAATTCCTTATATATTTTTTTTATCTTTTAACCCTTCTTTCCTTCCTTCCTTCCTTCCCTCCTTCCCTTCCTTCCTTCCTTGTTTTATTCTTCATTCTTTCTCTCCCATCTTAGCTCTTCCTCTTTTTTTTCCTAATACCCACAAGTGATACAAAAAACCCTGAACCTGTGAAAAGACCAGAGTTGGACCCAATGTGGGAGCATACCAATAGGTGAGATAGTGAGACAAATTTCACTTTTCTGCTCTAGAGTACTTGCAAGTTATTGCATATTTGTATTATCATTTTTTCATTATTCTTACATCTTTTATTTTATTAGTATTTTTGTATTCCTCTTCTTTCTGTTCAGTCTTCTTTGCTTGGCTGGTTAAATTATATTGTTTGATTGGTTTCCCTTGTTCTCGCTTTCATACTATATTGCTAATTTAATGTCTTTCACTTCACTTGTATTCCATTAGAACACTACTCAAGGTATGATACTTCCTATTCTTGTTATCTAGATCACATAGACATGTCATAAGATTGTTCCTCCATTATTACTGTAAATAATACCTGTTTCATACAATTTACATACTATACAGCACCCCTCCCAGATCTTAGCCCATTTCATGGTTCCCTGAACTCTATTACTGTTGTGGTTAGCTCTATTCTCTCACACATGACACTTATTTTCTATCATTTACTCTCACCTTACCACAGGATCTGACCTCCCACAAGCTCAATGCTTTCTAGATCCAACTCACAATCCTTTCCTCCCCAACAAGAATATTATCTTCTCTCCACCCTTTGAGAAAGTGGCTAGTTGGATGGAATATCATGGTTAACGCTATACACAGAGAAAGAATCTCCAATCTCTTCTCTACAGGCTGATAATGTAAATATTGTAGAATACACTCTTCCTATCTTAAACCACTTTGCCTTCCCCCTCCAACTGATCACAAAAAAGAGTAGGTGGAAGCTGTGAAAACCAGCATACCTGCTGGAAGAGGAAACCCAACAACAAAGGAACCACTAACAGATAACAACAGAAGCTGGTAAAGGAGAAAGTTGAAGCCTAACTAACTCAACCCAGGACCTACCTGGAAATACAACTAAATAGTGGAGAAAATACCCAGTACATACAACTGAACAAGAGCAAGAGAGAATCCTCAAAAGCATATACACACGGAAACCAGCTTCAACACTACCTGCCCACACCTGCACAACAAAATACAAGAGCTGGTGGACAAAGTGACCCTCAGTTAACTAGCTGGTAGGAAGGAACCACCAAAGAAAGACCCAACAACAATCAAAACCCGAAGAAAAACACAAAGCCAACTTAAACGACAGCCCAGACCAGTGAGCTTGGGAGATCAAGGAGATGGGACCACTGATTCTCACAGGTGTTCTACCAGAGAAGTTTACGCCATGAACCCAAGGAGTCAGAACAGATCAATTTAAGAAGCTAAGGCTAACAAGAAGAGTCACACAAACAATGGGAAAACAAAAAAACAATCCTCAAATGAAAGGAAAGGAGGACGCCTCAGAAAAAAAATGCTAAATGAAATAGAGGCAACTCAAATATCAGATATTGAGTTCAAAACAATGATTATCAGGAAGCTCAATGAACTTACCATGAGCTACCAGAAACTACAGGGAAGCTACAACGATCTCACTGCAAACTATATAAACATGAAAAAGGAGATAGAAACTATCAACAAAGGCCAAGAGAAAATGAAGAATACAATTTCTGAACTGAAGAACACACCAGAAGGAATGAAAAGCAGGATAGATGAAGCAGAAGACTGGATTAGCGAATTGGAGGACAAAGTAGAAAAGAACACCAAGAAAGAGAAAGAAAAGGAAAAGAGGCTCAGAAAGAATGAAGAGGGATTAAGAGAAATGCAAGACAATATGAAACGTAATAATATCCATATAATAGGGATACCAGAAGGACAAGAAGAAGAGCAAGGGATAGAAAACCTATTTGGAAAAGTAATGATGGAAAACATCCCTAATTTGATGAAAGAAAAAGTCACACAAATCCAGGAAACACAGAGTCCCAATCAAGAGGAACCCAAAGAGGCCCACCTCAAGGCACATCAAAATTAAAATGGCAAAATTTCAAGACAAAGAGAGAATATTAAAGGCAGCAAGGGAAAAACAGGAAGTAACATACAAGGAAGCCCCAATAAGGCTAGCAGCTAACTTCTCAGTGGAAGCGCTTCAAGCCAGAAGAGAATGGCAAGGAATATTCCAAAGATTGAGAACCAGAGACCTGCAACCAAGGCTACTTTACCCAGCAAGGCTCTGAATCAAGACAGAAGGCCAATTGAAGAGATTCCCAAACAAAAGAAGTCTAAAAGAATACACCTCCACCAAACCACCTCTGCAAGAGATGCTAAAGGGACTGCTTTAAGGAAAGGAAGGAAAAGAGACAGAGTGGGGAACACAGGTATAAAAATGAAAATGAGTAAGTACCTATCAATAATAATCTTAAACATAAATGGATTAAATGCTCCAATCAAAAGACAAAGAATACCTGAATGAACAAGAAAACATGGCCCACACCAATGCCGCCTACAAAAGACCCACCTTGGGACAAAAGATCTAAACAGACTAAAAGTGAATGGCTGGAAACAAATTTTCCAAGCAAACAGAAAGGATAAAAAACCCAGGGAAGAAATACTCATATCAGAAAAAATAGACTTCAAAAAAAGGGCCATTAAGAGAGACCCAGAAGGTCACCTCATAATGCTCAATGGAAGAATCCACCAAGAAGACATAAAACATTTTAAATATATATGCACCCACATAGGAGCAACTAAACACATAAAGAAAATCTTAGAGGACTTCAAGAAAGATCTTGACAGAAACACAATTATAGTGGGGGATTTTAATGCCCCACTGTCAAAAATGGACAGACCTTCCAAACAAAATATCAACAAAGATATTGTGGCATTGAGCAATGCCCTAGATGAAATGGACTTAATCAATATACATAGAACCTTGCATCCCAAAGAAGCTAAAATATACATTCTTTTCAAATGTACATGGAACATTTTCAACCATAGACCACATAATAGGACACAAAACAAGCCTCAACAAATTCAAGAAAATTGAAATCATACCAAGCATTTTCTCAGACCACAAGGGACTGAAACTAGAAACCAACCTCAAGGAAAAAACCCCAAACAATCAAAATCATGGATACTGAATAGCATGCTATTAAACAATAAATGGGTCAAGAATGAAATCAGGGAAGAAATCAAAAAGTTTCTGAAACAAACAAAAATGAACTCACAACAACTCAAAACTTATGGGACACAGCCAAGGCAGTCCTGAGAGGGAAGTTCATAGCAATACAGGCCTACCTAAATGAGACAGAAACATTTCAAACAAACAACCTAACCCTACATCTACAGGAACTCGAGGAACAACAACAAAGACAGCCCAGAGCAAGTAGAAGGAAAGAAATAAGCAAGATCAGAGCAGAATTAAATGACATAGAGACTGAAAGCACAATTCTAAGGATCAATGAATCCAAGAGCTGATTCTCTGAAAAGATAAACAAAATCGACAAGCCTTTAAGAAGTCTCTTCAAGAAAAAGAGAGAAGACCCACATAAACACAATAAGAAATGAAAGAGGAGAGACTACAACTGACACCACAGAAATACAAAGGATTGTAAGAAATTGCTACAAAGAACTGTATGCCAAGAAATGTCAAAACCTAGGTGAAATGGACAAATTTCTAGAAAAATATAATCTCCCAAAACTCAGTGAAGAAGCAGAAAGCCTGAACAGACCAATAACAGCAGATGAAATTGAAGCAGTAATCAAAAAATTCCCAACACACAAAAACCCTGGACCAGATGGTTTCACTGGAGAATTCTACAAAGCATTTAAGGAAGAGCTAACCCCTATCCTTCACAGACTATTCCAAAAAATCCAAAAGGATGGAAGACTCCCAAACACTTTTTATGAGGCCAGCGTCATCCTAATCCCAAAACCAAAGAAAAACACAACAAAGAAAGAAAACTTCAGGCCAACATCACTGATGAACATAGATGCTGAAATCCTCAACAAAATATTGGCAAACCACATCCAACAATACATTAAAAAGATCATACACCATGACCAAGTGGGATTTATCCCAGGCATGCAAAGGATGGTTCAATATTCACAAATCCGTAAATGTAATACATCACATAAACAAAAGCAAAGACAAAAATCACATGATCACATCAATAGATGGGGAAAAAGCATTTCATAAGGTACAGCACCCATTTGTGATAAAAACACTCGGCAAAGTAGCAATACAGGGAGCATTCCTCAACACAATAAAGGCCACATATGAGAGACCTTCAGGCAACATCACACTCAGTGGGAAAAAAATAAAATCTTTTCCACTAAGATCAGGAACAAGACAAGGTTGTCCATTTTCACCACTTCTATTCAACACAGTATTGCAAGTTCTAGCCACAGTGATCACACAAGAAAAGGAAATAAACGGCATCCAAATCAGAAAGGGGGAAACGAAACTGTCATTGTTTGCAGGTGACATGATAGTGTACATAGAAAATCCTATAGACTTCACCAAAAAACTGCTTGACCTAATACATGAATTTGGCAAAACAGTGGGATACAAAGTCAATATCCAGAAATCAAAGGCATTTTTTATACCAACAATGAAACAGCAGAAGCAGAAATCAAGAAAAAAGTCCCATTTGACATAGCAAGAAGAACAATAAAATACCTAGGAATAAACCTAACCAAGGAAGTAAAAGACCTGTACGCAGAAAACTACATAACACTGAAGAAAGAAATCAAGAAAGACACAAACAAATGGAAGCATATGCCGTATTTACGGATCCGAAGAATTAACATCGTCAAAATGTCCATACTACTCACAAAAATATACAGACTCAGTGCAATACCTATTAAAGTACCAATGGCATATTTCACAGACACAGACACAGAACACTTCAAAATTTTATGTGGAACCATAAATGACCCCAAATAGCTGCTGCAATTTTGAGAAAGAAGAGCCAAGTAGGAGAGATCACAATACCTGATACCAAACTATTACAAGGCCACTGTAATCAAAATAGCCTGGTACTGGCATAAAAACAGACAGATAGATCAATGGAATAGAACAGAGAGCCCAGAAATAAACCCAAGTCTCTACAGTCAATTAATATTTGACAAAGGGGGCACCAACATAAAATAGAGTAAAAATAACCTCTTCACCAAATGGTGTTGGGAGATCTGGATAGCTACATGCAAAAAAAATGAAACTCGAGCACCAACTTATACCATACACAAAAATAAATTCAAGGTGGATAAAAGACTTAAATATAAGTTGTGACACCATTAAAGTCCTAGAGGAGAACAAAGGCAGGAAAATATGAGATATTCTACACGGCAATATTTTCACTGACATGTCCCCTACAGCAAGGGACATAAAGGAAAGAATAAACAAATGGGACCTCATCAAATTAAAAAAACTTCTGCATGACTAAAGAAAACAGCAGCAAAATGAAAAGAGAACCAACTATATGTGAAAACATATTTGCCAATGATACCTTGGACAAGGGTTTGATCTCCAAAATATATAAAGAACTTGAAACAGTGTGCAACCAAGAGGGGGGGCCCAAATAGGGATTTGGAGTGGGGTCCAGAACTCAAGGTGTACAGGAAATATTAGAAAGATATAAGGGATGTCCTCACCCCTTCCCTCCACAAGTGTGAGTTGGGGGAAGGGACACATGGAACAGGAACATGCAGGGCTATTTTGTACAGCAACAACCTTGCAGCTAACTTCTGGCATGGTCCTTTAACATATCTATAACCTTTAACTGATTGCATAGATATGTTAAATAGCTGTGGCCACACTCTGAGCCAGGTGGATAGAAGTGACTTCCCCCCAAGATGAAACTAGCAAGGGTCAGGCCCCCTGGTTACAGCACCTGCGTGAGAGCTTGGACAAGATTGGCTCCATGACATGCGGACACACCTGCCCAGACTCACAATGGCAGCCCAGTAAACTTGGAATAATACAGGAATGCTGGCAGGTGTAACTGATTGTAGGAGAAGTTGGAAATGGGGTACAGAGGAAGATGGGTGTAGGAATTTAAACCTAGACACGGCAGCTATTAAGAGGAGAACCACACAGTGTTGCCAGAGAGGGGAACCCCCGCAGCCTTGGTGACAGGGAACCACAAGGTTTTGGCCAGAGTGGGGACCCCCGCAGCTTTGGTAGAAGAGGACCACGTGGCTTTGGGGTACTCCCTTTGGTCACGTGACCTAGGAAGCAGGAGAGACTTTGCCTGGAAGAAGGATACAAAGACCCTTGTTGATGGGCCATGAGAAGATGCCACATGGCTTTGGATTAGCTGAAGATCCTGAACGGAGACACAGCTGATGGTGCTGGCAGCCTGAATCATGGATGTCTACATCTTTTCCTGAGATATGGTACCCCAGTTTAGGGCAGAGGAAGAAGGAAGAAGCACTGTGTGCATCTGTGGGTATCCTAAAGGACTTTGATATTTTAATGAAGACATTAGGTCACTTCTTTATAAGTCTGTATAGCTTCAAATAAACATTTCCTTTCCTTTTCACAAATCTCTGGCATTGAGAGACGTCTTTCCTCTGGCAGCAGACAAGTAAACCTAGTAGGGGGTCCTTTCGGTAATAGTGTATCATACCCCCCCTTGGCCCCTGTTCAGTTACAAACTCACAAGACTCCACTCCAGGAAAACAAACAACCCAATTAAAAAATGGGCAAAGGACTTGGACAGACACTTCTCCAAGGAGGACATACAGAGGGCCCAGAGACATGTGAAAAGATGCTCAGCATTACTAGCCATCAGAGAGATGCAATTTAAAACCACAATGAGATACCACTTCACATCAGTCAGAATGGCCATCATAAACAAATCAACAAACAAGAGTTGGAGAGGTTGTGGAGAAAAGGGAACCCCAGTGCACTACTGGTGGGATTGCAGACTGGTGCAGGCACTGTGGAAAACACTATGGTATTTCCTCAGAAAACTGAAAATGGATCTGCCTTTTGACTCAGCAATTAATTCCGCTGCTGGGATTGCATCCTAAGAACCCTGAAACACCAATCCAAAGAACCCATACACCCCAATGTTCATAGCAGCACAATTTAAAATAGCCAAGTACTAGAAGTAACCTAAGTGCCCATCAGCAAATGAATGGATCAAAAAACTATGGTATATTTACACAATAGAATACTACACAGCAGGAGAAAGGAGTGCCTACCCTTTGCAACGACATGGATAGAACTAGAGAGCATTATGCTAAGTGAAATAAACTTGGAGGTGAGGGATAAATACCATATGATCTCACCTTTAAGTGCAACCTAATCAACAAAAGAAAAAGGCAAACAAAATATAACCAGAGACATTGAAATTAAGAACAATCTGAGAGTAACCAGAGGGGAGATGAGAGGGGATAATGGGGGGAAGGGTTTTCAGAAAAGACTATAAAGGACACATGGACAAAACCAAGGGTGGGGGTGGAAGCAAGGAAGGGAGGTGGATTTGGCTGCAGTAGGGGGGAGTGGCGGGGGGGAATGCAGACAACCATAATTGAAAAACCATAAAACAATTTTAAAAAAATAACTGAAATCTCTAAACAGTTGGAAACAAAAAAAAAAAAAATGAAGGTATAGTTACTTATTGGTGTGTCAAAAATAGTCAAGCAAAAGTTGGAATCTAAATTTTAAAGTGAAAAAGATTCTATTTAAATGATAAGGAGGTTATCATTACCTACTATGTGAAGATAAGTCAAGGCTAATAAAACAGAAAAAGAAAACTAGACACTTTCAGGGATCATCTGATTCAACTACTTCTTTAGGCTTCCTATAAAAATCCTACCAAAAATAAAATGACTCCATGTGATGATTCCTATATATTTTTGTGTTAGGAAATTAGAATAATGATAACATTGTAATAGTTCCAAGTCCTCTTCAATGAGAGCTCTCCTATTGGTTACAACACTGCAGCAAAGAGGGTTCTGAGTATGGCTCACGGAGTTTACAAGAGGAAAAACTGTTTTTGCCTAAAATTCTGCAAGTATTGTACAATATGATTCTGATAATTCCTACTAGAAGAAATTGTTATATTTCACCTTCTAAAAAGTTAAATATCAAAGATATTAAAAGTTTATTGAGTTTAAAAAAATGCTCACTTATCCTGAATAGATAGATACATGGCTAAAAATCAAGACTACCAGACAGAATATAATAGTTAGTAAAGTCGTTCCCAATCTACCAGTATCTATTTACTTTGAAATGCATCCAAATCTGAAACAGGAGTTAGTAACTGGTCCATAGCTACTTCAAAGTATTATTATAAAAATATTAAAGATGATGAATAAAAAAAGATATTGCCATGCAATGAACAAAGAAAACTTCTAATCAGTACCTGTGTCAGAGTTCTCAAGACCACCCCCAGGTTAGGTGATTCACAAAGAAGAATCACAGGATTCAGAGTAGAGTCATATTCACAGCTAAGGTTTGTTCTAGCAAAAGGACACAAAACAAAATAAGCAAAGAAAAAGATACATGAGGTGAAACTGAAGAAAATCAGATATAAAGCTTCCAAGAGTCTTCTCCCAGTGAAATCCACATAGGTGGTGCTGAAGTCCTCAAATAAGCAGGGACAACACATGAAAAGTGTTGTCTATTGTAGATGTTCCTATGAAATTTGGTGATTTTAATTGGGGCTAGTTATATCAGCACTTCTACTTAGCACATACCAAAACTCCAGAATCTCAGCAGGAAAGCATGTGCTCAGCATGAGCTACATTGTTAGACACTTCAGGCACAGAGAGACACTCTGATCACTCAGGTCAAGTTTTATAACACTGTAGAACAGGGGTGTCAAACTCACTTTCACCAGGAGCCACATCAGCTTCACAGTTTCCTTCAAAGGGTCCAATGTAATTTTAGGGCTGAATAAATGTAACTATTCCTTAAGTAGGGGCAAGGAGCTCAGCACTGCATCTGGTTAGAAACAAGGTACCAGGCTAGATAAAACAAGGTGGAGGGCCAGATTCGGCCCACAGGCCTTATGTTTGCCACCTGTGCTATAAAGCAACTGTTTACCAGAAAGAGCCAGCCTTTCTAAGAACAGGCAATCTCAGGACTGCTAAGTTAAGTCTATTCTTCTCCCCAACTATATTATGGAGGAATATTAACGAGTGTAAACTATTATGTTTCATACCAACTTTAGATGGATTAAAGGCTTAAATGTAAAAAAAAAGTTAAAGCAACTAGAATAAAATAATAATAAATAGCTAACATTTACTGAGCTCTATACCCCTGACATTACATATTTTATCTTTATGATCTTCTTTAATGTTCATAGCAACCCCATGAGTTATTCAGGAAAGATACTCAAAACACTCAAAACCAGTATCACATGGCTGCTACATCATTTCAGCGTGTACTTTCTAGTATCAGCCCTGGAGATACCAGTAGGTACTATTATAGTAGTACCCATGATATATTATCTCCATTTTAATTTTTAGAAAAGAAACAAAGATACAGAATTCAAGATATACTGCTAGTACATGACAGAGATGGAATTTTTAAATTTAGCTTGCTCCAGAACCCTAACTCTTAATCACTGAGCTATATTGCCTCTCAATATTTTAAAAAAAGAAAATGCCTGTATAGCCCTAGGATGAGAAAGGATGTCTTACACACAAACACACAAAACCCATAAATAAAAACATAATTTAATCACATTAAAATGTAAAACTATGTATGGTAAAAGGCATAATAAACAAAGTTAGAAACCACTGGCTGAGAGAAGATTATTTATGACACTCTTAGTAAGTATTCAGTTTACACAAAAGAACCTTTCCTTACCAATAAAAATAAAGGCAAAACCAAAAACAAAACAAAATTTAGCAAAGTAAGTAATTCACATAAAAGGAAACCAAACAGCCAGTAAAAACATGAAAAATGATAATAATAATAATAGATATATAAACTACAATGACACACTCACAAGACTGGCTACATTTTGTAAAAATCAGATATTGTCAATTAGGATAAAGATGATAAGCAACAGAAATGTTCATTCACTTCTGGGGAGCATAAACTGGTAGAATTATTTTAGGGAGATACTTGACTACATCTGGTAAAGCTGAAGATCCATATATCCTCTGATCCATTAATGGTATTCCTAGCTTTATATCCTAGAGAAACCCTGACATGCACATCAAAGACACATGAGTAAGACTGTTCACTGCTTCAATGTCTTGATATTTTTTAATATTACTGAGGAATAACTCAAATGTACATTAGCTGGGGAACAGAGAAATACTGCTATATTTAAATAATATTATATAGCATATTATACATATTATCCAGCAGTAAAAATGAACAAGCTACACCTATAATATACATATACATGTAACACAAACAAAATTGAATTAAAAACATTGCAGAACATTATGCATCACTTAAGTTAGTTGTAAAACACACATACAAAGCAGTATTATGCATTGTTCACAGATAAGTAAGTATTAAAAGTTAAAAAAACTAAATATGGCCTATATAACATGGCTTAGAATTCACTGTTTTAAAGACAAACACATTAGAAGAAGCCCACTGTTACATTTATTACTATAATGCTATTGAACACACTATCTACTATGTACTAAAGCCTTCTCTTTATGTGACATCAATGTACATATTTGAGGGGGAAAGGCTGAAAAAGGTCAATGTTCTAACTTCATGTCAAAAGTTTGGAAAAAAAGGCAAAATCAAACTAAAAGAAAGTAGAAGGGAAATAAAGATATGAGCCAAAATCAATAAAATAAAAAAATAGTAAACATCCACAAAAATCAAAACCCAAATTTGGTTCTTTGATATGAAGAATAAGGATCACCAATTACCAATATCAGCAATGAAAAAATGGACATCAGTACTATAAAGATGTTAATAAGATAATTCTGAACAACTTTCAGCAACAACTAACAACTCAGATGAAACTGACAAATTCTCAAAAGCCAACACAAAAAGAACTATACATATATATTTTAACAGGCCAAAATCTATCTTAAAAATAAAATCTGTTATTAAAAACCTTCTCACAAAGTAAATTTCAAAGTCAAAAGGTTTCATTAGCAAATTCCTTTATACCTTCAAGGAAGAAGTCACATCAAGGGCACATAAACTCTTGCACAGGGCAAAAAACAGGAAAACACTTCTCAACTCACTTATGAAGTCAGAATAACCCTGACACCAAAATGTGACAAAAAAAAGAGAGAGGGAGAGAGAGAAAGGGAGCACGAGTGCAAAATCTTGTTCATGATCATAAATACAAAAATCCTAAATAAAGTATTAGGAACCAATTCTAACATTTAAAAGGATACTACATCACAACCAAGTGAATTCATTCCAGGAATGAAAAAGTAGATTAATATTTGAAAATCAAGAAATGCAATCTACCACACTAACAGCAAATATATAACAGAATAACAATAATCTGAATAATGTCAATAGTACAGAAAGCATGTGGTAATAATTAACATTCATTCACAACAAAAATTCAGTAAACGAAATAAAAGGAAACTTCCTTATCTGATAAAAGATGTCTACTTATTACCCCCCAACATACATGCACATATATAGAAACTTAAATGATAAACTATTAACTTTCCTCAAATTCTATCATCATTTCAATTCAACATTATATTAGAGGTCCTAACAAATGTAGTAAAGGGGAGGGGAGGGTAATGGAGACTTTGCAAGTGGTATGATTGTACAGTACACGTAGAATTCACATCCACAGGCAAATTATTAGACTAATAGGTGAATTTACCAAGGTCACTGGAAAAACAGGTCAAATACAAAAATCAAGTATATTTGCACACACAACACAAACTTAAAAAAACAAAAATTTAAAGTACCATTTATAACAACAAAATCAAATACCTAAAATAGAGCAAATATGTATAAAATTTTACAGACAAGTACAAAACATTAGCAAAAAATATTTCTAAAGTCCCAAATAAATAGAACAAGTATTGACATACATCATGAATTGGAAGACTTGCTATAGTAAGTATGTCAATTTTTCCCAAATTCGTCAAAAAATTCAATGTAATCCCATCCAAAATTCCTGCAGGTTTCTTGCAGAAATTGACAGTTTCATTTTAATATTTACATAGATTGAAAAAGGTGAGTTAAGCAAATCTTGGAAAAAAACAAAGATAGAAGACTTACACTACCAGATGTTAATAGTTATTTTAAAGGTACAGTAAATAAAATAGTGTAGCAATGACATAAGGATAAGCAAAGAGACCAATGAACCAAAAGAGTCAAAAAATACATGACAAAAATAACCTTAGAGTAGAGAGAAGGAAAGATGAATTTTCCAAAAAAAAATATTAATCTTGAACTCTACCTCACACCATGCACAGGAATAACTTTCAGATGGCTTTGTAGCTCTAAATGTTAAAGTTTAGAAAACAAATATTTTAGAAGAAAATACTATTACAGTATATCTTACATTTTTCAACTTCTGCCATCAATTCTCCATTATTTTTCAGACTGCCTCCCTTTTACACCAGAAGACCTAAAATCTTAAAAACTAGTAATGGTCAATCCAGGTGCATTATGAACTGTCAAAAGCTATGCTGTCATTAAGTTACAGGAACTGTGAACTGAATATGGAGAACCTTCTGAGACATGTCAAGTACTAAGTGGATTATTGTTGCCATCTGCTGGACACAATGTTCATTTCTACTTCAATCATATTTGCTTTAAAGAATCCTAGTAATAAGCACATAAGACCCTAAAATGTAATCTTTTCTTAACTTCTTTTATCTAATAGGATAGAGTATTAATTCATCTGAATTAAATTAATTCAGATGAATTAAATCTGTAATCTCTCTCTGTTTGTGCAACTTAATGAAACTTTGTTAACAATGGTTATTTTTTCCAAGTTACAGGTTTATGAGTATAAAAAAATTGCATTGCCTGAAATCCACTTGGAATTTAATACACCCACAAAGCCTGCCAATTTTCCATACACCTACTGAAAAATCATATTTTATATAATAAATAAGTAGAAGAGTCACTTTAAACACACCAAATACACTTTAAACATATGGTATATCATACACATTACTTGCAACATTTCTTAAAACACACATGTATAAATAAATATGCATGGCAGGTCATCTAGTACTCACCCATATTTGGTTTCCTTGCCTTCCAAGCACGTGGGAAAATTGGTTATTACAAAAGAAGTACATAACATTAGTTTGGGTCACAAGCTGTGGGTGAAAGTTCCATGTGCCATCTGTAGGCCAAAGCTAATAATTGCATGTTTGAGATTCAGGCACTCTTCCTCTACCACCCCAGTAGTGACAAGACAGGGCCTCAGAAGAAGATGGTAAAGTCTCAAGGTAAAACAGCTTAGAACACTTAAGAGGATGCTCTAGAGTTGTTCATACCTACAATAAACTTTGTAAGAATAAATAATGTTTTATTGTGTTAAGCCCCTGGGAGTTGGCACAATGTTACCGAGCCTAGCCTAAGCCAGGGTTACTCAAATGTAGCACTACTGACATCTTGAGCTGGATACTTCTTTGCTATGTGTGCTGTCCTGTACATTATAGGACATTAAGCAGCATTCCTGGTGTTTACCCTTTATTTACCAATAGCACCCCTCAATGTGACAGACAACCAAAAATGTCTCTTGACATTGCCCTTCTCTGCACTTTGAGAACCATTAGCCTACCTTAACCTGAAGAATACAAATGTCTCTATGTATATATGTACGTATTACAAATGTGTGTATAAGAGTACACTTATTTAACCACGCCATGTAATACAAATATATGCTTTATTGTGTATTAAGACCAGATGTTTTGTAGGCCCTTAATGGATACAAATTTCCATTCTCAAACTAGGAGAGTAGTTCACTAACTTAAAAATAATTCAATCAATATCACAAGTCTCTCTAGCAGGAGTGTGAAACCTGCAGCCTGCAGACTGCATCCTGCTCAGGACAGCTATGAAAGCAGACTAAGACAAATTTGTAAATTTACTTAAAACATTATGAGAACTTTTTCATGTAACATGTGATTACATGTCACAATGTATTTAATGTGTGGCCCAAGAGAATACTTCTTCCAGAGTGGCCCAGAGATGCCAAAAGGTATCACACCCCTGCTACAATAAGGCAAACAAATCATCCCCAAAGAGTATAGAATTCCATACATACTATGCTGTTCATTTCGGAGGACTCATAGCTCCCAACTGGGTGGACATTTCCAATGGGCTCCAAGCCCTCTTCATCCCACATATATGTTCCATCAGAGCTATCAGATGGAGAGAGTTCAAATGAAGAACCAACTCTGTAGTCTGTATCTGGTGAAATCAAGTTATTCCCAGAATTATGTTTTGTACATTCACTCCTTTCTTCAATTGGTTTTTTTAAAAAGAGAGAGAGAAACAGTTATTAATTCACAAAATATAATTATTTCTCAGGTTCCAAAAATACAAATTGTTTTTATAAATATTATAAAATGATAATTTGATATATTATAGCAAAAATTTAGCAAAGCATTCATACCCGTAGCATTTTCTAACTTCTAAACCATAAATAAATCCAAAGGTGAAATCTTGAAAATAACCTACTGAAATGTTTCTCAATAGATACAAAGAAAATTCACTGGGTCATCTTTCCCTTCTACAACATTTCTAGAAATGTAAGTAAAGCCTAATATTCCTTTAATATTTCCTAAGATACTTACATTTAAGTACTAGCCAGGAAACTCCTCCCTCTGTGTATATTATATCTTTTTAACCTCACAGTTGCCTCCTTATAAGGAAAAATGTTATTCTGGCAAACACTCCTAACTAGAACACTCTTCGCACAGTCAAGGGTTATACACATCTCCAGGTATGGCCCAGTGCCTTGGCCAGGCCACATGCCTTTATCCAATCCCTTCAGTTTGTTCTTCTTTCAGGCTATATGAGCACAAGGATAAATTTCCTCTGGCACTCAGTGCTAAGAAAACCAAGAATAAGAGGAAATGTTTAACATATGCTATCTCACTTTCCTTAATTAAAAAAATAAAGCTCCTCTGAAAGTATTACCTATAAAGATTGCTCTAGCAAGAAATCTAAGTCTGTTAAAAAATTAAAATTTCCTAGGATAAGAAAATTCATTAGATTAGACATAACTGCTCACTTATCCTTTGGTATAGTTTTACCCCTAAAAAATAGCAATGATCTATTACCCTAAGAAAAGAGGTGGTTTAAAATGGCATGCCAGACTTCTGATAAGATGGAGGCATAAACATGCCTTGCCTCCATAAACAACTATAGCAAGAAATATAGCTACACTACAAAACAAATATCACCAAGAATTGTCATAAAATTGAGCTATGTGTAAGTCAGACAACTAAGGATTTAAAGAAGCCACATTCATCCAGATGGGTAGAAGTACAGAGAGGTGTGGAAATGTGGTGCAGAGACGGGAACAGGCAGTCTCACATCCACGTGTTGTGGATAAAAAATAGGAGGAATACTTTAGGAGAGAGGGATTCCAGCTCCAGAACAGACCACCCAGCCCAGGATCTCAGCACCAGGAAGATTAATTCCCATAACTTCTGGCTGTAAAAACCAGTGGGGGGTTGATGCAGCAGAAGAAACTGTGCCCTCTTAAAGGGCCCAAAACAGACCTAGGACTCATGCGGACCCACATCCTCTCGGATTCAGCACCAGGGCAAGAGCTGGAGGGGTACCAGTGACATATGGGAAGAAAGTGAAGTGCAAGTGGGAAGACAACTTCCTCCCAGACAAAACTCCAGAGGCCAGGTAGTGGCACTGTCTCCTCTGAAGACCTCCCAAACACAGAGCAAGAGTGGAGGCATGGGTTGCCCTGCCCTCATGATTACCTAAGGCTCTGCTCCATACAACTTAACAGGTGTGCTAAGAAGGGGAATCAAATCATCAGCTCTACCTAATACACAGAAACAAACACAAGGAAGCTGCCAAAATGAGAAGACAAAGAAATATGACCCAAATGAAAGAACAAAACAACACTCCAGAAAAAAGAACTAAATGAAATGGAGATAAGCAACCTATCAGATGCACAGTTCAAAACTCTGGTTATCAGGATGCTCCAGGACCTCACTGGGTACATCAACACCATAAAAAAGACTCAGGCAAAAACAAAGGCTGCATTAAGTGAAATAAAGCAAAATCTACAGGGAACCAACCGTGAAGGGGATGAACCTGAGAATCAAACCAATGATTTGGAACATAAAGAAGAAAAAAGCATTCAATCAGAAGAGAAGGAAAAATAGTTTTTAAAAAACCAGAACAGGGTTAGGAACCTCTGGGACATCTTTAAATGCACCAACATCCAAATCATATGGAGTGCCTGAAGGAGAAGAGGAAGAGCAAGAAATTGAAAACTTATTTAAAAGAATAATGGCCCTGGCTGGCGTAGCTCAGTGGATTGAGCGCGGGCTATGAACCAAAGCATCGCAGGTTCGATTCCCAGTCAGGGCACATGCCTGGGTTTTGGGCCAGGTCCCCAGTGGGGGCCACAGGAGAGGCAACCACACATTTATGTTTCTTTCTCTCTTTCTCCCTCCCTTCCCATCTCTAAAAATAAATAAACAAAACATTTTTTAAAGAAAATAAAAATAAAGAATAATGAAAGAAAACTTCCCTAATTTGGTAAAGGAAATAGACATACAAGTCCAGGGAGCACAGAGTACCAAACAAGATGGATGGACCACACCAAGACACATCATAATTAAAATGCCATAATTTAAAGATAAAGAGATAATCTTAAAAGCAGCAAGAAAGAAGCAGAGAGTTACCTACAAGGGAGTTCCCATAAGACTGTGAGCTAATTTCTCAAAAGAAACTTTGCAGGCTAGAAGAGACTGGCAAGAAGTATTCAAAGTGATGAAAAGCAAGGACCTACAACCTAGAATACTCTGTCTAGCAATGCTATCATCTAGAATTGAAGGGCACATAAAGTGTTTCCCATACAAGGTAAAACTAAAGGAGTTCATCCTCACCTAGCCATTATTATATGAAATGCTAAAGAGAGTTATATAAGAGAAAGAAGATGGTCAAAACGATGAACATTAAAATAGCATTAAATTCACAACTATCAATAATTGAATCCAAGTAACAAACTAAGCAAACAAGCAGAACAGGAACAGAATCATAGATATGGAGATCCTGTGGAGTTATCAGCTGTGGGGGGGAGGGTCAAAAGAGGGGAAAGGTGCAGGGATTAAGAAGCACAAATTGGTAGGTACAGAATAAACAGGGCGACGTTAAGAACAGTACAGAAAATGGAGAAGTCAAAGAACTTCAACAGTCAAAAAAGAACAAAGGTATGATACTTTAGGAGAAGAATGTTTTTATTGATATTCTAAAGTGAAAAACAGCACAGGAAGCAAAAGCCACAAAAAAAGAAAAATGTTGCCCCACTACTATTTTATCTAGATTCATCCCTCCATGAAATTGATAATATCATGAAATTAATCAAAGATAATCCTAAATGTAAATTCAGTAATATTATCTAGAAGAAAGCATATAAACTTAAGGATATTAATATTTACCAGAGACACTTATATCTATCCAGTCATCAGTTTTACTGATGGATTTTTCATTTTCCTTGGGGGAATCAAATATATCCTTTGATGGTACATTTTCATGCTTTTCTTCTTTGAGAGAAATTTCCTCTGGAGTTATTCGAGTTCTGTTAGAATCCTCTATATCTATAAAATCATCACTGAAGTCTTCACTTAAATCATTCTTATCAGAAGATGACAAAGAAGACAAGGAAATGTCATCCACATCATCACTCAAGTATCTAATTTTAGCATCATGCTTCATGGTCTGACCATTTTCTGTTCTATAATTATCATTTTCAATTAGCTCTTGGTCCTTGTCAGTAGCTCTGTCCTTAGCCAAAAGTACAGTATCTTCCTTTACATATGTGCCAGCAGGTGAATTTTTGTTACCATCTTCTGTGATAGTCCCAGAAAATGGAGATCGACTAGATTTCAGTAGAGGGGGATGAGCCATCCTATAACCCAAAGTGGAAGTTATACCTGGGCCATTTGGTATCGCCAGCTTCTTTCCAGTAGCAGCATAAGGCCTATTAAATCCATATCCTAGTTCATTCCCATTGAATACTTCTGACTGCTGGGAATTTCTTGTTAGCACAGTTGACCTCAGAGGCACTCTAATGGGCAGCTGTTGGCTCTGATAAGGCTTACTAAGATCTGCGGCTCTATTGAAGGAATGTGATCTGGTTATAGATGAAGGTGGAAGGAATGAATTCTGAATGGAATGTGAAAAACTCTGTGACCTTACCATTTTTTCACAAGTAAGAGATTTAATATTGTCTAGGGATTGTGCTAAACTTTCTCCAGAACTGCTTCTGGTAGCACAGGAGTTTGCTCTAGGCCTTTGTATGCTACCAGCCAATCGATTTCCAAAAAATCCATTCAGCTGTGATTTTGGAGCACTGATTGAAGGATATGAAGTCCTTCCTAATAATGTGCCTTTGGTGAATTTACCCAAATTAGATGGTCCAGACAAAGACTTTTGTTTTAACTCTTCTGTAGATGATAAGAGCATAGTGGAGGGCTTTGCTAACTTTGATGTGAATAAAGAAACATTTTTCAAACCCCCCTTTATCCCATTTTTAGCAAACATTCCTTGAGCAGATGTATGTTTTTCAGGATTAATTACTTTATCAGGTGAACTTTGGGTATCATTAGACTCTTCAGTACTTTGTGCACTAAGTTGGTATTTAGTTGCCGGTCTCCAATTCAATGGATGAGATGATAGACAATCAGAGCCATTATTTTTGACGTAACTTTTCACATTGTTACTCTTGGAAGTTCCTAATAAATTAATGGGTGTCCCACTTGACATTGGCTGCAGTGTGCTTCTTACAGATTTTGTTCCATACTTTGGCAACTTGGAACCCAAAAAAGCCTTGATTTGTGTTTTTTCTTCCATGAGCTATAATGTACATTTGTTCTTAAAATTCGACAAAATCTGAGGAGAAAAAAAAAAAAACCTGATTACACATCCCTAAATAAGGACAATTACATAGATTATTACATAATGTTAATGCATATTTTTATATAAATGCAACAAAGCCTGAAAACTACTCATGATTCTTACAGAACTCATAAATGTTGAATGCAATGATTAATAACTTTATGTTAGAAGAAAATGAAGAATACTTTATAAACATTTTTATATACCTGATCTATGAATGATGATAGCAAAATCCAGAAATAATAAAATTAGACTACTAAAGAACATATTTTTAAAAAGACACTTCTTTAGCATATATTTTAATTTTAATCCAAATTATTTTTTCACGTTAGGTACAATAGTACCTTTAACAACAAGAACATGTGATTTTTGGTTTATTTATAAGCATACATGATCTTATAAACCCAGACTACATGTTTAAGCTTTCATAATTCAAGCCATGGGAAGGATACAGGTAAAGAATACAATAGCACCAAAAAGTCTAATGGCATTAAGGGCTGAGATATCAGCTGTAATTTTAAGCAACAATCTTAAAAGAATTTTTAGCCAGTAATATAAAAAGACACTACAGTTAGTGTCTGAATAAAAAATATAATGATTTAATAAAGTTGATTAGTCCATTAATCTCAACCTCTCCAATTTATTTTAAAGGTAATACAACAAACAGAAAAAGATTCAATGCACAAATAAGAACATAAAACTAGAAACAATCAGTGTCCTTTATTTAACTGTTTAACAAATTATGATATGTCATATGATGAGATTAAAAAGATGAGATAGAAATGATAAAATATTTACCCTAACATTAACAGAAATGTGATATGGTCATAACCTACATGTTCATTGAGATTATATTAAATTCTATAACAGCACTCACAAGAGCAAAATGCAAAAAAAAAAAATACATGCTTAAGGGTCACTGATGTTTTTAAACTTATGTATCTTATGATATTGTCTTTAATTTGTTCGTTTTATTTTATTAATTTAATAATTAGTTCCAAGTCATTCTTGACCTTAAGAATTTAGAGAATTTCCAGAGTATATGTGTGTTATTGATTATGTCAAAAGTAATACTTAGGAAATCATATCGACCTTCAAGTAAAGATGGTGAAGCAGAATTACCAAACTTCTTGTCGCCAATATTTTTTTAAAAAAGGAAAAAGTATGCATATGTGTGTGTGTATGTGTGCATGCATGTGTATAATTTTTTTTAGCAAAAAACCCACCAGCTGCTGTCAAACAAGAAACTATTTAAACTAAGTACCTCTAAACTCTAAAAAGTGGACAGTAAGATTCTGTGCAGTATGGTCTGGCTCCTAGCCTGATTACACTGCCTGGAAGCAGTAGTGTGAAAAATAGGTGAGTTAATAAAACTTAAAGTTTTAATGAATATCCTCCAGTTTGGAAGGAAAGATCTAATTTGGCATGCCCTAGAAAAGTCTAGAAAACATCTTCAGCACAGGAGCTTTGAAACCTCAGCTGAGGCAGAGTGGCCATCAGAACCTGTTGACTTTCAAGGCACTATTCTGAACTTCGGGAAGAGTCTGCTACTACAAATATATTACACCTTCAACAGGATAGAGTGAGAACACTTAACAAAATCTAAACAGACAGGAAAGACAGAGAGCCTGAGGTGTCAGAAAAGCTCTTCCCCCCAACACCGCCTTATACCCTTCAACTAAAGAGAATACAGAGAACAACACAAGGTATATTCAGGTGGTGCAGTAAAAGAAGAAAAACAGTCAGAGCTAAGGTGAAAAAGGCTTGGGGAAATAACTCATTGCATCAGGGCAAATACAATGTCTGATCTAGCTATCTAAGCCTGTACCTAGCAAGATAAAAAGTAATCGTCACTCAACTGTATATGTAACAGTGGATTCTTTTGACGTTGTTTCTGTAAGTGCTGACTCTGACTAATAGATATAAGCTCCTAGATGAAGAGCATGTTTGTATAAGAATCCTAGGAACTAAATTCAAAAGATAAAGACTCAGAGCTTCAGGCATCCTCGCTCTGGGAGATTTGCTGACAATGAAGCCAGGATGACATAAAATCAGGATGACGGAAGCCCAGGATGACTAACCCAGGATGATGCATACTGGACTATCATTTGCCTTATCAGAATGGACTGTGCTAGTCTTTACATAGAAAACTTTCAACCTCCTTCCTTGACCTCTTTGTTCTGTTCCCTTCTCCCTCCTTATAAAAACCTCTGCCTCCAGTGAGATAGTGGAGATGGGCTTTGAGACCTGAGTCCTGCATCTTCCAGGTGGCCAGCACCTAAAAATAAACCACTTTTCTTTACATCAGCACCTGCCTCTGGTGTATTGGCTTTCATAGCAGCAGGCAGCCAGAATGGCAGTTTGGTTACATATAAACAAGGGGGTGGAAGGAAGGAGAGATACAAATAATGACTATAGCATGAAAAACAAAGGAAGAACCCAGTCTGAAAAGAAAAATAAGGAAAATAAGGAAATCTCCAGTGAGTTCTTTGTAACAGAGAACAAACTACAAAGAACATATATTTAATAAAACAAATGCTCAAAGATGAAGAGACAAACCAGGTAAATTGAGAAGTTATAGAACTAAAGAAATCAATTAACAAGAACAACTAATTTGGTGGGGGAGGAAGCAAAAAAAATAAAAGAACCAAAGCAAAAAAAATCAAACTGATGGCAACAATAAAAATCTTAAAATAACCTGAGGACTGAGGGGGAAAAAAGGCAAAGACATTAAAGCAATTAGAAGATATAAGACAGCCAATGAAGAGAAACGTAATTAGTACACCTGAAGTAGGATACCTGAACAGAAGAGAAAAAGCACACAGACGTAACAGAAAATATCCCTAAAATAAAGGAGAAAAAAAATCTACAGAAGAGAAGGAAAAGTAACTAAACCATAGATTCAAATACATATCAAGGCTAAGCTAATAAAATACCAAAAACAAAGACAATTCTCCAAGAATAAAGGCAGAAAAATCACTTTGTAAAGAAAATTTTAAGACTTTGGAATAAGCAAGAGAGTACTAGCTATCCTTTCAATGAAATGGCTGGAGCTTCCATGGTAATTTAATCCTATAGGAATTATCATTGGGCTATTTTACAACTCTGTGAAAACAGAGGTTAACATATAGAAAATTAACAGTAATGCATATAATTATTGTCTACAGATACGCAAATAAATTGTCCTAAACAGCTGACTTCCTTCCACTGCTGTGGAGGAAGCCAGCCTAGTATCCATTTGCAAATTAATTTTTTAATATTCCTGATCTATAAATGTACCTGTTCTTTGCATTCTCCTTTGAACCAGCTATACTATCTCTGACTACCTTGTAAATAATAAGATAAATAAAATCTTAAACATGTGTTCATTTGATACCTGAATGGAAGTCATGATTTTTTCTCTTCTAAAATGTATCCTTTAACAGTTTGGAAATTCCACCAAGATTCCTAGTAGATTCACCCAACAGAGCTGGGCCATTTCTTTGCCAGAATGGCAGATATCACAGCTTAAGCCCAGACATGTCTTTGTCTTCCAGAAGTGAATCAAGAACAGCAACAGAACTTTGCTAACTCTGTCTTTCTAATTTTAATTTGCTTCTCTTCCAATTTTGTCTTGTTTCTGCTTTTAGTTTTGGGTTTTTTTCTTTTATGGTCAGCAAGTTATTCCCCTTGGTGATAACAATGATTGTGAATTTGATTTAATACATAGCCATTTAGGAATCTTTATGAACAAATTAATGGTTACATGGGTGGTCCAACCCATGGCCCGTGGGCTGAATGCGGCCCAACACGAAATCATAAATTTACTTAAAATCTTTTATTTTTGTGCTCATCAGTATGCATTAGTGTTTGTGTATTTATGTGAGGCCCAATACAACTCTTCTTCTTCCATTTTGGCCCAGAGATGCAGAAAGGCTGGACACTCCTGGCACATATCTGTTCTGCATTGGGTGAGAGAAAAAGAAAAATCTGATTCATTAGTTACTTGTTCATTTATCTCTTTTGTGTACCTGTTTTGAGCTCACATCAATTTAGAATATCATGCTGACAGAAAGGAGAACAGCTTTTTGGTATCTGGACAGGTCCAGTTTTATATTTCTGTGTTAACTCTACTGCCATGGCTAAAATTATAAAACTGGAAATGATAAGGTCTCTCAGAGCTTGTATGGTTATATGTCTATAATTCATAAAGGTCTTTACCTTTCTTTGTGAGTATATAAGACTTTCCTAACTACAGAGTTAGGAAATTATATTATAAATTATATTATAAAAACTTATAAAGCAACTCTGTTCTTATTGGCTAACAGAAATAAATATGCAGTTACATAAATTGAATACTACCAGAATTCCCAGAAAAGACTAATATTTTAATTGTGTTATACTTTATAACTCTTACAGAAACTGACTCAGAAAAGTTTTAAGAACCAAGTTCATATAATTAGATAATTTCAAAGTAAGAGAGAATGCTAAAACATTGATAAGCATAATTTCAAGTTCATATGCTTTTGCTTCTTATTATATGCTACATACAGAATTTATCTTTGGAACACATAATGTGTTCATTTTTGCTACTTGAGAATTATACACTGGATCCCATTTTTATAAAAATAACTAATGATAGAAATAGATATCACATAAAGATATGTGTGTACATATATTTAAACATAATAAACTGTTAATAGTGGTTACCATGAGAGAAGTGAGAATTAGGTGAAAGAAGGCTTCCTTTTACCTTTAAATAATTATTTATATATTTGCATATGTTCACTTCTTTCCACTTAAAAAACTTCTAACTAAAAATTGCGTTTTAAAAATAAAACCCATCTATTCAATACCAAAACAAGACTTAACAGTTCAATCTAACCAAAAAAATTATTTAAAATTAAGTTCAATATTATATAAAATATATTTAAAAGACATAATAGAATACTGGGTAAAAAATATTTTTTATTCAACAGATTCCATTTCATAATTCCACTTCATAAATTCCATTTCAGTTTCTCTAGACTTCAACCTAAGTTTAGTTTTGTTTTACTTACCAACTGTATCTTTAAAACTGATTCTAAATTCACTATTTCTATTCCACAATTTAGTGCTTACCCTGACCCTCTCTTTCTGCATTACTACAAAGGCTTCCTTCACTATCAAGACTCAGTGTTTTCCGGCCAAGATGGAGGCGTAGGCAGACACACTGTGCCTCCTCACAAAACCAAAACAAGGACAACAACAAATTTAAAAACAAAAGACAACCAGAACTGACACAAAATCCAACTGTATGGAAGTCCGACAACCAAGGACTTAAAGAAGAAACATTCATCCAGATCCCTAGGAGGGGTGAAGATGGGCAGCCAGGCGGAGAGGACTTGAGGCAAAACAGCAGCTGGAGAACCAGGCAAGGCAGCAGCTTACAGACTGGGCAGTCCCACATTTGCATGCAGACAAACCTGGAGGAACAACTAGGGAGCAAGACAGACTGCACAACCCAGGGTTCCAGTGCAGGGAAATAAAGTCTCAAACCACTGATTGAAAACACCTGGAGGGGTTGAGGCGGCAGTGGGAGAAACTCCCAGCCTCACAGGAGAGCTTGTTGGAGAGACCCACAGGGTCCTAGAATGTACACAAATCCACCCACCCAGGAATCGGCACCAGAAGGGCCCGATTTGATTGTGGGTTTTGCGGGGAAAGTGACCGAAAACCGGCAGAGAGCAGAGCAAGGGGCATTGTTCCCTCTCGGGCCCTTTCCCCACACACAGCAGCACAACGCAGAGACAAGGGTTGCCCCACCCAGGTGAACACCTAAGGTTCCACCCCTTACCACATAATGGGCACACCCAGACCAAAATAAAATGGCCCAAATGAAAGAACAGTTCAAAGCCCCAGAAAAAATACAACTAAGCGATGAAGAGATAGCCAACCTATCAGAGACACAGTTCAAAATGCTGGTAATCAGGATGCTCCAGAACTCACTGGTACTTCAACAGCATAAAAAAGACCCAGGCAGCAATGAAGGTTGCATTATGTGAAATAAAAATCTATAGGGAACCAACAGTGACGGGAAGGAAACCAAGACTCATATCAATGATTTGGAGCAGAAGGAAGAAAGAAACATTCAACCAGAACAGAATGAAGAAACAAGAATTCCAAAAAAATGAGGAGAGGCTTAGGAACTTCCATGACATCTTTAAACATTCCAACATCCAAATCATAGGGGTGCCACAAAGAAAGAGGAAGACCAAGACATTGAAAATTTATTTGAAAAAATAATAAAGGAGAACTTCCCCAATCTGACGAAGGAAATAGACTCAGGAAGTCCAGGAAGCTCAGAGAGTCCCAAAGAAGTTGGACCCAAGGAGGAACACAACAAGGCACATCATAATTACATTACCCAAGATGAAAGATAAGGAAAGAATCTTAAAAGCAGCGAGAGAAAAGGAAACAGTTACCTACAAAGGAGTTCCCATTAGACTATCAGCTGATTTATCAAAAGAAACCCTGCAGGCAAGAAGGGACTGGGAAGTAGCATTTGAAGTCATGAAAGGCAAGGACCTACCTCCAAGATTGCTCTATCCAGCAAAGCTTTCATTTAGAATGGAAAGTCAGATAAAGCACTTCCCAGATAAGGTCAAGTTAAAGGAGTTCATCATCACCCTGCCCTTATTATATGAAATGTTAAAGGGACTTATCTAAGAAAAAGAAAATAAAAAATATGAACAGTAAAATTACACTAAATTCATAGCTACTAACAACCGAACCTTTAAAAAAAAAAAACAACTAAGCCAACAACTAAAACAGGAACAGAATCACAGAAATGGAGATCACATGGAGGGTTATCAGTGGGGGAATGGGAGGGGGGAGAGAGGAGGAAAAGGTACACTGAATAAGTAGCATAAATAGTAGATAGAAAATAGACAGGGGGAGGGTACGAACAGTGTAGGAAATGTAGAAGCCAAAGAACTTATATGTATGACCTGTGGACATGAACTAAAGAGGGGGGATGCGGGTGGGAGGGGGTACGCAGGGTGGAGGGGAATAAAGGGGAGGAAATGGGACAACTATAATAGAATAATCAATAGAATATATTTTTAAAAAGAGACTCAATCTTGCTTCTACTCAAACTGGCAACAATTATTCTCTTAAGGCACAGAACTGATCATATCATTCTAATGATTAAAAACTATATGTGGCTCAGGAACAACAAAATACTGAATAAAACTCAAAATCTGTTATATTGAGATAAAGCTTTTCTCTGGTTCTAAACTCTACCTTTGCAGTATTATGCATTCAAGTCAAAATGCATTGCTTGTCTTTCCCCAAAATCCATCCTATATTTTCTTCCATTTATGCTTTTGCTAAAGTTGTAAAGACCACCTGAAGGTCCTACCCTCAAGGTCTAAAATCCCTACATCCACAAATCTTTCTCGCTAGAATTAATCTTGCTCCCTTGTCTATTCCCTTTATGCCAACAATATAGCTAAGTCTGTATTATAATTGTATGCATGCCTACTTAACCCACAAGAAAGTAAATCTGCTGAGAGCATAAACTGAGCCCATAAAACTGGAGTCTGCTATGGGACCACAAATTTGATAGATCTGCAATTTTTAAGTAAATTCATAATCTCCTAGTACAAATGAACTTAATAAATAGTGAGTCAAGACTGAAGAATAACTTTGCTTTGCACACCTGTGATTAACTGGCAGTAGTTGCCTTGAGCAATATGTAGAAAAAGATTCTGAAGTCAAATGTAGACTCTATTATAAAGCACCACAACCAAACAGCAATATCTGCCATGAGCAGAAAAGAGAACAATGGTAATATCCATGCCGGATAACTGCCATCTCCATTTTTGATAATGGTCTTTACCACAAAACACACTCCCACAAGAATAAAACACTTTCAGGATAATCATAAGGAAACTGGAAATTATATCAGATATAAGGGTCATTTTGCAAATAACTCAGATTAAGGATTCTGTTCTCTAGTGAGTTAGTCTGTAAGACAGAAAGGACATTTCCCTGACACAAGTACACTGAGTACTGAATGTTCTATTCTTTCACTTTTCTCTGCCTCTATTTACTATCTAAAATGAGAATAATTTATGTTATCTCCTAAAAACATCTAAAGGATTAATAGCTTAGAGTCACAAGATCAGCCCACAAGAAAAACACACTGTTATTCCAAAATATCTGGGATGCTACCACTTGGAACACATAAAAACATTAGAGCCTGAATGTACTATTTCCTATCAAGAATATTCATTGATTTCTAAATGCACAAATAATTGCAACATAAATACCAATCATCTTGGACTATGGTCTTAAGTCTAAGCTAGGTGAAGACGGTGGAGTAGGTAAACGTGATACTCATATACTCCCACAACCACATCAAAATTACAACTAAACTACACAACAATCAACATTCAGCTGAAATCTAGCTGAACAGAAGTACTATAACTAAGGATACAAAGAAGACATATCAAAATGGTAGGAGGGACAGAGATGTGTAACCCACTGGTCCCACACTCACGTGTGGCAGATAAAATCCTAGAGAAGCCCTGACCAGCATGGCTTAGTTGATTGAGCATCGTCTTACAAAGTGAAAGATCACTGGTTCATTTCCCGGTCAGGGCACATGCCTGGGTTGCAGGCCCAGCCCCTGGTTGGAGCTTGTGTGAGAGGCAACCAATCAATGTTTTTCTCCCTCTCTTTCACTCTCCCTTCCCCTCTCACTAAAAAAGAAAATAAAATCCTAAAAATTCTTAATATTAAAAACTGGGAGGAATATCTCAGCTGCAGAAGTCCCCACTGAGGATTAAGGGAACCCAGTCCCAAAAGAGACCACCCAGCCTAGGGTTCCAGTGTTGGGAAGAGAAATCCCCATAACTTCTGGCTGTGAAAACCAGCAGGGATTGTGGCTGAATAACACTGAGAGCTTCTGGAGTCCCTTTAAGGGCTCATGCACAGACGTACTTAGACTCACTTGCACTGAGCTCCAGCACTGGGACAGCAGCTCGCAAGGCCCCTGGGACATACGTGGAGAAACTGGAATGTCTGGTCCTCAGGGCAACAGCTAGAAAGGCAGCTTCCTCCCAGATAGAAGTGCTGGCGAGGATATTCTTCCTTTGCGGAGTTCTCCTGCAACAGAGCCAGGCAGGCAGGCAGGCACCATATGAGAGTCTCCATCAACCTGGCTAACACTGTTTGCCCTGCCCTGGTGATTCCCTGAGACCCTGGACCACCTAACTTTTGGGTCCTCCCACAAGTGGATTTCCATACAAACAGCCAGTCTTGGCTCATGCTTCAGGTTTTCTTAAAATCTCTCAAAAGTTCACAAACCCTAAATAACCAGCATCTGGCCTCCTGTCATGTATATCTTGCTAAGTGGCTTGGGACCAGCACTAGCAGCAACTAACTAACCTTGGTTCACAATTTGGCCTCTCCACAGCACTTCCAAGTCCAGCAAATTAGCAGCCCTCTGCAGATCACTTTGTAGCTCATGCCAGGTGGCCTCAGGCAGGGCACAGGCAGTGGCTGACTCAGGCCTGCACCTCCCAGGAGGCCCCAGAGACAGCCTGCCCAGTGTGCAGATTCAATCCACACCAAAGCACCACCCACCACCTCCATGAGCAACACACTCAAGATGTGGACTCAGTGAGCACCAGAGCCCTGCTGAAGTGAGTCCTGCTACTGAGCTGGGGCCCCTGCACAGAAGACCCTCTATTGTGGTCGCAGTCAGTCCTTGCAGCCAATAGGCCTGGAGGTAAATCCCTCCCATTGACATGTCAACAGCTGGATGACTGGGGAGGCTGTGCCAGTGGGCCCTATAGGACACCAACTATATAATTCCTCCCTATCAAGACCAGGAAATGTAGACAGTTCTACCTAATACATAGAAACAAACATAGGAAGGAAGCCAAAATGAGGAGACAAAGAAACATGTCCCACATGAAAAAACAGAATAATATTCGGGAAAAAGAACCAAATAAAATGAAGACAAGCAATCCACCAGATGGAGAATTCAAAACACTGCTTCTAAGGATGCTCAATGAACTTAGGTGAAGAGTAGATAAACTCAGTGAGAACTTCAACAAAGAGAAAACATAAAAAGAACCTGTCAGAAATGAAGAATACAATAACTAAAATAAAGAATAAGTTACAGGAAACCAGCAGCAGAGAAGTGGAGGACTGAATCAGCAATTTGGAAGATAAGGAAGCAGGAAATAATGGCTCAGAACACACATGCACACACAAACCAAAGAATCCCCCCCCCCCAAAAAATGAGGATAGTTTAAGGAGTCTCTGGGACAATTTCAAACACACCAACATTTACATCATGGGGGTGCCACAAGGAGATGCAAGAGAGCAAACTGAAAACCTGTTTGAAAAAATGGTAACAGAAAACTTCCCTAACCTGATGAAGGAAATACTTCAGGAACTGCTAAGTCCCAAACAAGATGAACCCAAAGAGACCCACATCAAGATACATCACAATTAAAATGCCAAAGGTTAAAGACAAAGAGAGAATATTAAAAGCAGCAAGAAAAAAGCAGTTAATTGCCTACATAGGAATTCCTATAAGACTGTCACCTGATTTCTCAGCGGAAACTTTGCAGGCCAGAAAGGACTGGCATGCAATCATTCAAAGTGATGAAATGCAAGGACCTCTAGCCAAGGTTACTCTATCCAGCAAAGCTATCATTTATAACTGAATGACAGATAAAGAGCTTCACAGACAAAAAAAAATCTGAAGGAGTTCATCTCCACCAAACCGGTATTACAAGAAATGTTAAATGGTCTTCTTGAAGAAGAAAAAGATTAAAAATATAAGTGATAAACTGGCAATTATACACATCTGTCAACAACTACTTTAAATGCAAATGGATTAAATGCTCCAAAAGACATACAGTAGCTGAATGGATAACAACACAAGACCTTTACATATGCTATCTATAAGAGAAACCTCAGGTTGAAAGACACACACAGATTAGAAAATAAAGGGATGGAAAAAGATATTCCATGAAATGGAATTTTTAAAATGCTGAGGTGGCAGTACTTTACCAGAAAAAATAAACTTTCAAACAAAGGCGATCACAAGAGAAAAAGAAGGACCAGCAACTCCACTCTGGGTATTTAGGCAAAGAAACCTCAAACCCTAAAATGAAAACAAACATATATAACCATGTGTTTACTGCTGCATTATTCACAATTGCCAAGATACAAAACCAACCTAAGTGCCCATCAATAGATAAATGAATAAAGAAGTGGTATATATACAAAATGGAACATGACTCAGCCATACAGAGAATGAAATTTTGCCATTTTCAACAACATGGATGGACCTACAGGGTATTTTGCTGAGTGAAATAAGTCAAACAGAGAAAGACAAATGCCACATGATTGCACTCATATGTGGAATCTAAAAAACAAAATAAACAGGCATAACAGAAACACACTCACTGAATCAGAGAATATTTTGACAGTTGCCAGATGGAAGGGGGATTAGGGATATGGGTGAAAAAGGTGAAGGGGTTAAGAAGTACAATTGGTAGTTAAAGAATAGCCACAGTAATGTACAGCATAAGGAAGACAGTAAAAAATATTGTAATAACTATGTATGGTGTCAGATGGGTACAAGATTTACCGGGGTGATCACTTTGTAAGTTACATAAATGTCTAATCTCTGCATTGTACACCAGAAACTAATATAATATTGTACATCAACAGTAATTGAAAAATAAAAAATTATTTTAAGAAAAATTACCCTAGTTAAAAGTAAAGTCTAAGCTAATCTGAGGACTCAATTCTAAAGTTTTCATATATGCTTATGTTATAAATTATGTCACTTCATTTGTTGATGACCTACCTTCTGTTTCTAAATATTCAAACTTTCTCCCACATTAACTTGCAACTTTGAAATAAAATAAGACATTGTGAGTCTAGCTCATTTCAGTAGCTATGCTATCTTGATGTGTATTTTACCTGATAGGCCTATGAATGAATGGAAAAGATGATGTGGCATTTGTACAATGGAATACTACTCAGTCATAAAAAATATGAAGTACAACATTTTGTGACAACATGGATTTTGAAGGTATTATGCTAAGTGAAATAAGTCAAATGGAAAAGGACAAAAACTATGACTTCACTCATATGTAGAATATAAAACAAAAAAGTAACAAAGTAACAAAACAAAATAAAAACAAACTCATAGATCCAGACAACAGAATGGTGGGTATCAGAGGAAAAGGAGGATGGGAGTGGGCAAATTGGGTAAATAGGGTCAAATATATGGTTATGGAAGGAAACCAGATTTTTGGTGGTAACACATAACATAGACATACAAAGTTATAAAGTTGTGTATCTGAAATTTATATAATATTAACCAATGTTACTGAAATAAATTTAATTAAAAATAAAACTTGGTAACAAAAAAATGGAGTTACAATAATCTGAAAAAGTACATGTTGGCTACAAAATCTAATGACATAATCTCTAAAACACTTCAATACTGACTGCTGGTACAGGACTTAGAAAGAGTTCTGATATTTTCAGAGCTAGTTTCTTTAAGAATAATTTTTAGAAGTACAGCAGATTTACAGTACTGGTATTTCACATTTGAAAAAATTTTCAAAACTACTCACAAATTCCTTTTTAAAGAACTAATAAATCAAAGTTTTTTGCTTTTAAAAGGATCCACAATTGGATGAGAAGGGAAAAGTAGTAGCAAACATTAGTGAGCACTTACACAACAGGTGCTTACCACTCTATCCTTATTTAATTTTCTTAACAATACAAGGTGGTGCGTTTTATCCCATTTTAAATAGATAAAGCAAGGTTCAGGATGGCTAAAATTCTTGTCCAAAGTCACAAGTTCCTAAATTACTGAGGAGGACTCAAGTTCAAGTCTACCTGATTCCAGGGTCCATGCAAACTGCCCTCCTGACAAAAGAATGAAATATTCTGAGAGGCTTACTGCTAACTACGGACAAGAGTGATGGAAGGAGCTGGACAGCTAAGGTTAGAGAAGTGAAAGGACTACAAAGGACCTAAGTATTAATTAAAGGAGAAGTTTTGCAGAGAAACAGAGCCAGCATTCTGTCAAACTCCTTTCATATCCACTGTGTTATCATCCAAGGAACCACCCACTCACATTCCTTTTTTTTTAGTATTCAAATAGCTTTTCAGAAGGTAGGAATTGCTTGTATTTCAGGGATTTAAACATGCATAAATTCACTACTGAGTTCAAGAGCAAATAATTAACTGAACAATGCTGGTGACTACATACCTATAACCAGTCACTTCTGGAAACCTGCCTTCACATTCAGGTAACTACATCTGAATTTTAAAAACAAAAAAAAAATTTTTCAACTTGTGTTACCCCAACCATCACCCTCCTGTTCCCTTCTCTGGTTCTCCTGGCTTTCATCTGTTGCGCAAGCTGATTCAAAGGCCTGATTATGGAAATTAAATAAGCAAAAATGACACCTTTAGCTGAAAGCAAAAGTTTAACAGTTGAACTTCATTACAGATTCTTCATGGTTTTAATGAAAGCACACCAAATCTCAGCAAAGCCTCATTAGTGAATCAAGCTGACCTCTAAGCTACAACTTTTTACTTGGGCAGATGGGGATCAAAGCAACTTGTGACAGGCTCTAAATGATTTGTGGTTTAGAAACATTAAACAATGTTATTAAATGTAGATTCATAGTGTTATTACCTTCTGAATTTAAATTTAAGGGATAAGGAGAACACTAGCAGATAAAGAGGAAACAGAAGTGCCCCTGGCCAAACCACAAAAACTACCTCCAAATTTTACCATTTAGTTCAGGTAAAACTCACATGAATGTGTGGGGTATACATCTGCCATTAAGGTGCTGAGCAGGGGCTAGGTAAAGATAGGCAACAAGCTACTGGAATAATGATGAAGCCTAATATCTGAGTAGTTTATATTGCCTTTTAAAATACTATACAGGCATAACAATTAACCATAGACATTTTACAAACAGTAGGTGCTTGAAAAAAATCATAGCATACAATCACTTGCATTTTGGTCTGTTTAGGGCCTGCTGGAGCAAAATTTCTAAATTAAATTAAACAGGTAATGAGAACTGGGTTTGGAGGGTCAGGTGTCAGGGAGAAGGTGACTGGGTAAAATGAACATGGATGGATAATTATTAGGCTGTTAAGTTCACTGATGGTACAAATTGGGGTTTGTTATACCAGTACACATTACCCAACTCCAAGCTTGTTCAGTATATGGTAGACACTCAATAAATAGCCCAAAATAAAATATTTTGTTAAAATTTACATGTATTGAAAGTATAGTATCATAGAAAAATAAATTTTAATAGTAATTCTGACATACTAGAATACAACACAATAATAAAAAAAGCTAACTATTGGTTACATCTAACAACATAGATAAATCTAATAAAATCCTTTAAACAAAAGAATCCAGATATTTAAAAGTACACATACCATCATTCCATTTATAGAAAGATAAGACTTCCATTTCCACTTTGAATGGAGACCACTCAATGAATTTCACTACTACCTAACAACCTGCAAGAGCTAGACAATATTCAAAATCCTAATTTTTCTTGAGCCTATCAGAAAGCTGACATAGTAAGGTAAGCAAGACAAATTCCAAAGGGAGCCAAGATCCTCCTAGGAGAAACAAGACATTTTACCAGTTTTGCTTTTGGCAGAACATAAGAGAAAGAGGTAACCACCATAAAAGGAGCAACAGGCTAACATTGTCATGTGTGCTTAAAAGCCAAATGTGGAGTAATAATGTTATGGGCCTCAACCTCGTTGGTTAAGGGAAACACATGAGAGAGCCCCCTCTCAATGGCACAAGCATGCAGGAGGTGATCAGAGGTTGTACTGGAACAAGGACAGTCCCACCTGCTTCCCTGCATCTTTCTATCCTATAAGCACAGCTTTAAACTGCTTCAGTAAAGGCTTAAAACTGATGGGGCAGTAAACCCTCCTGCCTTTGCTGTATTTCAAGATAATCAAATAACTGATGATAAAAGGTTTCTCAATAGTAAGAATCATACTAATAAATGAAGAAAAGTAATGGAATCACAAAATAAGAAAATCAGTTGTATCTGGTATTAATTAGCAAGCAATCCCTAATGCACTAATAGATCCAGGTAGCAATTACTAATGATTGCTAAATCCATTAGGTAAAAAAGACAGCTGAACCTGAATCAGTCTTGAGGCCCTATTATGAGACGAGGAAATATACACAGTACCACCTATTAAATATTCTTGCCAAAACAAAGTTAATCTGAATCCATCCAAGCCTCTAGATCTATCAGCTTACAAGAAAAAGAACATAAAAACATGTTAAAACAACACAAGGACATAATCAGTCAAATCTAGAATGTGAAAAATCTGTAAGGAGGAGGATTCAGTTCCTTTCCTCAACAAATAAATGGAAAGAAAATGTTACAAGTTTAAGAGACACATTAACCAAATGCAATGTGTGGACCTTGTATGGGTCCTAATTTAATCAAGCCCCAATAACGAAGAACTGTTTTTAAGACAATTCAGCAAAATTGAACATGGAACGGGAACTGAATCATATGAAGGACTTCACTATTTTTGTTGGCAGTGATGACTATAATGCTGATACTTAAACAAGAAGTCTGTGTTATATTAGCACTACAAATACCAAAGTCTAAACATGAAATTGTATGTTGGGATTTGCTTTGAAATAATCTATGAAATATCATCCCCTACCCCTGCTCAAAAAAGGTGTTATAGATACCACAATAACTGGTAAAAGCTGAATGGTAATATATCGGGGGGTCTCACCACACACCATACTGTTTTCTCTACTTATTATGTTTGAAAGAGTCCATATATAATTTTTCCTTAAAAAAAGTAAATTCCAAATAAGGATGCTTTCATGAGAGAAAGAGATATGTAACATACTACAGATTATTCTACATTGTCCTCCTTGATTTAGCATTGATATTCTCTCACTTTCCCCCAACTTCTATTCAGAGAACTCCCCTGCCTGGTTCTCTAAACATAACCCCTCCCATGTAACCCCTCCCATAAACGATAAAGGGCTTTTACATTAGCAGCACCATGAGCCATAAACTGGTCTAACCAAGGCTTGACAGGTTCCAGTAGGAGGAAAATTGTGTTGGAAAGTGGTAAAGGGTAATGGTTAAGAGTGTTGTGGGCCCTGGCTGGTGTAGCTCAGTGGATTGAGCATGGGCTGCGAACCAAAGTGTCACAGGTTCGATTCCCAGCCAGGGTACATGCTTGAGTTGCAGGCCATAACCCCCAGCAACCGCACATTGATGTTTCTCTCTCTCTCTCTCTCTCTCTCTCTCTCTCTCTCTCTCTGTCTCCCTCCCTTCCCTCTCTAAAAGTGAATAAATTAAAAATCTTTAAAAAAAAAAAAAAAGAGTGTTGTGGAGTTGTCCAGATTAGAAATCTAGGCTCACTACTTCCTAGAAGTGCAGCCTAGGACAAATTACTTGGTCATCATTAAGCCTGTTTTTTCATATGTAAACTATGGATAAATAATAGTATCTAATCATAGCTTTTATCTTAGATGACTATTTTCAGTTTAACAGAGCAATCTCAAGGAGCCAATCTGGCCCTGTTATTTTGACACTTCCCAAGGGATATTTTGTGAAAACACTAACAAAAAGTAGTATGAACAACAGGCATCCTTGATCACATCTGAGTACTGCCCTGACACAAAGATTACAGACGCTGCAGAAGTGGCTGTTGCACATTACTTTGTGGTTCACATAGGTGAGACATTTAATCATTTATTTTTTAAGTACAACAAAATGTTTCCACCAAAATGGCCAGGTTACAACACAATATATCCAACCAAGTCACAATGTGATGCATCCATATTCGGTTTCATGTCAGCATGGCACGAAGCCTCTCTACAATACGCCCAGCTCACATCATATTTAAGCTTTGAAAGCACAGTATTTAATATATAAAACAATATATTAAATTAAAAAGATCATATTTTAATATTAATCTCAAATATTACTGAACAACAAGTGTTTAAACAATCAACCAACCTGGTGAAATCAGGGAACAAATTTTTCTGATAACCAAACACTGAGTGATATTCAGAACTCAATAATATACATGGAGCTAGACCTATACTGACACCTAATGTAAGCTCTCTGACAATTCAGAAAACATCTCAAGATAACAGGATCTTTCTCAGTTATTAAAATGACTCATTTATTTCACTGAAAAGCCAATTAGAGATTTCTAGCTAAAAGAAGAGCTGGATTGCAGTCTTCCATTCTCACAAAATTTCAGGAAAAAAGTGTACAGTCATTTTGTTCTAGATCCTTCGGAGCTGCAAGTGCCCATAAAGCAGATAAATCAAGTTCCCTGTCAACTATATAAAACAGTATTAGTACAGTAATGCCTACGTTAAGTAATCCTTTGAAAATAAAACTTTAAAAAGTCACCTATGTGCTAAGAGTTAGATGTTCCCATCACTTTGAATCCCTAACAGTGGGAAGAAGTTACAAGGGTCCTTTTGAGGAACAAACTTCACAAAACAAATGCTGAAGGTCCATAGCCCCCAAATAGAGAAGCTCTTCTACTCACTGTCAACTCATAAGCCTTTTACATGTTGTTACAGGGTGCAGCCAAGAGGGGGGGCCCCAAATAGGCATTTGAAATGGGGTCCAGAACTTGAGGTGTCCAGGAGATTTTGGGATGTCTCCATCCCCCCGCCCCCCCTCGCCCAGGGTGTGGGTTGGGGGAAGGGACAAATGGAGCAGGGCCTTTGAGAGCTGCTTTGCATAGCAACAGCCTTGCAGCTAAACTCTGGCGTGGTTGTCTGGCATATCTATAACCTTTGACTGGTTGCATAGATATGTTAAGTAGCCGTGATCAGCTCTAAGCTGGGAATGGAAGTAACTTCCCCACCCAGATGTAACTGTGGGGGCGGGTCCCCTGAGTTACAGCACCTGCGTGGGAGCTCAGAGAGGACTGGCTCCAGGACATGGGGCCACACCTGCCCAGACTCATGATGACAGCCCAGTAAAGCTGGAAGGATACGAGTTCTGGCTTGTGAAGCCAAGTGTGGGAGGAGTCAGAAATGAGGCTGCAGAGGAAGATTGGCCGCAGGGATTTAAAACCCAGACTTGGCGGCCATTGAGAGGAGGAAAACCATGTGCAGCCCTGAGGAGGGAACCACGCATCTTTAGCAGAGTGGAGACTCCCGCATCCCAGAGAGAGGGAACCACGCGGCAGCCCTGGAGGAGAGAACCACGTGGCCTGGCAGAGTGGGGACCCCCACAGCTTTAGAAGGGGGAACCACCACCTGGTTTTAGCAAAGATCCCGGCGACTCAGCCAAGGGTGCCAGGAATCCAGGGAGGTCTCCCAGTCGAGAGGGATTACTAACTGAGAAGAACTAGAGGACTGCCTGAGCCATGGACTTCTATTTCCTTTCCTGAGATACGGTACTCTGGACTGGGTAAAGGGGGAAGGAAGGACTGTGTCTGTTTGTGGGTGTTTTAAGGGACTTTGGGATTTTGGTGAAGACATTAGGTCACTACTTTAAGTTTGCATAGCATTAAATAAACATTTCCTTTCCTTTTCATGAATCTCTGGCATTGAGAGACATCTTTCCTAGGGCGGCAGACATAACGGACCCGGGGCCTTCTTTCAATAATAGTATATTGTCCCAGGCACCCCTTGTTGTGTTCTGTAACAATGTGAGCAAAGCAAAGTGAACATACAAAGGAAGGTATGAATCTCTTTTCCCCTCAACATCTCAGTGTGGACATGCCTGTTAGCATGAGCATGTTACGAAGTCTGATACTCATCAGAAGACAGGTTTTTCTTGCATGAGCCAACTACTTGAACTGATGCTCAAAAAAAAAAAAAAATGCAAAGGAAAGTTGATCTGTGGTCACCATCGGATTTTCCAAAAACAATTTTGACTTTACAAGACTTTTAACCTACTTGTTAACTAAATCTAACATCTAATGAGATATCCTACTTTGTAGTTATGTATGCCCTCCAAATCACCAGAGGCAGTGAAACATAGGTAAGAAACTTAAGAAACAAGTGTGTTGTTCTTTATGAAGTCTAGAGGGCTAATCTTCATCTAGCAGGAAAGGGAAAAAAAATCAGAGTTGAAATTACAAGGAAAAGAACACATAACTAAAAAATCATGCATTAAAGCACAGTCTCTTCTCTAACAAAGCTATTACTGTATGCTCTCCATAAATACTATCACAGTGTGATCCATAATACCATTTATTTGTTAACTAAATATTTACTGAACACTGATTATGTGCCAACCACTCACTGTACAAGGTACTGGGAATACAGTTGTGACTAAAACAGACATGAACCTTATATTCCCAGACCTAATGGTCCTGCAAAGATCAGACAGCATAATATGCATACAAATAAAACTTAATGTTATAAAATGTGGTGTCAGGGCATACACTGAGAATGAGGTTTAATGTACGGAAAATGGGTCAGGGAATTTTTAAGGTTTGTGTGAACTGTGTAGTCAGTAATCAGCCCAGAATTGTTCCACGACTTGTAAGGGCTCATGGTTGATTTTTTAGGAGTTTTGGGTAACATCTGAGATTATATAGAACTGGCTTATCAGCTTCTGTCTATAAAATCCTGTTTTCCCAGGTTAAAACAGGTACCCAAACTCATGATATTGATTTTTCCCCCAACCTTCCACAAACCACACTGGGTTATTAAACTCAATTAACAAACCAATCCCTTCCCTGATGGCTTCCTTCTTGCTTAACATTTTTTTTAAACTTGGAATGTCAATCCCTACTCATATGTAAGGCACCTAACTCTTTAGAGTTTTTCAAAAAGAAATATAAAACTCACAGTATAAAATACTATTTAAAAAAACCTAAGTGACAAAAGACTCAAGATAGCCACAGCAATTTTGAAAAGACAGAACAAAGTTGAAGGTATCATGCTATCTGATATCAAACTATACAAGTCTATAGTACTCAAAACAGCATGCTACTGGCATAAAAACACACACAAGATCAATGGAACGCAGGAACTACTATAAAAGACACACGGACAAAACCAAGGGGGGTTGGAAGCAAGGTGGGGAAATCTGGGGTGCAGGGGGAGTGCTGGGGAGTAAATGCAAACAACTATAATTGAACAACAATAAAATAATTAAAAAAAAAAGATCAATGGAACCGAATAGAGAGTCCAGAAATAAACCCATCCCTATGTGGTCAATTAATATTTGACAAAGGAGGCGAGAACATACAATGGGGTAAAGACAGTCTATTCAATAAGTGGTGTTGGGAAAACTGGCCAGAGACATGTAATAAAATAAAACTAGACCACCTTCTTACACCATATACAAGAATAAACTCAAAATGGATTAAAGACTTAAGTGTAAGACTCAAAACCCTTAAACCCCTAGAGGAAAACATTGGCAATAATATCTCTGACATGTCTCTCAGCAATATTTTTTCTGATACATGTCCTCAGGCAAGGGAAACAAAAGAAAAAAATAAATGGAACTACATGAAACTAAAAAGTTTTTGCACAACAAAGGAAACATCTAATAAGGGGTTAATATCCAAAATTTATAAAGAACACATACAACTTAACACCAAAAAAACAAATAATCCCATTAAAAAATGGGCAGAGGACCTGAATAGACACGTCTCCAAAGAGTACATACAGATACATGGCCAACCTATCAGACAAGATTTCAACATCACTAATCATAATAACCTTTTATCAGATGAATCATTGGTGAGTATCTTCTTCCATTCAGTAGACTGTCTTTTCATTCTGTTGACGGTTTCCTTTGTTGTGCAAAACCTTTAGTTTCATGTAGTTCCATTTGTTCATTTTTTCTTTTGTTTCCCTCGCCCAAGGAGATATATCACAAAAATTACTAAAAGTGATGTCAGAGGATTTACTGCCTATGTTTTCTTCTAGGAGTTTTATAGTTTCAGAAAAGTGCAAATTAAAACCACAGTGAGAGATCAGGTCACATCTACCAAATGACTATCATCAATAAATTCACAAACAACATGTTAGTGAGGAACCCCCGTGCACTGTTGCTGGATGTAGACTGGTGCAGCCACAATGGGAGACAGTATGGAGGTTTCTCAAAAAATTAAAAGCAGTTCCACTTCTGGGTATTTATACGAAGAAATTCAAAACACTAATTTGAAAAAATACATGCACCCCTATGTTCACTGTAGCGTTACTTACAATAGCCAAGCTATGGAAGCAACCCAAGTGCCCATCAATAGACAAGAGGATAAAAAAGCTGTGATATATATATAATGAAATATTACTCAGCCATAAAAAAGAATGAAATCTTATCATTTTTGATAATATGGATGGACTTAGAGGGTATTATTTTAAGTGAAATAAATTAGAGAAACATAAATACCATATGATTCCACTTATATATGGAAATAAAATAAATGAACAAACAAAATAGGAATGGGCTCATAGAGAACAAAGTGAAGGCTGTCAGATAGGAGAGGGTTTGGGGGACTGGGTAAAAAAGGTGAAGGGATTAGGAAGTACAAATTGGTAATGACAAAATAGCCACAGGGATGTAAAATACAGCATAGGGAATACAGTTAATAATGTTGTAATAAGTATGTATGGTTTCAGGTGGGTACTTGAAATATGGGAGGGGCCACTTTGCAAAGCATATGATTATCTAACCACTATAACTGTACACCTGGAACTAACACATAATGATATTGAATGTAAACTGCAATTAAAAAAAAATTACAAAAGAAATGGGACAAAAAAGACATGACTGTGCTCTTCAAATGCTCTTCTTTGTCTGATTTATTACATAGTATTTTAGATAATTACTCTGCAAATTTTAATAGCAACTAGGACACCCATACTTTAATATTTGTAGCAAGTAAAAATCCCCATACTAGTTAACAGCATTTAATCAATCCCCAGAGTATTTATGTAAATAATCTTTAGTTGACAAATATCAAAGAAGATTAAAGCTAGGTGCATCTATCGACTGATCATAATATAAACATGAAGACCATGAAATATAAGAAAATCTTATTGTGCTTCAGACCAACACAATGCAATCTCTTCCTCTGCTGGGAAGCTCTGCTTTAATCCACTGCATACCTCCACCTCAGATTACTACACTTTTTTATTAAGCACCTATGACAAGATCCTGAAACATAAACAAAGTTAGATATAATACCTGCTAGAAGTTCATGATCTGGGAAAGGAAGGAATGCTCTCATGACATAATGACTTACAATATATTCATTCAGTCATCAAACATTTACTGAAAGCCTATTACGAACCAGGATCTGTGCTGGAGGCTGGAGATAAAATAAGGCACCCTGTTGGGAACTGCTCTGCCTGGTTTCAGAAGCTGTAACCCACCCATGGCTAAGGCTGAGTAAAAAGACCTTGGGACCATAAGCCACTAAGGAAACAAAGCTTATCTTCCCAGCAGGGGCACAGCCTCTACCCCTTTTACTTCACCCTGCTTGGCCCCAGGTGGATGACTGGCTAGACAGGTAAGATTTCGCAAGGGAGGAATGACCTAAGACAGGCACAGTCACAAAAGGGCCATCAGGGAAGGACTTAGGGGATGATAGAAAAGGAGTGTGTTAGACCCTCACCCCTTGGCTTTGTCATAGCCTGAGTCCTCATTCTATCTGCAAAAAGTCTCCTAATCTCTTGGCTACCTTACTTCCCCTGCCTAATTTAAGTCTGAAACAATGCCAGAGGTGGGTGTGGCCCTGTGCTAGAATTGGTGGTTTCCCAGGGCAATCAGGCCTAAGAAAGAATGCATAAAATCCTGTGAAACCTGCTTTGCTAAGAATGCCCTCAATTTAAATGATAAGAGTCCAAGCATAAAATGAGTTTGTTTCCCAAAGTTTTATGGCCCTTTAGTTATCTGACCCTGAATCAGAATAAGCCCTCATAGTTCTTTGAATGTTATCTATTGTTTGATCATTTCTTCATGACAATGATTGATGATGGACTTAACTATATACCCTGTATTCCTATAAAAATTAAACCCAATAAAAGCCCACTGAGGAACAGGCTTAAGGTTCTTCTCCTCAGAGAGACTGGCCACCTTTCCTCCCCAAGCAGATCGTGTCTTGGCAGACTTATTCTCATCCACTGGTGAGGGCTCTGTGGGCAGAGCCCCCTGCCCCCACCAGCCCACAGCACCCTAGTACGAAGACGCCTAGACAAGAAAATGGCAATGATGTGCATTTACTGCTATAGCACAAAAAGAAAGTGCCTGGGGGCACACAAAAGAAAGTGCTTAACTGGAGAAGGGGATAGCATAAATGGCTTCACAATATATAGTAATGGCCTCAATATATAGTAATTAAAATAAAAGACACTGAATGTGAAAAGCAATTAAGCCTGAGTAAAGATGACAAGGAAAAGTACAGAGAACCAGCATGGAACATTTAGGAAACTGTTGTTAAACAAGGGTAGAGAACAGGGTTCAAAGAAATGTGACAGAAAAAAGAGAACACTGGAGAAAAAACAGCCTGCAGAAGGACCTGCAGTATGCAGTATGCAGTATGCATACAGCCTGCAGTATGGTGTCATACTAAGAAATTTGGACTTTACTAAACACAGTTGGGAAATCAAAGGGTTTTAAGCTGAAAAACAATGACCTGACCTCAATTTTGTAAAGTCACTCTGATTTCAGTATAGAGGACGGACTAGAGGAAGAAAGGTTAGTCAGTTATAACATGAGACAAGTGGCAGGGATTATAGCAAAAAGGTTAGAAAAAAGGTACAAATACAAAAAATATTAGCAGTATTGAATCTTATGAATTTTATCACAATAGTGGGCACAAAATAAGAGCACAGCATTTAATGAATAAATGGATAACTGATTGACTTATTAGGTATAGGAGATGAAAGAGAAGGCAAGTTTCAGGATTCCAGGCTTGACAGACTAAAAAGGATGATACCTTTAATTGAGGGCAAACATGCCTGGAGAAGGATCATAAACTTATGATATCAAGCTGAATTTCAGGTACCTCCAAGCAGTGCAGGTGGGGTGTTTACTAGTCACATAAAGGAGTCTGAAATACAAGGAAAGGGTCTTAATGAGAGATGATAATTTATGAATTGTCAACACAGACATAATGGTCAAATGCTCCACCAGAAACAGGTGAGGTAACCTGGGAAAGATGTAGATCAAGGAAAGAGAAAGGTTAAGGACACTGCCCAGGGGATCAAGGGGATGAAGGGATGGACAAAAGAAAGACAGCAAGGAAGAGAGGGAGGGAGGGAAGGCTAAGAATGTATGGTCTGAGAGGAAAGAAAAGAAATGCAAGAGAATTTGAAAATGGTTAAGAGGCAGTAGTGTCAGATTCCACAGATAAGCAAAGAAAAACTAATAATTGAATAGAATGACTGGACTTGGTAGCTTGAAAGTTCAGTCACCTTTGCCAGAGCAGTTTTTCAAGAGACAAGATATGGCACAGAAACCTGACTACAGCAAGTTCAAGAGTAAAAAAGATAAAGAAATGGAATCAGGAAATTAACCACTTCTTTTGAAGAAAGAAAAAGGCAATAACTTGATAGAATATAAAGGCAATTGCTTTGGGGTGGGGGGGGGTTACCCTGTTTTCTGTTTCTAAGACCCAAGGGAAAAGCTAAAAAGGTTAAAAATAAAGAAAATGGTGGGAACACATGCTGGAGCAAGATCCAACAGGAGATGAGATAAAGATACACTTCCAGTCCTGTTATGAGACCTGGAATATGCTAGTCAGTAAAACAAATCAGAGGGTCTGATTTATAGCTGAGTAGAAAAAAAAGGTGTCAGCTTGAAAGGCACACTGCTCAGGGTCCTAGCCCTGGGGACACTGAATACTTCAGCTACAGTACCCACACAAACTGCAGGTCCCACTCACCCACCTTAGTCAGGACTGGCTGAGTCTGCAGGATGTGGGAACTGGACTTGCAGCTAAATGGGGCTGGAGAAGGCAGGAACTACATCTTACTAAATGGTATGAGCAAACTCAACCAGCAAGAGCATGTGGAACTTTGGCGATACAAACAATTTCAAAAGTAAAAGTGTAATGAAAATTACATACTCAGTAGCTTAATTTAAAAATGCTTTTTTAAAATTCTCAGCTTCTAGCACAGCATCTGACACATAACAGACAACAGTGTCTTCAAATGAATGATGTTTCGGGGTTGGCTTCAGGCCGATATCCCAAGAGACAGAAACAGCTGTGGAAGGTAGGCTATGCAGTGTCTCCATGACCTGGGCAAGAAACTGTCCTTCCTATGGAACCAGCAGGGTGGAAAGACCTAAATATCTCTGCTGAAAACAAAAGAGGACAACATGACTGTAAGAGACCTTAATGATAATAGCTAATTTTAACAAGAACAGTGTGTGTGCAGCACTGTGCTAAATAAGCAGTTTATAAGAACTATCATATCTTAACCTCGCTACAACACAGGACAGGTACATTTATCCCCATTTCAGAGAAGAAGAAACTGAGGTTTAGGGGTTAAGTAACTTGTCCAAGTTTATATAAATAATAAAGAACCAATACTACTGACCAAGTCAGTGGCACTCAGTATGAATGAGTAGTGGTAGTAGTAGCAACAACAGTAATAGCAGCTCACACTTTTATAGCTCTTGCCATGTGTTAGGCAATGTTCTTAGGGTTTGATATATATTTACCTGTGTAATTCTCACAACTACTTTTTGAAGTAAATATAATGTTTATTTTATAAATGAAGACACTAAATATAGAAGGGTTAAGTAGTTTTCCCAAGATTACAAAGCTAGTGAATGGTAGGACCAGGATTAAAAGTTAACCATTACCCTGTATGATCTTTCTCCAATTCATTTTCTTAAGCCACTCAATATACCTGTGTTTTCAAACTGCTGATTATTGTGACAGTAGTTTATTCTTTTACAACAAGCAAGTTTTGTTGTCAATGAAAATACCAGAATAGAATTAACTACCCTATTCTTTTTCCAGTACCCTCTCTAGTGCTAGACAACAGAGCCGAGATGCTGAGGGTGGCAAACTGCAGAAAAAATTATGTAATTAATATGTTTAGCCTTGTAATGGGTAGAGAAGAAAACAATCAAATTTAGCAATAAAAAATATTCAAGAACTATTCATGGAGTACAAATCCAAAAATCTGTTTCTTCTAGTATCAGTGTAAGTTTGTACAAAATAGAAAAAGAAAACATTTAAGAATTATTCAAAGTAACTATAAAGTAAATTTCAATTAAAAATTCCAAAGAATAATCTATTTTTGAAGAGATCAACACTGCAGGAAACTTTTAGAATATGAGGAAAAAGGTAGGGACTGAGAAAAGAAAGCTGAAGAAGATGCTCAATTTAATAAGAGAAAAATCATGTGGCCACCAAACACAAGTATGCAAAATTAGAAGAAAAGGAAAGGTACCGGAGCCTCTGAAAGAACTAAAAATAATAATATAAAAATTGCAGTTTTTCAAAACAGAAACAGACTCATAGATACAGAGAAAAAAACTGATGGTTGCCAGAGGGAGATAGGGTGGGGAGATGTGTGAAAAAGGTGAAGGGGAATAACAGGCACAAATGTCCAGTTATAAATAAGTAACAAAATATAAAGTACAAAAAAGGGAGTATGAGGCCTGTCCAGAAAGTATTCAGCCATGCAATATGAAGAACAGTAACATCTACTGAAGACAATATAAGATACGAGAAACATTTCACCGATATGTCCCCAATATATAGCAAGGGACTTAAAGGAAAGAATAAACAAATGGGACTCAACAAAATAAAAATCTTCTGCACGGCTCAAGAAAACAGCAGCAAAACAAAAAGGAAACAGACTGTATGGGAAAATATATTGCAAATGATACCTTGGACACAGGTTTTATCTCCAAAATATATAAAGAACTCCCACGAGTCCACCCAGGAAGACAAACAACCCAATTAAAAAAATGGGCAAAGGACCTGAACAGACATTTCTCTAAGGAGGACATACAGAGGGCCCAGAGACATATGAAAAGATGCTCAGCATCACTAGCCATCAAAGAGAAGCAAATTAAAATCACAGTAAGGTATCACTTCACACCAGTCAGAATGGCCATCATAAACAAATCAATAAGCAAGTGTTGGAGAGGATGCGGAGAAAAGGGAACTATAGTGAACTATTGGCAGGAATGCACGCTGGTGCAGCCACTGTGGAAAACAGAATGGAATTTTCTCAGAAAACTAAAAGTGGAACTGTCTTTTGACCCAGCAATACCACTGTTGGGATTATACCCTAAGGATCCTAAAACACCAATTCAAAAGAACCTATGCACCCCAATGTTCATAGCAGCACAATTTACAACAGCCAAGTGCTGGAAGCAACCTAAGTGCCCATCAGTAAATGAGTGGATCAAAAAACTGTGGTATATTTACACAATGGAATTCTGTGCAGCAGAAAGAAAGAAGGAGCTCCTACCCTTTGCAACAAACAGCTTGGATGGATCTGGAGAACATTAAGTTAAGTGAAGTAAGCCAGTTGGTGAAAGCCAAATAACATATGATCTCACCTATAAGTGGAACCTAATCAACAAAAGAAAGCAAGCATAATACAAGCAGACACAATGAAATAAAGAACAAACTGACAGTAACCAGAGAGGAATGGGGAGAGGGATAATAGGGGAAGGGCCATCAAGAAACATGTATAAAGGACCCATGGACAAAGTCAAAAGGGGTAGATTTGAGGGTAGAAGGTGGGGATGGGTGGGGCAAGGAGGCATGGTGGGGTAAAAATGGAGACAACTGTACTTGAACAACAATAAAAAATTAAAAAATTAAAAATTAAAATATTATTAAGTACATAAAAACTAATCATTTTACTATAAGAAGGTTTTTCAAATGCTACAGTTAAACTTCCAAAAAGAATGTGATTAAATGAGAATATACATAAAGTACTCCAAAAACAAAACTATCAAGTAGAAATGCATCTTTGCCCTAAATGACTATATGGTAACATTTCAAAATGTTCCACTATCAAATGTCAGCATACCAAATGCTTAAAAAATATTTCAGAACTTATAAAATTAACAAAATTTAGGTGAGTACATAGTAGGACCAATCCTCTTTTGGCACTAGAAAGAGTAGAACCCAGAGATTCAAACCCAAATAAATGTAACAGTGTTGTCCTTCAGTCTCTTAGGAACTAGCTTTTCCTCTGTTTGATGCCTAGTACTGACCAGTACAAGTCTACTTGTGGTTTATGACTGTTTCTTACCTGCACTGGTTAAGAGCTTCCTAATAGTTGGTAAATCATCACTTTGTGCTCCCAAAGTTACTGCTTTAGACTTATCTAGAGTTACTCAAATGCTGCAGCCCCATCAGGGGAATTAGGCAGCCCAGCTCAGCCATTAGATCCTCGTCAGTAGTGAGCATGTACCCCTAATCACCCTCTTCAGCCCTCTCTTATTATGAATAGGAGAGTATAATGTACAAGTATCCTACTCAGCTGGGTATTCTGTCTACATTCTTGCTGTCTATTTTCCTAGTTCCCTTTACTTCTTGCCAACTTATGAAATACAATGCACAGGTCAATTTGTAATAATTCTCAAATTCACCCTGTCCTCTCCAACACTACCTCATTTCTCAATCTAGAATCTCACCATCTGTAGCCAGAATTCCAGCATGTGTCCTCAAGTCCCTACCTTCACGTTCTTCTCCTTCAATCGATCCTTTATGTTTCCCTGAGTTAATACTCTAAGTTATAAATCTGATAATGTCACTCCAATTTAAAATCTTTCAGTGGTTCTCTAAATGACAACACCATAAAACAGTACAAACAATGGCAGCTGATACCTAGTGAGCCTATCGAGCACTTGTGTGTCAGCTACCTAGATTATATCATTTAAATCTCACAACAATGCTACAATGTAGATATATTTATTATTCTTATTGCAGATTTAAAGAAACTGAAACTTGTAAAAATCACAGTCTGCCCATAGACAGAAAGTGAGTGCAGCTAAGATTACAAAGGCTTTCAAAATCTGACTCTGGTATTCCTTGGCAGCTACTCTCCCACCACTACCCAACAAACCCTACCTTCTGTCCATAATCACACTATGATCTTTCAGGACTCCTTATCAGAACACATGCTACTCCCTTAGCTAAAAATGCCACTCACCCACCTTGGTCCACCTTGGGAACTCTCTCTGAAGCTTTTTCCTTTCTTTTTCACCTCTTCTATAGGAGAGTTCCTAGGCAAAGCAATATAAGCCAAAATGATACACATACTCCACTCTCAACTTTAAAATATTATAATACAGAAGGTTAGAATAGATCTCCCAAGGTAAGTTACAAGTGAGAATCTGGTGCTAGCCTCACAGACCCAAAATTCATCTGAAAATGAATAAAGACCAATAACACAGCAAAAGCTAATGTAAATAAATACATTTAATATTTTTACAAAATAGTCACAATCAGTAAAACTCAATTATTTTAAAATGTGTTAAGTCATGTAGAATATAAGAGGCTCAAATTTTAAAGTACTTTCTTGTGCAAATTTGAACTTTTTAAAATGTTATAAGCAAGATAAATTCTAAAGTCTACTCTTTGCAAACCCACCCCTCCCTGCAAAGTTTCAAGAAACTAAGAGATTTCTATAACTATATCTGGTTCAGAAAAGAATGTGAGCCCTGGCTGGCGTAGCTCAGTGGATTGAGCGCGGGCTGGGAACCAAAGTGTCCCAGGTTCGATTCCCAGCCAGGGTACATTCCTGGGTTGCAGGCCATAACCCCCAGCAACTGGACATTGATGTTTCTCTCTCTCTCTCCCTCTCTTCCCTCTCTAAAAATAAATAAATAAAATATTAAAAAAAAAAAAAAAAAAAAGAAAAGAATGATTCTATACTAAACAACTTGTGGTTATGAAACATACTAGATGATGTGAAGATATAGTGATTATGTTTCCACATCTGTAGTATTACCACATTAGGCCAGTATCTTCCAGAAACATACAATACGGAAATCGGGAGTCTCTCCTGGGTATTAACTGAAAGTTAATAAGCAACTCTTCAAAGTACTACTCAAATATATTAACTTACAATTCCCAATACTAAAGCTCTCATTTTTGTCTATTCAGTCTCAGTATCTTTCTCTAATTAACTGCTATTAACTGGTATTTCAACATCAAGTACTATAGTACTTTCAAACTTTAAATTTTTTTTTTAGCTTGTTAAGAAAATGTCCTATAAGATCATTTCTGGCACTTATCCCAGGCTGACTTCATTTTCCATATATCTTTTTTCACTTTTCCCCTCTAATCCTTATCAATCATATTCTTAATTCTTAAGCAAATTCCTTATAAAAGCATAAATTATTTCCTAACCATGTCACCTAATAAAAATATTTAGAAAACTGACCTTTAATGGATACACATGCATTAGTCTATAGTTCAAACAATGTTCTAGGGTGGCAGACCCAAAACTATTCTGCCTTTGGCATTCCTACATATAATATAACCAGCATGCCATTTCCTATAGAAAATACAGGACCAGGCAGAAGACTTACTTTGAAGAGGCTTTTTGCAATAGTCTACTCAGGATTTTAGAGCCTGGTTCAAGGAAATAGTAAAGGGAATGGAGAGGAAACAATAAAGGATAGAGGAACAGAAATCAAGATGATTCTCGGGTTTATAATGTGAGTAACTGAGTGACTGGCATCATCATTAATCAAGACAGGAAAATGAGATTAATACATACCATCTGGAGAAAACCACGTTGTTAATTTTTGATGCTCACTCTGTTTCATGTTTTCTACTAGACAATCAGATGGGCATTCTAAGTAGCAAACCTAAGGACTAGAAGTGCTTAGCAGAAAAATGGGCTAAGGAAATGAACACAGAAAGGAGATAAGAACACATGGCAGAATGAAGGGGAAAAAAGAGGTCAGCTTGAAACCTCAGGAAACATGAACATTAAGGAATAGGAGTTTGTAAAGACAGCTCAAAATGAATAGGTAAAAAGAGCCCTGGCTGGTGTAGCTCAGTGGATTGAGCGCGGGCTGCGAACCGAAGTGTCGCAGGTTCAATTCCCAGTCAGGGTACATGCCTGGGTTGCAGGCCATGACCCCCAGCAACAACACATTAATATTTCTCTCTCTCTATCTCCCTCCCTTCCCTCTCTAAAAATAAATAAATAAATAAAATCTTTTTAAAAAATGAATAGGTAAAAAAAGAAAAAAGAAATAGGAGAGAGTGATGTCATAAACACAAAGGAAAAGAAGGTATTAAAAACATGGGCATGACCATGTAACTTCACAACAGATGTAACGATTAGGAACTGTGTCCAAGGAGAGATACAATTTCAGTAAGCAGAGGAAACAAGAGTAAAAATACTGTTGGGAAGGGGTATGGCTCAAACAAACAAGGCAAAAAGGTATAGTGTGTTTACAACAGTATGTAGAAGAGTTTTGCTGGAATGGAAGGTTCACGTAGCTGAAGACAAAAAAGAAAGTCTAGGCCAAAGGCTTTGCATTCCAGATTTTACTCATTTTTGGACTTTATTCTGTGGGAAGGAAAAAGAAAGATAGGTAGCTTTTTTTTCCCCCCAGACAACTACTCTGGTGACCAGCATCCATGAAGAACTAGAATAACAAAGAGTTGCAGCAGGGCAAGCTATTTAACAGTCCTAAAATTACCTGAACATAGTAATGAGGACCTACCTAAAGGAGGCTGGCAGGAACCAAGTAAGAATTAGGGGGTGCATGAAAGAGACAATCTCTACCCCTAGGGTGCCCCAGATTTTCCCCTACCACTATATTATTATACTCACTACATTGTATCATAATCATTTGTTGACTGGGACCCTCTCTTTATCAGCCTCTCATCATTAGTACTAACAGATCAGGAACACCATTTGTTGAATTACAACAGAATTCAGTAATGATAAGATGTACAAGTGAGACTTAAAGATATTGCAGAGAAACCTAAGTATTTTAAATAATAACATAGTGATAGAGAAAACACTAATGAAGAAGTCAAGATCAAATTTAAGGAACTAATTTAAGATATGTTTAGAGTGGAGGGTGTCTAAGATCACCATCTAAATAGAAATGTCAAAGAGAAAAAAATTACACCAGAGGAAAATATTCAGACATTTAGACAAAAATGGATTTGCAATATACATGTACAATAAAATCAACAAATCTTATTATTTGCTTATAAGAGCAAATACTTAACAAACTGTTAATTTCTTAAGACACTTTGAGATCTGACTCTGTCTTAAACATGCTATATGAATTGCTCATTTGTATATTTTTTACAAATTAAATTGATGAAAAAACCCAACCAAATGGGTAAATCAAAACTAGGTCAATGTTGAATAATAATTTGCTTTACTCCATCATTCATTCGAAGAAAATCTGACTGATTATAAGTTTGCATTGGGACAAGGGGGGCTAGATACAAAAGCAAACAGAGTAAAATATAGCAATTACTACAATGAAATAAACACAAAATATTATAGGAACACAAGTAACAGAGAACAGAGAGTATAATGGAGAACAGGCAGAAGAGTCATTGATAAAAAAATATGCCTACAAGCTTTCCTAGAAAAGGAAACACTTATATTGAGCTTTTAAAAAGAAGTGATTTAACAAGATAGCTAAGAAGTTGAATGGTATTCTGGATAAAAAGGAACAGTATGTGCAAAAACACAGAGATGTCAAAGAGTTTCTCATCTTCATGGAACCATGACAGAAGATGAGGGCCACAGCTCACAGAGGACTTTCTGTATACTAGTAAAAGAATTTGACCACTATCCCATAAGCCCTGTGGTAAGAAACCTCAGATGTGCATTAGAACCCCCTGGGAACACTCCAGATCCCCTAAAGCAGAAAGCAAGTACAGGGAGGTAGGCAAGATGCAAAAAAGAGGGCAAACTAACTTCTATAAACAGGAAGCCACAGCAGATTTTTAAGCAACAACAGAACCTGATCAGATCTGTGTTTTAGAAATCCAAAGTCAGTAGCATGGGTCAGTGGCTAAGGGAAGAAAATCTGAAGGAAGACGAGCAAAAAAATTAAGAACCTACTGCAAAGGTAATTGAGAACCTACCGCAATGAGCCCTGGCAAGATGGCTTGGTTGTTTAGAGTGTCACTCCATATACCAAAAGGTTGCAGGTTCAATCCCCAGTCAAAGCACATACCTTCATTGCAGATTTGATGCCTACTAGAGGCAACCAATCGGTTTCTTTCTCTCTCTCTTTATCAAAAAACATATCCTCAGGTGAGGATTTAAAAAAAAAAAAAAAGAAGAAGCTACTGCAATGATGCTCCAGCACTAAATATTGACAACTACTTATTCAAACATAAGTGAACCACAGAAAGAGGCACATAAAGTGCTCTAACTGTAATATGGGCTTTCAACTTAATTTTCTGAACTCATCTCAGATAGCAATTCAATAATCAGGAGCAATTACAGTACAAGTATGGTCAGGTACATTACAAAAAGGAAAAAGAGTGGCTATCAAATTTTCCCCTTAAAAATGGTTCATTTATACTTTATTTTTTAAAATTTTTAATATATTTTTATTTCTTAAAAAGGTAATGATAGTAAAATTACCACAATAGACAGAGATTACCAAATCAAAATTTAGAACTTACCACTGGGAAAGCACTGTGCAAAACTGCTGAGAATGATAAACAGGTAAAAGTTACCAGACAAAAATAGGTTAGGAGGAAAAAAGACCAGTTAACCCATTTACTAGTAATTCCTAAAATCAAAAAATTACCCACATATAAAAACTACAGTTTTGAACAGATAAAAATTCATCAAATTGGGGGGAGGGAATGTTCTTTAACATCTCTCCCAGGCAGCCACTCTCTGGATTTGAAAAACATAGGTTAATATATAAGAATATATGTATGATAATGATAGACCTTGGGTACACAGATTAGGATACAATTAATTTCATTTATTTTTCAAAGATATAGTTCCCATAACTTTTTTCTCTCTTGGATTATTCCATCATCTGTAAATACTCTAGTGATACAAATATACTAGAAAGGCACCCATCTAAAAAAAAAAAAAATCGTTGACTCTACTTCCCCTCCAGCTATCACCCTACTGATCTCAGCTTCAATTTACAGCAAACTCCTTGAAAGGATTGGCTGCCTCCAATTCCTCTCCTAAAGTTCTCTCTTAAACCCATCCCAATCAAGTTTCATCTCCACCACTCCACCACAAACAACCTATTAAGGTTACCAGTGATTTTCATATTGTTAAATCTAACAGCCACATCTTAGTCCATGACCTCACAGCATCTGACTCAGCTGATCACTCACTCCTTCCTTCTAAAATGTTTCACTTGACTTCAGTGGTACCATTCACTCTTAATTCTCCTTGTTCCTCACTGGGATGTATGTTAGCCTCCTTCGCTAGCTCCTGCCCTAACTTGCCCCTCTCTCTGTCCCTCTATCCCTCTTTCTCTCTCTGTAAACATTCCAGGATCCCAAGGCAAAGTCTTAGGATTTCTCCAGCCACATTCACTTCCTAGGTCAGGGGTGTCAAACTCGTTTTCACCAGGGGCCACCTCAGCCTTGAGGTTACCTTCAAAGGGCCAAAATAATTTTAGCACTGTATAAATGTAACTACTCCTTAACTGTTAAGGAGTTGAAATTACATTTGGCCCTTTGAAGGCAATCTCAAGGCTGATGTGGCCCCGCTCCCCCAGCCCTGAAAATAAATTTGACACCCCTGCACTAGATTATCTTAATCAATTCTCACATCTCTATGCCAATGACTAAAAATTTATTATCTCCAGCCCAGTCCTCTGCCCTGAACTGCAGACTCATGTATACCAAGGTGTCCAGACAGTATCTCTACTTGGACTGCTAATTTAATATGTTCAAAACTGAACTCATTACTTCCACCTAAAACCCTGCTTATCCTGCAGCTTCCACATCTCAGTAAATGGCAACTCCATTCTTCCCGTTGTTCAGGCCAAAATCCATAGCCCATATCCAACCTACCATCAAAATCTGTGGGCTCTGACATCAAAGTGTATATGGAAGGTGAGCACTTCTCCCAATCCTTGCCTAAAATCACCATTGTTTCCCATATAAGATTACTGCTGGAGCCTGCTGAAGGATCTCCTTATGCCCTGCCTCTAACATTCTCTAAAGAGCAGTTGAGAGGTCTATTTAAAAGAAGTCAAAACCCTTCCATGGCTTCCCATCTTCAGAATAAAAGTCAAAGTCCCACTGGCCAAAAAGGCCATATATGATTTATCATGCACCCCTCTCCCATCCCCTCATGCTCCCTTGCCACCACCTCATCCACCACCAATCATTTCCCTCAATGCCTCCCCTAAGCTACTTGCTACTCCTCAAATGGGACAAGCATGCTTCAACCACAAGACATTTGCATTCTTGTTCCATCTTCCTCACATGTTCTCTCCTCTAAGGTTTGCTCAGATTAGATCACAATATCACTTCTTCTACATATCTGTTGTAATACCATTCATCAGTACATCTTTCTCTAACTGCCTTATATAAAACACTAGTTCCCCAACACATGCTATTTCCACCTTATTCTGCTTTGTTTTTCTCCACAGCCCTATAATCGCAGACATATTACATATACACTTGTTTATTTCTTATATGTTGGCATTAGAATGTGAGTGTCACAGGGCAGAAAATGTGTTTTCCTCACTGCACTATTACTAGCAAGCACTCAGGAGGTATTTCTTGAATGGGCAGATGACATGAATGAGGAAACTTCACTCAGTATCTGGTCTCAAAGTCTGTGTTGAGGGCATTTACAGTGTATAACATGTCTTGGAAACAAGTTGATTGCAAGAGTGGCCACAACATTGGCAAAGTTTTCAACTCTAGCTGAAGCCAATAATAAATAAAGGTTGACAAGTCCAGACTATCATAAAATGAAGAAAATAAACTTGAAAAAATTAAAAATAAAAATAAGAATAAGGGGAAAAATGGCCATCCCTGACTCTACATTTCCTGTAAAGAAATACCATCCAGCCCTGGCTGGTGTAGTTCAGTGAACTGAGTGCAGGCTGTGAACCAAAGGGTCGCCGGTTCAATTTCCAGTCAGGGCACACACCTGGGTTGCAGGGCAGGTTCCCAGTGAGGGTCACATGAGAGACAACCACACAGTGATATTTCTCTCCCTCTTTCTCCCTCCCTTCCCCTCTCTCTAAAAATAAAGAAAATAAAACCTTTACAAAATTAAAAAATATATTTAAAAAAAGAAATACCATCTAAATATTTCCTGTAAGCTGGCCTACCAACTCAGATCAAAATATCACCAGACCCATTCTACACACTTCAATTGCCATTATGAATACTGCCTGCTTTTCTAAGCTATGTCTTCAGAGAAAATTTTAACTCCCAACCCTAACACTGGCTGCCAAGACATAATGGTCACAGTATGCTCTCAAATTTCTCCAAAGCACTCAGGCTGCAATCAAATATCATTAATAAGATGACAACAACAATTCAAAGTACCTTTGGTGTCTGCCTATCTTCACTGTCCCTAGTGTATTCACTAAGGGCTCAGGCATCAAAGACTGTGATATCTCGGTATGGGAGTAGGAATGTGGGAGGGAGAGGGAAAGGGACTGAAAGGGGGACAGAGAGAAGGTGAGGGTAGAGAGGGAAAGGGAGAATGAGTTTTTAAAAAAACAGGACCTGGATTATTTTTTGCATTTTAAAGACAGGTAGATTGACAAGGAATAGAAAGCACCTACTAAGACATGTCTTCTGGACTTTTCAATATCAGACACCAAAACAGTGATCACAGAAGGACCAAACTCTGAGAAAGCCAGCATTTCATTCTCACATACGGAACTGAAGCCATGGGTCAGGAGGCCAGGCCAAATTGGCCTGGAAGAGGAGGGTGGTGAATCATGGAAAGGGATGAGAGGAGTAATTACCCATGTTTTGTTTTGTTTTTCTTTTTTCTTCCCATTGTACTAAGCAGGTACAGAAAGTGAGCAGATGAAAATTGGGCAGGAGAAGGCAGAGTGAAGGGTAAGGATGCTCTTGGGTAAATGGTAGCAGAAGAAATCAAGCACAAATTATTTTTCTAAGGAACATGTCTTTGAAAAGCAGACATATGAATTAAGTTAGGAATTGACCAAAGAAATTTAAAACAGGCCCCCATACCTTAGGTAACTATAGACCTGTCCAAAGAGTCTATAGAGAACAGAAATTCTCTATAGAGAACAGAAAATCTTCAAAGAGAACAGAAATTCTTCATTATTTGGAATAATGGTCCTGCGGCATTATTAAAATCAACAATCCTCAAAGATGATCCAACTATATTTAAACCAATCTACTCATCAACATGCAAAAGTAAACTGGTAAAAACTGGTAAAAAAAATACTCAATCCTCTCGAACCCAGCCTTTAAAAATCCCCTGCCTTCCCAATGGCTCCAAATCTCAAAATAACCAATTAAAAGTTTTGAAGTCACAGAAATAACACTGAGGGCATTCAACAGGAATCAACTCAGCAGAGAAGAGCTGAAAACTCAGAGATTACACCTAACATACTCTGTTTGATCAATTCAGTTAAAAAGAAAGGAGGGTTCTGACTGGGTGCTCTCATTACGCTGAGTCAAATCGCAGCACAAAATCGGCACCTGTCCAAGCAGATGTAAGAAGCTAAAAGAAGCAGGAAACAACAGTATACACTGAGAACGGGAAAAAGGTATGGGGTATGTGTATGGAGGGGGTGATGCTGAGTGTGTAACAAAGGAAAAGACAATTTGGCTGTATACAACCATTGGCCACCAACATATCTAGGGCACACCAACCAGAATTTGCAGCCAGAGGTGACATTCTGCATTTACTTCCTTGCTAACACTTCCTGCTCCTTAGCACTACTCCCCGGGTCTGATACTGATGGCTCTCCCCTACCGCCTCCCTGACAGCCTTCACTTTCTACAGCTCCTCTTCCTCCATCCACTCTCTCATTCTGGTGATCTAGTATTTCCCACAGGCAGTTCAGTCTCTTGCCCTCATTGTATATTAGCTCTTGCCTTCTACTCAGTCCCATTCTTAACAAGCACATAATCCACTGTGGAAGGTAGATGTGTCACTAGATTGGGTTCAGTACACCATAGTCAATGCTATGAAAGAAATACAACAAAGGGCTGTGAGCACATATTCATCTGTCATTACCCTATTTGATATTCTCCAAATCAACACTCCAACTTCTCATTCTCTTGAAAGTCATTTACTAAGTACCACATCTTTCCATCACATCCCCTGATCTCCAAAACTACCTTGCAGTTCAGACTTCATTTCTCATATGATTTATTGCAACCACTTTCTATCAGTAACACAATTTAATATATTTCCACACCGTTGTACCAGCCATCTCCCTAAAAGACATAACATACCTTATCATCCCCTTGCTTTGAAACATCTGTTATCATTCCAATGCCTAACAAAGTTCAAATCCTTACCACAAAAAAATAACCTTATATAATACATTTTTTTTCAAATACAGCCTTTTAAAAGTAGGAAGATGAAGTTCCAATTTCACTGCTTACCAGCTATGTTACTTTTGGAGCATCACTCTTCCTAAGCTTTCCCATTTGCAAAATGGAGGCACGAAAAGAACCTACCTCTCTTGGGGTTGTTATCAAAAATAAGAAGGCCCATGCCAAACACCAGCACAGTACCGAGCACTCAATCAACATTAACTATTACCCTGGGATTTCTCATCTATCTAGAATGTCTTACTTCCCAAAGAAAGGACATAATCAAGGTCTTACTTTCATGTATTTTAGAATGATTAATGGTAAGAGTTAAATCATAAATGGCCTTCTGGTTAATCCTGAACCAGCCAAAACTTCAATTAACAAGAATACTACTTTCATGAAAATTTTGGTTTGTCTAACTTTATTATAATTTATTAAAAAAACAAGTACCCATTTATTTAAAAAGTAACTACATTAGTTTTGTTTGGTTTCCTATTCAAATTCAGGAGGGAAAACAGTACCTTACCAATGGAAACTCACTTATATATTTAAGAATGTGATTCTCTACAGTATAAAATCCACGAATTAAATTCAATCTCAACTGCATATATAATTTCCTAAGATACATAAATATAAAAAACAAATTCTAGACACTTAAGAAAATAAGTGTGCATCAGACGATGGACAGCCAGTCATACAGACCTCACAATCAAAAGATGAAATCACAAAATTTTGTTTAAAAGTCAACGATTTTAATAATTTTTAAAACTATAAAGTCTACAACAATAAACACAACAAAAACAAAACAAATCAGAAACATATTTCAAGGGATTAATATATTTCTGATATTAAGTACTAATGGAAATTAGTAAAAAGATCCTAGCAAACATATGCACAAAGGACAAACAATTCCAACAAAGGAGAAAATAAAACTAGGAAAATACTGCATTTGCTATTCTATTGTAGACAGTATGTTAGACAGCAGGTATCCTTACACTCATTTTTAAAAAGCAAAAGCCTATAAAAGCATGATAAAACTGTCAACCAAACTGCAGGAGGCAGTGTAAATCAATACAACCTTTCAGAAATCAGTCTGGCAATATTTTTCAAAAGTGACAAAAATCTTCATACCCTCTGACCATATAATCCCTCTCCTAAAACTTTAGCCTAAAGGAAAGAAGCCTAAAACGAAGGACAGCTATACATTAACTGCATTACTTGCAAAATCAGAGGCAACTTAGATGTCCAATTTTTAAAAATAAGAAACTCAACGCATAATATAATTCGAATGTACAAAAATTTTAGGAAAAAAAAAAACATTAACCATGAAAGCAACTATTAAGCATTACATTTATGCTCTGATTATAGCATAAAATCATAAGGTGAGAAATAAATAAGAAAAAATTAAGTTTGTTTTTCTCTTGTTTCTTTGACCATTGTTTGTAAAATAAAAGGCCTTTTGGAATTGATTAGGCCCACCACAGTAAGTACACATTTTAAATTGATTTTTCAGAAGTATAAAATCACAATTTTCCCCCCAAAAAACTATCACATAGAGTAATCAGATAGGCTCTTCTCACATACAAAGCAGCCATACATGTAATTTTAGCCATGCTATTGGCCAGCTGGAACACTGTTATTTTAAAATCTCATTTTACCACCAAAACCTAACTGTATGCATGATCTACATATGGTGAGCAGAAGCCATTTGCTATGGGGCATTTGGAGACAGGGCCTCAAGTACTGAGGTTAAAAACTATTGGATCAAATGGAATATTAAGCTTAGGTTTCTCCTATATCCCCAAAGGAATTATCATGTTTCTTAGCCACTAAAAGGCTAAGCATTCAAAGAGGAAGAACGTGTAAACCAATTTGCTCTGCCTCTGAAAATTGGGAACTTTCTCATTTTCTCCCAAAAGCACCATAGAATAATGAAAAATACACAAGCATGAGGTCAGAACATGTGGGATACAGGTGATTCTAACCTCAAATAACTGGCCCTTTTGGGCTTTAGTTGTTTAATGGGTAAAACTTTTAAAGATGAATCAAATAATCTGTTAATTCTTTCAAGTTCAATATTCTATTAATTTAATAGAATTAAAACTGCCCACTCAAAATTCCCTACTCAGATTATAAAGCAATTATTAAGACTTAGAATTAGGAAACTGGGGGCAAAAGTAAAATACACAGATGGTCAAACTTCTGGATTGTGTCCCAGCCAGGCCTGCTTCTTTCTATATACCCGCATGATCTTGAGCAAATTACTTTGCCTCAAAGTCCTAAAATCAAAGAAGTAGTAATCCTTACTAGCCATACCCTTTTGTTCTTGTGTTACACAACACACTGGTTTCTTCTGTCATAACTGGGGTTTCCCTCCTAACTAGGAACAGTAATTTTGACTTCATTCTTAGAATTTTAAAATACCTTGTTTGTGCATTCATCTTTTCTGGTATTGAGAGAAGTAATTAACACATATTGCAGATCTTAAAATTATAGTCAAGACTGAAAGCATTCCTCAAAAATGTATTCAATAAATAGTTTTTGAGCACCTGTGCCACACAACAGTATGTGCAAAAGTCCCTTTCCTTAAGAAGCCCAGAAGTCTGGTGGAGACAAACAAGCAAATCATTAACTACTAACTGACAAATGCTTACTGTATAATGTACAATATACTATTGGATCAATCAAGACAAGTGGGATAAGATGTCTGGACAAGATTCAGAGGTGATATTTTGGTTAGGTCTTGAAAGGCAAGTTGTTTACTAGGTAAAGAATTCTCAACAGAGTACAGTGTAAAACCACAAAGGAAGATGTCATTTTCAGAAACATCTATGTAGTCTTTGTATGAAGAAGGCAGGCAAAATGGTAGAAAATGAAATTAAAAACATACACTAGTACCAGAATTGTGAAGGACTTGGACTTTCATCAAATACAGATTATGGAGAGTCACTGATGGACTTTTAAACGTGGAACCAAAGTCCTATCTTCCATCATACAGTCAAAGGAGTTGAGTCGAGGCAACAAACAAAAAAATGCAGGTCTGGATGCAGAAAGAATAAACTGTGTTTATTTAAATGGAGAGTTCATGCTTTCAGGATGGCTTCCAGCAGTTTCTTACTATGGCATATTAATACAACACTCAAGTAAAATTACAGGTAAAAGTTCAAGATCGTGTTTTCTTTAAGGATTATTTGAAGTCAATTTTGTTGAGAACACTAAAGAAAACAACCAAATGAGAAAAATCAAAAGGTCTATATAATAAATTAAGAGAGGCACACAGTAATAACATCTGAGAAGACTGACTTCAGGAAAAACATCAATAAATGTTTAAATCTTTATCACATTTTAATTTCCAATAAGACACGTTTTGTGCCTATCTTTTGCAAGAAGAGGGTATTTTAAATTTCTGTGGTTAAAGAAGAGCTTTATCACTAATAAAGAAGAGCTATCATCACTAACTTCTTTAAACTAGCCTAAGAGAAGATTTTTTAATGGTAAAATTAATAGGTCATGTTATATTTTAATGCTCAGGAAAAAAAGAAGAAAGTATCTTCAAATGGCTATTTGGAGAAGCCTAAAACTCAATTCATGCCCTGGCTGGCGTAGCTCAGTGGATTGAGCCGGGGCTGCAAACCAAAGTGTCGCAGGTTCGATTTCCAGCCAGGGTACATGCCTGGGTTGCAGGCTATAACCCCCAGCAACCGCACATTGATGTTTCTCTCTCTCTCTCTTTCTCTATCTCCCTCCCTTCCCTCTCTAAAAATAAATAAATAAAATCTTTTAAAAAAAATAAACTCAATTCATTTCACCAATGGGAGTGAAATATGCATATGCCAATCTGGGACCACTAAAGAGTCCCTGCACCAGTAATTTCCACAATGCTAGGGCCTAGTCTTAGAACAGCAAGCCTAATTGGCTAGGTAGCGTACAAAGATGAATTTGCAATTATTGAAATTCAAACTCAAGCTTAGCCGCCAACGACTACCTCGAAGAAATCATTCCTCCTTTTATTCAGACAAAAAAAGTAGATACGCATGATACAGATGTACTATAAAGATAGCAGATGTCTAAGAAGGAGACAGAAGCACCTGGATCTATGGAAGCGGCGTGGTTTGCCAAAGTTTCATCTCAGAATGTGTTTAGGGTGTGTCTTTGTTGTGGCCCAGTAATAACCACCCAACCCCCCCAAAAAAGCAGTCACTGGGGCACCCCGGTACTTCCCCCTATCAACCTTCACAGCATCCTGACTCTGAAATCACTGGGCATCTCGGCCTCGCCCTGATTTCTCCGAAGGGAAAGGCAGCAGCCCCAGAGGCCGAGGCCCCAGGCGCTCCTGTCACAGCCCGCGGGGCTGGGGGCCGAGGACGTTTGCCTCCCGTGGTCACGCATGACTCGCCACAGGAGGCTCGCTGGGGACTCCGGAGGGTCACCCCGGAGGGCAGGAGGCGGAAGGGCGCCAAAGCCTCCTCTCAGGCACCTTGGCCTGAGCACCCGGACCTGACCGCGCCCCCTACCCAATCAGTCGCAGACGCTCTCCCAGTCCCGCCCTGACCCAAGCTCGTACCGTGCGGCAGCGTTCTTCCTCGGCCGGCCGAGGCCCACCTGCGGTTCACCCAGCGACCTACGGTCCAAGCACCGCAGGTAAGGGGAGGGACCCCCTGTCACATCCCCGCCAGCCGTGGGGCCCGATCCGCAGCAGCCAACATAGCGCCAGTGGCCAGAAGGAGTGCCTGACTCCAAAGCCACCGCACCCCCTCCCTAGGCCGGCGCCGCCGCGACTCCACCCTCCAGAGCCCAAGGACAGCGCGTGCGCAGCCCCGCCCCGGGACGTCCTTGCGCAGGCGCAACCCCTAGGGTCTGGACTCTCAGCGCCTCGACCGCAAGACTGGAGCCTCCGCCCACGTCTGGCCCACTCCCTACCCTCTCCCCAGCCTTTCGAAGGCTTCGCCCCGGGACCCGTCCTCCCGCCCCCCGCCTTTCCAGACTTTCTTTCTCAGCCACCTGACTCGAGTCTTGGCTCCGCCTAAACCACCTCAGGGGGCCAGAGGCTGACCCCACCTCTAACCGGCCTTGAGTAACACGTGCTGTTTGACCTAGGTCAAAAGTGTCAACTCCACCTCCTGACATAGAAAAGTTATTAGTAGACTTAGCCTTGGAACTGACAGGTGCCTCCCTCCACCTTTTGTTGATGTGGAAACCTCCAACGTTTTGTGTTTGCAAATTCATCCCTGTTTGCTGCCTTCCAGTGCTCTAGAGTCTGCCTGAACCATATACCCTCTCCACTACACCAAAATATGAATTGAGATCTTGCTGAGCCTGAGGGAAGGGACCAGCAACCCTAAGTGCTAAGATTTGGAGCAAATCCTTGTTGTCCTCAATCTGGATTCCTTTTGCCAAGAACCAGGCCCTTCGGTTTGGGGATTCTATCACCCACAGAAGGTCATTCTTCCCTAGCCATCTTCTGGATGGCTAGGCCTGCTTTGAGTGTCCTTACTCTGGGGGCCTCCAGGGTCTGGATGAGTGTTAAAGATCCAGGCTGCCCTTATCTGGAGATAGACTCCTTGTTCTCTAAAATTCTTGGGGCCACAAATAAATAACATTTCCGGAGTATTTCTTGAAAAGTATCTATTTCTCCGTGTCTCCAAATCAGTGATAATCCAAGGAGAAAGTATGACTTACCAGACTGAGACAAGGGTCAAGCCTGACTTGTAGAGCCATATTTCATTTAATAATATACTTCTATATTTGGAAAATGAAGTGTCATTTTTAATATCAACATCTAGAAATACAAATTAAATTTATTGGATGATAAGATGCATGTTTAAAATGTTGAAAAGACTAGATTTAAACACTCTGCAATTTATCTTTGGATTAAGTCATACCATTAGAAAGGCAAACACCAAACTGAAACTCTTAAACACACCCCTGAAGAATATCTCTCAAGGGATGCATTTACATAAGGTTTGGGGTTTACGCCATCAGTTAAATTAAGAGATGGTGCAAGAGATGGCTCCCTACAGCTTGTCTCTGAGGAAGATGTTACATACTGAAGTCTCCATATGAAGAGCTAGGAAAGGAATCTCTCAGTTCCCAACACCAGAAAAAGTTATATGCTTGTCTATACTGCCAGATTGTTATCTGGTGACCTCTGGAACACTTGAGGTGATCGTGTTTTCTTTGGCAGCTCTTAAGTGCTAAGTCACTTTTCCCTCTTTCCCTTTCTCTTCTACAAAGTATATTGGATGATTGCTGTGTAGTAATAGTTTCCAGATTCGTTACTAATTTGTCTTTGTCCCAATTTCCTCATCTTCCTGATTATTATGTCACATTAATTCTATCAGCCATGTCAAACTACATAGAGGGAAAATTTTAATATTTAATACAAATATGAATCCCTAGAAGTCTGACCTATGAGGGTCTGAAAACCGCTTTTTCTGAGGTTAAGGATGAGGAGGCATACTAAGCCAAGCAGTGCTTCATAAATTTTAGCATGCATCAGAGTCTCCTGGGGGGCTTAGTAAAACACAAATTGCTGGGTACCACCCTCAGAGTTTCTCATTCAGCAGGTCTGGAGTGATACTCAAGAATTTGTATTTCTAATAAATTCCCAGAAGAACAATACCCCAGGGAACCACACCTTAAAAACCACTGCACCAACGTACCTCTTCAACAATCTATGTTGCAATCATCCAAATCAGGTAGAAAATGACTAAATCCCAGGAGTCCTTGAAGAACTGGATGAGAGTTTTGGATACTGTCCTGTGGACAAATTTCACAACTGTGACAACCTTCAACACAGGCCAGGTGAGACAGGTAAGAGCTGAGAAAGTCAGGGCATGACCCTAGCTTCATGAGCTAAGAGAGTAAGACAGAAGATTAAAAAGTCAGAGACAGATGATATAAAATTCTATGGTGGGAATGATTGTAGACTAACAAGCCCTCCTTGTGTGTGTTGTTTTTTGTTTGTTTGTTTTTTTGACAGGTCTAGTGGTATCAGAGCACAGAGTCAAGGAGTTGGATAATCTATCGGAATCCAAAGTATATGGGGGATGATGTTTCTGATTTATAGACATCTGTATGGAGATGAGTCTAGAGAAGAGATAACAAGCATACTTACACATTTTCACTATTCATATTTTGGTTACATAAAAAAAGTCTCTACAGTATAACCATAATAGAAAAAACAAGGAAAAGGCTTTTCTCACAATTCCCATAATTGGTGCAGCCACTGTGGGAAACAATATGGAGGTTCCTTAAAAAATTAAATATAGAATTACCATATGATCTAGCAGTCCCACTTCTGGTTAAATATCCAAGGTAAAGAAATGGTTATCTCAAAGAGATATCTGCATCCCAAGTTCATTACAGCATTATTAACAATAGCCGGCACATGGAAGAACTTAAGTTTCTATGACATATGAATGGATAAGGAATATTTGGTATATACATACAAAAGAGTATTCCTCAGCCATAAAAAAGAAGGAAATTTGTGCTAATAAGGATGGACCTTGAAGACACTGCACTAAATGAAATATATCAGACAGAGAAAGACAAAAATTGTATGATCTCACGTATATATGTGGAATCAAAAAACAGCCAAATTCATAGAAACACAGTGTGGGATGGTAGTTTTCAGGAGCTGAGGGATAAGAAAGATGTTGGTTACAGGGTACAAACTTCTAGTTATAAGATGAATCCACTCTGGAGATTGAATATACTACATAATAACTATATTTAACAATACTGTTATCACATACTTGAAAGTAGCTATCAGAGTAGAGCTTTAATGTTCTCACCATAACAACAACAAAATGGTAATTATGTGAAATAAAGGATGTGTTTCTTAACTAACATTAATAATTACAGTAATAATTTCACATATATAAGTGTATCTAGTTATCACATTGTATATCTTAAACTTATAAAATGTTACATCTATTATATCTCAAAAAAAGTTGGGGGAAAATAACAAATTCATTATCTCAAAATTCTAATTGAATACATTCAAGCATTCACCTAATAAAGCCACTGTTAAACATTGCTGGGCCCAGTCAAAAAAAATTCTGAAGGCCAGAATTTTAGCTTTAATTTAGGGTCTCATGAGACCAAATCTCCTTTTGTTCAGTTTTTTAAAATGAATGCAATATTCTCTCCTTTCATGTGGTGATCCACTTATCTCAACACCATTTATTTTAAAAAATGCATCCTTTTTTAAAAAAATGGTGCTAGAACCACTGAAAATCTACATGGAATAAAAAATTAACCTTGATATCTATCCCAAAATTAAATGTGAATATTAAAATAACAAAGCTTGTTATAGAAAAAAATAGGGTATTATGTTCACAATTTGGGATAAACAAATTATTTCTTAGAACCCAGAAAACACTAACTGTGGGTGGCCTTGTTAGACTGGAGTTAGGATGGTAGAGTCAACAACCTTGGTACTTGAGTTCTGGCTAAGAAAGGATCAGAGTCAACACTCAAACTATAAGAGAAAGTTGATTTAGAAAGTCACAGAGATAGAAGAAGTAAGCTATAAAAGATATGGGCTGAGGAAAAAGAAATTACAGAGGTAAAAGAAGAGCTCTTGGAGCTTAGGGGAAAGAGACAAGCAAGGAAAACACACCTGGAGGAAAGGGGGGAAAGGAGAGGAAGGATAGAAAGTGGGGGAAGGCAGAGGTGTGCTCCATAGAAAGAGCCACACTGGGTCTTTTGTCCTGAGAGTTTTATTTAGAGGTACCAGGGGAGGATCTCAATAAAATAGTCATCAGCCTGCAGGTGTGTCTCCTCAAGGTTATGGTCTCCATTGATTGGTCAGTGCCAGGGCAGGGGGTCATTAGTCAATGCAGCTGGTTCTAATGTCAGCCATGGCATCACTCCATCTGGTTTTGCTGCTTTTCTTGCCCTGGATCTGAAGCATGATTGAGGCCTAGATGTCATCTCTAGGGGTTAGTTACTTAAGAGAGTTGTCAGACATGGGCTTGTACTCTTGCCTGATTGTTAGGCACCTAGGGATTTCCATGTTGGTGACTGTCTGCACCTGGCCTATCATTCCTACTTTGCTCATGACTATCTAACTGCCTACTGCATAATCATAAAAGAATAGATTGCTAAATTAACTTCATCAAAATTTAAAATTTCTATTCATTAGTACATAATTTAGAAACTGAGAGAGAAAACCACAGAATTGGAAACAAAAACCACAAGATAATTATGAATCTGAAAAATAATTTGTATTGAGAATATTTCTACCTGTCATGATGGTGGCATAGGTAAACACAGCTCATCTCCTCACACAACCACATCAAAATTACAACTAAAATATAGAACAACCATTACTCAGAACCATCAGAAATGAGGTTGAATGGAAGTCTGACAACTAATTAAAGAAACCACATCCATCCAGACTGGTAGGAGAGGCAGAGAGGCTGGTCCCACATCCATATGTAGTAGATAAAAATTCACCAAGGATATCTTGGGAGTAAGGAGTCCCAGCCCCTCAGCCCCAGGTTCCAGTGCAAAGAAGAAAAGTCCCCACTTCTGGCTACAAAAATGAGCAGGGATTAAGTTGATGGAAGAAACTTCTGGAGCCCAAAGCAGTTCCCCTTAAAAAAAATCACACATGGACTAATCAGACTTACTCCCTCTAAGCTCCAGCACCTGAGTAGCAGCTTGAAAGGCATCAGTGGCATACAGGAAGGAAATGAAGTATATGGAATCAAGGTGGGAGCTCCCAGACAGAAAGATGGGCAGAGGCCATTGTCCCTTTTCTGAGGCCTCCTCACTCAGGCACAGAGCCAGCAGGCAGGTGACAGATATGAGACTCCATCAACGTGGCATTGTTTGCCTTGCTCTAGAGATCCCCTGAGACTCCATCACACCTAACTTATAGGCCCACACAAATTGTTAACTGTGACTTTTTCATAGAAATGGCTGGTCTTGGCTGATGCTTCACAGCTTCATAAATCCTATGAATAAGCAATAATGGCCTCAGTAACTCCCAACCCCTATACTTCTTAAGTGGCCCCAGGATAAGTAGCAGCTATCTCAGATTGCTTTATAGCTCAGGCAGGGTGACCCTTGGAAAAACACAGGTGGGGGCTGAACTTGGTCTGCACCACCCAGAAAACCCTAGGGCCAGTGAACCCAGTAGACAGTAACAGCACACACCAGAACACCACCGCCCTACCCCTGCACAGCTGATCCTCTCTAGGGGAGAGAGGTTGACAGTCAATGGTCATAGCCAGTCCTAGCAGCTGATTGGCCTAGGTAAGTCCCTCCCATTGACCCACCAACAGCAATCAAGGTCAACTATAAGAGGAGGGGGTACTTAGCTCACATGTAGGGCACACCTCAAGTACCCAGCTTCAGTGGTAGGGAGGCTGTGCCACTGGACCCCACAGGACACTTCCTACATTAGGACACACTACCAAACAGGGAGTCATAGCAGCTCTACCTAATACATAGAAACAAGGGAGGCTGCCAAAATGAGGAGGCAAGGAAACATGGCCTAAATGAAAGAATAGATCAAAACTCCAGAAAAGCAACTAAACAAAATGGAGAAGAGCAATCTAACAGATGCAGAGTCCAAACTGGTAATAAGCATGCTCAAGGAACTTAGTGAGGACCTCAACAGCATAGAAAAGGTTCAGTCAGAAATGATGGATACACTAATTGAAATAAAGAAGAATTTACAGGGAACCAACAGTAAAGAGATGAAGCCAAGAATCAAATCAATGATTTGGGACATGAGGAAGCAAAAAAAACAAAAACAAAAACAAACAAACAAAACAAAACCCAATCAGAACAACAAGAAGAAAAGAGAATTCAAAAAGAAAAAGAAAAAAAATGAGCATAGTATAAGCAGCCTCTGGGACAAATTCAAGTGTTCCAACATTTACTTCATGGGAGTGCCACAAGGAGAGGCAAAAGACCAAGAAATGGAAATCTACTTGAAAAAAATAATAAGATAAAACTTCCCTAATTTGGTGAAGGAAATAGACATGCAAGTCCAGGAAGCACAAAGAGACCCAACAAGGTGGATGCAATGAGGCCCACTCCAAAACACATCATAATTAAAATGCCAAAGGTTAAAGATAAAAAGAGAAGCTTAAAAACAGCAAGAGAAAAGCAGTTATCTACAAGGGAGTTCCCATAAGACTGTCAGCTGATTTCTCCAACTTTGCAGGCTAGAAGGAATTGGCAAGAAATATTCAAAGTGACGAAAAGCAAGGACCTATAGCCAAGATTGCTCTACCCAACAAATACATCATTTGGAATTGAAGGGAAGATAAAGAGCTTCCCAGACAAGAAAAACTAAAGGAGTTCATCATCACCAAACCATTGTTATATGAAATGTTAAAGGGACTTAAGAAAAACAAGATCAAAACTGTGAAAAAAATTAAATGGCCAAAAATACATATCTATCAACAATTGAATCTAAAAAAATAAACTAAGTGAACAAGAACAGAGTTATGGATACAAAAAACATATTAATGGTCGCCATATGTGAGGGGGTCTTAGGGGAGTGGGTGAAGAGGTGAAGGAATTAACAAGTACAAATTGGTAGTTAAAGAATAGCCATGGGGATGTAAAATTCATGTAGGAAATGGAGTAGCCAAAGAACTTATACACATGACCTATACACATTAAGAATGGTATGGGAATTCCCTGGAGGAGTGGGGGGTGCTGGTGGAGGGGGCAAAGTGGAAAAAGTGGGACAACTGTAATAACATAATCAATAAAATATCATTTAAAAAAGAATATTTTAAAACTCACTCAAATCAATAATTAAAAGGCAAACAACCCAAAATTTTTAATGGACAACAGTCTTGAACAGACTCCATATAAGGATATGTAAATGAGCATATGAAAAGGAGATTAACATAATCAGTCACCAGGGAAAGTGGCATATTAAGATGAGATATCACTTTACACATACAATAATGGCTAAAAATTTTGAGATTGATAACACCAAATGCTGGCAAAGACTATAGAGCAACTGGAACTCTCGTACACTGCTGGTGAGAATTTAAAATGTTAGAACTGTTTTGAAGCTAATCTCAGCAGTTTTTTATAAAGTTAAACATACCCTTTCTTTATGAGTCAGCAACTCCCCTTTTAGGCATTTACTCCAGAGAAATGAAAACATGTCCACAAAATAACATAAACAAGAGTGTTCACAAGAGCCAAAAACTGAAAATAATGACACATTCATGAACCAGTGCATGGGTAAGCAGATTGTGGTATATTCATAAGTGGAACATTAGGTCAACATTAGAAAGAAATGAACTACTGATACATGCAAAAGAAATCAGGCTCAAAAGACTCCATAGTGTATGGTTTTACTTATGTGGTATTCCAGAATAGGAAAAATTCACCTGTGATGACAGAAATCAGAACATTAGTTGAGTGGTTGCCTTCAGGTGGGCATCCAGTGATATTGAGTGAAAAGTGGAAGGAGAAAACTTTCTGGGTGTCTGGAAATGTTGTAAATTTTACTGACATTTGTGTATAAATTTGTTAAAATTCATTGGCCTATACAAATAAAAGGTATGCATTTTATATGATTATTATACCTCAATTAAGAACAGTATTTTGATTTTATTTTTATTAAATTTATTGATATCAGCTAATAAAATTACATAGGCTTCATGTGTACAATTATTTAACACATTATCTGTATGTGGCATTGTGTGTTCACCACCTAAAGTCAAATCTTCTGTCATCATATATTTGACCTTCTTTGCCCTTTACTACCTCCCCCTGACCTCCCTTTTCCTCTGGTGACCACCATACTGTTGTTTGTGTCTGTGAGTTTTTGTTTATTTGTTTGTCTTGTTTGTTCATTTGTTGCTTTCAGTTTTATGAGATCTATCCAGAAAGTTTTCAGCCATGTAATATGAAAAATAAAGACATTTTTTGAAGAAGATAGAAAATATAAGAAACATTGTACATAGGACAATGATGCCTCAGTCTCCTTCAAAGTAGGCATCTTGGGACCTCACACAGTTTTCCCAGCATCCCTTCCACTATTCAAAACACTTTGCAAAATCCTTTGTTGGAATTGCTATCAGCTGCCCCATTGTATTCTCCTGAATTTTATTGATGGTCTGAAATCTCTTCCCTTTCAAAGTGATTTTAGTTTTGGGAAAAGCTAGAAGTTGCAGGATGCCAAATCTGGGCTATAGAGGGCACTAAGTCACCTGGGTGATTTGATGTTTTGCCAAAAAATTCTGCACAAGATGTGATGTGTGAGCCAGTGTATTGTCGTGATGATGCTGCCAATCACCAGTTGCCCATAGCTGCAGTCTTCTAAATCACCTGAATAATTTCCAGGGTGGAATGTTCTAGTTTAATGCAAAAATCTGATACAGATTTGTTGGTCTACTTCTCAGTCATTGTGAATCCCACAGCCACACATTGCACAAACTCACTCAATATCATCTACCAACCACACTGACTAAGACAGTGAAGTTATCATTGTTCAAACAAGTGCACTCCAGTCCACTCTCTTCGATTGCCAGGTTACATCGATGTCCCACAAACCATTCTCATTATATTAACAATGGCTGCGATTTTCCAGGACAGACATCGTATATTCCCACATATGAATAAGATCATATGGTTCTTGACTTTTTTTGTCTGATATTTCCCTTAGCATGTTGTTCTCAAGATCCATCCATGCTGTCACAAATGGCAGTATTTTATCTTTTCTTATAGCTGAGTAGAATTCCATTGTATATATGTATCCCATCTTCTTTATCCATTCATCTATCAAAGGACACTTCAGGAGAAGTTGGAAGATGATAGCAAGGTAGGTGGAAGCTTAACCCACTTGCTCATGCATACAACTGGGACACTTAGCTGATCTTCTGAAGAACAGAATGAACAGCAATTGGAATCACAGCTTATATGAAGTTTGGAAGCCAAAGATTTCAGAGGATGCTTAAAAAAGATGGTAAGGAGATTTTGGAGGCTGACAGGAAGGTCCCTGGTCCCTGCACCAGGGACCATGGCTGCCGTAAGAGCTTTGGAGAAGAGCCAGGTCAGCAATTGTAACTTCACAGCTCCCTTCCCTCCCAGAGTAGGGAAGTCAGTCCCACCTAGGAGAGACCTAGATGCTTAAAGTTTCTGGGGGATAAAATGTAGTGGGAGACACACAGCAGGAGGCATTCCCCAGCTTTGACTGTGGTCACTGGCTCCACACTATCAGAGAATTCAGGGAGCAGAGAGACACCTAGAGATGGGAGAAGAGTTAAGCCATGACTGACCGTGACCAAGAGAGTCTTGGGACTGGTCAGAGAGTTGGGCTGTACGAAAACCCAGGTATGAAGAACGGCAGCCCACAACCAAGGAAAACTCACTCAAAAAAAATGGCACACAGCCACTGGGTAAGGACCTCTCCCATGCAGTAGCCAGGCCAGTAGCCAGGGAGGAGGAGGGGCTCCGCATGGACCGATCAGAGAAGGGCAGCAAGGGCTCAGAGAGTTAGCAGTCCCCAGAGAGATTTAATTTAATAGAGGAACTAAACTGCCCTGAAGGGGGTTTGAGAGTGAGCAGCACCCAGGCTAGCATAGAGGAAGGAGGAGGGGTGTGAGTTGATCTAATCAGTGTACCTCACAGGCCAGGCAGCACAACATGGTGGATTAAAGGTGCTGTCCTGGTTCAGATGGACAATGGGAGCCATGCAGCACTCTGAAGACAGGCTGGAGGCTGGGCATCTGTGAATATTGCAGCCCAGACCTGGCCCCATCCTTGTAAAACCACAGGAAAGGAAAAAAGTGAAGGCCAGCCCCTCTTTGACTACAGCAGCCAGGAAGACCAGCAGAACTGTCCTGGCAGGTTTAAAGTCAGCAGCAGGCTTTGTTTTCCCCTCCAAGGCTGAGACAATAAGATCTGGAACTGTGAAAGGACCAAAGAACCAAAGACAGATCCAGAGAGTGATCAAATGCTAACTCCAACTGGGAATCTGAGACAAATTTCACTTTGCTATCCTATAGAACTTGCACTTTATTTTTTTTACTTTCATCATTATTCTTTCATTATTTTTATTTCTTTTACTTTTTAAATTTCTCTTTCTGTTTACTTTTCTTCATTTTGTTTAATTGCATTGTTTGGTTTTCTTTGTTCTCTTTTTCACATTGCATTTTAATTTTTCTTCTTTCACTTCACTCGAATTCCAATAACAAACTATTCTTGGTCTTTTACTTTCTATTCTTTTTATTCAGATCATGTATTTCTTGTCATAGTATTGTTGTTCCTGTATTATTGTAAATAATTGTTGTTCCATATCATTGTAAATCCTACACAGCACCCCTCTCTGGTCTTGACCCATTACACTATCTTCCTGAGTTTTATTACTCTTGTGGTTAACTTCATTCTTTCGCACACTATGCCTACTTTCTATCCCTTACTCTTACTATATCTCACCATATAACCTCAAACAAACACTGTTTTCTGTGTTTCACATTCTTTCTCTACTCTAGTAAAAGTCTAATCTCTTTTTCATCTTTTATAAAAGGTGGCTAGTCTGATATTGGGTGAAATATTATGGTTATCACTGTACTTCTCCAAGTGGTCTCCTATCTGTTCTCTAGTTGATAGTACTTTAAATCCCACAGAATACTATTCTGCTGACTTATTCCATTTTGCATTTGCCCTGCCACTGATCACATATAAGATAAGGTGAGAGTTGTGAACACCAGTAAATCTGATACAGGAGAGAACCCACCAACAAAGGAACCACCAATAGGTAAAACCCAAGTACAATAGAGAGCCTGCACAAACAGAAGAAGGGGCAACACTAGATCATTGAGACAAGGAAATCAAACAGATCACACCACTGAATTCCATAGAACTCCTACCATAGAAGTTCACCCTCAAAGACAGCTAGCAAAGCAGAGCATCAGAAATCATAGAAACAAACAAACAAAAAAGTCACCTAAAATAGGGAGACAAAGAAAGAACCTGCAATCAAAACGAAAGGAAGACACCCCCCTAAAAGAGCTAAATGAAATGGAGGTAAGCAAACTATCAGATATAGAATTCAAAATAATGGAAATAAGGATGCTCAAGGAATTCACAGACAACTACAAAGAACTGAGTGAAAACAACAGTTTGAAAAAGGAAACAGAAACTATAAACAAGCACCAGGAACAAATGAGGAATACAATTTCTGAAATAAAGAACACACTAGAAGGAATTACAAGCAGGCTGGATGAAGCAGAAGACCGAATTAGTGAGCTGGAAGACAATGTAGAAAGAAACATCCAGGTAGAGCACCTGCAAAACAAAAAAGACTAAATATGAAAAGAGCTTAATGAAACTGCAAGACAACATGAAATGCAAAAACATTCCAATCATAAGAATACCAGGAGAAGAAAAGGAACAAGGGATAGAAACCCTGTTTGAAAAAGTAATGACAGAAATTTTCCTAGACCTGGATAGGGGAAAAGCCATTCAAGTTCAGGAAGCACAGAGGGTCCCAATCAAGATAAACCCAAAAGGCCTACTCTAAAACACATCATAATTAAAATGCCAAGTTTTAAAGGCAAAGAGAGAATCTTAAAAGCAGAAAGAGAGAAACAAGAAGTAACATACAAGAGAGCTCTGACAAGGCCACCAGCTGATATCTCAGCAGACACACTAAGGCCTGAGAGAATAGCAAAAATGTTCCAAGTAATGAAAAACAAAGGCCTGCAACCAAGACTACTCTATGCAGCAGGGCTCTCAATTAAAACTGATGGTGAAATAAGGAGTTTCCCAGACAAAAGAAGGCTAAAAGAAGACACTCCCACCAAACCAGCACTGCAAGATATGCTAAAGGGACTGCTATAAGATGAGCAAGAAAAACAGTTACACAGAGAGGAACACAAGTACAAAGAAGGGGAAATGGCAATGAATAAGTACCTACCAATAATAACCTTAAATGTAAATGGATTAAATTCTCCAATCAAAAGACATAGGGTAGCTGAATGGATGAGAAAACATGTTCCACGCATACGTTGCCTACAAGAGACCGACCTTAGAAAAAAAGACATACACAGACTGAAAGTGAAGAGTTTGAAAAAATATTCCAAGGGATTGGAAAGATGGTGGCTTTACTCTAGGCAGCGTTTTTCTCGGCTTCTGTGAAGAGGAGGGAAACTAGTGGATTGGTGGAGAAACAGAGCAAGTGGACTTGGTTACCGAATCACTTTTGAAAGCAGGACATCAAAAATTATTGTGATCATGGAAAAACCAGATGGTAAGGAGACTTCTTCAGGACAAAAGGGGCCCAGGGATCAGCGCGGGGACTAGGGGTGTGCAGTCCCCAGGCCCGGTTCTCAGGGCTCCTGGGAGACGGGAGTCACTGCTCCCTCCCCCAAATATGGGGGGGTGAGCAACTCCAGGGGAGAACGTGTTGATAGAAGGAACAGATTGGCCAGTTGAACTGGGAAAAAATAGCACAGGGACTATGAACACCCGCCCAGAGACCTGGGAGAAGTGAAGTGAGGGACTCTAGCCAACAGGACCAGGGGAAGCCTGGAAGGGCGCCTGCACCCCTAGCCCAGAAGAAGTGCAGTTCGATGGAGAGCACAGAGTCGGGACGTGCTCGGTTCGTGCCCCATAGGGAGACCTGAATCGTGGGCTGGGATCCTAGGAGGGACGTGGCACTTGGTGCATTCCTATAGTAGTGGCTCAGAAATTTCCAGCCAGCCCGACCGGGGGAGCCAGGAAAGGCGCCAACACCCGGTCGGAGTGTGGTTCGGTGACCACGGAGCTAGAAAGGGCTCAGCTTGCGCACCATCGGGAACACTGTTTCGCGCGCTCCCTGTGAACCCAGAACGGCACAGGGAGGCGATAAGGGTGATCCTAGACCCCGAATTTCAAAAGTCTGGGGGAGGGGTGCACCCTTTTACAATTCATAGGGAGGGCACAGTGAATCCCAAAACATCGCGAGTGCCTCCTGAGATCATAGAGGTGGAATCCTGCAGGACCCCAGAGTCCCTGGAAGAACGTGGAAGTGAGATCCAAAGAGCCAGTGTGCCCGGGAGTGCCCAGGGTACAGCAAGTCTGTATTCTGACAGACTTGCTGTGATTTGGGCTGGGAGAGAGAGAAGCATTTCAAAGGTCCCTCATCCAGCTGAAGCCAGCAAGATCAGAAAAACTGGTCTGGCCAGTTAGAAATCAACAAGAGGTTTTTTTGTTTGTTTGTTTGTTTGTTTGTTTCTTTTCTTTTTTTCTCTTTTTTATTTCTTTTCTTTTTTTCTCTTTTTTATTTCTTTTCTTTTTTTCTCTCTTTTTTGTTGTTTTGTTTGGTTTGGTTTGGTTTGGTTTTTGTGGCTGTTGTTAGTTGATTGATTTTATCTTGTGTTTTATGTGACATTTTATTTTTCAATTCTTATTATTTTTATCTTGCAATCCCTTATGTTTCTCTTCCATTCATCCTAATATTATTCTTTCCACTCCAAATTTATATCTCCTGCACTACATCTTCTGCTTTTCTTTCCCTTTTCTTTTTTTATCTTGCAACTTACTGTAAATTTGTATTATCTTTTTCTCACTTTTCCGACATTTTTTATTTTAATAATATTTTGGTATTCTCTTTCGTTCTGTATAATCTTCTTTGCTTGGCTGGTTATACTGTCATTTGATAGGTTCCCCCTGGTATCTCAGTCACAATGTGTTGATAAGTTACTATCCTTCATCTGTGTTCCATTAATACACCTCTCAAGGTACTATACTCTTTATTTTTGTTATCTAGACCTCATCGATTCGGCCACAAGACTGTCACTTTGCTATTACTGCTAGTAAGACCTAGTCTATACAATTGTAAATACTTCTCAATACCCCTACCTGATCTCAGCCCACTTTGCAATTTTCTGAACTATACTATTGTAAGGGTTGTCTCTATTCTTTTAACACTACTCCTATATACTAATCTTTAATTCAGCCCTACCTTAGAATCTGACCTCCCACAGCCTCACAGCTTTCTAGATCCAACTAACAATCCTCTCGTCCCCAATAAGAGTCTTACCTTCTTTCCACCCTTTCTAAAACATGGATAGTGTGGTGGAGGATCACGGTTAACACTGTAAGGAGCCAAAGGATAACCCATCTCTTCTCTACTGGCTGCTAATGTAAATATCATAGTATACTGTCTTGCTGTCTTAAACCATTTTGCCTTATTCCTCCAACTGATCACAAAAAAAGAGTAGGGGGAAGCTGTGAACACCAGGATACACGAAGGAGATTGCACCACTGAATCTCACAAATATTCTACCATAGAAGTTCACACCACAATTACAGGGAATCAGAACAGATCAAATTAATAAACAAGAAGAAAAAAGAAGAAACACACAAACAATGAGAAAACAAAGAAACAACCCCCAACTGAAGGGAAATGAGGAAGCCTCAGGAAAAATGCTAAATGAAATAGAGGCAACTCAACTATCAGACAGTGAGTTCAAAACAATGATTACCAGGAAGTTCAATGAACTCACATTGAGCTTTCAGAAATTAGAGGGAAACTACGTCAATCTCAATGCAAACTATATAAACAAGAAAAAGGAAATAGAAACTCTCAACAAAGGTCAAGAGGAAATGAAGAATACAATTTCTGAACTGAAGAACACACCAGAAGGAATGAAAAGCAGGATCGATGCAGCAGAAGATCGGATTAGCGAGCTGGAGGACAAAGTAGAAAACAAAATCGAGAAAGAGCAAGAAAAGGAAAAGAGGCTCAGAAAGAATGAAAAGGGATTAAGAGAAATGCAAGACAATATGAAATGTAATAATATCCGTATAACAGGGATACCAGAAGGAGAAGAAGAAGAGCAAGGGATCAAAAACCTAGTTGAACAAGTAATGAAGGAGAACTTCCCTAATTTGATGAGAGAAAAAGTCACACAAATCCAGGAAACACAGAGAGTCCCAGTCAAGAGGAACCCAAAGAGGCCCACCTTAAGACACATCATAATTAAAATGGAAAAATTTCAAGACAAAGAGAGAATCTTAAAGGCAGCAAGGGAGAAACAGGAAGTAACATACAAGGGAGCCCCAATAAGGCTAACAGCTGACTTCTCAATGGAAACACTTCAAGCCAGAAGAGAATGGCAAGAAATACTCCAGGTAATGAGAACCAGAGGTCTGCAACCAAGGCTGCTATATCCAGCAAGGCTCTCGATCAAGATAGAAGGCCAAATAAGAAGCTTCCCAGACAAAAGAAGCCTAAAAGAATACACCTCGACCAAACCAGCTCTGCAAGAGATCCTAAAGGGACTGCTTTTGTGAGGGAAGGGAGGGAGGGAGGGAGGGAGGGAGAGAGAGAGAGAGAGAGAGAGAGAGAGAGAGAGAGAGAGAGAGAGGAACACACGTACATAAAAGACAATGAATAAGTACCTATCAATAATAACGTTAAACGTAAATGGATTAAATGCTCCACTCAAAAGACACAGAATAGCTGAATGGATAAGAAAAAATGACCCACATATCTGCTGTCTACAAGAGACCCACCTCAAGATAAAAGACCTACACAGGCTGAAAGTGAAGGGCTGGAAACAAATCTTCCAAACAAATGGACAGGAGAAAAAAGCCGGGGTAGCAATACTCATATCAGACAAAATAGACTTCCAAAAAAGGTCCGTAAAGAGAGACCCAGAAGGTCACTTCATAATACTCAAGGGAAGAATCCATCAAGAAGACATAAATATTGTAAATATATATGCACCCAACATAGGAGCACCCAAATACATAAAGAAAATCTTAGAGGACTTCAAGAAAGATATGGACAGCAACACAATGATAGTGGGAGATTTTAACACCCCACTATCAAAAATGGACAGATCTTCTAAACAAAATATCAACAAAGATATTGTGGCATTGAACAATACCCTTGAGGAAATGGATTTTACTGATATATACAGAGCCCTCCACCCAAAAGAAGCTAAATATACATTCTTTTCAAATGTACACGGAACATTCTCAAAGATAGACCACATGATAGAACATAAAACAAGCCTCAAGAATTTCAAGAAAACTGAAATCATACCAAGCATTTTCTCAGACCACAAGGGACTGAAACTAGAAACCAACCCTAAGGAAAAACACCAAAAACACTCAAAATCATGGAGATTAAATAGCATGCTATTAAACAATGAATGGGTCAAGAATGATATTAGGGAAGAAATCAAAAGGTTTCTGGAAACAAAAGAAAACGAACTCACAACAACCCAAAACTTATGGGACATAGCCAAGGCAGTCCTGAGAGGGAAGTTCATAGCGATACAGGCCCACCTAAAAAGGTTAGAAACATTCCAAACAAACATCCTAACCCTACATCTACAGGAACTCAAGGAACAACAACAAAGGCAGCCCAGAGTAAGCAGAAGGAAGGAAATAACCAAGATCAGAGCAGAATTAAATGACATAGAGACTAAAAGCACAATTCTAAGGATCAATGAATCCAAGAGCTGGTTCTTCGAAAAGATAAACAAAATCGACAAGCCTTTAAGCAGACTCATCAAGAAAAAAAGAGAGAAGACCCAAATAAACACTATCAGAAATAAAAGAGGAGAGATTAGAACAGATACCACAGAAATACATAGGATTGTAAGAAATTACTACAAAGAACTGTATGCCAAGAAATTTGAAAACCTAGGTGAAATGGACAACTTTCTAGAAAAATATAATCTTTCAAAACTCAATGAAAAAGAAGCAGAAAGTCTGAACAGACCAATAACAACAAAAGAAATTGAAGCAGTAATCAAAAAACTCCCAACACACAAAAGCCCTGGACCAGATGGTTTCACAGGAGAATTCTACAAAGAATTTAAGGTAGAGCTAACCCCTATCCTTCACAGACTATTCCAAAAAATCCAAAAAGATGGGAGTCTCCCAAACTCTTTTTATGAGGCCAACATCATCCTAATTCCAAAACCAGATAAAGACACAACAAAGAAAGAAAACTTCAGGCCAATATCACTGATGAACATCGACGCTAAAATCCTCAACAAAATACTGGCAAACTGCATCCAACAATACATTAAAAACATCATACACCATGACCAAGTGGGGCTTATTCCAGGGATGCAAGGAAGGTTCAATATTCGGAAGTCAGTAAATGTAATACATCACATAAACAAAAGCAAAGACAAAAACTACATGATCATATCAATTGATGCAGAAAAAGCATTTGATAAGGTACAGCACCCATTCATGATAAAAATACTCGGCAAAGTGGGAATAGAGGGAGCATTCCTCAACATAATAAAGGCCATATATGAGAGACTTACAGCCAACATCATACTTAATGGGCAAAAATTAAAATCTTTTCCACTAAGAACAGGAACAAGACAAGGATGTCCATTTTCACCACTTCTATTCAATATAGTACTGGGAGTTCTAGCCACAGCAATCAGACAAGAAAAAGAAATAAAAGGAATCCAAATCGGAAAGGAGGAAAAAAAATTGTCACTGTTTGCAGATGACATGATAGTATACATAGAAAATCCTATAGACTCTACGAAAAAACTGCTTGACCTAATAAATGAATTTGGCAAAACAGCGGGATACAAAGTCAATATCCAGAAATCAAAGGCATTTCTGTATACCAACAATGGAACAGCAGAAGCAGAGATCAAGGAAAAAATTCCATTTGGAATAGCAAAAAGAAAAATAAAATACCTAGGAATGGAGGACACAAACAAATGGAAACATATACCGTGTTCATGGATTGGAAGAATTAATATCATCAAAATGTCCATACTACCCCAAGCAATTTACACATTCAATGCAATTCCTATTAAAGTACCAATGGCATATTTCAGAGACATAGAAAAAACACTTCAAAAATTTTTATGGAATTATGAACGACCCAGAATAGCTACTGCAATTTTGAGAACGAAGAGTAAAGTAGGAAGGATCACAATAGCCGGCACTAAACTATACTACAAGGCCACTGTAATCAGAACAGCCTGGTATTGGCATAAAAACAGGCACATAGACCAATGGTACAGAACAGAGAGCCCAGAAATAAGCCCAAGTCTCTATGGTCAATTAATATTTGACAAAGGAGGCAGCAACATAAAATGGAGTAAAAATAGCCTCTTCAACAAATGGTGTTGGGAGAACTGGACAGCCATGTGCAAAAAAATGAAACTTGAGCACCAGCTTACACCATATACAAAAATAAATTCAAGGTGGATAAAAGACTTAAATATAAAATGTGAAACCATTAAAGTCCTAGAGGAGAACATAGGTAGGAAAATCTCAGATATTCCACGAAGAAACTTTTTTACTGACTTGTCCCCTAGATCAAGAGACATAAAGGAAAGAATCAATAAATGGGACCTCATCAAAATTAAAAGCTTCTGCACAGCCAAAGAAAACAGTATCAAAATTAAAAGAGAACAACTGTATGGGAAAACATATTTGCCAATGATACCTCAGACAAGGGTTTAATCTCCAAAATATATAAAGAACTTACACGGCTCCACTCTAAGAAGACAAGGAATCCAATTAAAAAGTGGGCAAAGGACTTGAACAGACACTTCTCCAAGGAGGACATACAGAAAGTCCAAACACACATGAAATGATGTTCAATATCACTAGCTATCAGAGAGATGCAAATTAAAACCACAATGAGATACCACTTCACACCAGACAGAATGGCCATCATAAACAAAGCAACAAAGAACAAGTGTTGGAGAGGTTGTGGAGAAAAGGGGACCCTAGTGCACTGCTGGTGGGACTGTAGACTGGTACAACCACTATGGAAAGCAGTATGGAACTACCTCAGAAAACTGAAAATGGATCTGCCTTTTGACCCAGCAATTCCACTGCTGGGTCTCTATCCTAAGAATACTAAAACACCAATTCAAAAGAACCTGTGCATCCCAATGTTCATAGCAGCACAATTTACAATAGCTAGATGCTGGAAGCAACCAAGATGCCCATCAGTAAATGAATGGATCAAAAACTATGGTACATTTACACAATGGAATTCTATGCAACAGAAAGAAAGAAGGAGCTCCTACCCTATGCAACAGAGTGGATGGAGCTGGAAAACATTATGCTAAGTGAAACAAGCCAGGCAGTGAAAGACAAATACCATATGATCTCACCTTTAACAGGAACCTAAATATCAAAACAAAGAAACAAACAAAATGTAACCAAAGACACTGAAATAGAGGACAAGCTGACAGTTACCACAGGGAAGAGTAGAAGGAATTTAAGGGGACAGTGGGAAGGGTTCACAGGAACCAACTTAAAGGACACATGGTCATAAACTAAGGGGAGGGTGGTAATGGGAGGGAAGTGGGGAGGGGTGGGAGGGGGGACTGGATTGGGAGTAAGAGGAGAAAACTGTATTTGAACAATGATTAAAAATAAATAAAAATAGCCCTGGCTGGCATAGCTCAGTGGATTGAGCACGGGCTGGGAACCAAAGTGTCCCAGGTTCGATTCCCAGCCAGGGTACATTCCTGGGTTGCAGGCCATAACCCCCAGCAACCGCACATTGATGTTTCTCTCTCTCTCTCTCTCTCTCTCTCTCTCTCTCTCTCTCTCTCTCCCCCTTCCCTCCCTAAAAATAAATAAATAAAAATCTTAAAAAAAAAATCTCCCATTTAAAAATAAATAAATAAATAAAAATAAATAAAAAATGAAAATTTAAACAAACAACTAAAAAAAATATTCCAAGGAAATCGACAGAAATACAAATCTGGTGTAGCAATAATTATATCAGAAAATAGACTTCAAAACAAAAGCCGTAAAAAAAGAAACTAAAGGATACTACGTAATACTCAAGGAACATCCATCAAGAAGACATAAACCTTGTAAATATATAAGCACCCAACATAGGAACACGCAAATATATAAGGAAAATCTTAGAGGACTTCAAGAAGGATATAGACAGCAACACGCTTATATTAGGGGACCTTTATACCCCACTATGAAAAATGGGTAGAATTTCCAAACAAAATATCAACAGGGATATTGCAGCACTGAACAATGCCCTAGATTAAAGGGACATAACAGATATACACAGAGCCTTTCATCCCAAAGAAGCAAAGTACACATTCTTTTCAAATGCACATGGAACATTTTCAAATTTAGACCACATGATAGGACACAAAACAAGCTTCAGCAAATTCAAGAAAAGTGAAATCATATCAACCATTTTCTCTGACCACAAGGGACCGAAACTGAAAACCGAACTCAAGGAAAGAACTCAAAAACACTCAAATTCATGGAAATTAAATAGCATATTATTAAACAATGAATGGGTTACAATGAGATCAAGGAAGAAACCAAAGTTTCTGAAACAAATGAAAATGAACACACAACAGTCTAAAATTTATGGAATGCAGCAAAGGCAGTCCTAATTGGGAAGTTCATAGTGATAAAGGCCCACCTAAAAAAGATAAAACATTTCAAGTAAACCACCTAACCCTACATCTACAAGAACTGGAGGAACAACAACAAAGCCCAGAGCAAGTACAATGAAGAAAATAACCAAAATCAGAGCAGAATTAATTGACATAGAGACTAAAACAACAATCTAAAAGATCAATAAATCTTGATCTTTTGAAGGAGCTTACAATTGATACCATAGAGATCCAAAGGATTGTAAGAAATTACTATGAAGAACTATATCCCAAAAAACTTAAAACCAGGGTGAAATGGGCAAATTTCTAGAAAAATAGAATCTTCCAAAACTGAATGAAGAAAAAGCCTGAATAGACCATTAATAGCTGATGAAATTGAAGCAGTAATAAAAAAAACTCCCTACACAGAAAAGCCCTGAAGCAGATGATTTCACAGGAGAATTTTACAAAACATTTAAGGAAGCATTAATCCCTATCTTTCTCAAAGTATTCCAAAAAATCCAAGAAGAAAGAAAACTCCCAAACTCTTTTTACGAAGCCAGCATCATCCTAATTCCAAAACCAGATAAAGACACAACAAGGAAAGAAAACTACAGGCTAAAATTGCTGACGAACATAGATAGACACAGTTCTCAACAAATTATTGGCCAACTGCATCTAGCAATACATTAAAAAGAGCATACACCATGATCAAGTAGGATTCATCCCATGGATGTAAGGATGGTACAATATTGGCAAATCAGTAAATGTCATACATCATATAAACAAAAGAAAAGACAAAAACCACATGATCATATTAATAGATGCAGAAAAAGCATCTGATAAGGTACAGCACCCATTTTGATAAAAACACTCAGCAGTGTGGGAATAATTATGATGTGTTTTGTTGTTGGCCTCTTTAGGTTCATCTTGTTTGGGAATCACTGCACTTCCTGGACTTGTGTGTCTTTTTCCTTCACTAGGTTAGGGAAGTTCTTGGTCATTATTTCTTCAAATAGATCTTGATCACTTGCTCACTCTCTTCTCCTTCTGGTAGCCCTATGGTGCAGATATTGTTACACTCCTTGTTATCCCAGTCGTCCCATAATTTCTTCTCATTTTTTAAGAATTCATTTTTCTTTTTGCTGCTACGCTTTGGTGTTTTTTTTCCACCTTGTCTTCAAAATCATTGATTCATCCCTCTGCTTCACCTAATCTACTGTTTATTCCTTCCATTGTATTATTTATTTCTTTTTTACTGTCTTTTTATTTAATTTTTAATTTAAATTATTTTATTGTTGTTCAATTACAGTTTGTATTTTCTCCCCATGGCTGCCCCCCACCACCTCCAAACCCACCTCCCTCCCTTGCTTCCACCCTCCCCCTTGGTTTTGTCCATGTGTCCTTTATAGTAGTTCCTGGAAACCCTTCTTCCCACTGTCCCCTCCCTGTCCCCTCTGACTATTGTTAGATTGTTCTTAATTTCAATGACTCTGGTTATATTTTGTTTGCTTTTTTCTTTTGTTGATTAGGTTCCAGTTAAAGGTGAAATCATATGGTATGAAACACCAATCCAAAAGAACCTATGTGCCCCAATGTTCATTGCAGCACAATTTATAATAGCCAAGTGCTGGAAGCAACCTAAGTGACCATCAGCAAATGAGTGGATCAAAAAACTATGGTACATTTACACAATGGAATTCAATGCAACAGAGAGAAAGAAGGAGCTTATACCCTTTGCAATAGTATGGATGGAACTGGAGAGTATTATGCTAAGTGAAATAAGCCAGGTGGTGAGGGACAAATACCATATGATCTCACCTTTAACTATATTATTTATTTCTAATATTGCATTCTTTATTTTTGACCATGCTTTCTAGGTCATGATTTCTATGTCTTATTTTCATGCTTTTGAGCATCCTTATAATTACTGCATTAAATTCCATATTTGATAAATTGCTTGCCTCCATTTATTTTAGCGCTTCTTCTGGAGAATTCTATTGTTCTTTCAGTTGGGGCTGTTTCTTTGTCTTCCTATTTTGGCTGCCTCTTTGTGTTTGTTTCTATGTATTAGGTAAATTTGCAAAGATTCTGGAGCATACTTATGACAGATGTTGCCTGTGCTCCACCATGAGCAACCTGTTTGGAGCTATCAGCATTTCACAGCTTGTAGTTTCCTCTGCTGGGCCTGTGTATATGCAGAAAGAACCAGGCTGTGCACCAAGGCTGGCCTTTACCAGCACCATGATCAGGGGAGGTTCAGACAGAGTCTCAAAATGCCCAGAGATCCATCTTTGTCTGCAGAGTTTCTATTGACTAGGCTTAATCAATGAATGTCCTCCAGGTGTACTCCTCAGCAGCCCAGCTTAAGCTCAACAGAGTAGGGCAAAAGGGATTGCTGTTGATGGGGTTATTGCTTCCCTTGAGGCTGAGGATGTATGGAGGGGAGTGCTCTGCCCAAGAAAGATGCCTTCTGTAGTATGGGGATGTCTCAGCACAGGGATTCTTGTGGCTGACTCTTTAGCTCTCTCCTCAGAGCCTCCAACCCTAGACTCACTTCATGTGGTTCTAGTTTGCTCTGTTCTCCCTATGCTGAAGCCCAGGGTAAGTGGCTGCAAATGAAATTTTGTGTGTTGGCTCTTTAAGAGGATCTCTGCATCTCCAGCCATCTCTCCCTGGTGGATAGAAACCCCACTGCTTTTGGCAGCCAGATGTTTTTTTGTATTTCTTTCCCAGTTCTTGTGCTTTAGGCTGGAGAGCCGAGCTTGGGGTTTAGACCAACACTTCTCAGGGGGTACCCATTGACTGCTGAAATATCCTTTCAGAACCTCAACTGCCACCCATAGGGGGCAAGGCAGCCCTCTCACACCTCTGCATGAAACCAGAAGAGTTAATAATCATGTTGCTTGTCACTACCAGAACCAGTAAGTAGAGACAAAGATTGAATCTTTAGGCTGAAACCAGAAGAGTTAATAATCATGTTGCTTGTCACTACCAGAACCAGTAAGTAGAGACAAAGATTGAATCTTTATGGTCACCTTATATACATGCCAGCAATTTGAGAAAATGGCATATTACATAACCTCCAAAACTATCTTGACATACTATCTCAAGCCAACATTTTTATAAGGAGAAGAAAGTATAGTTAAGGTGTTTGGAAAAAAGGATAAGAGTTTCAATCCAAGGACAATTTTCCTAGTACTTCTTTATCTGTTGATCAATAATTCTATATCTGTGTCCCAGACATTCATCCTTAAAACTCATAGGCTTGCAGAACCCCTGGAACACAAAGTTTGAATTGCTTGTCAACCTCATGGAGTCAAGCAGGTCATGCATTCAAGTTCCTGGAGTAACAGCCTTCCATAAGCAATAAACACTTAAGTCTATCAACTAAGGCTAAAATATTTAATTCTTCAGTTCCCCCCATCACTATCAGTCTCATTGTTGTGATGTGGTTTCTTCTGTAACTCTTTGGTTATAAGGCTTCTCTTCAGCTAGTGTTCAGTTGGTTACTCAGGATGGTTTTTCTATAATTTAGTTGTAATTCCAGTTTGGTCCAGGGAGAAGATTAGTGTAGCTCCCACCTACTCTGCCCCCATATTGAATCTCCTGTGTTTTAATTTTTATTGTACCAGGTATTTAAAGCTATAGTGTTTCCTGTGATAAGTCCTTTAGTAGTATCACTGGAATTCTACATCATATTTTAATTATTATTATGTTCAAGAAAATTTGCAATTATCTTTTTACTTTTATTTTAATTCAAGAGCTTTTTGATTGAGAATTTTTAAATTGTTAGGAAAAAAGAAATTTTAGATTTTTAAAAATTCTGTCATTAAAGGCAGGCTGCATGAAGGGTGAAGAAGGAGGAAAAACTGGGACAAACATAATAGCATAAACAATAAAATGTTAAAAAATAAAAATAAAAATTCTGTTAATAATTTCTAGTTTTATTGAATTATGGTCAAAGAATGCTATTTGTATAATTCTGTTATTTGGAATTTCTTGAGATTTTCTTGGTAGCCATTAGGCCAATATTTGATTAAATTTCACTAATGTACCATGTGCACTTGATAAAAAAGGTATATTCTCTTTTATATAGGTATAACATTCAATATAGTTTTTTAAAAATACATTTTATTGATTATGCTATTACAGTTGTCCCATTTCCCCCTTCACTCCCCTCCACCCTGTACACCCTCTCCCACCCACATCCCCCCCCTTAGTCATGTTCATGTGTCATACTTATAAGTTCTTTAGCTTCTACATTTTTCATACTATTCTTACCCTCCCCCTATCTATTTTCAACCTACAATCTATGCTACTTATTCTCTGTACCTTTTCCCCCTCTCTCCTCCTCCCACTCCCCTGTTGCTAACCCTCCATGTGACCTCCATTTCTGTTGTACTGTTCCTGTTCTAGTTGTTTGCTTAGTTTCTTTTGGTTTTGCTTTAGGTGTGGTTGTTAATAATTGTGTTTGCTGTCCTTTTACTACACATGTTTTTTTTTATCTTATTTTCTTAGATAAGTCCCTTTAACATTTCATAAAATAAAGGCTTGGTGATGATGATCTCCTTTAACTTGACCTTATCTGAGAAGCACTTTATCTACCCTTCCATTCTAAATGAAAGCTTTACTGGATAGAGTAATCTGGGATGTAGGCCCTTGTCTTTCATGACTTGGAATACTTCTTTCTAGTCCCTTCTTGCCTGGAAGGTCTCTTTTGAGAAATCAGCTGACAGTCTGATGGGAACTCCTTTGTAGGTTACTGTCCCCTTATCTCTTGCTGTTTCTAGGATTCTCTCCTTGATTTTTACCTTGGCTAATGTCATTATGATGTGCCTTGGTGTGTTCCTTCTTGGGTATAACGTTTTTGGGGCTCTCTGAGCTTCCTGGATTTCCTGGAAGTCTATTTCCTTTGCCAGAATGGGGAAGTTCTCCTTTATTATTTGTTCAAATACGTGTTCAATCTATTGTTTTTCCTCTTCCCCTTCTGGTACCCCAATAATTTAGATGTTGGAATGTTTAAAGATGTCCTGGAGGTTCCTAAGCTTCTCCTCATTTTTTTGAATTCTTATTTCTCCATTCTTTGCTGTTTGCTTGTTTTTTTCTTCCTTCTGGTCCACTCTATTGTTTTGAGTTCCAGTTTCCTTCCCATCTTTATTGGTTCTCCGTGCATTTTCCTTCATCTCTTTTATGGTAACTTGCATTTTTTCATCTAATTTGTGCCCAAAATCAATCAATTCTGTGAGCTTCCTGATCACCAGTGTTTTGAACTGTGCATCTGATAGATTGGCTATCTTGGTTGCTTAAAATGATGAGTCCTGGGGCATTGATCTGTTCTTCTGTTTGAGACATCTCTCTCTCTCTTTTTTTTGGGGGGGGTGGTCTGGTCACTCCTGTTACAGTGAGGGGCGGAGCCTTAGGTGTTCACCAGGGCTGGGCACCCCAGTCACTAGATGTGATGTTGTATGTGGGGGTGGGGGTGGGGATGGGGGCAGGAGGGGGAGGGAACAATGGCAGTAGCTCCATTCTCCTGGGACCTCAGTCCCTTCTCTGGGATCCTAGATTGTGAGCTCTGCCCTGGTCCACAATCACCGCCCCACTGGGTCTGCCAGCTGCCGCTTGTGTACTCAGGGTCCACCCGCTGAGCTCTTGCATGCCCCAGATGCCCTACGTGTTCCCGGTTGCCTTATGTGCCCAGTTCTCCCTGTTCTCTGTGCACTGCTACCTGCGCTGGACTGCTCCTCTCTGCCCCTCCTACAGGTCTGGATGAACGGGTCTACTTCAACTTCTTGGCTGTCTGACTTCCATTCAGATAAATTCTCTATCAGTTCTAGGTGTTATTCTGCCTCTAAATTGTTGTTGTTCTAATCTTGGTTGTGTGTGGAGGTACAGTGTATCCATCTATGCCTCCATCTTGCCGGAAATCCAATGTAGTTTTGTAGGATCTGTTAATCCCCATTCCCATTTATCAATGAACAGAAAACCAAAATTATAACACACTAGAGGTCAGTCTCTGACATGGAAGACAGAGGCCCAGATAAATAGAACTTAAAGGAATCAGAAACTGCAGGAAGAGTAAAATGACCCCTCATACACTCCCCTCTCAAAATATATATATTTAACATATATATGTTTATAGAAATAAGAAAGAATATAGTATCTTTTAAAATAAGAATAGATGTCCTAAAAAGAAGTGTTCTGAAAACACAAAAGGCCTTTGGAAATAAAAAAGATACTGTCACAGTGAAAACTCATTAAAAGGGATAAAAAATAAAGCTGAAGAAATCTTCCAGAAATTGAAAAAAAAAAAACAGAAAAAGAGATTGAGAATAGGAGATAAAATGATCTAATTAGATCTCCTGAAAACTTTCCAGATTCTGGGATAATACAAAGAGGATGACCCTTACTGACAAATGATTCACTGTGGGACTAGGGTTCAATAGACCCTCTCACAAGGCAGGCAGGGTCTTAGAGTTCAGACAAGAGAAAGTGTTCACTCCTGCAGTTTCCTTTCCCCACTCTCTTGCCTCTAGGTACAAAACAGAGATTCTCTGCTCTAAAATTCCTCCTGGGCACTCTAACAGACCCAACTATAGTCCTCTGCACCCATTTACACTAGACCTGACCTTTCTAGTTCATATAGCAGATGGAACCACTCAAGGATAGGCCAGGCACTGGACCCTGAGACCCAAAGGTCTTCTTCCTGTCCTCTACTCCAGCCATTTCTTAGTATGCCAGCTCCAAATCAATCTAATACCTTTCTTACAAACCTTCATTTTGCTTCTTTTCTGTCATAGTAGGGCTTAAAATGATTTCAGACAAAGTTTCTTAAAAAGGAGCTCTATTAACAATCCAAAAAGGTCTACAAAGTTAAGAAGGGCCCACCAATCCCTAGAAACACAATGACCACTCTGCTTCTGCTAAAATGACAGGAAATGCTTTCATTGTTTTTTAATGAGTCACTATTCTGGAGGATGGAAAGAAGGCTACTTGTAAAAGAAGCAAAGACATCAATGCAGTTTTAGTTTTTATATCTGGGAATAAAACATAGAATTCCAGTGGCTCTTAAGGCACATGCAGAAGGTACACTTGTACTGATATGGAAAACTACCAGGAAGCAAGTGATATGTGTGGAATGTGTGATGCTAAAGCCTGACCACGTGGCTCTGAATCTTGGCTTTGCCACTTGCCAGGTACACTTTGTGAGGCCTTGGGCAAGTTACTTTCTCTGTGCCTCAGGGTTCATGTCTGTAAATGGGGATTAAATGAGGTTGCCATGAGAATAAAATGAGGTAATTAATATATGTAATCCCTTGAAAAATGTCCCTTGAGAAAAATGTCTGCTATATATGAAATGCCAAATAACTAGATATTATTATAACATGCTACAATTTATGTAAAGAAATTAAAGATATAATAAAGATGTAAATTTACTTACACTATTATTCAGATATGCAGATGTGTTAGTCTACTCAGGCTGCCATAATAAAGTACTACAGACTATATGGCTTAAACAACAGAAATGTGTTTTATCACAGTTCTGAAGGCTGAAAGTCTAAGATCAAAGTGTTAGCAGAGTTGGTTTTCTTTGTGGCCTCTCTGGCTTGTAGGTGGCCATATTCTTGTTCTATCTTTTAACATAGTCTTCCCTCTCTGTCTTTGTCTCAACCTCCTCTTTTTTAAAGACACTAGTCAGATTGCATTAGGGCCCTCATTTTAATTTAATTTCCACTTTAAAGACTCTATCTCTAAACATAGTCATAGTCTAAGGTACTGGGGGTTAGGAGTTCAACATATAAATTTTAAGGGGATGCAATTTAGCCCATAATAGCAGAGAAATTTAAATTATTTTATTTGGTCATAACTAATCTGGCTTTCCCTCCTGAGTCTTTACTTGCTGATTTTTTAGAAAAAATTAATAACATATTCATCCGTTTAAAACTTGGACATAGCTAAACTTTAAGAAGTCTTCAGTTATTTAGGGGTAAAAAGGTCCATCTCAATGACTGCCTTTATTCCCTTCTTCTCTCCTTAAAAAGGAGTCTGAATATGTTGGGGGGAAGCTAGAGCTTTCAAGTCTTTATGGTGCTAGGGAAGAGTTGAGGTCATCGAGCATGATGTCTCCTGCCTCCCTTGCCCCTGGAGCAATGTTCCTTGTTTAACCTTCTGGGCAGAAGACTCCAGGTGAGGTAGCAGGAGACATAGTTCTCTTGGCTTGTTCAGGGCTCAGTAGTTCTCTCTGTATTACTCAGTCTCACCTCAGATCCTGCTAACACCACAGACTCTGAAATCTGTTTATGATCCTAGGCAGTTGGTACAACAATGGGCCAAGAAGGAAAGGAATGATGGATGATTCCAAGGCTTGAGTCACTGGGGACATTGTAGAGAAGACTTGAAATAGAGGGGGCAAGCATGCAACATACACGAGAGATATGAGTTATTATGCAGCAGCATCCACTTTGATTTGGTATAGTATATGGAGCCCAGAAGCAGCTTCTTAAAGCAATATAGACAATAAGTCAGTTTGGTACAGCTGAACACTTCCAGGTGACTCATCTGGTTTAGAGTTGGGCAGAGTACAGAGAGCAAGGAACCAGCAACTAGCTTCTCTCAGAAACTAGACAAATTTCCCTGGACCTTTAAGCTAGGTAAATGTGCCCATGCACCATTGATGGTACCAGTGATAAGAAACCATCAGCTTAGTGACCTGTGGGCTGCCTTCCTCACCTCTTCCTGTTGGATCCTATGCCAGTTCTGCTCCCAATTTGCCTGTTACCTGGGACAAATCATGGAGAGAATCCCAACTGGCTAGAGCCAGTTCTCCCAAAATACATAAGAAAAGGATATATGTCCTTGAGGAGCAAGTGACTTGCTCATGATGGAGAGGCAAGAAGCCTATTTCTACACTATGAGTCAGAAAGGTGTTAGGCTGAGTTCCATGAACACATAGGTGTTCAGGGTCTCACCTAAGTAATTGGGCAAATTGGGATCCAACCTCTCAAAAGAAAAATTCCAAACTACTTTGTATACCCCTGTCTTGCTCCTCATGCACAGCCCACAATCCGCTCTCCAGCTTACCCACTGAGTACGGCTGAGGTTTCAAGCAGAAGAATTTACTATGTAGGTTGGAAAGGAAGGAGCTGAGAATGGCTTATAGCTTTTAAATCAACATCCATAAATTAACCATTGCCATTACTAGCCGCAGAGATTTAAATGTAAGTATTAAAATCTATTTATTGAGAATTTTGAATGCATGGTAGTTGGTTACTTAAGATAAGGCAGAAATTTAAAATATCAGCAAAATTCAATCTGACAGAAGTTACAATAAGACCAAAACTTTTTTCTCACTCATGGAAAAGTCAGGAGGTATGTGGTTTGAGGTTGGTATAGGGGCTTGGTTCTATTGAGTTCTCTTGAAGTCCTTTTACCATCCCTAGGATGTGGACCTTACCTTCAAGGTCTAAGTGAGCAACTATGTTTTAGGCAGATGGAAGGAGAATGGAATGAAGAAATGGCAAAAGGCATGCTACAGCATTCTCTTAAGGAGGGTTCCTGAAAGTGGCCACAAGACACTTACACTTGTATTTCCTCAGCCAAATATTAGTTTATGGTGATGCTTACTTTCAGGAAGGTTGTTCTTTCTTCTATGATGTTCTATACCCAGATTCAAAAATCTATGGCTATTGAAGAAAAGGAGAATGTATATTAGGGACAGTTTTTTTTGCCACAGATGACTTCAGTACAGTGTCTACTTCTTCCCTTCAACTCGCTCCTGTACATTATCCTGAGCACACAGGGACTAAGCTAGGGAAGTCAGGGAAGCCAGGAGGCTCTGCTTGACATGCCTGATCCATGGAAATCTTTGGGGGAAAGAACAGGAATTGAAAACAAGCAGGAAAATTGAGCAGTTTTCTATTCTTTCCATCAAGTCACTCTTCACTGGAAATATTATACAAGAAACAGCAAACAGGCAGGCTTTAGAGCATATAAGAGGGGAGACTGGAGAAGGGAAAAAAGGTAAATTAGACTGAGGACAGGGACTGTGCCTTCCTGTACACAGTTATATGCTTGGGGCCCAAAATACAATCTGTAATACAGTGGGCATTCAAAAACATTTGTTGAATTGGCAAGAAAATGGCTAACTTTTTAGGAAGTATGATGTATGATTAAGGCATAAGGAAATTGAGATATCCTGTAGCCCTGGGCCCTAAGAAGGATGTTGACTGTTCTCTGTGGGAAGGGACCACTTCTCAATTTCCTTATGCATGATTTTTTGTAAGATAAACATGCAGATAAAGCAGACTTGCTGATTTCATATTGCTGAGCCTTACCCTCCCTGTATAAATGCCATTTGTCTGTTTTGGCTGGGGAGGTTTTGTGACTCTGGGCTCCTTGCCAGGCGTCAGCCTGTCATTGTTGAAGGTCCATAGACTCCCTTCCAGAAAAAGCCATTTCCCTTTTCAGCTAAGCTGTTCTGTGGGAGAAATAAAAGTTCTGTGGCTAGAACTGCTTCATTCTTCTCCACCATGACAGGAAAACCAGGGAAAGTTGCAGGGATGGTGCCAGTCCCTGAGGGAGGAGTGAAATGCAAGATGTACCTCTCACTGGAAGCTGTAGTATTGGAAGCAGAGGGCAGGACTGGGGGTCCCCAGAATGTCCCAAGACATTTTCCAAAAGTCAAAGCCAAATATATAATGGTATTAACAACAAGTAGCAGCTCTCTGTGAACTGAAATGGAACTCTCTCCAAGTCATGATGTCATGGCAGAGAAACCAGGTGCAGCATAGTATGAATGGCATGCTACAATTTGTACAGGGAAGAAAATATGTGTATGTACAAAAAGTATTTGCACATTCAAAGGCCATCTCTTGGAAGATACTCAAGAAACTGCTAACAGTGGTTGCTTTTGCAAAGGGGATTCCGTTACTAAGAGATGTGGAATGAAAGGAGAATTTATTCCTACTGGATATCCTTGAGTAGGTTTTCAGTGCTGCACCATGTGCATAAAATACCTATTCAAAATAGGAAATAAATAAAAATTAGAAAAATAATAATAAAACACAATTTAAAAAGACAGTACCAGATTCATTGGTTGGAACAAGAAGGATTAGAAGCCAAGGATGTGAGATGCAGAAAAGCCAGGAAGGAGCCAGGACCATGCTGTGATGTGAGCAAGCCAGAAGGAGAGCAGTGGGTGAGTGAACACCGGAGACAGGGAGTCATTTTCTGGGTCTGGTGTTCATGGCATAGGGGGTAGTAGCAATCTCAAGTATATTTAACCTCACCATAATTCCCTTCTAGGGGCCCCCAAAATTGAATTCTGTAAAATGTACAAAGTTATATTATTGAGAGTTTAATGAGATGAAAAGATGAGGAACAAGTCTTTGGATCTGGGACTTTTGCAAATCCATCCAGGTCCTGGCTGCATTTGGTGCTACCTGCTAGCAGATGGTTGCCCCAACCTAAACACTCACAGGATTGATTTGGGGTTCTATGGTTGATTCAGAAATCCAGGACAGGAGCAATAGGACCAGGATTTCTTAGCAGGTTCATGTCCAATTGACCTGGGACAATGGGTCAGAAAATCCCAGAAAGTTGGAGGCCATATTCTCTTCATTTTACTAACTAATCTCACATTTTCTAACATCCCCCTTCCACTGAGGAAGATAAGAATTTTATCTTACCCCATTTGCAAAGGAAGAAGAGAGCTGAGGGGAAAGAAGAATGAAGCACCAATCTTAATAGATCAACATTTCCATTATGTCCAAGCTTACATTATTTATGGGGCAAACTATGGCAGGATTTTAATACCTAAAGAAGTTAAAGAAAGTGGGAATGTTACATGTTGAACTAACAGGGTATAGCTGAATCATGTAAAGAGATAAATGTCTAGTTTTACATGTTTTGTTATATAAAAAGAAATGCAAGGGGTGGTGCTGAAACGAAGGGATGATGCAACTAAAGGGTAGCAGAGAAGGTGTCCACCATAAAGGCAACACTTATGCTGGACACTGTTTATGTAAAACTACATGTTTATATGTGAATGTAAAATATATCTCTGAAGTTCAAAATGATTAAAATAAACTAAGTTTTCCAATTGAGATATTACAAAAAAAAGAAAAAAAGAAAAAAATCTGCTCTGGTTGGGTGGCTCAGTTGATTGAATTGTCCTCTACACCGAAAGTTGCAGAGTTGATCTCCCTCTGGTCAAGGCATATATGGAAGGCAACTGATTCATGTTCCTCTCGCATCGATGTTCTTTCCTCCTCTCTCTCTCTCTCTCTCTCTCTAAAAAAAAATCAATGAAAAACAAAATCCTTGGGTGAGGATTAAAAAAAATAAGAAGAAACCTTTAAAAAAAGAAGAACATCATAAATGTAACAAAATTATTGAATCTGAAAATAGGAAAAGAGTACAATTAATAAATAAAATTAAATAAAGAAGCATAAATAAGTAGACAAATATCTGGCAAATATAATAAAGAAAAAAGGTAACACAATTACTGCATGAATTAGGGACAATTTTTGTAAATATTAAAGTATATATTTTTAATACTCTATAGATCATGTTTTCCAGAAGCTATCCTTCCACTGTGGCCCCAGGGAAGGTGACCAAATGTCCACCAAAGGAAGAAGGAGGCATTAACAATAGAGAATCGATTTCCAGACACCAGAGGAAGTGGAAGAAAGACTTTCTGGTTCTGAGACGAAAAGAGAGGAGAGAGAGAGAGATACATAATGGTGTCAGATGCCAGGGATTGGGTTTACCTCTATCCACTTTCAGGTTCCTATGTTAAAGTGGGGAAAGATGAGCCCTGGCTGGCGTGGCTCAGTGGACTGAGCACCAGTCTGAGAACCAAAGCGTTGTTGGTTTGATTCCCAGTCAGGGCACAAGCCTGGGTTGCAGGCCAGGTCCCCAGTAGGGGGCACACAAGAGACAACCACACATAGATCTTTCTCTCCCTCTCTTTCTCCCACCCCCTCCTCTGTCTAAAAATAAATATGGAACATATTTTTTAAAAAATAGAAGATGATAAAGAAAAATTATACCTTCAGCTCAAAAGCCTAAAGCAAAAGGAGCTTGTGTTCTTTTCCCATTTGGTACTTTGGAAGAATGCTTCTCACAGGGGTGACTTCACATCATTTTAGGGGAGAGGAAGTACTATGAATGCTCCTCAGAGGAAAAGCTAGAAGAAGTACAGCCCCACCCAGCACCCTTGCTTCTCTGTGGAATGCAAGGAATCCAGAAGTTCTCTTAAGCTTCCAGTATCTTGTGGGGTAGGCAGTTGAGTTAAGAAGCTGTGAGGCAGCCATAGGACCACTTTGGTGACCACAAGATGACCCCTCAGCAGAGGCTGTGTTAGAAGTGTAGACTAAGACTCTGCAAAGTATGGCCTTTGGACCTGCCTTATGTGGGAACCTGTTAGAAATGCAAACCCCAGCCCAGATGTACTAATCAAAATTTCTGGGTGTGGTGCTCAGGAATCTGTTTTGACAAGCTCTCCAGGTGATTGCAGTGCTGAAGTTTGAAAAACACTGCAGAGACAGCTTGGACAGGAGATTGATGGAGAAAGTATCTAAACACTGAAGGTTTGCAGGAGTGTGTGTGTGTGTATGTGTGTGTGTGTTGGGGTGAGCACTTCAGGAACCTGCTAGACCCTATAGGCAGATATAACAGAGTACACACCACAGAGAATACCTTATTGTAATTTTAGAGAAATTTAAAGGCTGTACTCCTTTGTACCTGAGTAAACTGTGTGAACTTTTCACTCCAACACAAACATGTAATTTGAAATAATGAAATGCTGTTTGTAATTGACAATGGGTGCTAATAAAGAATGATACAAATATGCAAAGGAATATAAAGTAGCCACAAAAACTATGTGGTTGACTCTTACTGACAAGTGTTCATAACATTCACTGGTTTAAAAAATTTTATAAAACAGTAAGACAAGATTCATTTTGAGAAGTGGTATTCATCGTGTGTGTATGTATATACACTTGAAACAGTGTGCAGCTAGAAGGGAGACCCCAAATAGGGATTTAGAATGGGGTCCAGAACTCAAGGTGTCCAGGAAATACTAGAAAAATATATAGGATGTCCTCCCCACCCCCCACAGGTGTGAGTTGGGGGAAGGGACACATGGAACAGGAACATGCAGGGCTGTTTTGTACAGCAACAGCTTTGCAGCTAAACTCTGGCATGGTCCTTTAACATATCTATAACTTTAACTGGTTGCATAGATATGTTAAATAGCTGTGGCCACTCTCTGAGCCAGGGGGATGGAAGTGACTTCCACCCAAAATGAAAGTGGGAGCATGGGCAGGCCCCCTGGTTACAGCACCTGCGTGAGAGCTTGGATAAGATTGGCTCCATGACATGGGGACACACCTGCCCAGACTCACAATGGCAGCCCAGTAAACTTGGAATAATACAGGAATGCTGGCAGGTGTAACTAATTGTAGGAGGAGTTGGAAATGGGGGTACAGAGGAAGATGGGTGTGGGGATTTAAACCCAGACACGGCAGCTATTAAGAGGAGAACCACACAGTGTTGCCAGAGAGGGGACCCCCGCAGCCTTGGTGACAGAGAACCACAAGGTTTTGGCCAGAGTGGGGACCTCCACAGCTTTGGTAGAAGAGGACGACATGGCTTTGGGGTGCTCCCTTTGGCCACATGGCCTAGGAAGCAGGAGAGACTTGGCCTGGAAGAAAAGGGATGAAAGGACTCTTGCTAGTTGGCCATGAGAAGGTGCCACATGGCTTTGGATTAGCTGGAGATCCTGAATGGAGACACAGCTGATGGTGCTGGCAGCCTGTATCACGGATGTCTACATCTTTTCCTGAGATATGGTACCCTCGTTTAGGGCAGAGGAAGAAGGAAGCACTGTGTGCATCTGTGGGTATCCTAAAGGACTTTGATATTTTAATGAAGACATTAGGTCACTACTAAGTCTGTATAGCTTTAAATAAACATTTCCTTTCCTTTTCACAAATCTCTGACATTGAGAGACGTCTTTCCTCTCGCAGTAGACAAGCAAACCTAATGGGGGGGTCCTTTTGGTAATAGTATATTGTACCCCCCTTGGCCTTGTGTTCTGTAACACACTCACAGGAGAGGAAACTTGAAATATATACACTGAATATACTCACACTGAATACATTGCGGTTATTTTTAGGGGGTAATATTATAAGTAGTTTTTCCTTATCTGCATTATCTGTTTTTCTATAACAAATATAAAACGTTGTGTAAGTAAGTCACACAAAAAATTGTGTAAGAATGTTTATCAAAGTAAGCTGTAAGGAAAAGATACCCTGACATCTTCTTAAGATGGCAGCATAGGCAGACATGGCTCGCCTCTTCCCACAACCACAAGAAAATAACAACTAAGCTATGGAACAACCATCACTCAGAACTGACAGCTATCAAACTGAATGGAAATATGACAACTACAGAATTTAAAGAAACCACACCCATCCAGACTGGTAGGAGTGTCAAAGATGTGGAATGGGCTGGTCCCACATCCATGTGTGGTGGATAAAAATTTGAGAGGGATATCTCAAGAGTAGTCCCATCCCCATATTAGGGCCCCCAGTCCAGGGTTCTAGTGCCAAGAAGATAAATCCCCACAACTCCTGAGTGCAAAAACCAGAGCGGACTGTGTTGGTGGAAGGAACTGCTGGAGCCCCAAGCAGTTTTTTTTAATGAACCCACACACAGACTTGCTTATTCAGACTCACTCCCTCGAGGCTTCCTTGATGGGTGGTGTCTTGAGGGGCACCAGTGGTGTGCAGAGGGAGGCTGAGATGTCTGGCATCAAGGAGAGCAGAGGCCATTGTCCCTTTTCTGGGCCCTCCCTCCAACAGAGCCAGCAGACTGATGCCTATCTAAGATTCCATCAACCTAGCTATTATGGTTTGACTCACTTTGAAGATTCCCAGAGACTCCACCCCACCCAATTTACAGTCCCACCCAGGCTGCTGTTTCACAGTAATGGTCTTGGCTCCTGCTTCACAAGTTCCTAAATCTTCTCGAACAAACAGCAGCTGGCCTCAATGAGCCCCAGGACCTGGAACTAGCAGCAGATTCATAGCTTGACTTCACCTGGAAATCTCTAAGCCCAGCTCAAGTAGCAGCCATCTCAGATTGTTTTATAATTCAGACAGTGTTACCCCAGGCAAAACTCAAGTGGGGGCTGATTTTGTCCTGCACCACTCGGAAAACCCCAGGGGCCAGCCAGCACACATAGTGGACAGCCATAGATCACATTGAAGTGCCAGTGCTCTGCCATTGCTTAGCTGATCCTCCATGGAGGATGGAACTTGGTGGTAAGTGGTCACAGCCAATCCTTGCAGCCAACTGGCCTGGGTAAATCCCTCCCATTGATCTGCCAATAGTAACCAAGGCTCAGCTACAAGAGAAGGGTGTACTCAGCCCACATGAAGGGTGCACCTAAAATACCCAGCTTGCGTGATAGGGGAAGCTGTGCCACTGGACCCTACAGTACATCTACTACATTAGGCTACACTACCAAGACATGGACACCTAAAACATAGAAACAAACGTAGGGAGGCTGCCAAAATGAGGAAACAAAGAAACATGTCCCAAATGAAAGAACAGATCAAAACTCCAAACAAAGAGCTAAAGAAAATGGAGATAAGCAATCTGTCAGATGCAGAGTTCAAAATACTGTTTATAAGGTTGCTCAAGGAACTTAGTAAGGACCTCAACAGATTAAAACAGATTCAGTCAGAAACAAAGGATACACTAATTGAAATAAAGAACAAGTTACAAGGAAACAACAGTAGAGTGGAGAAAGCCAAGAATCAACTCAATGATTTGGAAGATAAGGAAACAAAAAACAACCAGTCAGACCAGTAAGAGAAAAAGAGAGTTTTAACAAATGAGGATAGTGTAAGCAGCCTGTAGTACAACTTTAAGCAATCCAATTCTCGTATCATAGGGGTGCCAAAAGGAGAAGAGAAAGAGCAAGAAATGGGAAATCTATTTGAGAAAATAGTGAAAGAAAACTTCCCTAATTTGGTGAAGGAAATAGACATGCAAGTCCACGAAACAGAGTCCTAAACAAGATGGATACAAAGAGGCCCACCACAAGACACACCATAATGAAAATGGCCAAGGTTTAAAGGTAAAGAAATGGGAAGATGGGTGTGGGAGAATGGATGACAGATGAGGGGATTAAGAAGTATAAATAGGTAGTTACAGAATAGTCATGGGAATGTAAAGCACAGTATAGGAAAGGGAGTAGCCAAAGAACTTATGCACATGACCCATGGATGTGAACAAGGGTGGGGGGATTGCTTGAGAGAGTGGGGAGTGCTGGGTAGAGGGGAGGGAAGAGGGAAAAATTGGGATAAAATATGCTAATCAGGTAATAGCATAATCAATAAAATGTAATTTTAAAAAATAATTTAAAACATAAAAATAAAAAACCCTAAATTTAGAATGAAGATGGCTTATTAAAATAAGGGTAAGGTCATTTTATAGAAGCAGAAGCTGAAGCTACAGGTCCCCAAGGTCACACAGCTTGAAAATGGCAGAGTTGGGGTTCTTGCTCCAACAATAGGACTGGTACATCAGCATTGTTAACTAGCAGTGTTGTGTTTTCAGATTTGCCATTAACATGGTATAGCCATACAATGAGGCCAGATATTATTTAGACCAAATTTCCAAAGGATATACATTGCATGAAAAAAAAATGCCTGTAAGATAATGTTAAGTGCCAAAAAGTGAGATAGAGAGCTGTGTAAACATAAGTGTCTACCTCACCTTTTCCATTCAAGGCTAGCTTCCTCTCAGGGGGAAGGGAAGGTTTCAACATATAATTCTCAGGGGGGCTCCTCGCAGGGTGGAGGTGGAAGTCAACATCAGGAGCTCTTTCCTGGCCATGACCTGCTGGATGGCTGGTCTCTGCCAGGTCACCCATGCCTTGGTTGCTATTTATCTTCCAAGATAGCACATATTTGGTAAGGATGTGGGGAGGCCTCTCTCCTCACACCCCATCCCATAGTCCATGTGACCTCATTCCCGAACACTAGCCATACAAGCCAGCACACTTCCATTTTCCTAATATTTGCACAGATTTGAGATTTTGTAATGAAAGTTATACACATACATGACTAAGAGTACTAAGAGGAAGATCATGAGGAGGAGGATGAGGACCAAGATGAAGATAATAAAGCAATACCTTGCACTACCTCTGACCACACCCCAGCTCTCCCTAGCCAATTATTTTTAATCATAATTTATTAATTTTACTTTCTATAGATCCTAATTTAGCTCTCTTTCATCACCTTCCCCTCCTTTCATTCTCCCTGTATAGTTCTTTACTATTTTTGTTTAATCAATAAATAGAGGCTACTTTTTTATGTCTATGATGACAATGTTCTTTGTAGAGGTAGCAGGTGTGTTTTGACTGCATTTTCTTTCTGTATAGCTTTGTGTTCTTCGTTCCTGGAGTCCTTACATTCTTTCTTTTCTTTGAATAAACAATAACCACAGAAACAAGGCTTCCATGGTATCAGGTATGGAGTTACCTCGGCTTTTTTCCAGGAGGCAGAGCTCCCTTCCAGTGACATCTGCCTCCTCTGATTTGGGCCTGCTGTCTTGATGTCAGTCAGGGACTTTGATCAGGGTAGAGAAGATTTGCTATGCAGAAGGTGGTAACTAGCAGTTCTCCCCAGAACCTGAAGGGGCAGCAAGGAGGGGATACACCTCTTTACAGAGGGTACCCCTCGGAACATAACCCAGGTCCTAATCCTGTGCTGGGCCTGCTGCTTACTCCTGTCCCACTGTGATGATGCCTCTTCCTTTAAACCTCATTCTGAGCAACACAGTCTCTCTCCATCTGAGGAGCAAAATCTTGCTTCCCACACCCATCCCTTCATAGAGCTGTACCAGAACCCAAGTCTGAGTCTTTCATTTCATGCAGTCCCCTGGGCTTCCACAGGATGATGGGGAACTGCGACTTCACAACTTAGTCACCTGAGCATTCTGGGTTGGGAGGGGCTTTGACCCGCCCATGGTCCAGGTGGACACTGCCATTGGGTCAGCTTTCCTTTGCCACCTCTCCACCAGTGTGATCTCAGGCTCTTCTGCTTCTTTAAATTAGGTACCTTTTAAACCCATCATCACCACTGATATGCCCAAAGGACAAACAGCATTGCTAGTTATCAGGACAGTGCGCAAACCCACAATGAGGAAGGTGCTTTTCCCTGAACAGCCTTAAAATTAGTGGCACACCTCCCTTTTCCCTAGGAGTCAGCACACTGTTTTAGTTCCTGACTCTCCTTGGTGTTGGCCCCCAAAATAAAGAAGACACATAATGCTCAGAGGAGGCTCCCTTGGCTACCTCAGGAGGGGCTGTGAAATGACCCTTCTAACAATGTCTTCATTTTATGCTCAGCCAAGAGCCTTTGTTCCCCAAATCCTTTTGAAGAAAATGGAGATAATAGCCAATTCTTCCCATTACAAGGATGTGTGGTATGTTTTCAATATTACATATATTGGGGAAAAAAATAAATAGGAGGGAAATACACCAGTATATTACTAGTTGTTTTCTCTGGGTATGAACAAAGAAGTGATCATTTTTCTTTTATATACATTTACACAATTTTCCTATTTAAAAAAACTGTATCTACCATGAGGTGCTATTTAACAAATGTTTAAACATATTTAAAAATATATATAACATAGCAGGGGTAAGAGAGTCCATCTTGAGTTTGAACGGGAAGCAGACCTATTTGGACACATCTGACCATTAGGGTGATGGGAACAGAGGTCTGTTTGCAAAATGGGCACTCTAGGATGTCAGAGACTGTGCAGAAGACAAAAAGAAAGAGAAAGTGATTTATTTGAAGGAATTGACTCATAATTGTGGACGTTGGCCAGGCTGCTATCCATAGGCCAGGCCAGTCAGCTGGAAACTGAGGCTGAATTTCTGTTATAGTCTTGAGACAGAATCTCTTCTTCTCTGGGAAACATCAGCTTTTTGCTCTTAAGGCCTTCAATGGATGGGATGAGGCCTGCCCACATTATGGAGGGTATTCTGCTTTACTTAAAGTCAACCAATCATAAATGTTAATTACATCTACAAAATGCCTTCACAGCAACATTTAGATTAGCATATGACCAGACAATAGGAACCCTAGCTTAACACCTTGACATAAAATGAACCATTACAGGATCCGAAGAAAGTATGTGGAAGCCCAGTTGGGCATATTTAATCCACTTGGCCTTCTGGGGGATGCTTACCAGTCTCTTGACCCTATTTTGGAAGAAGACAGAGCAGAAGACCCCACCCATCTTCAATGCCTCGCTTTATAACCTAGAGTTGAAAACAAAGTAGAAAATGTATTTCTTTACCTTAGGTGGACATCTTGTATCCAGAGACCCACTGGTCTGGGAACATCTGCCTCCCTCCGATTCTGACTATTGAACAATGATATTTGGGGGCATTTCATACAGATGCATCTCCAAGAAGAAGGAAAAAATAGTCTCCTGAACCTGAAAGTTGGGTCTCAGTCCCAGAAAAGATGAAGTTTGGCAAAAATGCTAACACCAACATAGGTATTGTGATCTTATTTGGAGATAACAGCAAGGAAGTGTTAGGCCACAGATCTAATAAAAAGGGATGACTGAAGTGGAAAGTCCCACTGCCCATTGTGCATTTGTCTCCTGACCCTCAAAAATGAGCTTTCAGACTTGGCAAGTTAGGGAAAAAACACACACATAGAAACTGTCACCATCCCCTCACTAGATAGGAAATTGTGAGAGAGCATACTGCTGCTCTGTTGAATTTTAACAACAGCAATCCACATAGTGAAAGCTGAGCTCTCAAAACCATGTTCACACTGCTGGATGATGCTGTGGCTTCACCAAGCACCTCTGCTCCACTGGCATGGCCTTTGTCTTGGTTTCACAGTGATGTCCCATTAGCCAGAGATTTTGGGTGGTCTTCAGAAAAGCAGGGGAGTGAATATAGTTTCATGATGTTCTGCGATGCATTTTCTTGGTGCAGTTATAAAGCAGGGTGTTTTTCTTTAGAAGAACAGCTCCATTGGTTTTATTTATAACATCTTGTTCCCCCTGGACCTAAACATTAAAGGATGGGCTGAGAGATGCTGGCTCTGGCTGCTTCCTGATGACCTAGATCTTAAGTGGATCAGGCTCCACCTGCAGAAATTCCTCCCCTGTCATTCATTCACAAGTGTATTTTAAAAACTGTATGTGCCTCTTAAACACCATGAAGGCATTATGTAGATGTGATTAACATTTATGATTGGTTGACTTTAAGTAAAGCAGAATACCCTCCATAATGTGGGCAGGCCTCATCCCATCCATTGAAGGCCTTAAGAGCAAAAAGCTGATGTTTCCCAGAGAAGAAGAGATTCTGTCTCAAGACTATAACAGAAATTCAGCCTCAGTTTCCAGCTGACTGGCCTGGCCTATGGATAGCAGCCTGGCCAACGTCCACAATTATGAGTCAATTCCTTCAAATAAATCACTTTCTCTTTCTTTTTGTCTTCCTTCCGTCTCTCCCTCTGTCTCTACATACCTCCCATCCCCTCCTCTCTTTCCCTCTTTCCATATTTATCCTATTGGTTCTGTTTCTCTAGAAAATTCTGACTGATACTGACACAGACCCTTTCTTGACCAAACTTAACCAGGCTTATCTGAGACCTCGTCTTGATCAGGTCCCATCCTTGGCCTGCTGTGCCAAGTATAACCAAAGAATCCTACTACACCAGTTTATTAAAAATCCACCCTCCAACACACAAACACTGATATTCAGTCAAACTCCTCCTTCTCTACCTTTGATAGTTGATCAAGGTTCTCTTCTCCCTTACCCTTGATACCTCACTAAATTTATTTTAGTAAATTTATATCCTATTCTTCACCCTGTTCTGGCTATTAATCCCACTTCTCCATGTTTGCATTTGAAGTTGAGTTTAGTCTCTCTCTCCTATTGCATTAGTGTTGAATAAACTGTCTTACCATTTTTAAACAAGTGTTCACTGAATAATTCCTCTTTAATAGTACAGCCTCCAAACCCAAGGCCAGTTATTATAAGAATTTTATAATATTCCAGAGTTAAACTCAGTTTTTTATGTGGTTGCTATTTCCCATGTCCCTACAGCAATTAGAAATACTGAAATCAAGAATAGCACATGGGCTTTCCTGGGGTACAGCAAGGAGAGGGAGTGGAGAGACTGCATTGTACTCTGTCCACTAAGGAGTGTCCACAGAATGGAAGGTGTTACCTCTAATGGATGGGAAATCTGAATCTCTTTAACTCAGGTGGGAAAACCAGACATCTGGTTACAATCTGGTGTGAGGTAGGACCCAGGAACTGCAGAGCAGATTGTTTAATTACAAGCCACTTCTTATATGGATAGGATGTCCTTTGTGAATTACCTTCAAGACCCACAGGGACATTTGCAATATCAAGTTGCAGGGAACATTGGGAAGCCAGATTAGGTCATCACAGGACTGGAGAACCTTTCTAGAAAACAGCTGGTGATCTACAGGGGAGTAGTGAGTACTCATTTGGCTGAGGGAGTCACAGTGACAGCTGGCACATTAAAGGAAGTGCCATCATTTTTTTATATTAGGACATGGGAGCTTCTTCTTCCCAAACTCTGAACAAAAGACCACAAGATCCAGGTGGGGAGCCAGCTCCAGACAAGTATCCAGCAGACCTGTCAGAGACCAGACCAGGTGGACAGGGACAAGAGAAAGGGTGGCCCTGGGACTCAGTGGGCACCTGAAAAGCGGCTCAGCTGGTGTACTTAGGCCATGATGTCCTGCTGTCCTGATTGGTGATGGTTCAAGATGTGGGTTGAGCTGCCTCTGTAGAGGAATGTCACTGACACTCCAACAGGGAGTGCCTGGGGCAATGAGACCAAGTCCATCCTATATTTCCAGCTCTGCCTTGGGAAATATGGAGACATGCTAAGGAGTGTCTCCCTTTATTGTTGAAAATCTGCAACTTTTCCTTCAGCAACCTGCATAATGATAATGATAACAATAAAAATAGCTAAAGTTTACTGAATACTTTTCATAGATCAAACACATAACATACATAATTGCATACAACCAATCCTATTATCCCCATTTAATAGATGGGAAAACTGAGGCTTGTGGAGTTAAGCAAAAGCCTCCAAATTCCATACCTAGTGGAAACTTAACATGAATGCAGACAACCTGCATTGACATTTAACCACTATGCTATTATGTTGGCACTTAAGGCTCATCCCAAAGTATGGTTATTGCTGAACTGACATCCTCCAGGCACAGCTCCAATATAGGCTCCTTGTCTTAGTGTTGGAAGTCAATTCTGTTCACTGGGGACCTAACCACACCACATACCAGGAAATCCCTAGGTTCTTGTCAAGCATTGTGCTCTTTGGCTTATGTCACTGCCCTAGGGAATTGCTACTTCAAGTCTTCAGGGGTGGCCTCACTTTTTCCCACTGAACAGGTGTGTAGCTATTTGCAGGCTCTTTCCAAAACCAAAAGGAGCTCCTTTGAAGGTTGAATAAGGGGATATAAGGGAACAGTATTCCCTAGCTTCAAGTAGAGCACTATAATAATAAATAAGCAGGGATATTTATTACCTAATCCAAATGCTCTTTAGTTCTTCTTAGATAGGTCAAGGGTCTGAAGTATTGTTGATTTTTTGGAAATAGCAGCATTCATAGTTAAGCTTGGGCTTTGGTCTAAGACAGACCTGGAGTTAAATTCTTTCCCCATTGCTGATTAGCTAGGTGATATCCAGCAAGTTACTCAGATTCTCTGTGCTTCACTTTCTTACTCAGTAGGGAAACAAAAGCAGTGTTATGAAAACTAAATAAAATATTTATGGCCTGGCTGGTGTAGCTCTATGGATTGAGCATGGGCTTGTGAACCAAAGGGTTGCAAGTTCGATTCCCAGTCAGGGCACATGCCTGGGTTGAGGGCCAGGTCCCCAGTGGGGGGCGCTCAAGAGACAACCACACATTAATGTTTCTTTCTCTCCCTCTCTTTCTCCTTCCCTTCCCCTCTCTCTAAATATAAGTACATAAAATTAAAAAAAATGTTTATGAAGTACTAACCCAGTGATAAACATGGAGTATAAGTTCTGCCAATGTCTGCTCTTTTCTTCTTCCTTGTTAAAAAAGCATGTGAGTGCAAAGACAGCACACATCAGGCCAGAGGCCTTGGATAATTCTAAATTTGTTTCATTTTATTTTAAGAGACTTTTTGTTTCTAGGGATCTCCAGGTCTTCAAGGCTGTGTTCCCCATGGGCCCTGTGAGGGGAACAAGTCCATATGCTCCTACTGGGCAGATGTGGGACCAATGGGATTACTCAGAACTGAGGTCAGTTACAGCACTTGCTCCGTATTTCTTCATTCCAACTCACCTGGGAAACTGCTTCTGGCAGTGGTGCTGACAGACGCTTTTGTAGATCTTCTGACTACTCTTCCTTCTTCCCACTTCCTTGGATTGCAGGTTGGCTCACAGGTCTGTGGTCAGCCTAAGTTTGGCTTCTTGTCATTCTTCATGGTTAAGCTTTAGAGCTCTTCCCTGGAGTCATTTGCCCAACTGATGAAGACACTAAGTTGGGTTGAAAATGAGAAGACAGGCCAGTTCCCACTGCTTGTGATTCAACATTAGTCCTAATGACCAACTCCATATTCAGGAATATCATAAGTATAACAATTCTGATACATAGCATTTACTGACCTTTTACAGTTTAGATACTATACTCAGTGCTTTACCTATATAATTTAAATCAAGCAAAATTAAACACTGAGCATTCAATAACTGTTGCTTTTACTATTGTTTATTTTCATTTAATCTTCTCAAAAACCTGATGAGTAGGTATTGCCAACCTCATTTTACAGATGAAGAATCTGGCAATAGTAAGGAAGGTCTGTCCAGAAAGTATGCAGCCACATGCTATGAAAAAAAAAATAGAGACATTTATTAAAGAAGATACAAGATACAAGAAACATTGTATAGCTGTGGCTGGAGTGGCTCAGTGGATTGAGTGCCAGTCTTCAAACCAAAGGGTTGCCGGTTCAATTTCCAGTCAGGGCACATGCCTGGGTTGCAGGTCAGGTCCACAGTAGGGGGTGCGTGAGAGGCAACCAGACATTGATGTTTCTCTCCCCCTCTTTTGCTCTCCCCCCCTCTAAAAATAATTTTTTTTAAAGAAAGAAACATTGTACATAGGACAATGATGCCTCAAATCCCCATCAAAGTAGGCACCTGAGACCTCACACAGTTCTGCCAATTGCCATCAGCTGTCCCGTTGTATTTTGATGAACCTCATCAGGGATCTGAAATCTCTTCCCTTTCAAAGGTGATTTTAGTTTTGGGAAAAGCCAGAAGTTGCAGGACAACAAATTCGGCCTGTAGTGGGGCTGAATCCTCCGAGTGATTTGATGTCTCACCAAAAAACTCTGCATGAGCAGGCACATTGTCTTGATAAAGCTGCCAGTCATCAGTTGCCCATAGCTGCAGCCTTCTGAATCATTTAAATAGTTCCCAGGGAGGAATGTGCAAGCTTAATGCAAAATTTGATGCAGATTTGTTGCTCTACTCACTCAGTCATTTTGAATGTGACAGCCACACAGTACACATTCTCACTCAATAGCATCTACTGCCCCCACTGAATAGAACAGTGAGGGCATTTTTCACTCATGTGCCTTCCAGTCCACTCTCCTTGGCTGCCAGGTTACATCGATGTCATGCCAATGGTTCTCGTTATATTAACGATGGCTGGACTTTTTCTGGATGTACCTCATATACTGAGGCCACTCAGCCAGAAAACAGCAGAAACAAAGTTAGACCTCAGGTCATTGGGTCCTAAAGCTATTATCAGAACATTATGCTTCTTCTTAAGTTGTCCCTTGCCATGTCGGCAGAGCTCAGCAGGAGCACTTCACTCTATTTCTACTGAGTTTAATCCAATGGCATAATGCAGCTGACTGATAGGGGCTTTCAAGAGCTGATTGTATGCACCTCTTCCAAACTATGTTGTTCACATGAGATTAACCATGGTGGGCATACATACACCACAGAATTAAGTAAACACTACAAATCATGGTTTTCTAAATTTTTCTAGTGGTACAGCTTATCAGCACACCATTGGGCCAGTCTGTTAGAATAAGACATGAGTAATGCCAAGAGCTATGATTTATGGCTGTTTTTGTCTGTGGCTTTCTGACTACTTATATACCACACAAGAGAAGTAGGAACTAACATGACTGGTGTATTAGTTATCTATTGTTGCATAACAAATTGCCCTGAAATTTAGTGGCTTAAAATAGCAAACATGCATTATCTCTCATAGTTTCTGTGGGCCAGGAATTTGGGAAAGACTTAGCTGGATGGTTCTGGCTTGGTGACCCTTATGAAATAGCAGACAAGATGTCACCTGGGCCTCCAGTCATCTGAAGCCAGAGGTGGAGGATCTGAGCAAAGTTGACTCATTTACAAGGCCAGCAAGTCCACACTGGTTGTTGGCAGGAGGCCTCAGTTCCTGGTCACATGAACTTCACCATAGGAATGCTGGAGTGTTTTCAGGATGTGAGAGCTGGCTTCCTTATCTGGCTTCCAAGAGGGCAAGATAAGAGCTACAAGGTGTTTTGTAACCTAGCTGTGAAAGTCAAATTCAAATTCTGCCATTTCCACAATATCCTGTCGGTTAGGTTACCTCAGCCCTATTCAGTTTAGGAGAGGACTATACAAGGGCATGAATACCAGGAGGTGAGAATCATTTGAGGATCTCTAAGGCTGCCTACCAAAATCTGTGGTTTAGGGAAATTGTAATTTGTTCTTCTGTCAGGGGTGGTAGCAAATCATTCTCTCCTCAATCCTGTGACCACTTGCCTGTATTGAATAGCTTTTTCTAAGCAATAAAGAAGGGGGTGGCTATAAGATAAGCAAAAAAAAAAAATGACTGTCTGCCACAATATTATACATTCTTTAGGCAAGAAACCTTTCTTGTGACCACCATACAATTGGCCTTTACATGTTTTCTTCCAGTTTATTAACTAGAACAAATTGCTCTTGTGTCTGTTATGCTTGGTTTGCATAAGTCAACTTTGTGTCTTTCTGAATATACACCCTTTTCATGGGCTGGGGATGGATCTCTGGGCAGAGAGAATGGAAAAAATGAGGCTGATGTACAAAATAGAGTTTCATCATCTCTGAGGAGACAAGGGTAAATGATGCTTCTACCACATTTGGCCAGATCACAGGTGCATAGGTCTGAAGCTGCTGCTTGCTAGGTTAATACCCAGACTGAAGGAGAAAGTTGGGTGACTAATCCCTGGATGCTGCCTTTGGAAGTATTTAAAACATTTTCAGAGCAGTGTACAATGAGGGCAAAAAAGGTGAAAGCAGTTTTTATGACAAAGTATTTGTGATTATTAACACTGCATAATATAAATGGTACAAGTGAATTCTGAGGCAGTAGATGCTGTCACCTTGACATCAGACTGTGCTCTTTACTCAAAACTTTAATGTGAAGAGCTCAAAACTCTATGTACTTAAAACACCTTTACCCCTTTACTTTGTGAAAGGATTTCAATAAAGCTGATGCCACAGGTCCTCCTTCTCATTTACTCCAACTCCCAAACTGAAGAATTACATCCGGACTTCCGGCAAGATGGAGGAATAGGTGGATTCACCGAACTTTCTCCTACAACCAAGATTAGAAAACCAATAATTTACAACAATAATTTACTATCAGAATAACACCCAGATCCGGCAGAGGATTTATCTGAATGGAAGTCAGGCAGCCAAGAAGTTGAAGTAGACGCATTCATCCGGACTGGTAGGAGAAGACCAGCCGGGCGGGCGCAGGGCTGGCTCGGGTCGGCGGCGCGCGGAGGTCAGGGAAGGTTTGGCGCGAAATCGGCGCAAAAGCCATCCGGCGCGCAAGAAGGCAGCGGTGATCCCTGAGTACGCAAGCTGCAGCCGGCAGACCCAGAGGGGCAGCGATTGTGGACCAGGGCAGAGCTCGCGGCCCGGAAGCCCAGACAAGGGTCTGAGTCCAGGGGAACGGAACTACCGCCATTGTTTTCTCCAGCCCCGCTCCCGCCCCCACATATAACGTCATAATCTAGCGACGGGGGCGCCCAGCCCCGGTGAACACCTAGGGCTCCGCCCCCCACTGTAACAAGAGCAACCAGACCGGAAAAAAAAAGGAGAGGCAGGGGGAAAAAAAAATATGTTTTCAACAGAGCAGATCAGTCCCCCAGGACTCATCCTTTTGAGCGACCAAGAATTAGCCAATCTATCAGATGTGCAGTTCAAAACACTGGTGATCAGAAAGCTCACGGAACTGGTTGATTTTGGACGAAATTTAGATGAAAGAATGCAGGTTACCATAAAACAGATGCAGGAAGACACGCGGAGGAGAGCCAATAGTGAAAGGAAGGATTATGAGTCTCAAAACAATACAGTGGACCAGAAGGAAGATAGAATCAACCAAGCAGGAAAGCATGATGAAATAAGAATTCAAAAAATTGAGGAAAAGATTAAGAGCATCCAAGACACCTTTAAACGTTCCAATATCCGAATTATAGGGGTACCAGAATCGGAAGGGGAAAAGCAACAGATTGAGCACGTATTTGAACAAATAATAAAGGAGAACTTCCCCAATCTGGCAAAGGGAACAGTCTTCCAAGAAATCCAAGAAGCTCAGAGAGCCCCAAAGAAGTTGGACCCAAGAAGAAACACACCAAGGCACATCATAATTACATTAGCCAAGGTAAAAACGAAGGAGAGAATCCTAGAAGCAGCAAGAGGTAAGGGGGCAGTCACCTACAAAGGAGTTCCCATCAGACTGTCAGCTGATTTCTCCAAAAAGACCTTTCAGGCAAGAAGGGGCTGGAAAGAAATATTCCAAGTCATGAAAGACAAGGACCTACATCCCAGATTGCTCTATCCAGCAAAGCTCTCATTTAGAATGGAAGGGCAGATAAAGTGCTTCTCAGATAAGGTCAAGTTAAAGGAGTTCATCATCACCAAGCCCTTATTTTATGAAATGCTAAAGGGACTTATCTAAGAAAAGAAGATAAAGAAAAGACGTGTATAGTAAAAGGACAGCAAACTCACAAATATTAACAACCACACCTAAAGCAAAACCAAAGCAACTAAGTAAACAATTAGAACAGGAACAGAACCACAGAAATGGAGGGCACATGGAGGGTTAGCAGCAGGGGGCTGGGAGGAGGAGAGAGGGGGAAAAGGTATAGAGAATAAGTAGCATAGAATGTACGTTGAAAATAGATAGGGGGAGGGCAAGAATAGTATGGGAAATGTAGAAGCTAAAGAACTCATAAGTATGACACATGGACATGAACTAAAGGGGGAAATGTGGGTGGGAGGGGGGTACAGGGTGGAGGGGAGAGAAGGGGGGAAATGGGACAACTGTAATAGCATAATCAATAAAATAAAAAAAAAAGAATTAAATCCAAGGATTCTCAAATAAGAAAGATATTTTTTCTCCTAAAAGAGAAAACCTGGTCTGGGACAGAATGCATTGAATGTAGCTTTCTTCACTAATTAGATCATTTGTCTCACTGGCTTATTATGTAGAAAATCACACAAACAACAAGCTATGCCTTGAAGCATTTGTGATGGGATCCGCTAGACAGGCAGGTGAAAGAACTTCTCTAGACAACAGTATGTAGACTTCAGCGTGACACAGGATGAATACCTCAATTACCATAAAGACAGAAGTGAAAGATGGGGACTGGATGGCAGTATCACAGAGAGAGTCAGAATTGGTTGTTTTGAAAGGGTCCCAAATGACAATTTCTATCTACCTGAAGTGAGGGTCCTTTTATTCTCCTAGAAGCTATTGAATGTGTTTCTGTCAAAATCCCTCTAGCAAGGTCTTTTGCAAAGCAAAGGGTGTTAATATTGAGGAAGTCCAATTTAGCAGATTTTCTTTTTATGAATCATCCTTTTGGTGTCAATTCTAAGGACACTGGGCCTGGTTTTATATCCTGTAGATTTTTTCCTTTTGTTCTAAAAGTTTTGTAGTTTGACATTTCATATTTATATCCATGATCCATTTTGATTAATTTTTTTGTATGAAGTGCAAGACCTAGGTCAAGTTTCATTTGTTTGTTTCTATGGACATCCAATTGTACCATTTCCAATTCTGTTCCACTGTTCCATATGACTATACCTCTGACAAGACTGAACTGTCTTGGTGACTGTAGCTCTATAGTAAGTCTTGAAATCAGGCAGATAGGTTTTTCCATTTCTTCTTCCTTTTCACAAGTTTTAAGGTATTTAGCTTCCTTTGCCTTTTCATACACATTTGAAAAATCTATATCTACAAAAATCTTTGCTAGGATTTTGAAAGGAATGGCATTGTACCTGTATATCAGTTTGGGAGAATTAACTGTTTTGAGTCTTTTAATTCATGAACACAATGAATTGATTTCTTTAATTTCTTTCATTAGCATTGCATAGTTTTCAGCTTATATGTTTTGTTGAACTTACACTAATTATTTCATGTGTGAGCAATTGTAAATGATAATATATTTTAATTTTCACATGCTATTTGCTAAAATATAGAAATAAAATTGATTTTTGCATATTTTTCTTCTATTCTGTGACCTTGGTGACCTCACTTACCATTTCTAGGAGTTTATTTGTATATTTGTTGAGATTTCCTACATTTTCTCACCTGTAAGTAGAGGCAGTTTCACTTCTTCCTTTCCAGTCTCTATGCTGGTTTTTTCCTTTTCTTGCCTTGATTTCACTGGTTAGAACATCCAACATTCTATTAAATAAGAGTTGTGAAAGCAGATATCCTTGCTTTGATCCTGATCTTGCAGAAAAAACATTCAGTTTTTCACTTTTAAGTGTGATGTTAGCTATAAGTTTTTGTAGATGTTCTATATAAGTTAAGGAAGTTTCCATCTATTCCTATTTTCTGAAAGTTTTGGTTATGAAGGGAAGTAAAATTTTAACAAAGGCTTTTTCTACATTTATTGATATGATCATGTGATTTTTATTCTTTAACCTGTTAATATGGTAAATTACATTGATAGATTTTCCCATTTAAAACCAGTTTTGTATCTCTGGAGAGGTACACTCTTGATCATGTTGTATAACTCTTTATGTGATATTAATTTGTATTTGCTGATATCCTCTTAAGGGCTTTTGCATCTATGTTCGTGAGGTATGTTCATCTGTAGTTTTCTTGTCTTTGTCTGGTTTTGGTATTAGGTAACGACAGCTTCATAAAATAAATTGAGAAGTGTCCTCTCCTCTTCTGTTTTCTATAAGAAATTGCATATAATTGATGTTATTTCTTCTTTAAATATTTGATAGAATTCTCTGGGCCTGGAGATTTCTGGGAGTTTTTAAATTATAAATTCAATTTTCTTAATAGTTGTATGGCTATTTAAATTATGTCTCATGCCCTGGACAGGTGGTTTAATTGGTAGGAACCTTATTCCTTACATGAGGAGGCTGTGGGTTCGATTCCTGGTCAGGGCACATACTTAGGTTGCAGGTCCTGTCACCAGTCAGGGTGCATACCAATCGATGTTTCACTCTCAAATCAATGTTTCTCTCCCTCTCTCTTCTTCTCTTTCTCTAAAATCAATAAACATATCCTCAAGAGAGGATTTAAAAATTATCTTTAATATTGGATGAATTGTGTTATCTTGTCCTTTTTAAGGAATTGGCTTTTTTATTTGTTACTTCAGCTCAAATGGCTTTAGATCAATCAATACCTTCTCTCTCATCTCAAAAGCACCCCAACTAAAAGAGTATGAAACCTTATCAGTGCTAAGGTCCAGAGAGTCAGAGGGGAGGACACTTCCTGTTCTAAAGATGAACACTTCCTGGGCTAGGACCTAGAGTTAGGAGTCTGCTCCTCCTAACCCATCTCCGAATCTATAATTCATCCATGGATGCTTTCAGCCCTGTTTGTCTGTTGCTTGTCTCTGTACTCTGTCTTCCATTCTGATCAATACACAACATAATGGATCCTGGTAATGGACCATGGTTTCTATATCAATGTTGCTTCTATGGCACAGGACCATGGTGCAAGCAAAACCATGCTGTAAGCCACCGGATAATGACCTCACACCCTGACATTCAGTCCCTAATACCACCTTCCCCTAAATCCCCATGAGCAGACCCTCTTCCACCCTGCTGCAGCCTTGAACATAGGGAAGATGTGAAAAGTTTCATGCAAGATGTCTATTATATATTGATTTTTAAATGACTATAAAAATGTATTCAGATGTAGAAGAAACTTCTATAACATATGCAGCTTGGAGGTTTTGTCAGTGTGATGTAAAGCCTGTGTAGAGGAAAGGAAGGTGCCAGGCAGCAGTATCAGAATGCAAAGTGGCACCTTTTTGCTCTGGTGAGGCATTGCTTAGGGAAATGATTGGGAGCCAGGTATATTTCAGAGACTTGAATTTGTGTCACCTCCTCAGGGAAGCCTTTCTGGATCTCCCCTATACATTTTTAAATTTTAACTTTCATCTGATCTCCTGTAGCATTTTAAATTCACATACCATAAGATTGAGATATATGAGATATATATTGAGATATGCCACATAAAATTCACCTGTTTTAAGTGTAGAATTTAGTGCTTTTTGCTGTATTCACAAAGTTATGTGATCAATACCACTATCTAATCCAGAGCATTTCAATATTCCAAAAAAAAACCCAAACAAATAAACTGGTCCTTTAGCACTCTCTCTTCCACACTTACACCAAGTTCTGGCAAACACAATTTACTTTTTGTCTCTCTATATTTGCCTATTCTGGACATTTCATTTAATAAAACAATATAAAATGTGGTCTTTTTGTATTGGCTTCTTTTGCTTGGCATAGCATTTTCAAGATTTATCCATGCTGTAGCATATATATGCACTTCATTGCTTTTTTATGGCTGAATAATGTTTTATCATGTGGATAACCTACATTTTATTTATCCATTTATCAGTTAATTGATATTTGGGTTATTTTCATATTCTGGATATTATAAATAATGTTTCTATGAACACTAATGTACAAGATTTTGTGTAGAAATATGTTTTCAATTTTCTTGGGTAAATATTTAGGAGTGGCATTACTTGGTCACATAATAACTATGTTTAACTTTTTGAGGAACTTTCAAAGTGTTTTCCTAAGTGCTGCACCATTTAGCATTCCCACCAGCAATATATGGCAGTTCTAATATCTCTACATCCTAGTCAACACAAAATTGTCAGCCTTTTTTATTTTAACCATCCCAGTATGTGTGAAATGGCACCTCATTATAATTTTGATTTGCATTTCTCTACTAACTAATTATATTGAGCATTTTTCATGGGATAATTTGGCACTGTATATCTTCTTTTGGGGAAACATTTATATAAATCCTTTAGTTATTTAAAAAATTGAGTTACTTGTCCTTTTATTGTTGCTTGTAAGAGTTCTTTATATATTCTGGATACTAGTCTCTTATAAAATATGTGATCGGCAGATGTCTCTCTCAGCCGATGTGTGTGTCCATTGAAGCACTTAAGTGTTTAATTTTAAAGAAGTTCATTTGATCCATCTTTGTTGTTGTTGCTTGTACTTTTGGTATCCTACCTAATAAACTACTGCCTAGTACAAAGTCATGAAAATTTATGCCTATATTCTTTTCTCTGAATTTTATAGTTTTAGCTCTTATATTTAAATCTGTGGTGAATTTGAGTCTATTTTGGTAAATGGAGTGTGGTGTAGGTCCAATTCTCTTGTGGATATTCAGTTGTCCCAGCACCATTTATTAAAGAGACTATTTTTTCTCCATGGAATTGTCTTGGTATCCTTGTTGAAAATTAGTTGACCATATTTATAAGGGTTTATTTCTGGACACAGTTATATTTATTGATCTATTGGTGTACTCTTATGCCAGTAGCACCCTGTTTTGATTACTATAGCACTAACATAAGTTTTGAAATCAGGAAGCATGAGTCTTCCAATGTTGTTTTTTCTTCAAGATCTTTTTGGTTGGTCTGGGTTCTTTGCAATTTCATGTGCATTTTAGAATCAGATTGTCAATTTCTGTAAAAAAAAAAAAAAGCCAGCTAGGATTTTGACAGGGATTGCAGTAACTCTATGGACTAATTTGGAGAATATTGCCAGTTTAATAATACAAAGTCTTCCAGTCCAGGATTATTGGATGTCTTCCTATTTATTTGTGTCTTCCTTAATTCCTTTCAACAATGTTTTATAGTTGTCAGTGTACAAATCTGGTACTTCTTTTGATAAATTTGTTTTAAAATTTATTTTTAAAAAATTGTTGATGCTATGATAAATGGAATTCAAAAATTAATTTCTTGGTTACTAATTGTTAGTGTAAAAACTCCAATTGTTATTTATAGTTTGATCTGGTATCCTGAAAACTTTTATTTATTTATTTATTTATTTATTTATTTATTTTTTAAATTGAATACATTTATTTATTTTTTAAATTTTAATCATTGTTCAAGTACAGTTTTCTCCCCCCTACTCCCATTCCAGCCCACCCACCCAACCCTCCCCCCTTCCCCCCCATTACCCCCCACCCCTAGTTTTTGTCCATGTGTCCTCCAAATTTGTTCCTGTAAACCCTACCCATTCCCCTCTGAAATTCCCTCTTCTCTCCCCTCTGGTCACTGTCAGACTATCCCCAATTTCAGTGTCTTTGGTTATATTTTGCTAGTTTTGTTTTGTTGTTTAGATTCCTGTTAAAGGTGATATCATGTGGTATTTGTCTTTCACTGCCTGGCTTGTTTCGCTTAGCATAATGCTTTCCAGCTCCATCCATGCTGTTGCAAAGGGTAGGAGCTCCTTCTTTCTTTCTGCTGCATAGAATTCCATTGTGTAAATGTACCATAGTTTTTTTGATCCATTCATTTACTGATGGGCATCTAGGTTGCTTCCAGCACCTAGCTATTGTAAATTGTGCTGCTATGAACATCGGGGTGCAAAGGTTCTTTTGTATTGGTGTTTTAGTGTTCTTAGGATATAGTCCCAGCAGTGGGATTGCAGGGTCAAAAGGCAGATCCGTTTTTAGTTTTCTGAGGAAGTTCCAAACTGCTTTCCATAGTGGTTGTACCAGTCTGTAGTCCCACCAACAGTGCACTAGGGACCCCTTTTCTCCACAGCCTCTCCAACACTTGTTGTTTGTTGCTTTGTTTATGATGGCCGTTCTGACTGGTGTGAAGTGGTATCTCATTGTGGTTTTAATCTGCATCTCTCTGATGGCTAGCGATATTGAGCATCGTTTCATGTGTCTTTGGATTTTCTGTATGTCCTCCTTGGAGAAGTGTCTGTTCAAGTCCTTTGCCCATTTTTTAATTGGGTTACTTCTTAGAGTGGAGCCGTGTGAGTTCTTTATATATTTTGGAGATTAAACCCTTGTCTGAGGTATCATTGGCAAATATGTTTTCCCATACAGTTGGTTCTCTTTTTATTTTGATGTTTTCTTTAGCTGTGCAAAAGCTTTTAATTTTGATGAGGTCCCATTTGTTTATTCTTTCCTTTATGTCCCTTGCTCTAGGAGACAAGTCATTAAAAAAGTTTCTGCGTGAAATATCTGAGATTTTCCTACCTACATTCTCTTCTAGGACTTTAATGGTGTCACGCTTTATATTTAAGTCTTTTATCCACCTTGAATCTATTTTTGTATAAGGTGTAAGTTGGTGCTCGAGTTTCATTTTTTTGCACGTAGCTGTCCAGTTCTCCCAACATCATTTGTTGAAGAGGCTATTTTTATTCCATTTTATATTGCTGCTTCCTTTGTCAAATATTAATTCACAATAGAGGCTTGGGTTTATTTCTGGGCTCTCTGTTCTGTTCCATTGGTCCATGTGCCTGTTTTTATGCCAGTACCAGGCAGTTTTGATTACAGTGGCCTTGTAGTATAGTTTAGTGTCAAGTATTGAGATCCCTCCTACTTTACTCTTCTTTCTCAAAATTGCAGCAGCTATTCGGGGTCGTTTATGGTTCCATATAAATTGTTGAAGTCTTTGTTCTATGTCTGTGAAATATACCATTGGTACTTTAATAGGTATTGCATTGAATGTGTAAATTGCTTTTGGTAGTACGGACATTTTGATGATATTAATTCTTCCAATCCATGAACACGGTATATGTTTCCATTTGTTTGTGTCTTCCTTGATTTCTCTCCTCAGTGTTATGTAGTTTTCTGAATACAGGTCTTTTACCTCTTTGGTTAGGTTTATTCCTAGGTATTTTATTTTTCTTTTTGCTATTTCAAATAGGATTTTTTTCTTGATTTCTGCTTCTGCTGTTCCATTGTTGGTGTACAGAAATGCCTTTGATTTCTGGATATTGACTTTGTATCCCACTGTTTTGCCAAATTCATTTATTAGGTCAAGCAGTTTTTTGGTGGAGTCTATACGATTTTCTATGTACACTATCATGTCATCTGCAAACAGTGACAGTTTTGTTTCCTCCTTTCCAATTTGGATTCCTTTTATTTCGTTTTCTTGTCTGATTGCTGTGGCTAGAACGCCCAGTACTATATTGAATAGAAGTGGTGAAAGTGGACATCCTTGTCTTGTTCCTGTTCTTAGTGGAAAAGATTTTAATTTTTGCCCATTGAATATAATGTTGGCTGTAGGTTTCTCATATATGGCCTTTATTATGTTGAGGAATGCTCCCTCTATTCCCAGTTTACTGAGTGTTTTTATCATAAATGGGTGCTGTACCTTATCAAATGCTTTTTCTGCATCTATTGATATGATCATGTGGTTTTTGTCTTTGCTTTTGTTTATGTGATGTATTACATTTACTGATTTGCGAATATTGTACCATCCTTGCATACCTGGAATGAATTCCACTTGGTCATGGTGTATGATCTTCTTAATGTACTGTTGGATGCGGTTTGCCAGTATCTTGTTGAGGATTTTAGCGTCAATGTTCATCAGCGATATTGGCCTGTAGTTTTCTTTCTTTGTTGTGTCTTTATCTGGTTTTGGAATTAAGATGATGTTGGCCTCATAAAAGGAGTTTGGGAGTCTTCCATCATTTTGGATTTTTTGAAATAGTCTGTGAAGGATAGGTGTTAGTTCTTGTTTAAATGCTTTGTAGAATTCTCCTGTGAAACCATCTGGTCCAGGGCTTTTGTGTGTTGGGAGTTTTCGGATTACTGCTTCAATTTCTTTTGCTGTTATTGGTTTGTTCAGGCTTTCTGCTTCCATTTTATTGAGTTTTGGAAGATTATATTTTTCTAGAAATTTGTCCATTTCATCTAGGTTTTCAAATTTCTTGGCATACAGCTCTTTGTAGTAATTTCTTACAATCCTTTGTATTTCTGTGGTATCTGTTGTAATCTCTCCTCTTTCATTTCTGATAGTGTTTATTTGGGTGTTCTCTCTTTTTTTCTTGATGAGTCTGCTTAAAGGCTTGTCGATTTTGTTTATCTTTTCAAAGAACCAACTCTTGGATTCATTGATCTTTAGAATTGTGCTTTTAGTCTCTATGTCATTTAATTCTGCTCTGATCTTGGTTATTTCCTTCCTTCTGCTTGCTCTGGGCTGTCTTTGTTGTTGTTCCTCGAGTTCCTGTAGATGTAGGGTTAGGTTGTTTGTTTGAAATGTTTCTAACTTTTTTAGGTGGTCCTGTATTGCTATGAACTTCCCTCTCAGGACTGCCTTGGCTGTGTCCCATAAGTTTTTGGTTGTTTTGAGTTCATTTTCATTTGTTTCCAAAAACCGTTTGATTTCTTCCCTAATATCATTCTTGACCCATTCATTGTTTAATAGCATGCTGTTTAATCTCCATGAGTTTGAGTGTTTTGGGTTTTTTTCCTTGGGGTTGATTTCTAGTTTCAGTCCCTTGTGATCCGAGAAATTGCTTGGTATGATTTCAATTTTTTTGAAATTGTTGAGGCTTGTTTTGTGTCCTATCATGTGGTCAATCTTTGAAAATGTTCCATGTACATTTGAAAAAAATGTGTATTTAGCTTCTTTGGGATGGAGGGTTCTGTAAATATCAGTAAAGCCCATTTTGTCTAGGGTATTGTTCAATGCCACAATATCTTTGTTGATATTTTGTTTGGAAGATCTGTCCATTTTTGATAGTGGCATGTTAAAATCCCCCACAATAATTGTGTTGCTGTCCATATCTTTTTTGAAGTCCTCTAAGATTTTCTTCATGTATTTGGGTGCTCCTATGTTGGGTGCATATATATTTACAATATTTATGTCTTCTTGGTGAATTCTTCCCTTGAGTATTATGAAATGACCTTCTGGGTCTCTCTTTATCATCTTTCTTTGGAAGTCTATTTTGTCAGGTATGAGTATTGCTACCCTGGCTTTTTTTCCTGTCCCTTTGTTTGGAAAATTTGTTTCCAGCCCTTCACTTTCAACCTGTGCAGATCTTTTATCCTGAGGTGGGTCTCTTGTAGACAGCATATGTGTGGGTCATGTTTTCTTATCCAATCAGCTATTCTATGTCTTTTGATTGGAGCATTTAATCCATTTACGTTTAAGGTTATTATTGATAGGTACTTATTCATTGCCTTTTATGTATGTGTGATCCTCTCTCACTCTCTCTTTTCCTTTCTTTCCTTAAAGCAGTCCCTTTAGCATCTCTTGCAGAGCTGGTTTAGTGGAGGTGTATTCTTTTAGACTTCTTTTGTCTGAGAAGCTTCTTATTTGGCCCTCTATCTTAATTGAGAGCCTTGCTGGGTAAAGTAGTCGTGGTTGCAGGCCTCTGGTTCTCATTACTTGGATTATTTCTTGCCATTGTCTTCTGGATTGGAGTGTTTCCATTTAGAAGCCAGCTGTTAGCCTTACTGGGGCTCCCTTGTATGTTACTTCCTGTTTCTCCCTTGCTGCCTTTAAGATTCTCTCTTTGTCTTGAAATTTTGCCATTTTAATTATGATGTGTCTTGAGGTGGGCCTCTTTGGGTTCCTCTTGATTGGGACTCTCTGTGTTTCCTGGACTTGTGTGACTTTTTGTCTCATCAAATTAGGGAAGTTTTCCATCATCACTTGTTCAACTAGGTTTTCTATCCCTTGTTCTTCTTCTTCTCCTTTTGGTATCCCTATTATATGGATATTATTACGTTTCATATTGTCTTCCATTTCTCTTAATCCCTCTTCATTTTTTCTGAGCCTCTTTTTCTTTTCTTGCTCTTTCTGGGTCTTTTCTTCTACTTTGTCCTCTAGTGCGCTGATCCGATCTTCTGGTTCATCGATCCTGCTTTTCATTCCTTCTACTGTGTTCTTCAGTTCAGAAATTGTATTCTTCATTTCCTCTTGGCCCTTGTTGAGAGTTTCTATTTCCTTTTTTATGCTGATGTAGTTTTCATTGAGTTCATTGTAGCTTCCCTGTAGTTTCTCATAGCTCATTGTGAGCTCATTGAGCTTCCTGACAATCACTGCTTTGAATTCAATATCTGATAGTTGAATTGCCTCTGTTTCATTTAGCATTCTTTTTGAGGCTTCCTCCTTTCCTTTCATTTGGGGATTATTTCTTTGTCTTCCCATTGTTTGTGAGGCTCTTCTTGTTTGCCTCAGCTTCTTATATTGATCTCTTCTGTCTCCCTGGGTTTATGTTGTGAACTTCTTTAGTAGAATAGCAGTGAGTTTCAGTGGTGCTGTTTCCTTGATCTCCCAAGTTCTCTGGTCTTCGGCTGTCGTTTAAGTTGGCTTTGTGTTTGCCTTTGGGTTTTGATTGTTGTTGAGTCTTTCTCTGGTGGTTCCTTCCCACCAGCTGGTTAAATGTGTGTCACTCTGTCCACCACCTTCTGTGTTTTGTTGTGCTGGTGAGGGCAGGTTGTGTTGAAGCTGGTTCTTCTGTGTGTACAAGGTTTAAAGAAATCTTGTTCAGTTGCTTGTATTGGGTACTGTCTCTACTGTTTAGTTGTATTTCCAGATAAGTCCTGGATTGAGGTTTGTGTGGTTACTACTCCCTCCTTCACCTTCTTCTGCTGTTATCTGTTAGTGGTTCCTTTGTTGTTGGGTTTCCTCTTCCAGTGGGTATCCTGGTGTTCACCTCCTCCACCTATTCTTTTTTGTCATCAGTTGGAGGGGGAAGGCAAAATGGTTTAAGACAGCAACAGAGAATTCTATGCTATTTACAATAGTAGCAAGTAGGGAAGAGATAGGAGATCCTTTCACTATGTATGCTGCTAACCGTGGTCTTCCACCCAGCTAGCTGATTTTTAGAAAGGATGGAAAGAAGATAAGACTCTTGTTGGGGGAGGAAGGATTGTGAGCTGGATCTATAAAGCAGGGAGGTTGTGGGCGGTCAGATTCTGTGGTAAGGTGAGAGTAAAGGATAGTAAATAGGTGTAGTGTGTGGGAGAATAGAGTTAACCACTACAGTAATAGAGTTCAGGAAACTGAAATGGGCTAAGATCTGGGGGGGGGGGGGGGTGAGTGTTGTGAAGTAATTACAATTGCATGGAATAGCAGCTATTTACAATAATATTATGGCAACATTCATATGACAGAGTCTATGAGATTTAGGTAACAAGAATAGGGAGTAAAGAACATCGAGTAGTGTGCTGATGGGACACAGGTGAGTTAAAGGACAGTAGGTTAGTAATACAGTATAGAAAGAGATATCAGGGGAAAGCTGTCAGGTCATACAATATATCCAGCCTAACAAAGCAGGCTATACAAAAAGAAGAGGGATATAAAAATACTGTTAAAAAAAGATGTAGGAACACTGGAAAAATAATAATAATACAAATATGCAATAACTTGCAGGTTCTCTGTAATAGCAGGGTGACATTTATCTCACTGTCCCATCTGTTGTGATGCCCCTCCTTTGGGTTCAACTTTGGTCTTTTCACAGATCCAGGATTTTGTCTCACTTGTAGGTATGTAGTAAAAAATTTTAAAAAGTAAAAAATAGAAAAGGCAAACGAAGGAAGGAAGAAGAGATAAAATTGGAGGACAGGAAGGAGGAAGGAATAAAACAAGAAATCAGGTAAGAGAGGAAAAAGAAATCAAAAGAGAATAAAAACAGTAAAACTTAAAAAATTAAAAATTGTTAAAAAATAGAATCAAATTAAAAAGTCTCTTGATTTCAAAGTGGCCAAACTGGTTTTTCTGCTCTTGCTGGTTGAGACAGGCTGAAGGATGATTTGTTTGGCTTTTCTTCCTTGGCCAGTGGAGTTCGCACTGGCTCCTCAGCTTTGGGCCCTGGGTGTGGGAATCAGGTCTTTCCCCAGGGTTACTGCTGTGGGCTGGTGTGCGGGGATGCTCTCCTTGCAGGCGCGCCTGACTGCCGCCGGTGCGACCGTCCGCTGGTGCGCCCGGTCCGCCCGTGCGCCCACAGCTGGGTAGCAGACAGGCTGTAGCCACTGATCACTTTAGGAGAATTCCCCAAACAGTGTCTGTGCCTATTCACTCCTTCCTCTTGAGAAATTCCTCCCTTTCAAGCCCGCCGCTCCCCACAGTGGCCTGGCTTCTCCCGCTGTGGCCTGGCTTCTCCCACGGCCAAAGCTCCAGCCAGACCGGTGACTATAGGAGTCGGGGTCTGCTGCGCGACTCGGCCCCTCTGGTGTCCACCGCCTCCAAAAGGTGCTCACCACCCCTGTGTGTTTGCCAGCACCTGGATTCCTCCCGGAGCCGCTCAGACCTTGCCCGGCTGGGGAGGGAGCAGGTGACCTGGCTCTCTCCCAAGAACCCTATGGTAAACCCAGCAGCGGCCCCGGGCCTGGGGCTGCAGCCCCGGGACCACATGCTTGTCCTGGGACCCTACCTTGCTGCAGAACTCCCCTTAGGATCTGTTCTTTGTTCTTTCAGTTCTGCACAATCCTTGGTCCTCTGTTTTCAAAAATGCTGAAATATGTTGGTTTCTTGCCTTTCTACTCCATAGATTGGTCAGGATTTTCTCCCCTGAGCAGAGAAAAGCCGAATCTGCTCCTTCCTACTCGGACGCCATCTTAGATCCGAATCATCCTGAAAACTTTTAAACTTTTTGTATTTGTTTATTATCCCCAATGATGTGTGTGTGTGGTTTCCTCAGGATTTTTCATATACAAAGATATGTCATCTTTAGATAAACATATAGATAGACATATAGAGGCAAATAGGTAGTTTTACTTTTATTTTTAAATCTGGTGCGTTTTATTTCTTTTACACTGTGTCATTGCCCTCCAGTACAATTCTGAGGAGAAATGTTGAAAGTAAACATTCTGCCTTGTTCCTGATCCTAGGTGGAAGGTTTTCATCTTTCTCCATTAAGTATGATGTTTATTGTGTTTTTTTCATAGACACACTTTATCACTTTGAGGAACTTCCTTCTATTTCTAGTTTGTTTAGTTCTTGCTTTTCTTGAGAAGATGTGTTTTTTAAGTGCTTTTTCACGTCTGTTAAAATGATCACATATAACTGGAATGTTTCTAAAGGCAGTTTTAAAGATAGAGCCTCTTCTCGTTGCCTCCTCCTCTTTTTTTCTTTAGCATGAACTCAGTTCATTCCTAATATCTGTCTACCTCAAATAGGCTTAGAACGATTGATATGGGTATGCGTGCCAAACTCCAAACTACTAAAATGAATAATTTCCTGCCTTTCTATTCCTATGCTTCTTTTTTTTTGTGGTCTGACTCTATGGTCTATAATATTGACTCTTCAATTAAGACCATTTTTTTAAGTTTGTTATAATTTATTCTAGGTGCTGATGGAAACTTTACCATGTTATGATCTTTCAGATCATCTTTCCCTTTCCCTTCTTCCAGCCTTCCTCTTCATCCTAGTGCTTCACTGTCAATTGAGCAGCATGTGAGAAATCTTGAGCCAACTTTCCACATCACTTAAGATGGCAGTCTGCCTTCCAGACTCACACTTTTTCATCAGATCTGTCTTCATGCAGTTAGGAAGGTAAACTACCAACAGGAAATCCTGTCCTGTGTTCTGAGGTCATGGACAAGTGTGTGCCACAGATCAAGCTGTATGGTTTTAAAATGAGTAGCCTTCATTTTCTGTTCAGTAAAATAGGGACAATGTCCTTTCCTCCTTCAGGAATGCTGTGAGGACCAGCTGAGCAATAGGTATGTATATGCCCTTTGAAATTTGTAATAGCTCCAAGGACATTAAAAGCATTTTGTTATGAAAAGTGCTTCTAAACTTGCCATTTATCTGATACTGTCAGGCTTGCCTGAGTTTTGCATGTATTGCTTTTATCAAAATGTACCCTTGTGAATATCATGGGGTTCAGTTAATATAATTAATTGATTTGGATGAAAGAAAGTAATTTGAGCTGTGTTTTTTGTTGTTGTTCCATTTCTAAGCCAGGACAAGATAAGTACAAATGTCTCTTTAAAGTACAGCAGTTTAGGTAAACTGATATTGTCATTTCAAAAATGTTTCATTGAACTTTATTTTGTTTTATAACATATTCTTATATAATGTTGAAAATATTACTTCTCTGTATTTTGCTAAAAAAATTATAAGCATTCTAGTAATAATGTTTTTCAACATTTTTCCTTTGGATAAATTGTTTAAATTGATGAGAAATGTATTTTCTATTAAAATAAACAATAACATTTTGGAAGGAAATATGATTATGTGAAGATTAATGTTTTTCATCAGAATTGTAAAGCTTTTGGTCATTATTTCTTCAAATACTCTTCCTGCCCATTTCTCTTTCATCTTTTTTTCTGGAACTCCTGTTATGTGCATGTTGTATGCTTGATGGTGCCTCACAGTCTTTCAGACTGTATGCATTTTTCTTTCTTCTTTCTGTTCTTCATACTGGCAAAATCTTCAATGGCCTGTCTTCAAGTACACTGATTCTTTTTTCTGCCTACTCAGGTTGATATTGAGCTCATCTAGTAAGTTTTTCTGTTGATTATTGTGTTTTTAAAATATAGAAATCTTGACTTTTTAAATAATTTTTCTTAATTGATATTCTATACTTGGTGAGAGATCAATCTCATAGTTTCTTTTAATTCTTTGGATAGTTTTATTTAGTTCTTTGAACATGTTATTTAGTTCTAAAATGTCCAATTTATGGTCTTTGTCTAGTAAGTACAATATATGAACTTTCTCATGCACTGTTTCTATTGACATATTTTCCTGTTTCTTTGCATGCTTTATAATTCCTTTGTTGAAACAGAGATTCAGCAATTTTTCCTTAATAAACACTTCCAGGATTGTTGTAAGCTTTTGGTTAATATCCAGGGCAATGAAAGCATTCATTCTGAGACTTTATTAGCAGTGTTCTCATTGCTTCTATGGACAGGATTTTCAGAGACCCTTATTCCATCATTTCTGCTGAGAGTCTATAGCACTTTGAATCAATCTCTATACTAGCACATCTAACAAGTGATAATGTATAACCTCCTTTTTTTTTCCTGATAAGCTTGAGCTCCTAGAAGGAAAAGATTGCCTTATTCATTTCTTTGTCTGCACTTTCCAAAACAAAGCTGAGTGCTTGGTAAGTAACAGACTGTTATTGAAGGAATGAGTGATTGAACTCCCAAAGAAAGTGAAAAAAAAGTTTCTTTGTTGTCTTGGAATGCTATGACTTCATTTCTTAATCCTAGAGAATCTTGGAAAAACTACTATTGTGTTTGCATCTAGGTAGTTCTGGGGATTTCTAGCTCAACTGTGTCACTTGTTTATAGAGTGTCCTAAGATAGTGTACATCTTAATTTAGAACTTCAGTTTTCTCATGCATGCAATGTGGATAACAATACTTAAGATCATAATATTGTGATCCTAGTATGGTTCAGAGGATTACATGAGATGACATATGGAAAGCCCAGAGCTGTGTCTGGCAATGCTGCTCATAATTATGAGTGTTTACTCTTCTTGCCTTTTCTAACTCCAGGGAGCCCTTTAATTATTTCCTGTTTAACTTGAGCAAGGGTTTGGCAAATGTACCAGCCAATAGCAACAGATGAACAATGGTGTCTTAACTCTCTCATGTCTCAACTTCTACAAAGGCCTTCTTTGAAACCCAGACAGGCTAACAATAAAGGTGCTCCATCCATGGGGCACATGCACTGACAGAGTTGTGAACAGAAAACGCATGCTGCCAATTTTGTCCTCTAAGAAGTTCTGAGCTTTTTAAAAAAAAAGAAAAGAAAACACTCACTGCCTTGTGGTGCTGGCCAGGTATGGGGACAAGGACTGTAAGTCAGATTTCCTGGAGAGCTGGAGGCTTTAACACTGGGGAAAGGTAGGCAACTTCAGGATTTACCCACAGATGCCTAGAGAGCAAAGTGGAGGGGGCCTCATACCTTCCATGATGATGGACCTAGGAAAGGATAATGGGGGGCAAGTTATACTGGGATCTATCTAATTTATTTATACTCCCTGGTATGGTTTTTCTCAAAAAAAAAAAAAGACAGAAAAAAGAAAGAAAGAAAGAAAGAAAGAAAGAAAGAAAGAAAGAAAGAGAAAATCTTTAGTTTTTCTTTTTTCATTTTAGAACTGATCCAATCTGAACCCCTTATTAGATAGATGAAAATGTAGACCAGGAAAAATTCAGTGACCACCCCTGAAAGGGGACACAAAGGGGACAGGAAAGGAGACACAAAGCTGGAATTCCAAAGTGGGTGTTGTTCTGACTGGGAGTACAAGGTTTCTTCGATCTTATCTGCTGCCACCCTAAGTCACTTTCCACAGCACCTGGAAGTACACCTGAACCTGTGTTGTCTTCAGTCATGTACAAATATCATCCCTAAGAATAGTTTATCTCATCATAGAAGCTTGGATTTGTGGAGTTTGAAGGCTAGATTTAGAATCAGGAGGATGGGGTTCAAACACAGCTCTGGTCTCATCAGTTAACTTGTGTCAATCTCAGTTTTTTTCACTGAAACAAGAGGGGCTCCAAATCACCTTTCTACTTTTCTGCTTTGACTGTTCTAAGGATCACTGGAATAAGAAATGTGAAAAAGATTTTTAACTCCAATTTTCTTTAATTCACATGTCCACTAAGATCCTCCATTTATTCCCTTAGTAGCAAAAAACTGATGCTCATGGCTTTATTTGATTTGGACAATCCTAACCCTGAACCTCCCATCAGAATCCTAGACCACCCTTCTCCTTCTGCTGATTCCTGGACTATCAAGGAGAGTCTGTGCTAGTGGACAGGAGATGTCATTTTGTCCCATACCTAGAGGATGCCATGTGATATGAGTGATTCCACCCAGGGTAATTTCCTTTAGGTCCTGCTCGTATTTCCAAATGCTCACTGGACTCAGATACTTGAGTATCTAAGAAGCATCTGTATATATCCCCCTCTAAGCATATGAAAATTCCAAAACCCTACCTGTCATCCTTTTTCCATGCCTTCAAATCTCTTATAGTTCACATGATTTGCTCAACATCTATACTTTTCTTCCTCAATAGGTAGCACTTACACCATTTGGTTGGGGCTGACTACACCTATACCCTCATTGGTTCAAGCCATTAAGGTAATCTCATCCTCTTACTCCTGGTGATTATTTCTAGTAACTCTGCTTTAAGCTAATGAGTTCATTGACAACTGATGTACAGTGGGGTTATTAAGCCAACTATCTGATTCATTCTCCTGGCAATAGGATTTGTTCATAGATGGCTCGATCAATCCCAACATCGACGTGTTTCTCTTATAATTGTTGGAAATGATGCTTTTTCCTCCTCCACATGAATGTAGATATCTTGCGACTATGTACACATCTTGCTCTTGATGCCCTCTTACAACTATGTATGAAGTCACCATAAGGATAAATGGATACAGAGAATGTAGGGAATAAATGGGGCAGGACTGAGAATCATAGAAAAATAAAGCTAGAGCCCTAATCAAAACTTGCCTGAAACCTGCATATATCTCACCATTTTTTTGTGTCTGTAAGTTGCCCTTATTTTTTAAAGACAGTTAACATTGTGTATACTATTTTGTTTCCTAAAATCAAAAGCATCCAAACTGAAAAACTTATTGAAACGACTAGCAGGTTCTGTCGTATCTGCTTCCAGAACCACATACCATATCTGTTAGCTTCTCAATTTCCACCACCATAGCCACTACCACCGCTGTCCTAGAACAAAGCAACAGAACTGTAGCCTGGACTCTTGTAACAATCCTATTTCACCTTCCTACTTGCAATGTCGACCTCTCCAGTGTAATCCCCACCCAGCAGCTAAAATGATCAGCTAAAAATGCAAATCAGATCTGGTTATTTTCCTGATTAAATCCTTTCAAATACTTTTGCTTTCTCTTAAAATAAAGTATAACTCCTTTTCCATATCACCCTCCTCCCCTACCCCCCATATCCCTGCTGAAAGTGGCCCCTGCAATTCCTATGGCTTCTCCTTGACTCCATCTGCTCTACCCTTATGAATCTTTATGTTTCTTGGACAGCCAAGCCCTTTCCCACTTGCTCTTCCCTCTCCCTGGAATTGTTCAACCTTGCTTTCCACCTGACTGCCTTCTTCTCATCCTTTAAGTCTCAAGTCAAATACCACCTTCTCAGAGATGTCTTTACTGACCACATCTCCCAGTTACTTCCTATCTTATCCATTGTTTATCTCCACCAGAGCATTTAATTATCATTTGTAATGATATATTTTATGCACTTGTTTATTTTCACTAGAAAGTAAGTTGCTCACGAGGACCTTGAATGTCTTGTTTAAAATGCACCCTGACTCAAAATTAAGCCCAATAAATATTTTTTAACATTTTTATTGTTGTTCAAATACAGTTTTCTGCCTTTTCCCCCCACCCTTCCCCACCACCCAAGCCCTCCCCACCTCCCTCCCCTGTTTCCACCCCCCCCCCCATGTTGTTGTCCATGTGTCTTTTATAATTGTTCCTGTAAACCCTTCACCCTTTTCCCCTATAATACTCTCCCCTCTTCCCTCTGGTCACTGTCAGCCTGTTCTCAATTTTAGTGTCTTTGGTTATATTTTGCTTGCTTGTTTCGTTGATTAGGTTCCTGTTAAAGGTGAGATCATATGGTATTTGTCTTTCACCACCTGGCTTATTTCACTTAGCATAATAAATATTTTTGAATGAACATGAAAGACCATTTCAGCAACTTGAAATCTCCTAGGGAGGTGTCCCAGAGTGCCACCCAGTGGTAGGCTGAGGCCTGCCATGGAGGTCGGGGATCTCCGCAGCCTGAGGATGCATTCAAACATTGGTCTGAGTCACTGGACAGGTGAAGAGACTGAATGAATACCTCAGGCAGCTGCTGGGAAGTGAAGGCCAGGCAACTGGGACCATGAGTCACAGTGCACTGCTGTGGCCAAACATGTCACAGCTTCAGTAATCTTGGCTTCACTTGGGAATTGGTTAGAAATGCAGAATCTGAGCCCCACTCCAGCCAGACTCTGAACTGGACCCTGTACTTAACAAACAATTTGTGTGTACCTTATGTTTTGAGATCTTGGCTGTCTAACACCTGGATATGCACTGCCCGCACTGACACCCAAAAATCTCTGGACTGGAAGTCAAGAGCCAGGCTTCCTCATGTACTGTATGACCTTAAGTGAGTATGTTTGACCTCTTTATGCCTTAGTCTCTCTATCACTTACAACACCTGACCCTATTATCTTATAATTGGTGTCATGGTGATAAAACAAAAAGCCTTGGTCTGGTGCTGTCCTGCTCATCTTTGGGATTTGAGGAATTACTAAAAGAAGATTCAAACAAACTATATAATGACATGCAAGTGCATTAAAAAAGAAATGGATTTCTAGAGAGAAATGTATATGCATATGTGTATATGTATATATGTATAGGTATAAAAACAGCAAAGATTGACCTCAGAGATGACTCAGAGTAAATTTTACCTAAATCGTTCCTCGTAAAATGGAAGTTTTTCTAACACCTCTGTTCCCCCAAAATCAGTGGTTCCTAATCTTGGCCACACATTAGAGTCACCTGGGAGCTTTTAAAAGTCCCCAGCCTAGCCAACCTTTCAGACCAGTTACACCAGAGTCTCTGTGGGAGGGACTCAGACATCAGAAAATCTCTGCTGTGCTTCTCAAGCTTTACCGCACACAAAAATCCCCTGGGTGGTGGTGGGGCATGGGCAGAGGTGCTGGTAGTTAAAAAAACACATCTGAATTCAAAAGGTCTGGGCAGAGCTGAGAATGCGGTTCTGACAAGCACTCCGGTGAGGTGAGGCTGATGCTTCTGGTCCAGGGACCACTCTGAATCACCCGGCCCCAGACAAGTTTGAGGATGTTGTGGAGAATTAAATGAGGTAGTCATCGATGGAGGGAATCTAATATTTTTGAACACCCACTACATGCCATGTGCTTTAAAATATGCCATCCCAATGAGTCCCTTTTGGTGAGACTGAAACAAATTCAGAAATAAGAAACTTGTTCAAACTTGGCCTCATACTCGATAAAAGGCAGATTCTGGATTCATGCCCAGGTCTTTCCAGTACTCAGTCCTAAGTGCTTTTCCAAGCTGCTATGCTGTCTGTCTCTCACCAACAAGAGCAAAGGACGGATGTGTGTTTCAACAGCTGCAGAGGGAAGGGCAGCTGGGCTGAGGGTGCCCTGCAGGGAGACAATGGAGGCCATTATAAGAGCAGCTGTGTGGATGGAAGGAAGGACAGGTGGGTGGTGTCAGGGCCAGGAACATCTTCAGCCAGGAGCAGCAAATTACCTCAACCAGGAGGAGAGGAAAAATTGAAGGATTATAATTTTGGCCTTCGCCCAGGGCTTTTCCAAATTCTTTATGTTGGAATTGTTGCCATTACCAAATGCCATTTATGGCATATCCACTGAGGTTCAGCTGCTTCTTCAGCACAGTACTGGGAAAGCCCTCCTGTTCTGCACTCCATAGTTTAGTGTGCTCCCACATGTAATATCAGCAAAAGGTGCTATCACTCCAGTTTCCAGATTAACAATCCAAGTCAGAAAAATTTAGGGACTGCCCCAACTTCTCATGATTAGAGAGGCAAAACCCAGATCCACACCTTCTAATCAAATCCCATGTGCAGGAAGGCTTTAGAAGTTTATATCTAGTCTATGGCCAAACCACCCTGAATACGCAGATGTCTTCTGATCTCAGAAGCTGAGCAGGGTCAGGCCTGGTTAGTACTTGGATGGGAAGAGTTTATATCTACTAGATTTTCAGTGACCATCCTACAGGCAGAGGAAAGGGGAACTCTCTGGGCTATCTGGGAGTCCTGGCAGAAGGGCATGCAATTCTGCTCCCTTCAAGAAGAGGTGCAGAATCACATAATTCATTTGAGGTAGAAAATAGCTAGCCATCAGGCTGCTGCATCAAAAGCAGGAAAGAAAGCTTGTCTGAGATTCTGTTGAAATCAAAAATTCACCCACGCAGCGTTGCCAGGGAACTTCCAGGCTCTTCAGAAGGGCACCTCCGGGGCTGAAGGCCCAGGAAGAATTCGTCATTGAGATAGCACTGCCACCTTGTGGTAGAAGGTAAGCCTGTGCCGACCTAACCTGCCAGGTAGACGATTATGAGTAATAGATATTTGCTTCCCCTACTCCCTCCTTTTTTCCTCACTTACCTTATACGACAGGATACATAGTGATGATATTTACTGATAGAGGGGACACAAGACGGGAGGCAGTTTGGTAGGAGGTAGCGTGAGCTTGTGCTTGAGCAAATTGAGCTAGGAGTGTCTCTGACAAGGGAAAACAGCAGAAATCCTATCAATTTTGTGGAAAAGACAAAGATAAACAAATTAGGCATCTTGATGTTGAATTTATTTATTTATGTGGAAAATTTACAAAATATCCTTACTTTTAAGAGAGAATATAATTTAGGCTATAATTAATTTATATTTCCTTTTTCTGCTAATCAGGCAGGCACACAGCAACTCTCCTCCCCCAGAAAACTGTCTCAGTGGGGATTTTGGGGAGGAGGGCAGGGATCTTCTATTTATTTGCCTCAGAAACAGCTTTCTACTGTATTTGTGACTATAATTCAAGTACATTTGTCAATAGGCAGAGTTATCTTCCCAGAAAGACGATGGGGTGAGTTGGGGGTATTATTCTATTGTACTTATATTTCTTTGCTAGAGATCTAAATAAACTGAAATCAGTGGGTCCAAGAATTGGAGGCAATCTTAGAAAACAAAGTTTGTGCCTTTTAAATTGGGTTTCATACAAACTCGGGGTTCTACAGAAACGACACTGAGTACTCTGATGTCGGGGGCAGTGGCACCAGCTGGGCTCTCCATCCCCTAGTCTGTCATCTGTTCTAAGCAACGAGCTTTGTTGTAACATTGTGCTAGTCTCCTGGGGTTGTTATAACAACAGCACCACAGGCTGGGTCCATAAATGACAGAAATGGATTGCCTCGTAGTTCTGAGGTCAAAGTCCAAGATCAAAGTGCCAGAAGGGTTGGTGTCTGGTGGGAGTTCTCCCCTTGGTTTGAAGATGGCTGCCTTGTCACTGTGTCCTTATATGGCCTTTCCTTAGTGCATGTGAGTAGAGAGAGAACTCTGTAGTGTCTCTTCTCAGAAGGATACTAATCCTATGAGACTGGGGCTCCATCCTTAGATCTTACTTAATCTTAATCTTCTGTAAAGGCCCCATCACTAAATGTAGTCACACTGGGATTTAGGGCTTCAATATTTCAACATTCAAATCCTGGGAGGACTCAAATATCAAATTCATAACAAACCTCTTTTTAAAAAAGAGTTAGACTTCTGATGGCATTTGAAAACCTTCTGCCCTGTTGGAGCCCACTCAGACTGAGGAGAGGGAAAGGATGGACCACAGAGAGCTCCTGACTCACTGCAGCCTCTAGGGAGGTATTGGCAGGGCTGGAGACTGGTCATGACACACAGGTGCATGCCCAGGGCCCACCTCTGTTACTGTGAAAAATAATGATGGCATTTAGGTTATCGAGTCAAACCACAGAAACTTTTTTAAAAATCCAGAATGGGGCTGAAGGCACTGTGCATTGAAGGTCAGTGGGGGACAATTCTGTTGAAACACGTGATTAAACCAAATGCACAGTGAAGCTCCAAATGCATGTTTCATTTCTCTGCAAAGAGGCGGAAGAGTTTAGTTTTGAGGTAAAGACTTGGAGAAATTCTGATGGAAACTTTCAAGCAATCTCGATCACCCTTACTATCAATACTGTGGCTAATGGTACTTGGACATGACTCTACCTTAACCTCTCCTTTTGACTTTGGAGCCATGGTAGCACCACTTTTTACTCACAAATGCCATGAAGAGGTAAAGGGGCCATGAATTCCTCCTGAGGAAACTGGAAAGGGTCTTGGCCCTGCATCATCCCATCAACACAGCAGCTTGACACAGCAGCTGCTCATTAAAGGCACATTGAATGAGTGGATGAACAAGACCAAAGGGCACAGATGGGGTTAGGGGTCAAATGGATACTCACCTACAAATGAGGAAGTGATTGCTTAATTGTTTTCTGGCACCTGGTTCTGGTTGTTCACCTGCTTTATGGTGGCCTTTTCCAAATCCATTCTGGATTCTTTGGTGACACACTATGGGCTGAGGCCAATACACCTGGAGTACTGGTGAAGCCTGGGGCAAAGGCAGGGCTGATTCCCAGGCCCCGTTGAAGATGCCCTGAGCTCTCAGGTCTGTTGACCAGGCTCCGTAGTCTCTGTTGCTTTCACCCTCCTTTCCTTTTTCCTCGGGGTTCTGGTTTCCTCACCCACCATTGGCTTTAGTTCTCCTGACTTTTGGAGAACTTGGGGACAGCATGGTGGCCCTAGTGATTGATGGTGTGGGAAAGAGGACCATGGTGGTGTGTACTCCCCAAGTGCATTGTGTCTGTTGGCTGGGGAGCAGACACTATCCTTACTATGTGGCATTAGGGGACACAGGAATGAATGGAGGGGAGAGATGTGGGGTGCCCAAGAAACAGGAGCCTGAGTGTTGGCAGGAAAGTGAGGGTGATGGTGGAGAGGGTCACCAAAATCAGACCAACAGAAGGGTCCAGGAAAAAAAAGCTCCAAGGAAGCAGAAGTAACCCCTTACTTCACATATGAATATGTTTTTCTAACTGTAGAAGTGGTACATGTTCGCTGTAGACAGTTTGAGGGCTGTGATATGGTACCAGGGCCACACAAGGCAAAGGGAGCTTCAGGAGGTGCCAGGCCTTGGGGGCTGTGCTGTACCTTGTGACAGGAGCTGGGTAAGATCCAGGGACTGGTGGCTCTGATTCCTCTCCCAGCCCAGAGACTCTGCCAAGGGCTCACAGAAAGGTGGGTCTCAGACAAGACTCAGCCACCTCTCTTGTCCTTGCTGCTGAGCTGCTCCATGAAAGGTTGAGGCAGGGGTGCTGGAGGGCTGGTGGGCAGGTAGGCAGAGGGGAGGCCCTGTGCATAGTGTCCACAAGCGACTTTAGATCCTGAAAGTACTTTGGAAAATACCCAATGGTAACAAGGCTCCCTAAACCCACTTTATAAATGAGAAGCGAGGGTCTTGGTAGACTTGGAACTTCTTAAATAAATGGCTTCAGGCTTTGAGGATCTCCCTCAACCTATAGGGCACTACATCAGCCCTTCTCATCTCCTGCTGATCCAGTCCAGCATGGAGATGCCCTGAGCCCACCACTTCCAGCTCCACATAGACTTGGGCTGGGGCTAAAGGTGTCCTTGATTACTCCCAGCCCACCTCCCTCTCTCCCCATCTCTCTTTTGAGTGCAGGTTGGGGTGTGATCTGTTTGGTGACATTGGCCATTATGCTGGATGTCACCAGCCTCTCTCATCTTCCACCTTTTCTGTGAGTCTGGGTTCATCTCTATTCTCTTCTCAGTTTCCTTGTCCTATCTTAGTGGGGTACGTCGAATGGTGGAGTGGAGGTCAGCTCCCCAGTTAAGACAATTTAAGGATCCATGGGCTGTGGGGGCAGGGTCAGCAACTCTGATTGCTGAACTCCACTATCTCCCTGGCTACCCAAACAGCCTGTGTGTGAGCACAGCTCAGACCTGGGATTTTCTCTGCTGGTTCCACTCCAGGGCTTAAGACGAGAACCATGTGTGAGTGCTGGAGTGAGGCTGAGTGGCTTCTTGTCTCCTTAGCATTCGGCATAAGGTATGGTCTAGAAAAGACTGCTGTGGGAAGGCTGCTTCCTCTCACCTGCCCTTGTTTTTCAAAATGACTGGACTGGTCTTGGCTTTATGTGGACTTCTCATGAATTATGTTCATTTGACCTGATTTTCTGCATCTGCAAAACCAAGAGTCAGGTCCTGGTGCCCAGAGACCCCAGATGCTGTTCTCATGACCATCCCATGCCCCAGCTCTGAGGGCTTGTCTCTTTCCTCTTCAGCTCTATCCTTCCTGCCTCCATGTTACAGGGTACAGCCAAGAGGGGGACCCCAAATGGGCATTTTAAAATGGGGTCCAGAACTTAAGGTGTCCAGGAGATTTTAAGATGTCTCCATCCCCCACCCCAAGGTGTGGGTTAGGGGAAGGGACAAATGGAGCAGGGCCATTGAGAGCTGTTTAGCATAGCAACAGCCTTGCAGCTAGCTCTGGTGTGCTCATTTGGCATATCTATAACCTTTGACTGGTTGCATAGATAAGTTAAGTAGCTGTGATCAGCTCTAAGCCAGGGGAATGGAAGTAACTTCCCCACCTAGATGTAACTGGGGGGGGCAGGTCCCTTGCGTTACAGCGCCTGCGTGGGAACTCAGAGAGGATTGGCTCCAGGACATGGGGCCACGCCTGCCCAGGCTCATGATGGCAGCCCAGTAAAGCTGGAAGGATACGAGTTCTGGCATGTGAAGCCGAGTGTGGGAGGAGTCGGAAATGAGGCTGCAGAGGAAGATTGGCCGAGGGGATTTAAAAACCCAGATTTGGCGGCCATTGAGGAGGAGAACCATGCTGCTTTAGGGGGGAGAACCACGCGGACTTGACGGAGTGTAGACTCCTGCAGCCCTGAGAGAGGGAGAATCACGCGGCAGCCCTGAGGGAGAGAACCACGGGCAGCCCTGAAGAGGAGAACCATGTGCAGCCCTGAGAGAAGGAGAGCCATGCACAGCCGTTGAGAGGAGAAGAGCCATGTGCAGCCATAGGGGGAGAACCATGCTGCTTTAGAAAGGAGAACTATGCTGCATTGAGAGGGAGAAGCACGCGGACTTGAGGGAGTGGAGACCCCTGCATCCCAGAGAGAGGGAACCACGCGGCAGCCCTGGAGGAGGGAACCACGCGGCCTGGCAGAGTGGGGACCCCCACAGCTTTAGAAGGGGGAACCACCACCTGGTTTTAGCAGAGATCCCGGCGACTCAGCTGAGGGTGCCGGGAACCCAGGGAGGTCTCCCAGTTGAGAGGGATTACTAACTGAGAAGAACCAGAGGACTGCCTGAGCCATGGACTTCTATTTCCTTTCCTGAGATACGGTACTCTGGACTGGGCAAAGGGGGAAGGAAGGAAGGACTATGTCTGTTTGTGGGTGTTTTAAGGGACTTTGGGATTTTGGTGAAGACATTAGGTCACTACTTTAAGTTTGTATAGCATTAAATAAACGTTTCCTTTCCTTTTCACGAATCTCTGGCATTGAGAGACGTCTTTCCTCTGGCGGCGGACATAACAGATCCGGGGCTTCTTTCAGTAATAGTATATTGTCCCAGGCCCCCCTTGTTGTGTTCTGTAACATCCATGGTGCCTGGGACAGCTGCCCCTCTATCATGAGACCTTGTGTTAGAGTCCTTAATCACCTTGCCAACCATCTCCATCTTCCTCTATGGCAACGAGTCCTACCCTCGTCTGTGAACCTTGTCCTTGAAGTGCTGACTCTGGGGGGAACAGTTGTACATCCAGGGATGGGGCCTCCAGTGTTAGTGTCACAAACCCAGATGGCCATGTGCTCTGCAGGGAATGCATGAGCAGCAGCTATTGGAGAGGACATGCCCTGGGCAAAAGGCAGAGATGCCCTGATCCCTGCAAACTGTTGCCATGGAGGAGACTGCTGGGACCTCCTCTTCAGACATCTGGAGTTTTAAATAAATTGCTTTTTAATGTTGGCAACTAAGCAACATGCAGCTTAGCTGTTTTTGACTGGTGGGTACTGGTGGACAATACTCAGTGAGCACTTAACATGCCAGGTGACATGCTGGTCCTTTCTGCATGCTCAAGTTGCCATTACTGTCATCACATCTCACAGGCTGGGAAAGACGTACAGGCAGAGTAAGTCACTTACACCAGATGACAGTTTAATAAGCAGCATACGAATGCTGGCAGCCTGGGTTGAGCACCCACAAGTAACCTAGGGCTTTTACCCCTTTTGATGTAAAACCCCGAGTCCTAACAATTCTGTTCCAATGAGCAGCTTCTGTGTGCATGGTGCATATACATTCTCTTATTCAAGTCTTGCAATAGCCCTGGGGAGTCCATATTAATATATTTATGTTAAGGTCAGGAACAATGAATTTCCCAAGGTCTCTAGCCTCTTTGTGGAGGGCTATAACTAACATTCAAGTCTCTCTGGCCCCTTAGCCCAGCTCCTTTCTTGTGACCAGCCTAGGGCCAGGTTCAACAGGGCCATTAGGGATGGAGGATGTATGTCTGGAGCTTGGCTTCTGAGGCTGCTGGGTAGGACTCCTTGTGCAGCCTCCAACCATGGAGCCCAGTCCAGAGTAGCAGGGGTGGGTCTGCATCTGAACAGCCCTATGGAGAGGCTCAGTGTGCTCAGTCCCGCTCACTTCTCTTTGATGAGAGGCACTGCCAGATTCCTCTGTGGACCATGTCACTGCCCAAGGCATAGTTCACAGCATTGATTGTGGGCACCATTTTGGCAATGAGAGCAGGTACCTGTTGCAAAAACATCCAGAAAACAAGTTTCAAAGCCTCTGCTCCTCTCCCTGTCCCCACCTGGTGACCTCAGCTTTCCTGCCTAGCCCTGAAGCCACCGATCATTTGTTGGGAACTGCCCTGCCTGGTATCAGAAGCTGTAACCCCCACCTAGGCTAAGGCTAATGGAACGCCCTTGGAACCGTAAGCCAGCAAGGAGACAAAAGCTTATCTCCCTGGCAGGAATGCTGCTTCTGCTGCTTTATTCATAACTGAACCCCAAAAAGCTTGGTTGGTTAGCCAAAGACGGGTAAGATTCCCCAAGGGGGGAATGATCTAAGACAGGCACAATCATGTGGGAGGCCCCCAAGAAAGAACTTTGGGGGTTACACAAAAGGGGGTGATGGACCCTCACTCCTCGGCTTCGACATAGCCTGAGTCGTCATTGTTGGGGAGAAAATCTCCTTATCTCTTGATTGCCTTAGTTCCCTAGCTCCACCTAAGCCTGAAACAATGACAGGGTGGTGCAGCTCTGTGCTGAAAAGGGCGGATTCCCCAGGTGGTCAGGCCTAAGAAAGAATATGTAAATTACTGTGAAACCTGCTTTGTTTAGAATGCTTTCAGTTGATGAGAAGGGTCCAAGGAGGAAGTTAGTTTGTTCCTTAAAGTCTTACAGCTCTTTGACTCTGACTCAAAATAGACCCTCAGCGTCCCTTGTTATCTATTGTTTGATCCTTACTTCCTCGTAATGAGTAGTGAGCTTTTACCTGAATTCTTATGCAAACGAAACCAATAAAAAGCCTCTCCAGAGGGGGACACCGTGGCGCCCTCTAGGAGAGAGGGTGGCCAAGCGCTCCCCATGTGAGGAGTGGCCCTGCTGTTCCTATTCCCACACAGGACCTGGTTGTCTCTGTGTATGTTTTTCTTGCGTTTTTGACAAGCCATCCGCAGCGTTCCGTGATCACTGCTGGCCGGTGACCCACACATCAATCATTTGTCTTGCTGCCTCTACATCTTTCCTGACAAACTGTCAGATGATGTGTGAGAACACATGCCTCCCCGGGCGCAGCCTCAGCCCCTGGTCCCAGAATGCATGTTCACCATCTGGCTGTCTATCTCTGTCATCTCACATGAGGCTGAGGCAATGTCAAGCAGCCATCCCCATGTGGCCTGCATGACAAGCAAATTCCCAGTGAATTGTGAGTATTCAAAGGAAGAGAGAAAGACTGTCATGGAGGCAGTAAAGCAAGAAAGAGAGATGGGGTGAAACAGAGACACGAACGTGGAGAGAGTTCTAGCTCTGGGTTGTCTGTACCATCTGCAGCTTCGGGGAGATGAGGGTCACATCTGTGATGGCTGCATACAGATACAGGAGGGCATAGGGGCCCCAGCCGAGCAGCAGCGTCCTGGCTGGCAGGGTGGTGTTCACCTAGGGAGAAATTGTCACAGGAGTGAGGCACTGATCTGCTGCAAAGGTTGGCAGCCCCACACAGCCCCGCAGGACTGTGTAAGCACTCAGCAGGGCTGGGCAGTGTGACCAGGCTGCAGGAAGGTGCTGAGCCTGGAGTGGAATGTGGGGCCAGAGGGACTGCTCTGCCATTTAAGATGCATGACCCTAAGCCTGTCATTTAGGCTTACTTGACCTCAGTTACCCTGTCTGTGAAATGGCCAGATACTACCTGACAGGCCTGGAGGCAGGGGCTAGGCACAGATAACGAGCTTCTGTACTGGGTTTTGTGAGTGTGTGGCTATGGGCATGAGGGTCCCCAGGCTGAGCTGCTCTCACACCTCAGTCCCCGAGACAGCTCTCCATCAGCAACTGCAGCCACCTGGCTGGTCAACCTATACTGGGTTCAAAGGGGCTGCTTTCCACTGACTGAGATACAGCCAGGCAGCTGGTGACCTGGGACCACAGGGAAGCACTCAACTTGCAATCTGATTTCAGGAGAGAGGTTGCCATGTTCTTCTTTTCACATATACTCAGATGATAAACTTTGACGCTAAAAATTGATGTCTATTTTCTCTTGACTATGTCTTCCTTTAACAAAGAAGGTGATTTAAGCTCATAGTCAAGGTCCCTGGGCCAGTGCATGGCAACTTCTGCTGATGCTATCAGAACTGATGGTTGAAAGTCAACCCAGAAGAATGAGAACATTGTGTGGCAGACTTGTCTCCAGTGAATGTGGTGATTTTGAGCACCCAGACAGGTGGTAATGAGGAGGTGAGCACCCAGCTGGGAGCCTGGGATGTGATTCAGTTCCCTCATCCTCCTTCTGAAACCCCAGGGAAGCCTGGCCTTTAGGGAAAATAGATTTGGACAGTCCTTTTCCAATTCAAAGAGAAAAATAATGTGGCAGATTAAATGTCTCAATGAGAATTATTTCTTTTATGCACCATGGTTGACCACTTGGTGGTATTGTCCCAGACCCAGGTTTGATCCAATTCTGCTGTTCCTAATTGTGGCTTTTAATGAATTGCTTAGCTAACCCCACTCCTGCTCAATTTTCTAGTTTGTGACATAGGGATAATAAAACCTTCCTTCCTCTGAGAGTGATTGCAAAAATGAAATGACATAATTCACATAAAGTACTATTAGTATGTGGGCTTTTAAAAAATTTTGGTGCTTATATGACTCGTCTGCTAGAGATTAACCAGGCAACAAAGTTATACAAAAATTGTGGCAAGGGAATATTAATGTAGAAATTAAAAAATGGTCAGAGGGGCTGATTTTGAAGTATTGCTTTTTTTGGCCAAGTATGCTTTCAGGTGTGATTTTATATTGTGGGTAACAGCCTGTGCCTGTGATTAAATTAAACATATCAAAGTGATTCAAAACAGAATTTAAAAAGTATGTAATTTTGTACCAATACTCTCATCCTTGGGGAGAAAGAAATGTCACAGCATGGAGGGTGTCTGGCAGGGCCCCTGGTCCTCAGGGACACAGTGTCTGTTCAGTGAATCTGAGTCATCCTGACCCTCCCTCCATATCTTGGCAATCCACAGGGAGGGTGCATTCTTGTCTAACTCCCCATCTCTATGAAAACTGGATCTACTTCAATTATTGAAAACACAGAAAACTCTAGATTGCTGTCTGTCACATCACTCATGTTCCCTGGTGCCCCTGAGTGGGACAGACAGATTTCTTCTGCTCTAGGAGTGAGACCTTACCTGGGGATGTCCTGTCTTCCCAAGTTTCTGCTCCATGAGCCGATAGGATATGAGTGTGATGAAAAGGGGCAGGAGGAAGTTGAAAAAGGCCATGGTGAACAGGAAGCTGGTGAAGTTTCTGCGGGCAGAGGGGGTAGGGTAGTAAGGGTCATCTCTCCATAAAGATTGCTACCCTGGAAGGCCCCTCAGTCACTCCCATCAGGTGGGCACTCAGAATGTGGGCACTCCTGGGTCCCAGCTGAACTCCGTTCAGAGCCAGGGAGCCACTAGGTCCTCCTACAACTTGCCTTAAGGAGCCAGGCAGCTGAGGTGAGGGAGGGTCCTCCTTCAACTCGCTGTTGGCCAGTTCAAGTGCTTAGCTCTGTCTGTGCCCCAAGCATAGAGAACGAGACACTTTCCTTTGGGGAACATGTTTATCAGATGGAGATGTCAGTGGACCAAGAGGAAGGAACATTCAAGGAGTGTTCCTGGAACAGAGGTTGAAAGGGGCCTGAGGATGGTGAAGAGACTGGGCACTGTGTCAATGAAGAAATTGTTGTGGTCATAGGAGGTGGAATGGGTGACCCTTCATTAAGGGGATATCATGTAACCTTGGTGCTGTCCACTAAGGATAGGTGGGAAGAAGGGATGTCAGAAGGACTGGATGCAGGCTGGGAAAATATCTGCAAGGAGTGCCCTGGTGGGACACTTGCACCAGACCCAGGGTTCCCAAATGGGTTTCACCTGGAAAGATGCTTTCATCAGGGGCAGATGCTCCATCAGTAAATGTGAGTAAACATGTAAAGCAGACAAAAGCAACGTGGTTCTAGTAGAAGTAAGAGGGGAGCTGGAGCCCATGTGACCCCTCCCCTAACAGGTCTCCCTAAGTCCTGGTCTCCCCAAAGACCCATGGGTGGGGCAGTATTAAACACATGCTCCATGAGGGTGTGGTCACTATGTATTCACTGCTGTCTCTCCAGGGCTTGGCCCAGGGGCTGCCTCACAGCAGATGCCCAGGGAATTTAGAAATCTGAATGCTTTGTCAAGGAGGTTCCTTCCAATGCAAAGACCTTAACATTCTTTGAATCTACTTAATCCAAGGACAGATATGATTCCTCTAGAAATTAATAAAGTCAGAGCTTGGGCAGTTGACTGTGATGAAGATGGCTAAGTGGTCATGGGACCACTTAGATTTCAGTTCTGGTGACCAACTCTTTGCCTCAATTTGCATAACAATTCCATCACTTGGCCAGTGTTAATAATGGTCTTTCTCCAGTTCCATTGTTAACCTGCAAGTGGGTATCATCACTAAGGAGCTGAGATTGTCTGGCAAATGTTGACATTCCCCCATCTGAATTTTCAGCTATGACATTGCTGTCATAAGGGCTCAAAGCCAAGATTTCCATGGAAGGGAGCATTCCACCTCACCTGGAGTAGTCCAGGGTGCAGCATGTCCCCAGAGGCTCATAGTCATAGTGGCCCCAGCCCAGGAGGGGCAGTGCTGCCCAAAAGGCAGAAGATAGCCACACAAAGAGCACCAAGGATATGGCCGTGTCCCATGCCAATCTTCTATCTGCATGGACAGAGGAGGAGGATGGTTGAAAGGAGATGACAGCTATCAGGGTGACAAAGAATCAACTTCATGGTCTTGCAAAATGGCCCTGAGTCCTGGCTCTGATGCTTAATAGCTTAGTGCCTCAAGCAAGTTAAGAGTTTCTCTGAGCCTCACTTTTCTTCTCCACAAAAGGGAATAATAGTTCCTGCTTAGAGGATTGTTATGAAGAATAAGAGAGATAATAGATGGGAAGATCTCCGAGTAGACACTCTATACCATCTTCTTTAGAGGACAGAGCATGGAGACAGGTACCCAAGCTAAGTTAGTACAGAAACATGGACAATGGTTCAGGTGAGGGCCATTGGGAGAGGAAAGCGGAGTCTGGACTTACCACCATCTCCGCTCTTACTCAGAATCAGATCACTGTCTTTGCTTTCAGGATACTCTTTGAGAACTCTTGACTTGGGATTTGGAGCTCCATCTCGGTGACACTGGCAGAGGCCAGGTCCTGACAGCATTTTTTGGTATGACCAGTCTCACTGACCTGACCTCCTCCACAATCCCTCTACCTATATTCCTTACAGCCTCACCCAGCCCTTCTCATCCAGTGATTCTTCCTGGATCTCACTTCAGAATGCCTTTCCCAAATGCCTTCTCTGTCCATGGTTTATGTCGTGTTCCTTTGTATACCAGGCTTCAGGAGGTTATCAGCTGGGAGAGAGAAGGGGGAGAATGGGGAGAAAGGTGCAGGAATTAAGAAGCATAAATTGGTAAGTGCAAAATAGACAGGGGGATGTTAAGGAAAGTATAGGAAATGGAAAAACCAAAGAACTTATATGTATGACCCATGGACATGAACTAAGGGGGATATTGCTGGAGGGAATGGGGGTATGAGGCAGAGAGAGTAAATGGTGGGGGGAATTGGGATAACAGTAATAGCATAATCAATAAAATATACATTTTTTAAAGCAAGAAATAAAAAGACTCCAGGATAATGGACAAGACTCCAGATGGGGTTTGACCAGTAGAGAAGAGGCCTACAAGCCCCCTTACCCTGACACTTTGATTCCACTGAGACAGCCCCAGAAGGACTTTGCTTGGATGTGTCCTCCTTCTGTGGACTGTATGTTTATGTCCTCCCACTCTAAATTCATATACTGAAGCTCTAACCACTGCGTGATGGTATTTGGGGTTGGAGGACTTTGGGAGGTACATAGGTCATGAGATTGGAGCCTCCATGATGGGATTAAGTACCTTTATAAGAAGAGACATGAGAGAGATGATCTCTTTTCCTTGCAAGTGAGGGCACAGCCAGAAGGCAGCTGTCCACAAACAAGGAAGAGAGCTCTCACCAGAACCCAAATGTGCTGGCTCCCTGATCTTTCCAGCTTCCAGAACTGTGAAAGATGAATTTCTGCCAGTTAAGGTACCCAGTCTATGGTGTTTTCCTAGGTACTAAGCCCCTCTCCCTACCATATTAATTGCTGTGTTACTAATGTGTTGCATTAGTTTTTTTGGCTTTGGAAACAGATGACCAAGGTGACACACCTAGGGTCATCCAGTAATAAAGCAGATGAACCCAGGTCCCTTCTCCTCTCTTCCCTATTTTGGTACCACCCCATGCCATCCAGAACAGGAAGGGCTTTGGTCTAGGGACCCCTGGAACAGGGATTAACTGCTCTATATTGAGGCAGAGAAGCCTGTTACTGTCTGAGAAGGTTGCATGTGTGTGTGTATGTGTGAGAGTCTGTGCATGTGTGAGATGGTCTGAGGGAGTTTGAGGGGCAGGGCTGGGATAGTGGTGGGAGAGGAGCTCCAAGGTCAGGTGGGACAGGAGGGGCTAACCTGCGAGAACAAAGGCAATTTTTTTTGGCCTGTAGAGAGGCATGTAACTTTGCCAAGGGCGAGGGGTTGTGTGTGCGTGTCTGTGGCAATGACAGACCTATGATTCCAAAGGAGCTATGCCCAAGGCTTCAGGCCATGCTGACCTTGGGTCCCACAATAGCATTCATACCAGGCACATCCTTGGTTCCACACTTGGAGCCCAGGAGACAAAGGGAGAGACTACCTGTAGAGGCACCCAGGCCATGCCCAAACCCAGCTTTGCCCGTATCAGCTGTGTGACCCTCCCTAGACAAGCTCTTTAACCTGTCTGAACCTCTGCTTACCAGTCCACAAGCTGGAGGTTATGCTGTGAATGTTAGCTGAGCCACAGCTCCCCAAAGTATGTTGGCATACCCAGGTGGTGAGTGGGGTTCTAGAGAGTCTAATGGGCGAATATGTATTTTATATTAATGTGTATTAAAATTATAAGAATATTAAAGCTGTAGGAGTTCTGGCTAAGATGGAGGTGTAGGTGGAAATGCTTTGCTTCCTCACACAACCAAAAGGAGCATAACAACCAATCTCAAATCAATAAACAACCAAAATTGCCAGAAAATCAAACTGCATGAAATTCTGACAACCAAGGAATTAAAGAAAAAACCAAACAGAAAAACCAGACTGGTAAGGTGGACCTCGAGGGCCAACTCAGAAAAACCACAGTGAGGCGGCTGAGGGGAGGGGCTGACTGCAGAGCTCCGCAGAGCTGCATGGGAGGGATTGACTTAAGGGGAAAACAGACTTAGAGCTGACCGTGGGCTAAGGCTGGGGCTGCCGAGGTGAGAGATACTTCCAGTCTGACATGACAGTCTGTTGGAAAGTGTGCTAGAAAAGAGCAGTCAAGCTGCATTGCTCCCACTCTGGCCCCTCCCACACAGGCAGAGAGCAGAGAGGGCTGCCCTGCCAGGGTGAATACCTAAGGCCCCAACCCCCTTCCCCCTTACAACCTATCATCACCTGCACCAAGACAAAGAAATATGGCCCAAATGAAAGAACACAGAAAAACCTCAGAACTAAGTGATGAGATTACCAACCTATCTGATGGAGAATTTAAAGCCCTGGTCATCAAAATGCTCACAAAACTCACTGAGCTTGGTCGAAAAATGAAAAAACAAGTGAAAGATACCCAAAATGAAATAAAGCAAAATATTCAGGGAACCAACAGTGACAAGAAGGAAACCAGGATTCAAAGTAATGATTTGGAACAAAAGGAAAAAATAAATATCCAACTGGATCAGAACGAAGAAACAAGAATCCAAAAAAATGAAGAGAGGCTGAGAATTCTCTGGGACAACCTGAAACATTCCAATATCGGAATTATAGGGATGCCAGAAGGAGAAGAACAACAGCAAGAAATTGAAAACTTATTTGAACAAATAATGAAGGAAAATTTCTGCAATCTGGCAAAGGAAATGGACTTCCTGGAAGTCCAGGAAGCTCAGAGAGTCCCAAAGAAGTTGGACCCAAGGCACATCATCATTAAGTTACCCCAAATTAAAGACAAAGAGAAAATCCTAGAAACAGCAAGACATAAGGAGACAGTTACCTACAAAGGAGTTCCCAGCAGACTGTCAGCTGATTTCTCAAAAGAAACCTTACAGGCAAGAAGGGGCTGGAAAGAAGTATTTGAAGTAATGAAAGGCAAGGACTTAGATCCAAGATTCCTCTATCCAGCAAAGCTATCATTTAGAATGGAAAAGCAGATAAAGTGCTTCCCAGATAAGGTCAAGTTAAAGGAGTTCATCATCACCAAGCCCTTATTATATGAAATGTTAAAGGAACTTATCTAATAAAAAGAAGATCAAAAATATGAACAATAAAATGACAACAAAGTCACAACTATTAACAAATGAACCTAAAAGAAAAGAAAAACAATGAAAACAAAAACTAAGCAAACAACCAGAACAGGAACAGAACCAGAGAAATGGACATCATACAGAGGGAGTTCAGAGGGGAGGGGGAAGGGAGGAATAGGGGGAAAAGTTACAGGGAAGAAGAAGCATAATTAGTAGGCATAAAATAGTTGAGGAGAGATAAAAATAGTATAAGAAACAGAGAACTCAAAGAACTTATATGTATAACCCATGGACATGAACTAAGGGTGGGGGGAATGCTGGAGGGTTGGGGGCGGCCAGGTGGAGGGGGGGATAAAAGGGGAAAATTGGGAAAACTGTAATAACATAATTAATAAAAATACTTTAAAAAAGAATATTAAAGCTGTGATGTCACAGATATTGTTTAGAACAAGAATGAAGCAGGCGTTTAAAATCTCTAAAGTGAGTTACTTCTAAGAAAGAAATATCAAGTAGATAACAACAGGTGGTACTCTGATAGGGCCATTTATGAAGATGATATTTGACAATACAGCTTGGGAAATCCAGAGTTAGACTGGTTTTCATGAAGCTGGAATGGCAGAGGTTCCTCAGAAGTGTGAAGTGTGGGGGCACATGCCTAGCCACCCCATATCACCTCTCTGCCCCCTAACAATGCCTATCTTCAAGGACATTTTCTGCATCCATGATCACATTTGATTTTCAGAATAAAACTGTGAGGCTGGTCATGAAAACCATCTCACAGAGGAAAATACTAAGGTTCATTGAAGACCCATGACTTGCCTGAGGCTGCAGCTATTCCATCCCATGTCTCAGCACTCTTCTTGCACTCTCCCAGCTTTCCTCTTTTCCCGACTGCCCATACCCCACATTCGTGCACACTCACTGCCACCCACATTTCCTTGAACTGGGAGACACTGAGCAGATCTTCATCCCAACCACCCTCACTGCACTGATGTCCCTTCACCCTGGGAGCCCCAAACATACGGGTGCAGTAATGATGATAGCTCCCCCAAGCAATGGCTGCGCTGTTGCTGATGCTGGCCAATGCTGCTGCAAACCCCTGGAAGCCGTGAGCCTGGCAGCCATCTGAGCCATAGGGCCAGCGCCTGTGGGAGATAGTGGGCACAGTGATCCTCCCCTCCGTTCTTGCCCTCCTCTCAGAGGGTACCTTCCTGAACATTGGCCCAGCTCCTCAGAAAAGGGCTTTATTATCTGTTTTTTTTTTCTATGAGGAAACTGGGGCCTTAGAGTCCAAGTCACTGGCCTGAAGGTGTGGAGCCTGATACAAACTCTCTAGGCTCAGCACCAGTGTTGGAACAAAAGTCTCTCTCTGTGATCAGGTGCCTCCTTTACAGTACATGGAATACCCTGGTTGGAGAGAGAGCTCATAACTTTATTCAATAGATGAGGAAACTGAGGCTCAGAGAAGACAACGTACTGGGCCAAGGTCACAGAGCAGATGAAAGCAAAGTCAGAGGGTAGAACTCAGGCCTCTCAATTCTTGGCCTCATAGGCCAAGCAAGGTTAAAAGCTTCAGTTGCCCCTCCCCATCCTGGGCAGAGGTAGGAGATCACAGCAAAGAATCCTCACTGATTTAGACCCACAGATCATTCATGGTGGGCTCCAGTCCTATCTGCAGTGCCCAATGTTCAGTCTGCTTAAGAAAACAGTCTTGTAAACACCTTCTGAGGCCATGTTGGAAGACCCTGATTTGCACATAAGGAGGTCTGAGACTCTTGTCAAAATCCTGTTTGCTTTCACAAACACTTATTTAGGGCTTCCCAGGTACCAATTATTATTCTAAGTTATTTACAAACAATAAAAAGTCAATACTTTCAACTACCATATGAGTTAGGTGATAATATCCAATTTAGAGAAGATGCCAAGAGGTAGAAATAATGACACCAAGATTTAGATTTAGATATAAGCAGCCTGGTTACAGGACCCATGTTCTTCATCACTACAGTCAGTCAGCTCTGTTGGTTAGGTCTGAGCAACTTTGGGGAGTCTGGAATTTGGAAGTAGCTTAGTTCAGCCTGCCCTCCCTGCTAGGGTCAGTTTTCAGTTATTAGGAAGAATGCTTCTGGCCTTGTTGCTCAGTGCCCAGAGATCAGGCCCTAGGGCAGGACCCCAGAGCCCAGGGACTGGTGGTGGGTAGGGGGGATGTTACCGAAGGAGGCTGGATGTGGCTGCAATGAGGGCATTCAGGCTGATCCCACTGTCTGCAAAAGCCAAGCTCAGCACCAGTAGGTGGCTAGGGGTCCGAAGCTCCGGGTTCTTGCAGAAAGAGAGGATGGTCAGGCTATTGAGGCTGAGACCAGTGAGAGCTGAAAAGAAAGTAGAAACTGCCATAGTGGGTTTGTGAGGCCCACCCAGGGTCAGAACCAGGAGATTGGGGTGAACAGAGACTGGACAACCTCCTATCCTTAATCCTTCACATTTAGCAAGCTTCTGAGTGCAGCTCATCAAACACCTACAAGCAGAGCTGGCCCTCAGAGACTGAAAGCTGTAAGACACACCCCTGCTCTCTACTACAGCAGCCTAAGGAGAAGACAGACAAGGCGGAAAGCCCATAAACACAGCACAGTTTATGCTAGAACATTTGTAATCATGAATGGCCCCCAAGCACTTAATCATATGCAGCATGGTGCTTAGCACTTTACAAAAATCCTCTCATTCAATCTTCAGATGTATGCTGTTCTCCCAATTTACATTTGGGAGACTGAGGCTCAGAGACCCTACCTAACTTGCTCTCAGCATACAACTCATAAGTGATGGGGCTGGGAATCGAATTCAGGTCTTTCAAATTCCAGAATGCCTTCTCTAAGTGTTGTGGAGCAACATAAGGGAGACCCTTGAGGAGGAGGAGATGTTTGAAGAGTGGTGAGGTATCCAGGACACCGGGCAGAGAGGTGAGCTTTGAAGGGGGTGGTCTCAGGTGGCAGAAAGATCCAACTTTGAATTTCAGCTTGGTTACCACTTACAGTCTCTGAGCCTTGGCTTCTCCCATCTAAAATGAGTAATGTTGGGGGCGGGGCGTGGAATAGGGACAACTGTAATTAAACAACAATAAAAACAATTAAAAAATAAAATGAGGAATGGGGAAGCATCCTGTCTTTGAAACTGTGAGTATTTAGTAGGAAGACAAGATGCAGAAAGAGCATTCTAGAAACAGAAACAGCATGTGCAAAGAAATACAGTGGTAAAATTCTGTTTGAGGACATAGAGGGATGCTAGATTATAGAGAGGAAAAGAGGCCAGGGCCACCAGGACCAGCCTTGTGCTGCTGCTCTCTCTTCTGTCAGTTCTTACGGGGTGAGAAATTGTGCAGATTATTTCTCTGGATCTGCTCTGAACAAGGGCTGCATTCCCAACAACTTAGTCTTGGGGTGACCCAGCTCCTGGGTATACAGTCCCAGCTCTGGCCTCAGCGAACATCTTAGGGATTCTGGGTTGAGGCTGGCACCTCATGGACCCAGGTCACCCTTAGAATAGAAATGCTTAGGGCTGAGAGAATGGATATAGTGGCATTAATGGGGGTGCTGGAGAGGCTGGGAGTAAATGAATTTAAAATGAACTTAAATTAACTGAAATCATTGGGTATCTATCTCAGCTAGCACTTTATACCCATGATCCTATCTGACCTTCATCATCACTCACATGGAACATCAGGGTACTGAGGGCCAGAAAGCTTGAGTGACTTGGTTATAATCATACAGATGGCTAAACTGTCTCTGGAGCCTATCAGGGGCCTGATTTTATACAAAGTTCTTAGCAGAATTTCCAGGGAGTGGATGAAACTTTCTCCTTATGGAAAGGATAATTCAAAAACCCTGGTTTTTGGTCATGCTCTGGGTAGATGTCCCCCTCTCAAAGTCGCTCTCTCCCTTACCCTTGCCTAGCTTCTCTATCTTGGCTCCCAGCCTGCAGGTTGCATCTCACAGGTACAGCCATCAAAGCCCTCATGGATCCAGTCACAGAGGGGTTGAGTTTGGAGACCTCTCCTTGTAAGTTTCAAAACTGTGGCTCAGGTTCTGAGAGCCTGCTAGTTCCCCACTACACCCCAGGTCCTGCCTGGCTCACCTTCCACCAGCAGCACCATCCCCACAGCCAGCACCTCCAGTTCCCCAAACCCTGTGGGCAGGGTCCTGGACTCTGCCATCCTTTCCTTCCTTCCAGCTGGCCCAGCTCTTCTCTGGCTTCCCAAAGCCAGGCTCCTCCCTTTTAAAGGGCCATCTCACATGCTGGCACATGCAGGTGATTATGCTGGATCTTAGGCTCCTTCTTGCTGCCCCTCCTCCCAAATCACCCTCTTGGCCTGAGCAGAAGGAACCCATTCACCAGCTGGACAGTACAACCTTTGTGAAGCCAGAATGGAGCCATGTCTCATTCATTTCAGCCCCGCTAGGCAGGATTAGTGACCCAGAATCCAAATGGTGTGTGGCTGAGAGCTGATTTAGGAGAGTTGCATAACTAAGGGAGGGATGGGGAACAGAAGGAGGGATTTGATGTTGCAGCTGTACCTGAGAACTGATTAGAAGCCAGTTCCCAACATGTTTGTAGGTGCTGACAAGCTGAGTGCTTGTGTACATGTGTGTGCACATATATATGTGTCCACATGCTTGCATGCATGTCCTCACAAGCAAGGAGGGAAGGATGATGGCTGGGAAGTCAGCTGCTGTTATAGAAAGAACTCCAAATGGAATTAAACACTTGAGTTTTGGTTCTGAATCTGCTGTTAACTAGCTGTGTTCCCTGGAGTGGGACCACAGGAGTCTCTGCTTCCTCCTTTGCAATGTAAGCATCTTTTGGCATGGACTGTGTACATCTTGGTTAGAAGAATGTATCATGGGTATAGCCTTTGGGTCTGCACTTCCTGACTCCCACAGAGCACTTCAGCTACACAAGCATCAAAGTCTCTCTAGTCACTGGCTTGGAGCAGAGGGTCTGCTGCTCTCTTGTAAGTGGTCTACAACCCACTAAGGGCTTTGGCTTCCACAAATGAGGTCCTGGTACAAGTTACACAATGGCTCATGGTGAAATTTGCATCAGGAAATACTAACTAGGACAACTTAACTCATTTTCAAATAAAGACACCAAAGCTCAGAACACTATCAGCAATATAGCCAATGTTTATTGAGTGCTCACTAAGGGCCATGTACTGTGCTAACCAACCTTACAATGATTCCTACAACTCCTCTCCATTTCACATGAGCAAACTGAGGCCACACAGTAATTCACAAAAGCTCCATCTGCAAATCCCTGGGGGCAGGGGGGCTCCTGGTCAAGTAGCTAATTTTATTTTGTGAATGTTCATTTCCATGCCTTTCTTCTTGTGATTCCTGCTTATGTCTAAGCCTAAGTACCCCTCAAGGCTGAGCTGACACTCACATATTCCTGGAAGCCTTCCTTGTTAACCCAGTTACCACAGGTTTTTTTTCCTGCTATTTTCCAGTTTCTGTCTTGCATTACAGTTAATGCGTATGTCAGGTTTTCTTTTTTCTTCCTTTCCTTCTTTCCTTCCTCCCTCCCTCCCTCCTCCCTCCCAGCATCCCTTCCAGGACTGTTGGATATGGTGGATGTTCGTGGACTTTTTTTTTTTCGTTCTTTTTTCTTTCTTTCTTTCTGTCTTTTCTTTCTTCTTCTTTTCCTTTCCTTCCTTCCTTCCTTTTCCTTCCTTCCTTCCTTCCTTCCTTCCTTTCTTTCTTTCTTTCTTTCTTTCATCCCTGCAAAACTGCGAAAGACTTTAAGGCAGAAATGAAAGCAGGACAGGGCTGGGAATCAAGGTGGAGGACAGCTAGGTAAGATGGACAGGATGGCAGCCCCAGAAGGAGGAGGGAAGGGCAGAGATGTGGGAATGGGCCAGGCTAGCCTTTGTTTGGGGAAAATGAGGTAGAAGTGGGAAGCACAGGAAAATTATATTGTCTGGAATGGGAGAGAGGAAAGGAAGGGAACTAAGTTTACTGGAAAGCAATGTTGTCAAACAGGCCTGGCACAAAGCCAGACTTTTCATGTGTGCGCTGGGCCCCAGGTACCTGCTTTGGTCACATTTCACTGGTCTAGACCTGCCTAGGCTCATGGGCATGAGGGAATGAAGAACCTTCTGGAAAAGCCAAAGGAAACTTCTGGAAAAGTCTTGGGGTAAAATGTGAAGAATGAATGAGTGAAAGGTGATGCCTATGATAGGATGAGGTTGAGGGTAAGGGACAATCTGTAAAACTGGAAAGTACTTTCAAAAACTCTGTGAGATCTGCTGTGGGACCCTCCTCAGAGTATGATGACTTGAGGAGAGGGACACTCCCTGCCCACACATGGGGACACCTCCTGCCTTTGACATTGGTGGCAATGGCCAGAAGGGCTCCACTCAGACAGCAGTGTGTGGAGACTGGTTGTCCACAGTGCATTTGGGGAGGCAGCTGCTCACCCGGCAGGCTGAGAGGGTTCATGAGCCCATGGGAGATACCTCTGAAGTCTATCCAAAATATCTGTATTTTCCCAATTCCTACATAAGCAGGTACTTTTAAGTGCCAGCAAAATTGGGTCCTTAGTGCTCACGAGAGAACTTCTGTTTTCACAGGCTGTTGAGGTCTGGGAAATTTGGGTTGCTTAATTTTCATAAACACCCTGAGTAAACATTACTTCATTTTGACAGATGAGGACACAGAAGCCAGAGGAATCATATGACTTATCAAAAGTCACATACCCCATAAATAGAGGAGCTGGAATTTAAACCCAGGCAGCATGGCCCTGGAGTTTGGGATCTTCCCAGTACCTTCACTGCCTTCACCTCATTGCTTTTTCACTATGAAATAGTATCACAGAAAATAATTTCCAATAACCCTTATCAGAGGTCAGGTTCCATCTTCATCTCCTCTAAACCCATGTACCCTGGTGGGTTTCTGCTGCCCACAGCCTGGTTGGCCTGGGATGGCTTTGCAGGTGGGCAGCCCAGACAGCTGATCCAGCAGCTACTTGCCCCCGGATGGCTGTGCACCTGCCTGCCCCACCTTGCCAGTCCCTGGCCTCTCAGGGCCTTCAACTATTTTACAGAAGGGGATCTCCCCACCCCCACTCTCAGGACTAGATGATTCCAGGGAGCAATAAGCCGCTGAGTGCTCTGGCTGGAGCTTCCTTCCTTAATCCCCAGCTTGATCATGTTTATCTGAGGTGTGCATGTGGGAGCTGAGGAGCCAGTGGACTGTTGCTGGGCAGGAAGGACAGAGCAGTACAGGGACAGGCCTCTGCCTGGGCTACAGAGCCACCAGGAGCCATGAGGGTGGCATTGGGCATGCTCTGGCTCCTGGCCCTCAGGGGACCCCCCCAGGCCTGGAGCTCTTGCCCCTCTCACTGCAGCTGCAGCCTCCACATCCTGGGTGATGGCAACAAGGCCAGGTATGCTACCATGTGTGTGGGGTGGGTAGCCCAGCCCCTACAGCTCTACCAGCATGGCTGGGTTGGGAGGATTGGATGCAGGGCCCTCAGAGTGTGGCCAGGTACGACCTCCATTTCCCTAGCACTTGAGGCCCAGGGGTCCTATGGGGCTGATCTGCGTTGAATTATCGTCTAGCCAAAAGGACATGGCTCTGCCTGGGTGGTACCAGGTATCTTTACAGTTGGGGTTGGCAGTGGGGCACAGGTGTGACAGATCCAAGAGATCCTTTCTGAATCTTCCTCTAGGATCCTGGTGGACAGAGCTCAGTAAATCTCCCCCTTATTCCTTCCTTCCTTCCTTCCTTCCTTCCTTCCTTCCTTCCTTCCTTCCTATCATCCTCTCTATATCTACTTAGCCTCTTCTTTCCCAGGCCTCTCTCATTCTCTTGCCTCACCTTCTGGGGGTACCCACTCACATCCCAGGTATTTTTTACCACCCTACCCAGAAAGGACCACCTGCTTCCTCATGCTCTCCCTCTTTGGGTCTCCTCTGGCAAAGCCCTCAGGAACTTCCAACTTGACCCCTTTCTAGAGGCTCTCTGAGAGACCAGGGCTTCCCATTCCTTAGCAGACAAGTTTCCCTCCCTCCTCAGCCTCTCTTTAACTTTCCTCATATCCCATTTGAGCTCTGAGAGAACCTCCATACTCTTCTCCTCCACCTGCATGAATGTCCCCAGGATGCTGGAGTTTGTGGACCCTTGCTCTTCTACCACAGTTCATTCTCGTTTTCTCCAACTGTCTTTAAAACATCTTCCCTCTGATGCATTCAGCTTATCCATTAATGACCACTGCCTCATCCATCTGGCTCAAGGATTTCAGCCCCTGGCTCAGGGCCTTTCCCACCACCTTTCCTGACTTCTGGAATTCCATCCTCCTTTTCTCTCTTGTCTTTGGTGGATGTTGGGGAGACACTGATGGTTTCTGACCAGGGCAATAACATCATCAGTATGATTCTCTCAGTGATTCTGGCAATGGGTGCTGAGTTGACTGGGTATGAAGGCAGATGGAGAAGAGAGAGGAACCCCAAGAAAGGATATCATCTATGGTCTGAAGAACAGAAAGATCTCCATTTTTGGCCCAAATCTCTGCTGCTCCAACTCATGTGGATCATCAAAAATAAAGATCCTCTCCCAAAGGGAAGCCAGACTGAGCCCTGAGCAAGCCAGGGAAATGCCTGTTGCCAACCACAGTGTGACCAGGGTGATGAAGACCGCCCCCTGACACCTACAGAGATCTGAGTCACACAGCACGAGTGGCAGACCTGGTGCTGGAACACAGGGCTTCAGGTCCATTTCCGAAACTCTTCTCATCAATGACACTGTCATGGACAAGGACCAGGGGAGGACTGCTGGTAGCAGGTTAGCTTTAGGATGGAAAATGACATTCCAAAAGTAGTTTCCAGGGCCCCTTATGTCAGCCAGTGGCCATCCCTCCTCTGAAGCTAGAACTCTCATCATTAGTCTACCTGCCCGACAATCCCAAAGCTGATGTTTACCAGCTCACGAGCACAGAGTGTCCTATGAGGGGAATGAGTCCATGAAAAGCTGTAGGGGGTTTGAGGTCCCTAATGGTCACGAACACAGATTGTGCAGTCAGACTAAGGCTCCTTCTGCCTCAGATGCCTTCCTCAGCCCCATCTCTAACTGGGGCCTTTCAGAGGGTCTAGCCCTTGTGACCTGCCCATGCTCTACATTCCTGTAATCACAAACAGAACTTGTGTTCCTATGGGTAATGGCATTATCTGGTGGGGGGGCAGTCTGGGTACCTGGACAGATGTGTCACCATATTCTTTGTGCCCAGTGTGCACCGCAGTACCATTGGCCTGTGTTGGGCTCTTTTATTGGTTTCTTTGATCCCTCCCTTGACTGTTTTCCCTCCCTTTCAAGACTTGTTTTCCCATCAACTCCTTTCTTCCTATCTATATCCAGACCTCCCTCCTTGCAATACCCAAACCTCTACCATCATTGAAAATATCATTGTGTCCAATGCTCCTTCTTCCTTAGCTATATTATAAGCTGTATGGACACAGGGTCTATGAAGCTGATATTATTCTGGATCTTCACAGAACCCATCACTCAGTAGGGGTTCCATGTATATTTAGAGAATATGAATGGATGGAAAGTAACTGTGCCTTTTGTGGGCACACTAGACAAAAAATCAAAAACAAAAAAACAAGTCAAGCCCATCTGACCTGGAGTATGTAGAGTGTGTGAGTTAAGCTGATGAATGTGGGTGGAGTGTGGGTGTTACTCAGGAAGGCACCAATGAGCAACATGTTATGACTCCACAGGAGAACAACCCCCCTCAACTAAGCGAAACATGACACCTCCTCCTCCATGTGAACAGAGAAACTCTCCAGATGAAACTGAGCCTGAACAAAGGCTGGGTCTCTCTTGCCCAGCCTCTAAGTTTACTTTTCTTGATAATCTTTTCCTTTTTACCTTCTGTGAGTGTGCTGCTCTCTGTGATAGCATAGAACACAGCCCTGAATTGTAGGCTCCTTGAGGGCAGGATTGTTTCCTGTTGTCTCTCTATCCTCTGCTTTGGTTCGAAACTTAGTAGAACAAGAGAGATGTCACTCTTGGGCAGAAGGTGCATTGGAAGGAGCTGGTGAGACTGAGCAGATCTACCTGCAGTGCCAGGATGAGGAAATTTATGACAGTGGTCAATAGCACTGGGCTTCTACCCATGACAGTTATGAACAGCTGATACACACATGACCTCATTTAAACCCCCACACCTCCCTGTGATGTGGAGTCTATTGTTATGGGGCAACTGAGGAAAATAAAGGTTATGTCATATGCTAAAGGATGCACAGCCAACAAGCAAAGAGCACAGATGTGAATCCAAATGTGGGGGTGTGAAGTCCCAGCTCTTAAAACCCTTGAGCATCTTATGCTCCCTTCAGAGTTGGGAAAGGGTTGAGGCACCCTGTGTATGGTTTCCCTTTCTGATACCCTTTATTTTATATATACATATATATATATATATATATATATATATATATATATAATAAAGAAAGCCAAAATGGTTAAAAACACTGATGTATAGTTTAACGATCAAACACTTTTTAACACATTTGCAATGGGCCAATGCATGTGATGAGCTTAGGATACTTAGTGTAATGCAGGTGGTGTGGGATGTAATGGGACATAGCAATTTAAGCTTGAGGTCCTTTAGGCCAGTGGCAGAGACCATGTGGTCCTCCTGGGACCTTGTGAAAGGCTCTGAAAGCAAGAACACCCATCCAGTTGTCCCCACCCCCCCTCCGCCCCTTCCCCCAAAGAAAATAGGATGCTGCTTGTTCCTGGCCCATCTCCAGAGCTCAAGAGAGCTTGAACCCCGGGGTTTGTGTCTGTGTTCGGTGCAGACCAGCAGGTTTCTTGAAAGGAGGTAGGGGAAGGTGGGAATCTCTGACCTGACTGGACCCTTGCTCAAATATCCCCCATTTCTGTGACTAGGACGGTGGTGTGCAATGACCCTGACATGACCCTGCCCCCAGCATCTGTCCCACTGGACACTTCCAGACTGCGCCTGGAGCGGACGGCCATCCGCAGGGTGCCTGGGGAGGCCTTCAGGCCGCTGGGACGCCTGGAGCAGCTGTGGCTGCCTTACAACGCGCTCAGCGAGATCAGCGCCTTAATGCTGCGGGGCCTGCGCAGCCTGCGCGAGCTGCGTCTGCCGGGGAACCGTCTGGCTGCTTTCCCTTGGGCTGCGCTCAGGGACGCCCCCGAGCTGCGGCTGCTGGACCTGCAGGCCAACCGTCTCTCTGCAGTGCCGCCCGAGGCTGCGCGGTTTCTGGGCAACCTCACCTTCCTGGACCTCTCCAGCAACCAGCTGATGAGGCTCCCACAGGAGCTGCTGGCCACTTGGTCTCACATGCAGACCGGGTCCTTCCTTCCGGGCCACCGCACCAGGCTGGTCCTCGGTAAGAGATGGCATCCGTCACTTGGAACCACATTGGGATCTTGTGCGGAATACCATACCTCTCTGAGTTTAGATTCTTTACCTGGAAAACTGAAATCACACCTGTTCCCGGTTTGAGTGAATATTGAATGGAAGGCTCCTGTTGACACAGTTAGGAGCTCAAGTGCCGAGTCAGACTGCTGCAGTTCAAATTCCAGCTCTGCCTCTTGCTAGCTGTGTGTCCTCAGCTTGGCTTCCCTGTGTCTTCATTTCCTTTTGAAAAGAGAGAATGATAAAACTATCTATCTCAAAAAAGGTTAGTCTTGTGGGTATAAATATGGTGCTTAATACACAGTAGGTCATGTGGCAGGCACAGAAATGTGCTGCCCAGATCCTCATCAAGATTGTACCGTCAGCAGCAGCATTAAGCTGTTGCCCCCTCAGGACAGCCACAGCTGCAGAGCAGCCTCGCCCAAGGCCACACACCCTTTCTGGGGGCAGTCCCATCCAAATACCTATCAGGTGGGAATCTAAAGGCCCAGCCACTGGGGCAACTCTGATGGGCTATTTCAGCTCCAGACTGCCCCTCCACCCAGTGATTCACCAGATCTGCATCCCAGCTCCCTGTCTCTCTCCTGTTTTCCTCCTTTCCTCTGCATTCTAATCATGTGTGTGTGTGTGTGTGTGTGTGTGTTCCAACACCATGTCAGGCAACCACAGCAAGGAGTGTTGGCCCACTGTTAGAAACAAGGAAAATAAGGGACAAGAGACCTTCTAGGTCATGCAGCAAGGAGACAGAACCCTGAGACTCAGTTTTTCAAAGCAGTGTTGAATGGGCTACACCAGCTGGCTCTCTCTGATTCTGTCCGGTTCCTAACAAACTAATGGCTTACTGGGTGAACCAGACCTTCTTTCCTGCCCAAGGCTCCTGCATGGCCTGAAGGGTGACAGGTGGGGACATAACTCACTCTAGAAAATTAACTATAATGACACAAGTCATATATGAATATATGTAAACATTTAACATATTTCAGAAAAGGCTAAAAACCCTTTTGTCTCCTCTACCAATTCCAGTTCCTTCTCCCCTCCTAAAAGGTAGCCACTATTGTTAATTTGCATGTTCCCTGTCTTCTACAGTGTATCTACATACACATACATATACATATGTGCACATAAAATTTCATCTGTGTGTTTAACATATAGTTTTATGATATTGTATATATCAACCAGCACTAATTTTCATCCAATAGTGTGTCTTGGAGACTTTTGTTAGTTACTACAAGTGAATCAACTTCATATTGCACATACTGCACAAAGGCTGGGTCTCTCTTGCCCAGCCTCTAAGTTTACTTTTCTTGATAATCTTTTCCTTTTTACCTTCTGTGAGTGTGCTGCTCTCTGTGATAGCATAGAACACAGCCCTGAATTGTAGGCTCCTTGAGGGCAGGATTGTTTCCTGTTGTCTCTCTATCCTCTGCTTTGGTTCGAAACTTAGTAGAACAAGAGAGATGTCACTCTTGGGCAGAAGGTGCATTGGAAGGAGCTGGTGAGACTGAGCAGATCTACCTGCAGTGCCAGGATGAGGAAATTTATGACAGTGGTCAATAGCACTGGGCTTCTACCCATGACAGTTATGAAGAGCTGGTACACACATGACCTCATTTTTCAACTAGTGCATAATATTTCGTAGTATAGTTATACTACACTTTATTTAACCATTCCCCCTTTAATGGACCATTAAGTTGTTTTCATTATTTTAACACCTGTGATGCCACAGAGAACATTCTTGACATTGCAACCTGGTGCAGGTAGACAAATGTTTCTCTAGGATAGGAACTAAGAGGTGGAATGACTAGCTCATGGAGTGTGCACACTGGATATTTTAATATCAATCTGAGAATCTCTAAAGGGGCTGGGCCAATACTCATCCCCCACCATTTGTGTGTAAGACCACCCATGTAAGTTCACTTTGTAAGTTTATTTGGGTGCCTATGAATGTGTGGGCACAGTTCTTGGTGCTGGGGATGCTGAAGTAAGCTAAATTGATGAAAATCTATTTTTTTATGAAGCTAACAACAGAAATGGCTAAAATGTTTAACTTTTGCCAGTCTGACAGGTGAACATTTCACTGTCCTTTCACTTTGTCTTTTGCATTCATTTATTGGGGATTCTGTTGTAATAGGCAAAAGCCAGATAGCTCACCACCAGAGCCAAGCAGTGATGAATCTTGGGGTTCAGGTGTGTCATTATATGCATTTAACCAGTGACACAGAGTAGTAACCATCAGTGGGATGAGGTGGTAGGGTGGGAGAAGGAACTGACACCCTCTCAGCTAGTGCTCACCTGAGAGCTATGAATATGCAGCAGATCTGAATGCAGTCCTTTCCCCCTTTTCTTTATTTATTTTTTATTGTATTTTTCCATTACCATTTAACCCCTTATACCCCCTCCCCCTTGAAATCACCACACTGTTGTCCATTTCTATGAGTCCTTTTTCCTTTTGCTCCACCCTCAACCTCCTTCCTCCACTCCCTACAAAGAGCTCTCAGCCTGCTCTCTATGAGTTTGTCTCTATTTTGCTTGTTAGTTAAGTTTGTTCATTAGATTTCCAACCCTCACTTTCCCCCTTCTAAATAAATTAAATATGTAAGTGTGTAAGATGCCATTGATTATTAGATACACTATCAATTTTAATAACAGTCTCTGGGGAATAAAAAGCACATCACATTAAATGCATTTATTTTGCATCTCAGAAATGCAAACACATAAAAAGGGTTTGTGCCTTAGAACTGAGGACACATAATATCCCTCTATCTGTTAAAGTTTTTTAAATGGGGGTGGAGACTTAGTGAGTTGCTTTAAGCTCTGTAAAGATGTTCAATTTTAAAGTAAAGAATGCAGGGATATGACATAGGGTTTGACTTCTTGGTCTCCTCACTCCTCTCCTTTTGAGCCTGTGTCAAAGGAACCATAGGTCAGAACAATCACCCTCATTGCTGGGATGATCCTGAAAGTTCCCCTTACACTGGGAGGATAGGGATTGAGTGGCAGAGGTCATTAGCATTTCTAGAAATGGGTTTTGGCATGTTGCAATTATTGCAGAAGCATTCACTGGCCAGTAGCCAGAAAGCATGAGTCTAAGAATGGCAGTAGTAATTGCTAATTTTGTTGGTATGCTGTATGGCCTACTAAGTGCTTAATATGATTTCCCTTTATGTTTATGGCAACCCTTAAATGGAACTAGTGCAGTCATTCAAGTTGAAGAACCAGGCTTAAGGTCACATAGCTAGCGAAGCAAGGAGCTGGGCTGAGACACCAGTCCTGAGGATTCTGAGCTCAGGAGCTGCCTTGTCCTCCCTGAGGAAGGAACTGGGCCTGGGGATCTGAATAGCTAGGGCTCACTTCTTGCCTTTTATCTCTGCAGGGCTGCAGGACAATCCCTGGGTGTGTGACTGCCAACTCTATGACATGGTCCATTTCCTGGAAGGCTGGGCCCCAAACCTGGCTTTCATAGAGGCCAGACTGAGGTGTGCCAGCCCACGCAGCCTGGCTGGAGTGGCCTTCAGCCAGTTGGAACTGAGGAAGTGCCAGAGTCCGGAGCTCCATCCAGGGGTGACCAGCATCAGGTCTCCTTTGGGCAGTACAGTATTGCTACGCTGTGGAGCCTCTGGGGTCCCTGGTCCTGAGATGAGCTGGAGGAGAGCCGATGGGTACCCACTCAATGGCACAGGTGCGTGAGCTATTAGGTACCACTGTGCTGAGAACCCTGATGGGGGCAGGTGGGTCAGTGTCCCAAATGGGCAGAGTCAGGTTTGCCAAGGAGCAGGAGGTAGGCTAAGCAAGGCTGTACACTCTCATTCTGTCTGAGCAGATTTGGACATGTTCTACCCAGAGGTAGGTTATGGGGACAATGGCCTGTCCTATCATATTCCATTAGCCACTCCATCAGAGACTCAGGGCCCACCTTGAGAGGAACAAAATGATGACTTTTGGTAGAAGATACTCTTTTAGTATATTTAATATTTATAGTAAGTTTCCCAGTTGTGAATATTAAGTCAATATCACTAGGAGTTACTACTAATAACTAACAATGTGAGTTATCATTTATGGAGCTCTACATTTGTTAAATGTATCAGTGCATAATGTTGTTAAACTTTAGAGAACCTGAATATCCTTCTTATTTTGCATGTAAGCAAACTGAGGTTTTGAGAGATTCAATGCTTGGCCTATATCACCCAGTTGCTACAAGGAGGAGCAGCTCCACAATGTGTGATTTTTGTGCTGTGTAGACAGAGATAGTTCATCTCTGGCACTGGTTGGGGGCTAGGAGTGGGGTTGCAGGAGTCAGAGCTCACCTACATGCAGAAAGAGGGTTCAAAGGGAACAATTTCTTAGCATATGACCAGAACAGCTTATGTTCTTCCCAGCTGTTTTCTGTGTCCTTCAACTAGGTTGAAAAGCATTGCTCTAGAACTATGGATTTAAAAATCAATTTACAGACAAAGTTGTATAAGGATCCCCATATCTCAAACAGAAAGTTGAAGATGCTCTGATTGAATTGGCCATGGGGCTGGACAGGGATAGGCAGAGCACTTCCTCCTACCTACCCCAACCCACCTTACCCCCCAAAAGTACCTGCCTGCTCCCTGAGGGGTCAGCTCTGCAGGACTCCAGGGCTCTATGGAACACAGTGTGAACATCTCACATTTAGAAGGAAGATCATTCTTAGGCTCTGACTCAGCTTAGGTCTCCCCAAATTTGAGCCTAGGTGATCTCAATCTCCTTGGTTAGTCTAAGAAAAGTTGAATGAATCCCAGTGTTTTCCTGGGATGACAGGGTCTGTAGTAGAGAGTGAATAGTCCAGAGGCTGTGAACTTGGGCCTGAAAGGAAGGTTGAGGCAGATGGGTCCATTCATTCTCACATATGGCTCTTTCTCCTTAGTGCACCAGGAAGTCTCCAGTGATGGCACAAGCTGGATTCTGCTGGTTCTGCTGGCTGTGTCCTACCTTGACTCTGGAGACTACATCTGCCAGGCCAAGAACTTCCTGGGAGCCTCTGAGACTCTTATCTCCCTTGTTGTCACTGAGCCCCAGACTTTCACAGAGCACAGTGGAAGCCCAGAGGCACTGTGGGCAAGGACAGGTGAGGGGGCAAAAGCTGCTGCATACAACAACCAGCTGGTGGCCAGGCATGTCCCCTACATCCCTGAGCCTGCTATCCTGGCCACTGGCTCCTCTGTGCCCAGTATGAAGGAGGAGATGATGCTCCAGCACTTCCAGATGAGTGCCCCAGCAGAACACTTAAATGAGCAGGTGGGATCCCAGGAGGCCCGAATGGTGAGGTCTCTCAAAGTGTTAGGGGACACTTACCAGAGTGTGACCTTGGCATGGAAGGCCCCTCAGGCTGGGAACACAACTGTCTTCAGTGTCCTCTATGCAGTCTTTGGGCAGCATGACATGAGACAGGTGGTTGTGCAGCCTGGGAAGACCAGGGTCACCATCCATGGGCTGGTGCCCAAGACCAAGTATGTGGCATGTATCTGTGTGCGGGGCCTGGTGCCCCGGAAAGAGCAGTGTGTCATCTTCTCTACCAATGAGGTGGTGGATGCTGAGGCCACTCAGCAGCTCATCAATGTGGTTGTGATCAGTGTGGCCACTGTCATCGCCCTGCCCCTCACACTGCTCGTCTGCTGTGGTGCTCTCCAGAGACGCTGCCGCAAGTGCCACACTGTGGGCTCCACTGAGTCCATGGGTGCCTATGTCAACCTGGACAGGCTGGGCCACAGTGAGGATGGCTCAGAGGAGCTGTCCCGGCACAGCCTCAGTGAGGCTGACAGGCTCCCTTCAGTCCATTCTGGCCTGGACACTCAGCTCTTGGGAACCAGGGGGTGCCGTCAAATCAATGAGTACTTCTGCTGAGGACCCTGCTTCTCCTATACACATAGATGCCCACATATCTGCTCCAACCACCTTCTACTCCCACATGCTCACTCTGACACCTGACTCATGCTCACCCATTCTTACCCACTTGGGTGCTTGTTTATTCATCCATATATATACACAACAGCTAACATCTATTAAAGCACTAACTATGTGCCAGGAAGTGTTCTAAGTGCTTTTCATGCATTGACTCATTTCATTTTTATAACAATCTTTTGCAGTAGATGACACATTTCTCCTCATTTTCCTGTAGAAGAAATAAGGTAATTAAGTAACTTGCCTGTATCAGTCAGTTTTTTCTATAAAACAAATGAAAGCAAAACCTCAGTGGTATACAGCAATGAGCACTTATTCTCACATCATCCACAGGTTGTTGAGTTGACTGAGGTGGCTTTGTTCCATGTGTCTTATTTGGGACCCAGGATGGAGAGTCAGTGGCTACTTGGGCAGGTTCCTTCTATGGATAGTTCAGATGATATCAGGAGAATGAGCAAAAACATGTAATGCCTCTCAAAGTCTTGGCTTAAAACTGACATACTGATATTTCTGTCTATTTTCTATCTGCCAAAGCCAGTGCCATGGCCAAACCCAACTTTAAAAGGGCAGAGAAGGACAGTTCTTTGCTGGAGGCCATGCTGGTTCAAGAACTATTTTGCTGAGCAGTGATCTAATCTACTCTATTGCCTACAACTATGCAGCTAGGAAGTGGCAGCTCTGGCAGCTGGACCAGGCAACTGGTTCCACAGTTGAATCCTAAACATATGTTCTCATCTACTGCATCTTGATTACATTTATGGTGATTCATAGGCACTCACATACACATCCTATTTATGCAGTAGCCACATTTGTACAGTTTCACACATTCACACACACAGACACACACCATGCCCTCACTGTTATACTCACTGATTCTAACACTTTTTTCCTCTGGGTGCCATTCTGCCTAGAGGTAATAATTTGATTTTCAATAAATTCTAGAGGTTTGGATGATGCCCAAGCGATTACTGCTCATTTACTCTAAGAATGTCAGTCTGGAGGGATTTGAGAGACCTTTTGTGGTGTGTGGTACAGTACACACAATGCTATCTAGCATGCTACTCACCTCAGTCCCCAAGTAGCAGTCTTGGTGATCCTTACTGAAACTTACCTCGGTTCCTGAGGATATCTCAGAGTCTTCCCAGTCACTCAGTGAGGCCACTTAAAAGGAGGATTCTGCTCCATTTGCTTAAAGATGGGAAACATCTGAGATGTTTCTGAGTGCAGGAGCAGACAAATATTCCTGCACAAGGGCAGATGTTGTATCTTGTCTGCAGGACTGAACATCCAGGGTAGTTGGTGCCAAAACCTTTGGGTAACAACAACTGACAAGATTTTGTTCAGCCAGTGATCCAAGGGAACTATTTGGTTGGTATAGTGATTTCTAAGGTTACTATGTTCCCTCTCACATTTATAGAAGACCTTATAACATATGACCTTACAAGTGTAGTTTTTTCTCTGTTTTCGCTCATTTGACCCTCACAACAACCCCTTATAAAGACTGGGCTACTTGATTGTACAGATAGAAAAACTGAAGTCCAGAGAGCAGAATAATTTATGGAGGGTTTGTGATGGATTTTCATGGAGGATCCAAGTGTTTAATAACTTTCTGGCCAGGCTGAGGGTATATATTCACCTGATCTCTGGCAATACAATTCTCAGCAGGGTCACTACAGAAATGGATTTTTGTGTGTGTGTGTGCCACCTGAAACATGGGATCAGAACCATGGGAGGCATTGATGCACATGATTGCAGAATTTCCATACATGGATATTTTTTTGCCCATCACCTGCTATTTTGATAGCATAACATATTAGTATATTAGTATTTACCCAATATTTGTGTGTGTGTTGTGTGTGTGGTGTGTGTGGTGGTGGTTGGTTGTGGGGAGAGAGTAGAGAGAGAGAATTCAAACCTCTCCAATGATTCATTAAGATCTACTTTGGTGATTCTGGATAAAATACCTCTGAGATGGTTAGCCTCCTAATACACCATCTGTCACCATCTTTCCTTTGTGTGTTCTGTCCTTTTTTAGATTGCTGTTACAGAGAATAGTCAGATTGGATTGTGCTTATGAATATTCAAATTACTGGAAAAAAAAAACAAATTCCTGTTGTAAAAAATAAAATGATGCTTTGTTTGTGTATATGAGTCAGTCTTTTGGTATATGAGTCAGTCCTTGAAAACTAATGCCTTCCTTATAATCCTGGGAAAAACATTTCTGGTTGCCCAATGCTGAAGATTTGCCTGCACTATGGTGATCCCACAGCATGCTGCCTTTGGAAGCTTTGTTTGGAGGGCGGTTGGAACTGCAGAATCTCCATCATATATTTTCTGACTGCTACATGATTATATGTCTTTTACCTATGGCAGAAGCTACTTCTGATGTTATACATCTGTAACTGAAGTTGCAGGGTACCAATAGACAAATAACAGAAACTATATTCCAGGAAGTAGATGTGGGCTATTCAAATTAGACTATTGATCAAGGTACTTAATGATCACTGTGTTTAGAGAATTGGAGCTGGATATTTTGTTCTATCATATAAGCCAGAAGAGACAAAAATCAATTTACAAGTACTGGAACATATTCTATTTGATTGCAAGGGCTTTTCTAGTTAGAACAGGTTATGCTTATGCTGTGCTAACAATTCCAAAATTTCAGTGGCTTGACACAGAAAAATTTATCTTTGCTCTCAGAGAGTCTACTTGAGTCAGTGAGAAATTCAGATGAAGGGTGGGTTCTGCTCCACTTATTCACTCGAGGGACTCAGGCTGTTGAAAATGCCACCACCCAGAAGTCACAATTGCCGTAGCAAGTGAAAAGAGAAACTGGAGAATCACATAGGGGCTTTTAAAAACATATTTCTGCTAACATTTATTAGCTAGAAGGTTAGTCACATAGTCCACCTATTTCAAGAGGGTTGGTAATATAGTCCTCGTGTGTCCATCACAGGCATGCCAAAGAAGGCAGGAAACCAAGGGGACATCTTAGATGTGACTGGTGGAGGAGTGAGGGAAGAGCAGCCCCTTGAGAAAAGAGGAAGGGCAGTACGTTCTTTCTGACGAGTTCGCCCAGTTTTCTGTCTGAGTTGTGCCAACATTCCACCAAACGAATAGATTAAGAAACTCTCTGATTAATATTCTGCCTCAGAAAGCCAGAGAGCTGCAGCCCAAGAACCCTTTATATATAATTATTTCATAAACACTAAGAAAGTTCTGTCCTATGACTGTCTCTTTCCACTCTAAAAGCCCAATTCCTAAAAGCATCCTGCAGGAAAGAGATAGGGGTATAATGTACTAAGACTCCTTCCTTTTGGTGTTAAATCTTTGGAGTTTAGGACATCACTTAACCACTAGGTATGTAATAAAAATAATGTAAACAAAGTAACTTTAATTGTACCAGTCTCCAGCCATAACAGACAACCATACCTACTCCCTATGCCCATATGCCTCATTAGGAAACCAGAGGATGAAGGGTTGGGAGAGGAGGTTGAGCAGTGCTGATGTGGCCTGAGGATTTCCGAAGTGACAAGCTTTCAGCAAACCCACTAGAAGGCTGGACTGAACTGAACTCATTTGAAAAGGTTCATACAGAATGAAACAGAGAGAAAATTGTGTGTGTGGAGGTGGAGTGAGAATTCTTTACCCTTTTAATATTTTGGAGTGAGAAAGAAATCACTAGTGGTTTGTGATACTCGTGGATTAAAATACATTTTTTCCCCATGAAGCAACCTAATAAAATCTTGGCAACCTGGTTGGGGACTTTGGGATGAGAATCACCCATTAGCGTGTTCCCATCAGGCCAAACTGGCCAAGCCGTTGTGCCCTTATCACCCTCAGTCCACTGCATGTGGGCTGAGACACAGAAAAAATTGTGTGACACAGAAAAATTTATCTTTTGCTCTCAGAGAGTCTACTTGAGTCAGTAGGAAGACAGTGGGAAGGGAATGGCCCCATGCAAACACTCCTTGCAGGTAAGCATTAACTCGTTACTTGAAGAGGGTCTAGGCAGCTTATCTCCATGTCCACCACAAGCTGTATGCCCATAGCACTCTCCTTGTTTTAATTTTTACTTTGAGAGGAACTCTAGAGATCTAGCCAAATTGTGAATGTCTGAAAACTCCAGCAAATATATCTGGCTTGAATGGAAAGCCTGAAATGTAATCAGCTTAGTTGTGACCCATTTCTCCCCTCACTGGTTAGCTACTAAGAGGATTTTCTTCTCTGAGGCCTTTTGTAGGGAATAATGTGTATCATGAGTCTTAGAGAACTCATGGAATTTCAGTATTCACCAGGAAGTACCCCAAGTAATAGGGAAGTAGACTTTGCCGTTCTTCAAGAGTATGTTGATATGGGAGGTGAATTAAAGTTTATTGGATACCTACTGTATGTTAGGTACTTTATTTTACATAATCTCAAAATTACCAAGAAGCACTGTTAAGTGTTTGTTAATTCCCTCACTTTGCTGAGGAGAGATTAATGCTCAGAGAGGTTAAATGACTTTCCAAAGATGTCAAGACTAGGGAACATAGGCTAGAGAGAAAACCTCATGGGTCAAGTCCATAAGAGTTTTTCTCACCACTGCATTTCTTGCACCTAGTAAGTGTGTGGCTTAGAGCAGGATCAATAGATATTTTTGACTGAATAATGGGTGGCAGAACAAGCATCCAGGAATTACATATATGTAACTTTAAAATACTGGTCTTTTCTTTTTATTGTGAAAGACATGCAGCATTCAGGGAAAGTCATGAGATCCAAGATAAAATAAAAAACATGCTTTAGTTTAATCAGAAAACACAGTCTTGAGGTTTACCTTTTGCACCATAATGCTTCTCTGAGTCGGTCATCTCAATGGCAGATGCAGCTGCCTCAAAGCAATAGAGATATAGATCCATAATATAAAACTCCACCACACAAGGTGTTGAGAAGAGAACCATATAGAGGCTTGGTCACAGAATTACTTGTCACCCATCATCTGCATTCACTTTTAGAGTATGGTTAGAAATTCTAGGTTTCAGGATCCAGTTGTGATTAATGAAATATTAAATGAATTTTGCAAAATTACTTGAACCATAGTGCTCAGAATAGCACTACCTGCTGGTGTCTCAGATCTTTTAGTAAGAAACTGAGGGAAGACAGTATCAGGACAGAATTGACATCTGCCTTAGAGTTTGCTTTCTGAACTCAAGAATCAAACAAAGGGTGAAGTTTCTGACCTTAGTCAAGAGACACAGCTCCCTCACTATGGGTTCTCACTAAGCTTGTGATCTGGGCCACAGCAGACCTCAAAGTGTCCAGGGGCTTTTCCACTGCTGTGCTGGCCTACATCACCATGGATTATCAATAATGGGATTTGCCACTTAGAAGCCAAGGCTATCTTACTCAAAATTCTCAAGTTATTTTTTTACAGAGGAACATGGCTTCAGCTTCCTATTTCTTGCCAGTTCTGGCCTTTCTGGATTTACATGCAACTTGGCCACCCTGTCTGCCAGGATGTACCTGCTCAGAGGAGAATTTTGGCAGGTGTGTTGTGCTAGAGAGATGCCACAGAGCTCTAGGGAATGGGTTTTTCTGGGGAGTTTTTGGAGCAGAAGTGTGCCCAGAATTTGCAGAGAATTAGAAAAAACTCTGAGGCTCATTCTAGTTGGTATTGAACTTTGGTGAACTGTGAGCTTTTACCAAGATAGGTGTAACTCTTTCAGTTCAAGTGAGTAATGTTTTTGTCTAATTCATATCCTAATGCCAGGATAAATTCATACCACCTACCAGTCTCCTGATGTTCATATTAAAGCTTTTCTGTTTCTTGTACAGGACTCTGCAGCATGTCTCTCTCTTTGAGAAAGATCCCAGGGAAACTTCCTGAAGAGTTCAAGCAAGTGAGAATTGAACGTTCATCCTTACTTGAACTGCCCTCCGGGTCTTTTGTCAACATGAGCACAGTGGAATACCTTTGGCTCAATTTTAATGATGCCACTGTGATCCACCTAGGAGCCTTGGAGCACTTGTCAGAACTAAAAGAGCTGATACTGGAAGGGAACAAACTTCAGTACTGTGGACAGCGTTCCATGCCACCCCTTTTTTGAGAGTCTTGGATCCCAAACAATAGGATTGATGTACTCCCTGAGCTGGTTCTTCAGTTCTTGGTCAATTTGACCTACCTTGATCTATCTTCTATTAGGCTTACAGTTGTATCCAAGAGTGTCTTCTTGAATTGGCCAGCTTACCAGAAACACCAGCAACCTGACTGTGGGGCCAAGATTCTCTCTAGCATGGTGCTGGCATTGCACAATAATCCTTGGCTATGTTACTGTCACCTAAGGGGACTCTTCCAGTTTGTAAAATCCACCAGCCTCCCAGTCATCCTGATGAATCCCTATCTGATGTGCCGAGGCCCTCTATCCAAGGCAGGGCAGTTTTTTCATGAAACTGAGCTCAGTGCTTGCGTGAAGCCCCAGATCTCAACCCCCAGTGCCTATGTCACTATCCAGGTGGGACAGAATGTAATCTGAAATGCTTGGCACAGGCCAGAATGTAACCCTGAAATGCTTGGCACAGGCCAGCCCTCCACCAACCATTATGTGGATGTATCCCCTGAGCATGTGGAGGGAATTTGATGGTAAGCCACATGCACTCTCTTAATGTATCTGGGAGAATGGGGAGGTGTATAGCAACCTTATCCCCAATAGAGAGGTACTAAAATGGGTGTAGGTAAGATTGGGAAAGGCTTGAATTATATACATCATGACAAGGTAGTATTACACTATTGGCATTCTTTTAAATGATTGCATACAGATCTATATTTTATATATAATGTATAATATATTTATAAACATATATAAATATACAGATATGTATGCTTTATATAGAAATGTGTATATGTATATTTATGGATTTACATGCAACTCAGCCATCCTGTCTGCCAGGATGTACCAGTATGTATATTTATATATAAAGCATACATATCTTATATAGACATATGTAAATATATATCCTGGAGTTGACTCGACACTGTATAAATATTAGAGAATTCTATGAACAAATATAATTTTGATGACTTTCTAGATGCAAAACACTATACTGTGTATTTTTAAATGATAGTAATTTCTGACTAGGATCAATTCTAGAGATTATCCATTACATATTTCCTAAAATTGCCTGAACAGACTCACCTGGGGTGTTTGTTTGAAATAATATTTCCATATTTCTCCTGCCATGAAAACCTGAATTAAGTGAATCCAGAGGAGGACCTGAGAATATATATTTTAACAAGTGTTTTCTCCTCCTCCACTCTTCACCCCCACACCCTAGCTAATTCTTAACATCAGGCAAGGTTGGGAAGTCCTAGATATTGACTGAATTTTACACTTTTCACCACTTTGTTGCCCAGACCTTATTGATTTAAAGTTGTAATACTAGGATCCAGGGAGAGGTGGGCCCATGGGTCCCACAACTGGGGTTCAAACCTGCCTCTCATTTCTTGAAACTCTGTGCTTGCTCTGCTTTTATACCTCAGCTGGAATCACCTTTAATAATATGCTGAGGGTTGGGGCACATCACAAAGCCAATATGGCCTCCCAAGTGGTATATAGAAGTTTTCTAGAAGATAACTAGAAATATTTAAGTAAAACTCGAGAAATACAGTCGGTTTTCCACACATTATACATGTGGTGAAAAACCTCTGAATGATTAAAAATACTGAATTAACTGAAATTTTGACTTTTCCTATTTTGATCACATTTTATAGGCTTGAAGTTAAACACCAGTGAAAGTAATATAAGATTTATTATTGTAGCTTCTTTGAGAAGAGTGAAATGCACCCAGATGTATCTTTTGTGATGCTCTGTGATTAGTCTCCTTGCCCCATATATTCTGTGAGTAATAATAACAGCTAACACAGACTACTTATTATCAATCTTATTGAGTAAGTATTATTATCATACCATTTTATTGATGAGGAAATTCAGGCCAAGAGAATCCAAAGAATTTATCAAAAACCATATACTTAGTAAGGGATAGAACCCAGGTATTTGACTCCAGGTTCTAAGTCACTCCACGTCCTGGGGTGAGAGGGCACTTCTTGAAGGTCACAATATTGCACAGTCACACAGTTGTTAGAGCTATCCTGGGAACCATGGTGTTAGCTCAGCAAAGCTAAGGTAGTTTGGTGGAAGCAGCTAATGTGGTTGAAAAACTTCACAGAAGGACAAGTTTTCAGATTAGTTGCTGCCTCTGAACAACACTCATTATTGGAAAGTCACCTAATCTTTCCAACCCTCAACTTCCTATGTGTAAAAATTGGGTACTTGTCTTAAAGGGTTGTTGAGAGGCAAACACCTGACACCAAGTATATGCTTAATAAATGGTAAACCCCACCTTTAAAAAAATGGCACTGCTGGACACTCCAGTTGTCTATCATGGAAATGCACAGCTGTTTTGCTCTCTCTCCACCCAGTGTTGACCTCATCCACCACAGAAGATGCTGTTCTGTCAGAGCTGGTCATACCTGCGGCCCACTTAGTAGACAAGGGCAATTACACCTGTGTGGCTTCTAATTCCATTGGCAGGAGCACTGTTGTCATCTCCCTCAACGTCCAGCCTCTCCTGGTTCTGCCTGCATCGCATTCTCTTTCCATTCCCTCACAGGATAAAGTCTACATCAACCTGCGGGTCATCAAGCAGACCATGGGCGGGGTCCTGCTGGAGTGGTTTACAGTGGGAAATACCTCTGAAGAGAAGTGGACCACCCTCTATGTTGCCTCAGATGTATCCCTCAGGAAAGAGGTGGTTTACATCAGGCCTGGAATCAACACATATGTTATGAATGACCTCCTCCCGGGCACAAAATACAAGGCATGTGTCAGCCTGGGAGACCAGCCACTGCACCAGGGCCAGTGTGTGGTCTTTGTGGCAGGCCAGGACCATAGTGGGTTGGACAAACGGGAGCACTTCCTGCACATCACGGTGGTCCTGTGCACTGTACTGCTGGCTGTGCCTATTGGCACTTATGTCTGGGCAGCCCAGATCCCCTGCAGCTGCAGGAAGTGGGGCTTTCTCTGTTGTCCTCATCATAGGAAAGCCCCCAGGTACCCACAGGCAGCCCCACAGCACAGAGATCCCATAGTGGTTGTGAGGATGGCCTGGGACACAGGGACACTGAGGGGTGAGGGAAAGGAGGAGGAGGAGATAGTGGCTGAAAAGCCTGGGCTAGGTCTAGAGAAGTGTGGGCCTCCAGCCCCCTAAACTGACCTTCTGTGGCTGCTCAGCTGGGTCTGATCTATTTATTCAACAAATATTTATTGAGCACCCACTGTGTTCTTGGCACTGAACTTGACACAGTGAGCAGTTCTTGTTTTCATGGAGCTGATGCCAATGGAGCTTTATCCTGTCCATTAATCATTTTTATTATTCACAATGTCTGAAAATTAATAAATATTTCTATTTCTACATATATAGTCCCATAACATTGACATGTTTACGTGTACATTCACACATAATATTTCACATGTGTTATCCTATAAAGAAAAATAGAATTTGACCCTTTTTACAGGTGAATACAGGTGAAGAGAAAGAAGAAAAAAGAGAGAAAGGAATTAGGCCAGAGAATTACATTACCCATCTAGTAGGCAGTAGGGGCAGTGCTCCAAAGAGGTTCTAATTCTATCGTTTCCTCTAAATGTCTGCTTTGCAGTGTTCTTGTTCTTCTATTGTCCAGAAAGTGTTATTCTCCCCCTTAATGGCAACTTCCAATGACATTGTGTAAGGTGGATGTTTCAAAAAGCTGTCCTTTGAGTGTTAAGAGCCTGCTGGGTGATGCACATCTTATTGTGGGTGTCCATGTCCCTAAGGGCAATCTTTGGTGCTCCAGAGAGCCTGGTGCCATTAGCACCAAGCAACAGAGTATTGGCTGCAACCCAGGGCTCAGGCTCCAGAAAATGTTGGAATGGAAGCTCATGAAGAATGGAGGGATCTCCATGAACCCCAGAGACAGCTCACCATCCCTTTGGGAAGTCAAGCTGGTGAAGACCAGAATTTAAACCCATCTTTCTCCCCACAGCTTCTCCCATTGTTCCCAAAAAGAGCCCTGACAGCTGTAAGCATAAGCTGGCCTTTTTGAAACATCCCCACAAATGTTTCTCTTCCTTCCCACTTTTCTTACCAATTCCTTCTCATCTTTCTAGGCCTATCTCAAGGATCATGTGCCCCATTAACCTTCCTTGATTCACATTTCCAGTAAAAATAAATAGAATTGAGCAGGATATGCAATGGTTTCATTGGTTGCAAGCCCTTGGGGGCAAAGACCCATCTTGCTGAGGCTACTGGGCATCCAACACCTGGACTGTGTTGAAAAATCAATGTAGTTTAAAACTAATTTTTAAAAAGTAAAGACTGCTCTCATATTCAGACCAATTGTTCCCTCATTTCTTCAAGTTTTTATTTCTTCTGAGCATTAGAAGAAGAAAACCCTTTTAATGAAAATTTTGAGTCATATAAAAAGTGGAGAGGATCTCATCCCTTCTCATCAGTCAGCTGCAATAATTTTTAACATTTTTGAATCTTATTTCACCTAGTCCTTGCCCTCAAATTTTTTTTTTAACTGGAGTATTTAAAGGCAAATACAAAGCTCCACAGTTGACTTGTGGATATTTGTGTTTTATCTATAACAAATTAAAAAGTTTTTTTTAAAAATTAATTAATTTCTTTTTAGAGATTGGGGAAAGGAGGAAGAAAAAGAGGGAGAGAAACAGCAATGTGTGGTTGCCTCTTACACACTCCTCCACCGGGGACCTGGCCTGCAACCCAGGCATGTGCCCTGACTGGGAATCGAACCAGTAACCACAGACTGGCTCACAGGCTGGTTCACAGACTGGCACTCAATACACTGAGCTACACCAGCCAGGACCCAAATTAAAAAGTTTTAAAAAAATGCTATGATCACACCTAAGAACATATGTTTAAAAATTATATGTACATACTTAGTTATATATGTAGAAACAACACATTCATACACTTATATATAGTGGAATTTATTCCTGTGAAAATTCCCATGATAAATTTTGTAGAAAAAGGTCAGAGTAAGGTGTGAACTTGTACTTCTGTTTTCTTCTGAGAGTCAGGAGCATTGGGTGAGCTGGGAGAGTGTTCAGCTGCTTCTGTGAACATGAAAATTTAAGGAGAGGAAAGAGGTCTACAGAAGATTTCTGGGAATCTAACTCTTTAAGACCATAGACTTCCCTTTAATAAATCCTAGAGCTAAGATGTACATTACTCAGATTGATTAGGCAATATTACAGTAGGAATAAGAGCATAGACACTGGAATCCAGTTTCTTGGGCTTAAATGTTGGCATTGCTTCTTGCTTTAGAACATCAGACAAGTTACTACATTGTTCTGTGCCTTAATTTCCTCATCTGTAAAATGAGGATAATAATAGTACCAACCTGATAGGGTTGTCTAGATGATTATATGAGCTTTTACATGTAAAGCTCTTAGAACAATGTTTGTTCCATAAGCCCTCAGTAAACATCAGCACAATAAATGTTATCACCATTGATGCTGTCTGTGTGAGTTTATGTGTGTTTTTTAAATGTGACTCAGCATATAGACCCAGCCATTTGGAACATCAGATCTTATTAGGATCACATGTGTGTGTACATCTATAAATATATATGTAGTGACATAATATCTATGCTAATATCCTTCACATGTTCTGTTAAATTAATGTCTAAAGGTGCTATAGTTTTAGATTCAGTTGCGCAATTTTAAGGCAGTGCTTTTGATTCAGGAGATATTTGTAAGTAGGGCCACTCACTTTTAGGATAAAGCCACTGTTAGTCTCAGGCCTCTGCTATTGGCAACCTGAGAGAGGAATTTTGTCCTTTTTCTCTTTTTTTTTCTAGTTCATTAGTTTGTATCCCTGACACCTAGCAGAGGATCTGGCACATGTGATATACTCAGAAACTGTGCTATTAAAGGAACGATTGAGTAAATTATATTGGTAGCCAAGGAGATACATTTGCAGAATTTCATGTCATGCAAATACCCTCACCATCACCAGCCTGTTGCTGCAAAACAAGATCACTTACTTTATTGATCACAAATTAAGCCATCACTACCTCATTCAGCAAACTAGTCCCTTCAAAGCACCACCTCCCTAAAAGTTATTTTTGTTAATCTCCTAAGGGGTCTTTCATGTGTCTCTCCAGATGCCAGTTTGGCAGCCAGTTTTGACATGCCAGTTAGTCTCATGTGGCATCTTCACTCCTCTCCTTGTCCATCCTTCCATGGCCAGGACCCTGAAGACTATCAAGGAAACCTCACTGCCTGCCAACAGATGCCAACATACATGTTAGGTGGGCTGACCCTCCTAGATCTCCCTCCTTGCTCCTGCAGGTACAAAGGAAAGGTTCCAAGGCCCAGAAGTGGATGAAATCATCCTGGAGAGAAGGATGTGTAGAAGGGGTCCTTTCCTTCAGGATGTGCTACTCAAGCACATGAACTGTTAGCCACCCTCAAATGCTCTTTGTACAACTAAGAATAACAATAGTCTCCTGAGTTTGTATCTGCACATGCAAAACTGGTGCCAGGTGCTTTACATAGATTAGCTCTTGTCATGTCATCCTCTTCATAATGATTCTTTGTACCATTTATTACTGAGAAAACTGAGGCCCAAAGTCACACTTAAGTGGCAGAACCAGGATTCAGACCCAGGGCTGTTAGACTGTAAAGCACTATATTACTTCATATAATTAGAATGTCTGAGCTCAGCTACAGGGAGAAACACACACTATTTTGCAGATTTCTTTTAGTCATATCTATTGATTGCTCATGGGCCTAAAGCGCATTCTTATGACCCAGGATAGGTGGACCTGCTCAGTCTATCACTTCTGACTCCCAGCTCCTTACCTTGAGGCCTAACATTGTCCTAGCTTGTAGTCTAGGCCCTTCCCAGTATAACTGAGCAAGTAGCACCTTGGCCCCCACCATTCCTTACATCAGTGAAATCAGCCCAGCCTCATTCACACAGACTGGGGGTCTCCTTCAATGGCAAACAGGTGTGTTGGTGCCTCATGTTTAGTGATATTGTCCTCCTCTCTCTCAATGTGGCTCATTCTGGCAACTAGGCACTTTCCCATACTTTTCAGTGTAAGAGTTGCCCACATGCCCAGTTTCCAAGATTGGCTCTACCTTTGTTCAAGTTCCCAGGCTTGTCCCCTCCCAGGGCCCTGATGCTGACTTGAGGTCCCAGTCTGGAGGCCTTCAAGACCATTGTCACAGAGCAACACTGCTTCTCAGGTTTTCATGCCTACATCAGGTCCCCTAATTCCTGCCCTTGCTGTGTTGGGGTTAATTAGTTCTAGATCCAGATTCCATTCCTCCTCAAGCAGCCCTGCCAAGAAGAAAACCTAGTCCAGGCCCACATGCCATGCATAGGTAGACAACCCTGAAAATGTGCGCTGTTAGAGAGTCTGCACGGCAATTTGGACAAAATTTTGCAGCTATGCACAGAATTAGACCTGGGTGTCAAAGGGTGGATCTACCCACCAAAGGAGCCAGGAGACTGATGTGCTTGGATATGTGTCAGGAAGACTAGCTTCTAGGAGTCAACTATCACAAATGGCAGCAGAAATTGACAGTCTGCTTGGCTGTTGGTTAACAGATTTTATTCATAATTTTAAAGAGAGATTGATTGCATGCACGTTGGAAGGATACTGTATTTCCTGTGGGGGGCAAACCTGATCCAGCACAGCCTCTCCTGAATCATAGACTGCAAAGGACCTGTTTGTTGGGCTCCTGACTTCTTACAGTCTACCTCTTAATACTGTCTGGGTCAGTCCTGGGTTATATTGTACAAAACAGGAGTGACCCTAAGGAGCAGAGGGGAAAATGGGGTGGGGAAGAGAGAGGTCAGGGGCTATGCTCTAGAGGTAAGCCTTGTTAGCTACACTCTTCTCAAACTTTTGCCTGAGCTCAGAAACCAGAGCTGACTGGATAGGGCTTTCCAAGGCTTTGGGTTTGGATGACTGTTGAGGCTGTAGAGGGGTGAGTGAGCCAGAGACTGTAGGCACAGTCCAGGGGGCTGCACCCATGCTGGGTACCATTCTAGGTAGAGGAGGAGGGACTGGGGCTCTAGGGACTGGGAGACTTCCTAGGCTGTTTTTGTTGCAGTTCTCATTGGGAGGATCCTCTCTGAGCAGAAACTTAGCAGCAGCCTTGGTCTTGTTGAACTTGAGCCACTCGATATGGACAGCGTGGGGTGCAGGGCTGGGCCGCTTGCGGAGCACACGCCGCACTGGCAAGACCTTGTTGGTTTTCTTGTTGCGCCAGAAGGTGGCAGTGGAGATGAGGACAGTAGTTGCCACTATGATGGCCATGATGCCGGCCAACACACCCACAGCCTTCATGGGATTGTCTTTCGTCTGCATTAGGAAAGTGTCCATGGAGTTTTGGGACAGCATCTGGAAGAGAGAGCCACCCCTGCATTCAGCTGCCCTGCCTAGTCCCTGGAGGACAGAGCAGGGGTCATGAGCTCCCTTAAGCCCAATGGTTTTTAAACTTTCTGGCATCAGGTATTCCTTGAGAATCTGATGAGCACTATGGGCTTCATCCCAGAAAAATGCACACAGAGAAAAAAACACAACACATGCAACCTACCAGAAAAAAATGCACACAGAGAAAGCATGATGCAAACACCATCTTTTGGATTAAGACCTCCTCATTAGCTGGACTCTGTTCTCCAGAGAGTAGGATATCATTTACCTTTGATTATGGGGTGCACATCTCAAATCTAACAAGAACTCTTAAGATAATGACTTTCTTCCTGACACTGGGCTGAGAACTATGTATGAGGAGGGACTAAAAAACCAGAATTTATTTATTAAAAATTGTATATTTATTCTTACATGTTTAAACTTCACTCACCGTCAGAGGAGTCCATTTGATTCAATACACCTATCAAGACATTGTTTCTACTGCTCAAAACAGTGTTTGAACTTAATGATTTTGATGCCTTTTAGTGCTTCTGCCATTTATTGTTTCACCTCTTCCACATCAGTAAAACATTCCTCTTTGAGGACTTTTTTCATCCAGAGAAATAACAAAATATAGTCACTCAGGGTGAGATTGGGTGAATGGGTAGGGTGGGGCATGGGGTCATGCCATTGTTGGTCAAAAACTGCTGAACAATCAGTGTGGTGTGGGCAGGTATGATCACACATCCCTGTCATGAAATGGGCAAAGACATCATTGAGTCTCCAAAAAAATTTGCTGAAGCTGAACAAGCCTCTCACAACAATGCCAGTTGGTACACTGATACAGATGGCTTCCTAGAATACTCACCTAGCAGGGGAAGCCTGTACTACAAGGAGCTCGCCCTACAGAAGATTATTCTGTCTGGGGGGGTGTCTCCCCTCATGTAATGATTTCACATCTGCTTTCAATACTATGATAAGAAGGTGTCATTATTCTCATTTTACAGAAAAGGAAGAACAGCTTGGCAAAGTCCAAAGTCACACCATTAATGAGTATTGAGACTAGAATTCCAACCTGATTCCAAAGCCTGTGTGTTGCACAGGAGCCTTGGCTGGTATGTGTGTGTGATGGCACAGGAGCCTGTGTTAGCATCCAGTATAATTTGGAGGAAGGCTGGAGATGGTCTCTCCCCCAGTCATGTTGCAGTGAGGCTTGAGATGACCCTCTTCCCCACTCAGGCTTTATACCCACCTCAGTGTCTATAATGTCAATCTTGAGTAAAGCCGTGGTGCTGAAGGATGGGGAGCCACGGTCTTTGGCCTGCACCTCCAGGGACCATGTATAGTCCCTGTTGCACGTGACATTATTCAGGGAATCCAGAGAGCGGATGGAGTTCTTGAGCCGGATCTCCCCTGTGTATGCATCAATGTCGAACACGTTGGCTGGCTCTGCATGGGTGATGGAATAGTCCACCAGGTTATTGGGCTCCTCTGCATCCTGGTCTGTGGCCTGTGCACAGGGAGGAACAGACATGGCTGGGTTTCTAGGAAAGTACTTGTGTACTCAGGCTAAACCAACATGACATATGGGGCTTGCTGGTTGATGGGGAAGGGTCCTGATCCTACTGAGTAGACAGGAGCTGGGAGAGAAATTGAATGTGTGTGCTACTATGAGCCAGTGTCCATGCCAGGCCCTCTGTGTATGTTATGCCGTTCCATTCTCAGAACAATCCTGGCAGTAGGCATTGTTGAAAAACAAAAGCTTTGGTACTAAGTGACTTGTCTAAGTATAGACAGGTAGAGGGAGGGGAGCTGAACGTCAAGTCTGTTGGGTTTCAGAGTCCCTGCTCTTCCACATTGGGAAGACAGTGTAGAACAGTGGGAAAGACACTGCTTAGAAAGTGGGCAGACTGGCTATGTGAATGAAGGTAAAGCAATACTTAACTTATCTGGGACTCAATCTTTTGTTTCATTAAGTGGCAATGGTACTTTCTTTTCAGAGGTTATTTCTGGGTTGAGGTGAGGATGGGGACATATAAAGTATCTTAAAAACCCTTGCCCAGAGTGAGAATCCAATATATTTTATTTTAAAATAAATTCTTATGCCACAATGTCTCTTGCAGCTGCTAAAATAAGGCTTTTAGGGGAGCTTAGCTGTCTTTAAAGCACACCTCAATTTTCACTGAGGTCCCCAGCACCATCGTCTTCTCCTGTATGCTCTTTCCAAACTGGGGATAGTGGTCATTGACATCCAGCAGAGTGATGAACACCTCAGCTAGGCTGTACCTGCCTTCCATGTCCTCTGCCTTCACATAGAAGTTGTACCTGGCAGTAGCCTCAGCATCCAGGTTGGCCCAGGGTTGGGTGCAGATGATCCCAGTGGATGGGTGAACCAGGAAGCTACCAGTCACAGAGAGCAGAGGGGGGTGTGCACAAGCACAAGCACATGTACATGTGTGCACACACATAGACACATGCCTATAGTAATGAAATGCCTCCAGGAAGTGGTGATAATGCATTATGCAGCTTCTCTCAAGTATCCCACATGGCCCTCTCCCATCATTGCAGTCTGACCAAGGGAAGCAGGTCCACCCAACTACCCACCCCTCCATTAACATTGAACTTAATGACCTGAGTCACAGACCTTCCCTTTCCTTCCATGGTCTGCCCTTCCCTAGCCCAGCACTGCTTGCCTGGCTCCTAAGGTCATGGGCCATAGCTCTGAGTCATCATGATGACCCTTTCTCTCTCAGATCCCAGCACCTTACTGTGTCCCCAGTACCTCTGCCTCAGGCTCTCCACTGCTTCCCTCCACTCCTGTCCCATGCTAACTTTTGTGACCCAGGACTTGTCCTTTCTAGGTTCCTTCTGACTCTGGCACAGACCCCATGCACCCGCAGCCTCCTTGCCCAAGGCCCTGTATGGGGTTGGATCTACTTACAGGTCGGCCCCAGACCCATAGATGGAGTATCTAACTTCACCCCAAGGACCTGTGTCTGGATCCACAGCCTGGAAGAGAGAAAGCTCCCAGTGCCACCTGCCCCTTTGTTTGGGCACATTGGCAGCTCATGTGTCAGAGGGTTATTTTCAGTGGCAAAACAAGGGATTTTGGGGTTTGCCCAACTGTGGTAGAAACTGATCTGGAGTCCTACCCCAGAGCCCTAGTTTTCTGCCCAGAAGGTCTCAAGTAATAGAAGTACAAAAAGATAAATCTGTATCCTTTGTAAATGAGAAAGGAAAAGGAGGTGAGTCCTATGTCTTGAGCTTGAAGTTAACACTTATGTTTCCCTTATAGTCCTTTGAAGTGTTGTTGTCCCCCTTATAAAAAAAAAATGGAGGCTCCATAAGGACAGGTAGTGTGTCCAAACACAAGCTAATGAGTATGGGCAATTCAAACTGGAACCCAGGTTTGTCTGACTTTATAAGGTTCCCTTTAGTAGTTCCTAAGCCGACCCTCAGTCCCTGGGCCAGTCCCCAACCCACTGTGACAGCCACCACGTTGGAGCCCCCTGGGGCATTCTCAGGGATCCTGGCAATATAGTAATGAGAGGTGAACTTGGGGACATTGTCATTGGTGTCCAGGAGCTGGATCAATACATCCGCAGTGGAGCTGAACTTCTCCGGGGTGCTCACTTCAATAGCCAGGAGCTGAAGAAGGAAGGAGGAAAATAAAGACTTGTCTGGGTGGCAATCACTTCCTGTCTCAGGCCTGGCCCCAGACCCACCTCAGTTCCCTGGATCCTGGCTCTGTTCCTACTGTCAGCTGCTATTCCTACCACCACTCGCAGGAGCCACCTGTAAAGCACTCCATCATTTTCCCCACAAACTTGCAATGCCAGCTTTCTTATAGTTTCCACCTGTATTTAGGTCAATTTCTTTTGTTCCACTGATTTGTTTATTCCTTTTTAGTTCCAATTTTAAAATTTATTGTGCTTTATTTATATAGTAATATATAGAGAAAGTTCCTGCCTTGTCTTTTTTTCTGAATTTTCACAACTGTTCTTATAGGTTTATTTCTCCAGATAAAAACCTGTGCAACTGTGTCAAGTCCCCTTACCACCCCTCTGAAGGAAACTTAAGGTAAGACTTAACCGAGGTGGCATTGGATTCTTTACAATAAGAATTTGCATTTTGAACGGGTTTTCCTTCTTTATATCCCTTTGTTAAATTTTTACAATTTCTTTGTCATATAAGTCTTTTCTATTTCTTAATATAGTTATTCCTAGGAATTCTTTCTGAGTTCTTTTGTAAAAAACATTTATTCTATTATTCCCATTGCTATTTTTGTATGTAGGGGAAAACTATAAAATTTGTGTATTAACTTTGTAATCAACCATGTTAACAACTTTGCCATGTTTCTAACAGTTTTTCAATTTCTCTTAGGTTTTTCTAATCACTTCACCAAAAATAATGATGAATTTGTCTTCCTCTCTAATGCGTATACCTCTTATGTCCTTCCTTTATCCAGGGATAATGTTATCCTAGGAAAAGTGTTAAATAATGCTGTCACAGTGGGCATCCAAATTTTGTTTCTGACTTCACAGAATGCTTTTAGAATTTACTTTTAAGAATGATGCTGGCTATGTGTGCATGATGTATAATATAAATAATTATAACAATTTAGGATAAGGGGGTATAAGGGCACTAAATAGTGATGGAAAATATAATAAAGATTAAAAAAATTTAAATAATAACAGCATTTTTACCTTTTATTTATATATTATTTATGTTTATGTATAATAGGCATTGTTTATGTTTATAATTTTAAATAATTACAAATACAAAGGAGTGCTTTTTTAATGTTCTACTAAAGTTTTTATCAGCATATATGACAGATGTCAAATATACGAGAAAAACATTTATCTTGATGAGTAGTTTTGCTTTCTTCACCTATTAACATGGCACTTATATTGGCAGTTTCCCTTCAAGCCCTCCTTGAAGTCCTGGGGGATTGCTGTAGTTTAGAAGCCGGAGCTCATAGAAGCAGTGAGGGCAGCAAGAGAGGGTTCTTGTATCACTCTTCTTCCTCCCCTCTCGCTCCCCAAATCAGCAGCAGGGGCAGAGGGACTGAGAGAAAGAGAGAAGGACTAGGAGGGGGCAAAGGGTTAAAAGGGACCCCCTCAGGAATAAATCCAGGTGCTGTTGTGAGCTCCTGGGACCCTCTCCCCATTCAGGCCAGTGCAAATCATCACATACCTTGAAGGTTAACAATTTGAACTTTTCAAAATCAATGGCAGCTGAATTCTCCACAATGATTGTGACTTGGGCCTCATTCAGGACTGTCTGTGGGACCACTCGGAAGATGCCCCCGGGTCCCACCATGCGCAGGTTGAATTTAGCATTGGCTCCCTGTGCAACAGTTTGGAGAGAGGAAACAAGGAAGATGAATGAGAATACAAACTTATATACATATTGGTGTTAAGCAAAGAGCCTTCATATGCCTTTAACCTTGGAAGGTAAGTATTTAGTTCTTTTGTAGGTGAGGCAGTCAGCAATCAGAAAGAACTTAATAGACTATGAGGACTATTCAGGAGAATGAACACAGAGGCCTAGCTCTGTGTGGGAATAGGAGGCAAGAGGATACACACAGAAATGCTTGTCTGGAGGTTCAGATGCAGAGGTGCTTTTGTTTGACTGGCTTTTACTTTTAATTAATTGTGAATGTCTTTAAGCCACACAGTCTTTGATTAGCTACTCTCCCACTTCTCTCTGGTTACACACTCCTGTTTCATTCAGTTTGTGACCTGCCAGGTCCTATGATGTAAGCAGTGAAGCCTGATGCAGCCTCAGCTGTGGGACTTTGTCCCCATATGATTTTCAGGAAGACGGGTGGAGGGCAAAGCTACATACCTGGTCTGAGTCATTGACGGTGATCTTCAGGCCCCGAAGGATCTCCCCCTGAGGTGGGTGCTCATACATGGACAGCTCGAATCTGTTCTGGGGTCCACTCTCTCCATAGAATGTTGGTGGGTGGTTGTTGAGGTCCACGATCCTGATGGTGACAGGGACCGTGGCCTGGACAGCTGGGCTCCCTGCAGAGCTGACCTCAGTCACCTAGGGTGGGATAGGTGACTATGGTTGTGTGACAGGGTGACTCCAAGATGGCCCCAATGATCCCCACCTCCTGGTATTCATTTTTGAGTCATCCCCTCTCTTTGAGTGTGGCCTGGCCCAGCAACCTGCTTCTAACAGATAGAATATGGCAAAGGGAGATACTACTTAGTGATTAGATTACAAGAGATTATAATACTGTCTTCTAGCAGACTCTCTTACTGGCTTTGATGAAGCAAATAGCTATGTTTCAAGGAACTAATGGTGACCTCTAGGCAACAGAGCAAGAAACTGCGACTGAGTCAATAAGCCCTCAAGGAACAAAATCCTGCCAATGACCATGTGAGCTCAGAAGGTGATCCTTCCTCAGTGGATCCCTCAGTGAGAATGCAGTCCAGGCTGACAGCTGGATGGCAGCCACATGAGAGACTTTGAAATTGAGGACTCAGCTATGCTGAGCCTGGACTACTGACCCACAGAGACTGCAAGATACAAATGTGTGCTTTTTAAAGTCACTAAGTTTGGGATAATATATTACAACATCTCTAGAAACTAATACAGTGCTATTACCAACCCCATTTACCGGATGCAGCATGGAGGGATGAAGCAGTCACCCAAAGTCATAGCTAGTGAGTTGCAGATGTGTCTTATTCCTTAGTTAGTGTTTCTCTACCTCACTGCACTATTCCCTCTTTGCTGCCAGACATGGGTTCAAATCCTAGCTCTGCCATGCTCTATCCTTGTGTCCCTTGGCCAGGGAAAGGTGGCAGGGAGAGGAGATGTGGAGATACACAATGGATAAATAATACAGGCTGCAAAGCCAGGGTCAAGAGTCCTAGGAACCTCATGAACCATGTGGCAAGCATCATATAAGCCTCTTTAAGGATCTCCTTCTCCTTGTTCTATAAGCATGTTCTGGTCTTATGTGTCTTAAAATTTCCCTCCCTTGTCCCTGCTCTGTCACACCCTAGATTCATCCTAACTCTCCTTTCTAAGAAGCCTGCACCTCTCCATTTCCTACTTTCCACTCTGCTTGTGCCCATGCTGCATATGGCACTGTCATTCTTCACTCGGCTGGTGGGACTATTCTCTGCAGGTTCCCCTCGACCTCTCTGTGTCTCCTGTGCTGGATTCTCCCCAGTCCTCCCTCTAAGCCTCAGATGTTCCTTCAGCTGTGATCTTGGCCCATGGTCCCTCTCTCCTTATAGCCATCCTCTGGCTGGCCTCATTCCCACCTAGCCTTTTACAGCAACCTGTATGTTTGTACTCTCTCCCTTTAATTCTAAACCTGTCTTCCCAGGGTGGAACATTTCAGCTTTACTGTCCCTGAAGCAGCAAAATTCATCATGCTCATCCTAGTCCATCTGCCTCCTCTCTGTTCCCCATGGCATGGTACCACCATGCTTGTTCATTCCTGTCTTCTCCCCCACCCCTCACAGCCGGTCAATTGTCATTTTCTGTGTAGTTTCCTTCCTTCATATTTTGCAATTTGTCCATTTCTGCGATTTCACCCCCCTCATCCCTCTGGGCCCTCTTCATGTATCACATTGGCTGATGGCTCTGCCTCTCTGTTTCTCATCCATTTCCTCCAAACCCAAGTCAAGACCAGTGTACTCAAATGCCAGGCTGATCTCACTGCCTTTAGTATTCCCAGGGCCAGAGGGCAGGGAAGACCAAGCTAGAGGGAAGTTACCTGTACATGTAGCTCGTACACCTCTCTTCGGAGCTGGGCAGGGCTCTGTGTGACCAAGATGGCTCCAGAAGTCTCATTAATTTCAAAGGCCCCATCACTCCCTGTCAGAGAAGAGATGCACCCTGTAGTTCTGACCAGCAGCACAGGGGTCATAAGGGATTTATGCCAGGTATGGTAACCATACATTCTCCTCATGCATTACCTCACTGAAGCCTCCTCTATAAAATGTCATTCTATCATCTGTGTGTCTTGCCAGTGAGGAAGTTGGGTCTCAGAGGGGCTTAACTCTGTCCAAGATACACAGTAAGTGCAGAGCTGGGACTTGAACTCACTTCTGTCTGGTTCCCAGGTTCCACAGTACTTTGGTTCTCTTATGTGTAGTGGTGTGTGTGTGGTGTGTGTGTGTGTGTGTGTGATGGGAAGAGAAACAGAGAAAGGAAGAGAAACAGAGGGAGGAAGAGAGAAAAGAGAGGAAGAGAAGATTAAAAAAGGGGAGAGAGGAGGACGAGAAGGAGAGAGAGAAGAGAAGAGTGGAGGGCAAAAAAAGAGGTGAGAATAAAAGAAAAGAGACCAGAGAAGAGGGAGACAAATAGTCAAGAAGAGAAGAGAAGAAAGGGGGTCATGGGTACTTGGTAATTTGTAAAAGTTTGAAGTGGTGGTGGGGATGGAAGGCAATCAAGGGTCTGTGTACCTGGGAAAAGGAGCCTGTGTGTGGAGGTAGTCATGTTTGTCCATGCATGAGCCTCTACATCCTAGGGACAGGGTTGGAGGAGGGAATAGTGCCTGGGTGAGAGCATGTAGACATATGGATGATGGGAACTGGCATTAGGTAGGAGGGCCCTATTGAGGGGCCTAGCCCTGTAGGGACCAGCTACTGAGGTCTGCAGAGCCTATCCCAGGGCTGGCTCTACCTACTGAGTTGCTGCCCAGTTGTGTAAAAAGCATAGACTTGGAACCAGCAGACTTAGGTTCAAACCCAGAGGGAACATGGGATGCCTACTTATCTTCTCTGAGCCTCAGTTTTCTCATCTATATATAGAGCTAGTACTAGGGAAATGCTGTATCATCATTGCATTTAATTAACTTATTTAAGTATATGTTCTAGGCCAAAAATTTTAAAAGAATTAGAAAAAAACATAGCCATTTAAAGAGTGTAAGAAATGTTCCCATTCCTGTCAATGAGCACATGCCCAGAGCAAAGGAAACATAAATCTGCCTACCCAGTGCATCTCTCCTTGTGATTGGACCTAATGACAAGTGGGACGGAGAGAACATATCCATGGAGACTTGCTACTTACTGGAGAGACCCAGTAAGGGTCCCTCCCTTACAGCCTCTCCTCTCTATACATTATGTGCTTCTAGCCTGATAGATGATGGACTGGGACTCAAAGAGGCTGGGGAACCTTGCTCCGGTTGCCCAGGAAGTCAGAACTGCTGCCCAGTGATGGTCTGTCCCCAAAGCTGACCCAGACTCACCATTCAGGAGACTATAGAGAATGTGGTTGGGTTTGCCCCGATCTCCATCCATGGCGACAACTGTCAGTACCTCCGAGCCCTTGGGAGAACAGGAGCAGCTTCTTGAGGCTCATGTGTGATGCTAGGGCTCTCCCCTCCCAGACACTGCCATATCATAAAGGGGAGGTGTTTCTTCCACCCAAGAGAAGGGGTGGGGCCTTTGTGGCCCCACCCCTTCTCTTCAGGAACTTGCAGAACCCACTGGCCTCCCAGGACTGGAGGGTCAGCTTGAGCTCCACTGCTTCCTCATGCACATGGGTAGGCATGTGGATTACCCAAGGACTTTCAGGCCACACAGTTCTAACTTTGCCTCTTTCCCCATACACTATGCTCAGTCCTCAGCTCTACTGTCCCTGCCTCCAGCTTTGCCTCCTTTGTCTCATCCATTTTTTTTTTTTTTTTGCCTTCAGAGATGTGCAGAAGGAGAGGTGAGAGACTGGTAGAAGGGGGACCAACACAGGGGGGTCTGATGCTAAATACAGGAATTGGGATTTTACCCTGTGGCCCTGGAGTGCAGTTTCAAGGGTTTGGACAGAGGTGCCACAACTAGAAGATCTTGCTTGACTTTAGCCTATCACCCACTTCTAAACTCCCTCCTCAGGTCCTTCTCCCTGGCCTGTTCATACTCCTGGGTCTTCTGGGCTGACTGAGCACTGCCTCTTCTCCCCTCAGCAACTCTCTCCAATCTTAGCTCCTCAGCAGGTCCCACAGGCCTTCCAGGGAAGCCAGTATTTCTCTCTCTCTCTCTCCCTCCCTCTCTCTCTCTCTCTCTGTCTCTCCCCCCCCCGTCCTCCATCTATACCACTTGGCTGCCAGCTTCTGGAGAGGAGGTATTTAGCTTGGGCCCAGCATGTGAATGGTCCTCAGTAAATTCAGAATGCAATTCAATTCCACGGAGAGTTCTTGAGCCCTGCGAAGTCTGGCTCCAGCCATCCCCACAGGGAACTCATGGTCTGGCTGGGAGATTCTGTGAGCGCATATCAAGGATGCATGGAGGGACATGCTCATGGAGGGGTATACATAATATGGGAGTAGAGAGGAGGAAGCTCCTATCTCAATCAAAGATGTCGGGGAAGTGGTGCCAGGGCTGAACTGAGAAGGGCAAGGAGCATCAGGCCCATGGGCATATTTCAGGCAGAGAGATGAGGGCAGAGTGGTGAAATGGGCTGGGGTGGGTAGAAGATAGTGAGAGCTCATGGGTGGAGGGGCAGCTGACCCTTGGGTGCCAGGCTGAAGAGTGGGTCCTTACCAGAGAGGCCAAAAGACAAATGCAGCGGCCCAAACTCTAGGGGCAGAGAGTACACTGAGGGGAGACAGCTGAGGTCAACCTTTGAGCTGGGTCTGTGTGTGATATCCAGAGAGGGTCATGGTAGTTCAGCAGCAAATTGTAGGTCTGAGAGGCCACAGGCCACAGGCTTAGGGCTGGGGAAGCATAGAGGCACCTCATCTCCTATATAGGTGTAGAGAAGTCCCCACCCAAATCAAGGCTCTCAACTACCTTCCAGCCTCTCTTCTGAACCCCTCTGAAGGGGTGACCTTTGCGGTTGGTCTGTGATGAGGGGAGAAATGACTGGCACAGTCTTGGCACCCACTATGTGCTTTGTACACGAGTACTCACTTCCTACCCCTTATGCTTCCAGAGGGGAAAAAAACCTGTTGACCTGAGCCTGAGTCAGCCTCAGTGTGAGGAGGGTGAGCCAGGGCTGAGCTCAGCCATGTCCAGCAGGGGGATCTCGAGGTAGCTTGAAGGACAGGACAGGAAGCATCAGGAGGGAACACTGGGCTGAGGGGCAAGTCACCCACCGGAACGGTGTCCTCATACACATAGCCATAGTAGGGTGTGCCCACAAAGACAGGGGCCATGTCCTGCACGTCTTCCACGTAGACTGTGACTGTGGTGGTGGCCGAGAATACCACATCAGCCCCTCGCAGCCTCCCTCCCATCCTGGGAAGAATCAGGGAGTAAAGAGAGGTTGGGTTTTAGGGTTGCACAGACTTCAGTGGAATCTGGCTCCTGCCACTTACATGAAGCAGCTGCCCTCTCTGAGTTTTGTTTGCTCCTCTGTCACCTGAAATAATTCTCTTCTTGTAGGAATGCTAGGAACATGAAATGCCATGATGCATGAAGGTCTTCAGTCAGTGTCTTGTATGTAGTAGATACTCAGAAATGCTCTTTTGGAAACAGGGTTAGTTCACTGTCCAGGAAAATTATGTTGGACAAGTGGCAGAAGAGGAAGTCCAAGCCAATTCCCTCCCAGCCAGGAACCAAACCTCAACACCTGCTGAGGAGCTACCCGAATATGACTTGGCTGTGTTTAGCATGTAGAATGGAGCAGTCACTGAGCCCAGCCCTCATGGAGTAACTGCAGGTGGGGCCAGCTCAAGTCCCCTGGCACAGGCTGGACTGAATGGCCTGTAGCCAGCATGTGACCAGCAAGGGCATTCCTGGAAAATTAAACACTGGACCTAACGACTGGGATTTTTTTCCCTCAGGGGGAGGGCAACCACTTTGCACTTGCAGAGTTGTGGGTCTATATCACACACTTTGGAAATGTGAGGAACTTAGTTAAGGCTCAGGGGAGGGATGATGAGGAAACCGAGGCTCAGAGAAGGTAACTGGTCACACAAAGAGAAAGATGTGGGTGAACAAGCTTGGGAGGTGTGCAGAGGCTATGTTGTGGGGCATGTGATGGGACATGAGTCTTCAGGCCATGGCCACCTGGTCTTATAGAGGGGACCTGGCCTGTCAGTCCCCAGGAGAGAATGTGACTTTAGGAGCCCACAGTCACCAGTCAACCTGGAAAATATATTCATGTTTGGGCAGGGTTCACTCAACAGAGATTGCAGCTGCACCCCACACCCTCCTCCCCACCCCATCCTAATCACCTTCTGTCCAAACTGCCCCCACTCCATTGTAGAACCTAATTCTGTTCCCATCCCAGGGCAGCTGCCTCTGACAAAGGCTGAGGAAAGACTGTATACTCCCCATTCCTCCCTATTACCTTGGCAACCACAATGACGAAATGGGCCTGGGCCTTCTCGTAATCCAGGGTGGTCTCTGCCCGGAGGCGCAGCACACCACTGTGATGATCCATGGCAAATTTGGTGGACTGAATATTCTGTAAGAGTGAGGGGCAAGCTTGGCCTTGGAGAGGAACCCTGGCGGGCCCCAGAATACCCATTCTGATTATTGAAAGGGGATCTTCACTGTCCTTGGTCTGGCCTTGTCACTGAAGTTCAAATTTCAGGGCACTCAGCCTTTCTGGCTTCCAAGATCTCCCTTGTTAGGGCTCTGGGTTTCCCCTCCGACTCCCTCAGTCAAAACCAAGAAGGTCCCTTCCACAGGGCCTTAGCTCTCTCTGCTTATCTAGAAAACAGTTGGGTGTGGCTTTGGGCTAAACTCTGACCTGAAGGTTCCAGCAGATAGAGAAGTCAGCATAATGCTTTAATCTAGAGGGGGTGGGGTCTTCACCTGCCCCCTCCCCTAAGAAGTGACTGTGGCCAGTGTGAGCAACATCTGAGGTGGGATGGGGTTGGGGGGGGGGAGGCAACAGGAGATGATCCACAATCTACAAAAGGGTCACTGTGTGTCAGAAGCTATTATTGGAGGTTTATATGGATTTAACCCTCACTGCAATCCAGTGAGGATGTGCTTTTTATTTTTCCCATTTTACATGAGAAGGAACTGAGCTGGGAGAGTTGGATTATGTTTGAAGGCCCCATGAGTGGGACGTGGTTAGACTTCTCTAGTACCTGTAGAGCACAGGAGATTTCTCTACAAGCTGTGTTTTTAACCACCAAGCTGTGCTGCTTTGAAAATTGTGAGAGCAAGTGAGTAAATATGGAGAGAATAGAAAACTCTCTAGAAACAGCAACATGTGATGGAGGGCAGCTGGTTCCTAGGGAACCCAGGGAGAGGCAGGAGGTGCAAGGAAGGGTCTTGCCTTTGACAGGGTGGGATGTATGGACAAGGATGGGGTGAGGGAGTCACAGCTTTGCTCCCAAGAGCTGACCCTTTGGCCCTTTTGCCATAGACAATTTTCAGCACAACAGCTTTAGTCTACCCTATGTGGGTACAAAGTGTCCAGGCCTTCTCATGGAGAAGATGGGTTTGGGGGTAGAGAGCTCAGGGTCCTGGAAATCTGTGGAGATAGAGGCAGACCAACCCAGAGGGAGGCAGGGTGGGCCAGTCAGGAGAAGACAGCTTCCACCCAGGTCAGTCTCATGTCCTCACCTGTCTGTCCTACCCCTGCATTTACTAAGAGCTCCTTGGGATCTGATGTGGCATCTCTGACAATCTCCAGGAACAGTAGATGCACTGACCTAAGGACCTTGGTGATGGAGGTGGGGTCCACTAGGTGTCCCTTCTAGCCTGTGCCTCTGGTTTCATCTTGGGGGTACTGCCTTACCTGTAGGAAGTAGGTGACACTCCCTCCAGAGCCTGTGTCCTTGTCCATGGCATGAACCTTAAAGATACTGCTCCCAGCAGGTATATCCTGAGTGGTCATAGCCACAGGGGTGAGTCCTGTGGCACTGACAGAATGCTCAGGGAACTGGGGTTATGGAGGGTCATGGAAAAGTGGGGTCAGGGGAGTGAAGGGCTGAGAAAAGGTGAAAAGGTAGTGAATGACCCAGAGAGCCCCCAACAGGGGGAAGGGCAGTGACAGAGGAAACACATCAGAGTGGGTACAGGAAAGAAGGAAGAGAAAAGGAGGAACAAACAGACATCCTCCCCTGAGAGAGAAACTAAGACTCAGAGTAGATAAACTATTTAAATATGAGCTGAGAAAAAGGTCCATTAACATGAACATGTTCAGCATCACCAGGAATCAAATACATACAATTTTGAACCAGAGTGAAATATATTTCTCTTACAGAATTAACAAACATTTAAATATTTGAAAAATCCCCAGTGTTGGCAGTGGTGGCTGGGGAGGGGATGCAGGGCAGGGGATAGGGTGACCAACCCTCCCCAATATCCTGGAGGAAAGAACACATCGGTGTTCTTCTGGAGAAGCAATAACAACTCACAGCCATTCATGTTTTCAATCTAGTTAGTAGTTTCAAATCTTGGATTGTATCTTAAGGAAATAATTCTAGTTATAAAAAAGGAACTTTTATGTTTGGAATTTAATGTCTGTTATGACAGCAAAAATTTAAACTGTCTTAAATATCCAAACATTAGAGAACAGCTTCATAAATGATGGAATGTTCACTTAACAAAAGCTATTAAAATAATTATGCAAACTTTAAAATTAATTGAGGAAATGCTTATAAATTAAATGAAAAAAATGTATACAGAAAGCATATTTAGTGTAGTCCCAACTACATAAGACAAACAGAAAATAAATCCAACTATCACAAAAATGACTAGAAAGAATACATCAGAATTTAATAGTGCTTTTTCAACCTGGAAGGGTTTCGGGTAATCTTGAAACTCTTTTTTTTTTTCTACTTTTCCATATATTCCACATTTCCATGATAAATGTATATTATGATTTGGTGGAATAGTAAATGAGCATTCCTTTGGAAGAAAAAGAAATGTGAGGAGATAGCAATGGAGGTAAGGAGAACATGAGACAGAATGGAGAGGGACTCTGCATCCTGATGCCTGGTCTCTTTGGCCAGGCCACAGGGCAGCGCCAGAAATCAGGCTGTAGGTCTAGCATGGGAATACTTGGGCCCTTTCTAGTGGCTTCTCACTTACCTCGGGAACCTGGACAATGTAAGGCTCCTGAATAAACCTTGGCACCTCGTCATTGGCATCAGTCACCAGAATCGTGACTTTTTCTGCTACCTGAGAAGAGGCAAAGGGGACAGGATTTGGGGCTGTGAGACCTGGACAATAGAGGGACAGCAGCCAGTAATGCTCAAGGTATATGTCTCTACTTATCCTCCTTCTTCTCCCTCTCTCCTTCCTTCCTTCTTTTATTTATTTATACAACAAATATTTTTAAGCAACTACATGGTGCCAAGCACTGTGTTCCATCCCAGAGATAGAAGACAGTCTGATAGTGTGTAATTTATGGGATGAGATAGGAGGGCAAAGATCAGCATATAAAAGAAGGGTAGTGATATCATTCAGGGTGATAACAGTCTGGGAGCAGCATGCTCACCAAGGCCTGCATCCCCTGGGGCTGTGGGTGCATGGTGCAGGAAGCTGCGTCCCCAGGCCCCAGAAGATGCACCAAACCAGCCTGTGGTGGTGGACAGCAGGGAGGTTTCACAGAGGAGTGAGGAGAACTAAGCTCTGCAGCAGTTTGTCAGGTGAGAGGGAAATAGGTGAAGGAGCAACATGTGCAAAGGCAAAGAGGAGTGAAACACAGTGAGCAGAGTTCTGAGAACATAAGTAAATTTATGGCTAGATGGTTGGTGAGGTCAATGTGGGAGAAAAGGTGGAGGAGGCCAAAGGTGCCCAACGGGGGAGCCCTGAATGCTGACTGAAGCTTGGGTTCTACCTGAGGGTAGTGGGGGCCAGCTGTTAGTGCTTTCTGAGCTGGGCTGTGGCCAGGCCTGTGTTCCACAGGGATGGTTCTTGTCCAATTCAGAGGTAAATTGGGGTTGGGGTCCTTAAGCGGAGCCCCTGCAATGGTCAGGGGAAGCACTAATGAGCGCTGGGGGTAGGTGGTGGCTGTGGGGAAGAGGTAAGGGAGTAGTTGGGGTCTGGGTGCCCAGGTGTTCAGCTTGGGTGACTGAGAGGAAGATCCAAGAACCAAGTGTGAGAAGGCAGATGGGAAAGCAGATCTAAGGAGCTGCTGCGGAGCATGAATGTGCTCCATCTGAAATGCAGCTGATGAGTCTTGTTCTCTCCATTCTTATTCTCTCCCTCCCCCACTGACCTCACCCCTTACCTGTGGGCACATTGGGGCAGGTCTTGGTGGGCCTTAGCTAGAGTTTGCCAGTGAATGAGTACCCACCTCCCCCTGCACCCTCTAGTGGGAGGAAGGAAATGTGCTCAGGCCCAGGGAGCTGTGTGTTGCCAGGGAGCTGGCTCAGATGTGCACTCACCAGATTCAGGCCATCAGAAATGCTAATGATAGCTTCAATCTCACCCTCCCTCTGTGAAGAACAAGAACTAAGTGAGTGTCCAGGAGTGACACCCTACAGAACTCCCCTCCCTCTGAGGCTGGGAGGAGCTCTTCCTGCACCTCCCCTGAGCCCTGACAGGAGGCCTGGAGTAGGGCAGGTGGCCCAAAGCTGCCTTTAGCCATGCTTTCTTTCAGGGCTCTGCATATCAGGGATTCTCATGAACCCAGAGGGACTGTAGAGGGGTCAACAGAAATGCTTCCCAGCTAGAATGAAGAGGGATCTCTTGTCTTGGAGGTCCCAGGAAAAAGGTTTTATTCCTTTTTTTCTCCTTTTTTTCCCCCTTATCTCTCCTATGCGTCTCCATATTCCATGGTTTTGCAAAGGTCCAGGTCTGTGGGGTCTAAATTACTCCCCATGACACAGTGAGGAAGGGTGTTGAGGTTCCCAGGTCCCCAGAAAGAGACCACACAGTCACATTTTCACTGCAGCCTCTGAGACCTACCCTTTCCTTTCTCTACCCTGGTCTATGCCTGGTGGAGTCTGCCACCAGACCAGAGCTGGCAGTAGCCGCATAGCTGCAGTCCAGTCATGTGGACAACTAGGCCCACCAGGCTGGTGTGGGAGCTCAAAGGGACAAAAACACAGCCTGTGCCCTGGAACCTGCAGGTTGAAGGGTGCAAAAGGTAGAGTTTTACCAAGCTAAGATCCACTCTCTAAAGCATACTTTCCATCCCTTCTCTGCTCTCTGAGTTTTCTGTGGCTTACAGGACCTCTCCAAAGACGATACTCAGGGGACCTTCCAGCCTAGAGATGTTTGTCTGCGTGCCAGCAGACTGCACTTCTTGCATCTCCCCATACCTCTCTGTCCAGCTCTTCAATCAGGGTGATGTTTCCAAAATTGGGGTCAATGGAAAAGACACTTCTAGCACTGGGGTCAAAGCTGATGTGGTAGGAGACAGGGTCTCCCTCTGGGTCTGTCCCATTTAGGGTATACACATGAGAGCCTAGAAGGAAACACAGATAGGAGACCTAGAATTGGGGACCCAACTTTTCCTAAGAGGAGCAGTTGCTCTGAACCAAGGGCTCAACTGTTCATACAGTGACTGCAATTCAGTGCTGAAGGTACAGCTCTGAACTGAGCACTTGCTGCTGTCCTCACCCTTGCTGGCCGCCTCCCACTCTTTGTCTTTATTCCTCACAGCTGTTAGTGAGATGTTTGTATGGGCCACTTTACAGCTTGTCATCTATGATACAGACTGCAGAGGAGCTTCTGGTCTGCTGTGCCTAACTCTAGGCCTTAGTCTGGTAATGACTCCTGTCCCAGGTGCCAAGAGTAGGGGCTTCCTGGGGAAAGGAGCTGGAGAAAGGGATGTACCATTAAGGCCAGAGGAGTGTCCCTCTGGGCAGTACTGTCCCTCATGTGCAGATTAGTTCCTAATGGATTTTTGAGCAGGTAGACTCTTTTACACCACTGTCCCTTTGCTCAGGCATTCCAACCCAGACAAGGTGAGGGAGAAGTGCAAATCTCTCTCTTCTTTCACCTTCTTCCTGTCTCTCTGTGTATCATCGGGAACTGGGTATTCTTGGGCCATTTTAAAGACTACAGACCTGAGATTCTAGGAGTCAGTACATTTGCTCAAGGTTACAATAGTGTGTACTGGGCAGCTAAGCCCCACAGTTACCATCATGCTGCAGAGTTCTGCCTGCCACCTAGAACCCCCAGCCAAGCTTAGGTCCTTCTGCAACTGCACTACCCAGCAAACACCCCCACCAGCAGCAGCCCTAGGGAATTCAGAGCTCAATCAGGAGCACAAGCAGTCTGGCGCTGGTGTCTCTGTAGGCTCAGAGGACTGACTCATTGTTTGGGTGCCCTGTCCAAGGAAAGGAGGGCTGCCCCTCCGGGAGACTCATGGCGGCCCTTCCCAGAGCTCCTTACCAACAGAGTGTCCTCCGGGAGGCTGAATAGGCCATGTTTCCATTAGTGCTGCCAACCCCGTTGTCGAAGAAGTGGGGGGCGAAGTTGGCTTGGGCTAGGAAGAAAATAGAACAGATGGGACACCCAGACACGAGAAGGGACAACTTCGCACCAGCGTGGTCCTGCGTTTGGCCCCAGTCCAGGGCAGGCTGACACTCCCCTTTACGGCCCTAGCACACCCACGAACTCTGCTGGGGAGCCTAGGCAGAGTCTCTTCGCCACCATCTCCTGTGGGCCCAGACTTATCAGGGACACGGAAGATCTGGGTCGCTTAGAATCCAGGCAGCGGTCAAACGAAACCCATCAATGGGCAAATGGGGGATTCTGAACCAGAAAGGGACAGTGCCCTGCCAAGGTCACATCAGACACGGGTACTCCCTCCCCTGCCGGATGCAACCAGCAGAGCAGCCGCCTAACCGCCACCACTGCTTTTAAAGAAGAGGAGGGTAGCGGGGGTCCTGTCCCCAAATTCTGGGTCTCCAGGATACTGGCCTCCGGGGAAGTGCCTCGGCAGTTCTTTACCAGCAGGGCCAGGCAACCGAAAGAATCGCCCTCCTTCCCACCTGCCGTCCCCGTCCCTCAAACCAAGTACTTTTCTAGAAGTGACGGTCCAGCCCTATGCCTCTGGTCTCCCAGGGTAACGCCGGCGCCTATCCCTCGCCCCAACAAGGCCCGCGAGGGCCCCAGCGGTCACTCACCCAGGCAGAGGCGCAGCAGCCCCAGGGCCAGGGCAGCCCGCGGGCTGAGCCTCATGTCTCCGCGGGCGGGTAGTGTAGCTCGAAAGCAGACAAGGGCCCGGCGCAAGAGCACGAGCATGCCCCGGGCCGGGAGAAGATCACAGAGGCGATAATGGGGTGGCAGCAGGAAGTGGCAGCTGAGGGAGTGGGCGCGGGGCGGGACCATCTGGTGGTGCGAGGGCGCTAAGCGGATGACACGGCTTGGGTCTGCACCACTGAAGCGCTGGCGCTTCCGCCTTAAGAAGAGACAATTAGTGCGCGGAGAGCCGGGGTGGGGGGGGGGGTGTGGGGGGGACTTGCTTCAGCTGCGGGCGGGGCTGGAGTGGAAGAGGCACTCCTCTCTCCTGCACTCCCCCTTTGCTCAGTCTGGATCAGGAGTCAAGGGCCCTCCTCAGGTACCAGACAGAAGCAATATGGAGGGGACCAAGTATCTTTCCCAAGAGTGCCCTGAGTAGGGCACTCTGAAATTGGGTCTCGCAGAGTCCCCCAAATTCCTGTGGGGCTGGGCTCCACTGGAATTTTCTCTTTTAGGAACTTCCTCTGTGACTTTCAGGGAGTTCATGCTCTCTCAGAGCATGAGCATTCCAGACTGTAACCCAGCCTCAAGCTAGAGGGATCCCTCCCTAGAGGAAAAATGAGAGCAGAGGAGAAAAGTGTGGGCCTGGGGGAAAGCATTGCACTTTGGGACAAATATGTTCCAGGGATAGTGTCCCTGAAGGCTATAGGGTGAGATCAAGAGATAAAAAGGAGGACTGTGGTTTGGAGAAAAGCACGTGGGGGGGGATTATCAGGGTTGCCTCTGTAGCATCTCAACCCATGCCTGCCCTGCCTCCCAGGCCAGGCCAGCTCTCCTAGAGGGTCCCATCACTAGTCCTATCACTAGTGGGGTCCACATGTGTGATGGGCAGTAGAGAGGGCCTTCAAGTCTCCACAAAGGTGGGAGGCAGCAGTTTCAAAGTGGCAGGCTGGCCTCCCTCCGCACCCCTTTACCCAGTCAACTCTTGCACTAGCAAGAATTAGGGATTCAGGACAAGGAAAAATGTCAGTAGTCCCAGAGTGTCTGGCAATTTCATACTCAATTAACCAAAATTCATCTTGTTGAACCCCCCAGGCTTGGCCTTTTGGCTGGAAAGATGCACTTTATTTATTTTTATTTTTTAAATTCAACCTTTACTCTATTTTTTTCCCAAAAAAGTGTACTTTAAATTACACAGACATTTTTGCATCTTTGTGTCACAAAATGCTGGGACAAATCCAAGGCAAGCGTTCCATAAGTCCTATATAGAGATGAGGATTCTAAGGCCTATGCTGGTCTCCCAGTGACTAGAAGCAGGGCCAGAGTTTCCTGGGGCAAATGTCTTGTCAGTGTGCTGAGAGGAGCCAGCACTCTCTTTGTCCTGCCTGCCCATCTCCTCTGGGGTCTCTGACTTCTCTCTCAGTTCACTCAGTCAACAGACTGGCACCAGAAATGGATAGAAAAGGAGTGTCCACACAGAGTGTGTGTGTACATGTTTGTGCATGTGTGCTGTCACTCTTATCTCTTGTAACCAGCACAGCCTATTCTGGTATGATGTCTGCTTTAGAAAGGAAGAAGTTAAAGTACAGAGAGGATAAGTCACTCGCCTAGGCTCACATAGCCAGTGAGGGACAGACTCTGGATTCATGTCCAGTTTGGGCTGGTTTCAAAAAAAAGTTGAGACTCTTCCCATGGCAGTAGAAGATGACTGCGAGGCCACTGAATTTTCAGCACTAAGCCCCTTGCTCACACCTCCTTTTCTTAGCACTAATTTTGTATTTGTAGTTTATATTATTATTTTTTAAAAGAGATCTCTCTTCTTCAATTGTATAGGTTGACATTTGCTAGAGTGACCAGACATCCTAGTTTGCCTGGGACTGAGGGGGTTTTCAGGGATGTGAAACTTTCAATGTGAAAACCAGGAAGGTCTGGAATAAAGGTCTGGGATAAAGGTCCCAGCTCCTGGGAGGAGCTGGTCACTTTAGACCAGCCTCTGTCCTCAAAGCATCTGAGAACCTGGGAAAACAGCAGCTCTACATGATAGTCTCATCATGGACCCTGGTCTTGAACTTGCAGTATGGAGGGCTTGGATGGCTTACTTTGTCATAGCCAGGAAGGAAGGACTCACCTGCCATGGCACATGGGGATTGGCCCTCCCCTGCTGACTCTGGGAAGCCTCAGGCACACTAGTCACTTTGTCTACCACATGCCCATCACCCTTGCAGAGTGACAGACTCTCTCTTTTCTAGGGTCTCTTCACCCTAGAGGAGTATGGCACCTGGGGTGAAATACCAAATCAAGTCATCTCTAGGTCAGGTGTGACAGCTCTTCCCCAGGTACATTTAGAACAGCTTGTTCAGCTGCCAGGCTGGGCATGTATGTGTTCCAGCTCCATCTGCCAAAATGGCAGCCCAGGCCCTTGTGACCTCTTAGCTCATATTTGATCCACCTGACTGTGCTAACCTACACTGCCTTGCTTATATGCACACACACATTTACACAGATGCCTACAAACACACACAAGCTCTAGTCTCATTTGCAGACTCATTTGTACACACATATGCACATACCTACATGTGAATCTGCTCACATCTCCTCATGTAAACTCGCACACCCAACACATGCATGCACACCTGCACCAAGAGAGTTTGGGCAAGGAGCTCTCCAGGCTCCTTCTGGTGCTGAGGATGTGATGAGTAGCAAGTGCTTGCTATTCAGGCTCATCTTCCTAATGATCCTGACTTGCGGTGGGTGGGGGTATGAGCAGGTTACTAGCACCCTGCTCTGCTCCAGCTGTAAGGATGAGACCATCTGGCAGGCTGACCTCTACCCTAGTACCTGGCATCCTGAGCTGTTTTGTCCATTTGCTGAGTTCCAACAAAATGACTGCTTATGATAGGGAAATCCTTTCCAGAGAGGAATGTGGTACTGAGTTTGAAGGTATAGGGTCAGGGGATCCCAGTGGGCCTGGATGAACCCTCTCTGGACATGACTGTGAGGCCACACCTATCCCAGCCCAGGTGAGGTCCTGAGGACTGTCCTCTACAGGTCTGGGCCAGGGTGTATTACCTGGCTGTAAGTTGGAAGTGCTTTCTCACAGCAGTGGGCTGAGACTGGAAAGCCCTGGACACCATCTACTCGGTAATGTGGCCTCTTCTTGCCTTCACTGCATTCAGGACAGGTACAGGGTGGCTGCCTCAGTTTCTTTAGACTTGGGGATGGGATCCCTCCTCTATCTTCCTAAGGCCCTGCCTGTCCCCTTAACTGAGGGACTCTGCAGGAGTCTAGGGCTGCCACCTGTTCCCCAGTTCCCATCTAGCTGGCTCAGACACCTGGTTGCAATGCTGTCTCTTGGTCATTTTAGTATTTTCAAGTGTGGACAGAAATTTCAGTATTGACATTGCTGGGTTTTTACCCTACAATAGTTTCCTTTGCTATCTAAGCCTGCAATGTGGCTGAGCCTGGGTAGGGAATACACCAAAAATGTCTTTCCTCCAGAAGCCTTTTGCTGTTGTTGTTGTTGTTGTTGTTGTTTCTGGCATGCTCTGCCCCAAGCAGAACTGGTTCCTACTTGGGACATTGACAGGGCCCTTGAATGATGTCAGGGCTCTACTTTGCTTGTTTTGGCATCTCCCCAGAGTTCTGTGAACCATTTAGTTTGCTTCAGTATCAGCACAGGGTCCATCACAGTAGGCCCTTAATGTGGAGTTTTTGAGTGAATGAATGAATGATTTAAATAAATTAAGGAATGAGTGAAAAGGCACCTAACAGTCAGTCTTGGTACCTGGTCATAGTCAACAGCTGACTTTCTGCAGTCTTTGACATGTTCCTTCTCCAATCATTTGTAAATTGACAGACTGGAGAAGCCAAGCCAATTTCATGAATTGAAATGCCAGGAGATAGAAATGGCTGAGTGAAAGTCAACAGTGAGTGGTGAAGACTACTGCACATGGGTAAGTGTTCAGAGCCACAGCATATTTAAATGTTGAATTGAACAAACAGAATGGTTTCCAGTCTGACATCTTACAGTTTGATATCTCCCACCCTCTGGTTCACATTTAGCAAATCCAAAGAGGAGTTTGAAAGATTACTTTTTTAAAATGTGTTTATTGATTTTAGAGAGAGGAAAGAAGAAAGAAAGAAACGTTGATGTGAAAGAGAAACATCAAAGTGAAAGAGAGATATCAATTGGCTACCTCCCATATGTGTCCTGACTGGGGATTGAACCCACAACCCAGGTATGTGCCCTGATCGGGAATCAAAGCTCCAGCTTTCTGGTGCTTGGGATGATGCTCCAACCAAGTGAGCCACAATGACCAGGGAAAATTTGACAGATTAAACATTAAATGAGCAAAGGACCTTTTCTAAGGAGCTGTTGATAGCAAGTCTGTCAGTTGCCTCTAAAGCTGTTCACATGTCACTGGGCTGCTAGTAAATGGGCAAGGACCAGTCACTGTCTAGGAGACCAAACTAAAGCCCTGGACACATTCACATCCTAGAAATTTTATGATGTTTTCAAGGCAGGGAAAATTGGCTGCAGAGTGAATCAGGGTAGTCATGTGTAGGTTCCTGCATGAACATTAACCAGCCAGGACATGGCCTCTGCAGGGCTCCAAGAAGTGTTTACCCTAAACAGTTTGCCCAGAGATAAGCTCAGAGATGATCAGCAGAGTGAGTGGGTAAAGGACTGTAAAGTGCACGTGGTGCCCAACAGGATGCTTTAAAATAGCTAGGGATGAAATTGGTCCAGCAGGACCCCACCTTAAATGGGGGTGTGGAGGGGGAGAGACCTGCGTAGTTAGTTTGGTGGAAGCAAATCGGTAATTTCAGAGTCAGGCATTTCTCATTTTCTCATTTACTCTCCCTAACAGCCCTCTGTGAAATGTGGTCTCAGTCTCATTTTACAAATGGGGAACCTGAGGTTCTGAGAGGTCATCTGACCTCTCTGATGTCACACAGTAAGCACATGGTAGAGCCATCATTTGAAGCCAACTCAGTCTGTAAAGCTTGCAGCTGTCAACATATAGGTGTCCCACACATTCAGGGAGTGTGGGTCCCCTTTAGTTGCCATGGAGACTGCATATTTCTCTAATGACACTACTGTAACCTGCAAACATCTAGATTCTTCATGGAATCAATTAGGGCAACAGAATTCCAGTTTTCTAACTAAAAGTCACCTACAGATGTTTGGGATTTCCTTATTATCTCATAGAGTGCCCAATAACCTTGACTAGTCTTATGCACAAGATTGCCACTTTAGACTCAATCTACCCTTCAAGGGCAAAGTTCTTCCACCAAGATTAAAAACTCATGTGGCAAGTTCCGGCAGTGGCATCCCACAGGTGACAGAGGAAAAGAATGTTCCTGGCATTTGGCCTTTAGCTCTGCACAGGCACCTCTACTTGCTTGGGAATCAGTTTCAGACTCTCTGCCACTCCTCAGAGGAAGGACAGATGGGGCAGGCCAGGCAGGCAGGGGCTGGGTCCTCGGCTCCCTTTCATGCCTCCTATATTTGGTCTGGGCTGCTCTAAGGGACTCATGTCCCTTGAAGGCCCCCCTGAGTCACTGCCCATTTCATCTGAGGATGGTCTTTTTAGGGCACCATATCCCAGAGGACAGTGGCTCAGAGCTGTGAACACTGCATTCCTGTCCCTCTTCCTTTTCCCACAGGCCAGGCCGTGTCTTCTCTTTATTTGTGTACATTAAATGTCTGACCTTCCCTACTGTACCTCTCAAAGAAGCTGAGGCTTCTGGGACTTGTGCTTCCTGAGCATACAGAGGGACTTGGTTCAGTGGCCGGGGACATAGCCTTTTAATTTTTTCTCCTGGTTGACTCTTGAGTACAAGTGTATAATTTTGTGTGAGATTTTTTCTTTACCTCTTTTTTGGGGGTGGGAGGTAGGGGTAGATGAAAAGTAGAGGAAAAGGGTGAGGGACAAGGATCTGGAAGGGCCAACCCTCTTGCATTGCTGGAAGGTGAGGGGTTCACATTGCCAAGGGAATTCTAGGTAGAAGTCCTACACAGCAAAGGAATGGTCACTGTGGACTTGTCCACATAGCTCACATAGCTGCCAAGTCTGCAAGGCTATTCAGAAACCCTTCTATTCCTCTCCTCTCTACCTTGCCCATTGCCCTGCCTTAGTTCTAGCACATTCTATCTCCTTCTAATAGCTCTCCATACCTATATTCTCTCCTGCTTACAAACATCCCTGGCTCTTCATCATCCTCCCAATAAACTTCAAATATCTGATTGCATTCTTCGTTCTCCCATGGCCCCAGATTGAATCCCCTGCTTCCCTTTTGTCTCTTGATCTTGCTGTCCAGTTGCTGAATCTTCCTGAAATACTCAAGTTTTTCTGCGTGACTCTTGCTGCACCTCTACTTCATTATACCCCACCCCACACACCCCTTCTCCAGCTGAAAGTCTTCCATAACTCAGGTCAAGCTCATCTTCCCAGCTCATCTTCCCACTCCCTGTCTCATGTCCAGCCCTCTTATCTCAGTGCTTACCACTTCATGGAGCCATGATTGCTTCTCAGCCCTCAAAACCTTATTTGTTCATCCCTGAGCCTCAGAATCTCCCACAGTCTGACCATTACCTACCCCAGGATGGAATGAGTGAGTGTTTGAGTGAGTGAGCGAGCCTATGAATGATGCTTCTGAAAGGAAGTGAAAGGTCTGGCCTATCTATGACAAGGAAGGACTTCTGGCCACCCTGGGATCATGTTCCTGAACCCTGTATCAGAGAACCTCTGTCCCTCAGGCTTGTGCTTGCTGGGCCTGTCAGTCTCAGATGTGGCTGTGGGGATGATGCACGGAGGAGCTTCTCACCTTGCTGGGAGAATTAGATTAGAAGGGGGCTTCCTAGAGAGATAAGCCTCTTAGACCTGGGCCATCTGTCCCCTTTGAGCTGCAGTTCTGAAGCTCTGCATTCACTGTGGGCATAAACATTCCCCACAGTGTGGGGGCAGGGAGGCAGGAACTTCCCTGAACTAAGCCCTGTATGATCCAGCGCTTTGCTTGTGGGCACTGCACATTCATCTACGAGGTGGAGCCTCCTGTCAACCTTATGAAGAAGCCCTGTGCTCTTTATTGCCCAGAAAAGGGAAACCCTGGTTAGGACTGGGATTTGAATACTGGGGTGTAGGATGAAGACCCTTGCTATTGTCACTATTTCTCATGCTCCCTTCTAATAGTTAGATGTGCTGCAATGAAGGGGTGGCCTGCTGAGGAAGCTTGGGGATGGGTTTCCTTTAGCAGGAAGCTATGGCTCAGGTTCTATCACGGACTTTCTCAAACAAGGATGTGCCATGCATTTTGGTTACTTATTTACTTAACATTTATTTGTCTGACCTTTCCAGCAGATTCTCATAAGGAAGATAGAAAGGGATTCATTCAGGGGCCATGGGATACAAATGGTTGGAGGCTTGATGTATCTAGAACAACTAGGCCTCTGCGGTGCTGGTCAGCTTCTCTGGGTTGCCTCTTATCCTGCACTCCAGCAGGTTCAGAGTCCCTGAATTTATAGCTGCCATGTGTCAGTGGTGGAATCTTGACTACCAGCACTAGAGGGGCAGGGTGGGGATGGAGGCCAGAAACCGAGCCTTGTTTTGGAAACACTACACCTGTGGCAGTGCCCCAGGTACTACCCAAATGCTGGACTTGGGCTTGAACTTGCATGGTTTGCAGATCCCACGGTGTCCTGGGAAGGAGCAACAAGCAGGCAAAGAGGCAGGCAGCATCAGTGATGGAAAGAAGGGAAAACACAATTAAGATTCATTTCTAGACACAAAGATTAAAAAAAAAATCAAAGCACAAATCAGATTCTACCCTCTTTTCTGGAAGATCAAAATGGGACTTTCATGACAAACATAACCAGTCCAAGCTGTTTGAGTCTCATCTGGGAGAAATCTGATTTATTAGCAGAAGATGGAGAGAAGGTGGTTTATCTGTTCAGTTGGCTGTGTCAAGAGCAGAGTCCATTGAAGCTGAGGGTCTGGGGGGCCTGTTTCTGATGGGCTGGTAGAAGGGTCTGCCCACATGTATTTGCAGACCCTTGGACCCATCTAGCTATCTCTTTCCAGACAGCACTCTCAAGCAATGTGTGTGGCAAAGTTACATTTGCATGTATTGACAAACTAATCCCACTTATGGGAGGAATAATCAACAAAAAAGAAAAAATGAATAGACTGAGCTTTCCTTCATAGTTTTGTTTTCAAACTGGAAAAAATTTCTGGAAACAATCTGAATATCTTACAGTTAAAAAATGGTTAATTAATAAAGGTATTCCATGATGATGAAAATATTTAATAGTGACAAAGTACTATATGGACTGTTGCAAAATAAAGAAAAAAATTATGATGTAATGTTAACTTTAAAAATTAAAAAATGATGTACAATAAACATAAAACCAGGCAAATATTTTACATAAAAAACAAAGGAAATATGAATGGGGTTATAAAGTTATGGTAATGAGTTTATTCTTCTTTTCCTCCTTCTGCTTCCAGATTATTACTGTATGCAAGGCAATGTGATAGTTAAGAACATAGACAAATACCACAAAATTTCACTCATATGTGGAATCTAATGAACAAACTGAACAAACAAGCAAAATAGAGACAGGCTCAAAGATAGAGAGCAGGATGACAGCTATGGGGAGTGAGGAGTTTAGGGGACAGAGGGATTAAACAAAAAGGTTAAAAGGACTCATGGACATGGACAGCACTGTGATGGTAGCAAGAGGTGAAGGGGGCATAAGGAGGCTAAATGGCAATGAAAGATGTAATAAAAGAGAAAATGCTAAAATAAATAAATGGATAAATAATTTCATGGTAAAAGAGAAAAATAAATTATATGAATGAATTAAAAAATAAAAGAACATACAATCTGGAGCCAGATCATTTGGTAGAGCCAGCTTTACCACTTACTAGCTGTATGACCTTCAACAAGTTACTTAACCTCTCTATGCTTTGGCTCCTCATCTGTAAAAATGGGCATAGTAATAGTATCCAACTCTTAGGATTATTATGAGAACTAAATGATTTAGCAGATGTAAGTGTTACATAGTAACTGCTATATAACCACTAGCTATATAAAAATACATGTCAATATCTTAGTTCATCCATAGCTCCATATCTTCATTATAAATAAGTACTAATATTGCTATGGATTTTGTTCTATATTTTTAATAATATATTTTATTGATTATACTATTACAGTTGTTGCATTTTTTCTCCCCTTTATTGCCATCCACCCTGCATGCCCCCCACCACCAGCATTCCCCTCCACCTTAGTTCATGTCCATGGGTCATACATATAAATTCCTTGACTTCTTCATTTCCTATACTATTCTTAACCTTCCTCTGTCTATTTTGTACCTACCATTTATGCTTCTTATTCCCTGTACCTTTTTCCCCATTCTCCCCTTTCCCTCAATGTGACAACCCTCCATGTGATCTCCATTTCTGTGATTCTGTTCCTATTCTAATTGTTTGCTTAATTTGTTTTTGTTTTTAGGTTCAATTGTTGATAGTTGTGAGTTTGTTGTCATTTTACTGTTCATATTTTTGATCATCTTCTTTTTCTTAGATAAGTCCCTTTAACATTTCATATAATAAGGGCTTGGTGATGATGAACTCCTTTAACTTGACCTTATCCTGGAAGTACTTCATCTTCCCTTCCATTCTAAATTATAGCTTTGCTGGATAGAGGAATCTTGGATGTAGGTCCTTGCCTTTCATGACTTCAAATACTTTTTTCCAGTCCCTTCTTGCCTGCAAGGTTTCTTTTGAGAAATCAGCTGATAGTCTTATGGGAACTCCTTTGTAGGTAAAGGTCTCTTTTTCTCTTGCTGCTTTTAAGATTCTTGCCTTAACTTTAATCTTGGGTAATGTAATCATGATGTGTGTTGCATCCAGCTTCTTTGGGACTCTCTGAGCTTCTTGGTTTTCCTGGAATTCTATTTCCTTTGTCAGACTAAGGAAGTTCTCCTTCATTATTTTTTCAAATAGGTTTTCAATTTCTTGGTCTTCCTCTTCTCCTTCTGGCACCCCTATGATTCAGATGTTGGAATGTTTAAAGTTGTCCGGAGGTTCCTAAGCTGCTCCTCATTTTTTTAATATTAGGGCCATATTTTTTTTTTTTTTGTCTCCACACACTCATTATGTAGTGAGGGACAAAACCTTAGGTATTCGCCAGGCGGGGCAACCCACATCACTGCATTGTGGTGCTGTATGTCAGGGAGGAGTCTGAGAGGGAACAATGCCTCTTGCTCAGCTCTCAGGTGGCTTTCAGTCACTTCCCCCCTACCCACAAGCAAATTAGGCCCTTCTGGTGCTGATTCTTGGGTGGGTGGGTTTGTGTATATTCTAGGATCATGTGGGTCTGTCCAACTAACTCTTCTGTGAGTCTGGGAGTTTCCCATGCTGCCACAATCCCCATTGGTTTGTACAGACAGAGGGTTTGAGGTTTTCTTTTCTGGAATTGAAACCCTGGGTTGTGAGGTCTTTCTTGCTTCCTAGTTGTTCCTCCCAGTTTATCTGCACACAAATGTGGGACCATCCAGTCTGCCACCCACTGCCTCACCCACCGTGGTCCTCCAGCCACCACATTGCTGTGAGTCCTCTCTGCTCCTGCTGCCCATCTCTGCCCCTCCTACAGGTCTGGATCAATATTTCTTTTTTAACTCCTTGGTTGTAAGACTTCCATACAATTCAACCTTCTGTCAGTACTGTTTTTTTTTGTTTTGTTTTTAATTTTGTTGTTTTCCTTCTTTTGGTTGTGTGAGGAGGCCAAGTGTATCTTCCTACACCTCCATCTTGGCTGGCAGGAAAGACACTTTAGATTGAGTGGTTGATGTCCAGCATGTGTTCCACAGCTGCTGTGGAAAAGATATTCCAACCAAGATGGTGCTTTCTTTCCTGGAAGTCTATGGTCCCCTGACCATAGACTGAGGCATGTGCATGTCCCTGAGTTGATAGCACCAGCTGTGATACACACATGCTGGCTATCAACTACTCCTCAACCTAAAGTGTCTTTTCTGAGCATTGTTTTATATGTAAGTGCTGTGCTAGGTCTATGGGGGCAGCGGGGCGTGGCAGGCACAGGACTCTAGGTCAATTCAATGAAACCATCTTCAAAAACCAGCATGCTGAGTGGACAATTGCTGACTTTACATGCTCTCTATTGAGGAGGCAGTTTGTTGTAGTGGAAGAGGTAGATATACTTGGTTCCTGGCTGTGTCTGAGTCTTTCTGAGCTTCAGTTTCCCAGTGTGTAAAGTGGTGACAATGCTTCCCCAGGGTGGTTCCAAGGATTTAAATGAGGTTGCATGATAAGGACCCAATATAAATGTTTGTTTTGCTCTTTTTGTTCTAAGTTGTTTGCAAATTTCTGCAATGGAATTTTAAAAATATCTACCCTAAAAGAACTCCAAATCCAACATTAGAGCTATGCATGTAGATCAGGGTTGTCACACTCATTTTCACTAGGGGACACATCAGCCTTGTGGTTGCCTTTAAAGGGCCAAATGTAATTTTAGGACTGTATAAATGTAATTACTCCTTAACTGTTAAGGAGTTGAAATTACATTTGGCCCTTTGAAGGCAACCTCGATGCTGATGTGGCCCCAGGTGAAAATGAGTTTGACATTCTTGATCTAGATGATTCTAAAATACTGTGCAACTAACTAAATGCCTGCCCTTGTACTTGTATGGTGCATAAGGAGTTAATCTGGCTCTTTCCTATGAACTGTGTATGTGCCTGTGCACACAGCCTTAACTTTGCTTTTCCTTACTGGTTCTGAGCAAGCTCACCCTGGTTAGTGGTTGGGTACAGGGGAGAGTTTGAGCACACCCTGCTGTCCACCTAGGGATGGACTCCTCTCTTGCGTAGATTTTTGTCTTATTTCATGAAAACATTCCTCCTTTGCTAGGCTAGGGCCTCTGGTGGGAGCAGAGTTGCAGGCAGCCAGTCAGTGCGCACAATCTCCACCTTGCCTGGGCAAGTGCCTCACGCTCAAGTTCAGTGTGAGATCTGGTTATTTTTACCCCACTCCAGCTGCATGTGATGCCTGCTGGTTTGGAAGAAGGTGCTGTCACTTTGTCCAGAGAAGTGGCCTATGGCTGAGGCATGCAGTCTGCCTCCAGTTTTCTCCTTCACACCCACTCCCCCTGGTTACACAGGTTTCTTGGCAGCTGGGAGGGGTGTGGGAGCTCCAGTTCTGGTCAGGGCCCCAGAGAACCAGCAGAGCTGGGGCCTTCTCATATCCTTGAGAGGAGGCCTTAGGCTGCAAAGAATGGGGGCAGGAGCCCTGGGTTTGTGTTGGGCCTGGCTGGCCCTCAGCTCTGAAGCTTTCTCTTGAGGATTATGCTTATGCCAGGCTTTAGGACCCTCCTATCAAAGACCAACAAAGGTCCAGCACTCCTACCCTCACCCTCTGGGCAGCTGTCATGTGTTAGTCTACCCCTGGGCTAGAACCCCAGTGCTGGGAGTTGGGTGTCCATAGCCCCTCCCTGGATCCTGCCTCCCTTACTACCCACTGACCCCCGCCTCCCAGACCTTGTGAGGGAGGGTGGCGCTGCTCTGCCAAACCCCACCCTGGCATGGAGGTCAGCTCTGACGCCTGCCTGTACCTCTGGGACTCTGGCCCTGTGAGCCTCACCTCCCCTATGTGCCAGCTACCTCATGTGCCAGCTACCTCATGTGCCTGCTCATATGACTGGCCCTGCCTTAGTTCATAGCTGCCATGAGCACTTCCCTCTGTTTTCCATTCCTCCCTCCTGAACATCTCAGGCCCCTATGCCTGCTGCTTCTTGGCTTGTACCCTAATCCTCCACCCTCTTTGTTCCCTGTCTCCTGATTGCATCCTGTTCTTTCTTTTGACAGAATATGTTCAGTTCCAAATGATTAATTTGTCGACTTTGATGGAGGTGGAGATGATCAGTTTCCCCCACTAAACTAGAAGCTCCATGAGGCTAGATGTTATCTGCTTATGGCCACTCCATAGCAGTGTCTGGTGCCAGAGATGGGCAGGGTTGTCCATGGCCTCCTCAGAACTCCACATGCATAGGTGCAGTGCTTACCTTTCTGGGTCCCCAGAACTGGGGAGCAGCAGGGCTTGCCTTTCAAGGGCTTGGCAGGATGCCTGGGATGCTTCTTTCCTGAGGATGGACACAGAGGGGGCAGAGACCCTTTCTTAGCATGTGTGGGGACACCATGAGGTTGGTCTGTGTAGGAATGACTTGTGTGAGCTTCAGCTCTCAAACTTGGGTTCATAAATATTTACTCATGAAAACTCTGGAGGGGCTAGGCTATGCGAGGGCCCAGGTTAAAGAAGAACCTTGAGGTGATTTATTTTTCAGAAATAAGAAAGTCAATGTGGAGACATATTCTGCCCCCAAAACATGTCTTCCTCGTGTTCTTGTCTGAGAAATAGTTCACTCAAAAGTGTCTTTGCCTTTTGACGCAATGATTCTCCCCTTGGCAATCTAGCCTAAAAAAAACTGCCCTAAATACAGAAAACACCTTATTTACACATGTGCCTTTGCCACATAGTGCAAAGTTGTAATTTTATCATAGGACATTCACTTGATGGCAAGTTATACCTAAAATGTGTTAGTTAAATAGCACTACTTTGGAGAATCTGCCAGAGATACTCCTCAATGGATGGGAGCCTTTATGGGGAAAGATATTCATCTTTGTTGAATGGTCATTAAGGTAATATCAGCAACTTGTAACATGTCTGAAATGGAGGTCTGAGATGCATTGCTATGGACTGTGTTTATGAGGAATTCTAATCACTATTTTCCATGTCATATATGCAGCCATGTTCTTTGCAGAAACTTTAGAAAACAAATACTTCCTATAATCTTATTGTTCAGAGATAATTGCTATTGACATTTTGTTGTAAATATTTCCAGAATTCTAATCATTAAGTATTTTTGGTCATTATGATAATACAATGATCAATAAAAAAGACACAACATAGAACATACAGAGATTTATCAATTACAAAACTGCTTGCATGCAATACTGAAAAGAAATAAACAAAATGCTGAACATGGCTATTCTTGTGTCATGAAATGACCGATGTTTTCACCCCTACATATATTTTTTTTATCTCCAACTCCAATAAATGTTAAAATAACCATAACTGCTAAAACAGGAGTAAAAGTAGGCAGTTTCTAGAGGGCTGGCAAGAGAAAAAGATAAAAATACTCAGCTATCTGGTCAAAAAAGGCAGGAGAGATAAATATTCATATCCACAGTACAAGGACTATCTCCCCCACTTCTAAACACACACAAACATGCCCCCACAACATGTACTTTCATCCCTTCTGCCACTGTCTATTGTGTATGAGTATGGGTGATGTTCAGGCTCAGATAGTCTACTCATTAATTTATTCATTCACTCAACACAAATTTACTGTGCTCCAAGCATGATACAAGACAGCAAAGTGGCTCTGGAATTTCTAGCTAGGTAGGACTTAGGTACACAAAGCAATCTAGCTGGGAGGTTGTGTGTTTGCATGGTAAGCACACTGCTCTTACTTAGCTTGTATGTGCATTTGGGCGAGTTGGGGCTGTGGATGGAGACTGTGGGGCTGAAAGTTCCCAAGCCACCCTTGCTGCTCCCACTGTGGGTGAAGTGTTACATAGATTCAAGAGGAAGAGCCCATCTTTCAGGCCCAGGACTGCCTGCCAGGGGCTTGCCCTCCAACATTTCCTGATTCCAACTTTCCCAGACACTGGAAGCCACACTCAGGGTCCAGCACACCCTGGGGACAGACCTACCTTCTGCGGAGAAGATGCAGGAGCAGAGAAGCAAGAGGCAGAGCAGACTGGAGAGGACTAGAAACCTCATGGTGGGCGGCTGGATCTCACGTCCTGGGGAAGCAGCTGTGCCACAGAAGCCCTCCCTTGAGGACACCCAGACCTTTACAGAGTGACTGGGAGAAGTGTTTCCAGATGGGCAGGGCAGTAACAACCTTGGAATTCTCACAGAGGGTAGAGTTAGCCCCTCCCAGGAGGAAAAAACCAGCTTTTCGAGAAGTTGAGAGCATTTAGTGAACTATAAACAGAGCTGTAAAGGCCCCAGCCTTGGGAGCTTCCAGTGCTCGCCTCAGTGGTTAGGGCAGGAAACTCTTCCCGGGGAAGAGCCACTTCCCAGGGTTGAACGTTAACTTTTAGTGTCAGTAATAATTCCATCATATACAGATCTTCCTGTTCATTCCTTAGATGGGGCAGGAGGAGGGCCATAAAACTCTTTACAAAGCCTCTGGGAAGTCTTGAGCAATGAGTGAAATGAAGAGAACAGAAGGCAGAGAATCACACAGCCTGGGTTTGTGTCCGTGCTCTGCTACAAGCTCTATGAACTGGAACTTGCCATCGAATGTCTGTGAATCTGTTTCCTATCTGTGAACTGGGCACAGTGCTGCCTTTCTCACAAGTTTCAATGAGAAGACGAGAAGCTATCTGCAACGAGCCAGCAGCTCCTATGGCTATTAAGGGAGGTGGGGCTGCATCTGGACCTTGATGTGTATTTAAGATGAAATAAAAGGGACTTCAGGTACAGAATCAGCCTGAGCAAAGATATGGAGAAAAAGAACATCCTACAAGGACAAGCATGGGGAAGAGTCTGGCGATGGGTTCAGGAGGCTCAGCTGTCACCTACTTGCCAGATGCATACCATGAACTAGGCTGTGTGCTTAGGCCCCAGGGACATGAAAGACACTGTGTCTGGCTTTGGGCCTTTTGCTAGTGGAGGTAGCCATGCAGAATCACAGAATTTGCATTTTTCTTGTAATATCATGTCCTTCTGTTCTTTGCCTTAATGTGTGCTCTTCTAGCTAAAGAACAGGCTCTATTCCAAGCCTCCAAGGGCATGTGGGAAGACGGTGGAATATGTGGTTCACCTTTTCAGGATCTCCCTGATTCCCAGCAGCTCATCAGACACTCCTTACTGCCCAAGACTGGCCAATAGTACCTTTCACTGGCCCTCCTCTGTTGTTGGAGATTAGAGAAACAATTCAGACAACATTCCCAGACAACTTGGTGTGCAAACCAGGGACAGGGGGATATCTGACAGACAGCCTGTATGCTTTTGTGTGTTTATAAAAACTTGAAAACCAATCCAAAGAAACTTGTTGGAGCTGTTGGGCTTAATGACTGAATATCACGCTATGTTAGTCACCCACCCAGCCCCATTCCCTTTCCAAGCTGTGTTCTAAATCTTGATAGCTGTGCTGAGTGGGCATGGCCACAGCAGAGGGTGTGGTCAAGAAGGCCAGTGGAGCCAGAGGAGGGCGGGGGTGAGGGGAAATGGGTTCTCCCAGAAACAACTCCAGAGTTGATGCCCAGGAAAGACTGGTGGGGAGAGGGGTGCCACTGTTGAAAGGAAGAGGGTGTGACATGTCTTGGCTGTTTTTGCTGAGTCTATGGACCTATAGAGCCAAGTTCCTAAGGGGGCTTCCTGAGGTTATTATCTGTGGTTCATATAAAGAACTATTACCACTATTTTATTTTTCTTTATCTGGGTAGTTTGGGGTGCCACCACCAAGTTCTCTGCGTGATAGCATACTTTTGGCTGCTACTCACCCATTACCTGTTGTAACAGGTACTCTTTGCATTGGCATGATTCTTTTTGCTTTTGGCAAACCATCATCAGAGGAGAAAAGAACAACCTACCTGGAAGAGGGGGCAGGAATTGGGTCCTATCTTAAAAGTTGAACTCTGCTTTTGCAATGGTATAGAAATCAGGAAACTCTCTGGCTAGTGATGAGAGATATTGGTCTGCATCCACTAAGCCAGGACTTGTGTAATTTTGTAGTGCCCCTCAGCCACAGAGTCCAAAATAGCTGTCAGATTTTCAACATAGCTTTTTGTCTCCACAGAACACAGCCATAACAGCATTGAACAGCTCAGAGGAAGAACTGGCTATTTCAGTGTCTCTGATCCTTATGCAATTGTAGACCATTGTCAGATATACAGATGTTCCTGGGACTGTATTTTTGACAGGAAGGATATATTCAGATGTCACAATTCCACCTGCTTTTTATGCTAAGTGTAATAAGCCAGAGGGTGAAAGACAAATACCATACGATCTCACTTATCAGTGGAACCTAATCAACAGAACAAACAAGCGAGCAAAATATAACCAGACAGTGAAATAAACTGACAGTAACCAGAGGGCAGGGGGAAGGAAAATAAGAGGAAAGAAAGAAAAGGGTGGTCAAGGAATACATATAAAGGACCCATGGACAAAGTCATGGGGAGTAGGATTGAGAGTGAGAGGTGGAGGTGGGTGGGATGGCGGACAGTGGTGGTGGGAAATGGAGACAACTATGCTTTAACAATTAAAAAAAACAAACAAAAAAGAATTCCACCTGCTTTTAAATGTTTATAACAAAATTACTGAAGCAATCTCTGCCTGCACTGATTTAATAACACAGGGTATAAAGTGCAAGTTCTACTCAAAATCTCACTCTCCAATCCCTGTTCACAGATTTTCACCTGCTTTTTTTAACACTTCAAAGATAGCTGTTAGCATCTTATTTTTAAAATGGAAGAAACACCCCTGGCTGTTTAGAATATTTGGAATCTCATGTTGAGCTGAGAGAGGTGAAAATGAGAAGGATTTTTAACAGGAACACCTGTTGGTTTTAAACATATGCAGTTTGGGTACCCAAATAATCAAGTTTGAGGCTTTGAGTAATTTCCAAAGATGATGTGGACATGTGGCAGCCTTCCTGAGAAGAGTCTCCAGAGGCACACCTAACACACAGGGGAATTTACAGGAAAAAATATTTCAAGTCATATTTGTGATTTCTAAGGTCAATTAGGAAAACGCCTGAAGCATCCCCACCCTTTACGGTTAGAGCATTTTTGGCCCCAGTCCCTCCCTTCACTCTGGGCCAACACACTCTTCTTCTAAGGGTATTTTATGGATCCTGTGATTGTTCAGAAATGACTCTCCTTCATTTGCTTAGCATTTACAGATCAATTTATAATAGAAAGAAGGGTCAGACTCTGATGATTACTACAGTAATCCTTCAATTCTTTTCTCATTGAATTCTTCCCCAACCTCAGAAACACAGGCATTTAATTTTCATCTTGCAATAAGGGAAAGTCAACTTTCCTTTACTTCACAAAAAACATTACAGCCACTTCTCACTTAGAACCAGGTCTGTCCAGCTCCAAAGCCAAGGTTCTTTCCTGACACTGGTTCCATGAGAGCTCATGAGATTGAAAATAACCTACATTAATGTTTAGTTTACACGCCACCCCCAAACTGTACAAAAACCCGATAGCTTCCTCTATTTTTAGTTAATCTGAACTTCCTCATAAGTCTCCAATCTGCCTCTGGTTGTCCTGCTGCTGGGGTCAAGGCTGGTAAATACCAGGTCTATCCCTCCCACCCCCACCGTTGCTGCCCCCCTTGGATCTTAATGATGCTATATACCCCCAGTCTCCACTGCTACTCATGTCTCTCTGCCCCCTGGTGGGGGCTGTCTACCCACACCCATGACTGTGGGCTACCTGCCTCACCATGGTGACTGCCAGGACTGTGGAATCCTCCAAGGGTTATGCTAGGATGTCACCTTCTCTTCTATGACACAAAGGCAACCTGAAGAAACTAGAAAGTAGTCTTTTCTAGCCTGTGTCCATTCCATGTCAGTGCTGGAGATCTGTGAAGCCATCACCTCTTACTCCTTTGGCTTTCTGCTCTCTGGAGTTTCTGGCTTTTTGCTCCCGTATCACACCACCCCCATGGTTTTAGCCTGGAGTCCAGGAATCAGGATTGTGTTCTTTGATTTGTCTCCCTACCTCCTCATACTTCTTGAAAACACAGGCTCAAGTCACATGATCCAGTCTCTAACCAGGGCTCTCCCACATTTTAACTGTGTGGCCCTGGAGAAGGTGCTCAACCTCCCTGTTCCTCATTAAAACAGTAGCTGAAGCTGGAGATGGACAGATCCTTTTGATCAGTGTAACACTAAAGTGTCCTGCAATCTGAAGATAACTTTCTATTACATTAAGTGGCTAATTCCTGGAAGTGGGGTGCATAGCTTTCCATCTTTTCAACAGCAACCTGTCTCCAAAAAATAAGTCTTCCACTTGTGTTCAAGAATATATGGGTGTTTCTATAAGGTGGAACAGTGACTGTGTTTTCTTGCCACAATTCAGGGCAAGAAAAAAAATACTAAAACTCAGGTCTGAATGACTAACACCAGATCCATTCACAGATGTGGAATTTGAGGAAAGGTGGGAGGACCAGTAGAGCAAGTCCAAGAGACCTGGGGAGTAAGGAGGGGAATGCCTACACCAGTCTGCATTCCCACCAACAGTGCACTAGGGTTCCCTTTCCTCCTCATTCTCTCCAACATTTGTTTATGTTGGCCATACTGACTGGTGTGAGGTGGTATCTCATTGTGGTTTTAATTTGCATCTCTCTGATGGCTAGTGATGCTGAGCATCTTTTCATATGTCTCTGTACCTTCTGTACGTCCTCCTTGGAGAAGTGTCTGTTCAAGTCTTTTGCCCATTTTATAATTGGGTTTTTTGTCTTCCTGGAGTGAAGTCGTGTGAGTTCTTTATATACTTTGGAGATCAAGCCCTTGTCCGAGGTGTCATTGGCAAATATGTTTTCCCATATGGTTGGCTCTCTTTTCATGGGATTATACCCTAAGAGCCCTGAAACACCAATCCAAAAGAACCTATGCACCCCAAAGTTCATAGTAGCACAATTTACAATAGCTAAGTGCTGGAAGCAACCTAAATGACCATCAGCAAATGAGTGGATCAAAAAACTATGGTACATTTACACAATGGAATTCTATGCAGCAGAGAGAAAGAAGGAGCTTATACCCTTTGCAACAGCATGGATGGAACTGGAGAGCATTATGCTAAGTGAAATAAGCCAGGCGATGAGGAACAGATACCATATGATCTCACCTTTAACTGGAACCTAATCAACAAAAGAAAAAAGCAAACAAAATATAACCAGAGTCACTGAAATTAAGAACAATCTAACAACAGCCAGAGGGGAGGGGGAGGGGACAGTGGGAAGAAGGGCTTCCAGGAACTACTATAAAGGACATATGGACAAAACCAAGGGGGAGGGTGGAAACAAGGGAGGGAGGTCGGTTTGGAAAGGGTGGGGGGGAGTGGTGGGGAGAAAATATGGACAACTGTAATTGAACATCAATAAAATAATTTAAATTAAAAAAAAGGGAGGGGGAATGCCAAAGTTTGCTGCTTTTGCCCGCCCTCAGAGCTGGAGTTTGTCAGCTTCTGCTCTATGACTTGCAGGTCTGACAGCAGGCTTCCCAGAAAAGAGGTGTCACCTTTCTTACCATCACCCTCACACTTAGCACCACCAGGACAGGGTGGATGTGTGAGAAACAGCGAGAGCTCTACAGTCCTGGGGGAAATGTCAACCACCCTGGTGGCAATACAGACACAGCATGCGAGGCTATTAGGACCTTGAAGGCTTTGGGTCCAGCTCCACTCAGAGATAAGATGTGCCAAAAGGCTACATGGGGTAGAAAGAAGTTCTGCTTTTCTGGGTCTTTCAATAAGTTCCCAAAACTGAAAAGTGTGTTTCAATGTATGTACTTTCCTTTGTAAAAAGTTACTTAGGGGAAGCTATAATATACTGAAAAAGATACCAAACATCTCATTTTCCTACCAAACGCCCATTTTTTTCTGCCACTCAGAATTAACAACAGTGAAGACCTTATCATAATTTCTCCAACTTCTTTTTAAGTGAGTCTTCTACTTACAGTCAGATCACACCAAACCACTCATGCTCTCAGCTTCCACTGGTCTTCCTGTCTGACCAATCCTCATGAAGTACATAACTGGGTGGGGCTAGACTTGTACTTTCTTCTGAAGATTCCCTCTGAATCATCAGTAAAAACTGCTACTGGCAATTACCAAAAGATTATACTTCAGATACCTGTTTTTATAGGACAATGAACTATTGGGAAATTATGGGAACAAATTAATGGAAAACACCGTATTTTTTTCAATTCTGAAATGCCACTGATGCTAAGATATGCTATTTAGTTTTGAAAAAAAATCATGAAATTGAACAAACATTTCAGAAATAAAGTCTGATGGGGGATCTTAGCATTGAGGCAACATGACTAATGAGTAAATGGAACTAAGACATGTATAACACCCTTGCAATTAGATCACCATATAAACCTAATTTCACCAAGCTGAGCTACTGTGTAAAACCACACTGGGGCACATAGGTGAGCAGTGCACATGCACCAGGTACATGAAAGGCTAGTCTGGGGTAATGACAGCCAGCTGACACCATACAAGGCCTCAGGTAGCTTTTACAAAGTGCTCAGTGGATTGCTTTAAATGTTTGTTTTTAGATTTCTGTGCCCAGTTGTGAGAATGTCAATTTGGCCTTGCCAGAAAGTATCAATTCTGGGTATAACCACAGGGACTCCTGAAGGTGAAGAGAGAGGCCCCTAAGGACAACTGATATCCCACTAGATGAAGACCCAATACAAATGAGCCAGGCAGAATGGAGTGCTGAGGCTGAGAAGATTGTACTGGATCTGCCCTCATGCTAACTGGCCAGCATCCCTATGATGTACTGGCCAGAATGGTTCACATTATCCCTTCTCAAAGTTCAGATTTCACTTTTGCTTCTGGTACAAAATGCTCCTTTTGTTGTTTTCAAGTGTTACCATGCTAATACTAAGGGAATTTCCTCCATCTTCCTGAACTGCTACACCAAAGTCCTCAAGGTCACAGCTTTCAAATCTCTGCCCTAAAAAAATGGCTTCCATTTTGAGTGCTACCTATATAAACTGAGCACATTTAGAGTCCATCTTACTAATTACACTGACCTTTAAACAATGGCTTGATTTGTAGCTCCAAGTAGGAGTTTCTGGTACTCTATATAAAAAATAGGATTGGGGGAATAAAACACGATTATTGTTTATCTGAGGTCAATTACCATTGGACTGAGGTCAATTCCTTTGGACAAACACTAAAATTCTAATGTTGTAGGTATGTTCACCAGAATCTCAACCTATTTATTTTTTCTTCTTTTTTTCCCCCTCCATGTCCCCCCATTCACAATACAGACCAGGCAGAGGGCCTGGGCTGAGGTGTATGTATATGGGGTGGGTTTGCTCTGACTCCTCTTCAACTTGCCTATTTAATTTGTACAGTGCTTTTGATTCTCAGATAGAATTCCAGCCCTATGGGATTTATCATGAACCTCCCAGTACGATGAGTTAGGAGGATCTCTCAATTCTACCACTTTATTCTTCCCAGCCACAGGACTCAATCTTATGCAGGTTGAATTTGTGGGCTTTAGTTTACTCCTTTGCAAAATGGGGATAGCAGTACCTAGCTCAGAGGAATGTTATTTGTGTGAAGGAATCAGCACACAACATAAAAAAATTCAATTGTTAGCTACTAACCAGCTTATCTGGATACTTATCCCACCCTATCAAAATGCTACAAATGTTGGGTGTCATTTAGTTTCAGAAACTTTTAATGTGGACACATTTTATCCAGATGAACAATTTTAAGGGAAATGTGTCTCTACCATTTTAGAGCATAGAAGACAGCCAACTTTTTAAAGTGCTCTAACCACAGACCATAAACCTGCTGGCTCCAAGGGAATTTCTTGCATCTTGCCATTTTCTCCATATATCCTTACTCTTCCTGTGTGTGGAATGGCGTCTTTTTTTTTTTTTTTTTAATGTGCTATAACTACTACATTTACTTGAAGACTTCCTCCTGGGACATTTTGGACACGTTACTTTGTTCACTTCTCTTACTGAACTCAACACAATGAACTGCGGCTGTGTTTACATAGGGATGCTATTCTTTAAAAGGCAATTTTTATTTATCATTGTCTCCCTGGGTCCAGCTAGCATGGTACCTACCTGATATATTCAATGTTTTCTGATTGAATGTTCATTAGATAATACTGTGAATAAACCAAAAACACCTTTAGTTTTGTGTGTTATTATTTTTAACCACATCTTAGTTATCCTCTAAATGCTTCAGATGATGTGTAAAAAAATGAGAAACACGTTTTTTTTTGGCTAAAAACTATCAATTTGCTAGTATACACTCTTCCCTGTGGGTGATGTGAGAAAATAAATCCCAGTGTAATGTCAAAGGAGCCAAGGACCTAATGATTACTTTAGACCTAGTATAAGTACTCACATTTTACACGAGGGGAATCCCCCAAAAACCTGGACTTATAAAAAATTGTATTTATTCTTATGTTTAAACTTCAGTCACCTTCAAAGTGCTCTCCATTTGATGCAATACACCTATCCAGGCATTTTTCCCCCTAGTTCAGAAGTTTTTGAACTTGTCTATTTTGATGCCTTTTGGTGCTTCTGCTGTTTTTTGTTTTACCTCTTCCACATTGGCAAAACATTTCCCTTTGAGGACTATTTTCATCCAGAAAAACAAACAAACAAAAAATAGTCACTCAGGTGAGACTGGGTGAATAGGGAGGGTGGGGTGCTTGTACATCATCCATCATGAAATGTGCAAACACGTTGAAAAAGTCTCCAAAAAAAAAAAATTCGCTGAAGCTGAACACAGCCTCTCACTACAATGCCAGCTGGTACACTGATACAGGTAGGTGGGTTCCTAAAATACTCAGCGGGTGAAGCCAGTAATACAAGGGCCCCACCCCTCATATACCTCACGTTTTATACTTAAAAGTCTTCATTGTCTTAGCAAAATCAGAAGTTAAAATAGTAGGCCATTAAATTTTTTAAAAATCCTTGATTTTCTAGATAAGTTTCTGCTGATACTCATTGTTGAAATTATACCATTTTGTTTTGTGTGTGATACAATCCAAACATAAAGATATAAACTTTGGGATCCAGAATGTGACTAAAGACAAAAGGATCTTTAAGATTTCACATTAAGCCCTGGCTGGTATGGCTCAGTGGACTGAATGCCGGCCTGTGATCCAATAGGTCACTAGTTTGATTTCAGGTCAGGGCATATGCTCTGGGTTGTAGGCCAGGTCCCCAGCTGGTAGTGTGTGAGAGGCAACTGATCTATATATCTCTTGCACATAGATGTTTCTCTCCCTTTCTCCCTTCCTTCCCTTCTCTCTAAAATCAATACATACATACATACATACATAAAAAAATCTTTTAAGCAAACAAAAACGACTTTACTTTAAGATCACACTGACACTTTATAGGAACTAAAGTAGGGAAAAAATAGAAGCTTGGCACCTAGATTTTTCTTAGGGAAACCCCCCCCGCCCCAAAACAAACAAGCTAAACTTACAAGTGCCATCATATTTCACCTTCAGGTAGATTCTGCTACCATCTTCATTTTATAGATGAGGAAATGGGCACAGAGAAGCTAAGTAATGCCTAGGTCACATAAGAAATAAGTAGGAGAGCTGTGATATAAAAAAAAGCAATATGGCTCTAAGTACTGTGATAAGAATCACACTGTACTATATACACTATATTGGTAAGAGAGTAAGTTGCTTTCTTGAACAAACCTATTCAAATAGTATGTATACGGTTCAGCTGGAAAAATTACACACCAATCACCATCTGGCTGGAACCTTTATTATTTCAAACATAAGCATCCTATGTGACTCGTGGTCATTAGAATAGTTATTTCTGTATTACTATAATAAATGCTTGTCAAACACCAATCATCTCAATAATCATATATACTTCATTAAGAACTTTCAAAATAGCTCTTATCAAAAAACTTACAAATGTTACAAGGGAATTAAGTAACCGTCTATGTAGGAGAGAAGGCAAATTCTGCTAGGGGACATGCTAATGAAGTATTCTGCCCATTACATTTTTGACTAATATAGTCCATAAAGAAAGAGTATCTGTGCTTTCCTTTTTTTAGTGGTTGGTCTAAGAGGGAATGCAAGAAACCAAGTCTTAGGAGAAAAATCGCCTTCATATCTTAAGTGTAAGCCACAAACAGGCTTTCCTAATAGAAGCTTCAAAGCCTGAAAAGATGAGAAAAGCAAGCATGTATTCTATTAAACATTTCAATAAATATGCAAAAATTTCAGCAATTATGAACATATTATTTGTATACTTTGAATATTTTATCCTGAGGAGGTATTCTAAGGATATTTTGTTCTAGAACACACAAAAGTAAAACACACACACACGTATTATATATCAGGAATTCTTCATATTAAAATTCTAAAGTGTCCTAATAATGTCAAACAATGAGGAGCCAAACATGACCACATCTACATTTTAAAAAGAGAACTAAAAAGGAACACCAGGAAAATGTATCACTCATGTCTTTGTTTTATGGTCAATGCTTCTGATAAATTCAGCAGACAAATGTAAAAAGTGATTGCCTCTCACTGGCTCACCACCAGTTACACAAGTCCTAAAGTCTAAGCATTTAAAGAAAGACTGCAGGTGACCCTTTAACTTCTCTCTGGTCCTTGTACCAAACCTTTACACCACTTATAACATTACTTGTTAATATTCTGCATTCCAAAATTTATGTAGGTAAATACAAGTTTGCTGATTTTCACTTAAAAAAATCGAAAGATAAAATAAATTCTCCCAACACAAGCCTCAGTTTTTACTCATTAAAGCATTTCAGAATAACTCAAACATGAGAATTGAGTGTGTGTGCTCATTTGGCAGAGAACTACTGAATTTATTCTCCAGAAGAAAAGCAGACCTGAAGCATCACATTACTGGGACATTTCAAACAGGATGACAAGTTCTTATCTTCTAAACTTCAATGAAAGCTGCTTGAACTATTAATGAATACCTGCCCCTATTAAACAAGCAAGATGTCTGATACACTAAAGAAGTCAGAAGCTGAGTTACTTCACTTCTTTCTGTTGCTCCCAGTCGCTAGAATAGTGGCAACGCGCATAAATATATTCAACGTGTCCATGTAGATTCTCAGCATCCTAGGGGAAAAAATGCCTGTTTAAATATGACACAATTCTAATAACAATGATAAAAACTATTTCTTAACCTAGAAAAGAAGAAAAAGCAATACTGATTATTTGTCCCAGGTATGTAAGATGGAAATTTTAAAACAAGATGCCAACTAAGGAAGTTCTAGATAAGACAGTAGTCAAGATTTTCGTCTAGCAGTTTAAATGGTAAAGGACAGTTTAAAAATCATTATTCTATTCTCTAAAACTCTACTATTAGTATAGCATCCTGTGGGAAAAAAGTGGGTGCTAGACAATAAAGAACCAAAACAAAACCAAAGAAACACCTTTACAGAAACATGTCAGACACGAGTCTTACATTTTAAAATATAATACAATCCCTTAACACCTCCCCCTCACTTCACCCAAACGGTTACAAACCTGAAGCATTAAAGCAGCATTTTAAAAATGATTACATTTTTAATTAAAAAAAATTACTTTAAAAAATGTGGTAATACAATGAAACTCAAGGAAATTGTTTAAATAAACTACACTACTTTGGTGGGAAGGCAAAGAAAAGAAAAAGGCACTAGAACATTTAATGTAAGTTAACTCTGATTATCCCTAAAATAAATTTTTCATACTGTTTCCAATTTTTAATAAAACAGGCTTTTCTATTAAACATTTCAAGTCATTTATGTACACTTTCCAATGAATACCTAAGAAATCTTTTCTTTAGTTCTAAAGTCTATTAAATATAAAAATTAATTGACCTATAAGAGCGCCATAAGGCTAATTGAAAATACTCTGAATTAGCCTTGGCTGGTATGGCTCAGTGGACTGAGTGCTGACCTACAAACCAAAGGGTCAGCAGTTTGATTCCCAATTAAGGCAAATGCCTGTGTTGTGGGCCAGGTCCCCAGTAGGGGGCACATGAGAGACAACTACACATTGATCTTTCCCTCTCTCCCTATCCCCCACCCTACCCTCATCTAAAAATAAATAAATTTCTTTAAAAAAGTACTCTGAAATAACTAACCAAATATTACACTTAGTTACAATACAATCAAATTTCTGTGGATACACAGCTTATGAGAGAGGGAAAATAGGCCAAACAACAAAAGAAATAAAATAGTAATTGTTGAATTCAAAGGTAATTTTAAGTCCTAATCCTTGGTCCCCTGTGAATGTGACCATATTTGGGAATAGGATCTTTGTAGATGTAATTAAGATGTGAGTTAAGATGAATGCTGTTGTGGCCTTTTAGTCTAATATGACACCTGTCTTCATAAGAAGAGACAGACAGGCACAAGGAAAACACCATGTGAAGACAGGCAGATAGGAGGATGGGGGCAAAGGGGAAAAATGGGACAAATGTAATAGCATAAACAATAAGAAGTTTAAAAATAAAAAAGAATTTAAAAAATTAATTTAAAAAAAGGGATAGAGACTGAACTGCTGTATCTACAAGTTGAGGAATGCTGGCTATAACAAGACGATGAGACATGCATGGAAGTGATTCACCCTTAAGAGTCCTTTGAAGGTACCAACCTTGATGACACCTTGATTTTAGATTTTGGCTTCAAAATTGTGAATTATTTTCTGTTATTTTAAACTACCCAGTTTGTATAATTGGTAACAGCAGCCCTAAGAAATGAATGCAGTCAAAAAACAAAATAGGACAAAATGACACAAAGTCTTTATGTAACAAAGACATTAAAAAGAGTACTTACGAATTGATGGGATCATATTTTTGAACTCCATACACTGGTACTATTTCTGCACGCTTGATTACTTTCTGCGTATCATAAAGAAGGAACATGCTGAAAAGAGCTAATCCACCATAAATTGCCACTGAGTACAGAGTGGCACCAGCCACAGTGGTAGGTGGAAGAAACATAGATCCTGAAATCAAAATGGGAAAAAAAAGTTCTTTTTTAAAAAAGCACTTTTCTATAACTTTATAATTAACCTTACCTAAAAATACTTATTTGGTATACTGCCAGACAACAACATATCTTGGTATAAGTACGGTCTAGTTTTGTGTACATTCGGTTCAAAACCCATGACACTCATTCCTGCAAGGGGTCACTTGCCCACATTACAAGGAATTCTCTTGCATCAGAGCAATCTTCATGTTCTCCAGGCCACCTTGCCATTTTAGATGCATTTGGTAAAAACAACAGTAATGGTTTCTCATGCCAAATAAGAAAATCCAGTTTAATTAGCATGTATCTTTTAAACAACTTTTAAAAACGACTAAATATATTCCCTCCAGTAGAATACTTGAGTACATAAGATGATTTTAGGACATCATAAGCAAAGAACCAGGTGTCAAAGCACAGTGGCTTACCCAGAGAGGACACAAAGACAAGACCCAGGCCCACTCCCAGGGGTGCGCCCATGTTCAGAAACTTCTCACTCGGTGCACACATCGCCACAGTGGAGAGGCCTCCTACGATGCCTGCTGTGTACCATGCAGCTCTGATGAGAAGAGGCCCCCCTAATATCGTCAGAGGAGCTACCACAGCACCCATCACACCTGGAGAAAGAGCAAGTGGTCACTTTTTACTAAACAATGACCTAAGGGAAAACTAACACTTGTAACTAACACCCCATTTGAATATATTATAACTTACTGGTAAACAGCATAATCACAAAAAGCCTTCCCCTTATTTAGGTGATACTACCACCCCCCAAATTCTACAACCAAAACTTGGGGCTATCCAGATTCTAAAAACACAAGAGTAACACTATTCCAATCAGTCACAATCACAAGTACAAACATAAATCTAAGTTTTAGTAACTCTGTCAAATTCTATGTAATTCATTAGTTGGATCTGAACCTAACATTAGTCTTTATAACAACAGTTATACATGTAAGAACTGAGATTAAAATAGCTTAAAATGCATAGCTCAAGGTCAAATCTCCTGCTGCCAAAAGGAAACAAAACGAAATGAAAAAATGAGAGTATATTATGATAATCTTGAAACAGAGAAACTCCAAGGACAGGCACTGCTGTTACCTCGCATTAATAGGGAATGTGATCACAACTTGGAAAAAATAATTTCAGTTGTTAAGATATTTATAAACATCCTATAAAAATTACAGTAAGTTTTCCATAATATGATTAACAAAAATAAATAGAGCTCAACTAAAAAATAAATCTTATGTAAGGCATTATTTTACTGGTGAGTACAAGAAGTTACACTTTTCTTAAACATTGTATGTGTACAGTTTAACTCAAGGAACAGGCAAAGAGCTACCTTCATATTGAAATTTCAATACTAGTGTGTTTCTTTTCCAAGAATAATGTTTCTAGATCAAATGGTAAGGTAACTGATTATGTTTCATGATGATGAATTAAAAAATATTTTTTGCTCTAGGAAAAATTCTGGATAAAAATTCCTCTGTAGGATATTTGTTAGGATTTCCATTAGTTTTGCATTTGGCAGCAAAATTTTTATCAGAACACTTAAAGAGACTATTGAGAGAGTTTTCAGCGATACTTTCTTTTTTCTTTTAATTTTTTTTACTGTTGTTCAAGTACAGTTGTCTCCATTTTCCCCCACCACTTCCCCCACCCCAGCCATTCCTACCTCCTACCCTCATCGATCCCAATCCTGCTTGTCAGTAATACTTTCTGATAAAAATCTTAAGTGGCGATAATACATGTTTGCTGCTTAAGGACAAATCAATGATAAAACTAACAAGGATAGCTCATTATTATTGTGAATGAAAACTGGCATTTAGCAAATTGGCACAGCCACTATACAAAAAACAAGTATGGAGATTCTTTGAAAAATTATAGTTAGCAATCCACATCTGAGTTTGTATAAAAAAAATTAGAATCAACATATCATGGAAACAGCTGTACTTGAGCTGACATCTGAAAAAACCCTAAGTGTCAATCAATGGATCAATGGATAAAGATGTGGTTTACATATATAATGGAATATTATTCAGCCATAAAAATGAAGCCATGCTATTTTTGACATCGATGAACCTTGAAGGCATTACCCTAAGTGAAACAAGTGAGACAGAGAAAGACAAATGTATGATCTCAAACCCCCCCCCCCGCAAAAACAACAAAAACATAACAAAACAAATGTATGATCTCACATGTGGAATCTAAAAAGTCAAACTCAGAGAAACAGAGAGTACAGTGGTTGTTACCAGGAGTTGGGAGGGAGATGGGGAAAACGGGGAGATGATGGTCAGAGAGTATAAAGAGCAAGTTTGAGATTCTAATGTGGAGCACAATGACATTAAAATAAAAAACAAATACAGACCAGCCTTGAACTTTCCCTGGCAGACAAAACTAGTTTAGTCATACAAGTAAAGCTCAATTTAGCTTATTTTGCAAGACTAACTTGACCTGGATCATTTCTTGCTTATGCCTCTGGAACCTGTAAGCAATATTTGAACTGTTTACCAAGACTGACATGAGGTAACCACAGAAAATTCTATTATAACCAATCACTGTGTAAAGAACAAATAGCCACTACTTTCTTATTATGTAAGTTCCTTTATAATAATATATGTGGGCCTCATTCCATATTTTTGGTTAAGCGTTCCTGGTTTTCAGACTACCATTTTGGTGTGTGTACAATAAAACTTTTAATAATTACTACTTCAGTAATTCATTGGGTTTTACTTCTGTTATTTCTGAATTTTTGATAGTGATTTTAGCTAATGACAGTGTCATATATTTGCATGTTGTTATGAAAGTAGATCTTAATATTCTCACCATAAAAAAAGAAATGGTAAGTATGAAATGGAAGTGCTACAGCGGTAATAATTTTGCAATATATAAATGTATCAACTCAAGATGCTGTATACTTTAAACTTATACAATATTATGAGTCAATTATATCTCAATAAAGCTGGGGGTATAACACAATTAGAATAATTTTTCAAGTCCATTTCAGTAATTCCTGCAATGTATCACTTGATCCTGATTGTGACCACAGCCATGCTAGATATCTGGATAAAGAAAGAAAATGGAATGTATTTGGGTGTTAATATTGGGACAAAAGCCAGCTTTGATATCCCTTTGATGCTGTGAGTACTTGTCTTTGAATTATTTGGATCCCATCTCAATCATGCCAGTGAATAAAAGAGTGCAGGACTTGAAGAAATAAGGTTGGGGTGTCAGTCTTGACTTTGGTGCTCCCTAGTGGGTGACCTCAACCAGCCTCAGTTTCCTCAATTAGGAAATATGAACATGCTAATGTCTGAACGGCTTCCTAAGATGTTTATGAAGAATAAAGTAAATTTTGAACAACAATAAAAAAAGAAAAAACCTGGCCTTCATACTGTGCAGGAATGGGTTAACAAAGCAGGCCTAAGGCTATCTTTACAAAGGCTATCTTTACAAAGGCCTGATTGCCAGATTAGTCCTAGACTCTTCTGAGAAGTTGGCACTTTAGCCATTACCTAACTGATAGGATTAGACTATTTGTGCAAAGACTGTGAGCTATTCTGAAGACCTGCCTTCCTTCTGGGAGTCTGGTTTTTGAGAGCTGCTATAACAGTGCCTACATAATCAGCTTTCATTAAAAACTATGGACACAGAGTCTCCACTGGGCTTCCCTGAGCCAAGAAATCTCATGTACTACACTTTTCGCATTGTCATTGTGTCCCCTGAGGAATGAGCACTGAAGGACTGTATATTTATCTACACTCCAGAATCTGCTTGTACTTTCCTGAGGACACTTTTTCATTGCTTTTAGAGAGAGGAAGAATGGGAGGGAGAGAGAGAGAAAAGAAAGAGAAGTATCAGTTGGTTGCCTTCGGCATGCACCCCAACCAGGGACTGAACCCACAACCCTAGTATGTGCCCTGACTAAGAATTGAACCCATAACCTTTTGGTGGATGGGACGAAAGCTCCAACTAACTGAGCCACGCTGGCCATGGCTCTGCCTTTATTTTTTCCTTGCTGATCCAGTTGTGCATCCTTTCATTGTAATAAACCCTAGCTCTGAATACAAATCAATCACTGAATAAATTGGTGGCCTTGGGCACCCCACCCCTGCAACACACATAATACCCCCACTCAAGTAATTTATGTGCTACAATGACACATTAAAAGTACTTTTCTAAGCAAACTAGGTAAAAATACTTCTTTAAGGTAGAATTAAAACTACAAAGGCATTTTAACTCAATCCAACAAGTAACTATACTATTAATCAGAGATAAAAAGACACAACCTGTTTTCTCAAGGAACTTAAGTGTCTAAAAGGGGAAACAGGTGCAGAATTCTGCTCATGGGCCAAGATACCATAATCCACAGATTTAGAAACATAAATGTGAATGTTAAAACTCAGATGGTGAGGATGTTGGTGTTTCAATGAAAGGATACTTGCTTTCTTAGCAAATGCATATGCTATATTTATTTTGAATAATTTTTTTCTTAAAAGCAGTTCATTGGTATTAGATAAGGGACCATTTTCCTCCAAACCAGAAGTGTTTTGTCCTGTAAAGTTTCAGGGAGAATATCTGTGGTTGAATAATCTCATACCAAATGAAAAAGACCTGAAAATCAAGGTTGGGAAGCTGTCTCATATTTACCAAAATAAGGATAGCACATGAATAATATAAATGACACATTTCACATCAGAAATTTGTTATTGAGTGCCAAAAACCTAATTTCCATTTACTAACATGTTAAAACATTTCAGAGTCTGTCTCCATGACAGTTTAAGGGAAATGCTTATGAAATGTCTTGTTTTGTGGTAAAGAACACACATCTATAAGAAGCATTCTTCTTTCTGGGTCTGGCTGGTTCTTTTTTCAACCCAGAGACAGAATATCACAGAATACTTGGAGTGAAAAACTTATCTAAACTTTCAAATAATCTGTCATATAACACTTAAGGAAAAATTCACAACATATAAAAGGATGTCAGAATGGTCCTGTAATAGCAGGGTTGAACGGTCACTGCCCTGCCAATGTAACCTCATACAAAGAATTATCTTAATATTGACTCAGCTAAACTCATCAGACGAAAATACGCATTTCCAACAATCTTTTGGGACTGCTTTCTTTCTCCAAATGCTCCATTGCAAAAACCTCCTCTCCTATTCTTTCATATGTCTTACCTCCTTCTTGTCACCATTTATTTTTCTAAACATAAACTAAAACAATTCTCAAGCAACTGTGTATCAGAGCTGAAATCCTCTTGGTATTAGACAAAATACATAAAAGGAAATTGCTGCATATACTAGACTGTCCAAGGAGGCAAGTATAATACTGGGGATGCCCATGGTCTCGTTATGTAACCAGTAGTAAGCGCAGAAAATTATAAGCATTTTCTAAACATGGGGGTTAATTCAATTATGTACAAAGCATTTATGGTTGTGAAGAGCAACCAAAAAGGTAGTAGTCAAGATTCACTTAGTAACAGTTGAAAATTAGAACATACCAGAATGTAGTAACCAAGCAAGATGCTTTGGGCCTGGGCTCTGGTCATATGGTATTGATTGTACCAGCATTCCAGCTCCAATCATAGCTGCAAAGGTTGCACCAATTGTCTGAAAGACACATACTGCTATGAAAAATCGGTCCTTATACAACAGCAAAGTAGAAACCCTCACACTCTAATTTCAGTTAGTCCCTCAAATAAACCATGTTTACAATGATGAAGGATAAGAAATGGAATCCTATATTTTTCTAGCACATTAAAGGTCTTTATTTCAGCTTGGCCAAGTTAGCAAGAGTGCCCCTACTGCCATATAGTGAAGTTCTGCAGATAGCTTCAAGTGAACGAGTTAAGCTTTGACTAATAACACTATCTTTCAAAAACTTTATTCTTCATAGACAAAAGTTTAACAAAACGCCTTTAAGAATCCTAGAATAATAATTTTTAATGATATTTATTTTAATATAGCACAAATAGCATTTGAAAGTATTAGTCATGATATACCAATCAGAATATAGAGCACATTGCCTTTAACTCCGTATTTGCTATAAGAAAACCTGAAAAATACAAGAAACACGTGGAAAAGATGAGAAATAAGACTGTTTCTATCCTCCCAGTTTTCTGGCTGACTTGGTCCTCTTCCCTTTTCTTTGCTTAGACTTCCAGTGTTATGATATTTAAAGATTCCCTGTGTATATAACAAGGAAAAAATGTAAATAATGGAAGAAAGATGATAATGAATCTTCAGGAAATTTAAAGGAGAAACTGCATACTCGCTGCCTTTGGACAGAATTGGATAGGTATTTTGTTTGGCCAAATATTCAAACAAACAATTCAATGTAAATGCTCTTAGCTGAGAGGGCTTTTTCTCTAGATGCCAATAATACCACGTGCCATACCAGGCCTGCCTCACTCATTTTCATCATCTGTCTGACATACAGGCATCTGCATGTGCAACCTGCAATGTAATACAACTGAACAGAACAGCTGTTTTCACTCATATTAATATAGAAAAGCACAGCAGGTTCTACCCTACCATTTTCCAATGAGAAAGTTACTAAAAACCACTTTATACATTTCTGTGCAAAGCATTTTCAGGATATTTATTAAAATTACACCTTTTCTTTTAAGGTCCTCCATAATCCAGTTCTATTTTTGCCTTTTAGCTTTCCTTACTCTACATTATAGTTGCACTGAACTAGTATGGCTGCAAACATGCCTCAGGTTCCTTGTGCCTGAGAATAAATCCTTCTTTCCTATTTGTTTGACTTATTCAAGGGATACCTCCTTGCCCTGGCTGGTGTGGCTCAGTGGATTGAACGATGGACCGAGAAACCAAAGGGTCGCCAGTTCAAGTCCCAGTCAGGGCACAGGCCTGCGCTGTGAGCCAGGTCCCCAGTAGGGGGCAAGAGGCAACCACACATTGATGTTTCTCTCCCTCTTTCTCCTGTCTAAAAACATAAATAAAAATTAAAAAAAAAAAAAAAGGGTTACCCCCTTGTCTGGGAAGTTTTTATGGTTGGTCTCCTGACTGTAATGATGTGTCCGATGCCTCTCCTCCAAAAACACTTAGTACAAACTCTGACATTATCTGTGTGTATGTCTTCCACCTTCCTCCTTTGTAGCTTACCACAAAGCTACATCTTCGTCTCTGTAGAATCTGTCTGGCTTTCCAAACTATTTTATTTAATTAGTGAATGAACGGCATGTGAGAGTGAACCTATGCCCACATAGAGCTGACAATTTGGCCCGTGCACAAAACTTCTTTGGAGACTTATTTTAGGGGCTAACCTCTTTTGCATGTTTTCATATAGCCATGTATATTATAAAAAGCACTACTTTAAAATTATTTACTACTGATTAAATCTGACATTCTTGTTGAGAATGCACCAAGCTTACTCTGCGTCTTCATGAACCTCTAAGCTATACAATTCATGACAGCTATCTGAGAAGCAATATCCTAAGAATACCATATTGTCCAAATGGCTACTATAAATGGTTCTCCTTTTGGAATGTAAAATATAGTAGAAATATACAAATTTGGAAGTTAGATGGATTTGGGTTACCTGTGGGGAAAACTGGTTTGCCATGGGAAATCTCTAAGTAGTACATAAACACTCCCATCTTCCCTCCCCCTCTAGTCTCTAGTTCACATTACCATCCTTCGTCTCTTATCTTGCAAAGGCTCAGCTAGCACACCTGTTTGTCTTTTCCACATTAGTTCTAAATGCTCCAATACCCATCAGACTTTTGCTGTGCCAATATCTGCAAAGGCCCCTCACAGCTTAGGCACTCTCCTCAGCTTGGCAACCATACATCCCCTTTCTAACTGCCTTCTTCATACTCTAGCCCTCAAATATTTGAATGGAGTTGTAAAGTCACTTTTCATGACCACCTCCTTTGCTCAAGCTGTTTTACAAACTTGGACTACCCCTCTTCTCTCCTAAAATAAAAAATGCTAGGCCTCAATGGCCCTGATGAAATAAAATTGTCCTTCAAGGAACCCCTCTATTAGTCCAAGACAAAAACAGTCTTTCAACTGATTTTAAACTTCCTACTTATTATTGTACATCCTTTACCACTTACTCTAGTTCATCTCTTCAACCAGAAAGTAGAGAAATAGGCACCACATTTGTAATCAGTTTTGAAATCTTGTAAAATGACAAATGCACAAGAAACACTTATTCAATACCTCACATAGGGTCTAGAAAATTCAGAATAGTTACAGCACTGTACTATTCTACTTGTAACAGTACAGAATGCTTTGATTTTGGGTCTGCCTTATTTTTAGTAAATAGCTGTAAAATATATAATATAGAGGTTGTTTGATATCTGCAACTAGATAAATAGCACATTCTTGTAAATTTGGTCTCCAACCCTTTGGTGCTACAGAATACACATTCAACAAAGAATAATAGCTGATGTACCTCACGATGTACTTCCTACTTTGTCTCAGCTACAGTAATAATTCATTTATTATTTGAACAAAAAACTGTTCAATTTAGTAAGATAGTCTTTCCATTTAACACCCAGCCCCCAATATTTATTCTGTTTAAACTTTTGCTATGCAGTGGAAAAGGTCAACAAAAACAAGATGACTTACCACCCAAGAGCCTCTCATCATGAAGTTCATGAGAACAGGAGTTCTGCTCACTGCCAGGGCAGACAAAGCTGTTAAACCAATACTTCCTGCTAAGTACATATAGGTGGAATGAATTCTATCCTTGACGTACTGGGGCCAGATTCTGTAAAGAAAACACAATATGGTTAATTTATAAGATTCTGGATGTAAACTTTTGTTGACTCAGATTAGCTGGGAGGCCTTGGGAAACATCCCCTAACTGCTCTAAATCTTATTCACCTCATTTATCAAGGAAATGATGCATACATTGAAGTTACCATAAACAGTAAAAGACAGAAGACATATAAGCACTTGGCTCATGTACAAAGCAACATATTTTCTTCCTACTTAAATACATACACTTAAAAACGATTAAATTTGATTAACTGTATGTCAAAACAAAAGATTCTATCTTTATTCATGTATATTCCATACAGTTGGAAGACTAGACATTCAACATTCCAAAAGTGGCGAAAGATAAAGATGAGAAGAAAATTGGAGCCTTTAATGTTGGGGACCACCACCTCTGGTTCTTGCAGCTATGTCCCTCAGGCAGCATGGCCTGAGCGGAGGCACAGCGCCAGAAGCTGAATGGGGCTGGAGGGAAATGGCAGTACATTCCCAGGGAAAGGCGTCCCAAAACATGGACCCTTGTATGAGGCAAACAAACCTATTAATCAACTTAGGCAATTGTATTCTGCTTATTGAAGCATTTAGCTTTGGAGCCAGGCTGAGCTTTACATATATAGTTTATGTTTAACTCACGTCCTGCTTAGTAGTTATACATCACTTTGTTAGTTCTAAAGGACACTGTCTTTTCCTGTAAGAAAGTTGTGCAAAGATTTATCTGTCAACTGACACTTATTGTTCTCTGTTTTCACAAACTACATATGCTTTTGTACTGAAAACAGCTTTCCCAAGCTTAGGGGATGATTTATGATAAATAAGAATCACAAGGTGCATGGGGAAAAAGCAAATAAAAGTCCTATGGGAAGATTGGTCAGGAGCACTCTCTCTTTACAGAGGGTTGCTCTCCCTTTCTCTCTCCAGGTAAAAGAGTTTGCATTATGCCTGGATAGTCTTTCTTTTGCATCGTGGGAGACTAACTGGACCAGAATCCTGACATTTAAGGTTAGAACTGTTAGGGAACCATTTACTTACACAGCCTTTTCGATTGCTCCAATCTCATTTGACATTCCCAAGCCATAGTAGCACAATGCTCCAAGACCAACAGCAGCCCCTCCAGCAATAAACCATCTTCCCATCTGATCAACTGTAGAATACAGGAGGAATGCAGGTTAACACTGCCATGTTTTGACTAAATTAAAATGCTGTGGTGGTAAGCCCTTCCCAATATTTAAGTGAGGGAAGTCAAACTATATACCATACTTCTTCGTAATAGCCATAGTTAGTATGTATGGGGATATACAATGGCCTGAAAATTAGGGGACCAGTAAAAAAACATTGCTGAAAAACAGGTATAATTAGTAGAAAAATAATCACCCTTGACTAACCTTTAATCTCTGACAAAACTTAGAGTGGTATATCTGTTGATGTGGGGAGACTGTGATATGTTATTTTACCAATAAGAGTCTGGGATGTATTCTCATGACACTTAGAAAGTAAAGATGAGAAAGAAATGTTAAATGTTATATGACAATTGTCTGAAGTGCAATTAGCAAAGATGGTGTTTTATATGCAACCAAACATAAATAAATAAATAAATAAGGAATCAAAGAAAAATGGAATCAGTGTTTAAGCAGCTCAATTAAGGGAGAGGGTGCTCTTATCTTAGTACTGAGAAACAATTAACTTATCAAGTCTAACTGGATGAAGGTAGTATTCATAAAGATCATCTTACTCCCTTCAGACTAAATATGTTCACTAGGAATGTTACTATTCTGTAGCCATAGGATTCATATAATTTGGTTTCTAAAGCCACCTTAGTGGTCATAAATAAAAAACAAAATAGAAACCAAATAACTTGGTTTCTAAAGCCACCTTAGTGATCATAAATACCTTGGGGGATACCAATTAGGGATCTGTCCCACTGTAATATATTAACATTTTGCAAGATGAAGGAGCAGTAGTGTTCTTTGCCTGGCTTTGGGTAGATTAACAATCTAGCTTCCAAACTTGCAAAGCTGAAATCCAAACTGTGAAACAAATGGGTCTGCTTCCTGAGAGGCCTTAGCGGGGCAGCTAGTTAAGAGGACTCTTCCTGAACAGCTAGGCTTTCATTAACATAGGTGTTTTGACAATTTATTCTTGACCTGAAATATATACAAATATATGCTTGAATAACGAGTCTATGCAACTTCAAATTAACTTCCTTAACAGACTATACATATATAATGGTGAAAGTAACATTTTTCTCTGGAAGAATTGTGACTGGGATCCACTAAATCTAGTGTTAAGTATCATTTTTTTTCTGGGTCATCAGATTCCTGACAATGATGAAAATAATTGCCCTTCTCCCCAGAAAATGCACATATACAGATATTTGCACATATTTTTAGGAAGACGTTTATAGACTTCATTTGAAAACTAAAAACTGACACCTACTTTTAAATATTTTTTCCATTGATGGTTCCATTGCTGCTTCCTTGAGTTCTTGGCCAGTTCTACTACGTCGGATCCCAATTCTTGTCTTGCTGGCATATTCCTGATATACATGAAAACACAGACATACACCATCCATAATAAAACAGAATGTTAACAACAAAGTGAATACAGGCTTTTGTTACACCAGAAAACTATATAAAGTAATATGACACTTTATACACATATAATTCTACAATGAAAGTATGTTAACCAATCTAAAAAACTATATGGAGCCCTGGCTGGTGTGGCTCAGTGAATTGAGCGCGAGCTGTGAACCAAAGGGTCACCGGTTTGATTCCCAGTTGGGGCACATGACTGGGTTGTGGTCCAGGTCCCCAGTAGGGGGCACACGACAGACAACTACACATTGATATTTTTCTCCCTCTCTTCCTCCTTCCCTACTCCTCTCTAAAAATAAATAAACTCTTACACAAACAAACAAAAAAACCCCTATATGGAGACCCCATTTGTGCTTGATCTTCATGGTGACTAATTCATTACAACTTCTTAGTTTCTAAGTTTCAAGCTTGTTTATTTCACAAACTACAGATTTTATTGTATCTATTATATTTAAACACTATTTAAAAATATGCATTCAATATTAGCTACACCGTTTTTCATCTGGGAAACAGGCTCAGGAAAGGTTCTTTCTTTAACACAAAGCTAAAGGAAAGAATGACTACTACGTATATTTTAGCTCCTTTTCAACAGTGAAACAGTTAAGAGGAAAAACCCTGTCCCTCCTATATTTTGTATATTTCCTTATCCACCTCACATTTCAAAATTTGTATTTCTGCTTTGAATGTTAGAAGAGATATCTATTATCAAAGGAAATGGACTTCTCTTACCTGACAGATTTCACCATTTCCTAAACTAGATGTGAAATAACATTTAGCAATGTCTATTGGCCAGCTGGTAATAATCCTAGGTTCTTAAGCTTTTGATTATAGGCTCCATGAATCTATCTATACCATAGCTCTCAATCCCTCACAAACTACTCTAAATGAGAAACTGTAAGAGCTGTAAAGACAGGAAAAATTATAGTTCCTTTTCTCTTTCACATGAGATAAAGATGGAACAGAATGATACCAAACTGGTGGGGAGAAAGCTATTTTGGATCAATATCAGGGCTAAGTGTTCCAGTAAATGACTAATGGTAGAGTAGGAAACTTCACAGTATATATATATCTGACCACCCCCCTCTCCCTCAATGGTCCTAGGGGCACAAAGAGAGAGACAACAATATAAAAACATTCAGATTATTTTTACCCTGCTGGGTGTTAAAAGCCATTGATTCTTCCTGATGGAATTCCTCACAACTGGGGAGGCCTTGGTGAAAGCTGGGTGGAAAATCCGGGAAGGTAGAACCTGGAGACACACAAGTCTTGCGGCCAGCATGGTGGTGAACCAGGTTTACCAAAGCCGATCTAAAATGCTAGTTGGACACAAAAACAAAAAAATAACCCATGAATGAACTGAGGAAATGACATGAGGGATCCAGAGATAAGGAGCCAATCATCCCGCAGCACAAAAGATGGAATAAAGTGACCTTTTAAAATGTTAATGATAAACCTTCTGCATGTCTCTTGTTAAATTCAAGAAATCCACCCCACAAAACCCAGTTGGAGATGAATCACCAAATTAGGTTTGAATCCCAGTTTACGCAGTAACAAAACATACAACTATGTAGGTTATGTGGCTAGCACAGAGTGAATGCCTTAAGGGAATTTACATGGTGTGTATCTGCTTTTATAAATGTGGTTTTGACTTAAGAATTATACCAACACTCAATGAGAACATTTAAAAGGAGACTCGATGGAGACTTGACTTGGGGTGATGAACATACAACACAACATAGGTGTGATGTATCATAGAACTGTACACCTGAAACCTATATAATTTTATTAACCAATGATACCGCAATGAAATCAATTAAAAAAAAAAAACACAAAACACCTCCGTAGTATAACTTTTGAGCTGAGTAAAAAGGCCGTCCAAGGAAGAGATGACTAACTCTTCAAGGTCATAGTGAACTACAAAGTTAAAAGACATCAGTGAAAACCAAACAAACTTCTGGCAAACATGCCAAAAATTACTTCTCTTCAAACTTTGATATCAAATATACCAAGCTATTGAAACCACTTGGGATGCATTTTAAAACGTAGATTCCGGAGTCTAACTCTGGTCCTAATGATTCAATCTCTAGGAAGGGGACGAAGGAATATATATTTTAGTTAGCACCCCAAAGCTAAGAGTCCTTGCTTAAAAATAACTATCTCAATGCACTTCCAGCTCTGCCCCAGGATCTATGTACATCAGGTACAACACCGGGCATCAGTCCTTTGGGAAAATACCAAGTTCTTCTAGGACTTTCATGCTATTGCATCATTTCCGCCTATAACTGCGGTGCATCCCCTTAGTCCTCAACACACGGACTGGGAACAGGCCTAGCTCGGAGTGGCTTCCGTGACGCATAACAGAACAGGGTGGAAATCTTGCTTCTGCTGCAAATGTGTTTGACCTCTGAGACTCAGGTTCCCCAGATATAAAATAGATAAATACTCTGTATGCTTCTGTGAGCAATAGCAAGCTCAGGCGCCTGGTCCTCAAGGAAGTTGACCCAGCTCACTAGACTCTCTAGAAACCCGGGACAAGCCTCCAGCCTCCCAAAGTCAACGCACACCCTACAACATCCCCGCCTCAGGTACCCCCTTATCTCCCGGGCTGCGGCCGTTGCGGCCCAGCGGCGGGGAGGATTCAGCACCTCGCAGTCCAGGGAGAAAACGGCAGCGAGGGGCTAGCCCCTGCTTGCCTACCCCCCAGGCCCCGCAGCCGCTGCCCCCATTCACAGGGTCACCGGCAGGACGATCCTAACGCGCCACCAGGCTGTGACGCACCCAGCAGCGCTGCTGTCTCCAGCCCTCCCCAATCGCACCCAGCGGGCTCCGGAGGGCCTGACTGAGAACGGGGCGGTATCCCCTGCCTGTCGGGTCGGAAGAGTGGTACCTCGATCCCCGGTCCCCTCAACCGCGCAGTTCCCCTTCCGGGACAGCAAAACGCAGACGCGCGCACCTAGGCCGTCCTCCCGCCTCCCACGGTCTGCGTACGCACAGTTCACTGGCTGGCTGCATGACGCAATATCCGGAGAAGCGGCCTACACAACGAACAGCCAATCACGAGCAGATCTCTGACAGAGGAAGGGCACTGGAAGAAGGAGGGGTTCCGGGCTGGGCGCGAAGATTAGTTGAGAGCACAGTTCGGGTGCGGGCAGTGGCGGTATAGGCTATCCTCGCTGTTTGTAGTAGAGCTCTTTGTTTTTGTCTTAACAGTTTCAATTGCAACAGTTACAAAAATTACTCAAAACTTGAAAGACAGTGGTGTGAGAATTAAAAATTATTCTATCGCCCTGATCCGCAAAATGAGAAGTCATTTCTGTGCTCTTCGAAGAGGTTATTTTTGTTTTCTTTAACTCTTAACTCATTAAATATTTACTGAGGCTGTAACAGTGAAATGCTTACTTTCTCTGATGGCCTTCAGGCTAATAGCTGCTACAATAATGCTAATATAACTAGAGGAATTCTGCTTGAGGCTTGAGCAGCCCTTTGTCAATTTAGAGGTACGGAAATTTACACAAAGTCATGAATGTTTTTGAAAGATTTAGAGGAGTCTCCAGAACCTGACCCAGGTCATGTGGAGTCAACTGCCTGACAAGGAACAAAGGGGATTTTTGTGTGTGTGTGTTTTGTTTTCATTTTTGTAACATGAAGGAGAAGAGGCAAAGGAGCAGGGCACAACCATGTCCCTACAACAGCTTTTGTGGCAACACGTCTGTCTGGATTTGTTTTGAAAATGTAATTTCAGAGATGTGTTTCAGGAAATGCCTGGACTGTGAATCTCATGGCAGAGAACTTAAAATCGAAACCTGTTTGCTACCCAGGGATCCAACAAGAGATACAAAACAAACCTGTTTGGAGAATGACCTCAGTAGTGCAAGGGCTAGGGCTCTAAAAATACATTAACACAGAGAACCTTTCAGGAAAAAAAGTTGGCTGCGACTTCACAAAATAAAAACTCACCAAATAACATTTCCAACTGTAAAAGTGCTGGCTGAAAAAAAACGACTTTACATGAAGAGGAGATTCACAAAATGCATGGCCGGGCATCCCCGCAACACTTGCCTCTTATTTCTGTTCTGAACAGACTTCATGGATTGGAGCTCAAGTCTCTAGGGGACAGAGGACCTGCTCGATGTGTAATCCGCCTGCCTGCTGGGCTTCTTTTCTGGCTGACCTCTGCCTGTGCCTGGAATCCAGCTTTGGCCCTGACCTCCAAACGCTCCTCCTCACTCAGCCAGCACTCCAGATACCTCTGCCTTTCTGCTGCTTCTGCTGCAGCAAGCCACTGTGGGCAGTGACTTGGCCAGCACTTCTTCCTTGACCATGTTGATGATCTCCTCTGGATTGTGCAGGTACTTGGCACTGCCACAGATGTAGTCCTTGGGCATCCACCAAATTGTCCCTGCCCCTGAATGTGCACATCGCCTCATGTACATTGATGTTCATCTGGTTGTCACAGTTTACCAGATGCCCATTGTACACCTCCCTGTTTTTTCTTATTTATTTTTTAATTGTTGTTCCAGTACAGTTTTCTGTCTTTTACTCCCATCCCAGCCCACACCCCCTCCCTATTTTTAAGGCCCATCAACATGGGGTGATTCTGAGATGTCTTCAGCAGTGACAACTGGAGCATGGTGTTAGCAGGGAACTGGCCTCCTGGACACTTGGACCTCCATTGCTTACCCCAGGAGCAAAGGGATTTGGATTTAGAAACTTTGTGCTCTTCTTTGGATCCATTTTGACACCTACCTGCCTAACTGTCTACTGCCTAGACCAACCTCTTGCCTCACCTCCTCCCTTCCCTTGGCAATAAGAGATGCCTAAATCTTGCTATCTTAAGATGGATTTGTGGGGGCTATAAGACACTCTCATCTTCTACGACTAGGCCTTCTTGATCAATAAATATTTTCTTACTCCAAATGTTACCAATAAGGGGACTTGGCCCTGAGTGGTTCTGCCTAGGGCTGGTATGTGGGTTCTTGATTTCATGCAGGAAAGACTTTACAACATGAATCCAGATGATTTGGACATTTATTGAAGCAGGGACAGAGAAACAAAGAAGGGCCTAGGATACTAGGTGAGAAAATGAGCTTAGGTCCTGCTGGTGTGGCTCAGTGGATTGAACACCGGCCTGCAAACCAAAGGGTCACTGGTTTGATTCCCAGTCAGGGCACATGTCTGGGTTGTGGGCCAGGTCCCCAGTAGGGGACACTCAAGGGGCACCACACAGTGATGTTTCTCTCCCTCTCTTTCTCCCTTCCTCTCTGTCTAAAAATAAATAAACTCTTAAAAAAAAAAAACGAGTTTAGGCTGGACTGTTTTGGATCAGTTAGACAAAAGGGGGTCTTGGGGACAGGTTCAGAGGGTTAGCCTGGGATGAGCTGCTGCTGCCCATTGCTCCCTGGTTGCAAGTCTTGTGGGATCTCTTAAAAGGAGATTCGTGTTTGTGGGGAAAGAAGAGGAAGAGGGGGAAAGGCATGGGAATGCTACTGGAAGGATGGTACATGTGGTGGGGACCTTCATTTTCAGAGTTTTTAAAGGCTGGGAGTTTTTCTATGGGAAGTTTTAAGAGAGGATCTCAGTAGATGTGCCAAAATGAGATTTATTCCCTTAATTTGTCCTTGGGTATAGTTGGCAAATGGCACTAATTGGATTTTTGCTCTCCCTGGGCAGCGTGATTTAATCTATTTACCCTCTGGTTGGGGAGAAGTACAAATCATTTACTCTTAAGGGTTCTTGGTGTACCGAAGATAGATGGGTGCAAATTGCTTGGCATCTAGATTTACTATATGGCTGCAAACTGGTTATTTAAGTATCTGCCTCAGTTTTCCTATTTTGCTTGTCCTGGCTTACTAGCCTGTCTCACAAACTCTGATGTATTAAATATTGTCCTTTTTTTTGAAGCATCAGGCACATGAACCTTGCACCTGTAACAAGGCTCACTTTATACCAAGTACTGTCCTAGGAATATAGAGGAGTCTCCCACTTATCCACAGTTTCATTTTCCACAGTTTCATTTACTTGTGGTCAACCTTAAGTCTGAAAATATTAAATAGAGAATTCCAGAGATAATTAGTAGGTTTCAAATCCCATACCATTCTGAGTAGTGTGAAGAAATCTTGCATAGTTCCGCTCTGTCTTGTCGAAGACATGAATAATCCCTTTAATCCTGCATATCTGTTGTATCTTGTTACCAACCCATCCTATTCAAGGATCCAAACCAAGGTCCTTCTTCCCAGTGCCACTTTTGTCAATTGAACAAGACAGTTCAGTAAAGCAGAGCAGAAACTCTATTCCTTGATCAAAGAATGAACTCATTTTCTAACAGCACCTTGTCCTTGACTGGGAAAGAGCCCTTTACATTTATAGGCTGTGGTGTGAAGTGATTAAATTATTTTAGGCATGCATATTCTGTTGCACTCAATGCTTTTGCACATGGTCTTTTTTGCACTCAATGCTTCATCACCACCGTGGTTTTTGCATTTGGCACTTTGGTCTTTGTTCTCGGGAATTCTTGCCAATTTCTCTAAGCAAGCCCAGTTCATGACAGCTTAGGTTTTGAGAAACATTAGGGTCTTTTGGATAGTAACCCAGTGATATTCATGCTGTGCTGGCTTTCAGATTGCTCATCAGATATTTTGAGAGAAAGAGGGAGACCATATTCACATAACTTTTACTACACTATATTGTTATAATTATTCTATTTTACTAATTATTGTTGTTAATCTCTTGCCTAATTTATAAGTAAAACTTATCATTCCTATGTATGTATAGGAAAAAACATTATGTATTATAATGTTCAGTATTGTCAGGCATACACTGGGGGTATTGCAATATATTTTCAGAGGGTAAAGGGAAACTACTGTAAAGGAATGACTAAAACACATGTAATACCATTGTCTTGACAAAACAAGGTCCTTGCCCTTAGTTGCTTACTTTTTGTTGGAGACAAAATACTTGGCAGTGATAGATACTATAAAGAAAAACAAAGCTGTGTTAAGCCCTAGAGGGTTTCTATTTTAGATAAGGTGATTAACAACAGGTAAAATAGATGAATTTTATGTCATAAGCTATTGTTAATTGTGATTTATGATAATCCTCTAAACATATAAATCTTGACAAAGGTTTGCATTTTATGTGGGTAATAAAATAGTATGGCAGTATACAGTTATTTCTTTACTCTGAAAATGGCAGGAAAACATTGTAGAAAAAATTTGTCAGTTAAGAGAGTGAACAGATCCAGCATGATCAATTTATCTTACTTAAGATCTTCACCCAATTTGGTTAGCTAGCAAATAGGTGTGAGAGAGCATAGTAAGAAGCCAGGGAAATTCCTGGGCAAGTGGAATAAGGAAACTGAGACAAGAAAATGAAACAAGCCCAAACAGTTTGAGCAACTTACAGCCACCTGGTGAATCACAAGACCTTATCTCCCCTAATCAAGGGCACTTGAGAGCAAATGGTTTATAACTCTCCTCCTTAACCAGAGAATACATAGCCTCCCTGGACATAAACCACAGGTGTCCAGGGAAGAGAGGAATGCTAATGCAAATGGACAGATAGCACCAGAACACAGGGAGTGAACTTGGGAAGAGGCTGCACAAATCTCCTTTTAGCTCCCCTTCCCCTTATTCTCAAAAGAAACAGCACATCTATACTTCCCCTAGAAATTCCCCCCCCCCCAGATTCCCATCTTTCCCCTGTATAAACGCGTTTATTTTCTTAAAAATGATTTCACTTATTTATTTTTAGAGATAGCCGAAGGGAGGGAGAAAGGGAGAGAAACATTGAAGTGCAAGAGATATATCAGTCCCTTGCCTCTCACATGCCCCCAACTGAGGACCTGGCAAGCAACCCAGGCATGTGCCCTGACTGGGAATCAACTGGCAACCTTTTGGTTTGCAGGCTGGCACTCAATCCACTGAGCCCCACTAGCCAGGGCATAAACTTGTTTCTTAAAACTGAAGGGAATATGGTTGTTAGCGTTTGTACCTGACACCTTCTCAGATGGCTAGCCTCTGATATTAATACAAGCACATTTACAATCCAATCTCTACCTCTGCTTTTTGGCTGAGCAGTGACAGAAAGCATGAGCCCCTGACATGACTGCCCTCCAGTTTCAATTTCTGGTGATTCCACTGGGATGGCTTTTAGACCCTCTGGTCAGGGGGAGTCCCAGAGGCTGTCTGAACACAGAAGCCCTGACCCTGAGCTAAGATCTTTAGCAGCTGCCTGGAAATTAGGCCAAGGAAGATCTTTGGTCCTAGGAACCCTGGCACCTCCTGTCATCTTGATAGGGGACTCAAGAGTTGGAAAATTTTAATTTAAAGTAAATAGTTATAAGCCTAGTAGGTAATGCATATGTTAAAGCTGTTGTTTCAGGAACTGCAGATATAGCCCATCCTGACTCCCTGGAGAGAGAGCCCACCTCCTGGGACACTGCTAACGACCACCGACCACCGCTTGGGGAACAAGTAGAGACATCCAGGCCATTGTGTTCCAGGGAGAGACAGACAACCACCTGTCCCGGAATGGCTAACCATCCAGGATGAGAATGCTGCAGTTTTTAAATCTAATTTTCCCTGAATTTCAAAGCCCCTCACCCCATTTTTTATATTCACTGTTATAAAAGAGCTGGCTTGGAAGAAAATGTGAGATGGTCTGTAAGGCTGTGAATCTGCCATTTTCTCAGATTGCTGGCCGTCTGAGGAAAGCGTCCTTAAAGATTCAATCCCTGTCCCTGCTGATTGGGCTTGGTAGGTGACAGGCAGCATGAATGCTGACTTTTCCGATTTCAACCTCATCTTTCAGTAAGAGATTGGATTTATCCTCAGAAAGCTCATCTGGTTTCTGGCCTTTAACTATCTATCTAGTGGTCTGCAGACTAAATCTGGAATAAATCAAAGTTGTTTTGGGCTTTCTGTAACAAATATCTGGTAACCAGTTTCTCTGGGGAGTCAACAGACTCCAAACTGGGTAAGTCCCTGGTGTGCGTGACCAGGAACAGGAGTGCCCTACCACTTGGATTCTTTGAACCACCTGGGATTTTCTAAGAATAAATAGGTGTCACTTCATGGTAGGCCTGGCTCAGGGACAAGAAAAATCCCAGTTCCTCAGTGTGGGATTTGGTTGGAATCCTCTTCTGGCTTTGGAATGTGGACTTTTGGGTATTGTTTGCTTTTCTTGTGCATATTGCTTAATTGTCTGTTGGTTTTGTTTCTCTGTTCCTCCATGGGCGTAAGTGAGTTTCTGTTTGATAGCACTCCTCTGTTTCTCTCATCTGTCTAGAATGAAAGGGAGTGTAAGGTAAGATTCTAAGCCTAGTCCCAGTCCCTCCTTTCAGAGGAGTAGTTGTGTATTTGAACTTTGTCTTTTGTTTAGATTTTGTTTTGTTTGTTTCTGTTTTGTAAAGGAGCAACTTGGTCTCTGTCCCATTAGAGACCATTAGGTTGCTTTTTAGCTGACTGGTCATGTTAGAGCTCTAAGTCAATGACTAATGACAATTGTTTTGCTAAAGATCTGATAAATAGAATAAGATTCATATTCTCTCTCTCTTTCTCTTTATTGTTCTATTATTGTTGTCCCAATTTTCTCCCATTGCACTCTCCTGCCTGACACACCCCTCCCCCTCTCGCAGTCAATCCCCACCCTGTTGTCTTTGCCCATGGGTCATTTATACCTGTTAGTTGATTACACCTTCCCCTTCCTCCTGGTCAGTGTCAGCCTTTCCCTTGTTTCCATGCTTCTAGGAGGGAGAAAGAGAGGGAGAGAAACATCAGTGTATGGTTGTCACTCATGTGCCCCTTACAAGGGATCTGGCCTGCAACCCAGGCATGTGCCTTAGCTGGGATTCCAACCAGCAACTGTTTTCTCCACAGACCAGCACTCAATCCACTGAGCCACATCAGCCAGGGCTATATTCCTCTTATAGGTGAGATCATACGGTATTTGTCTTTTACTACCTACCTGGCATATTTCACTTAGCATAATACTCTCCAGTACTAGCAATACTGTTGAGAAATGTAGAAGTTATTTCTTTCTGCTGCATAGCATTCCATTGTGTAAATGTACCATGATTTTTTTGATCCACCCATTTACTAATGGGCACTCAGGCTGTTTCTACCACTTGACTATTGTAAATGATACTCTTATAAACATTGGGGTGCATAGGTTCTTTTGAATTAGTGTTTCAGGATTCTTAGGGTATTAGCCCAGCAGTGGAATCATTAGATCAAAAGGCAGTTCCATTTTTAGTTTCCTGAGGAAATTCCATACTGTTTTGCACAGTGGCTGCACCAGTTTGCTTTACCACCAACAGTGCACTAGGGTTCTCTTTTTTCCGCATTCTTTCTAGCACTTGTTTGTTGATTTGTTAATGTTGGCTATTCTAACTGGTGTGGAGTAATATCTCATTGTGGTTTTGATTTGCATCTCTCTGATGGCTTGTGATGCTGAGCATCCTTTCATATGCCTATGGACCATCTGTATGACCTCCTTGGAGAAGTGCTTGTTCAGGTCCTTTGCCCAATTTTTAATTGGATTGTCTGTCTTCCTGGCATTGAGTCATATGAGTTCTATATATATTTTGGAAATCAAACCCTTGTCTGAGGTATCATTTGCAAATATTTTTTCCTATATGGTTGGTTCCTTTTCTATGATGTTTTCTCTAGCCATGCAGAAGCATTTTAATGTGATGTAGTCAAATGGGCACTATTTGTTAAAGCTATTTTTACTCCATTTTATGTGTCTGTCCCCTTTGTCACATATTAATTGACCACAGAGACATGGGTTTATTTCTGGGTTCTGTATTCTGGTCCATTGAACTAGGTGTCTATTATTATGCCAGTACCAGACTGTTTTGATTATAGTGGCTTTGTAATGTGTTTTGATAGCAGGTATTGTGATTCCTCCTACTTTGTTCTTCTTTTTCAAAATTGCTGAAGCTATTTAGGGTTGTTTTTGGTTCCATATAAATTTTTGAAATATTTGTTCCAAATCTGTGAAGTATGTCATTGGTATTTTTTTAGGGATTGCATTGAATCTATAGATTGCTTTTGCTAGTATGGACATTTTAATGATGTTACTTCTTCCAATCCTTGAACACAGTATATACTTTCATTTATTTGTATCTTCCTTAATTTTTCTTCAGTGTTGTATAGTTTTCTGAGTCTTTTACCTCTTTGGTTAAGTTTATTCCTCAGTAATTTATTTTTTTGTGTTGCTACATTAAATGATATTTTTCCTAATTTCTCTTTCTGATATTTCATTGTTGGTGTACAAAAATGCATTCAATTTCTGAAAATTGACTTTGTATCTTGATATTTTGCCAAATTCACTTTATAGTTTGAGTAGCTTTTTGGTGGAGCCTATTGGGTTTTGTATGTACACTGTCATGTCGTCTGCAAATAATGACAGTTTTAAAATTTGGATGCCTTTTATTTCTTTTTCTTGTGTAATCACTGTAGTAGAACTTCCAATACTATCTTGAATAAAAGTGGTGAAAGTGGGACCCTTGTCTTCTTCCTGATCTTAGGGGGAAAGCTTTCTGATTTGCTTGTTGGATATGATTTTGACACAGGTTTCTCCTATATAGCCTTTATTATGTTGAGGAATACTCCCTATGTGAGTGAATACTCACTTTACTCACTTTAATGAGAGTTTTTATCATAAATGGGTGCTGTACCTTATCAAATGCTTTATCAGCATCTATTGATATGATCATGTGGTTTTTGCCTTTCATTTTGTTTATGTAGTGTATTATGTTTATTGATTTGCAAGTATTATACCATCCTTGTACCCTGGGATGAATCCTACTTGATCATGGTGTATGATCTTTTTAATATATTGCTAGATCCAGTTTGTCAATATTTTGTTGAGGATTTTAGCATCTATGTTCGTTTGTGATACTAGCCTGTAGTTTTCTTTCATTGCTATGTCTTTACCTGGTTTTGGAATTAGGGTAATACTGGCATCATAAAATGATTTTGGGAGTCTTCCCTGTTCTTGAATTTTTTGGAATAGTTTGAGGAGGATAGGCATTAGCTCTTCCCTAAATGTTTGGTAAAATTCACCTGTGAAACTATCTGCTCCAGGGCTTTTGTGTGCCAGGAATTTTTTGATTACTGCTTCAATTTCATCAGTTGTTATTGGTCTGTTCAAGCTTTCTGCTTCTTCTTCATTGAGTTTTGGAAGATTATTGATTTTCTTCTACTGCATTCTTCATTTCAGATATTGTATTCTTCATTTCCCCTGGCTCTTATTGATAGTTTCTGTGTCACTTTTTGTGCTAGTGTAGTTTGCAGTAAGTTCCTTGTAGCAATCCTGGAGTTCTTTATAGTTCTCACTGAGCTCACTTAACATCCTTATAATGATTATTTTGAATTCAATATCTGATAGTTTGCTTGTGTCAATTTGATTTAGAACTCTTTTAGGGGATTCCTCCTTTCTTTTTGATTGTGGTAGTCTCTTTGTCTCCTCATTTTGGGTGACTCTACTTGTTTGTTTCTGCTTCTTATATTGATCAGCTCTGACTCCCTGTCTTCATGATGTGAACTTCTGTGGTAGGAAACCTGTTGGAAGCAGTGGTGCAGTCTCATTGATCTTCTTAACTTGATGCTCTTGGAATGCTCTTTAAGCCATTTTTTTGTGAGCTCTTTTGTTGTAATTGGGTTTTGATTGTTGTTGGGTCATTCACTGGTGGGTCGTTCCCTCTGTCTGGCTGACTGTCATTCTGCCCACCACATCTTGTATGCTTTCATACAGGTGCTGACAAAACAAAACAAAACAGCCCAGGAAGCAAACCCACACCTGCAAAATTAACTCCCACCCACAATCACACTATCAACAGAAAATTAGCCAGTATGAATAAAGGTGTAAAGAGATTGAGACTATTGTAAGAAAGGAAAAACAAATATGAGATGACTAACTGAAAGAAAAGTGCTTTTGAGAGAATAGAGAAAGGAGCAATAACAAAAGTAGAGAAAAGTAGAAGTAGTAGAAAAATAGAGAAGGCAAAGAGAGAAAGAAAGAAAAATTTACATAGTAAATAAAAAATGGAGGAAAGTACGTGGAATGGAGTAAAAGAAGGGAAGTGTATAGTATTAGGTTTAACAGAAATTAAAAAATAAAAAAGGGAAGTCCTGAGTGAGAAAAGAAAAAAATAGGAATCAAATTGGAGAAAAAGATCCACCTCTGCACTATCAACAGCAGTGAGCAAAGATTAATATAGGTGAGAGGGGAATAAGAGGTAAAAGTGAAAGAAAGAAAAGCTTAAGAGATAACTAGAGGAAACAGTGATTTTTTAAAAATTTTATTTTAATCATTGTTCAAGTACAGTTTTCTCCCTTTTACTCCCAATCCAGCCCACCCTCCCAACCCTCCCATCTTCCCTCCCATTACCACCCTCCCCCTAGTTTTTGTCCATGTGTCCTTTAAATTTGTTCCCGTGAACCCTTCCCATCGTCCCCTGAAATTCCCTCTTCTCTTTCCTGTGGTCACTGTCAGCCTGTCCTCTACTTCAGTATCTTTGGTTATACTTCGCTTGTTTCTTTGTTTTGTTGTTTAGGTTCCTGTTAAAGGTGAGATCATATGGTATTTGTCTTTCACTGCCTGGCTTGTTTCGCTTAGCATAATGTTTTCCAGCTCCATCCAAGCTGTTGCAAAGGGTAGGAGCTCCTTCTTTCTTTCTGCTGCATAGAATTCCATTGTGTAAATGTACCATAGTACATTTGTACCAATGTACCATTTTGATCCATTCATTTACTGATAGGCATCTAGGTTGCTTCCAGCATCTAGCTATTGTAAATTGTGCTGCTATGAACATTGGGATGCATAGGTTCTTTTGGATTGGTGTTTTAGTATACTTAGGATAGAGTCCCAGCAGTGGAATGCTGGGTCAAAGGAAACAGTGATTTTGAGATGATGGAGAGAGAAGGAATACTAAGATTGAGGAAGAAAAAGCAGGCTAAGACAGGGTAAAATTGAAATTTAAAACAAACAAAAAGAAAGGACAGAAAGAAGGCAAAATGGGAAAGATGAATGGTACAATTTGAGTTTTGAAGTACAAAAATAGTGAAGATCTAGAAATAAAATTGGAGAAATGCAACAACCACCACCATATCCACAATCAATGAGCAAAGATTGATTATAGTGGAGGGAGAATAAGGGTATTTTAGGAATGGGAAAAAGAATGTGAAGAAAAAGAATGACAAGAAAAATGGTTTTTAGAGGCTGGAATGGGTAGAAATAGTAAGATTGTGGAATGGAAACAAGTCATAGCAAGAGAAAAAATAAAATTTAAAATAAGAGGAAAGAAGGTAAAATGGAGTAAGAGAAAGGAGGATCAAAATATGAGATTTTAAATAAACTATTATATAAAAACTAGCAACTTAATATGCACCAACTTGAAGGAGAAGAAATGAATGTTAAAAAGCTATTCAGGAGAGAAAATACTGCAAATTATGAAGAAGACCATGGTGGTATTTGTCTCACTGTTTTCTCTTTCTAGATCTGCCCCTAGCAATGTCAAATGGTGTCCCAGTCTGATCCTAGGCAGCCTGTTCCAGGCTACCAGCAATCCAGTCTGTGGCTTTCTCCTTTCATTGTTAATCTAGTCAGTCTCTAATCAGCAGTTAGGCTTAAGCACCATAAGGTGGGGCAGAGTAATTCTGTGGGTGGTGCTTTCACTTTCCTTCAGGGTGATGCCACTTGGAGGGGATTGCTCTGCCAGAGCAAGATGAAGTATGGGGGATGACTCAGCACAGGGATCCTGGTGGCTGCTCCCTCAGTTCTCTGCCAAAAGCCTCTGTCCCCAGACTCTCCTCCATCATCTCTTGTCCACTCTGGTTCCCCTTTGCTGGAGCCTAGGGTAAGTGGCTGTAATAAAATTATGTGTCTTTGTCCTTTAAGGGGCTCTCCATGACTCTAGGTGTCTCTCCCTGGCAGACAGTAACCCTGCAGGTTTTCACAGCTGGATATTATCTGAATCTCCTTCCTGGCTCTGGTGCTGTAGGTGGGGGAGCCCAGATGGGGTTTAGACCCACACTTCTCAGTGGGACCCCCTCTAACACTTCAGCTGCTGCCCATGGGAGCCCAGCTAGCCCACTTGCATCTCTTTTGCATTCTGTTCAGGTTACACTGTGGTGAGTGGTTTCTTCTATCTGTCCATAGTTATAAGGTTTCTCTCCAGCTATTGTTCCATTGGTTATTCTGGATGATTTCTCTGCATTTTAGTTGTAATTCCAGATTGTTCCTGGGAGGAGGTTAGTATAGCTTTTACTTACTCCTCCACCATCTTGGATCTCTCCTAGGATAAGATCTTTTATGTGCAAGATTTCATGTTGTTAAATAATAAGGATTGTATTCAGAAAGGGTTTAAACTAATGGTTTAAAGAGAGGGAGATCTCTTTGAGCGCGGGCTGGGAACCAAAGTGTCCCAGGTTCGATTCCCAGCCAGGGTACATTCCTGGGTTGCAGGCCATAACCCCCAGCAACCACACATTGATGTTTCTCTCTCTCTCTCTCTCACTCTCTCTCTCTATCTCTATCTCCCTCCCATCCATCTCTAACAATGAATAAATAAAATCTTAAAAAAAAAACACTTAAAAAAAAAAAGAGAGGGAGATCTCACTCCAGTCCCAGACTGTAAAACTACAGTCGGCTACACAGGTAAATATGTATACAGAGACTTCTCAGAAGTCACTAAGGCAGTTATATTTTCCTCCCTATGTGATCCATCTGGAATTTGGAAAGTCTTAATTAGTGAGTTTTATTTGCATTGCAATATTTTTGTTTGCATAAATCCAATAGGAGTTTTATTTCTTCACAACAGGACACATAAAGCCAGTTTCCAACTGTGATTTTATTATCCAGGTCTTTGTCTGGAATGTCATAATCAAAAGAGACATGCTTGGTCTCTGGATATGAGCAAAAAGCTTTAAGGAGTCAAGATTAACCTTGAAACCAAATAAGTCCCTTGCAGAAATGGCCTGGTACCTTGCTTATTCAGAAGGTTGATGGCATTCTTTCCAGGCAAGGAACAAAGGTCACTTTCCTGAAAGATATCAAGGAAAGAACCTCAAGACATTTTGGGGACCTTGAGAACTTGAGGAACCCCCCCAAATCAGTACGTATTGCAGGCAAAGCCTAATGGCAACTGTGTAGTTTGGCTTCTGCCCTAAGGGGCAAACTGAATTTCAGTCTGAGAATTTCTTATACCATTCCAGCAAAGTAAATTTAAGGAAGCCTATATAATCAGTTGCTATTCTTCTTGTGTTTATGCAAATAATCAGGCCAAATTGAAATTAGACTTAATGCAGTCTCTTTAATAAAAAGTAAGGATAATTTAGTGGAATAATTATTTTCAATAAAATCTACTATAAACAGTTATAAATATTAGATTCTAGTTAAAGTTTCACTTTTTACCTACAAACTGAATTGGATCCTAAATTTTCTACTTTCTTTTCAAACTGATATTTCATCCTTTTTTATTTTTATCCTTTTGTTCCTGGACAGCAATTTGGTCCTGCTGTCTGCAACACCCCCTAGGCAACGTTCTGTAAGCAAAGGTATTGTGATAAAGGAAAAGAGTCTTTATTTAAAGGCTCCACATTTTTGAATAACCTCTTTTCATATGCATTAGTCACTTAAGCCTATCAATTAAGGCTAAACTCTTCAACACCTGAGTTCTTCTATCTCCCAGTTAAATTATCTTATTTCTATATGGTTAGTTTACAAACTAAAAAAAATAAGATACAAAAGCTACACAATTTTGAAGAATGGCTGGCCTCTGCCTCAGAGCTCATCCCCCCTAGAACATCCTAAGAAAAATAGCCCTGCCACCCTCTGCCAGGTCAGCCTGATCCTAGACTGTTCCCAGAGTATTTTCTAACCAAAATACCATCCACTGGGAAACATGGGCAACTGCACCATAAGTATCCAGGCATCACTGAGGAAGAAAGAGCTTGAGTGACTCCAAGAGTCCACCAGTCCGAGAACCCTTCTTTTATTTCAAATTTTCTCACCCATAATTCCATGTGCTCTGGAGGCATTCTGCTTCTCAGCCTATCCTGTTCTAGGCTGTTTACCATTTCCTTGGGCAACCTCCACCTACAGCCCCTCCCTACTCATTCCCAATGATCTGATCAGATCTCTCTGTATGACTTTGATTTGGAATTCATGAGAACTACTGATGCAGTGTCAGCCATACAGAATTGACTTGAGCACCTGATGATATTGCTAGAGACATTTAAACTACAGATAAAAAAAAGGTCTATCAGATTGTCTCAGCTTAATTTCAGTACAGCAAACCTTGCATTTGGAAAGCCTTGCATTTGGAAGTCTTCTCATCTGACACTCTTGCAGACTCAGAAAGTTTTATAATTTGCTGTGTTTATTAACTTTTGCATTCTTTCTTATTTCACAGAGTGTATGCTATGACCTTATTTACCTGGTTGCTTGTTTACAAAGTATAGGCCTCACTTTAGAAGCTCAGCTGCATTACCACCTCCTGAGATGACACTCAGTGGTTTGGCTGAATGGATTTTTTTGTCAGGACTAGATGATTGAATTGGATACAATAATTCCATATTGAGATGATGATACTTTGGGGATCCTGTAACAGGGTACAGCCAAGAGGGGGGGCCCAGATAGGGATTTGGAATGGGGTCCAGAACTCAAGGTGTTCAGGAAATATTAGGATGTCCTTAACCTCCCCCCCCCCCCCGCCCCACCACAGGTGTGGGTTGGGGGAAGGGACAAATGGAGCAGGGCCATTGAGAGCTGTTTTGCAGAGCAACAGCTTTACAGCCAACCTCTGGTGTGATCATTTAACATATCTATAACTTTTAACTGGTTGCATAGATACGTTAAATAGCTGTGGCCTTGCTCTGAGCCAGGGGAATGGAAGTAACTTCCCCCCAAGATATAACTGGGAGGCAAGTCCCCCGAGTTACAGCGTTACAGCGCCTGTGTGGGAGCTTGGAGAAGATCGGCTCCATGACATAGAGCCATACCTGCCCAAACTCACGATAGCAGCCCAGTAAAGCTGGAAGGATATGAGAGTGCTAGCAAGTGTAGCCGATGGTGGGAGGAGTCAGAAATGGGGCTGCAGAGGAAGATTGACATGGAGATTTAAACCCAGACTTGGCAGCCATTGAGGAGAGAACCACTTGGTCGTTAATAGAGTGGGGACTCCCACAGCCCTTCGAGAGAGAACCACCATGCGGTTTTAGCAGAGAACTGCCACTTGGCTTTGGCAGAGTGGTGACCCCCCTCCTTGCAGCTATTGAGCTGGGAGAACCACCGAGTTTTGGCTGAGTGGAGACACCCGCAGCCCTTGTGCAGAGAGGACCACACGGCTGGGGCAGTGGAGAAAGAACCTCAAAGCTTTGCCAGAGTGGGGACTCCTGCAGCTTTAGAAGGGGGAACTACCACCGGCTTTAGCAGAGATCCCCGAGACATAGCTGATGGTGCTGGAAACCGATGGGGGCCTACTAGCCGAGACAGATTACTGGGAAGAACCGGGGGCTGCCTGAGCCACGAACTTCTATTTCCTTTCCTGAGATATGCTACCCCAGATTGGGCAAAGGGGGAAGGAAGGACTGTGTGTGTTTGTGGGTGTTTTAAGGGACTTTGGGATTTTGATGAAGACATTAGGTCACTACTGTAAGTCTGCACAGCATTAAATAAACATTTCCTTTCCTTTTCACAAATCTCTGGCATTGAGAGATGTCTTTCCTCTGGCGGCAGACATAACGAACCTGGGGGGTTCCTTTTCGGTAATAGTATATCGCCCTTTGGATCCCTTGGCCCCTTTTGTTCAGTAACAATCCCAGCCTATCCCTACTTTGGAAGAATCTGCTAACAACCTCTCTGTTCTGGTTTCAGATCCCATTCTCACATCTCTCTTATCTTAAAACAGGAAGAGACTTCCACACCCTACACCCACAGAGACCACTAACCTCCTCATTAGCAGAAAGTAGTTACTGATATCTCCTTTCTCATCACCCCTAAAAGATTTTAGGGATGGAGGTCTCTGAGGGGAGAATGAGATAGAAGAGTAAGAGGCTAGAAAAATTCCAGGGCAAGTGGAATGGGGAAACTTAGACAAGAAAATAAAACAAGGCCAAACAATTTGAGCAACATACAGCCACCTGGTGAATCACAAGACCTTATCTCCCCTAATCAAGGGCACTTGAGAGCAAATGGTTTATAACTCTCCTCCTTAACCAGAGAATACATAGCCTCCCTGGACATAAACCACAGGTGTCCAGGGAAGAGAGGAATGCTAATGCAAATGGACAGATAGCACCAGAACACAGGGAGTGAACTTGGGAAGAGGCTGCACAAATCTCCTTTTAGCTCCCCTTCCCCTTATTCTCAAGAGAAACAGCACATCTATACTTCCCTTAGAAATTTCGCCCTCCCAAATTCCCATCTTTTCCCAGTATAAACTTGCTTCCTAAAGCTCAAGGGAAGGTGGTTGTTAGGGTTTGTACCTGACACCTTCTCAGATTGCTGACCTAGGATATTACTAAAGGTGCAATTATAATCCAATCTCTGTCTCTGCTTTTTGGCTGAATGGTGACAGGCAGCATGAGCCCCAGCCTTGATTACACTCTGGTGATAGGTTCTCTGTTTTGCTCTATCAGTGATATGTGTTTTTTCCCTAGAGATTTTATAATTTTAGTTAACATAAGGGACTCACAACACAGTACTTGATTAAACAAAATACTTTAAAAACCCAACTGATTTGGCTAAAAATTCTTATTAATTAAAGCTATTTTTTTCATAAAGGTAGAGAAATTTCTGATTTTATATATTTTTTCTCAGGTATGTGGCTTGTATTGTTTCTTCAGATGTTAAAAGTCTTGAGACAAGAAAGTTACATAATGGGGAAGATACCGTCAGTGTGGGGTGAGGAGAGGTTTCATTTACTGGGAAGCCAATTAGGAATTTATTGCAATTGTTCATGCAAAAGGTGTCTTCACCTTCTTAGGCTGGAATTCAGATAGTAGAGAGATAGGAAGGGGGTTTATGACAAAGATATATGACTGAGGAGATTTGTATCAGATTTAATGACTGACTGAAGAAAGAGATAAGGATGAGGGAAGCACCCAAGATAACCTCTGTTTTTAGTTGAGTAAAATTGGGTTGATAATTGTACCGTTAATTTAGAAATGGAATAGAATAAGAGATATAGATGAAGAGGAAATAGAAAAACAAAACTCAGTATGTTGTGTTATTATTAACTTTCAACTTTTAAGGCTTTTTAGCATAGTGTTACCAGATAGGGGACCTGGCCCTGAGTGTGTCTGCCTAGGACTGGTCAGTAGCATGTGGGTTCTTGACTTCATGCAGGAAAAATTTCACAACATAAGTCCAGGTGATTGAAAGTATGTTTATTAAAGGTGGGTGCAGTGAAACAAGGAAGGGCTTAGGATAGAAGAAGCAACAAGAGAGAGCTTTGGCTGGAGTACTGTGGCTCTCTAGAAGTGTTGTAGGAAACCAGTGTATTTAGGTGGGGCTTGTTTGGCTCTGTTGAAATGTTATTGGAAAGAAGTGAGCATAGGCAGGGTTGCTATCATCTTGTAACAGGGTGCAGCCAGGGGGACCCCAAATAGGGATTTGTAATGAGGTCCAGAACTCAGGGTGTCCAGGAAATATTAAAAAAATATGGGATGTCCTCACCCCCACAGGTCTGAACTGGGTGATGGGACACATGGAGCAGGGCCGTTAAGAGTTGTTTTGCATAGCAACAGTTTTGCAAATAATCTCAGGCATGGCCATTTAACATATCTACAAATTTTGACTGGTTTCATGGATATGTTAAATAGCTGTGGCCATGCTTTGAACCTGGGGGATGGAAGGAATGACTTCCATCCAGGATGTAACTGGGAAGCAATTCTCCCTGGTTACAGTGCCTGTGTAAGAGCTTGGAGATGATTGGCTCCATGCCATGGGGTCATGCCTGCCCGGACTTACTATGGCAGTCAAGAAAGGCTGGAAAAATATGGGAATGCTGGCAAGTGTGGCTGATTGTGGGAGGAGTTGGAAATGGGGCTGCAGAGGAAGATTGGTGCTGGGATTGAAACCCAGGCACAGCAACCATGCTGGATCGTTGGGACCATGTGACTTTGGGGTGCTCCCTTTTTCCAGGTGGCTTAGAAGCAGAAGAGACCTTGCTGGGAAGAAAAGGGGTGAAAGGACTCTTGCTGATGGGCCATGAGAAGGTGCCAAATGGTTTTGGATTAACTGGAGATTATGGTGGCAACACAACTGATGGTGCTGGGAACCAAGGGGCTACCTGAGCCATGGACTTCTACTTCTTTTCCTGAGATATGGTACCCTGGACTTGGCAGAGGGAGAAGGAAGGATGGTGTGTGCTTGTGGGTATTCTAAAGGACTTTAGTATTTTAATGAAGACATTAGGTCATTACTCTAAGTCTGTATACCTTTTTAAAGAAATAATTCCTTTCCTTTTCACCAATCTCTGGCATCAAGAGATGACTTTCCCTGGCAGCCCACAAGGCAAACCTAGTATGGGAGGGTACCCCCGGACCACAAAGGGGGTCCATTCAGTAATGGTATATCATTCACGCCCCTGGGTCTGTTCTGTAACAATCCCACTGGAGAGTCAGAAAAAAGGGGCCTTGGAGACAGGTTCAGGGGGTTACCTTCAGATGAGTTGCCACTGCCCATTACTCCCATGATTACAAATCTCCTGGGGACTCTTACTATTTAGGAGATGTATACCTGTGGGGGAAGAGGGAGAAGTAAATGGTGCAGGTGTGCTCCCCACAGGGAAAGCATGCATTAGGTCCTTTGTCTTGAGGGTTTTCTGTTTTTTTTTTATAGGTGGAAATTTTAGGGGAGACCTGAGGGGAGGATTTCAGCAGAATATTCATCAATTTTCTAGGTGTGTATTTTCAGGTTTGATGTCTCCATTAGTTGCTTGGTTGGCACCAGGGCAGGGGGCCATTAGTTACTGCATCTAGTCCTAATGTTGCACACCTGGTTTTATTGCTTTTATGGGCCTGGAGCTGAAATACAACTGAGGCCTAGATGTTATCTCTAGGAAAGTGACATCCTGTATCTTGCTGTAAATTGCTAGGCCAGTTTGTTCAGCTATCTGTCTCAGTTTCCCCATTTTACTTGCCAAATAATTTTCTTTGCTTCTTAGTATCCTGCCTCATTAGGACAAATAACAGAAAAATATATGAATCATCCCTGGCCAGGTAGCTAGGTTTGTTGGAGCATGTTGTGGTATGCCAAGATTGAGGGTTCAATTCTTGATCGCGGCATATGCAAGAATCAAGCAATGAATGCATCAATGAGTAGAACAACAAATCTTTCTGTCTCCTTAAAATTAAAAAGAAAAGAAAAGAAAAAGATGTGAATTTAGAATCCTAATAAAAGAGGAAAAGTTGGCATTCATGCTGCCTGTCACTACTAGAACCAATAAGTTGAGTCAAGGATTGAATTTTTATGGGCACTTTATTCAGATGCTGGTGATCTGAGAAGATGGTGGCTATGTATCTTCAAAAACTATCATCACATATCATTTCAAGCCAACCTTTTTATAAGAAGAAGAAAAGGGTAGGCAAGGGGTTTACAAAAAAGGTTAGATAAGAGCTGCAATACAGCAATTTTCCTAGTACTTCGTTATCTGCTGATCAGCAATTCTTTTTTTGTAAAGATTATTTATTTGTTTATTTTTTAAACAGAGAGTAAGGGAGGGAGAAAGATCAGAGAGAAACATCAATGTGTGGTTGCCTCTTGCACACCTTCTATTGGGGACATGGCTCACAACCCAGGCATGTGCCCTGACTGGAAATCAAACCTGTGAACTTTTAGTTTGCAGCCTACAATCAATCCACTGACCTACACCAGCCAGGGCTAGAATATGCATTCTTTTTTTTTTTTAAGATTATTTTATTGTTGTTAATTACAGTTGTCTATATTTTCCCCCCTCTGCTCCCCCCACCCTGGCCAAACGCCCCTCCCTCCCTAGCTTTCACCCTCTCCCTTGGGTTTGTCCATGCGTCCTTTATAGTAGTTCCTGAAAACCCTTTCCTCCATTATTCCTTCCCACCTCCACTCTGGTTACTGTCAGATTGTTCTTACTTTCAGTGTCTCGGGTTACATTTTGCTTACTTCTTGCTTTTGTTGATTATATTCCAGTTAAAGTTGAGATCATATGGTATTTGTCCCTCGCTGCTTGGTTTATTTCACTTAGCATAATGCTCTCCAGTTCCATCCATGCTGTCCCAAAGGGTAGAAGCTACTTTCTATCTGCTGCATAGTATTCTATTGTGTAAATGTACCACAGTTTTTGGATCCACTCATTTACTGATGGGCACTTAGGTTGCTTCCAGCACTTGGCTATTGTAAATTGTGCTTCTGTGAACATTGGGGCGCATATAGGTTCTTTTGAATTGGTGTTTCAGGGTCCTTAGGATATAATCCCAACAGTGGAACTGCTGTGTCAAAAGGCAGTTCCATTTTCAGTTTCCTGAGGAAATTCCATAGTGTTTTACACAGTGGCTGCACCAGTATGCATTCCCACCAATAGTGCACTAGGGTTCCCTTTTCTCCACATCCTCTCCAACACTTGTTTGTTGATTTGTTTGACAGCCATTCAGACTGGTGTGAAGTGGTATCTCATTGTGGTTTTAATTTGCATCTCTCTGATGGCTAGTGATGCTGAGCTTCCTTTCATATGTCTCTGGGCTCTCTGTATGTCCTCCTTGGAGAAGTGTCTGTTCAAGTTTTTGCCCATTTTTTAATTGGGTCTTTTGTCTTCCTGGAGTGCAGTTGTGTGTGTTCTTTATATATTTTGGAGATCAAACCCTTGTCCAAGGTATTACTGGCAAATATGTTTTCCCATATAGTTGGTTCTCTTTACATTTTAAGCTGTTTTCTTTAGCTATGCAGAAGCTTTTTAATTTGATGAGGCCCCATTTGTTTATTCTTTCTGTTATGTCCCTTGCTTTAGGGGACATATCATTGAAGATGTTGCTGCATGGAGTGTCTGAGATTTTCCTGTAAATGTTTTCCTCTAGGACTTTTATGGTGTCATGATTTATATTGAAGTTTTTTATCTACCTTGAAATTATTTTTGTGTATGGTGTAAGTTGGTTATCGAGTTTCATTTTTTTGCACGTAGCTGTCCAGATCTCCCAACACCATTTGTTGAAGAGGCTATTTTTACTCCATTTTATGCTTCTTCCCCTTTTGTCAAATATGAATTCACCATAGAGACTTGGGTTTATTTCTGGGATCCCTGTTCTGTTCCATTGGTTCATGTGCCTGTTTTTATGCCAGTACCAGGCTGTTTTGATTACAGTGGCCTTGTAATACAGTTTGATGTTAGGTATTATGATCCCTCCTACTTTTCTCTTCTTTCTCAAAATTCTGCAGCTATTAGGGGTCATTTATGGTTCCATATAAATTTCTGAAATGTTTGTTCTGGATTTGTGAAATATGTCATTGGTACTTTAACAGGGATTGCATTGAATCTATAAATTGCTTTTGCTAGTATGGACATATCGATGGTGCTAATTCTTCCAATCAGTGAGCATGGTATGTACTTCCATTTCTATCTTCCTTAATTTCTTTCTTCTGTGTTGTGTAGTGTTTTTTGTTTGTTTTAACTCTTTTTTTTTAAATATATTTTGTTGATTATGCTATTACACTTGTCCCATTTCCCCCCTTCTCTCCCCTCCCCCCTGTACCCCCTCCCACCCACATTTCTCCCCTTTAGTTCATGTCCATGTGTCATACTTATGAGTTCTTTAGCTTCTACATTTCCCATACTATTCTTGCCCTCCCCCTATCTATTTTCAACCTACATTCTATGCTACTTATTCTCTATACCTTTTCCCCCTCTCTCCTCCTCCCACCCCCCCTGCTGCTAACCCTCCATGTGCCCTCCATTTCTGTGGTTCTGTTCCTGTTCTAATTGTTTACTTAGTTTCTTTTGGTTTTGCTTTTGGTGTGGTTGTTAATATTTGTGAGTTTGCTGTCCTTTTACTATACATGTCTTTTCTTTATCTTCTTTTTTTAGATAAGTCCCTTTAGCATTTCATAAAATAAGGGCTTGGTGATGATGAACTCCTTTAACTTGACCTTATCTGAGAAGCACTTTATCTGCCCTTCCATTCTAAATGAGAGCTTTTCTGGATAGAGCAATCTGGGATGTAGGTCCTTGTCTTTCATGACTTGGAATATTTCTTTCCAGCCCCTTCTTGCCTGGAAGGTCTCTTTGGAGAAATCAGCTGACAGTCTGATGGGAACTCCTTTGTAGGTGACTGTCCCCTTATCTCTTGCTGCTTCTAGGATTCTCTCCTTCGTTTTTACCTTGGCTAATGTAATGATGATGTGCCTTGGTGTGTTTCTTCTTGGGTCCAACTTCTTTGGGGCTCTCTGAGCTTCTTGGATTTCTTGGAAGACTGTTCCCTTTGCCAGATTGGGGAAGTTCTCCTTTATTATTTGTTCAAATAAGTGCTCAATTTGTTGCTTTTCCCCTTCCAATTCTGGTACCCCTATAATTCGGATATTGGAACGTTTAAAGGTGTCTTGGATGCTCTTAATCTTTTCCTCAATTTTTTGAATTCTTATTTCATCATGCTTTCCTGCTTGGTTGATTCTATCTTCCTTCTGGTCCACTGTATTGTTTTGAGACTCAGATTCCTTCCTTTCACTATTGGCTCTCCTCCGCATATCTTCCTGCATCTCTTTTATGGTAACCTGCATCCTTTCATCTAAATTGCGCCCCAAATCAACCAATTCCGTGAGCTTTCTGACCACCAGTGTTTTGAACTGTGCATCTGATAGATTGGCTATTTCTTAGTCGCTCAAAAGGATGAGTCCTGGGGGACTGATCTGCTCTGTTGAAAACATATTTTTCCTCTGTCTCTCCTTTTTTTTTTTTTTTCGGTCTGGTTGCTCTTGTTATGGTGGGGGGCGTAGCCTTAGGTGTTCACCAGGGCTGGGCACCCCAGTCGCTAGATTGTGACGTTATACATGGGGGCGGGGCGGGAGTGGGGACGGGAGAAAACAATGGCAGTAGTTCCGTTCTTCTGAACTCAGACCCTTCTCTGGGCTCCCGGGCTGCGATTTCTGCCCTGGTCCACAATCGCTACCCCTCTGGGTCTGCCAGCCACAGCTTGCGTACTCAGGGATCACCGCTGTGTTCTTGCGCCCCGGATGGCTGTCACGCCGATTTCGCGCCAAACTTTTTCCGACCTCCGGGCGCCGCCAACCCGCGCCAGCTCTGCGCCCACCCGGCTCGTCTTCTCCTACCAGTCCGGATGAACGCGTCTACTTCAACTTCATGGCTGCCCGACTTCCATTCAGATAAATCCTCTGCCAGATCTGGGAGTTATTCTGACTGTAAATTATTGTTGTAAATTATTGTTGTTCTAATCTTGATTGTACGAGGAGGTACGGTGCATCCACCTATTCCTCCATCTTGCCGGAAGTCCTGTCTTAACTCTTTAATTCTAGTTTTCTTCATCTATAGAAAGGCAGTTACAATAAGGTTAAATGAAATATGCAAAATGTAAAATTTGATTCTCTTCCTTTGCTATCTTATGAATTAAGGGATGTTACGATGATAGTCACATGTAAAATATGAAGCTGACACTTGATTGGGGAATCCACTCTTATTTTGGATTTTAAACCACAGGAAACTGAATCACTATTCCTTGAACTGTCATCTTACAACTAATACGACGCAATTTCCCAGCCTCCGGCCCTGGCAAATCTGGAGCGAATAGCTCGTTTTGGTGCCTTTGGCCTTATTTTGCACTCCTTTTTTTTTTTTTTAATCATTGTTCAAATACAGTTTTCTCCTTTTTACTCCCAATCCAGTCCCCCCTCCCACCCTCCCCACTTCCCTCCCATTACCACCCTCCCCTGAGTTTATGACCATGTGTCCTTTAAGTTTGTTCCTGTGAACCCTTTCCACTGTCCCCTTAAATTCTCTCTTCTCTCCCCTCCGGTCACCGTCAGCCTGTCCTCTATTTCAGTGTCTTTTGTTATATTTTGCTTGTTTCTTTGTTTTGTTATTTAGGTTCCTGTTAAAGGTGAGATCATATGGTATTTGTCTTTCACTGCCTGGCTTGTTTTGCTAAGCATAATGTTTTCCAGCTCCATCCAAGCTGTTGCAAAGGGTAGGAGCTCCTTCTTTCTTTCTGCTGCATAGAATTCCATTGTGTAAATGTACCATAGTTTTTTGATCCATTCATTTACTGATGGGCATCTAGGTTGCTTCCGGCATCTAGATTGCTTCCAGCACCTAGCTAGTGTAAATTATGCTGCTATGAACATTGGGATGCATAGGTTCTTTTGGACTGGTGTTTTAGTATTCTTAGGATAGAGTCCCAGCAGTGGAATTGCTGGGTCAAAAGGCAGATCCATTTTTAGTTTTCTGAGGAAGTTCCATACTGCTTTCCATAGTGGTTGTACAAGTCTACAGTCCCACCAGCAGTGCAACAGGGACCCCTTTTCTCCACAACCTCTTCAACACTTGTTCTTTGTTGCTTTGTTTATGATGGCCATTCTGTCTGGTGTGAAGTGGTATCTCATTGTGGTTTTAATTTGCATCTCTCTGATAGCTAGCGATATTGAGCATCGTTTCATGTGTCTTTGGATTTTCTGTATGTCCTCCTTGGAGAAGTTTCTGTTCAAGTCCTTTGCCCACTTTTTAATTGGATTCCTTGTCTTCTTAGAGTGCAGTCTTGTAAGTTCTTTATATATTTTGGAGATTAAACCCTTGTCTGAGGTATCATTGGCAAATATGTTTTCCCATGCAGTTGGTTCTCTTTTAATTTTGATACTGTTTTCTTTAGCTGTGCAGAAGCTTTTAATTTTGATGAGGTCCCATTTATTTATTCTTTCCTTTGTATCCCTTTCTCTAGGGGACACGTCAGTAAAAAAGCTTCTTCATGAAATACCTGAGATTTTCCTACCTACGTTCTCCTCTAAGATTTTAATGGTGTCATGTTTTATATTTAAGTCTTTTATCCACCTTGAATTTATTTTGGTATATGGTGTAAGTTGGGCTCAAGTTTCATTTTTTTGCACGTGGCTGTCCAGTTCTCCCAACACCATTTGTTGAAGAGGCTATTTTTATTCCATTTTATGTTGCTGCCTCCTTTGTCAAATATTAATTGACCATAGAGGCTTGGGCTTATTTCTGGGCTCTCTGTTCTGTTCCATTGGTGTATGTGCCTGTTTTTATGCCAGTACCAGGCTGTTTTGATTACAGTGGCCTTGTAGTATAGTTTAGTGTTGGGTATTGGGATCCCTCCTACTTTACTCTTCTTCCTCAAAATTGCAGTAGCTATTCAGGGTCGTTTATAATTCCATATAAATGTTTGAAGTGTTTGTTCTATGTCTGTGAAATATGCCATTGGTACTTTAATAGGAATTGCATTGAATGTGTAAATTGCTTTGGGTAGTATGGACATTTTGATGATATTAACTCCTCCAATCCATGAAGACGGTATATGTTTCCATTTGTTTGTGTCTTCCTTGATTTCTTTCTCCAGTGTTGTGTAGTTTTCTGAATATAGGTCTTTTACCTCTTTGGTTAGGTTTATTCCTAGATATTTTATTTTTCTTTTTGCTATTTCAAATGGGAGTTTTTCCTTGATCTCTGGTTCTGCTGTTTCATTGTTGGTGTACAGAAATGCCTTTGATTTCTGGATATTGACTTTGTATCTCGCTGTTTTGCCAAATTCATTCATTAGGTCAAGCAGGTTTTTCGTAGAGTCTATAGGATTTTCTATGTATACTATCATGTCATCTGCAAACTGTGACAGTTTTGTTTCCTCCTTTCCGATTTGAATGCCTTTTATTTCTTTTTTTTGTCTGATTGCTGTGGCTAAAACTTCCAGTACTATATTGAATAGAAGTGGAGAAAGTGGACTTGTCTTGTTCCTGATCTTAGTGGCAAAGATATTAATTTTTGGCCATTGAGTATAATGTTGGCTGAAGGTCTCTCATATATGGCCTTTATTATGTTGAGGAATGCTCCCTCTATTCCCACTTTGTCGAGTGCTTTTATCATGAATGGGTGCTGTACCTTATCAAATGCTTTTTCTGCATCAATTGATATGATCATGTGGTTTTTGTCTTTGCTTTTGTTTATGTGATGTATTACATTTACTGACTTGTGAATACTGAACCATCCTTGTATCCCTGGAATGAATCCCACTTGATCATGGTGTATGATCTTTTTAATGTATTGTTGGATGCGGTTTGCCAGTATTTTGTTGAGGATTTTAGTGTCCATGTTCATCAGTGATATTGGCCTGAAGTTTTCTTTCTTTGTTGTGTCTTTATTTGGTTTTGGAATTAGGATGATGTTGGCCTCATAAAAAGAGTTTGGAAGACTCCCATCTGTTTGGATTTTTTGGAATAGTCTGTGAAGGATAGGGGTTAGCTCTTCGTTAAATGCTTTGTAGAATTCTCCTGTGAAACCATCTGGTCCTGGGCTTTTGTGTGTTGGGAGTTTTTTGATTACTGCTTCAATTTCTTTTGTTGTTATTGGTCTGTTCAGGCTCTCTGCTTCTTTTTCATTGAGTTTTGGAAGATTATATTTTTCTAGGAATTTGTCCATTTCACCTAGGTTTTCAGATTTCTTGGCATACAGCTCTTTGTAGTAATTTCTTACAATCCTTTGTATTTCTGTGGTATCTGTTGTAATCTCTCCTCTTTCATTTCTGATTGTGTTTATTTGGGTTTTCTCTCTTTTTTTCTTGATGAGTCTGCTTAAAGGCTTGCCAATTTTGTTTATCTTTTCAAAGAACCACCTCTTGAATTCATTGATCCTTAAAATTGTACTTTTAGTTTCTATGTCATTTAATTCTGCTCTGATCTTGTTTATTTCCTTCCTTCTGCTTGCTCTGGGCTCCCTTTGTTGTTGTTCCTCGAGTTCTTGTAGATGTAGGGTTAGGTTGTTTGTTGGGAATGTTTCTAACCTTTTTAGGTGGGCGTGTATCACTATGAACTTCCCTCTCAGGACTGCCTTGGCTGTGTCCCATAAGTTTTGGGTTGTTGTGAGTTCGTTTTCATTTGTTTCCAGAAACCTTTTGATTTCTTCCCTAATATCATTCTTGACCCATTCATTGTTTAATAGCATGCTATTTAATCTCCATGATTTTGAGTGTTTTTGGTTTTTTCCCTTTGGGTTGGTTTCTAGCTTCAGACCCTTGTGGTCTGAGAAAATGCTTGGTATGATTTCAATTTTCTTGAAATTCTTGAGGCTTGTTTTGTGTCCTATCATGTGGTCTATCTTTGAGAATGTTCTGTGTACATTTGAAAAGAATGTATATTTAGCTTCTTTTGGATGGAGTGCTCTGTATAGATCAGTAAAGTCCATTTCCTCAAGGGTATTGTTCAATGCCACAATATCTTTGTTGATATTTTCTTTAGAAGATCTGTCCATTTTTGATAGTGGGGTGTTAAAATCTCCCACTATCATTGTGTTGCTGTGCATATCTTTCTTGAAGTCCTCTAAGATTTTCTTTATGTATTTTGGTGCTCCTATGTTGGGTGCATATATATTTACAATATTTATGTCTTCTTGATGGATTCTTCCCTTGAGTATTATGAAGTGACCTTCTGGGTCTCTCTTTATGGACCTTTTTTGGAAGTCTATTTTGTCTGATATGAGTATTGCTACCCCAGCTTTTTTTTCCTGTCCATTTGCTTGGAAGATCTGTTTCCAGCCCTTCACTTTCAGCCTGTGTAGGTCTTTTATCCTGAGGTGGGTCTCTTGTAGACAGCAGATATGTGGGTCATTTTTTCTTATCCAATCAGCTATTCTATGTCTTTTGATTGGATCATTTAATCCATTTACGTTTAAGGTTATTATTGATAGATACTTATTCGTTGTCTTTTATGTATGTGTGTTCCTCTCTCTCTCTCTCTCTTTTCCCTCCCTTCCTTAAACCAGTCCTTTTAGAATCTCTTGCAGAGCTGGTTTGGTCTAAGTGTATTCTTTTAGACTTCTTTTGTCTGGGAAGCTTCTTATTTGGCCTTCTATCTTGATAGAGAGCCTGCTGGATATAGCAGCCTTGGTTGCCGACCTCTGGTTCTCATTACCTGGAGTATTTCTTGCCATTCTCTTCTGGCTTGAAGTGTTTCCATTGAGAAGTCAGCTGTTAGCCTTTTTGGGGCTCCCTTGTATGTTACTTCCTTTTTCTCCCTTGCTGCCTTTAAGATTTTCTCTTTGTCTTGAAATTTTGTCATTTTAATTATGATGTGCCTTGGGGTGGGTCTCTTTGGGTTCCTCTTGACTGGGACTCTCTGTGTTTCCTGGATTTGTGTGACTTTTTGTCTCATCAAATTAGGGAAGTTCTCCTTCATTACTTGTTCAACTAGGTTTTCGATCCCTTGCTTTTGTTCTTCTCCTTCTGGTATTCCTATTATACGGATATTATTACGTTTCATATTTTCTTGCATTTCTCTTAATCCATCTTCATTCTTTCTGAGCCTCTTTTCCTTTTCTTGCTCTTTCTGGATGCTGTTTTCTACTTTGTCCTCCAGCTCGCTAATCCGATCTTCTGCTTCATCAATCCTGGTTTTCATTCCTTCTACTGTGTTGTTCAGTTCAGAAATTGTATTCTTCATTTCCTCTTGACCTTTGTTGAGAGTTTCTATTTCCTTTTTCATGTTTATATAGTTTGCAGTGAGATTGATGTAGTTTCCCTCTAATTTCTGAAAGAAAGCTCATTGTGAGTTCATTGAACTTCCTGGTAATCATTGTTTTGAACTCACTGTCTGATAGTTGAGTTGCCTCTATTTCATTTAGCATTTTTCCTGAGGCTTCCTCGTTTCCCTTCAATTGGGGGTTGTTTCTCTGTTTCTCTGTTTTCTCATTGTTCGTGGGTTTCTTCTTTTTTCTTCTTGTTTGTTAATTTGATCTGTTCTAATTCCCTTTAATTATGGTGTGAACTTTTGTGGTAGAATATTAGTGAGATTCAGTGGTGTAATCTCCTTCGTGTATCCTGGTGTTCACAGCTTCCCCCTACTCTTTTTTGTGATCAGTTGGAGGAGTAAGGCAAAATGGTTTAAAACAGCAAGACAGTATACTATGATATTTACTTTAGCAGCCAGTAGAGAAGAGATGGGTTATCCTTTGACTCCTTATAGTGTTAACCGTGATCCTCCACCCCACTATCCATGTTTTAGAAAGGATGGAAAGAAGGTAAGACTCTTATTGGGGACGAGAGGATTGTTAGTTGGATCTAGAAAGCTGTGAGGCTGTGGGAGGTCAGATTCTAAGGTAGGGTTGGACTAAAGATTAGTATATAGGAGTAGTGAGTAAAAGAATAGAGACAACCCCCACAATAGTATAGTTCAGAAAATTGCAAAATGGGCTGAGATCAGGTAGGGGTATTGAGAAGCATTTACAATTGTATAGACTAAGTCTTACTAGCAGTAATAGTAAAGTGACAGTCTTGTGGCAGAATCGATGAGGTCTAGATAACAAGAATAAAGAGTATAGAACCTTGAGAGGTGTATTAATGGAACACAGATGAAGGGTAGTAACTTATCAACACATTGTGACTGAGATACCAGGGGGAACCTATCAAATGACAGTATAACCAGCCAAGCAAAGAAGATTATACAGGAAGAAAAAGAATACCAAAATATTATTAAAATAAAAAATGTCGGAAGAGTGAGAAAAAGATAATACAAATTTACAGTAACTTGCAAGATTAAAAAAAAAGGAAAGAAAAGTAGAAGATGTAGTGCAGGAGAGATAAATTTGTAGTGGAAAGAATAATATTAGGATGAATGGAAGAGAAACATAAGGGATTGCGAGATAAAAATAATAAGAATTCAAAAATAAAATGTCATATAAAACACACGATAAAATCAATCAACCAACAACAGCCAGAGAAACCAAACAAAACCAAACAAAACCAAAACAAAAAAATGAAAAAAAAACCTCTTGTTGGTTTCTAACTGGCCAGACCAGTTTTTCTGATCTTGCTTGCTTCAGCTGGCTGAGGGACCTTTGAAATGCTTCTCTCTCTCCCAGCCAGGTCTCAGCAAGACTGTCAGGTAGCCTGGGGGCTCCCAAACACACTGGCTCTTTGGATCTCACTTCCACGTTCTTCCGGACTCCGGGGTCCTGCAAGTTTCCAGCTCTATGATCCCAGGAGGCACCCTAGACATTTTGGGATTCACTGTGCCCTCCCTGGGGATCTAAAAGGGTGCACCCCTCCCCCAAACTTTTGAGATTTGGGGTCTAGGATCACCCTAAGCTCCTCGCCGCGCCCCTTCCGGGATCAAAGCGTGCGAGAGTCAGTCATCCTGACGGTGCGCGAGCCAAACCATTTCCAGCTCTGTGTTCCCTGCCGAACTGCACTCCGACCGGGTGTGGCCGCCTTTCCCGGCTTCCCCGGTCCGGCTGGCTGGAAATATCTGAGCCACTACTGTAGGAACGCACCAAGTGACACGTCCCTCCCGGGATCGCAGTACGTGATTCAGGCCTCCCTATAGGGCACGAGCGGAGTGTGGCCCAGCTCTGTACTCTCCACTGATCTTCACTTCCACTGGGCTAGGGGTGCAGGCGCCCTTCCAGGCTGCCCCTGGTCTTGTTGGCTAGAGTCCCTCACTCCTCCCAGGTCTCTGGGCGCATGTTCATAGTCCCTGGGCGATTTTCTCCCAGTCCAACTGGCCAATCTGTTCCTTCTAGCAACACGTTGTCCCCTGGAGTTGCTCACCCTCCGTTTTCGGGGGAGGGAGCAGCGACTTCCCTCTCCCGGGAGCCCTGGGACAGACCCCAGAGCACCGGGCGGGCCTGGGGTCTGCACACCCCTAGACCCCGTGCTGATCCCTGGGCCCCTTTTGTCCTGTAGCCGTCTCCTTACTGTCTGGTTTTCCAGTGAGTGCAATAATTTTTGATGTCCTGCTTTCAAAAGTGATTCGGTTATCTAGCTCACTTGCTCTGTTTCTCCACTGATCCGCGAGTTTCCCCCCTCTTCACAGAAGCTGCCTAGAGTACAGCCGAGCTGCCATCTTCCATCCCCTTTTGTAGTTTTTTGAGCACAGGTCTTTTACCTCCTTGGTAAGGTTTATTCCTAGGTATTTTATTTTTCTTGTTGCTATATCAAATGGGATTTTCCCCCTGATTTCTTTTTCTGGTATTTCATTGTTGGTGTACAGAAATGCCTTTGATTTCTGAATGTTGACTTTGTATCTCTCTGTTTTGACAAAATCACTTATTAGGTTGAGGTTTTTTTTTGGTGGTGTCTGTACGATTTTCTATGTAGACTATCATGTCATCTGCAAACAATGACAGTTTTGCTTCCTTCTTTCCAATTTGGATGCCTTTTATTTCTTTTTCTTGTCTTTTTTTGCTATGGCTAGGACTTCCAATACTATGTTGAATAGGAGTGGTAAAAGCAGACATCCTTGTCTTGTTCCTGACCTTTGCCCATTGAGTATGATGTTGGCTGTAGGTCTCTTGTATATGGACTTCATTACATTGAGGAATGCTCCCTCTATTCCCACTTTGCTAAGTGTTTTTTATCATAAATGGGTCCTGTACCTTATCAAATGATTTTTCCACATCTATTGGTATGATCATGTGATTTTTGTCTTTTGTTTATGATGTATTATGTTTATTGATTTGTGAATATTGTACCACCCTTGTATCCCTGGGATAAATCCCACGTGATCATACTGTATGATCTTTTTAATGTATTGCTGGATGTGGTTTGCCAGTATTTTGTTGAGGATTTTAGTGTCTATGTTTATCAGTGATGTTGGCTTGAAGTTTTCTTTCTTTGTTGTGTCTTTATCTGGTTTTGGGATTAGGATGATGCTGGCTTCATAAAAAGAGTTTGGAGTCTTCCATCTTCTTGGATTTTTTGGAATAATCTGTGAAGGATAGGGGTAGCTCATCCTTAAATGCTTTGTAAAATTCTCCTGTGAAACCCTCTGATCCAGAGCTTTTGTGTGTCAGGAGCTTTTTGATTACTACTTCAATTTCATCAGCTGTTATTGGTCTGTTCAGGCTTTCTGCTTCTTCTTTATTGAGTTTTTGGAAGATCATATTTTTCTAGAAATTTGTCCATTTCACCTAGGTTTTTTAATTTCTTGGCATATAGTCTTTTGTAGTAATTTCTTACAACCCTTTGTATTTCTGTGGTATCAGTTGTGATCTCTCCTCTTTCATTTCTGATTGTGTTTATGTGGGTCCTCTCTTGTTTTCTTGATGAGTCTGGTTAAAGTCTTGTCAGTTTTGTTTATCTTTCAAAGAACTAGCTCCTAGATTTATTGATCCTTAGAATTGTTTTAGTCTCTACGTCATTTAATTCTACTCTGATCTTGGTTATTTCCTTCCTTCTTCTTGCTCTGGGTTGTCTTTGCTGTTGTTCCTCCATTTATTGTAGGTGTAGTGTTAGGTTGTTTATTTGAAATGTGTCTATCTTTTTTAGGTAGGCCTGTATCACTATGAACTTCCCTCTCAGGACTGCCTTCACTGTGTTCCATAGGTTTTGGATTGTTGTGAATTCATTTTCATTTGTTTCCAGAAACTTTTTGATTTCTTCCTTGATCTTATTCTTGATGTATTCACTGTTTAACAGCATGCTATTCAATATCCATGAGTTTGAGTGTTCTTGCATTTTTTTCCTTGAGGTTGGTTTCCAGTTTCAGTCCCTTATGTTTGGAGAATATGCTTGATATGATTTCAATTTTCTTGAAATTTTTGAGGCTTGTTTTGTGTCCTATCATGTGGCCTATCTTTGAAAATGTTCCATGTGCATTTGAAAAGAATGTGTATTTTGTCTGTTTGGGATGAATGGCTCGCTATATATCAGTTAAGTCCATTTCATCTAGGGAATTGTTCAATGCCACAATATCTTTGTTGATATATTGTTTGGAAGATATACCCACTTTTGAGAGTAGGGTGTTAAAATCCCCTACTATAATTGTGTTGCTGCCAATATCTTTCTTGAATTCCTGCAAGATTTTCTTTATGTATTTGGGTGCTCCTATGTTGGGTGCATATATATTTACAATGCCTATATTCTTGATGGATTCTTCCCTGGAGTATTATAAAGTAACCTTCTGGGTCTCTTTTTATGGCTCTTTCTTTGGAGTCTAATTTGTGATATGAGTATTGCTATCCCAGCTCTTTTTTTCTTGTCGATTTTCTTGGAATATTTCCAGCCCTTCACTTCCAGTCTGTGTACATACTTTTTTTCTGAAACAGGTCTGTTGTAGGCAGCATATGTGTAGGCTGTGATTTCTTATCTATTCACCTATTCTATGTCTTTTGATTGGAGCATTTAATCCATTTACGTTTAAGGTTATTATTGATAGGTACTTATTCATTGCCATTTTTTTTGGTAGCTGTGTTCCTCTCTCTCTTTCACTGGTTTTCTTCGTGTTCTTAAAGCAGACCCTTTAGCATCTCTTATAGAGCTGGTTTGGTGGATGTGTATTCTTTGAGGCGTCTTTTATTTGGGAAGCTCCTTATTTGGCCTTCCATTTTAATTGAGAGCCTTGCTTGGTAGAGTAGTCTTGGTTGCAGGTCTCTGGTTTTCATTACTTGGAATATTTCTTGCCATTCTCTTCTTGCTTACAGCATTTCCATTGATAAGTCAGATGCTAGCCTTATTGGGACTCCCTTGTATGTTACTTCCCGTTTCTCCCTTGCTGTTTTCAAGATTCCCTCTTTGTCTTGGAATTTTGCCATTTTAATTATGATATGTCTTGAAGTGGGCTTCTTTGGGTTCCTCTTGATTTGGACTCTCTGTGTTTCCTGGATTTGTGTGACTTTTTGTCTCATCAAATTAGGGAAGTTTTCCATCATTACTTTTTCAAGCAGGTTTTGTATCCCTTGCTGTTATTCTCCTTCTGGTATCTTTATTATACAGATATTAGTACATTTCATGTTGTCTTGTAGCTCCCTTACCACCTCTTCATTCCTTTTGAGTCTCTTTTCCTCTCCCTGCTTTTTCTAGGTTTTTTTTTCCCACCTTGTCTTAAAGCTTACTGATTCAACCTTCTGCTTCATCTAGCCTGCCTTTGATTCATTCTACTGTGTAGAACCTAAGACTTTTTTGTGACTCATGGTGGTCCACTCTGATGGCAGGCCTGCTCAGTAGAAAAATTTTTGGTGTTTCTTTCTGTGATTCTATCAGTGAATTTTTTTTAATAAAAACTCCATTACTATATTCTTTGTTTTCTCACTTCTTCTAGCTGTTCTAGGACATCTCCACGTAGCATGTCTAAAAGCAAGTGATAGCTAAGTTTATATATAACCAATAGATCAGAGAAAGATTCTCAAGGGAACATAGAAAATGTTTAAAAAATAAAATTAAAATAAAAATGTGGTTAAAGCAATGTTTATAGAGAGATTTATAGCAGTTAGTTACATTAGAAGAAAGTTCTCAAATTCATAGTCAAATTTCCCACCTTAAGAAATTAGTAATAGAAGTGCAATTAAATCTAAAAAGGCAGAAAGAAGGATACTAAAGATAAGAGCAGAAATCAGTAAAATTGAAACCAAAAATCAAAAGGAAACACTACAAATAACACACATAAAAATTGTGGGCCAAGGTGGAGGCATAGGTAGACACGCTGTGCCTCCTTGTACAACCAAAATAAGGACAACAAAAATTTAGAAGCTAAAAAGCAACCAGTACTGACAGAAAATTGAAGTGTATGGAAGTCTGACAACCAAGGACTTAAAGAAGAGACATTCATCCAGATTGGTAAGAGGGGCAAAGTTGAGGGGCTGGGTGGAGAGGACTTGTGGCAAAGTGGCGGCTGGTGGAGCTTGGGTGAGGGCTGGCAGCAGGTGAACCCAGAGAGGCAGTAGATTGTGGAGGGGCTTGGCGCACAAGGCAGCTGGCGGACCGGGTGTTCCCACATTTGTGTGAAGATAAACCAGGTGAAACTGGGGAGTGAGATAGACCCTCCAACCCAGGGTTCCAGCCTGGGGAAATAAAGCCTCAAAACACCAATGGAAAACACCTGTGGGGGTTGAGGTGTTGGGAGAGACTCCACAATCACAGGAGAGTTTGTTGGAGAGACCCACAGGGTCCTAGAACATACACAAAACCATCCACATGGGAATCAGCACCAAAAGGGCCCAGTTTGCTTGGGGGATGTGGGGGAAGTGACTGAAATCTGACAGAGAGTGAAGCAAGTGCCATTGTTCCCTCTCAGACCCCTCCCCCACATACTGAGTGACAACCCAGCAATGTGGGCTGCTCTGCCCCGGTGAACACTTAAGGCTCCACCCCTCACTACATACATTAAGACAAAAAAATGGCCCAAATGAAGAACAGATCAAAGCACCAGAAATAATACAACTAAGCAATGAAGAGGTAGCCAACCTATCAGATGCACAGTTCGAAGTACTGGTGACCAGGATGCTCACAAAATTGGTTGAATTTGGTCACAAATTAGATGAACAAATGAAGGCTATGATAAGTGAAATAAAAGAAAATGTACAGTGAACCAGTAGTGATGGGAAGAAAACTGGGATTCAAATCAATGGAGTGGACCAGAAGGAAGAAAGAAACAACTAATCAGAAAAGAATGAAGAAGCAAGAATTCAAAATAATGAGGAGAGGCTTAGGAACCTCCAGGATATCTTAAAATGTTCGAACATCTGAATTATAGGGATTCCAGAAGGAGAAGAGGAAGAACAACAAGTGGAAAAGTTATTTGAACAAATAATAAAGGAGAACTTCCTCAGTCGGGCAAAGGAAATAGACTTCCAGGAAGTCCAGGAAGCTCAGAGAGTCCCAATGAAGTTGGACCCAAGGAGGAACACACCAAGGCACATCATAATTACATTACCCAAGGTTAAAATGAAGGAGGGAATCCTAGAAACAGCAAGAGATAAGGAGACAGTTACCTACAAAGGAGTTCCCATCAGACTGTCAGCTGATTTCTCAAAAGAGACCTTGCAGGCAAGAAGGGGCTGGAAAGAAGTATTTGAAGTCATAAAAGGCAAGGACCTACATCCAAGATTACTCTATCCAGCAAAGCTTTCATTAAGAATGGAAAGGCAGATAAAGTGCTCCCCATATAATGTCAAATTAAAGGAGTTCATCATCACCGAGCCCTTCCTTATTTTATGAAATGTTAAAGGGACTTATATAAGAAAAAGAAGATAAAAAATGTACAGTAAAATGTCAGCAAACTCACAATTATTAACAACCACACCTAAAACAAGAACAAAAGCAAACTAAGTAAACAACCAGAACAGGAACAGAACCACAGAAATGGAGATTACATGGAGGGTTGGCAACAGGGGAGTGGGAAAAGGAGAGAGGGGGAAAAGGTATAGAGAATAAGTAGCATAGATGGTAGGTAGAAAATAGACAGGGGGAGGGTAAGAATAGTATGGGAAATGTAGATGCTAAAGAACTTAAAAGTGGACACATGGACATGGACTAAAGGGGGGGAATGTGGGTGGAAGAGGGTATGCAGGGTGGAAGGGAGGTGAAGGGGGAAAATGGGACAACTGCAATAGCATAATCAATAAACTATATTAAAAATTGTGAGTGGAACACTTAAATGTGATATATGTTTGCCTCTAAATTTCAAAGAGACCCACCAAGTGTTGTGCTTCTCATGGTAGACAGTGAGAGGTGTAGTGATTTGTCTCTCATTCTAAAATAGATTTCTAACATACCCTACATGACCTGTGGGACCTCTAGAGAACACCAAAGTTGTAGCCTCTGTACTTTTTTTCAGGTTTTATTTATTATTCTCTGACAAACATATGTCTTACTAAGGCATCTTGGGTACTTGCTCCTCTCTGTTCACTAGGTTCAATGAATTAGTGTTGCCAAATAGATATATAATATGAACCACATATGTTATTTAAATTTTTCTAGTAACCACATTTAACAAAAAGGAAATGAAATAATTTAAGTAATCTTTTTACATCCTTTTAAAAATCATTTAAAAATTACTTATTGATTTTGTAAGGAGTAGGGAAAAACTTAGACCATGAGAAAATAGGAACCTAGCTAGTTAGAGCCAAGAGATTCTAGGTTACTGAACAAACATCCTGCCTTTCCGCCTACTGTAAGAATGCTTGGTTTGAAATTCCCGCGTGCGGTCTCTGTAAGCAAATAGCTAACCACTACGTCAGCTTCTGTGGAATGCTTGTTTTCTCGCGCCAAAACCCCTATATAAGGACCTGAATGTGAACGCTCGTGTGCGGCTCTCATTTGCAGCTCCTTGTGGGCACTGTGTCGCTGGACACTTTGAGAGTTCGGCCCTGCTCAGGTTAAACTTGGCCAATAAAGTAACATCTTTGATACCCTGAAAGTCTCCGATATTTGTCCTCGTGTTCGCTGGATGCTACATTTGGAGGCCCCAGCGAGATCTCTCTTGGACGAAGTTTGGTTCAGAGACCAAATGGGCAGAGTAAGTATTTACTGAAGGATCCTTTTTGATTTCTGGCCTCTGAGCTCCGGAGCAAATAACCCTGGGTAGTAGGCGGGACGCCACTGGAAGTCTACCCAGGGGCCTCCTGGGGCGGGGCGGGATGCCGCCCCTGGGATCTGGTTTTTGTAATTGAATAGCGACCAGTCACGTTAGATTCCCTTCCTTTTGCGCAGCGCTGCGCTGCGATTAGCTTTAGTTTGTAGGCGATACGGCTAGAGTGTGTGTAAATGAATGTGTCTGTAGCCCCACGGGAAAGCCTACGGGGCATGAGAGGGCCCTAACCTGTGGATCCTGTGTCAGATCATATGGCATAATGGTTGGCAGTCTAACCCGGACTCTGATCGGGCAACCTTAGCCAAGATCGGCATCACCTTGCAAGAGGGCAGGCCAGGCAGGCGAGCGACTGAGCTCTGTACCTTGTTTGTTTGTGTGGTGTGTTGATCATTTTTTTTTTTTAATTTAAGCCCTCCCAGGATGGGCAGCAAGAATCGGTGCCCAGCCTCCCCACTTGATTGTCTATTAAAGAATTTTTCTGATTTCAGAGGCGAGCCCGAGATTATGGTGGACTACCGCCGGATCCTGAGTTCCTGTGGACACTAAGCCAATTGGAATGACCCACCTTTGATGTGGGATGGCCCGCTGAGGGTACTTTTGATCTGCCTATCTTGTTTGCAGTGTGGGCCACAGTATACAGGGTTCCCCATCCCGACCAATTCGTTTATATTGATGTTTGGGTAGACATTGCAACAGAAAGGCCTGGGTACATAAAGAAGTGCCTGCACGGGAGCCAGCGGGGGAGGCGGGTGATTTGCCTGGCCACACCTAAAAATGGGGGGAAAGGGAAAAGACACAGCACCCGCCCCAGAACCTCCCCAAGCTCAGCCTAGGTTGTACCCAGTTTTGTCCGGTCCACCGGAGGACCATCTAGACCCAGTGAATGCACCTCCTCCTTACCCTCGTAGGGAGGAGCCAGATTCCTCTCTGCAGGGGTCGACGGACTTATGAGCCCGCCACACCCTCAGGGACAGGCCATTTACGCGCAGAGGAGGCCTCCATCTTGCCTGAGGCAGGGGGCGGGGCGCTTTTGCCCGCAGTAGGAGGGCCCGCTGTCTTGCCTCTTCGGGAGGTGCCCCTGGCGCCGGATGGTCCGCCGTGGGTGCCCCCACGGTTGATCTATGTCCTCTTTTGTACTAGTGATTTATATAATTGGAAACACCAGAATCCCCGTTTTCTGAGAAACCCCAGGGATTGATTCCCCTCCTGGAGACTATTTTCAGGACTCACCAGGCAACTTGGGATGATTCTCAGCAGATTTTGCAGACTCTTCACGTCAGAGGAAAGAAACCGTATTGTGAGGGAGGCTGCAAAAGCTATACTCGGAGAGGAGGGAGAAACTATGGCTGGTAGAAGGGAGATCGAGGACATTTTCCCCTCTCAACCCCCTGCTTGGGACCCCAACACTACTGGGGGAAGGGATGCGCTCCTCCAGTATCGCCAGGCTCTACGCAGGGGGCTCAAGGCAGCAGCTAGGAAGCCTACAAATTTTAGTAAGGTTAGCGAGGTTATTCAAGGCAGAGAAGAATCCCCTGCTGCATTCTTAGAAAGGCTCATGGAGGCATATAGAATATACACTCCCTGGACCCCGAGGCAGAGGAAAATTGAAGGCTGGTGAACATAGCTTTTGTAACACAGGCTGCCTCAGACATTAAAAGAAAACTACAGAAAATAGAAGGATTTGAAGGAGAGAATAGAAGTAAGTTGCTAGAGATAGCTCAAAAGGTTTATGTGAATAGAGACGATCCAGAAGTCGGAAGGGCAAAAGAAGTTGCCAAAATCCTACTGACAGCACAGCAGCCCCCAACTAAGGGTAAAGGAAAAGGAGGGGGACCACAGAGAAGTCAGAGGCAGCGAGTAGATAAAGACCAATGTGTGTACTGCAAGGAAAGAGGACATTGGAAGTGGAACTGCCCCAAGTTATTGGCAGAAGGATCAGAGCAGCAAAAGGGCACTGAGGTGTTGCTCCAAACCCTAGACTGACAAAGCCAGGGCTCCATTCCAGTTGGCTCCCAGGAGCCCCTGGTGACTTTGACAGTCGAAGGGAAGCCTGTAGACTTCCTGGTAGACACAGGAGCCACCTATTCAGTTTTAAAGCAACCTCAAGGACAGATCCAGAAAGCAACTACCAAAATAGTAGGGGCCACAGGCAAGGCAGAAGCATATCCGTGGGCCACTGCATGAGTAACTGACCTAGGAAAAGGAACAATTACTCACTCTTTCCTAGTTATTCCAGATTGTCCCTACCCATTGCTCGGGAGAGATCTATTGCAGAAGCTTCGGGCTACCATTACCTTCAGGCAAGTAGACGATTCTCAGAAAGCGGGAAGCCAGAGTCAACCTAGACAAACTGTTCTGCTGTCTGAGGAATACTTACTGGCCACCATCCAAGAAGGTAAGGAGGAGACAGCGGGGGGTCCCGAACGATCTCTTAGCAAAGATACTTGGTGTATGGGCAGAGACCAATCCACCTGGATTGGCGGCTCACCAACCACCCATCCTGGTGCAATTGTTGAGCACTGCCAGCCCGGTTAGAATTCGGCAGTATCCGGTCCCAGCACGAGCCAAGCAGGGGATCGCGCGGCACTTGCAATGCTTACTCAAAGCAGGGATACTCCAACAGTGCCAGTCAGCCTGGAACACCCCTCTACTCCCAGTCCAGAAGCCGGGGACACTTGACTACCACCCCGTGCAGGATTTATGGGAGGTGAATGCGAGGGTAGAGACAATCCACCCTACGGTGCCCAACTCGTATACCCTGCTAAGCTCGTTGCCTCCAACACACACCTATTATTCGGTCCTAGACTTGAAGGATGCCTTTTTCTGTATCCCGCTGGCACCCCAGAGCCAAGACATCTTGCCTTTGAGTGGAATGATCCCGAGAATGGGTTAGTGGGCCAGTTCACCTGGACTCGCTGCCACAAGGGTTCAAGAATTCCCCCACCATTTTTAATGAGGCCCTAAGTAAGGACTTGCGGGCCTTTCGGTCGTCACACCCGTCAGTTGTGGTATTGCAGTATGTTGATGACATCCTCATGGCCACGAGAAGCAAGAAAGACTGGTGAAGTGGCCACTACAGACTTACTGCAGGATCTCGAACAGATGGGTATCAGGTCTCTGCCAAGAAGGCCCAAATTGTGACTCAAATGTAAGTTACTTGGGGTATAATTTGCAGGGTGGCCAGAGGACCTTGTCCAGCCAGTGGATCCAGATGGTCCTGCAAATCCCAGAGCCCACCAACAAACGACAGGTGCGTAAATTCTTAGGAGAGGTTAGGGATACTGCTGACTCTGGATCCTGGGTTTCGCAGAATTGGCCAGACCCTTACACGAATTGACCCAGGGAAAGGAGGAATCATTCACATGGACCTGATAAGGAGAGGCAGGCAATTCCAAGCCCTTAAGGAAGCACTAGTGGCCGCCCTGGCCCTGGCTCTGCCTTGATCCGGCTCAGCCCTTCCGGCTATTTGTGGCCAAGAAGGGAGGGATTGCACTAGGAGTACTCAGCCAGGAACTCGGGCCGTGGAAGAGACCAGTGGCCTATCTATTCAAGAAGTTAGACCCAGTAGCCTCTGGGTGGCCCACCTGCCTGAGGGCACTTGCCACCACGTCAGTCCTAGTCAAAGAGGCAAGCAAATTGACTTTGAGCCAGGACTACAGGTGATCAGCAAACACTATGTGAACAGGTCCTCAGGGCACCTCCCGATCGGTGGCTGTCCAACGCCCAGCTAACGCCACTACCCGGCACAGGCTGCTTAATCCACCATCGGTTTGTTTCCTGAAGACCACGGCCCTCAATCCGGCTTACCCTTCTGCCTGTGCCAGACTCTACTATAGCCCATGATTGCAAACAGATTCTTGACACAGTGACTGGCTCCCGTCCAGATTGAAAGACCAGGCATATGAAAAGGTTGATTTGACTTTGTTCATGGAAGGTAGCAGTTTTGTCACAGACGGGTTATGGCATGCAGGGGCAGCAGTGACCACTGAAGATGAAATATTATGGCAGAAGGCTCTGCCTGAGGAACCTCTGCACAGCGAGCTGAGCTAATTGGGCTAACCCGAGCCCTGCAGATGGTGAGGGAAAAACTGCCAACATTTATACTGACAGCCGATATGCCTTTGCCACTGCCCACGTAGCATGGAGCCATATACAAGGAACGAGCCTCCTAACTGCAGGAGGCAAGGACATTAAGAATAAGGATGAAATCCTCGCTCTATTAGATGCTATATGGTTACCTACTAAGGTTGCCATTATCCACTGCAAGGGACATCAAAAAGGAGATTCACCAGTTGAAAAGGGGAATCGGCTAGCGGACTCAGCTGCGAGGGAGGCCGCGTATGGCTCCCCAGAGACTGTACTCCCTCTCCTGCCTCAGCCTAGCTACCCCCTCACCCCAACTATACACCTGAAGAAGAGCAAGATGGAAAGAGACTAGGGGGAATGCGGAATCAGCAAGGATGGATAGAGTTACCAGACTCAAGGCTCTACCTGCCCCAAGGACTTCTAAGGCAAATTATTAAGGACATTCATACCAGCACGCATCTAGGACAGACCAAGGTAGAGCAGCTAATATGCCGGTACTATATAGCCCAGGAATGAAAAGTACCATCCAGTCAGTGTCTCCAGATGTAGCACGTGTGCTAGAGTGAACCCACCAAGTAAGAAATTGCCTCCCTTGGTCAGGTATAGAGGAAGTACACCAGGGGAACTATGGGAAATAGACTTTACTGAAATGACCCCTGGAAAGTATGGCTATAGGTATCTATTAGTTTTAGTATACCTTCTCCGGGTGGGTAGAAGCATTCCCCACTCGAGGAGAAACAGCATCCACGGTGTGCAAGATTCTACTACGGGAGATTGTACCCAGGTATGGCATACCCCTTGCCCTAGGCTCAGACAATGGGCCGGCTTTTATATCTGCCATATCACAAGAGTTAGCCACGAAATTAGGTATCAAGTGGAAGTTACATTGTATATATAGACCACAAAGCTCAGGACAAGTAGAAAGAATGAATAGGACTCTTAAAGAAACCATAATTAAGTTAAGAGAGGAGACCGGCGAAAACTGGGTCGAGCTACTCCCTTTTGCCCTTTTTAGGACACGGTGTACCCCTTACCAGAGGAAATGGACACCATATGAAATCATGTTTGGGCAGCTGGTACCACTTGTACCCCGACTGACCACTGAAGAACTGGAAATGTCTAATCATAACTTCTTAAAGTCCTTACAGGCACTGCAGCATATTCGACGTGAGGTGCGGACCCTCCGACAGGCTATCCAGGCGGAGAAGGCTGAAGGTGCCAAACTACCGGAAGCACCAGAACCTGGGCAGTGGGTGTGGATCCTGAACCATAGGAGGGGCAACCTAGAGCCTCGGTGGACTGGACCCTTTCAAGTACTGCTAAGTACCCCCTCTGCAGTTCGGGTGGCTGAGAAGCCCTACTGGATCCATCTCTCCCACACCAAGCCAGCCCAGCCGCCCGGGGATAGCCAGCAAAAATGGCAGGTCAAGCAAAAGCCAGGAGAGCCCTTGAAACTCACCTTCTCCTCTGTCTAGGGCTGGTAGTATCCTGGTGTTTGGCCTGCTCAGGGTTAGAGAGACAGGAATGGGTCTTAATTAGAACGGCAGATGGGACTGCTTGCTGAGAATTATACTTGGGGAGGGGAAGAGACACTAAACCTGACTATTGATCTGTCTAAACTTTTTGGAGACAGTCTGTGGGACTCATCACTCTCTGACAGATTGGGAAGCAGTAATCTGTATACCTCTTCCGGAATTGTGGGTGGAGGAGCCCGTTAAGGCCATTAGTGAAAGATGAAGAATTCCTGCACAAACAACTAAGTCGAACAACAGCATATGGGTGTCCCACTCCAGACAGGAAACGGGCACGAGGGTGTGGATATGAAGTGACTTTTATTGTAAAAGCTGGGGTTGTGAAACAATAGTAAGCCCATTAGAATGGACCCCCGGAGGAGGAAGTGATTCACATATTAAGCTTACCAGACACAAGGGAAACACTGCTCTATGTAAAATAAGAAATTGTAACCCAATAAGTATAACGGTTCTACATCCAACTGACCCAGAGTGGGTTAAGGGTCGTACGTGGGGAATTAGATTGTATACATCGGGAACTGACCCAGGAACATTTTTTACTGTGAGAAAATTACCCACTAAATATAAGCCTCCATTTAGAGGAGCTGGGGGCAGACTACCCCCACGACTACCTCCTATGGTTCCCCCACGGAGCCTCCTAGACGAATAGCCGAAAACTCAATTAGTCCAGAAGACCTTAGTCCAACTCCCACAGAGCCCGAGATAGCCAAGCAACGGCTGCCTGATATAGGCCGTACTCCTAACCCCTTCCTGGAGAGGACTGCATCATCAAGATAATTCAGGCTTAGAGCTTTTAGATAAAGTATTTCCTTTCTTTAACAGTACATAGCCAAGTGTAACTGAATCCTGTTGGTTATGTTTAATCCCTAGACCTCCATTTTATATTGGATTAGGAGCAAATACTTCCCGAGGGGGAGAACTAGCCCCAAATATTACAATATTACGAGGGAGCCCGAGTAAGGAACACATGGAAGAAATTGATGCATGTATCATGGGGGGAGGGCTAACTCTAGCTGAATTCCACAGAAGAGGGACTTGTTATTTGTTGGCCAATTTTGTATTAACCTCTAATTATAGTGACTATTGTATAGACCTTCAAAATGTATCCCTTACAAGGGAAGCGCCCCAGGTCACGTGGGCACCAGAAGGCATTTGGTTTGTATGTACACAAGGTATCTATAAGTGTCTAATGCCAATTAGCCCAGAATTATGTGTAAGTGCCTACATAATACCACAAGTGTATTTATATGGTGGAAATCCTAACTTCCTCTTAGGGCTCCCTCGATGGGTCACTCGTGCCTATTATTAGTTCCTATAGTAGCTACCATAGGTATAGTAGGTTCAACAGCGTTAGGAGCAGCATCTTTGATACAGGGAGAACTAAGCCTAAGGAGATTATCCCAAATGTTTACCAAGGACATCTCTCTCCTCTCTGATCAGGTAATATATCTAGAGAGTCAAGTAGACTCCCTAGCAGAAGTAGCTCTCCAAACAGACGAGGATTAGATCTCATATTCCTCAAGCAGGGAGGACTTTGTGCTGCCTTAGTAGAAGAATGCTGTTTTTTATGCCAATCATTCAGGAGTAATAAGGGAGAATATCAAGACTTTAACCAAAAGACTCAAAGAGAGAGACAGTGAAAAGAAAACTCCAACTGGTATGCCTCTATATTTAATACTTCCCCAATGGCTAACCACCCTTTTATCTGCACTTGCAGGACCCCTTCTTTTGCTTCTGTTATTAGTTACTATAGGACCCTGTATTCTAAATAAAGTCATAGCCTTTATTAAAGAAAGAATAGAAGTAGTAAAGTTAATGGTTCTATCTCAACCCTATACTATTATTCTAATGATGAACAGTCAAGGTTGACAACGGCGCCCCCCCCCCCCACCCCCCCCCCCCCCCCCCCCACCCCCGGCCCCAAGAGAAACCGGGGAATGTTAAGGAGTAGGGAAAATTTAGACCATGAGAAAATAGGAACCTAGCTAGTTAGAGCCAGGAGATTACTAGGTTACTGAACAAACATCCTGCCTTTCGCCTACTGTAGAATGCTTGGTTTGAAAATTCCCGCGTGCGGTCTCTGTAAGCAAATAGCTAACCACTACGTCAGCTTCTGTGGAATGCTTGCTTTCTCATGCCAAAACCCCTATATAAGGACCTGAATTGAACGCTCGTGCACGGCTCTCGTTGCGCTCCTTGTGGGCACTTGTGTCGCTGGACACTTTGAGGAGTTCGCCCCTGCGCAGGATAAACTTGGCCAATAAAGTAACATCTTTGATACCCTGAAAGTCCCCGATTGTTTGTTCCTCACGTTCGCTGGATGCTACAGATTTTTAGACAGTGAGAGAGAGGAAGGGAGCAAGAGAAAGCGAAATATCACTGTGTTGTTCACTTATGCATTCACTGGTTGTTTCTTGCGTGTGACCTCCAAGGGACCCAGCAGAACCTCTAACCTTGGGGAATCAGGATGATACTCTAACCAAAGGAGCCAGCTGGCCAGAGCAATAATCTTTTTCTTTAGCAACAGCATATCCAAAATATTATAATTTCAACATTAACACAAAATAATGAATAATGAGTTTTGCATTTTTTTGTATCAAGTCATTGAACTTCTGTGTGTGTTTTATACTTATAGCACATTTTTATTCAGAATAGCCCAACTTCAGATACTGCTCTATTTTATTTCCAGGGACTAAGTAGTCCACTTTAATTAGTCACAATTGCCTATTGGTAAAATACTCTGAGTACTACTCTTTCTTTGGTGTTTATTATGCGTATTAATAGGACAAAAGCCCCTGGAAAAGCATCTTTCCCAGAGTGTAGCTGAACCCCATAAAGGCATGACTGACCCTAATTGTTTTATGAACCTTTATCCCAGGACTAGAAACTTACTGGAAGTGCCCTCAAGGTATAGAAGCTCCCAGGAACTTATGAAACAGGATGTGTCAGACCACAAGGACAACCCTACACGCAAAAGATAACATCAAAACATGTTGCAGCCTAAGGAAACATCCTGCTGTACAACCACCCTATTACCTGATAAAGATCAACGCCCTATACCCTCAGGGCTGGTACACATTTCTACACCTAGCCCTTCCCTCTCTTGGGAAACAAAATGAAAACTTTGCTCTCTGCAATTTTTCTCTTTGTAAATTCTTTGGCAGTCTGTGTCTTTGACCACCCCTAACAATAATTATTCCCATTTCTACTTAATTGTTAAGGATAGAAACCTGGCCTCTACTGCACTGGGATCTCATTAGCATTCCCATAGAGACAAGGGAGCCCAATTCCATATTTGTTACAGAGTGGAAGTGTTGGGGTGGGGGGCCCAGATACTGTTACCAAAACAAGCCCCCTCCCCAGCATCTTTCTGTAGTATGGTTGTTTTGCCGGTTGCCTTAGGATTTGTGGCTCTCAGTGCTCAAGTTTGGTAAAAAGAAACGGAAACTATTTATTAGAAAGTTATACAGGGTTAGGGTAATGGCAGAATGTCGCTGTTAAAATCTCAAAGTCCCTTAAAGCACTCACAAACACAGACAGTCCTTCCTTTCCCCCTTGCCCAACTAGGCCAGGGGTACTATATCTCAGGAAAAGAAATGGAAGTCCATAGCTAAGCTAGACTCCTGGTTTCTCCCAGTAATCTGTGCTTGGCTGGCAGGTCTCCCTCGGTTTCCAGCACCATCAGCTATGTCACCACCATGGATCTCCAGTTCTTAATCCAAAACCATGCAGCACCTTCTCATAGACCACTAGCGAGAGTCCTTTCACCCTTTTCCTTCCAGCAAGGTCTCATATTGTCCTATCTCACTGTCCTGCACTGTCTCCTGTCCTAGTCCTGCATTGCCTCTCTCCCTCTCAGTGGCCCACCTTTAGTTTAATCCTAGCCTAAAACTTATTCCCACTCCTCCTACAACTAGCTACACCTACTAGCACTCCCACAGTTTTCAGCCTTTCTGGACTGCCAGAGTAAGTCTGGGTAGGTGTGGCCCCGTTGGCAGGGAGCGAACCATCTCCAAGATGGATAGAACCATCTCCATCTCCATGCAGGCACTGTAACCAGGGGTAGCTGCTTCCCAGTTATGTCTTGCGTCAAAGTCCATGCATCTGGCTCCATTCTGGCTGGAAGATTAGTCTGTGTTATTGATACACAAATAACTCTCAGTGGCCCTGCTCCTTGTGTCCCATCTCCCATGGCAGCCCATTCTTGTGGGGGGTGGATATCCTATATTTCTATTTCCTGGATACCCCAAGTTCTGGACCTGTTACAAATCCCTCTTTTGGGGGGCCCTGGCTGCACCCCATTACATGTTGCAATCTCCCAAAACTGTCCTCTCCAACCTATTAAGGCCAGCCACCATGAAATTTTTAAGGTTGTTGGCTATCCTATCCTCCCACCTAAAGCACTCTCAGTGAGTCTGGCTAACAAAGGTAGATTGCACATACCTGTCTTTGCTGTGTATAAGTGCACCCATGTTTTGTGAGCATCATACTTGGGATTATTATGGCCCTTATTATATCCATAGTATGTGATTATTATACCACATGTATACTGCACATCCTTATTTTTCCTTCAAAATTTGGGGCAAATAAGTGCATGTTATACATGGCAACTTATGTAATAGGTATAACCTTATGTCCCTTTCCCTCTAATAACAGTCTTTATTGCAGTGCTTCTCAATATGTAGTCCTAATGCCGCATCATTAGCATCACCCATGAACTGTTAGAAATGCTATTCAAGCTTCCCCTTCCCTCCTTCAAGTGGAGACAGACTTATGGATACAAAGAGCAGACTGACACTGTCAGAGGGTAGGGAGTTGGGAGCTGGGAAAAAGATGACGCAAAGAGAAAAGACTCATGGACACAGATAAAGTATGGTGCTTGCTAGAGGGAAGAGAGTTTTGGGGGAGGTAGAAGAGTTAAAGCTAGGATGGAAGATAATGGTGATGGAAGGAGACTTGACTAGTTGTGGTGAACATACAATATAATATAAAGATGATGTATTGTGGAATCATATGCCTGAAATAGATATAATTTTAGTAACATCACTGCAATAAATTCAATAAAAAATAAATAAAAAATAAATTCATCAACCCACTTCCCACCCCCTGCAAAAAAAAAAAAAGATTCAGAATTTCTGGGTATGGGGCCCAGAAAACTGTTTAACCAGATCTCCAGGTGATGTGTATGCATGTTAAAATTTAAAAATTACTGTCATACAGTATACTAGAGAAATTTTGGCATCTCAGACTATTGACCAGTGTTGAGTCCAATCTTCAGTTAACCACTAGAAAACAATAAGGGCTTTTCTACAAGTTTTATACTAACACATCTAAATCCTGAATTCCAGAGCAATGAATCCAAACCATGTTAACAATCAAACTATAAATTTTCTTTTCTTTAATGCCCTTAGATTTGACTTCCATACATGCTAATGATGCTCCTGATGATAGCAATTGGTGAGATCCTATGCCATTTTTTTGGTATGTAATATGTCTCTCTAGGAGAAGGCTTTGTACTTCTCTTTCTGGGCCATGTTGAAAGCTCTCATTTTAGGCCTGGATCCAATGAAGGGTGGCATGGGCAATGAGATTCTGCATCTCTTTTGAACCAAGTGCTTTGAGTGTAGTTGTTGAATTTTGTTTTATTTTTCAAATGGAACAGAGGCTGGTTTTCTTAGGTGGGAGCCATCAGGGTGTGTGTGTGGCTACTACTGCCAGTGAAGGTTAAGCGGCACTTGGAGGTTCCTAATTCTCAGCCTCATTAATATCTTCTTAGATGTTGTCACACAATCTCTCTGCACCAATACCCTTACTTTAGCATAAGTGACTTGGCAAATTTCCCCCCAATTATTTATACTGAATCTTTCTAATCCTTCCAATCAGGCCCTGAACTTGATTCTCAATTACATGTGTTCTATGGTCACAGGAGATGAAAAATTTATGTCATAGTGATATTTTGATTTTATACCCGCTACTTGAGTTTAGATTTCAGAGTTAAATTGTCTACATGTAGGACAATTAGAAATAGCCAGTTGGCCCAACAATGTTTATGATGACCTTTGTCACCTTAACAAGTAAGTACTGTATTTTTTTTTCTTAGCAACTAAATGCTACAACGGTCTCTCAAAAGCTTTCCTCTGGACTTATGCTTCATTCCTTGCCACTACCAGGAATAATTTGAGTAATTGTGATACCACCACATGTCTGGAAAAGAAGTTATTTGTGCTCTTATCAAATATGTGATCTATTTCAGAATCCATTTTTGCTCCTGGGTACCACTTATTGTATTAGCATCTGGTAGGAAACAGATGGTACATTAAAAAGAGGCAGTTGATGAGTCTAATGAAGTCACTATTTAAAAATGTGTGTGCTGGGAGAACACACACATGGGGATAGTAAAGCACCCTAGAATTAGCACCAGTGAGAAGCTGTCACCACTCTTGGCCTGGAGAGATGAGAGAAAGAAATAGTAGACTCTGGCAAGAGTTGAAGATGTAGGAGAGGTATCACCAGTCTGGAGCTGTGACCACCATTAAACCCATAGCATGGCAGGATGGGAGCCAGCAGGATAAATACTCCAACGTTTTACCTTCTAATCACCTGTTATTGCCTCCCAATGGCTGAACTCAACTCTAAGCCAGAGGGAGGTGGGATGATGCAGTCCTCAGAGGTCACCCTTCCAGGTCCCATAGCAGGGTGGAGAAGTGTGGAGAGTGGATTTTGAGTTTTTCATTTGTTATAGGCCAAATTGAGTCTCTTCAAAATCATATGTAGAACCTCTAACTCCCAATGTGACTCTATTTGAAGATAGAGGCTTTAAGGAGGTAAGGTTAAATGAGGTCATAAAGAAAGGGCCTTAATCTGATAGGATTAATGTCCTAATTAGAAGAAGAATAAAAATCAGATATGTCTCTTCTTTCACTCACCTCATCTGAGGACACAGCCAGAAGGCAGCTGTCTATCAGTAAGAAGAGAAGTTTCATCAACACCAACTCTGATGCACCTTGATCTTGGACTTTTAGCTTCTAGAACTGTGGGAAAATAAATTTCTGTTGCTTAAGCCACCCCATGTGTGATATTTTAAGGCAGCCTGAGCTGACTAACACATCATCTATAAGATGAAGATTATAATACATGTCTCATGGGGTTTCTGTGAAGATTAAATGACAGAACATGAATACAATTTCTGAGCTGAGTAGACACATAATGATCATTCTATATTTTTATTATAGGTATTAAAAGTTAAATACTGAGCCTCATTTTATAATTTTTAGATACTATTCTCTATGGTTTGTTTTTTTGAGCTTCAGTTATATTTCTTGAGGCAAACCAAATAGGTATTCATACATTGTATATACTATGTAGTTAGAATACCTTTTTACATTTTATTTGTAATTTGCTTTTATTAATGTTCTTATTTCTCTACCCCTCCCTCTTGCAGCATGTTGGAATGTCTCATTTTAGCAGTTTTTAATGCCTTCTTTACTGGTTTAATAACAGATGGTTCTGAGCTTATTACTCTAAAATATAGATTATATTATTTTTTTTCTGAGTGAATTACTTTGTATCAGTTCCTGATGAAGCTCACCTGCTACATTTCAAAATGTTCTTGTCAAATAGCAGGCCCAACACAATTTTCATTTTTATCTTCGTGCTTTACATCTTGCCATGCTGGTATTTTTATTACATAAATGCTTATGAGCAGAAAACACTCATTTTATGTCAGTTTAAAGCTTCAAACACACTGATAGCACAAAAAAATAAAGAAAAGTTTCAGCCAAGATGGAGGCATAGGTAGAAATGTTTCACTTCCTTAAACAACCAAAAGAAGGATAACAACCAATCTAAAAACAATAAATAACCATAAGTGCCAGAAAATCAAACTGCATGGAACTCTGACAACCAAGGTGTTAAAGAAACATTCACCCAGACTAGTAGGAGGGGCAAGGAGCAGCTGAGCGGGGAGGATGCATGGTGGTGGACCATGTGGGTGAGGTGGGGCTGGCTGTATGGGAAACTAAAGACTCAAAGCTATCTGGAAACTACTCTGGGGGTTGCCACAGTGGGAGAAATTCCCAGTCTCACATGAGAGAGTTCATTGAAAAGTGGGGCTAGAGCCGAGAGAACAAGTGGCTTTGTTCCCTCTCTGACCCCTCTCCCACGGACACCACCACAATGCAGCATTAGGGTGAGGGTTGCTTCACCCTAATGAATACCTAAGGTCTCTCCCTCTTACAACATAACAGGTGCACTGAGACAAGTAATACAGCCCAAATGAAAGAACAGATCAAAACTTAAAAAATAGAACTAATTGATGAAGAGGTAGCCAACCTAGAAGACACAGAGTTCAAAACACTGGTAATCAGGATGCTCACAGAACTGATTGAGCTCGCTTGCAAAATGAAAGAAGAAATGAAGGCTACCCAAAGTGAAATTAAACAAAATATACAAATAACCAACAGTAAAGAAAAGAAAACCAGGACTCAAATGAATGATTTGGAACAAAAGGAAGAAATAAACATTCAACTGGAACAAAATGAAGAAGGAAGAATTCAAAAAAATGAGGAGCATTTTTGGAACCTCTGCGACAATTTTAAGTACTCTAACATCAGAATTTTAGGGGTGCCAGAAGGAGTATAACAAGAGCAAGAAGTTGAAAACTTATTTGAACAAATAATGAAGGAAAACTTTCCAATCTGGTGAAGGAAATAAACTTCAATGGAGTGCAGGAATCCCAGAGAGTCTCAAAGATATTGGACCCAAAGGGGAACACACCAAGGCACATCATTATTAAGTTACCCAGGAGTAAAGGTAAAGAGAGAATCTTAAAAGCAGCAAGAGAAAAGGAGACAGTTACCTACAAAGGAATGCCTATAAGACTATGAGTTGATTTCTCAAAAGAAACCTTGCAGGCAAGAAAGGACTGGAAAGAAGTATTTGCAGTCATGAAAGGCAAGGAACTACATCCAAGATTACTCTCTCCAGCAAAGCTATCATTTAGAATGGAAAAGCAGATAAAGTGCTTCCCAGATAAGGTCAAGTTAAAGGAGTTCATCATCACCAAGCCCTTATTATATGAAATCTTAAAGGGGCTTATCTAAGAAATAGAAGAAGATCAAAAACTATTAACAGTAATATGACAACAAACTCACAACTATCAACAGCTGAACCTAAAAAACAAAAACAAAACTTGTGGGTCATGGGTCAAGGAATGTGGGCAGCTCTAGGAGCTAGAAAAGCCACAGTATGAGATCTCCCAAAGACCCGCTGAGGGTAGCACTTCCAAAGGAGTGCAGCCCTGCTGAAACTTTCTATTTTATTCTATTTTATTTTTTTTCTTGCTGAAACCATTTTAGACACCAGAACTTCAACTTAATAAATTCATATTGTTTTAAGGCAGTAAGTTTGTGGTAATTTGTTACAGCAGCAACAGAAAAGGAACACAGTAGATTTTAGAGTAATTAAGGAATTAGGGAAAGTGATGGTAATCCTGAGGGTCTCTTATGTCCAGGCTGTTCCATTTATATTTTCAACACCTTCTATGAGAGGGTTCTGTTATGGGCATGAATAATTTGGGCAAGTTAGTGCATCCTGATGGGGATTCTTGGAGACAGTTCCCAATGCCAGAAATTTGAATTACTCAAAAGCTTTCTCTGTTCTGGAGCTATGACAGCCTAGATGGGTTGAAAGAAAATGGAAAAGAAAAGACCTACTTGGAATAGGAAGCTTGAGACTTCCACTTTGGTGACTTGATGGGCTAGAGAAAAGGTAGTCCACCTAAATGGGAAGGGGAATCTAACTGACATGAGATATCTTTTTTTTTGACATTTCTTATTTAATAATATTATTTTATTTTTTAAATACTTTTGATTTTTATTGTTGTTCAAGTACAGTTTTCTGCCTTTTCCCCCCACCCCTCACCACCACCCCAGCCTTCCCCACTTCCCTCCTCTGTTTCCACCCCCACCTTGTTATCCATAGCATTGGTTCTGAACAGCAGTGGAACAATGCCTTCAGAGCTCTGAAGAAATAGAAGTGAGGACTTATAATTTTGTACCAACTAAGAATATAAACTAAGTGTGAGTGAGGACAGGAATTTGCCTTGGGAGGAATCCCTTTTTCCTCTCCTCTGCTTCACATTCTGGGGGCCTGACTCTGTAAACATAGATCCCTGACTTCTGTGTTGGCTTCTGTTTGGGTTTCAAGCAGTGAGAGTGCAGGAGGAATGAAAAAACTAGGGAGTAATTTCTCCCAATTCTTCCTGTCTCTACCCCTAGTCAGATTGACCCCTAGTCAGATTGGAATCTGACCTTTGGTGTGTTCTCTGCAGCTCCAGTTTCTCCTGGGTGACCTGTCTCAGGGCTAGGATCTGCTAATACTACCTCTTGCTTTCTCCCTTCAGCCTAGGGATGGTTGTGAATATTCACTGTCTGTAATATCCAGGTTGCCTTTCTCCTTGTTTGATTTCTCAGCTCTATTAGTTATGTATTCAATTTTCTGTATTAAATTTCCTCTGTTTAAATGCTTATAGTGATTTCACTTTTCCTGTTGGGAATTTGAGTGATACAGCAAGATAAGACATTTTCAGAAATTCATGGGATGAGAAAGCATAATCCTTCCTAGGGGGTTTCAATGGTGATAAACTTTAGAAAGCAAGAGAGAAATAAAAAAATGAAGCTGGGTCCACTCAAAAAGAGCAAGAGGGAGTAGTGGATTCAATCTTACAAGGCACTGAAGGAAAATTCAGGGTAGGAGCTATGTCACAGGCCTGAAGCACAAACATTGCTGTTTGAAACAAGAGTAAAGAATTCTGCAAAACAGGAAGTTTAATTTTCCTCACCCTCAAGTGAAATCCGTGGAACAGCACAAGCTGTTGTGATCCAAATTTAAAGCAAAATATAATATGCAATAATCTTAAATACAACTGATAGAATGTGAGAGAACCCATTTCACCTTAATGCAAGGATCATTTTTTAAAAGATTTTTTACAGCCCAAAGGTTGTGACATTGGACTTGTAAAAACTGAAATAATAAGCATAACTTTATACTTGACCTTGCAGTAAAAATATTTAGTCATATTAATATAAAAGCTGTTTATTGGTTTTTACCTCTTAAAGTCAACCTAAATACAAAGAACAGAAGACTTGATTGTGGTTGCAGCAGAGAATATAAATGTTAACAGCCTTGGTATTATAAAAGTGAAAGTGCAGCTCTGGAAGGTCAGGGAGGACAACTGAAGGCAGGGAAGGAGCATAAATAGTCTCATTTTGCAAAGGGAAGAACGAACCAACTAAAGTTGGTAGAATAAGTAAAGGACTACTCTAGTATTTAAAATGATAAAGATAACCAATAGTAGTTTTAAAAGCAATACTGTAATGTTGTCAAACACTAGAAGGAGGGGTAGCACACCTGAAATCAATAGATTTTTGCCTCTAACTGCCTCCAAATCAAGAGGCTGCGTCTTGGGTAGGGGCTGGGGGGCAGGGATAGTAACAGGTAGACTGTTTCTTTTCAGCTTAAATTCTTTTATTCTCTAATTTGCTTTTATGAGGTTTTAAAACACATTGGAATATAACAGAATAAAATGTTAATAGCATTTGTCTCTAGGAAGTTAAACTGTATTTTGTTCCTTCTTTTTGCTTTATTTTTGACTCATTTATAATAAGCTTTATTTTGTTTTGTATGAAAGATTTTTGTTTACTTTATTTATTTACTTGAATTTTGAGAGTATGTTTGTTAAAGCTGGGGACAATTAAACAAGGGAGGGCCTAGGAGCAATAGGAGAGAGACTAGGCAGGGCTGCTTTGGCTCTCTAGAAACCTTACGGGAAAGAGATGAGTTAAAACTGGGATACTGTCAACTCACTGGAGAGTCAGAGAAAAGGGGGCCTTGGAGACAGGATCAAGGGATTAGCCCAGAAGGGGCTCCCACTGCGCATTGCTCCTCTGATTGCAAGTCTTGTGCAGTCCCTTAGCGTTTAGGAGATGTGTGTCTGTTGGGGAAGAAGAGGGGAAGTAAAAGGCACAGGCATGATTCCAAGGAGAGCTTTTGTTTACTTTAAAAAAACAATAGCAACCAGTCGGCTTTTCTTCATCTTGGAGAGAATTAAGTCCAAACTTCTTACCATCCAGGAAGCACAAAAGGATGATGGATAAGAGTGTGGTTTAAACATTACTGGCTATGTACATGATCTCAGATGTTGTAGAACCTTGCTGTACTTCAGTCTCTTATCTGTAAAATTGAGATGTTAAATACAGCACCTCCTACTAATGACTGTTCTGAGGATGACATGAGTTAATCTATAGAAAGTTGTGGGCTGGTACCTGGCACTTTGCAGACACTATACAAGTGCTTACTATTGTATTACTTTGCTGTTGAAGATTCTTAATAGTCTGGCTCCAGGATATCCTTCCAAATGCATTTCTCCCTGCTTCCTTTCTGAGCTGTTTGCTATTCTTCATTCACAAATTGTATTTCCCACTCTTCCTTTCTGTTCCAATCTCTTCATTTCCAAAGCAACTCTTTCTTCAAGGTTCATATTGCCTATATACCACTTCTCCATGTAGCTTTCTCTGAGCTTCCCATCTAGAAGTGTTACAGAAAGCCATTAGTGTTCTGGAACAGCTTTGGGGTTCCATTGCCCACTTCCAAGAAGTGTGAGTCCCAAGGCAAGAGTTTGGTAAAAAAGGAAAGGGGTTGTTTATTTAGAGAGTATACAGATTTAGAATAATGGCAGATTTGTGCTGTAAAGTCCTGCTCCCTTAAAAAAACACCCTGCAACAAATAGTCCTGCCTCCCTCTGCCAAACAAGGCCAGTATCAGAATATGTCAATCAGAGCTACTATCTTTCAGAAAAGCAGAAGACCGCAACTCAGCATTCTTGGTCATAGTTCAGCTACAAGCATCTCTCATGAGTCTGGGTGACCGGCAGGTCCCTGCGGCACCACTAGCTCTGCTGTCATCTTCTTCAGGCAACTTCCAGGCAGACCTCCTGACCTCGTGGCAGCCTCCTCTGCAGACCTTACTGTAGACCCCATGGCTGACCTCTCTGTAGCCCTCTGGACAGGACCACTGGCAGACCTACAGGTAGACCGCCTGACCTCTAGATCTCTTGGAAGCCCACTCTAATTTAAATGCTCAGTTTAGCCCTGGCTCATGTGGCTCAGTGGATTGAGTGCTGGCCTTTGAACTGAAAGGTTGCCAGTTCAATTCCTAGTCAGGGCACATGCCTGGGTTGTGGGCTAGGTCCCCAGTAGAGGGCATGTGAGAGAACCACACGTTGATGTCTCTCTCTTTCTCCTTCCCTTTCTCTCTCTAAAAATAAATAAATAAAATCTTTAAAAAATGCTCAGTTTAGAAGCTCCTGTGTGATCCAATATCCAGCCCTTCCCATGGTGTGTTAGTATCTGCCATTTTTCTCAGCTCCTCTATGTCTTTGACCCTCTTTAGGCTGCCATCTTTAGTCAGGGCAATAGTTCCCAGGGACACCTGAGCATCCAGGGAGAACATTTGCCCTATGTCATGAGTCACTGCACATTCTCCCAATCACGTTCTCACAGTCAGGTATGCAATTTCCCCTTGGGCAGCCACGTCCTTCTCTTCAGAAAGGCACACCTGTTAACTTGCCTTTGTTATGCAAAGTATCTTAAATGCTGTACTTTCTGCTTTTTCCTGCCCCCAATTCTGCCTGAAGGCACAATTGAGGGGGTTGCCACCCTATTTTCAGGGGAACCCATGCTCTGTGCCCTGTTACAGGAGTACCATTTTCTTCCTCTGTACAGTATAGTTTTTACCTGTGCCCTGAAAATGGAAGTTACCAAGGTAGAGGAGAAGGAGCCAAAACAATTGGCTAGTCTTTATTGGAAACGAGAAACTAAAATTAGCACATTTTGAATGAGAGTGCAGGGGCTCAGTGGGTCAACTGGTGGGGCACCAGCTTACAATGGGTTCCATAGTTGGGGCATCTCTGTGTCTTGACTTTGTGTAGCCAGAACCAGGTGATACCGCTGCTGTTTTCTTCACAGATATGGCCCAGTATTCACTTGTTGGTGATACTGTGGACTGAGTTAGGCTCTTCCTTGGTACCTAAAGCTGCCTTTTGGGTTAGCATATTGTGTGGGACCAGTCCCTTCCTCGAAGACATCATGACCTCCTGCTCCAGCCCAGTCTCCTGGTCATCACCAGTATGGGCACTACCTCCAGACCCCATTGAGGGCACCATGGCAGCACCCCCATGGACCTATGCGACCAGTGCTACAGCTCTATGAAGCAACCTTGAAACCTGAATTTTAAACTTTTAAGCCACCTGTGAAGCAACATCGAGAACTTTACTTCCTCCTTACCACTACAAATAGACCAAAATGTGCATTCTTCCCCTTGAAAAGAGCCAATCCTAGTCTTTTGTTTACATGATGGACCTGACTAATCCCCATTAATTTAGTTAGTGTCCTTCATTTTAATGGACCTGGCTAATCCCCATTAATTTAGTTAGTGTCCTTCATTTTCACAAGAGGGACAGAATGGGAATTGCACACACAGTTTATGCCTTTCAAAGCTCTGACTTTTCTTTGTTCCCAAGAGCATATACCAGGTTTTCCCTGAATCTGTGACTCCTGGGTTCAAATCCTAATAAGACCCTAAATAAACATTTATTTTGCTTTGTAGCCTCAGTTCTTTCTTGCTTCATAGCCCTAAGAGTCTTATTGTTACAGAACAGGACGAAGGGGGGTATGATATACTATTACTGAAAGGACCCCCTACTAGGTTCGCAATGTCTACCACCAGAGGATAGACATCTCTCAAAGCCAGAGATTTGTGAAAAGGAAAGGAAATGTTATTTAAAGCTATACAGACTTAAAGTAGTGACCTAATGTCTTAATTAAAATATCAAAGTCCTTTAGGATACCCACAGATGCATACAGTCCTTCCTTCTCCCTCTGCCCTAATTTGGGGTACCCTACCTCAGGAAAAGAAGTAGATTCAGGCTCCCAGCACCATCAGCTGTGTCGCTGTCAGGATCTCCAGTTAATTCAAAATCATATGGCACCTTCTCATGGCCTACTGGCAAGAGTCCTTTCATCCTTCTTCCAGGCAAAGTCTCTCCTGTTTCCTAGGCCATGTGACCAAAAGGAGCACCCCAAAGCTGCGGGGTCCCCACTCTCACAAAAGCCATGGGGGTGCCCCCATCAAAGCTGTGGGGGCCCCCATTCTCGTCCAAACTATGGCTCTTTCTGCCACAGCCGCATGGTCCTCTCTTCTACCAAAACTGTGGAGGTCCCCACCCTGGCCAAAGCCATGTAATTTTCTCCTCAGTGGCTGCCGAGTCTGGATTTAAATCCTTTGCCAACCTTTTTCTGTACCCCCATTTCTGACTCCTCCTACAATTAGTTACACCTGCCAGCATTCCTGTATTATTCCAAGTTTACTGGGCTGCCATCATGAGTCTGGGCAGGTGCGGACCCATGTCATGGAACCAATCTTGTCCAAGCTCTCACAAAGGTGCTGTAACCAGGGGCACCTGCCCCCCAGTTAGATCTTGGGTGGAAGTCACTTCCATCCCCCTGGCTCAAGGCGTGGCAACTGATATTTAACATATCTATGCAGCCAGTTAAGGGTTATAGATATGTTAAATGACCATTCCAGAGGTTAGCTGCAAAGCTGTTGCTGTACAAAACAGCTCTGCATGTTCCTGGTTCATGTGTCCTTTCCCCCAACTCACACCTGTTGTGGGGGAAGGGGTGAGGACATCTTGTCCCAGACACCAGCCAGCAGTGTCCTCGGCATTATGGATGAGACCAGAAACATTCACACGGACTACTGAGTCCTGTGGAGGAAAAGGGATGGCACAGCTACTCTCTCAAAGGAGAGCACCCCGATCCTTCTCTTCACAGGTTTTTGTTGGCTTTTAAATTGCACAGGAATACAGGTAAAGTTCATTAATCATTGTCAGGAAGTAAGGATCAAACAATAGATAGTATACAAAGAACTATGAGGGCTTATTCTGAGTCAGGATCTATTAGCTAAAGGGCTACAAAACTTTGGGAAACAAACTCATTTCCTGCTCGGAACTTTATCATTTAAATAAGAAGATTCTTTGCAAAGCAGGTTTCATAGGAGTTCTTTCTCAGGCCTGTATTGTATTCTTTCTCAGGCCTGATCACCTGGGGAACCCGTCCTTTCTAGCACAGGGCTGTACCGCCCTCTGTCGTTGTTTCAGGATTAAGTCAGGCAGAGAAGGCAAGATAGCTAAGAGATTAGGAGACTTCTCAGACAGAAAGAGGACTCAGGCTTTGTCAAAGCCAAGGGGTGAGGGTCCATCACCCCCTTTTGCTGTAGCCTCCCAAGTCCTTTCTTGGGGGCTTCCTTGTGATCATGCCTGTCTTAGATCATTCCCCCCTTGGGGAATCTCACCCGTCATTGGCTAATTGATCAAGCATTGGTAGCCAGTTATGGAAAAAGGAGCAAAGCAGCGCTCCTGCCAAGGAGATAGGCTTTGTCTCTTTAGTGGCTTATGGTCCGGAGGTTGCTCACTCAGCCTTGGCCATGGAGGGTTACAGCTCCTGAAACCAGGCAGGGCGGTTCCAAACATCTCCCCCTTTTTTGTTTTTAAAATCAATTGTAGTTGTTAAGCCTGTGAAAGCTACTATTTGCTGTTTTTGAATGCCATCACGAGGAAACAACTTCTATATACATCATAAAGCACAAACAAGGACTAAGACAAAGGTGCATCCACAGGCTGCTAGGACCCAAACTTGTAAATCCAGTCCATTGAAAAATGTTGCAAATGAAAGGGAATGATAAGAGTAACAGGTCTGGTTACACTTCAACCCTTGGGAGAATTAGCACAGACTTCAGGAAGTTACTTTAAAGATATGCAGTAAGGGCTTGCTGCCCAAACTCAGGGTGAGAGAGTTTTAGCAAGAGCAAGTCACAAAGCAGCCTAGGTATAATGCAGGCCTGATTTCCCATAGGAGAACTTCTTCACAGGTGTGGTCCTGCATGTCGACTCGCCCCCCCACTGGTTTTTCACATGGGTGCTGGGCTACATTTCCACGTCTGGAGAAGCAGTTCCCTACTCATCCTATATATCTTTCTAATATTTTCTGGACACCTTGAGTTCTGGACCCCACTCCAAATCCCTATTTGAGGCTCCCCTCTTGGCTGCACACTGTTTCATTATGGCACCTAATACTTCCTTTTCTGTATGCTATTATTTATGTACATCTGTACTTATTTTCCCAATTATGTTGGATGCTTCTAAAAGACAAAGTAAGCATTTTATTTTCAAGTACCTGGCAGAAAGTAAATGTCCCCCAAATACTTTTCAATGTACACTAACAATTTAGAGAAGAAAAGGATGAATAATGTGGTATCTTAGTTAAAAATAAAAGTCCCAATATTTATTCCCTCTCTGGCAGAATTGTGCTTGTTTCACTTTTGTTCTCTTGTGTTAGGCTGGGAGAAGCAGCAGCCTTGATAATAAACCACATTACTATTTTCAAAACATCTTTAGTTGCTCAGTGCTGAGGCTCACTAGAGTAGTTCTCTTTGTTTGCTGAACAAAGAGGACAGTTTTCCACTAAAATGCTGGCTCATTCCTTTGTGACATTCAATTCCATTCAATTGTTGCAGAAATAGCTTATTTGCTGTCAACACAATTCTCTACTTTTGTTTCTATAGGTGGCGCTAGCTGCCCATGTTATAACCACAAATTGGGCTAAAAATTAACCTTATTTAGACCCACATGAATGTCCATTTGCTTTTCATTCTTTCTCTCAAGCTTTTGCTCCTTTGTATTTATTTACTCTTCAGAATTTCCCTAAGCAATATTCTAGAGATGTTGTTCTAAGGTAGATCACTGAAACCAGGTCCATGGGATCATCTTCAACATCTTTGGATAATTTAGATTTAAAAGAAAATAATAGTAAAAAACCTTACATTATTTATTAATAATTTTGAATCTACTATGCTGTAGCACTAATTTAAACAAATCATGTATTAATCATATCTGGTTAAATGTTGAATGCTAATTATTATTATTATTTTTTTAAATCTTAAAATCCTTTTTTTAAGATTTTATTTATTTTTTTTAGAAAGGGAAGGGAGGGAGGGGGAAGAGAGAGAGAGAGAGAGAGAGAGAGGGAGAAAGATTCAATGTGCAGTTGCTGGGGGTTCTGGCCTGCAACCCAGGAATGTACCCTGGCTGGGAATTGAACCTAGGACACTTTGGTTCCCAGTCCGCGCTCAATCCACTGAGCTACGCCAGCCAGGGCTGAATGCTAATTATTATCAGTGGAAGTACTCCTAGCATTTCATATTTTATATTTCATGCCTAACCTTTGTGCAGCTTTTTATTGTACCTCTAAGTAAAAATGCTGACATTTCTCCTTTCAATATTCTTTTTGTATTATGAATGTGAACACTTGATATTAGTGTGCTTACAGCAATATTTTATATTTGAAAAATAATTTACAGCAAGGATTTAAAGGTGAGCATCTTGTGATTTATCCCATGAATCCAAGGCCTAAAGAGGAAATTTTCAACCTTTTTCATCTCATGACACACATAAACTACTTACTTAAATTCTTTGGCACCCTGAAAAATATATTATTTGCCAATCGGACAAAAAATAGGTATAATTTTGGTTCATTCACACTGAATGGCTATTGTGCTGTCATTTCTAAATTTGACAATCTAAAGAAATGATGTCAGTGACCCTGACTAAATAGGTACTACATGTTTTAAAAATTCTTCTGGTACACCAATTGAAAATTGGTGGCCTAAAGAAATCTAGAAGTGAGCTTAATGAGACTGAGTAAATGAGAGTCAGTATTCTCTGCTTCTTTTTTCAAAATGTATTCCTTATGGTTCTTCTCTCTCTCTCTCTCACACACACACACTTCACACACACACGAACACACATCGTCTATTACATAAGAATTTGATTATGTTAGCTAACTAAGAGTGGAGCCAAATCAGGGAAATCATAATGGTTTCATGGAGAGAAGTGTAGCCAGCATTTATGGCACTAATTGCAGGAGAAGTAAATCACATTTCAATGGGCATGTATATTTTCATGGGTATGTGATCTATGCAATCATGTAGGGCCCTCTGCTTAGAATCCAGTACTTGGTTTAATGTTCTGCTTTTGCTATCTAAAAATGTTAAAAAAACTACTAAGAATTTCATTTTGCATTGGACCTTGCAAATCATGTGATTCTGTGATTCTGTCTGTAGGCTTTTAAAAAAGTTGCAGGGCTAGAGTGGAGCAATTTGTAATAGACCCATACCTCATGTGACTATCTGCAAGACTTTGAGATTGAATGAATTGAAGACTCAATAAGAAATTCCCTAAAAATGGCCCTGGCACAGGGTCATTGTCAATGGGTTTTGGTTGAACATGGGAGATCCTTAGCAGATGGCAGCTGAATACTCTGCTGCTAGCCTTTGCTCACTAAGTTTAAAAGCATGTACTCAACATACTGATTCTGAGAACTTTTGTAAGGAATTTTTGATACTTTTCCAAAATATTCATATTACTTCCTATTGCATTCCTTTACTGAATGATGTGTAAAACCTTTATTTTTTTCCTGGTAGGTAGAGCACATTTCCTTTACATCCTTACTAAGTAAGACAATAAAAAATATAGAACTAAGTCAGCTATATATTGAACTTAGTGCGAAATTAACCTATAATTGCATTAGAAAATAGAGCAGTTTTGAAATTTGGAACTGAAATTCATAAATATATTGCTGGCACCCTTTTGCAGAGAGAGAGAGAGATATGACTTTATCAGCTGCTGACATGGCTGTGTTCATCACCAGAAAATAAATGAGTCTATGTGTAATACAATTTCTCCTTGGAGTAAGTTCACACTAAAGTTTTTTAAATTAGATCTGGGGGAAAAAATCTGAGCATGCCATGGCTTTGCCTTCTGCTCTGCATTCTAGATGCCTCTCTCATTATGTTGCACAGGGTTTTAGGCACTTATGTATTAAAGCTACCATATTTATATTATCATATCTATTTAATAAAATATCTGTACCTGTTGTAACACTTATAATAATAAATATTTTAACAGGGACACATGGCGACATCACTCACATCACTGTGGACTTTGGAGTAGAGTTTCTGAGGGTTCACTTTTTTTAAAAAAAAATCTATTTATTGATTTTAGAGAGAGAGAGGAAGGGAGACAGAGACATGGAGGGAGAGACAGAGAAAAACATTGATTATGTATGCATTCATTGGTTGATTCTTGTATGTGCCCTGACTGTACTGAACCCACTACCTTGGCATATTGAGATGATGCTCTAACCAATTGAGCTACTCAGCCAAGACTGAGAATATGCTTAAATATTTAGCATGTTGAAGTTTCAAAGCCTTGTCCTCAAAAGTAACTAGTATAATACTTAAAACCTAATCCTTTTTATGTAGAAACATTTATGTTCATTATTCATTCATTCACTCATTCTTAATTTACTATTTATTCTTGGCTCTTGCTTTAGAAATAAATGTAAATTAGAACCTTGCAGGTTTATACTGGACAAAAACCAATGTTGAGGCCACTGACAGTTGGAATTAAAGAGATTTTAAAGAAAATATTTGTTTAAAGCTATAGGCTTATTAGTATCCACTTGAAATGTGCAACCTCCTTTAAAGTCAATTTAGAGGAAAGAAGTCATCATGCATTTCAGAAATATTGAGTTTCCTATAACTAATGGGAGCCAAACAATTTGTCATAAAATTTGAATTATTAAGGCAGTGGGTACATAGTATTTCTTCCCCATTGCCAATTTGTGAATACTCATGAGCCAGTGACTCTGAGTAGTAGGGCTAGGCTTTTTGTTCAGAAGTCCTCATGACACACTGTGAGGAACTGGATTGATGCAGGTGTCCCGGAGTTCTGGGGACCTGAAGCTCTGTGACCCACTGTGGGTTCTTGGCTTCTTGCATGAAAGAATTAAAAACAAACCAGTATAAAGTTTAAAGTGAAAGAGAGTTTATTAGTGAATCAGTAAGACAGATAGTAGCTACTACTCCACAGAGAAAGTAGCCTCTCCCTAGTGGAATTTAATTCTTTTATTGAGGTTTATTTAGTCAAAGAGTAAGGCATTAAATAAAGGGGAGGAATATTAAGATTTTTCTGGGAAAGGAATGAAAACTTTCCAGAAGAGGCCTGTCAGCCATGTTGTGTCTTTATAGGACCTTTCCATTGCTGACCATGGTTGCATGGGGTGTATCATTTAGTATGCTATTGGATTATAATAAGCATATAATGAGTCTAGAGGTTACTACAGGGTGAAATTAGTCACCATGTTGGATCAAACTGCCTTCTGCTGGTTGTAAGCAACAAACCCATTGGGAATTGGTGTTACTATCTCTGAGATAGTTCTTGTAGCTCTTATTGGTTACTATTGTTTTGCCACATACTATAGCTCAAAATCTCCATAATTTTACCATAAAGTAATTAAGAAATGTTTTATTTATTTATTTTTAGAGAGAAGGGAAGTGAGGGAGAAAGAGGAGAGAAACATCAATGTATGGTTGCCTCTTGTGCACCCCTTACCAGGGACCTGGCCTGCAACCCAGGCATGTGTCCTGACTGGGAATCGAACCATTGACCCCTTGGTTCACAGGCCAGCACTCAATCCACTTACCCACATCAGCCAGGGCACCACAAAGTAATTCTTTATCTTATCATTTCTATAAGAGCTCATGGTATTCAATTACACATTTTTTTTTAAGAGTTTGAGGTTAGTGAGGGCAAATTGGGACAACTGTTGATTTCAGTAAACTTTAGATGTAAGTTAACAGACATCTCTAAAATAAAAACTAGGGATAGAAAATTGTACTGCAACAACAATTTAAATAAAATTAAAAAATAAAATAAAAACTAGGGTTAGAATTTTCTTCCTAATTTAGAGTTTCATAATGTGAGTAAAAATGCTGTTCTCCCAGGAAAGCAATTCATTTGTAATGTTTATAGCCTCATTTAAAAAAAGTAATTAAAATAATAAAGAAAGGTAATATGGAAATATTTGAGAGGTAATTGTCCAGTAAAATCAGTATTTTTATAGAAATGTATACTAAAAACTTATTCTTCTTTTTAATAAAATCACTCAGCAAGGTGCCCAGATCCCTGTTTGACTTTCTTTGTCCCCTCTTTAATTCTCTGTGATAAAATTCTAGATTCAGGGGGAACATTTTGTCATTTGGTTTAATCTTTTTTTGTGAACGGATGTTGCTTAAAGCCAAGGTTGCCAATGAATGGTCAAAGTTATCCTAGAGTCTAATGAAAAGTAAATGCTCCACAGAATCAAAATAAGAAAAAACAAAGTAATGCACAATCCCAGTGGTCAGGGATGAGCACTGTTAATCCAATGGTTATGTTCTTCTATAACTTTTTCCAAGAAAGTAGATGAATCACTGTTGGTTTATCTATCTATTCATTTATTTCTTTTATTAATCTTTCTTCATGTTCCCCTGATATATATGTATCCATAAGGTCATTTTTCTTTTTTTTTTTAAAGATTTTATTTATTTATTTTTAGAAAGGGAAGGGAGGGAGATAGAGAGAGAAACATCAATGTGCGGTTGCTGGGGCTAAGGGCTGCAACCCAGGCATGTACCCTGACTGGGAATCGAACCTGCGACACTTTGGTTCGCAGCCCGAGCTCAATCATTTTTCTACTTTTAGGACAATTTCTGTTTTCATGTACTCTGTTGTTCTCTCCTCCAGAGAAGGGGTTTGAAGACTGGAGTTGGGGGGAAGGTTGTACCCAAATCTTCCCCTCATCTCTTCCCTACTATTTCTGAGATAGTAGTCTGTGAATTTGAGTCTGACTGGGAACTGCCAGACCCTCACATTCACATCCAAAAACCTACCTCAGAAATATGGGAGACAGAAAAGTAGCTCCTACTTCAAAAGTTTGGAAGCCTCAGACATGGCACTTCCAAGGAAAAATGTTGTTTACCTGATTGTGAACAATTTCTAGAGGAGAGTCCATCATTAGCCTTGTGTGTAGTAGCTGTGATTCTTTCTGACCAGGCAATTTTGTGTCAGGCTCTACCTGTGGATTGCAGAGTGCTCCACAATGCTCACCAGCCCCCATAAAGAAAACTTTTCAATGGAATTGCCGTCCTTTGTGGCTCTCTATGATTGCGTTTTTACCTCTGGGGCTTCTAGTAGCTCTTTCCCTCATGTGAGTAATAAATTTCCCCCTTATGCTACTTCAAGTTGCTATTCTTTAAAAAAATAAATATATAAAGGTTGGTCCTCTACTGTAATTAGAGAGAGAGAGAGAGAGAGAGAGAGAGAGAGAGAGAGAGAGAGAGAGAGAGAGAATTCCATTTAGTGTCTTCATTTCTTTTATTTCAGAGCACTTCAGGTCCCTCAGGCCCATCTGTCTGTACTCTCTGATCTCTTTACTAAGCCACTGCCTTTTAAAGTTTTCAGGAAAAGATTTAGGGACCCCAAAAGTCAGCAGGACTCAGAGAATTGTCAACATACTCATAGCTAACCAATCTCAGTCAACCTATAGACACAGGGCTAACACGTGTCTATAAAGAAAAGCTATTTCAAATATTTGCCAAAGCATAGATCTATGACCCATTTTATTTCCCATCTTTACCAACATTGTTCTTAAAGTTATTCATCTACTGGAAATATTTTCAAAAAATTTATTTCCTCATGACAAATTATGAAAAATTCAGAATGGCACATTTTAACTAGAACGTTAATGCAACATTTCCTAACTACTAATGAAAAAATCAAATCCAGCCCTGGCTGGCATAGCTCAGTGGATTGAGCGTGGACTGGGAAACAAAGTGTCCCAGGTTCGATTCCCAGCTAGGGTACATTCCTGGGTTGCAGGCCATAACCCCCAGCAACCGCACATTGATGTTTCTCTCTCTCTCTCTCTCTCTCTCTCTCTCTCTCTCCCCTCCCTTCCCTCCCTAAAAATAAATAAATAAAATCTTAAAAAAAAAGAAAAAATCAAATCCTTATTTGTGAATAAATTAAAAAGTTTGACCAGGCTGTTTTACATGCATCAGTAATCCTTTCACTGTGGCATTCATTTTTCACTTTAGGATTCAGACAGGATTGTAGTGGAACTGATAAACAGAATCATGTACTTTGTACATGTGTACGAGTGCACCCATTTCTGGCTTTATGAGAATTGATTGCAGGGTTTACATTTGAGATGAATGAGTTCAGAGTACTAACTCCATGTGTGACATACACCATTATTAGGTATTCTTCCCCATCAAAAGTTTTAATGAAGCTGATGGTAAAATTAAGTTGACTATGTTGAGTTAGCTATAATTTGTCATATGTCATAACTTGGGTATCCCAGCAGCGGATTGGAATTATAGTGATTCAATAAAGACTAGCAGTTTAGGAAACAGGGGCCTGAACTTTAGTCCTATGTCCATTAAAAACTAAGTTGCACAATTGTCTGTGATTCTCATTGTCTGTGTTTTGGGTATGTGAGTATATTTGAGTGTGTGTGTCTGTGTATTTTGGTGTGTTTCTAAATAATGATACAAGGTAGGAATTTTAGCATAGCTGACACACTGGGTGTATTATGAGCAGTGGTGGGAGACAAATGTGGACAAGTTGGTACCTGATCAAAGTATCTGATCAAGGTCATGGGGGACATTATATATTATGCTAAAAAAATTAGACTGTATTTTTTAGGCACCAGGGAGATACTCATTTTTAAACTTTTTATTTTATTTGTTTATTTTTGGTAATTATCTTTTTCATGCTTATTGATTTTATTTTTTGTTTTCTTTTTTAATATATTTTACTTATTATGCTATTACAGTTGCCCCATTTCCCCCCTTTATTCCCCTCCACCCTAAACAACCCCTCCAACTGGCATTTCTCCCCACCTTAGCTCATGTCCATGGGTCATACATATAAGTTCTTTGGCTTCTATATTTCCTATACTATCTTAACCTCCCCCTATCTCTATTCTACCTACAATATATGCTATTTATTCTCTGTACCTGTTCTTCCTCTCTCCCAACATACTTCCTGGCTGATAACCCTGCAGGTGATCTCCATTTCTGTGGTACTGTAACAGGGTACAGCCAAAAGGGGAGCCTCAAATAGGGATCTGTAATAAGATCCAGAAAAGCCTGGAGATAATTGGCTCCACACCACAGGGCCACCCCTGCCCAGAATCTGGCAGCTGTAGCCAATTGTGAGAGGAGCCAGAAATGGGGCTTCAGAGGGAGATTGACGCTGGGATTTAAACAGAGACGCGGCAGCCATTTGAGGGGGAGAACTATGCGCAGCCCTGCAAGAGCGAACCACACAGCTTTAGCAGAGTGAAGACTCTCGCGGCCCTGAGGGAGAGAACCAAGTGGCTCTGGCAGAGTGGGGACTCCCGTGGTCCAGGGAGAGAGGACCACGTGCCTGTGCCAGAGTAGGGACCCCCACGGCTTTAGGAGATACGGTACTCTGGACTGGGCAAAGGGGGAAGGAAGGAAGGACTGTGTCTGTTTGTGGGTGCTTTAAGGGACTTTAGGATTTTTGGCGAAGACATTAGGTCCCTACTTTAAGTTTGTATAGCATCAAATAAATGTTTCCTTTCCTTTTCACAAATCTTTGGCATTGAGAGACGTCTTTCCTCTGGCGGCAGACATAATGGACCTGGGGGCTTCTTTATACAGTCCCAGGCCCCCCTTGTTTGTTCTGTAACAGTTCTGTTCTGTTTCTAGTTGTTTACTTAGTTTGTTTTTGTTTTTGTTTGAGGTTCGGTTATTAATAACTATGAGTTTGTTGTCAGTTTACTGTTCCTATTTTTTATTTTTTTTTTCTTAGATAACTCCCTTTAACATTTCATATAATATGGGCTTGGTGATGGTGAACTCCTTTAACTTGACTTTATCTGGGAAGCACTTTATCTGCCCTTCCATTCTAAATGAAAGATTTGCTTGATATAGTAATCTTGGGTATGTCCTTGCCTTTCATGGCTTTTAATACTGCTTTCCATCCCCTTTTTGTCTGCAAGATTTCTGTTGAGAAGTCTGCTGACAGTCTGATGGGAACTCCTTTGTAGGTAACTCTCCTTTACTTTTGGGGCCTTTAAGAGTCTCTCCTTATCTTTAATCTTGAGTAATGTAATTATGATGTGCCTTTGTGTGGTTCACCTTTGCTCCAACTTCTTTGGGACTCTCTGAGCTTCTTGGACTTCTTGGAACACCTGGAAGCCCATTTTCTTCACCGGATTGCGGAAGTTCTTCATTATTTTTTCAAATAAGTTTTCAATATCTGGCTCTTCCTCTTCTCCTTGGTACCCCTATGATTCTGATGTTGGAACATTTAAAGATGTCCTGGAGGTTCCTAAGCCTCTCCTCATTTTTTCTGAATTCTTGTTTCTTCATTCTGTTCTGATTGTATGTTTCTTTCTTCCTCCTGCTACAAACCGTTGATTTGAGTCCTAGTTTTTTTCTTGTTACTCTTGGTTCCCTGTATTTTTTTTTTAATTCTCATAATGCAACATTTATTGCTGCCTCGGTCTTTTTTTATGCTGTTGAATTACCAAGTGTGTTCCTTGAGCATCCTGATAACCAGTGTTTTGAACTGTGTATCTGATAGGTTGGCTATCTCTTTTGTCACCTAGCTTTATTTTTTCTGTAGCTTTGATCTGAGTTTTTGTTTGGGCCATTTATTTTGTCTTGGCATGCCCGTTACATAGTAAGGGGTGAAGCCTTAGGTGTTCACCAGGCCCAGCAACCCTCGTGGCTGCATTGTGATGCTATATGTGGAGGAGGTGTCTGAGAGGGAACAGTGTCACTTGCTCTTCTCTCTGCCAGTTTTCAGTCACTTCCCCCACTTCCCACAATCAAATTGGGCCCTTCTCGTGTTGATTCCTGGGTGGGTGGGTTTGTGCATGTTCTAGGGCCCTTTGGGTCTCTCCAATGAACTCTCCTGTCAGGGTGGGAGTTTCTCTTGTTGTTGTCTCAACCACCCACAGGTGTTTTAAGTCAGAGGCTTTCAGGCTTTATTTCACCATGCTGGAACCCTGGGTTGGGTGGTTTGTCTTGCTCCACAGTTGTTCCTCCCAGTTTTTCTGCATGCAAATGTGAGTCTGCCTGGTCCTCAACCGTCACCTTGCCATGAATCCTCTCCACCTGACTGCCTGTCCCCGACCCTCCTACCAGTTTGGATGAATGTTTCTTCTTTAATTCCTTGGTTGTCAGACTTTCATACAATTTGATTTTCTGTCAGTTCTGGTTGTTTTTTTTGTTTTTAAATGTTATTGTCCTTCTTTTGGTTGTGTGAGTAGGCACAGTGTGTCTACCTACACTTCTATCTTGACTGGAAGTTCTATTGATAATTCCTTTTTAAACTTTTTAATTAGAAATAATTTTAGACATACATAAGAGTTTGCAAAAATAGTACAAAATACCATATGCTGTTACACCAATAAGAGCAACAACTTCCAGTAATATCAACAACTTATCAATTTATCAAAACTAGAAAATTTACATTGGTATAATACTAACAACTAAATTATAGACTTTATTCAGAATTCTACCTCTTTTCTAAATTTTTTTCTGTTCCAAGATTTAATCCAAGATACTACATTGCATTTAGTTGTCCTATCTTTACAGTATTCTCTAATCTGTGACAGTTTTTCAGCCTTCCTTTGTTTTTCCTAAGCTTCACATGTTTGAAAAGTACTGGTCATGTATTTTATAGAATGTGTCTTAGGTTTGTCTGAAGTTTCTTCATGATTAGATTGGCAAGAATACTACTATTTTTCCTTCTCAGTGCATCATATCATGTGGTTCTTGATATGAAGTGCTTATTATTGGTAATGATAACCTCATTTACTTGTATAAGGTGGCATATGCCAGGTTTATCTACTGTGAAGTTATTTTTTTATGTAATTACTAAGTATTTTTTGGGGGGGGGCATTCTTTGACACTGTATAAAAATGTTCCTGTTTCTCCTTAATGTTTGTCCACTAATTTTAGCATTTACCCATGGATCTTACCTGAGTCATTACTACTATAGTGTTCAAAAGGTAATTTTCTATTGCCATCATTTCTTCTACATTTTTTAATTGGAGTTCTTCTATAAGGAGTTGAATTGTTTTTGAGGAGTGGCAGAATTACTGTGATACTAGTAGATGGATGAGGCATAGAGACTATAAGTTAGGAGATTATTTAAATAATTTAGGAAAGATGACAGGGTTTGAATTTAGGCCAGGACAATGTAAGTAGCTAATTAATATGATAAATAATTAATATTATGATACAGAACCAAGAGAACGTGGTGCCTTAATAGATGTGAGCAAAGAAAGAAGGCATCAAATATGGCAACAGGTTGCTGTTTTAGAGGTAAGTAATATTGGAGGAATGAATGTGTTTGGAAGAACAGAGCTAAGACAAAATTAGCAACGGACATGCAGAGTTGAGGCACCCCCATGGAATATCCAAGGAGAATTGTCTCAGAAGTTAGTCATACAAAAGGCTGGATTGGAGCTTAGAAGAGAGGTTGGGCATAAAAACATAGACCTGTAAGTCATCAGTAAGTAGGTGGGGAATGGATCACAGATATGCATGAAGTTGTCCAAGAAAAGTATATAGAGACAGATAAGTCATAGCAAGTTAAGGCACACCAATGTGGAGGCAGAAAGAGGGAAAGAAACTCATGCAGAGAGAATGAAGACGTGTACCTAGAAGAGTAGGAGGAAAACCAACACAGTGGGAAAATACAAGCCAACTGAAGAAAAGTCTATTGAGCAGGGAATGCTCACCAGCATCCAGGTTACAGAAAAGTCAAGTAAGAAAAAAACTGAAACAGAAAGCATCTATTAATTTGTGACCTTTATTAGAGCAATTGCAACATAGTGGTGAGGGCAGGCCCCACAGACTCCAATGGGAAGTGAAGAAGGAGAGACAATATGTGTAGATAACACTTCTAGTGGCTTTGAAGAAGCTGGAAAAGAGAATGGTAGGAAGAGCAGAGCAGTTAATGTAGTGGGTTATTATTATATACTCCTTTTGTACTCATACACTATTGGCTGTAAGTATATTTCTTTATAAATTAGCACAGGAATTCCCCTCATTAAAATACACACACACACACACACACACACACACACACACACACAGAGTGTTATCTTGTGGTATTCTAGATCTCATTATTCCCTTGTCAATGAATGTGCTTCACCTGCCTGGCACAGATTCATCTGTGAACATTTCATTGTATTTCAATTCAGTGTGTTTGGATTGACTATTTGGCCAAGGTTTCACTGGACAGGTCAGTTTGCTTTGATTGACCAGGATCCTGAGAATTCTCCCCACCCCCCTGCCCCACCACCTAGTCCCCAGTTTATAAATGCTTCATCATCAGCTGAACAGAGACAAAGCAGAGAGGGGAGATGACCATTCAGCTCAAATCTATTCCATGATGGAAAAAACAATTCAAAACATATGCCCTGCTCTCACAGGAGCAAGCACATTATATAACATTACTTTTACATAGAGGTAAAATTTTCCTCAGTAAAATAAATTACTTCCTTTGCTTTACCTGGAAAGACAAATATTTCCCTCTAGAACACCCTTTGAGCATGAGAAAGCCTGGAATATGAATCATTTGAAATAAACATACAAGATATTCTGGAAGCTGAGTTTGGCCTTGTAACAGTTTGTTTACATTTATAAGGAACTTCTTTTTATTATAAAATCAATGTAGCAATATTACAGGGAGTTAAAAAACAGAAAAGAGAATGACCACTAATCTCATTAACACAGTTACTACCTGTTTAGAGTATTTCCTTATTTATTTCCATATGCATCAATATTTTTACAGAATTGCAATTAAACAGAATAGATAATTTTACCTCTGGCTTTTTCACTTATGAACATTATTCTGAGTTGCTATGTAGTTTTTATAATTTTTCTTTTCTTTTTTAATTAAAAACTTATTGTTCAAGTACAGTTGTCTCAATTTCCCCCCTCCCCCCACACCCCTACCTCCCACCCTCAATCCTACCCCCCTTTGGCTTAGTCCATGGGTCTTTCATACATGTTCTTTGACTAGACCCTTACACTTGTTTACCCTATTATCCTCCCTCCTCTCCCCTCTGGTTACTGTCAGTTTGTTCTTCATTTCAATGTCTGGTTGTATTTTTCTTGCTTGTTTGTTCTGTTGATTAGGTTCCACTTATAGATGAGATCATATGCTGTTTGTCCCTCAATGCCTGGCTTATTTCACTTAACATAATGCTCTCTAGTTCCATCTGTGCTGTCATGAAGAGTAGGAGCTCCTTCCTTCTTTCTGTTGTGTAATATTCCATTATATAAATGTACCATATTTTTTTGATCCACTCATTTACAGGTGGGCACGCAATTTGCTTCTAGCACTTGGGTATTGTGAATTGTGCTGCTATGACATTGGGGTGCATAGGTTCTTTTGAATTGGTGTTTCAGGATTTTTAGGGTATAATTCCAGCAGTGGAATTGCTGGGTAAAAAGGCAGTTCCATTTTTAGTTTTCTGAGGAAATTTCATACTGTTTTCTATAGTGGCTGCACCAGTATGCATTCCCACCAGCCATGTATTAGGGTTCCCTTTTCTCCACAACCTGGCCAGCACTTCTTTGTTGGTTTGTTTATGATGGCCATTCTGACTGGTGTCAAGTGGTATCTTATTGTGGTTTTAATTTGGATCTCTCTGATGACTAGTGATGCTGAGCTTCCTTTCATATGTCTCTGGGCCCTCTGTATGTGCTCCTTGGAGAAGTGTCTGTTCAGGTCTTTTGCCCTTTTTTTAATTGGGTTGTTTGTCTTCCTGGAATGGAGTCTTGTGGAGTTATTTATATATGTTGGAGGTCAAACCCTTGTCTAAGGTATCATTGGCACATACATTTTCTCATATGGTTGGTTCCCTTTTGTTTTACTGATGTTTTCTTTAGCCATGCAGAAGCACTTTAATTTGATAAAATCCCATTTGTGTATTCTATCCTTTATGTCCCTTGCTCTAGGAGACATATTGGTGAAAATATTGTGGCATAGTATATCTGTGATTTTCCTGCCTATGTTCTCCTCTTGGACTTTTATGGTGTTGCTACTTTTATTTAAGTTGTTTACCCATCTTGAGTTTATCTTTGTGTGTGGTGTAAGCTGGTACTTGAATGTCATCTTTTTTTTACATGTAGTTGTCCAGACCTCCCAACACTATTTATTGAAGAGCCTATTTTTATTCCATTTTATGCCTCTGCCCCCTTTGTTGAATATTAATTGACTGTAGAGACTTGAATTTCTGGGCTCTTTATTCTGTTCATTTTATCTATGTGTCTGTTCTTATGCCAGACCCATACTGTTTTGATTACCATGGCCTTGTAATACAGTTTGACATCATGTATTGTCATCCTTTCTACTTTGTACTTCTTTCTTAAAATTGCTGCAGCTATTTGGGGCCATTTATGGTTTCATATAAATTTTTGAAATGTTTGCAGTATATCTGTGAGATATGTTATTGGTATTTTAATAGGGATTGCTTTGAATCTATAAATTGCTTTGGGTAGTATTGACATTTTGGTGATTTAATTCTTCCAATTCATAAACATGGTATATGTTCCATTTATTTGTGTCTTCCTTAATTTTTTCTTCAGTTTTGTGTAGTTTTCTGAGTATAGTTCTTTTACCTCCTTGGCAATGTTTACTTCTAGGTACTTTATTTTCTTCTTGCTACAGCAAATGTGATGTTTTTCCTGATTTCTGTTTCTGATATTTTGTTGTTGGTGTACAAATATGCCTTCACTTTTTGAATATTGACTTTGTATCACCCTGTTTTTCCAAATTCATTTATGAGGTAGAGTAGTTTTTTGGTGTAGTCTATAGGGTTTTCTATGTACATTATCATGCCACCTACAAATGATAGTTTTACTTTTTCCTTTCCAGTTGCTTCCTCCTAGCATTTTCTTTCTTTACTTTTCTTCTTCTTCTTCTTCCTTTTTTTTTTTTTTTTTGGTCTGATTGCTGTGTTCTAGCAATAAGACCAAAACCATATCCAATACTATGTTGAATAGAAGTGGTGAAAGGGGATATCCTTGTCTTGTTCCTAATCTTAGTGGGAAAGCTTTTAGTTTTTGCCAGTTGAGTATGATGTTGGCTGTATGTTTTTCATATATGGCCTTTATTATGGTGATTGTATGCTACCTCTACTCCCACTTTGCTGAGTGTTTTTATCACAAATGGGTGCTGGATTTTATCAAATGCTCTTTCTGCATCTATTAATATGATCATATGATTTTTGTCTTTCCTTTTGTTTATGTGATGTTTTGGTGTTATTTATTTGTGAATATGGTACCATCCTTGCATCCCTGTGATGAATCCAACTTGATCATGGTGTATGATCTTTTTAACGTACTGAAAGATGCAGTTTGCCAATATTTTGTTGAGGATTTTAGCATCTACATCCATCAGCGATATGGGTCTATAGTTTTCTTTCTTTGTTGTGTCTTTATCTGGTTTAGGGATTAGGATGATGTTGGCTTCATAAACAGAGTCTAGGAGTCATTCCTCTTCTTGGAATTTTTGGTATCATCTGACAAGGATAGGGGTTAGCTCTTCCTTAAATGTTTTGTAAGATGCTCCTGTAAAAACTTTTTTGCATGTGGGCTTTTGTGTGCCAGGAATTTTTGATTACTGCTTTGATTTCACCAGCTGTTATCAGTCTGTTCAGGCTTTCTGCTTCTTCTTGATTCAGTTTTGGAAGATGCTATTTTTCTAGAAATTTGTTCATTTCACCCAGGTTTTCAAATATTTTGGCATATAGTTGTTCATAGAAATTTCTTACAATACTTTTTAATTTTTGTGGTATCAGTTGTAATTTCTCCTCTTTCATTTCTGACTGTGTTTATTTGGGTCCTCTCCATTTTTTTCTTGATGAGTCTAGTTAAAGCCTTGTCAATTTTGTTTATCTTCCAGAGAACAAGCTCCTGGATTTATTGATCCCTAGCATTGTTCTTTTAGTCTCTATGTTGTTTCATTCTGCTCTCATCTTGATTATTTCCTTCCACTCACTCTGGGTTTTGTTTGTTGTTTCTCCAGTTCTTGTAGATGTAGGGTTAGGTTGTTTATTTGAAAATTTTCTGTCTTTTTTAGGTAGGCATGTAATTCTATGAACTTTACTATAAGACTGCCTTCACTGTTTCCCATAGGTTTTGGGCTGTTGTGTGTTCATTTTCATTTGTTTCCAGAAACTTTTTAATTTCTTCCTTGATCTCATTGTTAACCCATGCATTAACAGTATGCTATGTAGTCTCCAGGCATTTGAATTTTTTTTTTTCCTTGAGACTTATTTCTAGTTTCAGTCCCTTGTGGTCTGAGAAAATGCCTGACGTGATTTCATTTTTTTTTTGAGACTTGTTTTCTATCCTATAATGTGGTGTATCTTTGAAAATGCCCCATGTGCATTTGAAAAGAATGTGTATTTTGCTCCTTTGGAATGAAAGGTTCTATATATATTAGTTAAGTCCATTTGATCTGATGCATGTTGCAGTTCCACTATATCCTTGTTGATATATTTTTTGGAAGATCTATCCATTGTTGACAGTGGGGTGTTAAAATCCTCTACTATAATTGTATTGCTATCTATATCTTTCTTGAAGTCCTCTAAGATTTTTAAAAAATTTATTTGGGTGCTCCTGTGTTAAGTGCATACAAGTTTACAATATTTATGTCTTCTTGATGGATTCTTCCCTTGAGTATTACGAAATGTCCTTCCTTCTGTGTCTCTTTTTATGTCTTTTGTTTTGAAATCTTTTTTGTCTGATATAAGTATTGCTACCCTAGCTTTTTCCTGTCCATTTGCTTGGAACATTTTTTCCTAATCCTTCACTTTCAGCCTGTGTAGGTCTGTTTTTCTGAGGTGGGCTTCTTATAGGCAGCATATGTGTGGGTCATATTTTCTTATCTATTCAAGTACCCTATGTCTTTTGATTGGAGCATTTAATCCATTTACATTTAAGGTTATTACTGATAAGTACTTATTCATTGCCATTTCCCCCCCTCATACTTGTGTCCCTCTCTGCCATGATCTTTCTCCCTCTTCTTAAAGCAGTCCATTTAGCATTTATTGAAATGCTGGTTTGGTGGATATGTATTCTTTTAGCCTTCTTTGGTCTGGGAAAACTGCTTATTTTACCTTCCACTTTAACTGAGACCCTTGCTTGGTAGAGTAGTCTTGGTTGCAGTCCTTTGCTTTTCATTACTTGGGCTATTTCTTGTCATTCTCTTCTGGCTTGTACTGTTTCTGTTGAGAAGTCAGGTGCTAGCCTTATTGGGGCTCCCTTGTATATTGCTTCCTGTTTCTTCCTTGCTGCCTTTAAGATTCTTTGTCTTTGAATTTTGCCTTGTTAATTATGATGTGTCTTGGAGTGGGCCTCAGTGGGTTTCCTTGACTGGGACCTTCTGTGCTTCCTGTACTTGTGTGACTTTTTCTCTCAACAAATTGGGGAAGTTTTCCATCATTACTTTTTCAAACAGGCTTTGTGTCCATTACACCTCTTCTTCTCCTTCTGGTATCCCTATTATATGGACACTTACATTTCATGTTGCCCTGCAGTTCCCTTAAACCCTCTTCATTCTGAGTCTTTTTTAGTTTTGTTGCTTTGTCTGGCAATTTTTTTTCTACCTTGTCCTCTAGCTTACTGACTCGATCCTCAGCTTCATCTAGCCTGCTCTTGATTCCTTTTACTGTGTTCTTCAATTTAGGAATTGTATTCTGCATTTCCTCTTGGCTCTTGTTGATTATTTCTATGTCCTTTTTCATGCTGATACAGTTTGCAGTAAGTCCCTCATAGCTTCCATGTAGTTTTTGGTCATTCTCACTGAGCTCATTAAGTTTCCTTATAATCATTGCTTGGAAGTCAATATCTGATAGTTGACTTGCCTCTATTTCATTTAGCACTCCTTTTGAGGATTCTACATTTCCTTTTGATTGAGGATTATTTCTTTGTCTTCCCATTATTTGTGGGACTCTTCTTGTTTGCTTCTGTTTCTAAAACTGACCTTTTTGGACTCCCTGACTTTGTGGTGTGAACTTCTATGGTAGGAGGCCTATGAGTTTCAGTGGTGCAGTCTCCTGAACTTGAAGCTATTGGGAAGCCCTTCATGCTGTTTATGTGCACTCTCTGTATGTAATTGGGTTTTGATTATTGTTGGGTCATTCTTTGGTGGGTCCTTGTACCCAGGTTGTTGCCTGAAGGTCACTCCACCTACCATGTCTTATATGCTGTTGTGCAGGTGCACTGTTTTTTTCTTTCTGGATCTACCTCTGGTGATGTCAGATATTCACATTGTCTGACCTCTGAGGTTAGGCAGTCTGTTCAATACTTCCAGGGATCTATTGTCCCTGGCTGTCTCCTTCAGTTGTTAATCTAGTCACTCTGCACTCAGTAGTCAGGTTAAAAACATCATGGGCAGGGAAGAATCTGTACTGTTTGTGGCTATTATTTTCCATCAGGCCATTGCTGCTCAGAGGAGAGTTGTCTGCCTGTGTAGGATGGCTGCTGCCATATGGGAGATGACTCAGTACAGGGATCCCTGCGGCTGTTCTCTCAGTTCCCTCCTCAAAGCCTCCTCCCCCAGTCTCTCCTCTAGTGATTCTAGTCTACTCTGTCCCCCATTTGCCTGGGATCTAATATCTGTGGCTGACTCCTTCAGTTGTTTATCTAGTCACTCTGCATTCAGCAGTCAGGCTTAAGCACCACAGAGGTTAGGCAGAGTCCCTCCTGGTGTTGGGGCTATTGTTTCCCCTCAGGCTGATGCCGCATGGGTGGAGTGGTCTGCCTGAGCAGAATGGCTGCTGCCATATGGGGGATGACTCAGCATCAAGATTCCGGTGGTTGCTCTCTCAGTTCTTTCCCCAAAGCTTCCAAAGCACCCCAGTTTCTCCTTAGGTGTCTCCAGCCCACTCTGGCCCCACCTTTGCCAGAGCCCAGGGTAAGTGGCTGCAAATGAAAATTTGTGCATTGGCTTTTTAAATGGCTCTTTGCATGTCCAGCTGTCCATCTCTGGCAGAGAGCAACCCTGCCCCTTTTGCCATTGGTTGTTATCTATGTACTTTTAGGCTCTGGTGCTCTAGGCTAAGGATCCCAGCTTAGGGTTTAGATCCTACTATTCTCAGGGGGATCCAATGGGCTGCTTAATTATCCCTCCAGCAGTGCCACCTGTGGGCACCAAGAAAACTTTGTTGGTAATTTTGGCAAAATGCTTGATGTTGAGTGAAAATGAGCAAGGCAGTGAGAAGCTCTCAGGCATGGCAGTTGTAAGCATCCCTTGATATTTCATAGTTTGTAGCTCCAAAATCTTTACCAGGTTCTCATGGAGGATATTTGAGAAAGATCCCCTCATAATTCTGTCAGGAAACTATTGTGAAATATACCCACAATCTTTTTCATAACAAATACCTCCTCTTCAGAGGTAAAGATTTTGCCAGGGCCTTTCATACTTGGGATGAGCATACTTTTCCCACTCCAGTCTCCTGTAGGCTTCCTGTCTCACCTAAAGGATAAAACATAGTTAACAGAGGTCAGAGCTTCAAGGGAGTAGACTGGAAATGCTTCAGCAAGGGAAGGTGGGTTGGGTTTGGGGGGGAGAAAGTTATACTGTTGGAGAAGTTATAGTAAAGTTCAAAGTACTAAGTCATAGGCCTACTAAAATGTTGAGATTTCATCAGAAGATTATAGAACATCCCCAACACTTTACAACTACACCAAGAGGGTTTCAGTATAATAATAGCACATTACTGCTGAGATAGCTGCAAACACACACTCTATCTGAGAAGGAGTACTTAGAAAAGCTTAAAGTCAAGAGGAAAGACAAAAAAAAAAGGGGTGAGCCTCTGGTACCTATAGCTATAGCAAACATTAAACATAACCTGACTCCTATTAAGTGGCCATAGATTTTCACACTAAAGGCCTATATACCCCAGTTTTTTAATTACCTAACACAGCATGTCTATCTTTCAACATGAAATTACAAGGCATACTAAAAGGCAAAATAAAACACACTTTGAAGAGAAATACCATCCTCAGAACCAGACTCAAATGACACAGATTTTGGAATTATTAGACAAAGAATTTAAAGTAACTGTGATTAATATGCTAGGGGCTCTAATATAGAAAGTAGACAACAGGAAAAGACAGATGAGTAATGTAAGCAGAGATTCAGAAACTCTAAGAAAGAGTCAAAAGGAAATGCTAGAAAATAAGAACACCATAATAGAGAGCAAGAATGCCTTTGATGGGCTCATTGGCAGACTAGAAACTGCCAAAGAAAGAGTCCATGAAGTTACATATAGGTCTTATTCCCTCCATCCTCTCCAAATTGAAATGTAAAGAAGAAAGCATGAGAAATGAAAAATATAAAAGACCCAGGAACAGAGGGACAATTACAAAAGGCATAACATATGCATAACTGGATCAGAAGGAGATGCAAGAGTGAATGGAACAGAAGAAATATTTGAATAATGGTTGAGAACATTTCATTTAAAAAAATGACAGACTACAAACCATACATCCAGGAAGCTTAGAGAACAGCAAGCAGGTTAAATTACCAAACAAACAAACAAATGAATAAATTCTCACTTAGCCATATCATATTCAAACTATAGATAATGAAAGACAAAAAATCTTGAAAAAAGCTGGTTGTATAATTGTGCAAAAACCTTATTTTCTTTAATCTGACATTTTCTTTTGATTTTTTTCCTTTGACTTGAACTGTCTTTACCCAATACCCTGACTCACTCACCTCCCTTCCCCTTGGTGTAATCACTAAGTCCACAGGATAATGAGGCTCTGGTCAGCATGCAGTAGTTTTAGGAATAATGTCTTGGATATATTGACTACAGAGACAGAATTTTCAATCAAACTAAAGACAACATTTTGGCCTTAGTTGTATATATTTTAGCCCTAGACACAGGAAGGTGAAATGATCCCACTGAACTAATACTTGAAAATCAGACAGAATGACTCCATGGCTGATGTCAGTACCAGATGGCAATGACTGCTTATCTCCCACCCTAGCACCAGCCAATCATTACAGACCATGACCATAACTCCTTTAGTCACCATGATTAATGATTTTTTAACCTTTATAATCCAACCTCTGGAAGCGATTGGGGATCTAGGTCTTTGAGCATTAGTTCATCTGTGACTCTGGGTTTGGTGCCATCTTCTTAACTAATTTATCCTTACTTTCTTGGATACAAACTCCTGTTTTTGTCTCTGTGGTCTTTGGTGCATGCAGGCAAACAGACCCTTTCAGTGCAGGAACAGTGGGTGGGCAGTAGTGGTTGGAAATCTCATACCTACAGAGAAACAAGGATAAGAATTATACTGGATTTCTAATCAGAAACCATGCAAACAGGAAGAGAATGGAATGAATTATTTATAGTGTTGATAAAAAATCCTTTAATCTAGCCTTGTCTGCTGTTGCTCAGTGAATTAAGTGCTGATCTGCAAACTGCAAGGTCACCAGTTCAATTTCCAGTCAGGGCACATGTCTGGGTTGTGGGTCAGGTCCCCAGCTGGGGAGCACATGAGAGGCAACTGATCCATGTTTCTCTGTCACATCAATGTTTCTCTCCGTGTCTCTTTCCCTCCCTTCCCCTCTCTCTAAAAATAAATAAATATAATCCTTAAAAAAATCTCCAATCCAGAATTCCACAGCCAGTAAGATGTTCCTTCAAAAGTGGAGGAGAAATAAAGACCTTTTCAGAACAAAAAAAATTGAGGAAATTCATCACCACCAAACTGGCCCTGAAAGAACTGTTAAACAAAAAATTTTTTAGGTGGAAGGAAATATTCTAGGTTAGAAGGTTGGATCTACATAAAGAAAGGAAAGGCATGTGCAAAGGAATAACAGTAAAAGTAAGATAATTTATTTTCTCTTTAAAAAATTGATCAAAAAGTTAAGTGTTGTGGCAATGATAGTAACAATGTATTAGGTGAATACTCACCTAATAGTTGAAATGAATGACAACAATGTCTCAAGGGGGAGAAGAGAGGAATTGGGAATACTTTGTTATCAAATACAGTGAGGTATGGTATTATTTGAGAGTAGATTTAGTTGAATGTGTTTGTTGTATACTTTAGGCAACCACAAATAATTTAAAAAGAAGTATAATTGATAAACAAGAGAGAAGCTAAAGTTGAATCACATGAAATTCCACTTAAACAATCAAAAATAGGAAAAGAGGGGCACAAAAGAAACAAAGTACAAATGCAACCAATAAGTAAGTTACAAAGGTAGTTGATGTTAATCCAAATAATCACTTTAAATTTAGATTGCCTCAATACATCAATCAAGAGACAGAGATGGAGAGTATATTTTTTAAAAAAGACCCAATTGTATGTTTACAAGTAATCCACTTTAAATGCAAAGATTCAGCTTAAAGATGAAAGTATGGAGATTAATATTAAAAGGCTCTTAGGAATGTGTTTATTGAGTTGGGGGGTGCATATGTTAGGAGGTCTGAACTCTTTAAAAGTTTCGTTATGGGCCAGGGCTAGGGATCCAGAGGGTAATCTAGCTTTACAAAACCATCTTTCCTTTCAGCAGGGGGCTTACTAGTATTGCTAGAGTAGAGTCCTTTATGGTATGAGCCCTGAGCCAGCAGCATCAGCATCACCCAGGAACTCGTTAGAGATGCAGACTCTTGGGCTCCAACCAGACCTACTAAAACAGAAACTTTGGGAGAGGGGCCCAGCTATCTGCATTTAACCAGACTTCTTGGTGTTTGTGATGCACACACAAATTTGAGAACATTTAATGTAGACTCAAGGATGTCCAACCTGCATCCCACAGACCACATGCATCCCAGGATGGCTGTGAATGCAGCCCAACACAAAATTGTAAATTTATTTAAAACATTGTGAGATTCTTTTGTGATTATGTGTTGCATTGTATTTAATGTGTGGACCAAGACAACTCTTCTCTTTCCAGTGTGTTGCAGAGATGCCAAAAGTTTGGATACCCCTATGGATGTTTATGTGAGTTTGGTCATGGATCACATTCTGGGCATTTTCAAGAACAGGTACTCATTTTCAGACTTGTGTTCCCTTACACTGCTGACTGTACATATATTTTTCTAGTGAAACTAACCTCTGGGAGGGCTTGGATGTGTCATTGTAAGTCTCTTAAGCCTCACTTTTCAATGTTTTTTTTCAAGACCAGAAGCATCAATATCACCTAGGGGCTCATTAAGAATGAAGAATCTTTGGCTCCACTTCAGACCTACTGCATTTTGGTATGATCTCCTGGTATGTTTAGCATGATCTCTTTAGTATGTTTAATGAAACTAATTAAGCAATTGGGCAAAGAAAGTACTCATTAAAAAGAACAAGCATTGAAAACTGAATAAAATAAATAAAAATACCCATTTTTGTTTTTCTATCAAGTGGGTCCTAGACTGGGTCAGGATCACCTGGTCACATATGGAGGATCTATGGTGCCTCTTGGGAAAGAAAGCCACCAAAAGGATGAAAGCATCATGGAGAAGTCTTGAACTGTCCAGAGCCAGTGGTAGTAGTTGGTAAGACATAGAAGCATTTGCCATTTCAGTTTGTGTCCAAGTCCTTACTCTTTGGATTTCATAAATGTAAGAGTCCCCTAGAGAACTGGTGTACAGTACCTAAAATCTGACAAGGCTGTTACTTTAAGACACTAGGGCACAAGCCACACAGCTTTGACACTCCTGAAACACAGCATAAGACAAAAGGGAGGGGCCACTGTGTAGCATTGATATCTTGGGGGTTCTAGGAGTTTAACTGAAGTGTGAGAGAGGACATCTGGAAGGAGATAATAGCAGTACTCAGTTGGAGTAGAGGTGTTTATAAAAATACCTGTGACTCCATGAAAAAGTTAAGTGTCCTATAGGGGCATGACCCAGTGAAAAAAAGAGTTATAAGTACTAATTACCCCATTAGCTCCCACAGGCTGTGAAGGGCCGGGAAAAGTTTTTCTATTTTTCAAGAACAGTTTTGTGTCCTTTCTCATTTTGTTCATTCCTTCAACTAGCCCTTTGGTTAACCTGCAGGAACATCCAGAACTCTTATGAGAAAAAGCCTAGGGGGCAATATTATGTAGGGTAGTTTTCTTTGCTCTGTGATTTGGTCTGTTTTTCTGCTTCATTTTCTTCATTTTGAGAAACATGAATTTTATTAACATCTCTTTGAAATGAATAATGTCGGCTAGTGTATTTGTTAAGTTTTGTGTGCCGTCTAGGATTTATCCTCCTTGAATAATAGACTGAAATTAGTTGAACTCCAAAATACCCAGGTTCTCAGTTTTTATCTCCTATTTTACACATTTCCCCTAAGAATACTGTATTTGCTTTCTAGGGCTTTGGGTATGTGCTTTATTTCCTCTATGGAGCAACCCAGGTAAAGTGTAAATTACAGGTAATTGATAAAGACCAAGAAAGAAGATAGAAAAATTTAATTAGTTTCCCTGAAAAGTAATGTGTATTAATCTGACTTTCCACACTAGAGACTAACAGATCTTAACTTAAAGTGCACATAAAATGTTCTGTTTAAATACACAGAGTATGAGTCATTCTCTCAGCTTATTTTCTGTCTAGACAGAGAAGAGAATCAAATCTCTTTTAAATGATAAAGTTCTGTGATTAGATATATGGTTGTTTCCTGAGGCACTTATAGGACTTTGATAAATAGTTAACACTGTTAACACTTGATAAATTAGGAGGCAAGGGGCAGACACTGTTGGTGTCCCATGCTATATGCTCTCAGCCCACCTCCACTTCCAGCTGCTTGTGGTGGCAGCTCTCAAGCAGACCACCTCTCACCTCAAATGCTCATGGGTTTTGTCTTTTGCCTTAGGGATTTCTCCAACATGCCAGGAGCTTGTTCAGCCCATATGCTCAGGCCTGGTTGTGTGAGGGAGTTGGTGTCCCTGTAGTAACCAACGCCAATGAGAACAGAAGTTGGTGGGTAAACACCCCAGCCCTAGGCCTGGGACCACAACTCTTAAGTTTCATTTCTGCATGGCTTCCCTGGCAGGACTGAGCTTCCTCATTCACAGCAGGAACAGCTCAGTTAAGCAGGCTTTTTGGGCCTCCTTCCTTCTCTGTCTTTCTTCCTCTCTCTGGATCCCTGGAATCACCCCCCAAATAAACTACTTAAGCCCATGTCTTTGTCTTAGTCTCTGCTTTTGGGGAACTCAAACTAAGAAGAGCTGATTAACTTGGAGGGTGATATTTGCTGATCTTTAACATAAGCTTACATTTGACTAGCATTTGTCCATGGCTATTCATTCAACAAATAGCTTTGAGAGCCTATTGTGTGCTAGGCAAAGATTTTGGCTATTAATGAGACAGAATACTTGTCCACATGATCATTTCATATACCTCTTTTAAACCTCACGACAACCATATGAGTTAGATAGTATTTTTATCCATTTTATATATTTTATAATCAATTGAGGATTCTCAGTTCTTTGGAGGATTTGAACCTAAAGCAGTTGAATTTCTCTAAATACTGTTAAATTTTCTCTCTGGATAGGTGTGGCCCCAGATTTCTTCCCAGTTTTATAAAATTGCAGCCATTTATGACTAAGCAAATTCATTCCAGTTTTGTGACTCACTCCCATACATTTTTAAGCCTTCAACCTCAGTGTCAATTCTATAGTTTTCCTTTCTCTCCCTTGGCTGCACGCCAGCATCAGTAGCAGAGTGTTACAAATTCTGACACTTAGGTCCTAATACCAGAGATGATGATGCTCCTGGGTCAGGGTGGATGAGGGTTTATAAGCTTCCAGGTGATTCTAATGTGCCGCCAGCCCAAAGAGGAGGACAGTGGGGAACAGCATGCTCTCTCTCCCATACTCCACTGTTCCCTTTCCTCTGCTTGCCAGTTTGGTGTTGGAGCCCATTTCTGCTGGTCACACCATTGATTTTGCTTGTTGTCCACAGGGTCAGAGAGGACAGGTAACATCTAATAGACCCATGGATTTCTAGAAGCTGGGGAATGAGCTCTGAGACTTTGCTGCACCTTTGACCTTTGGCCTGTGGTCTCCATTTTCTTCAACAAGCCGGAGGGCTCTAATATCATTTGGTCTGAGGGCATGGTCAAGTCTATTCTCTGAATCTCTTGGGGCTTAGACACTGTAAGAGCCATTCTTATCCCCTCTTTACCTTTCTCTCAGCAGTCCCAGTGGCCAGGGACCAAGGCACATGATGCAAAACCCTCCTTACTGCATACTGGTCAATGTAAATGTGATGAGGGATTCTCTTGGTTTCAGGAAATGGAACCAGTAGTGGCTCTTTGCTTTGCAAGTCGGTTAAGGAAAGAGATGTCTCTCCACAACATATTTTTTCTCCTGGGAGTCAAAGAGGAATTGGTGACTGTGGAAGGGCAGTGGTAGCTAAATGGCTTCCCATAAACTCTGAAGTGGACTGCTGACAAGGTTTTTTTAAATCCTCACCCAAAGATATGTTTACTGATTTAGAAAGAGAGAAAGAGAAACATCAATGTGACAGAAAAACATCCATTGGTTGTTTTTGCCTCCTGTGCACACCCTGACCAGGGATTGTACCTAACACCTAAGTACATGCTGTGACAGGGAATTGAACTCACAACCCTTTGGTGCAGGGCTGATGCTCCCGCCAAGTGAGCCACCCAGCCAGGGCTTCTGGAAAGTTTTGAATGTACTACACAGCCACACAGGGTACTTGACCCCTTTTGTTCTTGGCCATGGGCTTTTGTTACCAGTTCCAGGAAAAAAAAGAACCTCCCTCAAAGCCCCTCATTCCATCCTGTTACATCCAGGCAAGGCACAAAGAGCGGAATGGAAGGACAGGTTGAGGTTACCATCAAGGTCACGTTCTAAGTAGCAGACCTGAAACCAGAGCCTGGTTTTTCTCCCTGTGCCCCTCACACAGTTGTGGAATTACCAGGGACACATGAGTGGGAGGGGAAGTTGGTGTTCCTTCCTGAAGTATTAGCTTTTGAAGAAAAGTGATTGTTTTTATATTTTAAGCTTGTGATCATTTCTTTGAATTTCATGGTCCCTGTTGGTTAACCATAATCCTATTTACTTGTTTCCGCCCCTATGGCAAGAAAGTTCCAGAAGCCAGAATTTGTAGTATGTGATTTAGCACTTTCTCCAGTGTTGGGAAATGCCAGTTCATGTGCCCTTCTCCTGTTCCTGGAAGGACCTAAAAAATCCACTGTGAAATATGTGTGAGGTGTATGTGTTGTGGGGAGAGTTTGTGATTATGGTAATCAACTTAGATGATGCTGTTGCAGGAGGTCACTGAGAGAATGTGACAGATGGTTGACCTGAAAACTGGAACTGAGCAATTAGAGGCTCCTGGGAGACCCTCCCGTGTACTTGCCATGGGCATTCTGAGTGTCTTCCTGGGCTAGAAGCTGTTATAAGGAGACAGAACTGAGGGGGTAAGGTGGTATTGTGACTTTCTGGACTATGTTCGTGACTCAAACCCATTGAGGCTTCTGTAAAAAACTTTAAGATTCTGGTGAATAAATGTGGAGATCTACTTGTCTTGTGAAAGCAGGCCTCATAAGTAAGTTCCCTTGCTTATCAACCTGCCAGCTACCAAGCTGTAGTGGCCTCTTTTCTTTCTTTGCCTTCCATGTTTCAGATTTCACCTGGGAAATGCCCAGGGTTGTAAACTAACAATTGGTGAGCCACCCAGGAAATGGAAGAAATGGGTCTTTGGAAAGAGGGATCAGTTAGATAAATCTCAGAGTGACCATCTATCTAAATATTAGACTATTGTGGGCTGCGATGTGAGTATGGATATGCTCTGAAATGCTGGCTGGTCTAACATACTTGTTTAGGAAAGGAAACTAATGGCTGTGCAGTGGGCTGGTCTCTACTGTGGGCAGTTTCACTGATCACTGATGACCAACTAGAGGATAACACTCAAGTTAGGACATTGGAAGAAGTGCTGAGGTTAAAAAAAAACAACAACATTTGGTTGTTCACTACTCTGCTACCTTCAGGGCTGGCAGACAAGATGGGAAAACAGAATAAGTCACGGACCTTAACATGCCATTTTGCAAAGCTAGGAGGGCACAAGCTGCTTTGGATTAAGATCTGGGAGCTTAAGACAAAGCTCTTTCTTTGATCTCTCCTTGCCTTCCATGTTTGGGGGCCAGTTTCAGATTTTACCTGAGGAACTCTGAGGGTGTGAACCAACAGATGTAAGGATAAGATTGAACAAAAGGTGTCAGGTCCAAGATAGTCTTTTATAGTGAAGTATGCTTTTGAAGAGTTTCTGATATTAATTCATTATAAATATAATGTATATGTCACTTACACTTTTGTACCTGGGAAAGGGAATATGGAGAAGAGAGATGACAGACACAATAATCTTAAACTGATTTTATTCAGCTTAAACATGAATGACTTTGTTAGGGGGGAGTGGCAAATTTTCCTATTTATTCTACTTTGCCTTTATTGGGAATGGCAAATATCTTTTAATTCCCCAGTCATCTATGTTAGGCAGTGACTGCCTGGAGAGCTGTGTAGACAAGGATTGTGAGGCCATAAGATGGTATACAAGAAGGTAATTAATTTGTGTCAGATTAATTATCAAAACCAGTCGTGGGTTAGGAGGGGAGAACAGCTGTACTTCTAAAATGTATTTGCTATCCTTGGTCCAGTTTCATGTTAATTAGTTGCACTCACTAGATGAGGCAACCTGAAAGACTTACAGATTTTTAAAATTTACTGGGCATTATTATTCAGGTTCTTGGTTGCAAACTACAGGAACTTAATCAGAAAACAAAATGTATTGTAGAATAGTAAGTAGCTCATTGAATCTCCAGGAAGACTGGAGAACCTAGCTCAGAAAATGGGCAGCAATCCATATAAGCTACACAGGAGACCCTGGTGCCATTGTATGCTCACTCCTGCCTCCAACACCAGCACTGCTTTGAGACTTCCCTACAATACTCTTGGACTTAAAAAAAAGTCCTTTTTTATTAAAAAAAATTATGAAGATTTTCAAGCATGCCTAACAAAGAGTATAATAAAGCTTCATGCATCTATTTCCAGTTTCTCTGATTATTACAGTTGTAGCAGTCTTATTTAATCTAACCTCCACTTAAAATTAATTTTTTAAAATCATCTTTCCTTTTTTTTTAGTATTTTTAAAAAGATTTTATTTATTTATTTTTAGAGAGGGAAGGGAGGAAGGGAGTCATGTACCCTGACTAGGAATCAAACCTACGATGCTTTGGTTCGCAGCCTGCACTCAATCCACTGAGCTACGCCAGCCAGGGCCTAAAATTAATTTTTAATTTTTTGCTAAAGGATTTTGAAGCAATCTAAAATATCATAAGTAACCTGTAGGTATTTTGTATTTTTCACTATTGACTTAAAAAACTTACAATGTTATTACCCTAATTTGAGATGCCATCTTTCCTATAAACTACATTTCTGTGGGATTCTAGTCATTAGTCAATCCTTTTTATTACTTCCTCAAGGTTTATCATCACATGCCTCAACTGTTGGAGCCAGGGAGGTGGGGGAAGAAGTGTCTGTCTGTCCCTTTGGCATTCATAATGAGGGGTGGGCTATACCTCCCTACTATCTTGGAATCACTTCCACAGAAGAAGATCATACACATCCTGGGCAGACAAAATGGTAGATGAGGCATAATAGGGATTGGGACTTGCTCACAAAACCACCAGATGAGTAGCCACTTGTCAAAGTTGCCATTTTTATTTCCTAATTTCCCTTGAATTGTAGACTAGTATTCTTCTATAACTTCATAAAAATACTTTAATAGTCACTAAGCTTTGATTTAAAGTGATATGGCTTCCACCTGGATGGAAGTCTACTTTTTTCTTGGGAGGTTTATTAACAATTACATATGTAAATCTATGCACTTTCTTTTGATATATTCTCTTAGGAAAAATTACACCAAGAAATTATTAATGTATGTGAAAATGACAGTTAAAATTCCCAGAGGATGATGGAGGCATTGAATATTTTTACATATTTTAAAGCACCCACCAATATCACTTGAGGGTGGCAGGGTTGAGAAAACAATGTTAAAATGATAATTTGCTTAGTTGAGATGTTTTAAAAATTTGATCAATGGATGTGTTTATACTATACCTGACAAAGAATCAAGGTCATGGACTATACAGCCTCCAGAAGTAAGATGGGGATAATTGCAGGCTCTTGGCTTTATCTGGTAGGATTCTCACTTAATGCAAATTTATAACATTCCCTTGTATGAGAAGTGGGATGCATACTTTTTCTTTATCTTCTTCTTTTGAGTCAAATATTCACCTTCATTTGCAATTCTTATTGTCTCATTGTTTTTAATCTTCATCATCATCACCAGAGACTGTGAGTGATAATCACAATTTAATTTCTGTTAGGAGACCATTCTGTGTGGCGTGGGCCCAGCTCCTACTCAGGGATGCACAGGACCCATGCCCATGGATAGGTTCTCTCATGGGGAATCAGGCCTGCAATATACCTAGGCCACTTTGAGTCTTGCTTTTTGCTAAAAACTCCCTCACCCTGTATAGAGACAGCAAGTGCTTACTGTAACTTCCTAAAATCCAGGCTAAACCTTCCAAGGATGAGTGTAACCCGTTCAACTACTTTTCCCTTTTCATTTGCAAATATCCCTCTTCTGTGATGTGATTAGTGGCATTGGCTCCTTTGGTAAAAGGTAACCACCTAAAGCCAACCTCGGCATAGCAAATGAGGACTGTCATGTAATATGCCAAGAAAAAAAAATAAAGGCCTGTCATGGCAGAGGCCGAGGCTGTTTGCTCCCCTTGAGAGCAAAGCTGCTTGTCCTTTTCCTCCACAGGACTTGGTAGTCTGTGTGAATATCTTTCCCCCATCCACAATGTCATGGACCCCATCAGCTGGGGTCTGCATCAATTTCTAACATCAGACATCACTGGGGACCAAAATTATCAAAGTAAATAAATTCATTTGGGGGAATGTGGTGGTGTGGTAGGAGGGAGCAGATTCCAATTCCCTCTACACATGGGAGAAAGACCTAGCCAATCTGAGGAGGAACAGAGCAAACAGCCAACAGTACCACAGCATATATGAAAATAGGAGGTCAAAAATTGTAGCGGACATTGAAAAACCAGATAGTAAGGAGAGTGATTCAGGACAATAAGGGCCCAGGGATCAGCATGGGGACCAGGAAGGCTGCAGCCCCAGACCCGGGACTCACCGGGTCTCCCACAGGGCTCTTGGGAGACAGCTGGGTCAACTGCTCCCTCCCGGGCCAAACAAGGATTGAGTAGCACCAGGGGAAGCTTGGTTGCTTGAAGGCACAGAGAGGGAAGTGAGGACTGAGTGGCAAACACACAGGGGCTGTGAACACCCATGCATAGCCCTGGGAAGAATGCTCGCCCAAGCCAGTGCAACCAAGGACGGCCTGGCCGGGCACCGGCACCCGCAACCCAGGGAGAGTGTGTTTTGTGGAATACCTGGAGCCCACACCCATAAACCTGGGGAGAGTGCATATATCACAGGAGCCCTGAAGCCCACAGCCATGAATCCCAGGGGAAACGGGCACTCCACAAGAGCCCTGGAGCCCACAACTGTGAACCTGGGGAAAGCACGCTTAGGAGGGCCAGGATCCCACACTCAGGGCCCTGCAGAAAGGTGCCAGTGTGGCTCTGGGGAGAGTGCATGGCTAGCCTTGGGCAGGGAGGCTGGCTGAGTGCTGAACAGGAAGGGAAAAAGTGAAACCAATTGTCCCTTAGCCTGCTACAGCCTGTAAGACCAGAAAAACTGGTTTGGCCAGTTTGAAACCAACAAGAAGTTTTTTCTTTTTTGTTTTGTTTGTTTGATTTTGTTTTTATTTTTCAAGTAATTTTTAATTTTTAAATTTTTATTATTTTTATACCTCTCACTTACTTTTGCTTCTCTTTTCTTTTTTCTAGTATTATCTCTTCTTTTCTTTCTAATTTTATCTCTTCTTCCTTCCTCTGCTTTTTTCTTTTTTTCATTTTCTTTTTTCTTTTTAAATACCCACAAGTGAGACCAAAAAAACCAAAACCAAAACAGAAATGAAAAACAAACCAGGAACTGTGAAAATATGAGTTGGACCCAAAGAGGGGGCATCCCAACAGCTGAGACAGTGAGACAAATTTTACTTTGCTATTACAGAGAACCTGCAAGTTATTGCATATTTGTATTATTATTTTTTCATTATTCTTACATCTTTTATTTTAATAGTATATTTGTATTTCTCTTCTTTCTATATGGTCTTCTTTGCTTGGCTGGTTATATTGTATCATTTGACAGGTTTCCCCTGTTACCTCATTTATAGTGTATTGCTAATTTACTGTCCTTCACTTCATTTGTGTTCTATTAGTACAGTACTCAAGGTTCTATACTCCCTATTTTTTAAACTAGATCTCATATTCTGTCATATGATCATTGCTATAATATTACTGTAAATAATAGCTATTCCATAAAATTGTAAGTACTACACAACACCTCCCTCACCCCACCCCCAGATCTTAGCACACTTCACAGTTTACTGAAATCTATTACTGTAGTGGTTAATTCTATTTTCTCACATACTACATCTATTTTCTATCCTTTACTGTCACCTTACCTCAGGATCTGACCTCCCACAACCTCACTGCTTTCTAGATCCAACTCACAATCATTCCCTCCCCAACAAGAGTCTTATCTTTTTTCCATCCTTTCTAAAAAGTGGCTAGTTGGGTGGAATATCACAATTAACACTATACATAGACAAAGGACCTCCTATCTCTTCTCTACCGGCTGCTACTGTAAATATCATAGAATACTCTCTTGCTGTCTTAAACCATTTTGCATTACCCCTCCAACTGATCGCAAAAAAAGGGGGATCAGTGAACACAAGGGAGAAGCTGTGAACACCAGGATACCCATAGGAGATTGCACCACTGAATCTCACAGGTATTCTACCATGGAAGTTCACACCATAAACCCAGGGAGCCAGAACAGATCAAGTTAAGAAGCAGAGGCTAATAAGAAGAGTCTCAAAAACAATGGGAAGACAAAGAAACAGTCACCAAATGAAAGGAAAGGAAGAAGCCTCTGAAAGAATGCTCAATGAAATAGAGGCAACTCAACTATCAGATGTTGAATTCAAAGCAATGATTATCAAGAAGATTAATGAGCTCACAATGAGCTACCAGAAATTACAATGAACTCCCTACAAACCATATCAACATGAAAAAGGAGATAGAAACTATCAACCAGGGCCAAGAGGAAATGAAGAATACAATTTCTGAACTGAAGAACATAGTAGAAGGAATTAAAAGCAGAATCAAGGAAGAGAAGATTGGATCAGTGAGCAGGAGGACAAAGTAGAAAAAAAATACCCAGAAACAGCAAGAAAAGGAAAAGAGGCATAGGAAGAATGAAGAGGGATTAAGAGAAATGCAAGATAATATGAAACATAATAATATATTTATAATAGGGATACCAGAAGGAGAAGAAGAAGAGCAAGGGATACAAAACCTGTTTGAAAAAGTAATGATGGAAAACTTTCCTAATTTGATGAGAGAAAAAGTCACACAAATCCAGGAAACACAAAGAGTCCCAATCAAGAGGAACCCAAAGACCCATCTCAAGACGTGTCATAATTAAAATGGCAAAATTATTTTTTTAAGAGATTTTATTTATTTCTTAGGGAAGGGAGGGAGAAAGAGAAAGAGAGAGACATCAATGTGTGGTTGCTGGGGGTCATGGCCTGCAACTGAGGCATGTACCCTGACTGGGAATTGAACCTGCGACACTTTGGTTTGCAGCCCGCACTCAATCCACTGAGCTACGCCAGCCAGGGCTAAAATGGCAAAATTCTAAGACAAAGAGAGAGTCTTAGAGGCAGCAAGGGACAAACAGAAAGAAACATATAAGGGAGCCCAAATAAGGCTAGCAGCTGACTTCTCAATGGAAACGCTCCAAGCCAGAAGAGAATGGCAAGAAATATCCCAAGTAATGAGAACCAGAGGTCTGTAACCAAGGCTTCTTTACCGAGCAAGGCTCTTAATCAAGATAGAAGGACAAATAAGGAGCTTCCCAGACAAAAGAAGCCTCAAAGAATACACCTCCACCAAACCAGCTCTGCAAGAGATGCTAAAGGGACTGCTTTAAGGAAAGAAAGGAAAAGAGAGCAAGAGAGGGGAACACAGGTATGAAAATGACAATGAATAAGTATCTATCAATAATAATCTTAAAGGTACATGAATTAAATGCTCCAATCAAAAGACATAAAATAGCTGAATGGATAAGATATCATGACCCACATATATGCTGCCTACAAGATACCCACCTCAGGACAAAAGATCTACACAGACTGAAAGTGAAGGGCTGGAAACAAATTTTCCAAGCAAATTGACAGGAAAGAAAAGCTGGGGTAGCAACACTCAGACAAAATAGACTTCAAAAAAAAGGGCCATAAAGAGAGACCCAGAAGGTCACTTCATGATACTCAAGGGAAGAATCCATCAAGAAGACATAAACATTGTAAATATATATGCACCTAACATAGGAGCACCCAAATACATAAAGAAAATCTTAGAGGACTTCAAGAAAGATCTTGACAGCAACACAATTGTTGTGGGGGATTTTAACACCCCACTATCAAAAATGGACAGATCTTCCAAACAAAATATAAACAAAGATACTGTGGCATTGAAAAATGCCCCAGGTGAAATGGACTTAACTGATATATATAGATCCCTCCATCCCAAAGAAGCGAAATACACATTCTTTTCAAATGCACATGGAACATTTTCAAAGATAGATCACATGATAGGACACAAAACAAGCCTCAACAGATTCAAAAAAACTGAAATCATACCACGCATCTTCTTGGATCACAAGGGACTGAAACTAGAAACCAACCCCAAGGAAAAAAAAAACTCAAAACACTCAAAATCATGGAGATTGAATAGCATACTATTAAACAATGAATGGGTCAAAAATGAAATTAGAGAAGAAATCAAAAAGTTTCTGGAAACAAACTCACAACAACCCCAAACTTATGGGACACAGCAGAGGCAGTCCTTAGAGGGAAGTTCATAGTGATACAGGCCTACCTAAAAAACATAGAAACATTTCAAACAAACAATCTAACACTAGGAGGATTTCACTGGAGAATTCTATAAAGCATTTAAGGAAGAGCTAACCCCTATCTTTCACAGACTATTCCAAAAAATCCAAAATGATGGAAGACTCCCAAAGTCTTTTTTGTGCAGCCAGCATCATCCTAATCCCAAAATCATATAAAGACACAACAAAGAAAGAAAACTTCAGGCCAATATCGCTGATGAACAGAGACGCTAAAATCCTCAACAAAATATTGGCAAACCGTATCCAACAATACATTACAGAAACCATACACCATGACCAAGTGGGATTCATCTCAGGAATGCAAGGATGGTACCATATTTGCAAATCAGTAAATGTAGTACATCACATAAACAAAATCAAAGACAAAAATCACATGATCATATCAATAGATTTAGAAAAAGCATTTGATATGGTACAGCGCCGTTTTATGATAAAAACACTCAGCAAAGTGGGAATAGAGGGAGCATTCCTCAACATAATAAAGACCATATATGAGAGACCTACAGCCAACATCATACTCAATGGGAAAAAACTAAAATCTTTTCCATTAAGATCAGGAACAAGATAAAGATGTCCACTTTCATCACTTCTATTCAATATAGTATTGCAAGTTTTAGTCACAGTGATCAGACAAGAAAAGGAAATACAAGGCATCCAAATCAGAAAGGAGGAAAAAAAAAAAACTGTCCAATCAAAAGACATAGAATAGCTGAATGGAGATGTCACTGTTTGCAGATGACATGATAGTGTACATAGAAAATCCTATAGACTCGGCCAAAAAACTGCTTGACCTAATAAATGAATATAAATGAATTTGGCAAAACAGTGGGATACAAAGTCAATATCCAGAAATCAAAGGCATTTCTGTACAACAACAATGAAACAGCAGAAACAGAGATCAAGGAAAAAATCCCATTTGAAACAGCAAAAAGAAAAATAAAATACCTAGGAATAAACCTAACCAAAGAGGTAAAAGACCTGTATTCAGAAAACTACACAACACTGAAGAAAAAAATCAAGGAGGACCCAAACAAATGGAAACATATACCATGTTCATGGATCAGAAGAATTAACATCATCAAAATTTCCATACTATCCAAAGTAATTTACAGATTCAATACAATACCTATTAAAGTACCAATGGCATATTTCACCAAAATAGAACAAACACTTCAAAAGTTTATATGGAAACATAAACTGCTGACATTTTGAGAAAGAAGAGTAAAATAGGAGGGATCACAATACCTGATACTAAACTGTATTACAAGGCCAGTATAATCAAAACAGCCTGGTACTGGCATAAAAACAGGCACATGGACCAATGGAAGAGAATACAGAGCCCAGAAATAAACCAAAGTCTCTATGGTCAATTAATATTTGACAAAGGAGGCAGAAACATAAAATGGATTAAAAATAGCCTCTTGAACAAATGGTGTTGGGAGAACTGGACAGCTATGTGCAAAAAAAAAAAAATGAAACTCAATTACCAACTAACACCATACACAAAAATAAATTCAAGGTGGATAAATGATTTAAGTATAAACTCTGACACCATTCAAGTCCTGCAAGAAAACATAGGTAGGAAAATCTCAGATATTTCATGCAGCAACATTTTTACTGATATGTCTCCTAGAGCAAGAGACATAAAGGAAAGAATAAACAAATGGAATCTCATCAAAATAAAAAGGTTCTGCATGGCTAAAGAAGATAGTATTAAAATAAAAAGAGAACTGTATGGGAAATCATATTTGCCAATGATACCTCAGACAAGGGTTTGATCTCCAAAATAAATAAAGAACTTATATGATTCTACCCTAAGAAGACAAGCAACTCAATTAAAAAATGGGCAAAAGACTGGAACAGACACTTCTCCAAGGAGGACATACAGAGGATCCAGAGACACATGAAAAGATGCTCAGTATCGCTAGCTATCAGAGAGATGCAAATTAAAACCACAGTGAGATACCACTTCACACCAGTCTGCATGGCCATCATAAACAAAGTAACAAACAAGAGCTGGAGAGGTTGTGGAGAAAAAGGGACCCTAGTGCACTGTTGGTGGGATTACAGACTGGTACAACCACTATGGAAAACAGTATGGAATTTCCTCAGAAAAAAAATGGATCTTCCTTTTGACCCAGCAATTCCACTGCTGGGACTATATCCTAAGAACCCTGAAACACCAATCCAAAAGAACCTATAGACTCCAATGTTCATAGCAGCACAATTTAGAGTAGCCAAGTGTTGGAAGCAACCTAGGTGCCCATCAGTAAATGAATAGATCAAAAAACTATGGTACTTTTACACAATGGAATTCTATGCAGCAGAAAGAAAGAAGGAACTCCTCCCCTTTGCCATAGCATAGATGGAATTGGAAAGCATTATGCTAAGGGGAATAAGCCAGGTGGTGAAAGACAAATACTATATGATCTCACCTTTAACAGGAACCTAAACAACAAAACAAACAAGCAAAATATAACCTAAGACACTGAAATAGAGAACAGGCTCACAGTGACTAGAGTGGAGAAGGGAGGGAATTTCAGGGGAAAAGGAGAAGGGTTTACAGGAACAAATATAAAGGACACATGGACAAAAACTAGGGGGTGGGTGGAAATGGGAGGGAGGTAAGGAGGGATGGGTGGGTGGCCTGGGATGGGAGTAAAAGATAGAAAACTGTACTTGAACAATGATTAAAATAAAATTAAAAAATAAAATTAAATAATGTAGTAAAAAAATCATTAAAAAAGAGTGCTTGCCCTGCCAAAAAATAAAATAATATAAAAAAAATTAAATTCAACAAACATCTATTGATTGGTATTGATATAACCATTATAGAGATGAGGGGCATAGCAAGGTGCTTCATCCTCAAAGGACTCAGGGAAGATCAGATGCCAACATGTAAGATGAAGGCATCAGAGAAGAGCTAGTATAAAGCTCTCAGAGTTGAGAGATGGATAGAGTATAATTACTTTTGCCTGGAGAGATCAAGGAAGGCTTTCTGGAGAAGATGGCATTTGAGTTGGACTTTTAATCTAGTTTAAGGTCATTTTATGTGGAGAAAGAACATTCGGGAAAGCACAGTCAGGCACTAGGAATTGCTTGCCTTAACTGGTGTGTGTGTGTGTGTGTGTGTGTGTGTGTGTAAAGAAAGAGAACACTGTTTCCCAGTGAGATTCTGACAGAAAAGACATTTCTCAGTTTATTAGTTAAGGCAATAAGAGATTAGTGATTCAAAGGCAGCAATAAAAACTATACAGAGAAATAGTCATTGGCACTTAACATCTTCTTGGCTGGCATTGCCCTGGTGGAGGTGTCCTGCTCTATCTGGTACCAGAACCAAGGCAGGCAGTCACAGGGGGCCTAGTGTGGGAGGGAGGGGGGTGTCCCTTGACTGGTGCTCACAGGCTACACCAGCAGGCCTTACCCATGTTTCTTTTGGTCTTATGTATATCTCCTTCCTAGTTGTGACTTCTTGACTTGCCTTTCACAGGTAAGAGAAGGCATTAAACAAGAACGGAGTCAGAGTGCTTTGCAGTTAGCTCTTGCTTGCAGTTTTGGGCTCAGATCAGCTGCAGCAGGGTTCAAAAGCTGAGTGTGTGAATACCTTTCCTTGCTGTGTGAGGCAGCAGAGGGCAGGCTGCCTGGGTTTAGATGTGGCTGCAATGCTTAGAATCTGTGTGACTTTAGGCAGGTTGCTTATTTTCTGTCTTAGTGTTGCCTCATCTTTAAATGGGTGGTAACCATACTATTTACTCAGAGTTATTATGTATTAAGTTAATAAGTAAAAAGTGCTTGGAATGATTGTTGCCTACTGAGTTTTAGCGCTTTCTGGTGCAACAAGGTCTGTGGGTGGGGAAGGGGTGGTGGGGCTGACCTGGGGACTGCCTTGAGCACAAGAACAGGAGCCTGAGGCAAGAGCCCTGCTGGCTGGAAAACCTGGGCTTGACCTGGCTAAGGGTCTTCATTTCTGAGTTTGAGATTATTGTGAGAGGATTGGAAGTGATGTTATCACCTTTCTTGGTGCTGCAGAGGAACTGTTTTTTCCTCTGTGGTTACTAAGGCAAGCCTGGAGAAGGCCTTTGGTATAAACCCACTGTGCCTGCATAAACCTGTCACACAATGAAATGACATTTGATTAAATCGGCAGAGTGTGTAACCCCCTGCTGATTGCAGGTGGGGCATATAAAAGTGATTCCTAGGGACCCATCCCTGTGCCAGAAATTTTCCATTCTAAGGCAGTTCACATGAGCAACAAGGGATATATGATACAAATGCACATACAGGGAGATATGCTTGTCAAACCTAAAAGACCAAGACCATGGTTAAAGGAGTAAGAAGTGAAAATTCAGGCGACCGTAAATCTTTGAGCCATTTTATGCATTTGAAGTACTGCCTTAGTCAATAGAAAACCTTACATTGCTATTTTGAAAAAGTTTTGCAGAGCAGAAAATGTAAAAATAAGATTACCTCAGTGAAAATCAGTGCCCTGGAACCTGACAGGCTACCAGTCACACTTCAGCTTGCTGGCTGAACCAGGACTGACCAGGATAAATCAGCCCAGGATGAATCAACATCTGTGGCACCTTGCGGTTAAGTCTGAGTGTCCACAGAGGAAGCCCGCCTGGGGTTCAATGGAAGGACAAGGAAGGGAACAAAGACATGGAGAAGTGTTTGAGGTGAGGGTTTGGTGTTTATATATTCAAGGCCACAGTTCCCTGCCCAGAGCAGGAGAACAGTCCCCATCACTTCTGTCCTGGGAGAGCACAGGCTTTCTTCCACTGCTTCCAGTCCCCATCTCTTTCCCAGAAATCCTCAATTAGAAGGTGTCCCCTCTGAAGGGCTCTTTATGGAGAGTTGACTTGAAACCATGGATTGAATGTTGGCTTTTGAATATGCCTTAGTGACCACCTTGTCTAGTGGCTGCTATTTTTTTTTTTCTAGGAGAATAACAAAACTAAGAAAAATTGATGAGTGCCAATGCGTATTTTGCATCCTTGTTAGGATGTTATGAAGTGATAAGGTCTACCCAATAATGTTAGCCTGAGAAGCTTTCATCTAATCCAATCCTCTCATTATAGAAGAAAAAATTTGAGTTTCACAGATGGAGAGAAGTTTACCCCCAGGCTCTCAGCTCAACCTGTAAGTGGCCCAGGTGAGACAGAGGGCAGATCTGCCAGATTTTCTATTTTAGTGACCTTTCCATGTACTAATCACAGCAAGTTGTTTACATATTGTAAATGTCTTAATGTTCTCTTCCATTTATCTATTTGGAAAGCACCAAAGATTAGGGTCTCATTCTGTACAGGCTGGCATCATTTGGGATGCTGATACCCTAGGAAGGGTATGAGCAGTATGTAGCAGCTCTAAGTTCTTGAGATTTCTCAGTGTCTCCAGTGATGAGCATTTGAAGAGAAATGCTTAATACCTTTCTCTCCATCAGGAAAATGTCAACAGCTCTGATTCTTTCTTAGCCTTTCTGACATTTCCCAGACAATCATGCAAATCACTCACAGTGATTCAGAAATAATGTAGGACCTTACACATTTTGTAGAACCATGTTTCCCCAGATGTGTTACATGTCATCAGTGGTATGTGAGATGATTTTAAGTCGTATAAAGATCAGACCTTTTATTCTTATAGTAGAAATAAGTAGGTATTTATTTTAATGAATATAATAAAATATAATTAGTATAATAAACCTAGAACATTTTATTGCTTGGAATGGAGCTAAGTAAAAAAGTAAGTTGCTTCAAAGAAAAATATTAAATAATAATATACCTGGTACCTAATTTTGTCAAAAAGTGGAACAGTGACATTCAATATTATACATACACAACTGCAGTTTGGGAAATAGTCACCGAGGCCATATGTCACATGTATAAATCAAACACTTGTGACAGTCCACAATACTTGAGAGCACAACAATGGGACCCACAGTTAGTTTACAACTGCAAATTAGTTTCTTATCTTTGTGAATGAGAAGGAACTTAATCTTGGCCCTTTCAAAAATAATAAGTATGATCCAATGGTTTTCCCAGGTGGATTCAGGATTCTTTTTTGAGTCTCAGTGTGGCTGGCCCTTATCCCTCTGGCTTCACTTGAGGAGTTCTCTTTGGTGGTGACTATATGTTAGAGGAGAGGGCAGCAGGTTTCCACTTAGCCTTCTTTGTTTTTTTTTGCAAGGGCTGTATCTACACTGCTTATTCAGCCCTGCCTGCTGTAGGTGACATCAGTAAGTCCAGACTGTGATGCACAGAGTCTGTGCTGCCCAGCTGTACTTCCCGGGTGTGCAGCTCCTCCCCGCAACTCCCTGCCACCTCCATGACTGCATGCCTGTGTGTTCACACACCTACAGACACACACCTTCACATCCAGTGAGTATTCACACACAAACCTCTGATACAGGTTATTTGCTTTCCTGAAAGGACCCTTAGGGCCTTATGGATCTTTTTCAGGTCAATTTATTTTTTGGGACCCTGGGTGGGTCTGGGTCATCTTTGCCCCTTGCACCTTTCTGCTGTTTCCCTCTCCTCTCCTCCCCTCCCCTCCCCTCCCCTCCCCTCCTCTTCTTTCTTCTCATGCCTTGTCAGTACCAGTGCACCTGTGGGGCCTGCCTCTCAGTAAAACTCCCTCTAGTCATACAATGCCAATCTTTCCTAATAGGGTGGGTTGGGGTTGGGTGGTTGCCCAGGGGCTCAGTTCCATACCCCTCACATTTTTTCTCCATCCCTTCCCTGCTTGCTTTAGAGCTCTTCTTTCTTTGACCTTGACTCCCTCCTCTATGACCTCATCCAGTCTCATGGGATCAAGGATGAACAGGAAAAAAGTGGTACCTGCCCTCAAGGAGCTTATATTCTACTTGGTGTCAAAAACTCAAATGCCAAGAGAATACTAAGTAAGATATGTGTTTATAAAGGAAGGGAAAGAGGCTGAGATATTATAAATAATTCTAGATTAGACATCTTTTGTTCAAAGTTTTGTTTGGTCTTCAGATTATAATAGATTCTTGAAAGTGGAATTGTCATGAAAAAAGTGGTCAATTACCAGCTTTTGGATACATATTTTTCAGGTGTTTTAGGTGTAAATAATAATTCAGAAAAGTTTAGGATGCTTGGGGGCAAGTCTCTAATATTTTGAGTTAGGAACTGAAGGAGGAACTAGTTATTAAAAATAACATTGTATATCAGTCAGGGTCCAATCAAGAGACAGAAGCTATATAGTACTTTGAACAGGTAAAATTTAATACTGTGTAAAGAATGAACTATGTCATGGTATTACCCACTAAGGTGTAAGAGAGGACTCTAAGGAACACAGGAATAACAGGTAAAGGGAATAGTCACTCCTTCTACCTCTAGGGCTATGAAAGAGCACCAATGAAGTAATAAATCTTAAAGAGGTCTTCCCCTTAGGACATAAATCTAAATTTAAATGGAGAGGGCATGGCTGTGGCCCACAGAGTGGTGGTGTTTGCTGAAGTGCTGCATCTTTAGCACTCTCTGGGAATCTATCTTCTAAGGTGCATGGTGGGGGGAATTGTCTTCAGGAATGTGTTTTGCACAGAACTCTCTGGGGAGCTACTTGTGAGATTGATGCTGTTGAAACTCCTGGGAGGTGGGAATGGGGGAAATGTGGGTGCCTCTGGTATTCCTGTAATGCTAGCTCCCCAGAGGAGCAAAAGGGAAAGATTACAGCAGAACCAGGAGGAGAGTCCCTCCTCTAGCCCCCTCTCCCCAGTGCCTTCTACTAATAAAGTTTAACACTGTGCCAGTTGACAACGAGGATATGTTTCAACATCCAAGGTGGCCAATGAAGATTGGATTTGGAATGGAGAGGCAAATACACTAATTCCTGCTCCCTCTTTGGCTGAAGTACCTTCTGGGGCATTATTTCACCAGAGCTTAAGGTCATATCCTGTAAGGGCTAATTATACTCCCACAGCCTAAGAAAGCCCTCAATTCACTGGCCTGTGATACGAAGCCCTGTGTTTGAATGGTGGGTGCCCTGGGGATATAGGTACAACACCCAAAGCATCTGCAGCAGGTGCTTAAAACATACAGTATGTATTTACTCATCTATTTTAATGCATTGTCTGTGTTCCAACACTAGAATGTAGGCTTTATGAGGGCAGTTTTGTCTGGTTTTATAGACTGTGCCATAACAATGTGAATACACAGTATATGTTCAATTCATTTTTGGTGAGCTAATGAGGCTCCAGAGGTATTCCTCCCTAATCTTGAGCTGGTAAATACAGAGACATTCAGAGCAGCCCACACATTCCCTTTCAATATGACCGTATTTAAAAGGGTAATACATAACACAGTGTTTAATACTTTTCTGGACAACCAACACAAGATTTGAGATTGCTCATTTTTCAAGGGTAATTGTAAACCATAGCAGCTGCTTGGTCCAAGCTGGCTGGGCATATTCTATTATAGATGGAAGATGTCTGTAAGTAACTGCTGCTGACAAGGGAGGCAAACCCTATGCAGCCAGCCTTCCTCAAGGGAATTCAGCTCACCTCCTTTCACTACAAAGTTTTTAACTCCTCAGTTGTGAACGTTCAGGAATCTTTTCCCACTAATTACTTAAGGCACAGTCTACATATTCAATCTGTACTTTGGTTTCAGTATAGAAGAAATATTTTCACCTCAGGTGTTTTATTTACTAGTACTATTTTGAGAGAGGTTCTGTATTTCAGGATAATTTACTTTAGAATGAAAACCTGCATATTTATCAACTTTGTGTAACATCATATCATCTCAGACTATAGGGTTAAGAGCTAAATATTTATCTTACCTGATATTTTTATGTATCCATTTTTTTTTTCATGGGATTCAGGGATCATAACCCAAGTCAGGATCTGGACTTTGGCATCTAATGAGAAGTCCAGGTAACTCAAGGGTAGACAAATACAAATTCTAAATTAAATTGGTAATAAATTTAAAGAACACATAAAATTTATCCCCAACCCGCAGCTGGGTGTTTTGAAGAGACTGAAAGTATGAATACATGACTGAAAACTAATCTTAGGAACCAACAGTAAGTTCAAAAGCTTTGTCAATGCTAGAGAGATCAATGGGGTTTGAAGTGAAACATCATCAATCAAGTATGAGCAGATGTTAATCCAAATCCTGCCTCCAGTTTGTGAGGTTATGTGTGAGGTGGGAGATTGTATAAGAGGCCAACAGAAGACCCTATTTTCAGCGACAGACTGTTGCACTCAGGAATTAAGTTTGCAAAGTGCATCTATGTCCACACAGCAACACTAAGAGAGCTTTTCCCCCTTTATTCAGATTTTGATGCAAGACCATATGCGGAAATAGGGACATGGTGTTCCCCAGGCCTGGCAAAGGGGCTAAATCAGTCTGTTTGGTGTTTTGGGAAGGCAATTGGTCAGGTGGCTGAGAACCTTATTTTTTTTTTTTCATTTTCAGTAAAGGAATGACAAAAGTATCAAGTCACAAGTTTGTAGGAAAGATTAAATGAGATACCCCATATCAAGCATATAGCACTTAACACATAGACATTAAAACATGCTAGATATAATCATTTTTATTATTATGAATTAACATAATGTGGCTTAATGTGGCAAGTTTCCCAAAGTTGTGTCTTTCATTTTTAATTTAACTTTTCAGTCCAGAAGCCATGGGATTCCTAGAATATTCGAGGATTGTGGAGTACTATGGACTCTGCCTGGCAAACACACTAGGTTAAGGTACAGCAGTGTCCTTGCTTGAAGGAGATAAAGAACATCTCAGGCAACATGTCAAACTGACTCATGTTTTAAAATATTTTATTTATTTATTTATTTTTAGAGAGAAGGTAAGGGAGGGAGAAAGGGAGCGAAATATCAATGTGTGGTTGACTCTTACCTAGGGACCTAGCCTGCAATCCAGGTGTGTCCAGAATGGGAAGTAAACCAGCAACCCTTTGGTTTTCAGGCCAGCACTCAATCCACTGAGCCACATCAGCCAGTGCTCAAACTGATTCAATTTTTAAAGGATTAGGAATAACATTCTTGGAAAACATATTCTTGAGCATATGTTGAGAACAAATTTACCACAAAACATGTTAAGGTCCAGTTCTGATAAAGATTAAGTTCCATTTGGATAACAGAAACCTTAAAATAACAGAGACAGGAAAGTTTGTTTCTTTTTTACTGAAGGAAACTGACAGGTTTGGTGCTGCTGTGAGCATCAGTTAATCAGCCTTCTTTGCAGCTGTGTCATGTCACCCTTATAGTCCTACCCCCACGGTTCAAGATGGCTGCTTAGGTTCAGCCTCCACATCTGCATTCCAGCCAGCAGAAATGAAGAAGGACTAATAAGATCTGGGCTTCCCCCATTAAGAAATCTCAGGGGTCACACAGGATACTTCCAGTTAGAATCCATTGTCTAGAGCTTTGTCATGTGCCCCTACCTAGCAGCAGTGGTAGCTGGAAAATTTAGTCTTTATTTCATGTGGCCATGTGCTCAGCTAAATATAGGGGATTTTTTTTTTTACTAGTAAGGAGGGAAAATGGACACTGGGAGACAATAGTATTCCTCACATGTTCCTTCCTTTTGTTCTGTGGCAGATCTGTTCTGCTTGTTTGCTTAGTTTGATTTTCAGGTTCAATTTTTGATAGATGTATATTTATTGCCATTTTATCATTCATAGTTTTTATCTTTTTCTTAAATAAGTTCCTTTAACATTTCATATAATAATGCTTTGGAGATGATTAATTCTTTCAGCTTTTCCTTCTCTGGGAAGCTCTTAATTTGGCCTTCAATTCTAAATGTTAGCTTTGCTAGGTAAAGTAATCTTGGCTGTAGGTCCTTGCTTTTCATCACTTTGAATATCTCTTGCCACTCCCTTAGAGACTGATAAGTTTTTTGTTTTGAGAAATCAGCTGACAGTCTTATGGGAATTCCCTTGTGTGTAACTAACTGCTTTTCTCTTGCTGCTTTTAAGATTCTCTCTTATCTTTAATCTTTGGAATTTTGATTATGATGTGTCTTGGAGCAGGCCTCTTTGCATCCATCTTGTTAGGGACTCTCCCTGCTTTCTGGACTTGCATGTCTATTTCCTTCACCTAATTAGGGAAGTTTTCTTTCATCATTTCAAATAGATTTCCAATTTCTTGCTCTTTCTCTTCTCCTTCTGGCATACCTATGATGTGAATGTTGGTATGCTTGAAGTTGTCCCAGAGTCTCCTTCTAATATCCTCATTTTTTTTTTTTAAGATTTAATTTATTTATTTTTAGAGAGGGAAGGGAGGGAGGGAGAGAGAGAGAGAGAGAGATCAATGTGTGGTTGCTGGGGGTTATGGCCTGCAACCCAGGCATATACCCTGGCTGGGAATCGAACCTGGGACACTTTGGTTCCCAGCCCGCGCTCAATCCACTGAGCTATGCCAGCCAGGTATCCTCATTTTTTAAATTCCTTTTTATTCTTGCTGTTCTGGCTGGGTGTTTTTTGCTTCCTTAAGTTCAGAGTCATTGATTTGATTCTCAGCTTCGAACACTCTACTGTTGATTCCCTGTAAATTAGTGTATCCTTTATTTCTGACTAGATCTTTCTTATGCCGTTGAAGTCCACACTAAGTTCCTTGAGCAATCTTATAACCAGTGTTGTGAATTCTGCAATGATAGATTGCTTATCTATATTTTGTTTAGTTATTTTTCTGGAGTTTTGATCTGTTCTTTTATTTGGGCCATGTTTCTTTTTTAAAATATATTTCATTGATTATGCTATTACAGTTGTCCCATTTTTTTCTCCCCTTTATTCTCCTCTGCTCTGTACTCTCCTCCCATCAGCATTCCTCCACCTTAGTTCATGTCCATGGGTCATACGTATAAGTTCTTTGGCTTCTCCATTTCCCGTATATTCTTAACCTCCCACTGTCTATTTTATGCCTACCATTTATGCTTCTTTTTCCCTGTACCCTTTCACCATTTTTGCCCCTCTCCCTCCCTACTGACAACCCTCCATGTGATCTCCATTTCTGTGGTTCTGTTCCTGTTCTAGTTGTTTCCTTAGGTTTTGTCTTTTTTTTTTTTTTGGTTCAGTTGTTGATAGTTATGAGTTTATTGTCACTTTACTGTTCATAGTTTGGATCATCTTCTTTTTCTTAGTTAAGTCCCTTTAACATTTCATATAATAAGGGCTTGGTGATGATAAACTTCTTTAACTTGACCTTATCTGAGAAGCACTTTTTCTGCCTTCCCATTCTAAATGATAGCTTTGCTGCGTAGAATAATCTTGGATGTGGGTCCTTTCCTTTCATGACTTTGAGTACTTCTTTCTAGGCCCTTCTTGCCTGCAAGGTTTCTTTTGAGAAATCAGCTGATAGTCTTATGGTAACTCCTTTGTAGGTAACTGTCTCCTTTTCTCTTGCTGGTTTTAAGATTCTCTCCTTATCTTTAATCTTGGGTAATGTAATTATGATGTGTTTTGGTGTGTGTTTCTTTGGGTCCAGATTCTTTCAGACTCTTTGGGCTTCCTGGACTTCCTGGAAGTCCATTTTGTTTTCCAGATTAGGAAAATTCTCCTTCATTATTTTTTCAAATAAGTTTTCCATTTCTCGCTCTCGTTTTTCTCCTTCTGACACCCCTATGATTGAGATGTTGGAACATTTAAAGTTGTCCCAGAGGTTCCCAGGCCTCTCCTCATATTTTTGAGTTCTTATTTCTTCATTCTGTTCTGGTTGAATGTTTACTTCTTTGTTCTGCTCCAAATCATTGTCTGGGTCCTGATTTCTTTCCCTTCACTGTTCTCTGTATGTTTTGGTTTACTTTGTGTAGCCTTCACTTCTGCCTCTATTTTTGTGAGTATAATCAGCCATTTCTGTGAGCATCCTAATTACCAGCATTTTGAACTCTGCATCTGATAGGCTGGCTATCTCTTTGTTGCTTAATTCTGTTTTTGGAGTTCTGATCTGTTCTTTCATTTGGGCCACATTTTTTAAAAATCTTGGTGTGCCTGTTACATTCTAAGGGGGGCAACTCACTTTGCTATGTTGTGGCACTGTATGTGGGTGAAGGGTCAGAGAAGGAAAATGTCACTTGCTCGACCCTTGTCCTGATTTTAGTCACTTCCCCTGCTACCCACAAGCAAACTGGGCCCTTCTGGTGCTGATTCCCAGGTGGGTTGACCTGTGCATGTTCTAGGATCTTGTGGGTCTCTCCAATGAATTCTCCTGTGAGGCTGGGAGACCAGCCCCACAGGTTTTTACAATCAGAGACTTTGAGGCTTCAGTTCTCTGTGTTAGAACCCTGGGCTTCACAGTCTGTCTTGCTCTCTAGATGTCCCTCCCAGTCCAGCCACAAGCAAATGTGGGATCACCTTGACTGCCAGCTTCTGACATGCTGTGAGTCCTCTCTGCCCTGGGTGCCTATCTCCACCCTTCCTACTAGTCTGGATGAATGTTTCTTCTTTAGCTTCTTGGTTGTCAAACTTCCATAGAGTTTGATTTTCTGGCAGTTCTGGTTATATGTTGTTTTTAAATTTGTTGTTGTCCTTCTTTCAGTTGTGTGAGGAGGCAAAGTGTATCTACCTTGTGGGTCTCTCCAGTGAACTCTCCTGTGAGGCTGGGGGTCCATCTTTCTACTCTGGGACATGTTTCTTTTTCTCCTCATTTTGGCAGCTTCCCTGTACTGTTTCTATGTATTAGGTAGAGCTGCTATGACTCCCTGTCTTGATAGCATAGTCTAATGTGGTAGGTGTCCTGTGGGGTCCAGTGGCACAGCCTCTCATATCATCCAAGCTGGGTACTTGAGGTGGGCCCTCAGTGAGATCTGAGTACACTCTCCACTGGTAGTCCAGCCTTGATTGTTGTTGGCAGGTCAATGGGAGGGATTTACCCAGGCCAGTGAGCTGCAAGGATTGGCTGACCACTGACCACCATACTCTGTTATCCATGGACAATCAGCTATGTAGGGGCCCATTCCACAGAGCAGAACTTACTTCTGCAGGACTCTGGTGCCAACTTGTGCTCTGTATGGGAGAAGCTGGCATAAGCTATAAAGTGATCTGAAGTTGGCTGCTTTTTGTGGTGGGCTTGGAGGTACCCTAGCAAGGCCAGGCTGTGAACCAAGGCCAGCTGCTACTAGTGCTGGGCCTGGGGGCCACTTAACAAGGTTGGAGTGGGGGGTGCTTGATGAGGCCATCAGCTGCTTATTTGAGAGGATTTAGGAAGATGAAAAGCATGAGCCAAGACAAGGCATTCATATGAAAAAGCCACTGTTAATGGCTTGGATGGGCCCATAGTTTCAGGGAATCACTAGGGCAGGGTAAACAATGTTAATCAGGTTGATGGAGTCTCAGATATGATGCCCACCATGCTGTATAGCTCTGTGAGGGAAGGCTCAGAAGAGGAGCAATGGCCTCTGCCAGCAGTTATGTCTTGGAGAAGCCTACCCCCATCTCTCATCCTGATGCCAGTCACTGAAGTTCCTCCCAGTATATGATTGGTGCCTTTCAAGTTGCTGCCCCAGTGCTAGAGCTCAGTGAGACTGTGTTTGAGTAAGTCCATGAGTTGGCTCTTTAGGAATTGCCTGGGAATCCATTAGTCTCTCCCCCCAATCAATCTCCACTGGTTTTTACAGCCAGAAGCCATGGGGACTTATCTTTCTGGCACTGGAACCTTGGGCTAGGGCACCTGGTATGGTGCTGGGACCCCTTTCTCTTGAGATATCCTTCCTGATATTTATATTTTTATAGACCACACATGGATGTGGGACCAGCTTATTCTGAGTCTCTGTGTCTCTGAGTTTCCTTGCCTCCACCCCTTCTACCAGTCTGGATTGATGTGGTGTCTTCTTCAATGCTGTGGTTGCAGGACCTCCATTCAACTGATTCTTGCCAATTCTGAGTGATAGTTGTGGTATAGTTTAGTTTCAATTTTGATGTGGTTGTGTGAGGAGGTGAGCGTTGTTTACCAAGGCTGCCATCTTGGAGATCTTCATGTAATAATATTCTAGCTCTCATATTCTTTCTCTGTTCTCCCTCCCTTTCTCTCTTAGCTTCCCTCCTCTTCCTTCCTTCTTTCCTTCCTTTCCTTCTTTCTCTTCCTCTGCTTTTGTTCCTGGATAAATTGTAAATTTGTTGCAATACTGCTATCCCTTCTTTTATTTTCACTGTGAAATGATGGAAAAAGTTCTTAATCAATTTTAATGAACTTCACACTATTTAAAACCCAGGGAATTCTTCATTAAAATAAAAAAAAAAAAAGAAATCAGAAAATACAAAACGCACTCATGTTGTTGTAGTTGGTAAAAGACCAGGCTTACAGATAGAAATAAATGTAATGAATGACTCTTCATGGAAATAGTACCTAGGTACTGCAATGTGTTCTTCAGCAAAGAAGCCAAAGACACTGGTGAGGCTTTCCTTAGGGATTCTGGGAAGCATTTGTCCACTTGACAGTTTCTCTTATCCAGCACTTCTCTCTTAATTCACATGTCAGAAATGTTTTCAGGCTGCAGGGTACCAAAAGAATCACATGACAATTAAGGGGTAGCCTACTATATCAGAAGGAAGACAAGCTTTGGCTTAAGCTTCATTTGGGTTCAGTGGCTTGTTCTATTTTCTAGATATGTGACCCTAGGTTGGTCTTTGAGCTCAGTTTCTTCAACTATATAATGGGAATAGTTATACCTGATTTGCAGAGATTTTAGAAGATACATCTTTAGAAGATAAAGATCTCTATATATCTTTGTATATCCTAAAATATTTACAAGTGGCTTAGATATAAGCCAATGTGCTCATCAATTATTCATTTGGAGATCCTCATTAATTCAAATAGGCATTTTATATCAGATGTCTATTGCTGTGTAATAGACCACTCCAAAATATAGAACCTTAAAACACAGAAGTCTACAACCTGGTCAGGGTTCAGTAGGCACAGTTGTTCACTTGTCCAGGTAGTAGGAACTGAAGTCACTTGTGTGGCTACATTCACCAGGAGCTTGGCTGGCAGAAAGAAAATGGCTTTACTCACATATTTGTTACTTCTGTTGTGGTGTCTGAAATACATGGGGCCTAGCCAGGTGACTTTCTCTTATAGTGTGGTCTCTCCAGCAGAGTAGCCCACCTGACATGGTGGCTGAAAGCTTCTGGAGAGTGAAAGAAGAACCTGCCAGGCTTGTTAGGGCCTAGATCTTCAACGGGCACATGTGACTTTTGCTACATTCTGTTGTGCCAGAGAAAGTCCTTATAAGCTCATATTTAAGGGACGAGGACACAGACTTTATGTCTTGATGGAAGAACAAAGAATTTGTGGTCATCATTTACCCATGAAAATCATGATATAAAATGAATTACTTTTATCCCATTTCTATGTTGACCACCAGCTGTGAATGTTGGCAAATCCTAAATTAGGAAGATATAATTGTTGCCACCTGCCAGAACAGAAACAGGTGTTATTAGCAGGTTTAGATATAAGCCAGGGGCTTTGGGAGTGAGGCAGGGGGAGCAAATTTTCTCTCCTGAGCCCCTTTGCCAAAGGTGGCACCTTTACAAAAATTTTTACTGTATTATGTTAATATAATGGTTGTTAACACTGCAATGAAAAGAAGTCAGAGGAAGTCATTTAAAAATAGCCACATGAGACGTGAAGACAAACACACTCCAAAAGTAGATCTTTATATACTTCTCTCCCTTACTGACAACAATGCAGACCTCTCTCCCCACCTCCAGCCCCCAGACAAACATGTGGACTTCTTGATATTAGAACCCACTCTACCTCTCACAGGTCCAGAGCATCTTGAAAACAGCATACTCCAGATGCTGCTGCTGGTATGTGTGTATGTGTATGAATGTATACACAAGTATGTAAAATTGAGGGTGTGTGTCTGTTGTGACTGTGTGTGAGGGTGTGTGTCTGTTGTGACCCTGGAAGGGGGTGTGCAAATGCACATGTGTAGTTGTGTGTGTCTGTGTGTGTGGAGACAAAACATAGGAGTGGGAACAAATTCAAAGCTGGATAAAGGAAGGAGAGCCAGGGAATCCTGATTAAAAGTGCTGTGATTAGAATCTGCCAGCTAGGAATACTGACTGACTTCAAAGCCTGCAGCTCCTTGTGCCAGTCACTGATGGTGACATATCAGAGGCTTTTGAAGTGATTGAAGTAAGTCTGAAGAGTCTTGACCAGGGCCGAGGGGGGCTGGTGGCAGTGTGGATGGGGAAGGAAAACACTGAAGGTGCAGGGATAAGGATGTCAAGGGAATGAGCAGGAGGGCTTTGTGATCCAAAGCAGTCACGGATTTCTGGAGCTCAGCCTACCCCCACCCCTCACTAATTCATTTCATTCTGGGCATCCTTGAAGAGGAGAACATAGTACATTGTGAACTGGCGTTTTCCTATTGGCTAGTTTAAGGGTAGTTCACTTTAGCTCCTGCTGACTCTCATCTTCATCCCAGGCTCAGACATACCATCTTTACCTACTAGTTTTCATTTTTTAACCAACATTTCTGTAGCAGGATAAGATTTTGTCTCTTTAGCTTGGGGAAGTAATTTTCCCTCATCTTGTTCTGACTTTTAAATTTTGTATATTTCTAAATGGGTTTGTTTTAAGTTTGGGATGGTTGATGGGGTTTTCATTAAAATAAATAACTCATGGAGCACTTACAAATACATATCTTACTGTGGTACAGGGATATTTGAGGGGAAAGGTAAATTTATAAATTATTTTTTAGTTAATAATTATTAAGAATTCAGGAAATACTACTTTGTGCCAAGCACAATTTTGAACATTATATACACATTATTCTCTTTTTACAGATGAGAAAAACATGGCTCAGAGATGGTAGGCAACTTTTCAGGGTGATATTAAGTAGTTCATCAAGGTTAAAACCCAGGGTTTCTGTCACAGTGAGCACCCAAGCTCTGGGTCAGTGTACTATGCTGTATCAGTTAAGAGTGTGATCCAAATATTGCAGGTGTCACTGGTCAGGGAGTATAAATTGACAACAACATTGACCTTTCATTGGCTCTGCCCCTGCCTGTTGACCACTTTAAGTCCTATCTTTTTCAGCATCAACTTCTTTGAATATTTCTAGGAAACCATCTCCCACCCCCCGTCTCCCGCCACTCCCTTCAGCAGGATGCTTTCTTATATCCACAAAGCAGCTCTAGTGTTGTTCTCTTGCTGGGACAATGGGAATTAAAACCAGTCACTTTTAAGTTTAAATATTAACTTGTCACGGTGAGGAAAAACCTTTTTATAAAAAGAACAAAGTGTAGGTAAGGGGTTAGGAATTCAGGGAAAAGTTAATTGGATTAAAAAAACTAGTATTCTCACCCTGGGCAGTGGTCATCTCACTCTGGGGTACAATGGCCCAGATACCATCTTGATTGATTGCAGTCTTCCTGAGGCACAAAGGTGGAATGCTTATGGTCTCCTGGAGTCAAGGAGAGTCATTCTTCAGTTCTCAGAACAATAGCTTTCTACATGCATTGATTACTAAGCATATTAATTATTACCTGAAACTAAAATTATTCCAACATTTGAGTCTCCCATCACAAGGACACTTAGGAGCAAATTTCTTGCACATTCTAGACCATCCAGGGACAGACCAGGCTTGGTCCCAATCCCTCTTCAGTGATATTCTTCATGACACTCTTTAAAAATGAAACTAACCAGAAAATAACCCTGACCCCTCTATATGCACATTTTGATGAGTCAATATATTGAAGGACACACCTGAAAAGCTAATGACTATTCTGTTAAGACCCTTCCCTGAGACTTCCCCTAGGATTCCAGTGGGCCAAAGAAAGTTAAAAAGCCTCAAGACAAAGGACCTAGGGCTAGAGCATGCCCACTCCTTGTAGCTCAGCTCTCTTTCTTCTAAACTCTAGGGGACACCACAATACTTACAACAAGGGGAGGAAGCAAGTAGTGGCAGCTTGTCCCAGGCTTACCCCATGAATCTACTTCTGAAGCTGCCTTTTTCTCTGACTTCCCAGTGAACTCACCTCTGTTATTGTGACATTTCTCAGAGAGCCAAAGCAGCCCTGCCTATGCTTTCTTCTGTTGCTTCTGCCTTAAGCCCTTCCTTTATTTCACTGTCACCAGCTTTAAAAAACATACTCTAAAAATTACCTGGACTTGTGTTGTGAAATCTTTCCTATGTGAAGTCAAGAACCCACATACTACCAGTGAGCCCAGACCCTGTCTGGTAACAATTAAATGAATAATATATCTAACTAAATAGGATTTCTTCTATCAATGCAAGGGTGGTTTAGTATTGTAAAATCTATTAACATAATCATTATATGAACAAATTTAGTTGCTAGAAAGCCATTTAATGAGATTTTAAACATCTAGTTCTAAAATATAACAAAAAAATCAAATACACCCCAAAACTTACTATAGGGCACAGACTATTAGCTAGTGACTGAGAATAATCACTATACATAGTGAAATCCAATAGTAAAGCCATTGTTCTAAAAATCATTCACAGGAGGTATACTCCCACTATCCTTTTTTGTCCAAACTCATTGCTTTAGATGCCTTTTATGTGCTGATGACTCACAAAGGTAACCTTCAGATTGAGCTTCATTCTTTAGAACAGAATGATATCTAACTGGCTGCCCAGAATCTTACTTGGATGATGTGCACACTTTCTATGGCTGCACTGGAACTCCTGGTTCCGCCTCCTCATCTAAGCAGTTCCTTCCCTGCTGTTTTCTCATCTGAGTAAATGGCACCACTCTGACAAGAGCCCTGGTTGGCCCCTCATCTTTTAATCTCATCTATTAGCAAATCTTGTCTTTTCTACCTTTAAAATGTATCTTAAAGCTGTCTCCACTGAAGATTAGAAAATGACTGGTAGGGAGATGATTAACTTAGAACACCATATTTTTATTGTACAACTTGTTACATCTATAACTTTTGTAATTTAAGATCTAATAAAGTAAAAGGTAAAAGAAGAAAAAAATCATTTTGACATTGAGTTGTGGAAAGTGCTTCTTATTGCCTTTTAGTGACATATTTCTGAGAAAGCTTTCTGACTGGAATAATAAATTGTGCATGAAAAACATGAAACAGAGAAGACAGCAAGGTTACCAATGAAATGGAAAACTAAGTGACACATGGCTTGAAAGCTCTTTGAATCACTGGTGTTCCCTGTTCAAGTTGAGTGGAATAAATAAAATATACACCAAACAAAACGTAAGCCAAGGTTTCTTTGAGATGCTGTAAACATAGTTTCTTTCCCTCCCCCTGCCCCTCTTTCTCTTGGTCATCTCATGTAGCTATCTACAAGGTTTTAGGCTTAAGAGACTTTTCATCTTTTAGTATTTTGGTGCTGGAGGCTCCCACTTATAGATCTTAGATAATCAATTAGCTTATTCTTATATGGGAGACAGTGCTTCATACAGATACTACCAATGTCCATAATAGCATTCTAAAAGTGATTTAAATTTCCCTAGTGCATGCCAATTTGACAAGCACTTATTGATGTCTGGCATGAAGCAAAACCCAAGTACACACATGAATTAGGCTGGCAAGGACCACATATCTGGGGATAGAAATAGGCACTTCGAAATTCAGCCATACAAAATGACTAGTTCTGGATTTGTACAAAGTGCTGAGAAGGCAGAGAAGGGAGTAACTAATTGTGTCTGAGAGGGAACTTCATTAAAATTTCTACTGAGCTGCATTTTCAAGGGTGGGGAGATATAGCAGGCTGGGGGTGGGATGGGACATTGGAAGTGAGTGTAGAAGGCAGTCTTTAAGGGTCATCTGTCCAAAGGAAGAAAAATTCAACAAGGCAAACAAAGAAACAATCAAACAAAAAAACTAGAGATGGAGTAGTTCTGTGGAGACTCTGGAGCTAGTTGGGAGTATCATAGGAAGTATAATTGTTGAACCAGGGCATTTATTTGGTTTCTCCCCATATGTGGTGATAATCCATCACAGTATTGTTACACAAAGTGTGGTCCCTGGTTCAGAAGATCTGGCATCTCCACTGGGTTTGCTCAGAAAGCAGAATCTCAGCCTCTGCCCCATACCTCCAGTGTCAGAATCTGCAATTTAATTAAACCGTTGGGTGATCTATGTGCACTTTATAGTTTGAGAAGCACTGTATTACATGGTTTTAAACATCAATATGTTTACTGCATTCTAGCCATAATACAGAGGATACACCAAGGAACAGGAGTGGGGTCAGAAAAACTGAAGAGGCCAGAGCAGTGATCTACTTGGAAGACCACTGCATGGGTTACACAGGAGGTGGGAATTCATTAGCAATGACCAACTCTTAGGCATCATGCCACACTGTCATAAAGCACAACTCTAATTTTAAATTTTTAACAACTGTTACTACCTATCTTCTTGTTCCCTCAATAATATCTGCCTTGGATTTTGAATGATTAAATAAAATCATGTGAATAAAGAACTTAATTTAGAAAGTAGCAGTAACATAGTAAGTGCTCAGTAATTTTTCAATCGTTATTACTATTAGTACCAACAAGTATTTGATTTTGTCCAAGTAGTTTATAAACTACAATTTCTTGAACTGAGCCTTTACATGATTCTTAGGAATAAGTGAGATGATCAAGAATGTTCTCATTCCTGTCATTTCCATAGTATTCCTTATTAATTCAATTCAAGTAAATTTAATTAATTATAATTTTTTTTATAGAATGGAAAGTTCCAGAAAGTAAAAACAACAACAAGTAACAACAAGAAGTTTTTTTTATGGTAAAGCCTTTCACAAAGTGTCCATAATTTGATTAGGCTGCTACCATTTTCATTTTACAGAACAGAGAACTAAGATTAAGAAAAATTTGGTTATTTGTCAAAGATCACACAATTAGTAAGAGATGCAACTCTTATTTTTTTGAATCAGGATATGTATGGTTTCAAGGTTTATAGTCATACCTGTCTCTCTTTTTCAACATACTGCATGAACAAGTTAGTTTTCTTTTCTGGTCTCAGTTTTCTAACCACAATGTGCAATTTATAATGCTGGACACTTGTCTTAGAAATGCAGGACTAATAGCCCAATGAAATGATGAAAGTAAGCTTGTGGTAGCCAGCATTTTCTGCCTAGAATCGTACTTGATGCTCAGTAGTGCTAAATAAATGTTTGTTGAATAAATACGGAAATGCTTTTTGAAGCATAATAGCATCTGCATATTTGGGGCATGGTTCCATGTAGCTTAGGAATAACTTTTTATTTTTTTATTTTAGTTTCTTGCATAGCTAGTTCCCGGATTGCTTTTTTTCTGAATAGGAATTGATAGTTATAAAACTTCTAATATTCGGGTAAAATTTACCTCAGAACAAAAGAGCAATTATATTCATGGCAAAGACTCTTGTTAAAAGGTCTGCATATCTCTAGTTGAAGTCAAGGTATTGTTATAATTATTATTAGTATTGAATGGGATTTAGAATATGTTACCCCAAAATATACTACATTGGTATAGAGGTTATTTAGAACTGTGGGTCATTGAGAATCAAGGCTATTAAGATACAGAAAGAAGGCTTCTCAAAGCTTCTTTTATCCAAGTAAGAGCAGAGATTTTGAGAAAGGAGGACTATTGTAAATCCCCTCTTCTGATGGAGTTTTATTGTCCTGAAGAAGATGGAAAGTCAGTACCAAGATGGGCCTGTACAAACTTTACTAAATTAACCTTTATTTTCCATTAGTTTCCCCATCTATTTACCTCCCCATGATTTACCTCCCCACTCCTAGAAGACAAAACCCTTTTATTTTGTCATGTCATTTGTCCACAAATTTATTGTGTTTGGTTAAAATGGTATGTAAGCCTACTGGTCTGATCATCAGGTTTGGGGTTTTCATTTAATTTCTCTGAGGCCCTCCATATGCATCTGAAAATAGACCTTTTTCTCTTGTTAACCTGTCTTTTTCCAGTTCAGTTTACCAGGTCTTGCCCACCAAACCTAAGAAGGCTGAGAAAAAGTTCTTTTCTCCCTGTTACTATGGTAATCAAGGTTTTAAAATTCAATGAGTTAAAATCAGAAAATGTAGACCATATCTAAACCATCTTTGAAATAACATTAATTTTTATGATTTTGTCATTTTAAATTGTATTATTTTATATTAATGTGGATTATCTCTAATGACCTAGTACTCTCCAGCCTTCTGACTTGAATCTCTCTCTTTCTCAGTGGTAGAGATTCTGTTATTTACTGGTTTCTTTTAAGTGCCCAGACTAGCCTGATATGGTGGTGCTAGTGCATACCCCTGCCACCCCATTGTCTCCTTCTGCGTTGTCTTCTTTTGTTCAGTTTGTACAAACTGTGGATCAGGACCAGTGATTCTTATTTCATAGTAGTGTGATTTCTGCATCTAACCACTCCTCTCACTGAAAGCTTTGGGAAATTTCTGTTCGAAGTTCCCATAGAACAGTTTCCCACCCTGAGGCTTAAGCACCACACAGACTTTCACAAAGGTTTTCCACATTAGGCTTCCAGATGGGCAGGTTAACAGCTTGAATAAGATTTGTCTTGCAAGGAAGCCAGCATGAAAAATTGAAGACAGCTGCCTTGCCTCATGCCCATGGGCAGGAGAAGACTCAGGTCAGTTTTAGTCTTGCACGGAGCTCCTCTTAGCCTCTCTACTCATGGTTTCTGGAGACCCGTACAAGAGGAAATTGCCATTCAGCAATGTTAAATATGAAAAAAGTTGCCAATGGGATGGCGAGCAGGGTAGTGTAAGAGTTTCATTTACTATTGATTTCAGCAAGACATTTCTCAGCTTCCACAGGTTACAGCAAAACTTGAACTGTGATAGTTCTTTCTCCAACAGGGAAGTAGGTGGTTTTAATAAATGCATAAAAAGTGGTGAAGTTGTTTTTTAATAGGTATCAACTGTCATTTCAGGAATCCCCAAGTATGGTAGTTCTCTATACCTAGCTTTGAGCTAATCAGCTATTCCTGTTTTACAGAAAAGATTCAGTGAGTCTGGAGAAGTGACATGTCACATGGAATACCACCTGGGCACAGAATTGCAAAGAAGGTATATCAGGAGGCAGAAACCAAACAGTAATTTGAACAATGATATTGCTCTTTATATGTAAGAATTACTATTTACAGAAACTTTACTAAGGAGGAAGGGACAGAAAAGAACTCTAAAATATACTCAGGGCTCTGAGAGAGTACCCAAGGTAGAACTAAGTTGGAGGGGTGCACCTTCCCCATAGTTGGGATTCAGACCTCATTGGAGAGGGTGTGGTTACAGCCTACCAATGGGAGAGAAGTACACTGGTTTGTTTGGCCAGAGCTGGTCTGTAATTGGTTCTGGAACCTTGGAAGCCAGAGTCCTAGAGTGACAGGAAACTGCCTGCTGGAATGCTGACGAAATTTTCTGGGAAGATACTTCTGAAGAAGTGCTGCTGAACTCAGCGCTAGGAAACCAGTTGGGACAACCATTGGAATCACTGGGAATCCATCTGTTGGGTAGGAGTGCAGCTAAAAATCTTCCTTCAAATCTTCCTGGAAGCTGCCAGTGGAAGATGTTCCTGAAATTGCTGCAAGGAAGGTAGCTGGAGCACCCGTGGAAGTTAATGGGATTTTATCTGACCAAGTGCCAGTTAAATTTTGGCGGGGGAGAGGTTCAGTTGGTGTCCTCACACCAGTCCAGGGCTGCCAAGAGCAAGAAGGAAACAAAACATACAGGGCTGCGCTTCTGCCAGTGTCCCTCCAGCGCCCTCTGCTGACAAAGGTTAGCATCGTGCCAGTGGACAGGGGAGAAATATTGCAGCATCCCAGGCAATGGAGAGTAGATTTGGACCTGAGAGGCAGTAAATGATATAGGTAGCTCAGAGAACATTGGGATTTTGTTCCTTTATGTTCTAGAGCGCTCACCCTTTTTATTACATTCTGTGGCATGCCCTTAATGGTCATTGTTTTTCTTCTTTATTTAATTGTACACCAAACTATAACAATTATGGGACATATTGATGAACAAAATGGAACTAACTAAAATCTAGAACTTACTCTGAATTTTAGTACATTCTGTGATAGAAATACTTAGACTCATGATAAAAATTTAGCAGAATACACTTGGGGCTAATTTTTCACTGCCAAAGAACTACTAGGAGAATTGAGACAATTAAACAGGAAATTCAGCAAAAAAAAAAAATTATCACAGTCAACGCAAAGTGAAGGATTTGAAGGGGAGAAAATTTAGTGAATATGTAAAGTAGAGAACTTCTAGAGTAGCATGAGCCACATGTGGCTTTTGAGAACTTGGTATGTGGCTAGTGAAACCAAGGACATAAATTTAGAATTTACTTTTAGTTTATTTAAAGTTAAATTTTTAGAATATTTAATTCAGTTATTGAAAAACTTTCAAGTATGTTTAGAACACCTTGGAGTTATTCTTGTGTGGGAGGTATTATGGGCCAGGCTGGGAGAGGGTACACTTCACTTCTGCTTCTAATCCATTGGTTAGAGCTTAGTAACTTGGTCACAAGGGAAACTGTGCTTCTGAGAAATGGGAAACACTTTGGTGGACAACTGTCCAAGGTCTGGCATCTCATGAGGTTTAGGTAGGATTGACCCAACCCTGGCTTCCAGAGGAGGGCCCTGTGTAGTTTAGATCAATCAGCTTATATCAACTCTTTGGACATCATTGTTAGCTCAGAGTTGGGGAAGTGATCTTAGCTGATCCTGTCAGAGTGAACCTCAAGACATTTACAGAGAATGCCGGGGCACACACTCTGTATACTGGAGTAATGATATGAGGTGTAGAGCTGCTACTGCCATGAGGAGAGAGCTTGGATTTTAGAGAAATGGTTAGAAGCCTGCCTATGGAGCATATCCAGAGGAAGCAGAGCCAAGAGGTCAGCCCTGGTGCTGTCATTTGAGGTCTAGATCTAAAACTGTTCGAAGCCAGATTGTATAGTTAATTACGTAACCCTTTTAACCTTAGCTAGTTTAGATTCAGTTTTCTGTTGCTTGTAAACAAAAATAATTCTAACTACTCTATGTAGAGTACTACTGTAAGTGGGTTCTTTTATTTTTAAATCAACAATTATTTACGCTATCTCAGGAGAATGGATGAATTATAAAGATAAGCATGGAGTAAAAGTAGAATCAAGCAAGAACCAATTCTAATAGTTACTAGCTGCTCTCTCTGCGCTCTCACTGTCCCTGTGGTCTCACACATTCTTATATCTGTGCTTCACTGTGACCATCTGCTGTGTGATTCAGAGCTTTGATTTGTACTCAACTCTTATGTTGGAGTTATCAGCTATTCACTGTGCAAGAGATATTTTATATCTCTTGTCCTAGCATCCCTTCTGGTTTAGGATTTGTGTTGGATTTTTATTTTTAATGAAACTAAGTCAAAACAAGTTTGGTAGGCCTTGGCTTTGTACTTTCAACTTTTACCATACTTTTTTCCTAGTAAAAATAAGATGCCAGTGCACTGAACTGAGTGAGTATCAGTTTTACCCATTGTTAAATGTGAGAGAAGACCATGATGATTTGTTTTTTCCTTTCTGGACCCCTTCTTGATCTAATATAACTAACATGCACCACTCCCTCCACCTTTCTAGGATAGTATGTAGAGCACTCACTGTCAAAATAAAGTATACACTTCAGCTAGGGACAGTTAGCACTAACCTTCTGGCCTGCCTGCTGCTATAGGAGAAGGATTCCAGGGCTGACTTGGCCAGGCATTTGGTTTACCAGCTGGTTGTGCTGTGGCCTGAGCCTGTGACATTCACAAAGATGTCACAGGGGCATTAAGAAAGTTAGAAAGTTGTAGGTGAGGTCTGTGAACTAAATGCAATGAAACAGGCTGAGCAGCCTGGCCTAAACCCTACTGAGAACATTCTAAGTGTTCCAACTATGGTGTTTTTGTAGTTTATTGTATGGTATAAATCTATAGCTCTTATTTTCTTTTTGCTAACACTTTTATAATTTTATAATTATAATTGCATAACTTTAAATAATTTTAGTATCCTCTTACTCTCAGAAGTCTCTCAGTTTAGATAAATTATGTGATCACATTTATGTTAAATTCTTAAATCAGTCTTTCTGGCTCATTTTCTCTTTCTCTCTTGCTCTCTTTAGCTAAGATTTCTAAGAAAATATGATTGATCCAACTTGTGGCAATGCTAAATCATCTGTCATTGGTTAGCCAATGAATTTGCTTTGATTGAACCAAGTCCTCACAGTGACTTGGTCCAAACAGTTGTGGTGGGATTGTGTAGGGTGGGGATGTCATGTGATAGAAACTTGTCTGTCCACAGAACAAGAAGTTTTATTTAAAAGAGGATATGGGCATAATAACAATTTTGAATTCCTATGTAAAAGCACTTAGAAATAAATGCCAAAATAATAACTTTCCAGACCTATGTCAGAGCAGAGAATTGCTTGTTGACAGCTAAAGCATTGACTACTAACATCATTTAATGGAGTATAAACCTCGAGGTCAAGTTTTATTCACAGTTGTGTGTCCAGCATCTGCAAAAGTCCTGGATCCGTATAACATTCAATAAGTATATATTAAATAAATGGATAAATGGATAGTAAATCAATTTCAGGTGTTGATCTCAGAAACAAGAAAATAATGTCTACTTACTCTTGAGAAGCTAGGAACAATTTCTTGTCATGTGTTCTCGCTCCATGGAATAGGGACTCAGTGGAAGGTGGCAGCACGCCTACAGACAAAAAAGAATAAAGGTAGGTATGCTTTATAGTGTGTCTTCTATCTCAGATAAGCCCTGGAAACCTGAAAACAGAGCAAAAAATGTCTGTTAAGAGTCCCCTGTAACCTAATATTAAAGCATAAACTCCTCCTGTGGCAAAAGAGCAGACTCTACGTGATCTTGTCCATGTCCCTCTAGCCCACTGTTCCCTCTCTTTCTCTAGGCCTTCCTCTATACCAGCCACAGCTAACTTTTCAGTTTTCCAGGCAAGCCAGTGTTTTCTTTGCCCCTGTGCTATTTTCTCTTCCCTGAGCACTTTTCCTCCTCCTACTTGTTGAACTCATATTCCATCCTTGAAACTCATCTCTTGTAGTATTTACCATTGCTGCATAACAAGTTACTACAGTCTTAGGAGCTTAAAACAACATGTGTGGTTCAGTTGGCTTCAGTCAAAGTGTTGTCTGGGACGCATTCCTTTCTCAGGGCCCTTTCCCAGGCTCATGAGGTTATTGTGAGAACTCAGCTCTTTGTGGTTGTAGTTCTGGGGTTCCTGCTTCCTTGCTGGCTGTCATCTGGGGGCCATTCTCAGATCCTTGAGGCCCCTGCAGTTCCCTGCCATGTGACCCACTCATAACATGATAGCTTATTCTTCAAGGCCAGCAGGAGGCTCCCTCACTCTAGTCTGCCAATATGGAGTCTTATATAACATAATGCAATTAGGGGAGTAACTGTCTCATCACATTCACCACATTCTATTGGGTAGAAGCAAGTCACAAATTCCACATACACCCAGGGGCAGGGATTGCACAGAGTGACTTGCTAGAAGTTACCTTAGGGTATGTGTGCCAAGGTCCATCCTCTGGCCTCCAGTGATTTATATTTCCCCACATGTAAAAATACATTCATTCCATCTTAAGGTCTCTAAAATCTCATCCGATTCCATCCCCTCTCTGAATTGTTCTCTAATGCTCATCTTCAACAGAGTTGGAATTCCCTGCACCTGTATTTCTGCCTTATTTTATCCATGCTGTGGTTACAGGGTAATCTACAAAGGCCAACATCTCCTTGGGTGACCCATCAATTCCTCTTTAAATATAATTATATATTGAAACACACTGATGGCTCACAGAGAAGGGCTTTGTGAGGACAGGCTTATATATCACCCTGCACAGCAAAAGTTGTCCCTCTATCCTCCTTTAATGTCTTCACCTTGAGAAACTGCCCTACTTGCTACTCTTTCTCCCTCTTGTCTCTCCTATTGCCAATCCCTCTCTAGTTCCCTTCCTCCCCAGCCCTCTCTTGGTCACAAGAGTTTCAGTCTCTTCCCCATGTCTGGATCCTCCCCTTCGGGTCTTTTCATCACTTTTCTAATGTTTCAATTTGGTCTTCTCTTTAACAGTTTTTATCCTTACTTTTAATCTTAGCTTAACAAAATCAAAGATCCTTCTCAGTAACTACTGTCCTTAGATATCAAGGTTTAAAAGTAACTACCTAATAGTTATTTTTCCAATCATAATAACACCTATAATTACTTAGTAACATATAGTAAGCAATTCATTCATTGTTGAGTGAATTAATGACCACCAAGATAATTTACCCGGATAATTAAGAGTATTGGAAAATCTTCACTTTGGTTTTACATGCTTTATCTTTAGCCTGAATTGATAAATGGGCTAGGTACCATTGCCTAGACTCTGGAACTATAGACTCTGGCTTGGGATGGACTTGCAGGATGATCAAGCTCAGTTTTGACTCTTGTGCTTCAGTCCCCTGTGCTGTACCCTTTCTTGGTAGTCAGTTGTTTCCCTTTCAAGGTGGCTCACTGGTTATTTTTAGCTTTGAGGGTTGTCTGCTGAACATAGTATTCACTAAAGGGTTTAGGACAGAGCATGTGAAAGTATGGGAGGGTCACTGTGGTTGAATATAATGCTGTTCACAAATATTCCAGTTCCCCTCTCTCTCTGGGGACATGGTGTTTCCTCATCTGCTTTGAAGACAGGTGTAGCCATGTGACTTGCTGTGCTCAATGAGAGCTGTGAATAGGAATGGAGAGGAATCCTTTATCAGCTGGGGTCCTGGAGTGACTAATGATCCAAACTCCCTCTGTCCCTGTCCTGCATTAGAAATGTAGTGTGTGTGAGAAACAAACTGTTAAGTCAAACCCCTGAGTTTGGGTATTTTTACTGCAGCTTATTCTGACTGATCCAGTCTCTGAAAGTTAGGTTAGCTAGGGTTATACCCTTCAACTCATGCTCAAAGTAATTTGGTAGAATCACATTTCAAATCTTGTGAGGCATATACAGATGATGTTGGATAGGTACTTTGGCTGACCCCAGAGCCTCCACTGACAGAAAGTAAATTTGCTTTGGGCTATCCTATCACCTCTTTTTTGGGTGATATTTTCCTAGGATGCAGTGGATGGGATCCTGGACATAGAAAGAGATTTGGAGACAGAGCAGAGGAGAGTACCAAAATTCTGCTCCTTAATGATGAAACAATTTATTCACTTTCTGCCTAGATTTGATGTCTTTTAAGTGTATAGTCTTGACTATCCTTCACTCACTACTCTCTCATCCCTTCTCTGTAGGTCACAAAAGTTGTGTTTGAAGGCACTTCATTTAACTAGAACAAACATCCTGTATTAAGTGATGTGTTCCTACCTATAAAGAAAGCCATTAATCAATGCTTTTAGTATACTTGTTTGTGCTTGAGCATTTTGTGGAAGTGTTATGATCTATCATGTCCATTGAGACTTCTGTTTGAAGGGGAGCAGAAGCAATGTCAAAATTGGTAGGAGGAAATGATGGGAAGATAAGCTCTGGAGGCTTACACATCCCCCCATCACAGTATTTGAAGGGCCAGAGGAAGGACAATAATTATTCTATTTGGTAATCCAATTGTCTGTCTTCAGAAAATGATAGGATGAAGAGTGGAAGTCATAAATAATACCTTTACCACTGCCCAGGTATAAATGAGGTACTTAAACTCCCTGCTGTCTTTTCAGTGTGGCTTCTATTTTTCTTCTGCACTAAAGATCAAAACTTAGCAGAAGTTTGTGGAAGAGGGGGAAACCATAAGAATCTGCAAAAAGCAGTATTTTTTTTTCTTTCAAAGGAATCTCCCAGAGAGACAGTGTATACATTAAAATGGATTTCTCTGTTAATGACTTTTAGAGCTTTCTAAAAAAAGTTTTTCAAACATTCTTTACATACAATTTATTCATTTATTCACTTAAAATTATGTTGTATATGGTGTTGAGTGTGTGTCAAGTGTGGTCTAGAACTTGGGAAGTAATGATGAGTGAGTTGGTCTTAGCTTATCTAATATTTTTTACCAGCTATTGGGGGGCTGTAGACAATAAATCAGGCAATTTTCACTATGGGTTTGACAAATGCAGTGGGAGACATACACACTGCATGCTGTGGGGAAAAAATAGGAGTGGCACCCAACCCAAATTGACCCGTTGGCAAGGAAAGATTCCTGAAGCAAGTGATTGCTTAAATGAACTTTGAAGAAAGCAAATAGGAGTTATGTGAACAAGTAGAGAGGAGGAGGTGTACAAAGGTCTGGAAAAAAGTATCAGAGAATTTGAGATCAACAAGTCATTTGTATGGGTGAAGTATGCATTCAATGTGGGGAGAATATGGAGAGTGGGAGGAGTGGTAGGCAGGAACTATACCAGGTTTGAGGGGTCTGTTAGTCATCCAAATGAAGATGTAGAGTAAACTTACATATACACATACACACATGTGTTTATATGTTGACTCTACGTCTTTATTTAGATGATATATGTATCTGGAGTTTAGGGAGGGTTCTAGAGCTCTTGGTAAAACCATCCCATAGATATTTAAAACCATGAATCTGGGTAAGAGCATCTAGGGACTGAGTGTAGACAGAGAAAAGGAGAGATCCAAAGGTGGGGACTTGGGGCACTTCAAGATTAAGATATAAAGAGGGAGATTCTTATTTCAGGTAAGGAAAAGTTAGTGTAAATTCTGGAAGAAAGCCTGAAATTGAATAAAAAGATTATTGGAATGCCAAAATCTGAAGGGCATTTGCTTCTATTGCACTTGAGGGCTTTAGTTAAGTGGCTTAAGGAGCAAAGGGGACAGATGTCTGGGGTCTGCCTCAGGTGGGATATCTCTGACAAGCCCTCCTCCACATTAAGCTGAGATTCCTAAGGGTTAAATCTGAGGTAGGGATAAAGTATAACTAAATCCAACTGCCTTCTTGTTATCCAATAACAGGGCACAATGGGGAAGACTTACTTTCTACTAAAGAGAGCAAAAACAAAAACCAAAACATAAAGGAAAAGAAAACCCATTATTCCTGAGGAGTTGTGAAAACAGATTGGCCTTTGTGTAGACATGCATCCTGACTATACACATATACTGAGTGGGTTGGGCCACCTCAAGCTGTGAAGTTGGTTAGAAATAGTCCTCTCCCCAAGACATCTTAAAGAGGCAAACTGAAATCATCCCTGCAGGAGAGCACATTCAACCCAGGCCTCAGACAGTGTTTACAAAAAGTTTCTCAAAGTCAATGTCCAGCACACAAAGGTAAGTAAGCACGTAAAGTAATAAGGCAACATAGTGAGAAAATCCAGAGAGAAAGAAAGAGAGAGGAAGAGGGAGAGGAAGAGAGGGAGAGAGGGAGAGAGAGAGAGAGAGGGAGAGGAGAGAGAGGGAATTAAACCATAAATACCTCAGAATTATCAGGCTCAGAGTCTAAAATATTATCCTTCCTATTTTAAAGAAATGAATAGCAAACTTAAAAAAATAACAAAATAGGAATTTATAAAAATGACATAGAAGATTTTCAAAAGAACTTCCAAAAAGAAGTTCCATAATTAACATTAAAAATTCAGTAGAGAGGTTTGGCCAGATTAGACTTGTTAGACAATTAGTGAACTAACCTATATATCAGAAGAAATTATCCATAATGTAGCATAAAAATAAGGGAGAAAAGATGGAAACTACAGAAGAAAGAGTAAGAGGGAGAGTGAAGTTGGAGGCTAGAATCTCAGAAGAAGCTGAGAGAATGGGGCAGAAGTAATATTTAACAACATGACTGATAATTTTTGGGAATTCATTGAAATAGCATGATAAATAAAAATAAAGCACCTCTGAACACATTAGAGTGAAAATTTAAAAGTCAAAAAAAGAAAAATATTAAATGCAGCCAGAGGAAAAATATCAAATTTTCTTCAAAGGAGTGAATTAAATTGGCAACTGACTTTTTAACAACAGGGACAGAAGTCAGAAGATGTGTTGAATGTGCCTAGATACATTTGCTAACATATCTATGCCCAGCAAAAATATAAGGTCTGTCCAGAAAAAGTTCAGTCATTGATAATATAATGAGAACAGTTTGTGCGACATTGATGTAACCTGGCAGTCAAGGGGAATGTACTGGAAAGGGCATGTGTGAACAATGATGACTTCACTGTACTAGTTGGGGGGCAGTAGATGCCACTGAGTGAGCATGTGTACTGTGTGGCCATTGCATTCAAAATGACTGAGCAAGTAGAGCAATGAGTCTGCATCAAATTTTGTATTAAGCTCAAACATTCCTCCACACAAACTATTTGGATGACTCAGAAGGCTTTTGGGGATGATGCAATGAGTGTAGCACAAATAAAAGTATAGCACATGTTTCAAATATGGTGGAGAATCTGTTGAAAGTGATCTATGTTCCAGGAGGCCATCAAAGCAGAACACCTGAGAATATTAAATGTGTACAGGCTATAATCAATAAAGATTGGTGACCCACAATGTGAGAATTATAAACTGATCAGGGGATTCCCAAAACTACTGTGTCCAAGATTCTGATGCATAATGTTGGCAAGTTTCACTCTGCAGCTTCTGCTACCAGAATAGAAGGAACATCGTGCTGCAGTTGTTAATGACTTGACTCAAACAGCTAACCAGATTTCCTCCAGAAGGTGATAACTGAGATGAATCATGGGCCTATGGCTCATATGATCTGGAAACAAAGTTTCAGTTGTCCCAATAGAAGTTGCCTGGTTCCCCACAACCAAAAAAGGTGCAGCAAAGTTGCACCAAGGTCAAGAACATATTAACTGTGTTTTTTGATTGGAAAGGTGTTGTCCATCATGAGTATGTTCCTCCAGGTCAAACAATGAATAAGAAGTACTACCTCAATGTTTTTCACTGGTTGAGAGATACAATACGATGAAAATGGCTGCAGCTATGGGCAACTGGTGATTGGCAGCTTCATCATGACAATGTGCCCATTCATGCATCATGTCTTGTGCAAAGTTTTTTGGTGAAACATCAAATCACCCAGGTAAGTCAGCCCCTCTATAGTCCAGATTTGGAGCCCTGTGACTTCTGTTTTTTCCCAAAACTTAAATCACCTTTGAAAGGGAAGAGATTTCAGACTGTCAATGAGATTCAGGAAAATACAATGAGGCAGCTGTTGGCAATTCCAACAAAGGATTTTGCAGTGTGTTTCGAACAGTGAGAGAGATGCTGGGAGAACTGTGTGAGGTTCCACTCTGAAGAGGACTCAGGGGTCATCGTCCTGTGTACAATGTTTCTTGTATCTTCTTCAATAAATGTATCTATTTTTCATATGACATGGCCAGATACTTTCTAGACAGAATGTTATTGTGTTTCCATTCTAAACAAAAGCTGAAGTTTTTCATCACTAGTAGATATTATAGGATGTACTTCAAGTGAAATGAAAGTGGTCTCATAGGACTGAAAAGCAGAAGGAATTAAGTACAAAGAAAGTGGGAAATATATGGGTAAATATAAATAAATGTCAGATGTATGAAATAGTAATAGTAATACACAGTGGTGTTACAAAAGAATGAAAAGATCACTATTCTAAGGTTTTTTACATTATCTGGGAGCAAGAAATATTTAGATTAACTTTACACTTTGATAATTCAAGTGTGCATATCATAATTTCCAGAGTAATCACTATTTCATTATTATGCACTGAATGTGTAATACTGAAGCACTGACCCACTGATGGTATTTAAGATGGCTCTTTGGGAGGTAATTAGGGTTAGAATAGGTCATGAGGTGGGGGCCCTCATGATGGGATCAGTGGCCTTTAAGGAGAGAAAGAGATCTTGTGGATGTGTATGCATCTAAGAAAGGCCATGTGAGGACACAATGAGAAGGCAGCTGACTGACTATAACCTAAGGAAATAATTCTAACCAGACACCAATAATGCCATCACCTTGATCTTGGACTTCCAAGCCCCTAGAACTGTGAGAAATAAATTTATGTTGTTTAAGACACCCAGTCTGTGGCATTTTGTTATGGTACCCTAAGAGAATCAATGAAAAAATAATCTCTAAACGTGTGGAAGGTGCCAAGGAATAAAAAAAATATATTGTCAATCCAAAAGGATGTGAGAGAGGATCAAAAGAAAGCAGAAAATAAATGATTTGAACAAATACAATATAAATATATGATAGATTTAAACACCATAGTATTAGTAATTACATTAAATATTAATGTACTGAATGTTCAAGTTAAAATACAAAGATTGTTAGACTGGATCTTAAAGTTCCATCTGACAGCATATGAATTTATAAGACATATACCTAAACTATAAAGATAAGAAGGCTTTAAGGTAAAAAACTGAAATACTGGATAAAAGAAAGTTGGTATTACTAAATTATTATTAGAAGAAAAATGTAATTCAGTGCTAAAAGTTAGTAGAGGTAGTGAGAATAACTTGAAAGTGATATAAGGTTCAGTTCAACAAGGTCATCTGAAAACTTAAATCTAAATCAAAATATATAGTTCTAAATATATAAAGCAAAATTTGATCAATCTACCAGAAGAATAGAAAAATATACAACCATACTGGGAGATTTAAATGTGGCTATCTCAGGGAGGAAGATTGCTACCATAAATTTAAGAGTGTAGGTCCCTCTGGGAGAAGGAAAGAAATTTTCATTAAGAAGTGGAATGTGAAGGGCTTCTGGAGTTCGAGAATGCTGTATATCCTGCTCTAGATGGTGATCACACATAGACTTCACATGTAGGTTTTACTTTCCTGCATGTGTTACATTTACTATATAAATATTACACAAACAAGTAAAAAAACAGAAACCTGAGCAACCTGCATTAGAATTGAGAACATGTGATTGATGTGGTAGGAGGAAAATGTAAAGAAATGGTGTCTTGAAAATCAGTTACAGAAAATATGTCAGGGAAGATGAATGAACAACTATGTCATATGCTGTTGATAAATACTTCAACACAAAGATCAAACATCAATGTCTAGATTCAGTAGTATGGATACCATTGGAAAGTTAGGCATGAATTTTTATTTCCAAATAAGATCATATTCTGAGGTAGTAAGGGTCAAGATACAAACATATAAATATTTAGAGGGCTCAGGTCAACCAATAATAGCAAGTATAGGCAAGGTATAAAGTAGACAAAGAGATCAAGTTTTCTAGAAGAAGGTGTGGATCTATTTGCCTGTCTGTCTATATATCTATCTGTCATCTATCTAAAAGATCAGATAATGAAGAGCATGTGTGTATGTTGATTTGAGTGAGTCAGTAGAAAAGGGAAGTGATGTGGACCCTGGCTCCTGGGGTCCACAACATTGTGGATAAGACACTAGACAAATTCACGTGGACTACCGAGTCCTGTGGAGGAAAAGGGATGGCATGGCCACTCTCTCAAGAGGAAAGCGCCCTGAACCTTGCCTTGACAAGCTTTTATTGCTTTTCTAGGCACATTACATGATGGTCCTCATTTACTATGCACAAGTTCGCTTTAGGTGGTTACCTTTTACAGAAAACAAAGAAGAGGACTGCTAATCACATCACAGAAGAAGGATATTTGCTAATGCAAAGGGAAAAGTGGTTGAACTGGTTACATTCATACTTGGGAGGCTTAGCATAGATTTTAGGAAGTTACTTTAAAGATATGCAGTAAACATTTTCTGCCTCAATTCAGGGTGAGGGAGTTTTAGCAAAAAGCAAGTCTCAAAGTGGCCTAGGTACAATGCAGGCCTGATTCCCCACAGGAGAACCTATCCATTGGCGTGGGTCCTATCTCAGCCCACACCACACAAATGATCTCCTATAAGGAAGAATTGGTGATTCAGGATTGAGAGGGACAATTTCTTTCTTTTTTTTAAAAGATTTTATTCATCCATTTTTAGATAGGGAAGGGAGGGAGAAAGAGAGAGACAGAGAAACATCAATGTGCAGTTGCTGGGGGGCATGGCCTGCAACCCAGGCATGTGCCCTGACTGGGAATCGAACCTGCAACACTTTGGTTTGCAGCCCGCGCTCAACCCACTGAGCTACACCAGCCAGGACAAGAGGGACAATTTCTTGACAGATGTCCTTGAGTAGGTAAGAGGGTGTAAGATCCATTGCCTAAAGAGAAGTGGGGACCTGAGAAAGGGGCAAAGACACAGTATCCATAGTAACAGAAGGAAAGGCAGATATATTGGTATATAGGGAGTTGGTTGGTGAACATGGCAATGGGGTGGTATGAAAGTGCTCTTTTGCTGGCTTCTGTTTTGCCAGGATATGGAAGCAAGACTATCACCTGATAGGAGGGTGGGAGATGGTGGAAAGTTGCCAAGGGAGGAGAAGGTATGACATGGTCTTATAGGATAATGAGATAATGAAATAATGAAATAAAGTAAGATTTCTGGGCACGCTAAAGCATGTTTGAGACTTGTAGCTGTGAATTTAAAGTATGATTGGTCAGTTTGCTTATTGTTTATCTCCAGCTGTGGTTAACTGTGTAGATTCAGGTACAAAGCAGGTGCAGAATTGGACTTAACCAGGGATTATTTTTGATAGGTGAATACCACAGAGTGAGAGATGTAACAGAGTTGAGGGAATTTGAAAGTGAGTGAATAGAGGGTGGACCCATAGAATCCAAGCTGGGTAAAAGAAGAGATTAGGACATAAAACTGTTAGGGACAGTAACAGTGGGGAGGTAATAATAGATTGGTGGGATTAAAAGATTCTGAGAATTGATATACTATAAGAAACATTGGAAAGATCACATCCCTCCTCTGATCAAAGTTCCCAATGGCAATGCATCTGAATCAGGGGTGTCAGACTGATTTTCACCAGGGAGACAGGTCAGCCTCGTGGTTGCCTTCAAAGGGCCAAAATAATTTTAGGACTGTATAAATGTAACTACTCCTTAACTGTTAAGGAGTTGAAATTATATTCAGCCCTTTGAAGGCAACCATGAAGCTGATGTGGCCCCTGGTGAAAGTGAGTTTGACAGCCCTGATCTCAATAATATGGAAAATCCTTACTATGACTTGTAAGCTTCTCTCAAGTTCTACTTGCTCACCTCCTTTCCATTTCTTCAGCTTCATTTTCTAGTGCTCTATCCCTCTATCCCCTCCAGACACACTAGTCTGTCTACTCTCTGTTCCTTGAACAAACCAGATAAACTCCCATCTTTGGTCTTTTGTATATGCTGTTATCTCTTTGAAGAATACTCTTCTTCTACATGGCTCAGTCCATATATTGATCTAAGTCATATCTTCATGGCTCAGTCTCATGACATTCAGATCTTTGCTCAAATATCTGTGTGTGTGTGTGTGTGTGTGTGTGTGTGTGTGTGTGTGTATTAGCTACTTTTGGCCATGTAGCTATTCTAAAAGGAAACAAACTTTCCCTCTCCAGTACCTCCTAATCCCCTTTCTTGCTTCATTTTTATTTATAGCACTTACTGTTACTGGAAATGGTTCTTCTCACTGATGCAGCAAAGAATCACAGATCAAAAAAAACAGAGAGCCAAGATGGTAGAGGAGTGAATGGAAGCCACACTAACTTCCTCCCAGCACCAATCTAGAATTACAAGTAAATTGTGGAGAAATCACCCATAACAAAAACTCAACAATAGTGAGAGAGAAGCCTTATAACCTTGGATAGACAGAAGAATCAGCATCAGCACAACTTGACTGGTAAGGAATGTGATAGAGCCTTAAGAAGGCTGGCTGGGTACCCACAGGTGGCAGCACTGGAGAGATAATGAAGTGGCCAAATGGATCCCACTGAGAAGAGTAGACTCTAAATCAGGGGTGTCAAACTCATTTTCACCAGGGACCACATTGGCCAAATACAATTTCAACTCCTTAACAGTTAATGAGTAGTTACATTTATACAGTCCTAAAATTATTTTGGCCCTTTGAAGGCAACCACGAGGCTGATGTGTCCCCCACTGAAAATGAGTTTGACACTCCTGCTCTAAATCCTAAGCTGGGATCCCCAGCCTAGAGCACCAGGACCCAAAGAGTATGTAGATAACATCCAGCAGCAAAAAGCAGCAGGGTTTCTCTCTTCCAGAGACAGATGGCTGAAGATGGCTGAAGATGAAAAATCTGTTTAAAGGATCAACACACAAATATTCAAATGCAGCCACTTACCCAGGGCTCTGGCAAAGGCAGGGGCAGGAAGGGCTAGAGATGCCTGAAAAGATACTGGGGATGGAAGCTTTTGGGAGAGAACTAAGAGAGTAGATGCCAGGAGTGTAGTGCTGAGTTATCCCCCATACGGCAACAGCCATTGTGCTCAGGCAGGCTAATCTCCTCTGAGTGGCAGCAGCCTGAGGGGAAACAGTAACCCTGATCTCAGGAGGGGCTCTACCCTGGCCCAGTGGTGCTTAAGTCTGACTGCTGAGTGCACAGTGAATAGATTAAAAACTTAAGGAACCAGCCATAGATTGTAGATCCCTAGCAAATGGGTGGCAGAGTTGGCTAGAGACACTTGAGGACAGACTGAGGTTGCTTGAGGACAGACTGGGGAGGTGATGGAGATTTTTGGGAGAGAACTGAGAGAGTAGCCACCAGGATTCTGGTGCAGAGTCATTCCCCAAATGGCAGCAGACATCCTGCTCAGGCACACAACTCCCCTCTGAGCAACAGCTGCCTGAGGGGAAACAATAGCCCAAAATCCAGGAGAGATGATGCCCCACTCTATGGTGCTTAAGGCTGGCTGCTGAGTGCACAGTGACTAGATTAACAACTGAAGGAGACAGCCACAGACAGTAAATACCTGGAAATCTTGAACAAGCTGCCTAAGGTCAGATGGGGTCAACATCTGATATCACTGGAGGTAGATCCAGATAGAAAAAAAAGTGGGCCTGCAAAATAGCATACAAGACATGGTGGGCAGGGTGAACCTCAGTCAACCAAGTGGAAGGAAGGACCCACCAAAGAATCACCCAACAATAATCAAAACCCAAATACACCTAGAAGGCCAACATAAACAGTATTATGAAGGGCATCCCAAGAGCATCAAATTCTGGAGAACAAGGAGAGTGCATCACTGAATCTCGCAGGTCTCCTACCATAGAAGTTCACACTGCAAAATCATGGAGTCAAAACAGATCAATTTAAGAAGCAGAGGCAAACAAGAAGAGTCTCACAAATAATGGGAAGACAAAGAAACGACCTCCAATTGAAAGGAAAGGAGGAATCCTCAGAAAGAATGCTAAATGAAATAGAGGCAAGTAAATGATCAGATATTGAGATCAAAACAATGGTTATAGAAAGCTTAGTGAACTCAGTGAGAATTATCAAAAACTACAGGGAAGCTACAAGAAACTTACTGCAAATTACACCATTGTGAAAAAGGACATAGAAACAATCAACAAGAGCCAAGAGGAAATGAAGAATACAATTTGTTAACCAAAGGAATCAAAAGTAGGCTAGATGAAGCAGAGGATTGAATTAGCAAGCTGGAGGACGAGGTAGAAAAAACTCCCTGAAAGAGCAAGAAAAGGGAAACAGACTCAAAAAGAACAAAGAGGCGCTAAGGGAACTGCAGGCCAACATGAAACATAATACTATCTGTATAATGGGATATCAGAAGGAGAAGAAGAAGAGCAAGGGGTAGAAAACCTGTTTGAAAAAGTAATGATGGAAAACTTCCCTAATTTAATGAGAGAAAAAGTTGAGCAAGTACAGGAAGCACATAGGGTCCTAGACAAGGGGAACTCAAAAGAGGTCCACTTCAAGACACATCATAATTAAAATTGCAAAATTCCAAGACAAAGAGAGAATCTTAAAGGCAGTGAGGGAGAAACAGGAAGTAGCATACAAGAGAACCCTGATAACGCTAGCAGTGAACTTCTCAACATAAACACTACAAGCCAGAAGGGAATGACAAGATATATTCCAAGTAATGAAAAACAAAAGCTTTCAACCAAGATTCCCAAGAAAAGCTCTCAATTAAAATGGAAGGTGAAATAAGCAATTTTCTCAGACAAAAGAAGGCTAAAAGAATACACCTCCACCAAACCAGAATTTTAAGATATGCTAAACAGACTGCTTTAAGAAGAGTGAGAAGAACAATGACAGAGAGGAACACAGGTATGAGAGAGGAAAATGGCAATGAATAATACCTATCAATAATAACCTTAAATGTAAATGGGTTAAATGCTCCAATCAAAAGACATAGGTATCTGAATAGATAAGAAAACATGACCAGCATATGCTGCTTACAAAAAACTCACCTCAGCCCTGGCTGGTGTAGCTGAATGGATTGAGTGCAGGTTGAGAACCAAAGGGTTGCCAGTTTGATTCCCAATTGTTACAGGGTGCAGCCAAGAGGGGGGCCCCAAATAGGCATTTGAAATGGGGTCCAGAACTTAAGGTGTCCAGGAGATTTTGGGATGTCTCCATCCCCCCGCCTAGGGTGTGGGTTGGGGGAAGGGACAAATGGAGCAGGGCCATTGAAAGCTGTTTAGCATAGCAACAGCCTTGTGGTTAAGCTCTGGCGTGGTCATTTGGCATATCTATAACCTTTGACTGGTTGCATAGATATGTTAAGTAGCCGTGATCAGCTCTAAGCCAGGGGAATGGAAGTAACTTCCCCACCCAGATGTAACTGGGGGGGCAGGTCCCCTGAGTTACAGCGCCTGCGTGGGAGCTCAGAGAGGATTGGCTCCAGGACATGGGGCCACGCCTGCCCAAACTCATGATGGCAGCCCAGTAAAGCTGGAAGGACACGAGTTCTGGCATGTGAAGCCGAGTGTGGGAGGAGTCGGAAATGAGGCTGCAGAGGAAGATTGGCCGAGGGGATTTAAAACCCAGATTTGGCGGCCATTGAGAGGGAGAACTATGCTGCTTAGGAAGAGAACCATGCACAGCCCTGAGAAGGAGAACCACGTGGACTTGACGGAGTGGAGACTCCTGCAGCCCTGAGAGAAGGAGAACCACGTGTCTTTAGCAGAGTGGAGACTCTCGCATCCCAGAGAGAGGGAACCACGTGGCCTGGCAGAGTGGGGACCCCCACAGCTTTAGAAGGGGGAACCACCACCTGGTTTTAGCAGAGATCCTGGTGACTCAGCTGAGGGTGCCGGGAACCCAGGGAGGTCTCCCAGTTGAGATGGAGTACTAACTGGGAAGAACCAGAGGACTGCCTAAGCCATGGACTTCTATTTCCTTTCTTGAGATATGGTACTCTGGACTGGGCAAAGGGGGAAGGAAGGAAGGACTGTGTGTTTGTGGGTGTTTTTAGGGACTTTAGGATTTTTTGATAGACATTAGGTCACTACTTTAAGTTAGTATAGCATTAAATAAACATTTCCTTTCCTTTTCATGAATCTCTGGCATTGAGAGACGTCTTTCCTAGGGCGGTGGACATAACGGGCCCGGGGCTTTCTTTCAATAATAGTATATCATCCCAGGCCCCCCTTGTCTGTTTTGTAACACAATCAGGGCATATGCCTGGGTTGTGGGCCAAGTACTGAGTAGGGAGCATGTAAGAGGCAACCACACGTTGATATTTCTCTCCTTCTCTTTCTCCTTGCCCTAAAAATAAATAAATAAATAAATAAATAAATAAATAAATAAATAATAAATCTTAAAAAAAAAACCCACCTCAGAAAAATAGACCTACACAGACTGAGAGTAAAAGGTTGGAAAAAAAATACTCCAAGCAAATGGACAGGGAAAAAAGGTGGAGTAGCAATACTTATATTAGACAAAATAGACTTTAAAACAAAGCATATAAAAAGAGACACAGAAGGACACTTCATAATACTCATGGAAGACTCCATTAAGAAGATATAAACATTATAAACATATATGCACCCAACATAGGAGCACCCAAATATATTAAAAAATATTGGAGGACTTCAAGAAAGATACAGACAGCAACACACTTATAGTAGGGGATTTTGACATCCCACTCTCAACAATGGATGGATCTTCCAAACAGAATATCAATAAGGGTATTGTGGAACTGAATGATGCATTAGATCAAATGGACTTAACTGATATATATAAAACCTTTCATTCCAAAGAAGCAAAATACACATTCTTTTCAAATGCACATGGGACATTTTCAAAGATAGACCACATAATAGGACACAAAACAAGCCTCAACAAATTCAAGAAAATAGAAATCATATAAAGCATTTTCTCTGACCACAAGGGACTGAAACTAGAAACCAATCTCAAGAAAAAAACTCAAAAGCATTCAACTCATCTAGATTGAATAGTATGCTATTAAACAATGAATGGGTTAAGAATGAGATCAAGGAAGAAATAAAAAAGTTTCTGGAAACAAGTGAAAATGAACTCACAACAGTCCAAATCCTATGGGACACAGTCCTGAGAGGGACATTCATAGCAATACAGGCTTACCTGAAGAAGATAGAAACATTTCAAATAAACAACCTAAGCCCACGTCTACAAGAACTGGAGGAACAACAACAAACAAATCCCAGAGTGAATGGAAGGAAGGAAATTATCAAGATTATAACAGAATTAAATGACATAGAGACTAAAAGAACAATTGAAAGAGTCCATAAATCCAGGATCTGGTTCTTTGATAAAAGAAAGAAAATCAACAAGCCTTTAACCAGACTCATTAAGAAAAAAAGGGAGAGGGCCCAAATAAATAAAATCAGAAATGAAGGAAGAGAGATTACCACTGATACCACATCATTACAACATATTGAAAGAAATCACTAGAAACAACTATATGACAAGAAATTTGAAAACCTGGGTGAAATGGACAAATTTCTAAAAAAATAGCATCTTCCAAAACTAAATCAAGATGAAGTAGAAAGCCTGAGCAGACTGATAACAACTGGTGAAATTGAAGCAATAATCAAAACACTCCCAGCGCACAAAAGCCCTGGACCAGATGGATTCACAGGAGAATTTTATAAAGCATTTAAGGAAGAGCTAACCCCTATCTTTTTCAGACTACTACAAAATATCCAGGAAATGGGAAGACTTCCAAACTCTTTTTATGCGGCCATCATCATCCTAATCCCAAAACCAGATAAAGACACAACAAAAAAAGAAAACTACAGACCAATATCACTGATGAACATAGATGCTAAAATCCTCAACAAAAGATTGGCAGACCACATACACTAATATATTAAGAAGATCGTACACCATGATCAAATTGGATTCATCCCAGGGATGAAAGGGTGGTACAATATTCACAAATCAATAAACATAATACATCACATAAACAAAAGGAAAGACAAAAATCACATGATCATATCAATAGATGCAGAAGAAGCATTTGATAAAGTACAGTACCCATTTGTGATAAAAAACACTCAGCAAAGTGGGAGTAGAGGGAGCATGCATCAATATAATAAAGGCCATACATGAGAAACCCATAGCTGACATGATACTCAATGAGCAAAGTAAAAGCTTTCCCACAAAGAATAAGAATAAGACAAGGATTTCTGCTTTCACCACTTCTATTCAAGATAGTATTAGAAGTCCTAGCCACAGCAACCAGACAAGAAAAAAAAAAATAAAAGGCATCGAAATTAGAAAGAAGGAAGTGAAACTGTCACTGTTTGCAGATGACATGATAGTGCACACAGAAAACCCTATAGGCTGCACAGAAAAACTACTTTATCTTATAAGTAAATTTGGCAAAGCAGCAGGGTACAAAGTCAATATTCAAAAATTGAAGACATTTTTTGTACACTAACAACAAAATATCAGAAACAAAAATCAGGAGACAAATCCCATTTGCTATAACAACAACAAAAATAAAGTACCTAGGAATAAACCTAACCAATGAAGTAAAAGACATGTATTTAGAAAATTACACAACACTGAGAAAAGAAATTACAGAAGACACAAATAAATGGAGACATCCTGTGTTCATGAATTAGAAGAATTAACATCATCAAGGTGTCTATACTAAAAGCAATTTATAGATTCAACAGAATTCCTATTAATCCAAATGACATATTTCACAGATATAGTACAAATATTTCAAAAATTTATAGAGAACCATAAATGGCCCTGAATAGCCTCAGCAATTTTTAGAAAGAACAGCAATATTGGAAGGATCACAATACCTGTCATCAAACTATATTACAAGGCTACTATAATCAGAACAGTCTGGTACTAGCATAAGAACGCCCATATGGATCAATGGAACGTAACAGAGAGCCCAGAAATAAATCCATGTTTCCATGGCCAATTAATAGTTGACAAATGAGGAAGACACATAAAATGGAGTAAAATAGTGCCTTCAACAAATGGTGTTGGAAGATCTGGACAACTATATGCAGAAAAATGAAATTTGACCACCAACCTACAACACACACCAAAATAAACTCAAGGTGGATAAAAGGTTTAAATATAAGTCACAACACTATAAAAGTCCCAGAAGAAATCATAGGCAGAAAAATTTCAGATATCCCATGCAGATATCCCATATTTTCACTAATATGTCCCCTAGAGTAAGGGACATAGAAGAAAGAATAAACAAATGGTAGTTCATCAAAACAAAAAGCTCCTGCATAGCTAAAGAAAACATCAGCAAAGTGAAAAGGGAGCAAACCATATGAGAAAATATACTTGGCAATGATAACTAGGACAAGGGTTTAATCTCTAAAATATATAAAGAACTCATACAACTCCACTCCAGGAAGACAAGCAATCCAATTAAAAAATGGGCAAAGGACTTGAACAGACACTTCTCTGAGGAGGACATACAGAAGGCCCATAGGCATATGAAAGAATGTTCAGCATCAGTAGCCATCAGGGAGAAGCAAATTAAAACCATAATGAGATTCCACTTCACACTGGTTAGAGGCCATCATAACCAAATCAATAAACAAGTGCTGGTGAGGTTGTGGAGTAAAGGGAACCCTAGTACACTGTTGGTGGGAATACAGATTGGTACAGCCACTGAGGAAAACAGTATGGAATTTCCTTGAAAAACTAAATCTAGAACTGTGTTTCAATCCAGCAATCCCACTGCTGGGACTATACCCTAAGAATCCTGAAACACCAATTCAAAAGAACCTATGCACCCCAATGTTCATAGCAGCACAATTTACAATAGCCAAGTGCTGGAAGCAACCCAAGTGCCTATCAGTAAATGAGTAGATCAAAAAACTGTGGTACGTTTACATGATGGAATACTATGCAGCAGAAAGAAAGAAGGAGCTCCTACCCTTTGTGACAGCTTGGATGGATCTGGAGAGCATTGTGCTAAATGAAATAAGCTAGATGATGAAAGGCAAATACCATATGATCTCACCTATAAGTGGAACCTAATCCACAAAACAAACAAGCAAGCAAATATAACCAGAGACACTGAAATAAAGAAAAAACTGACCGTAACCAGGGGGTAGGTGGGAGGGCATAATTGGGGGAAAAGTGGGAAGGGTTGCCAGGAACATGTATAAAGGACCCATGGACAAAGCAAAATGGGGGGAGGATTGAGGGTTGGAGGTGGAGAGGGTGGGGAGGGGGAAAGTGGTGGTGAGAAAATGGAGACAACTGTACTTGAACAACAATAAAAAGAATTATGGATCAGAAAGACTAACATGGATTAGTAAGAGTTTTATTACTATGTTGTTAAGGGAGAGAATGGGCCTGCTGAGGGTGGCAAGAAAGGGCTTAGAATAAAAGAAGCAACAGGAGAGCCTAGGCTCAGCTGCCTGCAAAGTCAGAGAAAAGTGGCCTTAGGGATGTGCTCAGGGGATGAGCCTGTGATAAGCTGCCAGCTGTCCAATGCCTTAGAATTTAGGAGACACATACCTGTGAAGAAGCAGTTGGAGGGAGGGGACAGGAAAGAAGAGGGAATGGCTCTGGCTGTTTCCCAGAGGGAGAGCATATGTGCTGTGTCCTTTGTCTTGAGACTTTTATCTCTCTTTCTTGCAAGCAAGAATCTTAGGAGAGATCTCATGGGAGGGTTTCAGTAGAGTATTCATCAGTTCTCCAGGTGTGCCCTTGCAGGTTCATGGTCTCCTCTGATTGGTCAGTGACAGGTAGGATGTCTTTAGTCATTGCAGTTGGTTCTGGCATCACCAACCTGGTCCTGCAGTTTTCCTGGGCCTGGAACTGAAACACAACTGAGGCCTAGATGTTATCTCAGGGAGGTGAAAATTTGTGTCTGGCCATAAATTGCTCAACCATTGCATTCAGCTCTCTGTCTCAGTTTCTCTATGTCACTTGCCAAGAATGTTTCTTAGCTTCTTACTCTCCTGTCTCATTATTAAACTAAATACATTTGGTTTATTGTCTTCGATCAACCCCATGTAAGTTGCATAAGGGCAGAAAATTTTTCTTGTTTTAATCAGTTCTATATCAGCCACAGCTTGAACAGGGCCTGCTACATAGTAATGTATTGACTGAGTGAATGAAATATAGGGGATAGTGAACAGAGAGTGTAAAACTTGAAACTGAGCTTAGAGAGGAAAAAACAGTTATGGATAATGCATGACAAAGCCTAGGATATGACATTGAGAGAAGATGGTAGGTGGTAAAGTCAAAGTCATTGTAGAAGAGGAAATGAAGAAACAAAGAAGCCTGGGAAGATTACTCCCAAGAATTTCACAATAACTAGGAATTATGGTGGAGAGAATGATAAAGAAAGAAGGTAAAATCTAGGAGTGACGAGCTCTATTGATGACTGTAAGAAGAGGAAATGATGTCTTGTCTGATGGTGTGGACTTCAAGGCTGTAGTTTTAGTGAAGAGTAAGGGAAATGGGTTTAGAATCTGCATCCAAGAGCAAAGAGGATACCTATCCCATTGCTAAGCTCAGTGGTTGAGAAAATAGCCAGCTCTTGAGAGGGTGCGGGGGAAGCAGCCCTCCTGTGCTTTGAAGGAACCAAATTTCAGTAAAGCAGAGAAACAAAGGAAACTTTGAGTAAGAAGAATATTGAAATGGGGATTTTGCTGGGAATGTATTGTGATTTTACAGGTCATAGAGGAAAAGTTCCAGGAGTTGGGTAAATTTAAGTATAAATAGTACCTCATGAAGGAGAGAATCTGAGTCATGAGATATCTGAGAGTCTGGCTTATTGCAATGTTCAGAGAAATGGCAAAGGAATCAGCTATGCTGGGATCAGGCCAGACTGGTGAAGCTTCTCTGCTGAATGGGGAGGGAGGGAGGGAGAAGTGGTGTGATCTGGCTAGTACCGATTTTATATCTATCTATCATCTATAAAATCATATATATATGATTTTATCATAAATATACATATATAAAACACATATCATAAATATATAATATATATTTACACATTATATATATATATAAAACATATATATAAGTACATATATATAAATAAAATATATATATAATCTCTCTTTCTTCCTGAAAATGGTAATAGGGAAATTGGGGAAGAGTAGTCTTACCTGGAGAATGCAAGACTGAAACAAATATTTTTCCCTTTTATATTAGTTTGTAGGGCTGCCATGACAAAATACCACAAATTGAGTGGCCTAAAAAAGGGAAAGGAGTTCTGGAGGCTGGAAGTCCAAGATCAAGGTGTCTGCAGGTTCTTTCTGAAGCCTCTCTCCCTATCTTACTGATGGTTATCTTTTTGCTGTGTCTTCACATGGTCTTCCATTGGTCTGTACATGTCTGTGTGCTAATCTCCTCTTCTTACAAACATTGGATTAGGGCCAACCCATAGAACCTCATTTTATCCTTATCACCTCTTTAAATGCCCTCTCTCTAAATATAGTCACATTCTGGGGTAAGAGGGTTAGGACTTCAGTACCTGAGGGTGAATGAATTTTGGGGGGATGTAATTCAGTTCCAAGTGAAAGGGTAAAGCCAGAGCCATTTGCTGTTGTGGCAGGATTTGCTGAGCAGGCCTGTGGCATTGGTAAACATAACCCCCATTTTACTCTTCTGAGCTTGTTCCCAGGACTGGAAATTACTGGAAAGCAAGAACAGAACTAGTTGTTCCCTATTGCCACAGGCAGAAGTTAACATTGGAACAAACTGCTACAGCTCCCTAACTGCCCAGAGGCCACACAACAGCAACCCCTACCTTTTTAAAATCCAATTATGATCCAATAAAAGATCAAAGTCCCCACCCCTCAATGCTGGTGTATCTCTCCACACCATGCCCCTCTCCTTTCTTGGAGAGTGAATAAAAACTATTTTCTACACTTTCTTCTCTTCATGAATTCTTTCATAGCCCATGTCTTAAGGGACCACCATAACACCAAGTACCTTTCATTTTTGGAATAAATGCACAGTATCCTGAGGGGATTCTTTTGAGGTCATTACTGTCATTATTCCCTTATCACAGATGAAGAAACTGAGACCCAGAAAGGAACAGTAACTTGCCCAAGGTCACACTGCCACAGCAGATATTGGAACTCACTCTAAAACATCAAGCCATTGTGTCCTGCTCAGACCTAGACCAGTGCCTGGAACATGGCAATTAATGAAGAGTTCACAAGCAAATGGTGTTTGATTTAAAAGTATTTTTGTCTATTGCCTGAAACAATGTAATCTGAAAAAAGCTTATCACTACTGAGGAAAGACATGACTCAAACATTTATTGATTTATTAATACATTTATAGATTTGAATGTATTGTTTATTAATACATTTATGGACTTAAAAATCTCTTACCATCTTTATATGAGTATTCTTATTCCTGTTTTCACAGAGGAGGAATATTGAGGTTGAGAGAAAATGAAAAGCTGCTGAATGTCACAGAAATAATAAGAGGCAGGGCTTGTGGTTTAAAACCTATAAACCCTGTGCAGTTTCCAGTATACCAATCAATGATATTATATGTTTATATTTTCTGCTCCAGAATAGCTGTGTTGAGATTGCAGATAACCCTGTGAATATTACTTTGTAAGTTACATAAATGTTTGATCACTATGTTGTATGTCCCAAATTGTATAATATTGTATGTCAACTGTAATTGAAAACTTAAAAAATATTTAAGATGATTACATAATTCAATTCCATAAAATTTCTGAACAGACTTGGGAATAAATACACAGCTTCTTGACATGGTGACTTTGAAAAAAATGGTTCACATTTGTATTTTTTAACATTTTATCTACTAAAACAAAAACATTTTTGTGGCTTCAGTTTACATACTTCCATTTCTATTACTGTAAACAGAGTACTATGTTTTGAAAGGTCGGTCTTTTCAAAAGACTTCCATTACCACTTAGCAATTAGTTCAGTGTTTTACATGTGAAAAACAAAATGTAATTTGTTTTAAAGAGTATTTTTGTCATAAAATATTTTCCTTTCTGTTTCCTCTAAAGAAATCTTCACAGTCTATTTTATTAGACTCAGAAAACCCCTCTCATTCTCTCCCCAAATCATTCAATTTCAAGCTCTCAGGAGCTGGCAGGCATGAGAGAAGCCTTGTCTACTGGTGAATCATACAAGGACACATTTATTTGCTTTGATTTTTAAAGACATCCAGGGGGAAAAGGAAAGTGAATGGTTGGTTATTTATTACAGTCTTAACTCTAAATGTGCTTTCTGATTTCAGCATCCTATCTTTGCTGACTGTACCCTCACGTTTCAGTGCCCCTCTGAGAGGCTGTTGGTCTCTTGGAGTTATCTGTCCATCAAAGCAGAAGCCTGCTCCAGGGGGCTGAGCCCAAGCCCAGTCATGTCCAGGAGATATCTCTGTCTGGGCCCTACTTACAGCTATTCTGTCATTCTACGATGGCCAGCTGTGTCAAACAGCAGGTACCTTGTAGAGTGAAACACTACTCACTCTCCATATATATCCATGCTATCACAACAATGAACATACAGAACATTTCATTACCCCCAAAAGTTTCCTCATGCCATTTTATAGTTTACAACCCCATCTACTTTTAGTCCCAGACAACCATGTACCTGTTTTTGTCATTTATATTAGGAGGCATTTTTCCAGACATTTATATAAATGAAGTCATCCAGTAGGCACTCTTGTGTCTGACTTTTTTCATTCAGCATAACGATTTGGAGGTTATTTAAACCTAAAATTCATTTCTTGCTCATCTATTTTATTTCTTGTTCCCTTGTTCCTCCTTTTAGTCATGTACTTTTATTATTTAAATATATTTATTAGAATTCTAATTTGAATTTATTGGTTTTAAGTTCTATTACTTTGCATTGGTTTTTAGTGGCATCTCTAAGAATTAGACTACACATTTGGGCTATTTATCAACTTACTACCTCTCAGTTCCCAATCTACCTCCCTCCACTGCCTGCTTAATTTTTCATTTTTCTCTCTTTTATAATACTGGAGCTGGAACCTGTACACACAGCTGTATTTTTCCAGTTCTAGCTGGTGCAGTGTTAGGCTTTGCCAATAGAGAGCACTAGAGGGCTGCAAGTCTATGGCCAAGGAAAGGGCTTCTTATTTTGCTCTTTGGATTCTTTTTTCTCTTATGGTGTAGCTGCCAGCATAGGAGTGTGGGAAAGGTCCAGGTGGTGTCCACTTTTCAGAATATTTCAGCCACTCAAGAGGCCTTTTCCTGCAGACTAGCTTAGGCCTGCCAGCATCCCAGCAGGCCGTGCCCAGTAGACCAACTCCAGACTACCTGCATCCTTTTGTGAATTTCTGGGCCACCCAGCAGGGTGCTCTGAAGACCATCTCTGTCTCACATATGCTGACAAATTTCTTTGCACCTGGAAGTCTTCCTGTTCTTGTGGTGTCCCTCTAGGGTCATCCAGTTCCCTGATGTCACTATTATAAAGGACAGTTTTCTTCTCACGGGAATCCCCCAAACCTTTCTCTTCTCTTATTCTCTTCTTTCCTCTGAGCACAAAAGAAACCTTAGTCTAGTTTAGGACAAGTTCTTCCTTTAAGTTTCTTTAAGACACATTTTTTTTTCCTGTAATGTCTCAGTTTTTCTAAGAATGTTGGCTTTTGGAACATCAAAGCCAGAAAGACATAGAAACTACTTTTGTTCCACCTTGCCAAATGTTTTCCCTGAGGCTGGGAGCTTAGAGATAGTCAAGGGATTGCATGAGGGACAATGGGGAGGCCAGGGAAAAAGAAAATGTGGGAGGAAGAAATCCTATTGCTTGATACCTCCAAATAGTATTTAGATGGAAAATGTCCCGTTCATCTCTGATTCCCTAGCCTATATCTTAAGGCCTAGCACATAATAATTTCTCAATAAATGCTTATTAAATCAATGAGTTAATTTGCTATGTGATATTGGGCAATTTTCATGACTTCTAACTTCTGTTCCCTGAACTATAAAATAGGATGATGATACTGATGTCATAGCATTGTTGTAGGATTAAATGAGATTATGCATTCTTTGTGAAGAGTCTTTTAATTATAATGTTTTATTACTGTTATTGTAAATGCCCACTGAGCTGAGATAGTGCCTGGCATCTTCACCCAAACTCTGGGTGATTCCAGGCAGACCTAGTCAATTGGAAACACAGTTTTATCTTTCTACCAGAGAAGCTGTATCATTTCAATGCATTTTTTTTGCACTTGAAATTATTTATCCTCCTGATGACTGTTTTTATGTCAGTGTGCTTGACGATTCCTAGATGAGGAGAATTGATTTTGGATTAGATTCTACCCAGCATGAAGTAACTGAAAGTAATATGAAGTAGTGAGAAAATGATGGTAATATTGTATCTCATCTTAAAGGTATGCTTCAGCTATTTGCATATTTTAGTTAGAATTTAAACTGAATCATTCCAATCACAATATGTTAAGGTACATTTTAAATGTACCTTTTAAATAGTCATATAAAATGTTTTCCAGACTTCCTGATGAAGCAAAGATTTAATGAGATATATCTATTGTTGAAACCTCTGTAAATGAGCCCATTTAATAAGAATTTATAATTTTTGATGTTGTCTATGTACCAGTGTGAAAAAATATCACTTATGTCTAAATAAACTCATCAACAGAAGAGTTGGCTGGTACTCAAGGAGCTCATTAGACATAAAAGGTTGTACATACACCTGTTTTCAAAGTTTTATAGACAGCTGGACAATAACACAGCGGATACCTCCACCCTGGACAAATGTTGGGATTCAACCAAGGAACCAAGGAATCAAAGCTAAGCTCAGGATTTGAGAAATGGAATGGTGTGTATATAAATTCTATGTAAGGTCTGCAGAAAGGGAGAAACAGTGTAAGGTCTATTAGTCAAAATTAATGGTGACCACAATTAGCAATACTGTATTATATATTTGAATGTTAAGAGAGTAGATGTTCAATGGTAATTCTGTGAGGGGATGTTAACTCATATTGCTGTGTTAATTATTTCACAATATATGCATTTATCAAATACTCATGTTGTATAGGTTACACTTATAGATATTTTCTGTCAATAATATTTCAATTAATCTGAGGCGGGGGAGAAGCAAGCCCCATGACCCAAATATCTCTCCATGTGGAGGTGGGACAAAAATTGTTGGGAATGCCAGTAGGCAGTGATGCCAGTTTTGGGAGGATCATCTGAGGCCTTATGGATATGAATCCAGAGGACAAGAATGTTAATGACCAGAAAAATCCGACTCCTGAAGAAACTTAGATGCCAAAGCAGAGACCTTGCCTTTGGGCAAGAAGTTTTACAATGATTAGGATCATTCAGTCAGTATATATTTTTGTTTTCTTCCTCTATGCAAGGCTGTATTATGTATATGTATAGTATATAAATGTGACAACATATATACATTAATATATAATATAGTCTATATAATATATCATATACATCATAGTAATATATCACACACACACATATACACACACAATTTTTTTGTGGATGGCTTTCCCATATATTGCAGTGTGGATTCTGGAACTAGAAAGAGCTTCTATATGGTTGATCCTGGTACCACCATTTATTAGCTGTGTTTTTGTAAAAAAATTACTTGGCCTCTCTGTGCTTCACTTTAGCAGTAAAAATGAAATAATAGTACCTACTTCGTAGGGTCTGTGTAGAATTCCTGGAACAATGCCTGGTGTGTACTCAGCAACTGCTATGTATTTACTATCATTTTGTAGGACTAGGGAAGTTGGAAGCCAGGTCCATAAGGAGCCAACATGGGTGATCATGGGTGATCCTGAGCAACGATGAGTTTGTTTGGTGAGGTTAGAAGCTGAGTAGAGGCAATAAGTTGGACTGCTGGCTATAAACTTTGGAAGGAGGCTCGGAAAATCTAGTAAGCAAGAGCCAAAAAGTTCAGTCCAGGAGGGAAGGACAGTTGGGTCCCTGTGCAGGGAGCCTGGCATCAGGGGATTGAACACCAGTTCTGTTGTGGATAGCAAGACAGTGCCTATACCATGGGTTCAGCATCTGAAAATAGATGTCTGAGTTACTAAGATGAGGGGATATGTAGCAATATGGACTTAGTATTGAGCCAACAGATGGGATACCTTACATTCCACCTGCCTATGGACAGTCCTGGCCTTGCTGAGCTAAGATGGGGTTGTAAATCTGAGTTGTGGTAATAACAATAACAACAGCAACAGTAGTACTACTATTACTTATGACTACATTTATTGATTGTGTACTGTGAACCAGGGACTGTGTTAAGTGCTTCATTCACAACAACTTTATGAGGGAACTTTATTATCCCCATTTTTCAAATGAGAACACTTAGTGCCTTGAATTTAAGTGTCTTGTAAAGATCACAGGTTAGCAAGTGGAGGGGCCAGGTTTGAACCTGGACAGTCAGAAGCCTGCTCTTAACCAGTTAACATACTGCTCGTTAAAACTTGGAAGAAAGCTATTGAACACCCAGAGAGAAAGAGGCCAAATATAGTGGAGTTGAGCCTGTTGTGTATTCATATTGTGGGTATTCAACAATTTGTGTTTGGCAGAGAGTGGTCAGGAGGAGGGAGAAGGAGAGAAAGAAAATCACATGAATAGAGCATGCAGTTGAGCCCACCATGCCATTCAATGAATGTGTAACTCAGACCCTGAGTAAGGATCAGATGGGAAATTGGGAATCAGCTGTTTCCCCAGCCGTAGGGCCCCCTTTTCTTATGGCTCCTTTTGGGGGAGGATTCTCACTGCACTGAGTGTGATTCTAGCATTTTGATAAACATGGTCTTTGTATAACATGGCTTTTACATGCAAGCCCAATACTTTACTTTCAAGTTCAATGGAAGAAACAACCATTTCTTGCAAAGCTGGAGGAAAAACTGACAAGGTTGGAATTACTGAGAGTCAATCTGTAGGTACCTGACACAATGCCTGTGGGGGAATTAGCAAGAGTGGTTTTGATTGTGATCTTTCCTTTGTGCTGATCAACTCCTTGGTTAGTGTTGCTCCCATTTTCCTTACCCCCATGAGGAGCAGGAAGATCTGAGCTGAGAGTCTTAGTAAGTTATCAAACTCAAAATTAAGAGCATGCAGTGTAATGTGTTTTCTAGTTTCTATAATATTTGAAAGTGGAGCTGATTAGATGGCTTCACGTTTAGGTGCTGCAGTCCTTTGTTGCCTAGATTGCAAAATTTCCTGCTTGAATTGGGCTGAGCCTGTACCCATGATTTTTTAGTTTAAATGTATTTTTTTTTGTTTGTGTGAATTTTCCATAACACAAAGAAAATAGAAAGTGAAAATGCAGCTGAAATGCCTGCAGAACTCTCTCAGCTTTCTGCATTGTTCAGAGATTAGATAAGTGGAGAGGTACATGAAATGTCCATTTTAATTGAGTTTTCTATTAACAAAGTGATTGACTTAGTTATCAGTTTAAGTTCTCAGAAACTGTAGCAGGTTATTCTCCTTGGGCACTGGCAAGGGGCTGGTCCCATGCCAGTTGAAAGGCTTCACTCGAATTTCGTATGAATATCTTCTTAGAGGCTTAATATCATTAAGGTGAAAATAAGAGTAGATTGTAATTGGGCCTCAGTTACTGTCTACTGTCTTGATAGTTTTTGAGCCATGGTTGTAACTGGTAACATAAAGCCTACCGTATGATGAAACTTCTTCCCTTAAAAGGAGAAATAAACAAGGCAATGAAAAGATTTTGCTGAGATTGTTTTGAGGGAGGATGCAGAGTAGTGGGTTCGGCTTTTATTTTAAAATCTTTAACAGAAGTGGGGAATAAAGCCTCATTATTTAAGCCTACTTTTTATTTATTGAAATATATTTTATTGATTATGCTGTTATAGTTGTCCCATTTTCCCCCTTTATTCCCCTCTGCCCTAAACAACCCCTCCCACTGACATTCCTCCCCCTCTTAGTTCATGTCCATGGGTCATATGTATAAGTTCTTTGACTTTGCCATTTTCTATACTATTCTTAAACTCCCCCTATTTTCTACCCACCATCTATGCTACTTATTCTCTGTACCTTTTCCCCCTCTCTCCCCCTTGCATTTCCCCATTGATAACCCTCCATATGATCTCTATTTCTGTGGTTCTGTTCCTGTTCTAGTTGTTGGCTTAGTTTGTTTTTGTTTTTATTTATTTTTAGGCTCAGTTTTTAATAGTTGTGAGTTGTCATTTTAATGTTCATAGTTTGGATCATCTTTTTCTTAGTTAAGTCCCTTTAACATGTCATATAATAAGGTCTGGGTGATGATGAACCCATTAACTTGGCCTTATCTGGGAAGTATTTTGTCTGCCCTTCCATTCTAAATGAAAGCTTTGCTGGATAGAGCAATCTTAGATGTAGGTCATTGCCTTTCATGACTTTGAGTACTTCTTTCCAGCCCCTTATTATCTGCAAGTTTTCCTTTGAGAAATCAGCTGATAGTCTTATGGGAACTCCTTTGTAGGTAACTGTCTCCTTTTCTCTTGCTGCATTTAAGATTCTCTCCTTATCTTTACTCTTGGGTAATGTAATTATGGTGTGCCTTGGTGTGTTCCTCCTTGGGTCCAACTTCTTTGCCACTCTCTGAGCTTCCTGGGCTTCCTGGAAGCCCATTTCCTTGGCCAGATTGGGGAAGTTCTCCTTCATTATTTTTTCAATTAAGTTTTCAATTTCTTGCTCTTCTTCTTCTTCTGGCACTTCTATGATTCAGATGTTGGAACATTTAAAGTTGTCCTGGAGGTTTGTAAGCCTCTCCTCATTTTTTTTGAATTCTTGTTTCTTCATTCCGTTCTGGTTGAATGTTTATTTCTTTCTTCTGCCCCAAATCATTGATTTGAGTCCCAGTTTCCTTCCCTTCACTGTTGGTTCCCTGTACACATTTTCCTTTATTTCACTTTGCCTAGCCTTCACTTTTTCATCCAATTTGTGACCATATTCACCAATTCTGTGAGCATCTTGATTACAAGTGTTTTGAATTGTGCAACTGATAGGTTGGCTAGCTCTTCATTGCTTAGTTATATTTTTTTCTGGAGTTTTGATCTGTTTTTTCATTTGGGCCACATTTTTTTTGTGTGTGTTGGTGCTCCTGTTACAGTAAGGAGCAGAACCTTTGGTATTCTTGGGGACAGAGCAACTCAAATTGCTGTGTTGTGAGGCTGTCAGTGCGAGAGGGGACCAAGAGGGAACAGTGCAGCTTGCTTACCTCTCTGCTGGCTTTCAATCACTTCTCCCACTACCCATAAGCAAATTGGGTCCTTTTGGTGTTGATTCCTAGATGGGTGGGTTTGTGTACAGTCTAGGACCCTGTGGGTCTCTCCAGTGAACTCTGTTGTGAGACTAGGAGTTTCTCCTGCTGCTGCAATGCCCATATAATTTTTTAGTCATAGATTTTGAGGCTTTATTTCCCCACACTGGAACCATGGGCTGCTCAGTCTGTCTTATTCCCCAGTTGTTCCTCCTGGTTTATCCACACTCGAATGTGGGACCATGACTTGGACACTGGCCCACAGTGTCTGCAGTGTTATGGATGAGATGCAAGACAAATTCACATGGACTACAGAGTCCTGTGAAGGAAAAGGCATGGCGCGGTCATTCTCTCAAGGGGAGAGCACCATGAGCCTTGCCTTGACAGGCTTTTATTGGGTTCAATTTACACAGGAATAAAGCTCATCAATCATTGTCAGGCAGAAATGATTAAACAACAGATAACATTCAAAGAACTCTGAGGGCTTATTCTGAGTCAAGGTCAGAGAGTTAAATGGCCATAAAACTTTGGGTAACAAACTCACTTCTTGCTTTGTCCCTTATTATTTAAATTGAGGGTATAGGCAAAGTAGCTTTCATAGGATTTTATGTGTTCTTTCTTAGGCCTGATTGCCCTAGGGAACCCGCCCTTTCCCCAGCACAGGGCTGTACCCATCTCCAGCATTGTTTCAGGCTTAAGGTATTGTTTCGAACTTAAGTCAGGCAGGGGAATTAAGGCAGCCAAGAGATTAGGAGACTTCTCACAGACAGAATGAGGACTTGGGCTATGTCAAAGCTGAGGGGTGAGGGTTCATCACCTTCTTTTTCTATAGCTCCCAAGTCCTTCCCTGGCGACCTCCATGATTGTGCCTGTCTTAGATTGTCCCTCTTTTGAGGAGTCTTACCTGTCATTGGCTAACTGATCAAGCATTGGGGGCCAGGCAGGGTGAAGTAAAAGAGGCAGAGGCAGCACTCCTGCCAGGGAGATGAGCTTTGTCACCTTAGTGACTTATGGTCCAAAGGTTGCTCACTCAGCCTTAGCCATGGGGGGGTTACAGCTCCTGAAACCAGACAGGGCAGTTCCCAACAGGATGGCCCACTCTGCCAGCCACCGCCATGCCCTCCCTGGTCTGCCAACCACCATCTTGCCACAAGTCCTCTCCATCCTAGTTGCCTGTCTCTACCCCTCCTACCAGTTTGGATGAATGTTTCTTTTTTAACTCCTTGGTTGTTGGACTTCCATACAGTTTGATTTTCTGGCAGTTCTGGTTGTTTTTTGTTTTTAAATTTGTTGTTGTCCTTTTGGTTGTGTGAAGATGCAAGGTGTCTACATATGCCTCCATCCTGTTTGGGAGTCTAAATTTATTTATTTTTAATTCTCAGCCAAGGATATGTTTATTGATTTTAGAGGCAGAGGAAGGGAGAGAGAGCGAGAAAGGCAAACATCAACATGAGTGAGAAGCATTGATCAGTTGCCTCCTGTAAGTGCCTTGACTGGGGAATGGAACCTGCAACACAGGTGTGTGCCCTTATTGGGAATCAAACCCACGGCCTTGGTGTACAGATGATGCTCCAACCAAGGCCACATGTTTAGGGCAGTAAAGCCTTAGTTTTATTTGTCTGAACAGAGAGAAGCAGGGCAGTTTCCCAAAACTATATAAAATTCTAATAGAACAGAACCAAATAGGTAAACTATTGGGAGTACAGAAACAGTTTACTGAATGCAGACATTGTAGACTTTATTGTGTGGATTCCAATGAACCCTGCTTCTCAGTATTCCTGTTCTCATATTTCCAAGCTTGGCCATTTCACTTGCTTTGGCCAATGGACCATTAATAAGTGTGATGCAATCAGACATTGGGGTTTGTTTTTTTTGGAACAGTCACTGCAGGATCCAGCTGCTATATGAAGATGGTCACGTGGAAGGATGAAATGGAGAGAGAGACATCACAGCCTGCCAGCCAGATGGGTGGAAAGGCTGTCTTGGAAGGCACAGATCCACAACCATCTAGCTGCAGCCTCATGAGAGACCCCAGTGAGGCTAGCAAGAGAACCATTCAGCTGAGCCAAGTCAACCCACAGATTATATGAAATAATAAAAATGGTTCTTTTTTAACTTATTAAGTTTTGGGGTGGTGTTATATGCAGATAATTGAAATGATGAGTTTCTGATGTCCTCAGAGTTACTTGACTTACAAAGCTCCCAGGTTCTGTTCTTCACTAAACTGCTGCCTTAGATAATTACATTCTAGTCTCACAAGTAGGTGCAATTTTCACCCACCTTTCCAGTTTTCTGTCTCCTCTGTTCCATGTCCATCACCATGGTGTGTCTGCCACGTGAGTAGCTTCTCTTATCTATTTTTCTAGCTACTGCAATATGCTATGGCCTGATCTGCTGTGCAATTAGCGTCTTCCCCTTCCTTTTATTCTAGTTTCCAGACTGAGAGACCTTCAGCATTTCTACTGGAGAACAGCTCTGAGACAGTGCTTCCTATACTATCCTTTCTCTGTCTTGTACCCAGACAAGGCCAGTACTAATACAGTAGGACCAGTCAGACAACAGCATTCTTGTCATTGGAAGGTAGTGAATGGGTATAGTATACCAAAGTCAGGTAATACGGCTTAAGTAGAGTCTAGGGTTGACTTTGCTTTCCCCACTATCTGAAGTCCATATGAACTCCATTACTCATTACATATTCTTGATTTAGACCTGATTAGAAGAACACAGACCACTTGAAAATGGAAGTGACTATTAGCTGTGACTAAACACCTGGGGCTCAAGCCAGAAATGATTTTGTTGCTTTTATGATCCACCTTCTGTTTCTGACCATTGTCACTCCCCTGGCCCCAGCCTGGCCTCATTCAGCTGGTTGGGTTTGAGGACACATCCAGTTAACCTGACTAAAACCTCCTACACTGCAACAATGTTGTAACAGAATCTTCCAGAACTTGGGAACTGCAGTAACTAATCTTTTCTGTGTATGCTGGGTTAGTTCTTTGGGAAGTGCCAAGAATATGCTTTGGGCACAGGCTTTTTTGCTTATATATCTAGAAATCAGGCTCACAGAGGAAATTGCCAGAATCAGCACTAAGGCACTGAGGAAACTTTTCTAACTTCTCATTGACTCAAATAAATGAAATACTTGTCTTTTTTATACATTTTATAAAATAAAAGCCTCAATGAAAGAATTTTAGGTGTGAAAGTCAAAGGCTCCATTCCCTTCATATTAAAATTAAAAATACATGCCCTGGCTAGCACCAGACTGTGAATCAAAGTGTTGCTGGTTTAATTCCCACTCAGGGCATATGACTACGTTGTGGGCCAAGAGGCAATCCATTAATGTTTCTCTCACACTTTGATGTTCTTTTACTTCTCTTTCTTTCTCCCTTCCACTCTCAAAAATAAATAAATAAATAAATAAATAAATAAATAAATAAAATCTTTAAAAAATGCAAACCCCAAACTGCTCAGTTAATCAAGGGGTGAGAAAATGGGGCAATATGGAAAAATTGGGAAGTAGGAATATGGGCAAGAGAGAAAAGAGAGCACACAGTACTAGGGAAAGGGAAGGGAAGGGAAAGGACCACATTGGCTTTAGAAAAAGAAGAGGAGAAAGCAAAATAATTTAAAGGTCGGAGCGGAGGCTTACTCAGGTTCTGAGTGGAGCCTTTGGCTGCTTTCTTCTGACACAGCCTGCTCTTCATTTTTACTGTGGGATTTGAGTTTCCTGTTTCCTTTTCTCTGAAATGCTAATTAACTGATTACCCAGTATCTGCTCTATAATTGCTTTTTATTCTTAATCATTCTGAAGTACAACTATAAAAGAGGTGGTGTCAATGGAGTGCCAGAAGGAGAATATTCACCTGGCCAGGTGGAAGGGAGTCATAGCTGGAGAGGTCACTGAATGGCACTTTCCTCACTTTCACTTTTGAGGGGGAGAATACTACTTATCAAGTGCCCATTACTCACTAGGACAGTTGTATTTGTTTTCATACTTTGTCTTCACCAAAACCCTGTGAACTTGCAAGGTTCATAGGAGTCTTCTAGCCCAGCAAGAGGCTGAACAGGTCTTGTATGAATGTCAGTTTGACGAATGCCAAAACTTTTTCCACTACCTTGCACTTTCTCCAAGATTGATGTGAACATGTCGTTTGGAGGATGCTTATTGTAAAATCTGAAAAATATTAAAAAATATGAAGAAGAAGAAGTTCCCTATTATCCTACCATCCAGAATTAATCACCATTAATATAATAATCTTTGGCTATGTTTTAGATTTTCATTGGTGTTAATGTCTAAAATAATTTCCCTCTTCTTTAATAATATTTAAATGTATGTATATTTTAAGCCACAGAAGTAGAACTATAAATTATTTTTAGTATAGTGGGGAAAACTATAAAACCTAATTATAAAATCAAAATTCTGAATTGGCTGAAATCGACTTCTGAACCGGTGTGTGTGCATATGTGTGCACAACACAATAGACCCATAATGAAACACAACTACAACTTGTTTGCTGTTTCATAAATTTATATTCTGCGTAAAAGATTCTACAATCATATTGCTTCAGATATAAAAAGCAACTGAAATTCTGTCGCAAGTTTTGGTTTATAGCCCTTCTCATTGAGAGAAGTGGCTTATAATAGTCTTGCAGAGAATGAATTAGGAAATTATGATTGTACAGGAGCCATAAAGTTGTTCAACTCACTTGATATGACAATGTAATTTCTGGGTTATTTTACCTAAGTAAATTAAAAAAAAAACCAATTCTATACAAAAAAGGAAGTTTCATGGGCAAAGGTGTTCATTTTACATGGTCTCTAATATTGATTAATTATCAAAGGCCTTTATGTCAAATAATAGAAGATGGTTAAGTAAAACAGTGTAACTATCCACTTGATGAAATAACATGCAGCCACTAAATATGATAGCTAGAGATAATGTATCAACTGACTAAAGATGACCTGAGTACAAATAACCACAATAACTTAAACCAAAGTTACTGCTTACTATATGTTATATACCCTCCTCATATTTATTTTATTTCTCTTTAAAACTTGATGTTCTATATTAGTATTTTCCTTATCTTAAAATTAAAGAATCTCAGGCTAAAAGATGTTCCTTGCACCAGGTTAATAACTTGGTAAGTGGAAGAATGTTCTACTATTTTTACAAGTTAAGGTATAGGCAGGACAGCAAGGAGAGTGAGGGGAGAAAGGCCTCACACAAATGAATGTGCATCAGGAGAGTGACTGGGGAGTGTCTTTGTTGTATCCTTCTCTTGCTTACTTTCTCATAAGTTGATGCAGACCGCATTGTCAGCATTGTCATGGATGAAATGAGACATTCATATGGACTACCGAGTCTGGTGGAGGAAAAGGGAAAGCATGGCTTTTCTCTCAAGGGAAGCAAAAGCCACTGCCTCTGCCATGACAGACCTTTATTGGGTTTCTCTGCCCATTACATGATGGTCCTCATTTACTATGCCCTGGTTTGCTTTAGGTGGTTACCTTTTACAGAAAACAAAGGAACCAATGCTACTAATCATATCACAGAAGAGGGATATTTGCAAATGAAAAGGCAAAAGTGGTTGAACTGGTTACATTCATCCTTGGAAGGTTTAGCACAGTTTTTAGGAAGTTGCTTTGTAGTAAATGTTTGCCACTGGGGGCTGGGCCCATGCCATGCAGGATGGTCTACTACAATAAGTAATAATCCCATGCTCCTGTTCCTTCTTCCTCTACTTCAAATAAGACAATTGGTCAGAGATCTGAAGCCTTTACACTGAAAGGCATATATGCTTGGTAACTTCGACTTCCTTAGGAAGGAAACTTTCTTGATGAGTTGCCCTACACAAAGGGATGGAAGTTGGATGTAGAAACCCAATGAAAAATGGGACCCCATGGAAATGTAAAACCATGTCACCTCTCTAAGATTTATCTCACAGCTTGTCCTAGTTGTACCTGTCCTTCTGAAAGAAATACTCTGGGCAATAGTTAAAGCTTTTTATCTCATCACTTCCAGTCTACTTCTAGTGACACATAAACATTCACAACAGTATCCATAGGGCTTTGCACACACTGGCTCTGTGTAGTGTTGCCCTGGGGAAATAGAAATCCAAGGTAGCAATTCATTTTTTTTAAAGAAATATTATCTTTTCTAGTAGAAAGGTGACATATTTGTGAATCTGCTGGGTTTCTTGTTTCCTGATTAAATCAAAATCTTAGCACAACAAATCAATCTGCTTCCCCCAACCCCTATTTAAACCACTATTGCTTCAACTTTGATCTTATTACCTCTTACCTGTATGACTGCAACAACCTCCTAACAGTTTTCCCTGGTCTGGTCTTCCCAACTCTGCATTCAATTGTTCACACTGCTGCCAAGAGATCTTTCTAAAATAGAAATATGATAATCACAATCCCTTGCTTAAACTCATTTAATTGAGCTCCATTTATTCAGTATACAAATGCCCTATCAAGGCACAGAAAAACCTTCATGATCTCTGTTTACATTTTCAACAGCATCACTAGTCACTTTTTCTTATGCTCCAAATATTTCAATTATGTTCACCATCATTCCTGAACATAGAATACTTTCCTATGTTTCAGGGCCTTTACAGATGGAGTTCATTCAGTCTAGAATGCCATTCTGGAAGAACTCATTTTTAATATATTTTTATTTTTTGAATGTTTTTCTTTATTTTTATTATTGATACTATTACAGATGGTCCCATTTTCCCTTTTGCCCACCTCCATGCAGCCCCACCCCTCTTCCCTCTGGCCATCACCACACTGTTGTCTGTGTCCATGGGTCATGAACATATGTTCTTTGGCTAATGCCTTCCCTTTCTTTCATTCAGTCCCCCCCTACCATCTCCCTTCCCTCTGACAGCTTTAGACTCCACATGTAGGTGAGATCATATGGTACTTGTCTTTCTCTGACTTGCTTATTTCACTTAGCATAATAATTTCCAGGTCCATTCATGCTGTCATAAAAGATGAAAGCTCCTTTGTTATGACCATGTAGTATTCCATTGTGTATGGAATACTATGCAACTGTAGAACAACAAATCTTTAATATCACTGCCTCTGATAAGCCTTCCTGCATCATTTAATCCTAGGTAACACTGAGCATTCTCATGTGTCAGCAAGTCAAGTAGTTAGTGGCAGACAATAGAATCCACTCTAGCTAGCTTAAGCAGGAATGGATTAATTAAGGATATGAGAAAGCATTCTGAATTATTGGAAGGGCTAAAGAAATAGACTCCAGAATCACTTTTCAGCAGCAGCTTCTAGGACCACACCATGGTCTGGTACTGGCAAAGAAGTTGCTCTGCATCTGGTTCCAGAGGCTATTTACCATGCTACCTTTGCTGGAATGCATACACACTGAATGTTGTCCAGTACTCTTTTCTGTTTTTTCATGGAACTCACTTACAAATCCATGTCTTGTGTAGATGTGTCTGATCAGTAGAAACAAAACCACATGCCTATATTCTAGCAGCAAGGGAAACTTGGAACATTTTTATTTTTGATTCTACATTGAGAAGGTAGAATTCCAAATGTGGAGAACTAGAAAAAATATTGTAATAATATTTAAGAACTATGGGGCAGCAGGAACAACAGAGTTCCACTGAGTCTCTTCATATTTTTTAAAACAGGATCCTCACACTTTGCTATCATTATCTTTATATGTATGTGCTTTCCTTACTAAACCATGAACTTCAGTTAAGATGATGTCTTAGAAAAAAGAGACAGCTTCTTCTGGCCAAAATGGAGGTGTAGGTAGATACACTTTGCCTCCTTGCACAACCAAAAGAAGAACAAAAACAGATTTAAAAACAAAAACATCCAGAACTGCCAGGAAACTGAACTGTATGGAAGTATGACAACCACGGAGTTAAAGAAGAAATATTCATCCAGACTGATAGGAGGGGTGGAGACTGGCAGCCAGGATGAAGACAATGTGCAGCAAGGTAGCAGCTTGAGGACTGGGTGGATGAAGCAGTGGCTGATAGACCAGGTGGTCCCAAATTCACATGTGGATAAACAGGGAGGAACAACTGGGCCATATGTTTTTGTCTTAGCATACCTGTTACATTCTAAGGGGCAGAGCCTTAGATTTCACCAGGGTGGGGCATCCCAGGTTGCTGTGTTGTAGTGCTGTATGTGGGGGAGGTGTCTGAAAGGGAATAATGCTGCTTGCTCAGCTCTCTGTTGGCTTTCAGTAATTTCCCCCACTTCCCACAAGCAACTTGGGCCCTTCTGGTGCTGATTCCCAGGTGTGTGGGCTTGTGTACATTCTAGGACCCTCTGGGTCTCTCCACAAAAACACTCCTGTGAAACAGGGAGTGTCTACCTCCACTACAATTCCCACACATTTTTACAGTCAGAGGTTTTGAGGATTCATTTCCCCACAGTGGAACCCTGAGTTGCATGATATGTTTCACTCCCCAGTGAAACAGATCAAAGCCCCAGGGCTGGGGAAACTAAGCGATGAAGAGATAGCCAACCTATCAGATGCAGAGTTCAAAACACTCATAATCAGAAAGCTCACAGAAATGGTTGAGTATGCTCAGAAAATCGAGGAAGAAGTGAAGGATATGCAAAGTAAAGTAAAGCAAAATATACAGGGAACCAACGGTGAAGGGGAGGAAACTGGGACTCAAATCAATGATTTGGAGCAGAAGGAAGAAGTAAACATTCAATGTGAACAGAATGAAGAAACACAATTCAAAAATATGAGGAGAAGCTAGAAATCTCCAGGGCAACTTTAAACATTCCAACATCTGAATCATAGGGGTTCCAGAAGGAGAAGAACAACAGCAAGAAATGGAAAACTTACTTGAAAAAAATAATGAAGGAGAACTTCCCTAATTTGGTAAAGGAAATGGACTTCCAGGAAGTCTGGGAAGCTCAGAGAGTCCCAAAGAAGTCGGACTCAAGGAAGCACATACCAAGGCACATGATGATTACATTACTCAGGATGAAAGATAAGGAGAGAATCTTAAAACCAGCAAGAGAAAAGGAGACAATTATCTACAAAGCAGTTCCCATCAGAGTGTCAGCTGATTTTTACCCTACAGGCAAGAAAGGGCTGGAAAGAAGTATTTGAAGTCATGAAAGGAAAGGACCTACATTCAAGATTACTCTATCCAGAAAAGCTATCATTTAGAATGGAAGGACAGATAAACTGCTTCCCAGGTAAGGTCAAGTTAAAGAAGTTCATCATCACCAAGCCCTTATTATATGAAATGTTAAAGGGACTTAACTAAGAAAAAGAAGATGATCCAAAGTATGAACAGTAAAATGACAACAAACTCACAACTATCAACAACTGAACCTGAAAAATAAAAACAAAAAGAAACTAAGCAAATACCTAGAATAGAAACAGAATCAGGGAAATGGAGATCACATGGAGGGTTATCAGCAGGGAGTGGGAGGGGAATGGAGAGGGGAGAGAATGGAGAAAAGGTACAGGGAATAAGAAGCATAAATGGTAGGTACAAAATAGGAGTTTAAGAATAGTATAGAAATTGGAGAAGTCAAAGAACTTATATATATGACCCATGGACATGAACTAAGCATGGTGCAGGGTGGTGGGGGGTGGTGCAATGCCGGTGGGAGTGGTGGTGCAGGGCAGAAGGGAATAAAGGGGAGAAAAAGTGGGACAACTATAATAGCATAATCAATAAAATATATTTAAAACAACAATGTCTTACTGTTTCTATATTCATAGCCCTATGGCACAGCGCCTGACATATCAATATTCTTTGTTGGTTACTGAAAGAATGGAGCTATGAGAATTCCTTGCCTAAAACTTTTTGTACAAGATATTTTAAACTAGTCTTGAAAAGTTCATCCTGGTCTTTATGCTCTTAAAAGTAATAAGCTAAAATTTAAATAACTCAAGCTTCAGAAAATGGTCTTTAAATACCATTTCAAATTTGGTCTCTAAAAGGGAGACTAGGTTCTTCCAGGGTGCTCAGATTCAGTGCCACCTCATATGTTATCTGCCACAATTAAGTGAAGCCTTCAGCAAAAGCCTAAAATATTTATTATCTGTGCCTTTACAGGAAAGCTTCTTGAGGTCTGAACCTCTGGAGCAGGGATTTGGTGAAATTATACATGCAAATCAGGACTTGAAACTAAGTCTTATTCCTGTGGGTTCCATTCCTTAATATCTGTATTGAAAGCCATCTAAAAAATGTGTGAAGGTTTTTTGAAAGCATATTTGTGTAATTGTGGTGTTCCTTTAGACTCATTTGATTCATAACTGACCCAAGTGTATCAGAAGTGGAGTTTGTAGTATGTAAGCATGTGTCTTAAAGCCTTGTTGACTGTGAAAGGCACATTGAAGTGTAGAGTGGTATTGGTGGTTTGTGCATTCAACATGCACAAATTATTTACAGGTAGTTCATATCATTCTGCAGGTAAAAATAATTAGTTTGGATGCTTCCACTCTAGTGTATGAGGTTGTTCTAGTTATATATTGCTATGTAATAATCACTCCACATTTAGCAGCTTAAAACAATCATTTCATTATATATCCTGATTTCGTGAGTAAGGAATTTGAGCAGAGATTTTAGGATAAATGTTTTGTTCTGTGTGTTGTCCATAGAGGTCACTCAGTGGACACTGGTTGATGGATGGACTATCCTGGCTGGACACATCTAGCTGGTGCCTACTGGAGATGTCAGAAGGCTGAGCTGAGCTGCAGTATCAGCTGGGACACCCACACATGACTTCCTCAGCATGGAGGCCAAAGAGGTGTCAGGACTTCTCACATAGCTGCCCAGGACTTCCACAGACAGTGTTCCAAGTGAACAGAAAGTAGAAGTTACCAGAAGTCATGCAGTTACTTCTGTCATATTCTATCAACCAATGCAGACAGAAACCCTTCTTGGTTCAAGGGAAAGGTACATGGACTCTACCTCTCAATGAGAGAAATGTCAAGACATTTGTGTTCATCTTTAATTTGCACAATAATTGATTAGAAAAAAAGTAAAATGTACACAGATAATGTGGACAGTGTGTTATGTAAACCCAGAAATGGTAAGGGCCAATATTACTTAGAGTTTTAGTCAGTTCCAGAAGAAGGTAGAGCTTCTGGTGAAAGTAGAGTCACAGGTAGATATGCTTCACTTCCTTGCTCAACCAAAAAAAAGGACAATAACTGATTCAAAAACAAAAAACAACCAGAACTGCCAGAAAATTGAATTATATGTAAGTCCAACAACCAAAGAGTTAAAGAAGAAACACTCATCCAGACTGGTAGGAGAGATGGAAACGAGAAGCCAGGGTAGTAAGGTGGTGGCTGGAGGACTGGGATAGCCCACATTTGTATGTGGATAAGCCAAGAGGAACAACTGGGAAATGAGATAGACCACACAAGAACCCAGGGTACCAGCACAGGAAACTGAAGCCTCAAAACCTCTGGCTGTAAAGATCTGTGGGGGTTGTGGTAGTGAGGGAAACTCCCCGTCTCACAGGAGAGTTCATTGGAGTGACCTATGGGATCCTAGAATTTACATAAGCCCACCCACCTGGGAACCAGCTCCTGAAATGGTAAAATCTGCTTGTGGGAAGTGAGAGGAGTGATTGAAAGCAGGCTGAGAGCCCAGCAAGTGGCATTGTTCCCTCTCTGACCCCTCCCCTACACACTGAGAAGTGAAGTGGGTTGCTCCGCCTTGGCGAATACCTAAGACTCCACTTCTTACAATGTAACAAATGTGCCAAGACAAAAAATATGGCCCAGAACTCAAGAAAAATAACTAAGTGATGAGAAGATAGCCAACCTATCAGATGCAGAGTTGAAAATGCTGGTAGTCAACATGCTGACAGAAATGATTGAGTACCGCTGCAAAATAAAGGAAGAACGGAAGGCTATAGAAAGTGAAATAATAAAAAATATACAGAGAACCAACAGTGAAGAAAAGGAACCTGGGACTCAGATAAATGATTTGGAACAGAAGAGAGAAAGAAATATTTAACTAGAACAGAATGAAGAAACAAGAATTCAAAAAAAGGAGGAAAAGCTAGAAATCTCCAGGGCAACTTTAAACATTCCAACATCTGAATCATAGGGGTGCCAGAAGGAGAAGAGGAAGAGCAACAAGTGGAAAAGTTATTTGAACAAATAATGAAGGAAAACTTCCCCAATCTGGCCAAGGAAATAGACATATAAGTCCAGGAAGCTCAAAGAGTCCAAAAGGAGTTGGACCCAGGAGGAACACGCCATGGCACATCATAATTACATTACCCAAGGCTGAAGGTAAGCAGGGAATCTTGAAAACAGCAAGAGAAAAGGAGAGAGTTACCTACAAAGGAGTTCCCATAAGACTATCAGCTGATTTCTCAAAAAAGACCTTGCAGGCAAAAAGGGGCTGGAAACAAGCATTCAGTCATGAAAGGAAAGGACCTACATCCAAGATTACTCTATCTAGCAAAGCTATCATTTAGAATGGAAGGACAGATAAACTGCTTCCCAGGTAAGGTCAAGTTAAAGAAGTTCATCATCACCAAGCCCTTATTATATGAAATGTTAAAGGGACTTAACTAAGAAAAAGAAGATGATCCAAAGTATGAACAGTAAAATGACAAACTCACAACTATCAACAACTGAACCTAAAAAACACAAACAGAAACAAACTAAACAAACAACTAGAACAGGAACTGAATCACAGAAATGGAGACCACATGAAGGGTTGTCAATGGGGAAAAGAAGGAGGGATAATGGGGGAAAAGGTACAGCAAATAAGAGTCATAATTGGTAGGTACAAAATAGACATGGGGAGTTTAAGAACAGTATAGGAAATGGAGGAGCCAAAGAACTTATATGTACAATCAAGGACATGAACTAAGGAGGCAATGCTGGAGGAAGGAGGGCTGCAGGTTAGAGAGGGATAAAGGGGTGAAAAAAAGAAAACTATAATAGCATAGTCAATAAAATATACTTGGAAAAGAAGAAGAAGGTAAGTTTTTCAGGCATTTAAAGGGCAAAACATTAAGTCATGGTGTCAAAAAAGAGTCTGCCATATTTGGAAAATAAGAAATATCTGTGGTACAAGCACTGTCCTGTACACTTGAAACTAATATAAAATAATATTGAATGTCAACTATAATTGAAAAAATAAGATAAATAAAAATACACTTAATTAAGTCAAAGTTAATACCCCCCCCCCCCGAAATTACGTGTGTTAAAATGGAGGGCGCATGCAAGCAGGGAGGAAATAATGATGACTATGGTGTTGAAATAATAATGATGTGGTAAAAGTGATAATAACAAAAGTATAATTGTTTATACTTTGTACATTGATGCTGACCCCAGTCTGTGGGGTCCATGTGTTGTGGATGCGACGAACAAATTCACATGGACTACAAAAGTCCTGTGGAGAAAAAGGGACAGCATGGCCACTCTCTGAGTGAGAGAGGACCCCGTCCCCTTCCTGGACAAGCTTTTATTGCTTTTCTGGGCACTTTATGTCTAGGATGGTCCTCATTTACTATGCATGGGTTTGCTTTAGGTGGTTACCTTTTACAGAAAACAAAGGAGAGGATGTTTCTAATTACATAAAAGAAGGATATTTGCAAATGCAAAGGGAAAAGTGGTTGAATTGGTTACACTCATCCTTGGAAGGTTTAGCATAGATTTTAGGAAGTTACTTTAAAGGTATGAAGTAAACATTTGCTGCTTCAATTCAGGGTCAGGGAGTTTTAGCAAAAACAAGACTCAAAGCAGCCTACGTATAATGTGGTCCTGATTCCCCATAGAAGAACCTATACATGGGCATGGGTCCTGTGTGCCGACCTCACTCCCAGTCAGTTTTCTGAATTAGGGGTTGGGCTACATTCCCCAGGCCACATGGAATGGTTCCCTATAGTACATTTTCTATGTCTCAGATTTTCAACATAAATTCTGTATTAGAAAGTGGGACACTTGAAAGCAATGGAGAACCAACTGAGGTTATTTAAGGATGGAAAGGAAAAATTAGATTTGTTTTCTTAAAAAGTTACTCTAGTGGAAGTGCAGAGAGTATGGAAGAGAGATTAATGGCTGGGAGACTAATGGGAGACTAATGAGAACAAAAGCTCACCTGAAAGCAAAACAGCTTTGGTAGAGCAATGGCAGTTGAAAGAGAAGTTGAATTCACAAGCAGAACTGATTCAATTTGGCACCCTGGATAATGAGGCATAAAGAAAGAAAGTTTAAAAATTAATTGGGAAGAAATGAGGAGATAAACAACCTATCTGATGCAGAGTTCAAAACACTGGTAATCAGGAATTCCAGCCAAGATGGAGGTGTAGGCAGAAATGCTTCACTTGCTCTCACAACCAAAAGAAGGATAACAATCAATTTAAAAACAAAGAAGAACTTCCGGCTGAGATGGAGGTATAGTACACACACTGTGCCTCCTCGCACAATCAAAAGAAGGGCAACAACAAATTTAAAAACAGAAAACAACCAGAACTTACAGAAAATCAAACTACATGAAAATCCTACAACCAAGGAGTTAAAGAAAAAACATTCATCCAGAGTGGTAGGAGGAGTGGAGACTGGCAGGCAGCCAGGGTGGAGAGGACTTGCAGCAAGGCAGTGGCTGGGGGACCCAGTGAGGCAGTGGATTGCAGGCTGGGTGGTCCCACATTTGTGTCCAGATAAACAGGGAGGAACAACTGTGGAGTGAGACAGACCATGCAACCCAGAGATCAAGTGCAGGGAAGTAAAGGCTCAAACCTCTGATTGAAAACACAAGTGGGGCTGAAGCAGCAGTGGGAGAAACTTTCAGTCTCACAAGAATTTATTGGAGAGGCCAACAGGGTACTAGAATGCACACAAGCCCACCCACCCCAGAATCAGCACCAGAAGGGCCCAATTTATTTGTGGGTAGCAGGGGAAGTGACTGAAAACTGGCAGAGAGCAAAGGAAACTGCATTGTTCCCTTTCTACCCCTCCACTACATACAGCATCACAATGCAGCCTCAATGAAGCCATGTGGGTTGCCCCACCCTGGTGAACACCTAAGGCTCTGCCCCTTACTACGTAACAGGCATGCTGAGACCCCCACAAAAAATGGCTCGAATGAAAGAACAGATCAAAGCTCCCAAAAAATACGACTAAGCAATGAAGAAGTAGCTAACCTATCAGATGCACAGTTCAAAACACTGGTAATCACAATGCTCACAGAACTGGTTGAATATGGTCACAAATTAGATGAAAAAATGAAGGCTATGCTAAGTGAAATACAGGAAAATGTATAGGGAACCAATAGTGATGGGAAGGAAACTGGGATTCAAATCAACAGTGTGGATCAGAAGGAAGAAAGAAACAGTCAACCAGAACAGAATGAAGAAATAAGAATTCAAAAAAATGAGGTGAGGCTTAGGGACCTCCAGGACATCTTTAAATGTTCCAACATCCAAATCATAGGGGTTCCAGAAGAAGAGGAAGAGCAACAAGTGGAAAAGTTATTTGAACAAATAATGGAGGAGGACTTCCAGAATTTGGCAAAGGAAATAGATTTCCATGAAGTCCAGGAAGCTCAGAGAGTCCCAGAGAAGTTGGACCCAAGGAGGAACACACCAAGGCACATCATAATTGCATTACCCAAGATTAAAGATAAGGAGAGAATCTTAAAAGCAGCAAGAGAAAAGGAGACAGTTACCTACAAAGGAGTTCCCATCAGGCTGTCAGCTGATTTCTCAAAGGAGACCTTGCAGGCAAGAGGGGGCTGGAAAGAAGTATTCCAAGTCATGAAAGGCAAGGACCTACATGCAAGATTACTATACCCAGTAAAGCTTTCATTTAGAATGGAAAGGCAGATAAAGTGCTTCTAAGATAAGGTCAAGTTAAAGGAGTTCATCATCACCAAGCCCTTATTATATGAAATGTTAAAGGGATTTATCTAAGAAAAAGAAGGTAAAAAATATGAACAGTAAAATGATAGCAAACTCACAGTATTAACAACCATACATAAAACAAGAACAAAAGCAAACTAAGTAAACAACTAGAACAGGAACAGAACCACAGAAATGGAGATCACATGGAGGGTTATAAGATGGGGAGGGTGTGGGGGAGAGAGGGGAAACAGGCACAGAGAATAAGTAGCATAGATGGTAGGTAGAAAATAGACAGAGGGAGGTTAAGAATAGTATAGGAAATGTAGAAGCCACAGAACTTGTATGTATGACCCATGGGCATAAACTAAAGGTGGGGAACATGGGTGGGAGAGGGTGTGCAGGGCAGAGGGAAATAAGGGGGGGAAATGGGACAACTGTAATAGTGTAACTAATAAAATATATTAGAAAAATAAAAATAAATAAATTCAAAAATTAATTGGAAACTTCTGGTATAAGGAATTCATAGCCTATTTAGAGTTTCTGTTTGATTATAACTTCCATTTACTACAATTTTAGCTTACTTTTGCCCCCTCATGGCCCTCTGTTACCTTGGGATTTCTCAGAATCAGGCTTTTTTTAAATTGTTGTTCAAGTACAGTTGTCTCCATTTCCCCTCCACCACTCTCCCCCACACCACTCATCCCTACCTCCCACCCTCAATCATATTCCCCTTTGGCTTTGTCCATGGGTTCTTCATGCATATTTTTTGATGACCTTTCCCCTTCTTTCCCCTCAGAATCAGTTTTATTCTCTGTATTATAGTTCTGTTTTTATTGCCAATTATAAGGCGTTTGGTTTCTATGTATTTCACAACTCAAATTTCTGAGAATACAAATCTAATTTTCTTAGCTTGCCCTGATTTTGGCAGAGGGTTTGTACTAGGTTACCTCATGGGTCATCTACTGGATACTGGACTAAGAATTCATTGACTGTGAATTTGTTCATTTTGGGTCAGGAGCCCACCTTAGTTTAATAGACTATGACTGATATGTTGGGGAGAGGGCCAATAGCTTCATTTGCAGAAACAGTGAGTAGAACAATTTCCTTTAGAAGGAGCCAATAATTTAGTAACTTTGATGATTAGAGAGTAAAGTTATCTGGAGCTCAAGCTATTGCCCCTCCCCCGCATAGCCTTTATTCATCATTGCTGGGACCATGCTCATTAGCCTGGAGGGTACAGTAGGAGGACAAGGAAGAGTAAGAATGAAGATATTGGGACCACCACCCTGCAGCTGCACTGCTGCTGCAGCAGTGGAGGCTGAGAACTCATGCCAGCAGCCCTTGGGGTGGAGGGCACCTGATTCCGCCTTCCAGAGGCACCACGAGCCTGACCCCACCACCCTGGCCACAGCAGTAGAGGAGAAGAGTGCTCCTGGCTCAATGGGGTGACTGGCACTAAGAGGAAGGTGGATATGCCCCCCCACAAAGGAGAGCAGCAGGGCTCAGGGAGTCAGCAATTCCCAGAAAGACTTAACTCAGTTGGGGGGGGGGGTGGTTCACTACCCTGAAGAGACTCTGAGAGTCTCTAGCATCTAGGATGTCAAAGAGCAAGAAGGTGGTGTGTGAGTTGCCCTTATTTGGGGAACTTCAAGGACACCACAGCTGGTGGGTTGAAGGCATGAACTGGGCACAGAAGGGCACTGGGGGCATGACTGAGAACTGAGGAACTGGGCTGAAGGCTGGGCACTGCGAAGAGTGCAGCTCAGACCTGGCCTGCATCTCTGCAAAACCACAGGAAGAGAGAAAAGTGAAACCAGTACCCCTAAGCCTGATACAGCTAGGAAAGACCAGCAGAACTGGTTTGACTGGTTTAAAGCCAGCAGGAGGTTTTAAAAAACATTATTTCTTCTTCCTTTCTTTCCTTTTTTCCCCAAATTTCCACAAGTGAGACAATAAAACCCAGAGCTGTGAAAGGATCAGAGTTTGACCCAAAGAAGGGTCACCCCAACAACTGCGACAGTGAGAGAAATTTCATTTTGCTACTCCAGAAAACTGGCAAGTTATTGTATATTTGTACTATTATTACTTTTGAATTATTTTCCCATCTTTTATTAGTATTTTTTATTTTTCTTCTTTCTGTTTAGACTTCGTTGCTTTTTTGTGTGAACTTGTATTGTTTGACTGTTTTTCCTTGTTCTCTCTTTCACAACGTATTTTTAATTTTCCTTCACTTCACTTGTGTTCCAAGACCAATGAGCTCAGGAGATCAAGGTGACTGCATTATTGAATCTCACAGGTCTTCTACTATAGAAGTTCATAACATAAACCCAGGGAGTCAGAACAGATCAATTTAAGAGGCAGAGGTTAACAAGAAGAGTCTCACAAACAATGGGAAGACAAAGAAACAATCCCCAAATAAAAGGAAAGAAAGAAGCCTCAGAAAGAATGCTAAATGAAATAGAGGCAAGTCAACTATCAGATACTGAGTTCAAAGCAATGGTTATAAGGAAGTTCAATGAGCTCACAGAGAATTACCAAAAACTACAGGGAAACTACAGTGAACACACTGCAAACTATATCAACATGAAAAAGGAAATAGAAACTATCAACAAGGGCCAAGAGGAAATGAAGAATACAATTGCTGAATTGAAGAACACTGTAGAAGGAATCAAAAGCAGGCTCGATGAAGCAGAGGATCAGATCAGCGAGCTAGAAGACAAGGTAGAAAACAATACCCAGAAAGAGCAAAAACAGGAAAATAGACTCAGCAAGAACGAAGAGGTGGAATGGGAACTGCAAGACAACATGAAACATAATAAACACCAGAAGAAGAAGAAGAAGAGCAAGGGCTAGAAAACCTATTTGAAAAAGTAATAATGGAAAACTTCCCTAACTTGATGAGAGAAAAAGTCACATGAATCCAGGAAACACAGAGTCCCAATCAAGAGGAACTCAAAGAGGCCCACATCAAAATACATTATAGCTAAAATGGCAAAATTCTAAGACAAAGAGAGAATCTTGAGGCAGCAAGGGAGAAACAGGAAGTAACAACAAGGGAGCCCCAATAAGGCTAGCTGCTGATTTCTTGATGGAAACACTCCAAGCCTGAAGAGACTGGCAAGAAATATTTCAACTAATGAAAATCAAAGGCTTGCAACCAAGACTACTCTATCCAGCAAGACTCTCAATTAAAATGGAAGACCAAATGAAGAGTTTCCTGGACAAAAGAAGCCTCAGAGAATATACCTTGTCCAAACCATCTCTGCAAGAGATGCTAAAGGGTGGGCATTAAGAACAGGAAGAAAAGCAGTGAGAACAGGAAGAAAAGCAGTGAGAGAGAGAGAGAGGAACACAGGTACAAAAAAGTGTCAATGAATAAGTACCTATCAATAATAACATTAAGTGTAAATGGATTAAAGCCCCAATCAAAAGACATAGAATACCTGAATAGATAAAAAATCATAACCCACACATATGCTGCCTACAAGAGACCCACCTCAGAACAAAAGACCTACACAGACTGAAAGTGAAATGTTGGAAACAAATATTCCCAGAAGATGGACAGGAAAAAAAAAGCCAGGGTAGTAATACTCATATAAACAAAATAGACTTAAAAAAGACCCAGAAGGTCACTTCATAATACTCAAGGGAAGAATCCATCAAGAAGACATAAACATTGTAAATATGTATGCATCCAACATAGGAACACCCAAATACATAAGGAAAATGTTAGAGGACTTTAGGAAAGGTATTGACAGCAACACAATTATAGTAGGGGATTTTAACACCCCACTGTCAAAAGTGGATAGATCTTCCAAACAAAATATCAACAAAGATATTGTGGCATTGAAAAATGCACTTGATCAAATGGACCTAACTGATATATATTTTGCTTCTTTCATCCCAAAGAAGCAAAATACACATTCTTTTCAAATTTACATGGAACATTTTCAAAGATAGACCACATGATAGGACACAAAGCAAGCCTCAACAAATTCAAGAGAATTGAAATCATGTCAAGCATATTCTCCAAACACAAGGGACTGAAATTAGAAACCAACCTCAAGGAAAAAATGCAAAAACATTTAAACTCATGGAGATTGAATAGCATGCTATTAAACAATGAATGGGTCAGGAATGAGATCAAGGAAGAAATCAAAAAGTTTCTGGAAACAAATGAAAACAAATTCACAGCAACCCAAAACTTATGGGACACAGTGAAGGCAGTCCTGAGAGGGAAGTTCATAGTGATACAAGCCTACCTAAAAAAGATACAAACATTTCAAATAAACAATCTAACCCTATGCCTACAAGAACTGAAGGAACAGCAACAAAGGCAACCCAGAGCAAGTAGAAGGAAGGAAATAACCAAGATCAGAGCACAATTAAATGACATAGAGACTAAAAGCACAATTGTAAGGATGAATAAAGCCAGGATCTGTTTCTTTGAAAAGATGAACATAATAGACAAGACTTTAAGCAGACTCATCAGTAAAAAAAGAGAAAGGGCCCAAATAAGCACAATCAGAAATGAAAGAGGACAGGTTAAACTCATACCACAGAAATACAAAGGATTGTAAGAAATTACTGCAAAGAAATATATGTCAAGAAATTTAAAAACCTAGGTGAAATGGACAAATTTCTAGAAGAATATAATCTTCCAAAATATAATGAAGAAGCAGGAAGCCTGAACAGGCCAATAACAGCAGACAAAATTGAAGTAATAATCAAAAAGCTCCTGACACACAAAAGTACTGGACCAGATGGTTTCACAAGAGAATTCTACAAAGTATTTAAGGATGAGCTAACCCTTATCCTTCACAGATTATTCCAAAAAATTCAAGAAATGGGAGACTCCAAAACTCTTTTTTGAAGCCAGCATCATCCTAATTTAAAAACAAGATGAAGACACAACAAAAAAAGGAAACTACAGACCAATATCGCTCATGAACATAGACACTAAAATCCTCAACAAAATATTGGCAAACCACATCCAGAAATACATTAAAAAGATCATACACCATGATCAAGTGGGATTCATTCCAGGGATGCAAGGATGGTACAATTTCCACAAAAATAAACATAATACATCACATAAACAAAAGCAAAGACAAAAATCACATGATCATATCAATAGATGCATAAAAAGCATTTGATAAGGTACAGCACCCATTTATGATGAAAACACTTAGCAAAGTGGGAATAGAAGGAGCATTTTTCAACATAATAAAGGCCATATACAAGAAACCTACAGCCAACATCATACTCAATGGGCAAAAACTTAAAGCTTTCCCACTAAGATCAGGAACAAGACAAGGTTTTCCACTTTCACCACTCACTTCCATTCAACATAGTATTGGAAATCCTAGCCACAGCAATCAGACATGAAAAAGTAATAAAAGGCATTCAAATTGGAAAGGAGGAAGCAAAACTGTCATTGTAGATGACATGATAGTGTACATAGAAAATTCTATAGACTCTACCAAAAAACTGCTCGATTTAATATGTGAATTTGGCAAAACAATGAGATATAAAGTCAATATCCAGAAATCAAAGGCATTGTTGTATAGCAACAATGAAATATCAGAAACAGAAATCAGGAAAAAAATCCCATTCGATATAGCAACAAGAAAAATAAAGTACCTAGAAATAAACCTAACCAAGGAAGTAAAAGACCCGTACTCAGAAAACTACACAACACTGAGGAAAGAAATCAAGAAAGAAACAAAGAAATGGAAGCATATACCATGCTTGTGGATGGGAAGAATTAACATCATAAAAATGTCCACGCTACCCAAAGCAATTTACAGATTCAATGCAATACATATTAAAGTTCCAATGACATATTTCACAGATCTAGAACAAACATTTCAGAAATTTGTATGGAATCATAAATGATCCTGTATAGCTGCAGCGATTTTGAGAAAGAAGAGCAAGATAGGAGGGATCACAATACCTAACATCAAACTATATCATAAGGCCACTGTGATCAAAACAACCTGGTACTGGCATAAGAACAGACACATGGACCAATGGAAGAGATCAGAGAGCCCAGAAATAAACCCAAGTCTCTATGGTCAATTAATATTTGAGAAAGGGGGAAGAATCATAAAACGGAGTAAAAATAGCCTCTTCAACAGATGATGTTGGGAGATATGGACAACTACATTAAAAAAAAATGAAACTCAGAGAGTTCTGGTCAAGATGAAGGCATAGGTAGAAACCCTTTGTTTCCTTTCACAGCCAAAGGGAGGATAACAACCAATCTAAAATCAGTAAACAACCAGAAGTGCCAGACAATCAAATTTCATGGAACTCTGAGAACCATGGAATTAAAGAAACAGTCAAACAGAATAACCAGACCAGTAAGGCAGTGGATGGAGAAAAACTGTGGTGAGGCGGCACATCATAGGGATGGGGCTGGCTGCACAGGAAGGGAGGCTTAAGGGAAAACTGAGACTCAGAAGTGGCTGTGGAGTATGGTGGTTGCCACGGTGGGAGAAACCTTTAGTTTCACATGAGAGTTTGTTGAAAGTGCACTAGAGATGAACAGACGAGCTGCATTGTTCCCTCTCTGGCCCCTCCACCACAGGCAGCACTGCAGTGCATTAAGGAGGTTAGCCCTGCCTGGGTGAATCCTGAGAGCTCACCCTCTTACAACTTGACAGCTCTCCCGCCCCCCCCCCCCCCGCCCCCGGAAAAAGAAGTAGGGCCAAAATGAAAGAACAGAGAAAAACCTTAGTAAGAGAGCTAAGTGAGGAGGATATAGCCAACCTATCTGATGGAGAATTTAAAGCCCTGGAAATCAAAATACTCACAAAACTGATTGAGCTTGGTCAAAAAAATGAAAGAAAAAATTAAAGATACTCAAAATGAAATAAAGAAAAATATTCATGGGACCAACAGTAACAGGAAGGAAACCAGGACTCAAAGCACCAATTTGGAAAAGGAAGAAATAAACATCTAGCTGGAACAGAATAAAGAAACAAGAATTCAAAAAAAAAAAATAAGGAGAGAGTGATGAATCTCTGGGACAACCTGAAACATTCCAATATCCAAATTATAGGGGTGCCAGAAGGAAAAGAACATCAGCAAGAAATTGAAAACTTATTTGATCAAATAATGGAGGAAAACTTCCTTGATCTGGTGAAAGAAATAGACTTCCAAGAAGTCCAGGAAGCTCAGAGAATCCCAAAGAAGTTGGACACAAAGAGGAAGGAACACACCAAGGCACATCATCATTAAGTTACCCAAGATTAAAGACAAAGAGAGAATTCTAAAAGCAGCATGAGAAAATGAGACAGTTACCTACAAAGGAGTTCCCATAAGACTGTCAGCTGATTTCTCAAAAGAAACCTTACAGGCAAGAAGGACATGGAAAGAAGTATTTGAAGTCATGAAAGTCAAGGAACTACATCAAAGATCACTCTATCCAGTAAAGCTATCATTTAGAATGGAAGGGCAGATAAAGTGCTTCCCTGGTAAGGTCAAGTTAAAGGAGTTCATCATCACCAAACCCTTATTATATGAAATGTTAAAGGGACTTATTTAAAGAAAAAGGAAGATAAAAAATATAAACAGTAAAATGACAACAAACTCACAACTACCAATAAATGGACCTAAAAAAATGAAAGAAAGAAAAACAATTAAAACAAAAACTAAGCAAACAATTAGAACAGGAATAGAACCAGAGAAATGGACATCATATTGGACAACTCACATGGAGGGTTTTCAGTGGGAAAGGCAGGTGGAAGGGAGAAATAGGAGGGCAAAGGTACAGGGAAGAAGCATAATTGATAGGCATTAAATAGAGGGGAAGAGTTCAAAATAGTATAGGATACAGAGAACTCAACTTATATGGACAGCCCATGGACATGAACTGGGAGTGGGATGCTGGAGGGCTGGGGGGTGCAGGGTAGAGGGAGGATAAAGGGGGAAAAATTGGGAAAGCTGTAATAGCATAATCAATAAAATATAATTTAAAAATGAAACTATCACCAACTTACACCATACACAAAAATAATTTCAAGGTGAATAAAAGACTTAAATGTAAGTTGTGGCGCCATAAAAGTCCTAGAGGAAAACATCAGCAGGAAAATCTCAGATGTTCCATGCAGCAATATCTTCACTGATATGTCCCTGAAAGCAAGGAACATAAAGGAAAGAATAAATAAATGGGACCTTATCAAATTAAAAAGTTTCTGCATGGCTAAAGAAAACAGCATTAAAATGAAAAGAGAACCAACTGCGTGGGAAAACATATTTGCCAATGATACATCTGACAAGGGTTTGATACATCTCCAACATATATAAACTCACACGACTCCACTTCAGGGAGACAAAAAACTCAATAGAGAAATGGGCAAAAGACTTGAACAGAGGAGAGGCCAAGGAATGTTCCCCAAGGAGGACAGAGAGAGGGCCCAGAGACATATGAAAAAATGCTTGGCATCACTAGTCATCAGAGAGGTACAAATTAAAACCACAATGAGATACCACTTCACACTGGTCATAATGGCCATCATAAGCAAATCAACAAACAAGTGTTGGAGAGGATGTGGAGAAAAGGGCATCCCAATGCACTGTTGGTGGGAATGCAGACTGGTGCAGCCACTGTACAAAAACAGTATGGAATTTCCTCAGAAAGCTAAAAATTGGACTGTCTTTTGACCCAGCAACTCACTGCTGGGATTATATCCTAAGAACCCTGAAACACTAATCCAAGGAACCTATATACCGCAATGTTCATAGCAGCACAATTTACAATAGCCAAGTGCTGGAAGCAACCTAGGTGCCCATCAGCAAATGAATGGATCAAAAAATGACAGTACATTTACACAGTGGAATTCTACACAGCAGAGAGAAAGAAGGAGCTCCTACCCTTTGTGACAGCATGGATGGAACTGGAGAACATTATGCTAAGTGAAGGAAGTCAGGTGCTGAAGGACAAATACCATATGATCTAACCTTTAACTGGAACATAATCAATAAAAAAAACAAGCAAAATATAACCAGAGACATTGAAATTAAGAACAATCTGACAGTAACCAGAGGGGAGGTGAGAGGGGATAAAGAGGGGAAGAGTTTTCAGGAACTACTATAAAGGACAAATAGACAAAACCAAGGGGGAGGGTGGAAGCAAGGGAGGGAGGGGAGTTTGCCTGGGGTGGGGAGAGTGTTGGGCGGGAAATGCAGACGACTGTAATTTAACAACAATAAAATAATTAAAAATAAAAAAAGACTTAAAGAAACAAAATAAAACAAAAAAAAAAGAATGAAAATATTGGGAAGAATTACAGTGACAATATTGGCTCCATGTCCAAGGACAAAGGAAATGAAGTGAGGAAAGTAATGGGCAACAGCAAAACAATGCAATAAAGAAGTGGCTGTGAGGGAAAGACCTGGAAGAAGTCTTTTTTAGTGGAAGAGGACTAAACTGGCAAGAAGGATATGCTCTTTGACCTCAGGAATCAGAGCTAGTACAGTTCTACATGCAGAAAATTTAAGATGTGGCCATGGGAGGAAATCCCTCAAATGGGAAGAAAGTAATTTTTTTTTCTTAGAGGAGTTCAAAGAATCTTGAATTGGATTGAATTTTCCATGTGGATGGTGTGGAGGACACTTGAGCCATCCATGTGGATGATGAAGTTGTCCAGAATGATGGTAAGTTTAGTGTGGGGAGGCTACAAGGAGCAAGTCTTCAAAATTCTCTTTAAATGCAACAGAATAATCAGGCTACAACAGAAATGTGTGGATAAAAGGAAGGGCCTATTGTAGCTGGGGTCCTTGGAGGGAGGATTTTGAATGAAATAGAAGAGTAATAGTCTTAGAGAAGGCAAAGCAGCATAAAGAGAAATAATTCTCCCTGCCTGCATCTATTACAATCCTACTATAGCCCTGCAAGCAAACTGTAAAATAGGCCCTGACATAATAAGCAGGGCTGCCAGAAGAGCATACTTCCTTGAGGACAGAGCTATGGAGAAAACTATATTGAACAGAAAGAGCTAAGTGAGGGCAGTTTAGGAAACATCCAGGGGAAAGGAGATTGAAGGAGTGGTTGGCTAAAATGACATACAAGCTCCAATGAACTCTTGAGAAAAGATGAAGATCTGAGCAAGTGGGTGAGTTCTGAGCTACAGGAGGATGATGGTAGAGTGGGAGAGACTGGGAATAAATGACATAAGATCCTGGGTCATTACTGTCTTTACAGTCCTAAGGCTGATGGATGCAGGCTAAGAGTGAGGAGAGGGCCTACTTTCTCACTTGGCCCTTGAGTCCCTCTTCTAGGAAGTAGAACTCATGATTAGGACAGAAATGGAAAGGAGAATGACATATTGCTTTCTGGGAACTTAGCAAAGGCTCTAGGGAGAGTATGGGGCAGACAAATCTTTTTCAGAATCAGATGAGAGAGTGAGTATAAATAAAGTTCTTTTCTTTTTCTCAAAGTCATCTAAACTTATCATGAGGATAATGCTGTAAATAGGACATAATGGAACACCCCAAACAACATTTTTTTAGAAGATAAAGTAAATCCAATTTGTTGAGATGTTTCTCTGCTTGGAAATAAATCACATTATAGTATTTTTTTCAGCAGATGGGTGAGCAGTTTAACAGCATAACACTGGCAGCAAAAAGGAAAGGGTTCCTAGGACAGTATAGAGCAGGTCTGTGCAGAGAAACAAAGCAATTATGTAAATTGGGACGCCTTTAAGGGGAGTCTGCAGAGGGCTAGAAGGAGTGGTGGCGAGAGGGAAGGTGGGTTGAGCAGCAGTTGACACGTGGGAGATTTTGCTCCTTTGGGTATGCACTATCTTGGATGAAGTGCTGGTATGTGGAGGGGCATGAAGTCATGAGGGTTAACATGGTACCTCTTCTTGAAGTGTTTATTTAGCACAACATAGTGGTTATAGTGATCAAGAGTGCAGGCTCTACACTATGCTGCCGAGTTCCTACCCTCAATTTACCGCTCATGACTCCAGATAATCTTGGCTCCCTGCTCATGTGTAAAAGGGGCTAATAATTTTATTTGCCATATTTTGCTGTGTAATGTGCTCCTGTGTATAACACACACCCATATTTTGTTGCTCTTTAACATAGGATTATTATATGCGTCATTATACCTATGGTATATAATCATTATATCCATGTATAGTGCACATCCTTATTTTTCCCTCAAAAATTGGGGTAAAAATGTGCATTATACATGACAAAGTACTTATTTTACATGATTGTTGTAAGGGTAAAGTAAGATAATGGCAATGTGTTCGCTTGCATAAGTTCAATCAAAATATGATCTCTTCCAGCCAAGATGGAGGTGTAGGTAGACACACTGTGCCTCCTTGCACAACCAAAAGGGCAACAATAATTTAAAAACAAAAAACCAACCAGAATTGACAGAAAATTGAACTGTATGGGAGTCTGACAACCAAGGAGTTAAAGAAGACACATTCATCCAGACCAGTAGGTGGGGCAGAGATGGGCAGCTGGCCAGAGAAGACTAGAGGTAAGGCAGTGGCTAGAGGACCTGGGTGGGCAAGGTAGCAGCTGGTGGACTTGGCAAGGCAGCAGCTGGTGGAGTGGATAAACTGGGAGGAATAACTGGGGAGCGAAACAGACCGCACAACCCAGGACACTAGCATGGGGAAATAAAGCCTCAAGCCACTGTTTGAAAACACTTGTGGGCATTGAGGCAGCAGCAGGAGAAACTCCCAACCTCACAGGAGAGTATGTGGAGAGATGCACAGGGTCCTAGAATGTACACAAGCCCACTCACCCAGGAATCAGTACCAGAAGGGCCCACTTTGCCTGTGGGTAGTGGAGGAAGTGACTGAAATCCAGCAGAGAGCAGAGCAAGTGCCATTATTCCTTCTCAGACCCCTCCCCCACATACAGCATCATAATGCAGCCATGTGGGTTGCCTTGCCCTGGTGACCACCTAAGGCTCTGCTATGCAACAGACACAATGAGACAAAAAAAATGGCCCAAATGAGAGAACAGATCAAAGCTCCAGAAAAAAAAAAAAAACAACTAAGCGATGAAAAGATAGGCAACCTATCAGATGTACAGTTCAAAACACTGGCAATCAGGATGCTCACATAACTGGTTGAATATGTTCACAAATTAGTTGAAAAAATGAAGGGCATGCTAAATGAAATACAGGAAAATGTATAGGGAACCAATAGTGGTAGGAAGGAAACTGGGATTCAAATCAACAGTGTGGATCAGAAGGAAGAAAGAAACAGTCAACCAGACCAGAATGAAGAAATAAGAATTCAAAAAAATGAGGTGAGGCTTAGGGGCCTCCAGGACATCTTTAAATGTTCCAACACCCAAATCATAGGGGTTCCAGAAGAAGAGGAAGAGCAACAAGTGGAAAAGTTATTTGAACAAATAATGGAGGAGGACTTCCAGAATTTGGTAAAGGAAATAGATTTCCATGAAGTCCAGGAAGCTCAGAGAGTCCCAGAGAAGTTGGACCCAAGGAGGAACACACCAAGGCACATCATAATTGCATTACCCAAGATTAAAGATAAGGAGAGAATCTTAAAAGCAGCAAGAGAAAGGAGACAGTTACCTACAAAGGAGTTCCTATCAGACTGTCAGCTGATTTCTCAAAAGAGATCTTACAGGCAAGAAGGGGCTGGAAAGAAGTATTCCAAGTCATGAAAGGCAAGGACCTACATGCAAGATTACTATACCCAGTAAAGCTTTCATTTAGAATGGAAAGGCAGATAAAGTGCTTCTAAGATAAGGTCAAGTTAAAGGAGTTCATCATCACCAAGCCCTTATTATATGAAATGTTAAAGGGATTTATCTAAGAAAAAGAAGGTAAAAAATATGAACAGTAAAATGATAGCAAACTCACAGTATTAACAACCATACATAAAACAAGAACAAAAGCAAACTAAGTAAACAACTAGAACAGGAACAGAACCACAGAAATGGAGATCACATGGAGGGTTATAAGATGGGGAGGGTGTGGGGGAGAGAGGGGAAACAGGCACAGAGAATAAGTAGCATAGATGGTAGGTAGAAAATAGACAGAGGGAGGTTAAGAATAGTATAGGAAATGTAGAAGCCACAGAACTTGTATGTATGACCCATGGGCATAAACTAAAGGTGGGGAACATGGGTGGGAGAGGGTGTGCAGGGCAGAGGGAAATAAAAGGGAGGGAATGGGAGAACTGTAATAGCATAATCAATAAAATATATTTTAAAGTATGATCTCTTTATAATAGAATATAAGGCTTTGACTGGAATGTCACATTTCAGAGAGACATGCATAGAGTCAGATATGACCAGGAAGCTTTAAAGAATTAAGATTGACTTTGGAAGCCAATAGAGTCCCCTGGGTTAAACAGGCTGGTAACTTGCTTACATGGTTAATAGCAGTCTTTCTAGGCAAGGAACAAAGCTTTCATCCTGGGATATGAAAAGATATGCTGGGGAACACAAGAAGAGGGAAATTAACTCCACATCTGTAGGTATTGCAGGTGAGTTTTGTGGCTTGGCTTTTTCTGGCCTTGAGAAGACTTTTTAAGCTCAATATAAAGATTTCTTAATGAAAAATTCTAACAAAGCTGATTTAAAGGAACCTGGGTGGTTAATTTCTATTCTTGCTAGACTTACACAAATAATCAGGCCAAGCTTATAGAAACTAGATTTATTTTGCAAATAAATTAATCTTTTTCAAAATCTTCACCCAAGGCCATTTTTTTTCATTGCTGAGAAGGTGGGGAGGGAGAGAGAGAGAGAGAGATATTAATGTGATAGACAAATATCAATGTGGGAGACAAACATTGATGGATTGCCTTTCGTATACAGCTGGACTGGGAATAGTATGTGCCCTGAATGGGTATCAAACCCACAACCTAGGTATGTGCTCTGATTGGGAATGGAATATATGGAATATACAACCTTTTGGTATATGGGGTGATGCTCCAATCAGCTGAGCCACACCGGCTAGGACTGCAAACAAAGTAGTCTTAATTTGGCTGTCTTTGGTAAAGATGGGGGTGATTATAGAGTGAAGAATTATTTTGATGGAAGCCATAGTAGGCCTTTGTGGATATTTGATTCTAGTGCTGTTCATTGTATTTTAAGTTTAAAAAATTTTCTACTTATAAACTTGACTGGATCCTGAAATACTGAATTCTTTTTTTTTTTTTAAGATTTTATTTATTTATTTTTAGAGAGGGAAGGGAGGGGGAGAGAGAGAGAGAGAGAGAGAGAGAGAGAGAGAGAGAGAGAGAGAGATTGAGAGAGAGGGAGAGAAACATCAATGTGCGGTTGCTGGGGGTTATGGCCTGCAACCCAGGCATGTACCCTGGCTGGGAATCGAACCTGGGACACTTTGGTTCCCAGCCCACGCTCAATCCACTGAGCTACGCCAGCCAGGGAAAATACTGAATTCTTAAATGGAGAACCTAGGTCACTTCTAATACTGAAATAGCTTTGGGACCACCTGAAGGATATGAAGATTTGATTCTGGTACAACAATGTCACCGGTGTTTTAAGTCCCAATAGGGAGTCATGTAACTGAAATATAGCTTCAGCTCTTCTATAGCTAAAGTGGGGGTCCTTGGCCTAATTACAGACATAGTGGACAGAGAGAGCATAGACTCATGTCAGAGGTACACAGAGCCTCTGACAAGCATTAGGCATCCTTCTTTGGTGCTTCCACAATGTTCTATGTGATTTCTAATATTACCTTTCCAAAGATTTCCATTATTATTATATTTATGCCTTTGTCTTCTGTACTAGACCCTTACCTCCTTAAATACAAATAATTATATTAACTAACATTTACTCAGCATTTATTGTGTTCCAGTTATTTCTTTGATTTTAGTATCTTTTAAATTCCACATTACCTGGTACATGGTAGTCACCTGATAAATGTGCAATAGACGACTAGATACAAGAATAGATAACATTTGTTTGAATCAGAAACATAGCTTGGGGACTTTGAGCAAATTTCTTGTGTGTGTGTGTGTGTGTGTGTGTGTTTTGAATCTTAACTTTCCCATAACACCTGGTACCTACTAGGCTCTCAGTAGATTCATTTAACTGAAATGTCCCACTTCACCAACTTAAGGGTACAAAATAGGTTATAATGTATTATTGTTCCAAGATTTATGTCTTTGGCTCCATATTTCTATATTGAAAAGTCCATTTAGTATTCCTGGTTAGATATGTACAGTAAGCACCTCAAGATGTAGGCTCATACATGACCTCTTGATGGCTGCCTCTCGACAAACCTCCTAGTCTTCTCCATCTTAGAGAATGGCACCATCTAAAAGAAAAGTGTAGGAGTCATCATGGACTCTTCTGTTTCCCTCTCACCTGATATCCAGTCCATTGGAAAACTCTCTAAGTTCTTTCTGAGTCTGATCCCTTCTCACCCTCTCCACTACCCCAACCCTTGTCCAAGCTACCTTCATTTTATGTGTGGAGTATTGCAGTTTTCTCCTAACAATCTCTGTTCTTTCACTTTTTTTTTTTTGGTTCTTTCCCTCTTTTACATCCACTCCTTTTTTGGTCCTATGGATCCAAACCACTTCTAGCTTCTTCTAGGAAAATGGTAGGTGAAATGGAGTGGTGGACTTATTCAGCTAAAAGACTGTGGTGTGTGTATGTGTGTGTGTGTGTGTGTGTGTGTGTGTGTGTGGTGTTTGGGGAGCTTAGGGTGCTGGAAGGGAAGGAAGTTTATGGGAAGAAAGGTCCTATAACAAGGCCAAGAGAAGAAATCCACAAATGGGAGCAAGCAGCCCTTAGCAAAGAAGCAACCACAAAGACGGAGAAAGAAGGTCCCTTAAGGTGAGCTCAGCCTGGAAGGCATCCATTATAATGTGCTCTGAATGGGCTGGAAAGGCTGCTCTGCCAGAACTGCCCTGTCTATTCATCAGGTTCCGTACGTTTAACTGAGCCACTAATACTAAGCATTTATGAATATAGGCTCTACTATCCCACCCTTCTGATATGAGTTAAGGGCATGGTGGTAGGTTTGTAATAAAACCATTAACTTCAGAAGGAAATGGGGTCTAGTTCTTGACCTTTTGTCTCAGGAGGTTCCGTGTGTCCTGGATATATTTACCTGGCTTCCCAGAAACCCTGAATTCTGGATGTGGAGGTGGGGTGGTCTATTGAACTTGTACTTTATGGGAAATTACTGCCTCTGTCATATGAAGATCTAATTAAGATCTACTAAAGGAGATGTTTCTGATGAGTATAAGGCTAAAAGGTTATCATAGATTACTAGATATTTCAATACCCATAACTGATCTGCTTTGAGATCTTAGGGAAGAATAATGCAGATCTTTATTTTTAAGTCCCATTGCTGTGAGATGATCAGTCCAGAATTCTACAGCTTCATGTTGTACTTTTGCCCATATAGATTCCCAAATCCTTTCAATTGGAAATACTGTATCAATCCTGATCCTCTTACACTGGAAGTAAAATACAAAGACATGCTAGATGGATTTTCCTGGCTGCAGACTTTGGCTTAATGTGGTAAGACTCTGGCTAAACATGACTTTCCAGTTTTCAGAGTATATTTGATTGAAAGCTGTGGGTTATTTTGTTCCTTGAGCTAAACTGGCATTTGTACAAATAAAATGTGAAAAACCATAGTTGCAGGCTTAGGAAAGAGCCAGTAAAAGAAAAGAGAGAAATTGTGTTTATAAAACCAGAGGGTTGAGCTATTCTTCCTTTTTATAATTTTCTTCCATTTCTTGGTCCTTCTTGGTTGGAGTGCCATGGCCAGTAATATTTGTGAGCCATCTGTAAGGAACCAGGAGGCCAGGAGCACACCCTCTCTTGCCCTCCATTCTTGGTATTGTTATGAGCTTTAAATCAATCTACAAAATTTATCTAGGGCCTTAGAAAGAATTTAACATTTTTTCTTTTGGGCGACAATTGAGTCTGCTTTCTCTTCCTCTTAGCCTCTGTCAGAACCTGGGAGTTAGTAAACATAATATCGCTTCAAGTGTGCTTCAAGAACAATGGACCAGAGTGCGCTGTTCAGGTGAAATGCCTTAACACTTAAGAACAGAATTTTATGCAGAATTTTAGTCACAAGTTGTGACTCTGTGTGTCCAAGGGGCTATAGTTTCCCAAATTTTTTAGAAAGTAAAATCGCTGGAATGCTTGAATCACAGAATTGGCAGTGATTTGGAGGAAATCTCATCTGACTTTGTAGAAGAAAATACATTGATTATAGAAATTTTTCTCCCTTTTGAAAGCTGGCATTAGTTCTCATCTTTTTCCCCTAAAAAGAAAAAATCTATAATGAATCAAAACTTCCTGTTTTCCTCTTTTTGCTAGATAATCTCAGTATGATGGTAGGTACAGGTAGTGAGAAAAAAATCTGCCTTTATTCTAGGACACATAAAGATACCAGGGGATCCATGCTGGCCCCATTATATTATGTTTTTTTATCCTCATCAGTTTTTCTGCAGCACTCAGCCTTAAGCTTCAGATGAAGCTGAAGCATGACTGTCCATCTGCAGAGGGACTGTGGTTCTTCCTCCTGATGGAGCTCACCAACAGCCATTCAAGGCTGTTCTGAAGATGCACACTTTTGTTCTGTAAATAGAAGAGAGATAAGCCAAACTGCTTGACCAGACCTGAATCAAGCCTTCTCTGAAGATCTTAGACCCTGCTCCATCTCTGACCTAATTACCCTTCATTTCTGACACACAGTAGACTGCCTGAGCTGAGCCAAGCTGAGACTGCAGAGGAGTCTGCAGTTGTAAAGAGTTGATCCAGCCCTCTTTTTTTTCAATCTTCACTGGAGGATATGTTTATTGATTTTTAGAGAGAGAGAGGAAAGGAAAGAGAGAGAGAGAGAGGGGAAGATTGATGTGAGAGAGAAGCATTAATTGATTACCTCCTGAACATACCCCCTATGGCTGTTTCTTGCCAAACCTTTCCCTAGATTGAGCCTATAACTTAGTCATATGCCATGACCAGGAATTGAACCCACAACATTTTGGTGCATGAGATGATGTTCAAAATGACCAAGCTACCTGGACAGGGAAATCCTGCCCTATTTTCATTCCTCTCTCCCTCCTCACTCTTTCTCATGATGCATTTGAGAAGGCAGTGCAGTAAGAAATCACACATCTTTAAAACATGCCATTTATAAATCATCAACATCTGCACTCACAATGCAGGGAGAGCTTCACCCAAAAGTGGCCACCTGCTCTCAGAGCCTGGACCCAGAAGGCTGCAGACAAAGGAGAAAGAGGCTCTGATGTGTGGGCAAGGGTGGACAAATGGCTGTTGAATCTGTGAGATGTGAGGATGATCCTAATACCATGTTCAGGCCCTCAGAGGGCTGCTCAGAATGTGCTGGAACCCTCTAAGCAAGCTGTTTTCCTATACTTGCTGCTAGCTTTTAATTTTATTTATTAAAATTTTTTATTGTTATTCTATTACAGTTGTTCCAATTTTTCCCCTGTGCCCTCCTCCACCTACCCCATACCCCTTCCCACCCTCCACCACAGTCAATTCCACACTATTGCTGCTGGCTTTTTAAAAGCTGTCTGCTTTCTTGTTTTACATTTCTGTGGCATTGTAACAATTATAAGGATCCTAATACATTACTGCCATTTCATTCTCATGGTAACCCATGAGAAGTAGGTAGTATTGTTAGCCACTCTTTTTATAGGCCTATAAAAAGAGAAAATCTCAGAAAGGATAAATGTCATTCCCAAAAGCAAACCGTGTAAGTGGCAGAAGCCCCACTGCCAATGATCTGGTTCTGTCTTCTTGTCACTCTCACAGTTTACTATCCGCTGTCCACCTTTCTATAGCATAAAGCAGTGGTTCTCAAAATTGAGCATGCATCAGAATCACCAGAAGGCTTGTTAAAGCACAGATTGCTGGAAAGCACCTCTAGAGTTTCTGAGGTGTGGGATGGACCTGAGGATTTGCACCACGTAATTATAAGGCTGGTCCAGCCACCATACTTTGAGAAACACTGAATCTAGAAATTGCCTTTCTAAGGTGTAAAGCTATTGTTAGCTCATTTGGAAGACTTGTTTCCACATACTAAAGCTTAGTGTCAATGTACATTGAGCAAGGTGGTACAAGAAGTCATTGCTCACTGATGCCTCCTCTCTTGACTCTGCCTGGTCATTCCTCTCATGCTTAGTGACTTCCAGAGGCATCTGAAATTCTATGATAGGAAATCAGGTTTTTTTTCATCTCTGGAACAAAGCCCATTTCATTATATATGGTAGCTTATGGGCATTAAATTAATTTGTGGGAGTTGTAAATAAACATGTAAAATTATCTGTTATTTATTCTTCTAGTCTCTGAAAATAGTTAAAAGGTTATTGTTATTTATTTTGCAGCTTAGGAAAATAAAGGAAAACATTCCAAACTCTGTAAAATGAAAATGTAGCATATTTCATTGGGTATGTAAGTGTAGAGAGGCAAAATATACAGTTAAGATGGTGAAATAGCAGAATATGTGCAGTGGAAGAGCAAGTCTAAGTCCGACTTGCTCATTTAATTAGCCCTTCCTCCTCCAGATCCTGCCTGAGTTCCTGGGCCCATGTTCACAGAGAGACAACGATGACTACCACAGTCTATCTATATGGTAAATAGCTCAGCCTGATAAGGGAGGTACATTCACAGTATATATGGTGAGATAATTTTAAATTAAAACTTATCTTCCTGGTCAGTACATTTTTCTGAAGACCCTTCTCCATTTAAGCAGCTAGGCTGGCCTGTGCTCATTCACTTAGGGAAGAATGTGACAGTAGAAAGAAGAGCAAAGAGGAGGCACTTCCTGGATTCTGGCTTTTAAAGCTTCATCTTTTGTGAGGAACAGAAAGGGACTCATGATCTACAAAAATATTAAGGAGATAAGATGATATTTACCCCTCACCTCCTCCATATTTCAGACTAGAAAAGGATGATGGAAGAAAGAGAAAACAGAATTGGAGAACTGATACTCTGATGTTGGTTGTATCCTAGAGAGAGGGTACAGGATCATTCTGGTGTGTACAGTTCTGGGAAGTGGCAGGACCTGAGAGAGACATGGCAGTGTGCCAGGAACTTTATCAGCAAGATGATTTCCTTGTGCCTAAAATGGTGGGGAACTTGTGGAGACAGTTCTGAGACTGAAGAACATGGGAACAGGGCATCTAAGATGGCATCAGAGTAGGAAGGAGCAGATTCGGCTTCCCTCTACTCAGGGGAGAAAAATCCTGACCAATCTATGGAGTAGAGAAGCAAGCAACCAACATACTTCAGCATGTGAGAAATAAGGGACCAAGGAATGTGGCAGAACCGAAAAAACCAGACCCTAAGAAGAGTGCTGCAACAAGGTAGGGTCCCAGGCACCAATGTGTGGTCTGGTCGCTGCAGCCGCAGGCCCAGTGACTACTGCTGGGTTTGCCAGAGTCCTTGGGAGAGAGTCGGGACAACTGCTCCCTCCCCAGCCAAACAGGGTCTGCAGCACTGGGAGGAATTCAGGTGCTAGCAAACACACAAGGGCTGTGAGCACCTTTGGAGGCTGTGGACATCAGAGGGGCTGGGTCGTTCAGTGGGCTCTGATCCCGACAGTCGCTGGTCTGGCTGGAAAGTTTGGCGGTGGGAAGAGCCAGGCCACTGTGTGGAGCAGCAGGCTTGAACGGGAGGAATTTCTCAAGAGGAAGGAGTGAATAGACAGACACTGTTTGGGGAATTCTCCTAAAGTGATCAATCGCTCCCGCCTCCCTGCCACGCAGCTAAGGGCACACAGGCACGGGCACACGGGGAGAGCAGCCCTGCATCCCAGTCCACAGCAGTAACCCTGGAGAAAGACCTGATTCCCACACCCAGGGCGAAAGGCTGAGGAGCCAGTGAGAGCTCCCCGATGGCCAAGGAAGAAAAGCCATAACAATCACCCCTCAGCCTGCCAAGCCAGCAAGAGCAGAAAAAACCGGTTTGGCCACTTGAAACCAGAGGCTTTTTAAATTGATTCTATTTTTAACAATTCTTATTTTTTAATTTTTATTAATTTTTATTTTCTTTTAATTTCTTTTTCCTCTCTTTCCTGAGTTCTTGTTTTATTCCTTCCTCCTTTCTTTCCTCCAATTTTTATCTCTTCTTCCTTCTTTTTGTCTGCTTTTTTATTTATTTATTTTTTTAAAATACCTACAAGTGAGACAAAACCCTGGATCTGTGAAAAGACCAAAGTTGAACCCAAGAAAGGGGCATCACAACAGCTGGGACACTGAGGCAAATTTCACTCTGCTATTACAGAGAACCTGCAAGTTATTGCATATTTATATTATTATTATTTTTCCAATATTCTTACATCTTTTTTTAAATAGTATTTTTGTATCAGTCTTCTTTTGTATAGTCTGCTTTGCTAGGCTGGTTATTTTGTATGACCTGACAGCTTTCCCCTGATATCTCTTTCATAGGTGTATTGCTAATCTACTGTCCTTTAACTCACCTGTGTCCATTAGCACACTACTCAAGCTTCTGTACTCTCTATTCTTGTTATCTAGATCTCATAGATTCTGTCACATGATTGTTGACCTAATATCATTGTAAATAATTGCTGTTCCATGCTATTGTAATGACCTCACAACACCCCTCCCAGAACTTAGCTCATTTCAAAGTTTCCTGAACTCTAATGCTGTAGTGGTTAACTATATTCTCTCACACCACTACACCTATTTACTATCCTTTACCTCTCACCTTATCTCAGAATCTGACCTCCCACAACCTCCCTGCTTTATAGATCCAACTCACAATCCTTCCTTCCCCAACAAGAGTCTTATCTTCTTTCCATCCTTTCTAAAAATCAGCTAGCTGGGTAGAAATCATGGTAAACGCTGTACATAGTCAAAGGATCTCCTATCTCTTCTCTACTGGCTGCTACTGTAAATATCATAGAATATTATCTTGCTGTCTTAAACCATTTTGTCTCCCCCTCCAACTGATCACAAAAAAGAGTAGGTGGAAGGGGTGAACACCAGGATACCCACTAGAAGAGGAAACCCAAAAACAAAGGAACCACTGACAGATAACAACAGAAGAAGGTGAAGGAGGGAGTGGTAACCACACAAACCTCAATCCAGGACCTATCTGGAAATACAACTAAACAGTAGAGACAGTACCCAATACAAACAACTGAACAAGAGCAAGAGAGAATCCTTAAAACCTTTTTACACACAGAAGAACCAGCTTCACACAACCTGCCCTCAACAGCACAACAAAAATACAAGAGGTGGTAGACCAGAGTGACCCTCATTTAACCAGCTGGTGGGAAGGAACCACCAAAGAAAGACCCCGCAACAATCAAAAGCCAAAGGCAAACACAAAGCCAACTTAAACGACAGCCCAAGACCACTGAGCTGGGGAGATCAAGGAAACTGCACCACTGAAACTCACTACTATTCTACTAAAGAAGTTCACACCACAAACCCAGGGAGCCAGAACAGATCAATATAAGAAGCTGAGGCTAACAAGAAGAGTCTCAGAAACAGTGGGAAGACAAAGAAACAATCCCCAAATGAAAGGAAAGGAGGAAGCCTCAAAAAGAATGCTAAATGAAATAGAGGCAATTCAACTATCAGATATTGAATTCAAAGCAATGATCATCAAGAAGCTCAATCAGCTCACAATGAGCTACGAGAAACTACAGGGAAGCTACAATGAACTCACTCAAAACTACATCAACATGAAAAAGGAAATAGAAACTCCTAACAAGGGCCAAGAGGGAAATGAAGAATACAATTTCTGAACTGAAGGACACAGTAGAAGGAATGAAAAGCAGGATTGATGAAGCAGAAGATCGGATCAGTGAGCTAGAGGACAAAGTAGAAGAAAACACCCAGAAAGAGCAAGAAAAGGAAAAGAGGCTCAGAAAGAATAAAGAGGGATTAAGAGAAATGGAAGACAATATGAAACATAATAATGTCTGTATAATAGGGATACCAGAAGGAGAAGAAGAAGAACAAGGGATAGAAAACCTAGTTGAACAACTGATGATGGAAAACTTCCCTAATTTGATGAGACAAAAAGTCACACAAATCCAGAAAACACAGAGAGTCTCAATCAAGAGGGAAACCAAAGAGGCCCACCTCAAGACACATCATAATTAAAATGGCAAATTTCAAGACAAAGAGAGAATCTTAAAGGCAGCAAGGGAGAACAGGAAGTAACATACAAGGGAGCCCCAATAAGGCTAACAGCTGACTTCTCAATGGAAACACTCCAAGCCAGAAGAGAATGGCAAGAAATATTCCAAGTAATGAGAACCAGAGGTCTGCAACCAAGGTTACCTTACCCAGCAAGGCTCTCAATCAAGATAGAAGGCCAAATAAGAAGCTTCTCAGACAAAAGAAGTCTAAAAGAATACACCTCCACCAAACCAGCTCTGCAAGAGATGTTAAAGGGACTGCTTTAAGGAAAGAAAGGAAAAGAGAGAGAGAGAGGAACACACTTACATAAAAGACAATGAATAAGTACCTATCAATAATAATCTTAAACGTAAATGGATTAAATGCTCCAATCAAAAGACATAGAATAGCTGACTGGATAAGAAAACATGACCCACACATATGCTGCCTACAAGAGACCCACTTCAGGATAAAAGACCTGCACAGGCTGAAAGTGAAGGGCTGGAAACAAATTTTCCAAGCAAATGGACAGGAAAAAAGAGCCGGGGTAGCACTACTCATATCTGACAAAGTAGACTTCCAAAAAAAGGCCATAAAGAGAGACCCCGAAGGTCATTTCATAATACTCAAGGGAAGAATCCACCAAGAAGACATAAATATTGTAAATATATATGCACCAAACATAGGAGCACCCAAATACATCAAGAAAATCTTAGAGGACTTCAAGAAAGATATTGACAGCAACACAATTATAGTGGGGGATTTTAACACCCCACTATAAAAAGTGGACAGATCTTCCAAACAAAATATAAACAAAGATATTGTGGCATTGAACAATACCCTAGATGAAATGGGCTTTGCTGATATATACAGAGCCCTCCATCCAAAAGAAGCTTAAATACACATTCTTTTCAAATGTACACGGAACATTTTCAAAGATAGATCACATGATAGGATATATAACAAGCCTCAATAATTTCAGAAATATTGAAATCATACCTAGCATTTTCTTGGATCACAAGGGACTGAAGCTAGAAACCAACCCAAGGAAAAAAAAACCCCAAAACACTGAAAATCATGGAGATTAAATAACATGCTATTAAACAATGAATGGGTCAAGAATGTTATTAAGGAGGACATCAAAAGGTTTTCTGGAAACAAATGAAAATGAATTCACAACGACCCAAAACTTATGGGACACAGTGAAGGCAGTCCTGAGAGGGAAGTTCATTAGCGATACAGGCCCACCTCAAAAAGTTAGAAACATTCAAACAAACAACCTAACCCTATGTCGACAACAACTCGAGGAACAACAACAAAGACAGCCCAGAGCAAGCAGAAGGAAGGAAATAGCCAAGATCAGAGCACAATTAAATGACATAGAGACTAAAAGCACAATTCTAAGGATCAATGAATCCAAGAGCTGGTTCTTTGAAAAGATAAACAAAATCAATGAACCTTTAAGCAGACTCATCAAGAAAAAAAGAGAGAAAACCCCAATAAACACAATCAGAAATGAAAGAGGAGAGATTACAACAGATACCACAGAAATACAAAGGATTGTAAGAAATTACTGCAAAGGAACACACGTCAAGAAATTTAAAACCTTGGTGAAATGGACAAATTTCTAGAAAAAATATAATCTTCTAAAACTCAATGAAAAAAGAAGCAGAAAACCTGAACAAACCAATAACAGCAAAAGAAATTGAAGCAGTAATAAAAAAACTCCCAACACACAAAAGCCCTGAACCAGGTGGTTTCACAGGAGAATTCTACAAAGCATTTAAGGAAGAGCTAACCTCTATCCTTCACAGACTATTTCAAAAACTCCAAAAAGATGGAAGACTCCCCAAATCTTTTTATGAAGCCAACTTCATCCTAATTTTGAAGCCAGATAAAGACACAACAAAGAAAGAAAACTTCAGGCCAATATCGCTAATGAACATTGATGCCAAAATCCTCCACAAAATACTGGCAAACTGCATCCAACAGTACATTAAAAAGATCATAAAACATGACCAAGTGGGATTCATCCCAGGGATGCAAGGGTGGTACAATATTCACAAATCAGTAAATGTCATACATCACATAAACAAAAGCAAAGACAAAAACCACATGATCATATCAATAGTTGCAGAAAAGCATTTGATAAGGTACAGCACCCATTCATGATAAAAACACTCAGCAAGTGGGAATAGAGGGAGCATTTTTCAACATAATAAAGGCCATGTATGAGATCCTTCAGCCAACCTCATACTCAATGGGCAAAAATTAAAATCTTTTCCACTAAGATCAGGAGCAAGACAAGGATGTCCACTTTCACCACTTCTATTTAATATAGTACTGGAAGTTTTAGCCACAGCAATCAGGCAAGAAAAAGAAATAAAAGGCATCCAAATCAGAAAGGAGGAAACAAAACTGTCACTGTTTGCAGATGACATGATAGTGTACATAGAAAATCCTATAGACTCCACCAAAAAATTGCTTGATGTAATAAATGAATTTGGCAAAACAGCGGGATACAAAGTCAATATCCAGAAATCAAAGGCATTTCTGTACAACAATGAAACAGCAGAAGCAGAAATCAAGAAAAAATCCCATTTGAAAGAGCAAAAAGAAAAATAAAATACCTAGGAATAAACCTAACCAAAGAGGTAAAAGACCTGTATTCAGAAAACTACATAACACTGAGGAGAGAAATCAAGGAAGACATGAACAAATGGAAACATATACCGTGTTCATGGATTGGAAGAATTAATATCATCAAAATGTCCGTACTACCAAAAGCAATTTACACATTCAATGCAATACCTATTAAAGTACCAATGGCTTATTTCACAGACGTAGAACAAAGACTTCAAAAATTTATATGGAACCATAAACAACCTTGAATTGCTGCTGCAATTTTGAGAAAGAAGAGTAAAGTAGGAGGGATCACAATACCTGACACTAACCTATACTACAAGGCCACTGTAATCAAAATAGCCTGGTAATGGCATAAAAACAGGCACATGGACCAATGGAACAGAACAGAGAGCCCAGAAATAAACCCAAGTCTATACAGTCGATTAATATTTGACAAAGGAAGCAGCAACATAAAATGGAATAAAAATAGCCTCTTCAACAAATGGTGTTTGGAGGACTGGACAGCTACATGCAAAAAAATGAAACTCGAGCACCAACTTACAACTTATACAAAAATAAATTCAAGGTGGATCAAAGACTTAAATATACACCGTGACACCATTAAAGTCCTACAGGAGAACGTAGGTAGGAAAATATCAGATATTTCATGCAGAAACTTTTTTACTGACATGTCTCCTAGAGCAAGGGACATAAAGGAAAGAATAAACAAATGGGACCTCATCAAAATAAAAAGCTTTTGCACAGCTAAAGAAAACAGTATCAAAATAAAAAAAAGAATCAACTGTATGGGAACACATATTTGCCAATGATACCTCAGACAAGGGTTTAATCTCCAAAATATATAAAGAACTTACACGACTCCACTCTAAGAAGGCAGACAACCCAATTAAAATATGGGCAAAGTACTTGAACAGACACTTCTCCAAGGGGGACATACAGAAAATCCAAAGACACATGAATGATGTTCAATATCGCTAGCTATCAGAGAGATGCAAATTAAAACCACAATGAGATACCACTTCACACCAGTCAGAATGGCCATCATAAACAAAGCAACAAACAAGTGTTGGAGAGGTTGTGGAGAAAAGGGGACCCTAGTGCAGTTTTGGTGGAACTGCAGACTGGTACAACCACTACGGAATGCAGTATGGAACTTCCTCAGAAAACTAAAAATGGGTCTGCCTTTTGACCCAGCAATTCTATTGCTGGGACTATATCCTAAGAACACTAAAACACCAATACAAAAGAACCTTTGCACACCGATGTTCATAGCAGCACAATTTACAATAGCTAGGTGCTGGAAACAACCTAGATGCCCATCAATTAATGAACGGATCAAAAAACTATGGTACATTTACACAATGGAATTCTATGCAGCAGAAAGAAAGAAGGAGTTCCTACCCTTTGCAACAGCTTGGATGGAGCTGGAAAGCATTATGCTAAGCGAAACAAGCCAGGCAGTGAAAGACAAATACCATATGATCTCACCTTTCACAAGAACCTAAACAACAAAACAAAGAAAAAAGCAAAATATAAACAAGTCACTGAACTAGAGGACAGACTGACAGTGACCAGAGGGGAGAGAAGAGGGAATTTCAGGGAGAATGGGTAGGGTTTACAGCAACAAATTTAAAGGACACATGGACAAAAACTAGGGGGAGGGGGGTGTAATGGGAAGGAAGTGGGGAGAGCTGGGTGGGTGGGCTGGAATGGGAGTAAAAGGGAGAAGACTGTACTTGAACAAAGATTAAATTAAAAAAAAAAGAACATGTGAACAGGGCCTCGGGTAACCCAAGGTCAATTTACATGGACCAAAAATCGAGGGCCAGGCAGAGTGATGGACATCTCAGCTCTCATTGATAAATGACTTCAAGGACTTTAGATTTCACTGTGTTACTGATTAGGCACTATATGATCCCACTGGAAATGATGATGTCTTGAGCTCATTGGGTTATAGAAGAAGTAGAGAAAATTATATTCACTTGACATTGAAGTTTATAGATTGAAATTCAAGGCTAACACATGAGCAAGTTATGCTATGGAGCATGAGTGCCATGCAGAGCATACTCTGGTACAGTGGTAACTCAGAGGAGGCAGTGACAGATCCTCAGATGAGATCACCTGCTGGAGAGGATATTGCTTGAGCTAGGCACTGGTAGATAGATGAAGATTCAATAATATTTTCATGTTTCAAAGCATGATCTTGCTAAATGCAGTTTTTCTAATTACAATATTTTACAAAACCATAACCTGTGCTTAGTGAGAAATTAGTAGAGATGCATTTTCATATGTAGTATCATTTTCTTTCTAACAATTCCATATATCATTAAGGCCAAGATCAAGTTCTTCTTTCTAAAAACTTATCTGGCAAATCCCACCCACATTAATCTTTCTGTTTTCCATGGCTATTTGGAAAAATTTTTAGTTCTGCACATTTTCTTACTTTAGATCATGCATTATGTACCCTTATTCTTTGATTGATTTATTTGTGTTATTCAAATTTTCCTATATGGTTCATAACTCTTTTATAATCAAGGTTTCATTGAGTTTAAATATTCTCAAAGGCTGGGACCAGTCAAAGGTTCTACTTTTTAAAAAGTTTTCCTAATGCTTACTAAGAACTTGTGTGTGTTAAAACTGCTCTAAGTGCTATGCAGACATTATTGTAACCCTGTGCAGCACAATAGGTGTTATTGTTACTTCTGTTTTACAGATGAACACACAGGGTGAGTCAAGAAACCACTGAAGACAACCATCAGAGCTGGAACAATAAAAAGAAAAATGGATGTATGTTTGGTTTCAATCAGAAAACAGAAAAAAAATCACCTTATCTCACTTAGTTGAGTACCTTTCTTCTTTTTAAAATTTTGGGCTGGACTAGCATCAGAATCTCAATGTAGATTGATTCTCTTTTTATATATGTGGGTTATTCTGAAGTTAATGATCTAGTAACTATCTGATGGCTTGACCCTGTTATTCTCAATTAATCATTTTGTACAAGGCCCCAGCAGATAACTTACAACAGCAGAGCAAGTTCAAGTATGCCCTGGAACTCTTGCAGTGGGTTTTCTCATGCCCCTGTGGGAGCCTTGGGAAGAATTCCTTCACTGAGAAGGTTCTTGGTGGTCTGTATTTCTGTCTGCATAGGTCCCTGTTACCCACTCAGGCCCTCCTCTGACAGATAGCTGTGCTTCTATGTTTAGTCATCTCCTGTTCACCCAATGGTTGAACCACCCTGGGGTTGTGGAGATGGCCAAATGCATGACATTTCACACTGGACTGATGAGATTTAGAGCAGTGTATTTATCACACACACTCATAGTCTGAGTTAAGAAGATCCTGTATGACATAGGGCTACAGGTGGGTTGAACTTGGGTACCAGATGAACAACCATGAGCTGTGGAAGGAAGGCTTTATAATATCAAGAGGGTGAAGTGGCTCTAGGTTCAGGTAACAGAAACCCCCTTAATGGAAGCAGTATTTTTACCAGGCCCTTTAGATGAGAAGAATTGTTTGTCTACAGGACCTAACCTCTGGGAGCAGAGAGGAAGAGGAATTGTGTTTAGGCCTTTGGAGACCATCCGAATTTTACTATAAACAAAGGCAGCCCTTAACACTGGAACTTCCCGATGGGCCTTAAACCACATGCTATGCAATGCTCCTGTGAAGGGTCTTGCTTTATCAGCTTATTCTTTCTTTTAAATCTTCACTTGAGGATATTTTTCATTTTTTTTTTTCTTTTTTGCTTTGAGAGAGAGAGGAAGGGAGAGAAACATCAATGTGAGAGAGAAGCATTGATTCATTGCCTCCCATACATACTTGGACTGGAGAATGGCACGCAACCAGGGATTGTACACGTCCCAACTGGGGGTTGCACATACCTGCACCCATATCTGGGATGGAATCTGCAACCTAAATATGTGCCCTGACTGGGAATCAAACCTGCAACCCTTTGGCTATCAGACCATACTCCAACTAACTGAGCCACACTGGCCAGGGTGCAGCCTATCTTTATTTATTATGTCTAAAGCACGATCTCAGACCTCTTTGTGGCTGGCAGCTCCATGATCTGAATATTCTGAATACAGAATGCTGGCTCTTCAGATTCTTGCCTGAACCTAACGTTAGAATAGTTTCTTTCAAGGTGAAAACAAGACACTTGGGAGAGGAAAATCTGAGGGACATGTTCATTTTTCAACCCTCAGACTTCCCCAGGATATGTACAGCAGTTCTTAAATTAGGTTTTAAATATAGTATTCCTTAAATCTAGGAAACTCCAGACTTTCTTTGATCTGATTACCCTGAATAGTTAGGGCTCCTTCAGTCCCATGGAGGAGAAATCTATGAGATCCACTTTAAGCAAAAATGGGCGAAATTTATTAAAAGTGTATAGATTGTTCTTGGAGAGTACAGAGCAGGGAGACAGCTGACCCTCAGGAATGAATGGGAACCAGAAGCTGGATGCCCATAGCTTTTCCAGACTTTACCCACCTTTCTCTCTCAAGTTCATTTCATTTCTCTTTCTTTGCAGACAGTTCTTATATGCCTTCAGACCACTTGGTAAAAACCATGGAGACTCTACAGAATAACACCTGAGTTTTCATCTCCTTATTTCAATAGACAGGGCTAGACTGAAATCCCTTAGGCCCAAATGGAAATTTCCTGGAAAAAGGAAATCTGCTCTATTTATTTTGGATCATCCCTGTACCAACAACACTCTGAGGCCAGTGAGTCTGGATCACCTTTGACAAAATTAAGCCAGGATCCTTGTCTATGTCTATGTGAATCAAGAAGGTGATGGATGAGCAATTCATACAAGAAAGGCTGGGCTGACAACTTTACTATGTTGTTCTTGCTTCCTACAGAATTACTTTTACAGAACAGATCTAAATTGTCATGGTATCTGTAATCTTCAATGCCACATTTTGCATGTGTAATTTTTTGTGAATAAAGATAGTTTTATCTATTTCTTTCTAATTTGGAGTTCTTTTATTTATTGTTCTTGCCTAAAAGCATTAGCTAGAAGCTCCAGTACAATACTGAATAGAAGTGGTGAGAGCAGATATTGTCTTTTTAAAATTATATTTTATTGATTGTGCTTTTACAATTGTCCAAATTTCCCCATTTTCTCCTCCACCCAGTACCTCTCACACCCTCAAGCAATCCTTCCACCATTGTTCATGTCCATGAGTCATACATATAAGTTCTTTGGCTACTCCATTTCTTGTACTGTATTTACATCCCTATGGTCATTCTGTAACTACCAATTTACATTTCTTAATCCCCTCACCTCTTCACCCATTTCCCCAAAGCCCCTCCCATCTGGCAACCATCAAAACACTCTCCGTGATTCTGTCTCTGTTCTTCTTAGTTTTCTTAGCCTCTCTGTTGCTTAGTTTTTTGATTCAATTGTTGATAGGTATGTGTTTATTGCCATTTTACTGTTCATAGTTTTGATCTTTTTCTTAAATAAGTCCCTTTAACATTTCATGTAATAATGGTTTGGTGATGGTGAACTCCTTTAGTTTTTCCTTGTCTGGTAAGCTCTTTATTTGCCCTTCAATTCTAAATGATATCTTTTCTGGGTAGAACAATCTTGGCTGTAAGTCCCTGCTTTTCATGACTTTGACTATTTCTTCCCGATTCCTTCTAGCCTGCAAAGTTTCTTTTGAAAAACCAGCTGAAAGTCTCATGGAAACTCCTTAGTAGGTAACTAACTACTTTTCTTGTGCTTCTTTTAAGATTCTCTCTGTATCTTTAACCTTTGGCATTTTAATTATGATTGGCAAATCTATTTTCCAAATAGATTTCCATTTCCTTGCTCTTTGTCTTCTCCTTCTGGCATCCCTATTATGTGAATGTTGGACTTCTAGAAGTTGTCCCAGAGGCTGCTTACACTATCCTCATTTATTTTTTAATTCTTTTTTCTTCTTGTTTTTCTTATTGGTAGTTTTTTGCTTCCTCATGTTCCAAATCATTGATTTGATTCTTGGCTTCATCTACTCTACTGTTGTTTCCCTGGAAATTGTTGTTTATTTCAATTAATGTATTTTTTGTTTCTGACTGGATCTTTTGTATACTGTTGAGGATCCCACTAAGTTCCTTGAGCATCCTTATAACCAGTGTTTTGACTCTGCATCTGGTACATTATTTATCTCCATTTTGTTTAGTTCTTTTTCTGGAGTTTTGATCTGTTCTTTCATTTGGGCCATGTTTCTTTGTGTCCTCATTTTGGCAGCCTCCCTGTGTTTGTTTCTATGTATTAGGAAGAGCTGTTCTGACTCTCTGTCTTTGTGTGGCCTAGTGCAGTAGGTGTCCTATGTGGTCCAGTTGCTCAGCCTCCTCTATAATCCAAGCTTGGTACTTGATGGGTACCCTTCATGTGGGCTGAATACTCCCTCCCCTTGTAGTTGAGCTTTGATTGCTGTTGAAAGCTTAATGGGAGGGATTTACCCAGACCAGTCAGCTGCAAGGATTGGCTGTAACCACTGACCACCAATCTCCACCTTCCATTGAGGATTTGCTGTGGAGGAGTATGGTGGCGGTTCTCTAACGTGGTCTGTAGCTGTCCATTGTGTGTGCAGGCTTTGGTGTTTCACAGGTGGTGTAGGAAAAGGTCAGCCCCATCTTGTGTCTGCCTGGGACCATCCTGCACGAGCTATAAAACAATATGAGATGGCTGCTACTTGTGGTGGGCTTACAGATTCTCAGTTAAAGCCAAATTGTGAATTTAGGCTGGCTGCTGCTAGTGCCAGGCCTGGGGCCAGTTAGCAAGAGGTATGAGGGCTGAGGACTCACTAAAGCCTGCTGTTGCTTATTTGATAGGATTTAAGAAGTTATGAAGCATGAGCCAAGACCAGCCATTCATATGGAAAAGTCACATTTAACAGTTTGAGTGGGCTTGTAAGTTGGGTGAGATGGAGTCTTAGGGGATTTCTAGGATGTGGCAAACAATGTTGGCCAGGTTGATGGAGTCTCAGATATGACACCTGCCTTCCAGCTCTGTGGGTCTGCTGGGGGACGGCTCAGAAAAGGGACAATGGCCTCTGCCCACCTTTCTGTCTGATAAAAAGCTGTCCCCCAATTCCTGCCTTAATGCCATGCAGTTCTTCCCTGTATGCCACTGGTGACTTTCATGCTGCTACCCGGGTCCCAGAGCTCAGAGGGAGTGAGTCTGCATAGCCCATGTGTGACTTTTTAAAGAGGAACTGCATGGGACTTCAGATGTTTCTTTCATTGACTCAGCCCCCTCTGATACTTGCAGTCAGAAGTTATGGGGTTTTGTCTTCTGGACACTGTGGATCTGGGACTCCTCACTCCTGAGATATCCCTCCTGAATTTTTATCTGCTGCCTGTGGATGTGAGACCAACTTTTTCTGTATCTCTGCCCCTTCTACTAGTCTGGATGGATGTGGTTTCTTTAATCTGTAGTTGTAGGACTTCCATGAAATTTGATTTCTGATGTTTCTGAGTGATGGCTGTTGTATATTTTAGTTGTAATTTTGATGTGGTTCTATGAAGAGGCAAGCCATGTTTACCTATGCCACCAACTTGATAGGGCATTGTGTAATTTTTATTGAGAATATTATTCATTATATTGTTCCACAATCTGCATAGAGTCATATACACATGGCTTTGAATTTTATCTTGCAACTAGCTTGAAGTAGGCAAATTATTTGATCTCTATCAAGTTTGGCTTCTCAGTAATATAATGAGAGTAATATGCAGGATTATTGTAAGAATTAAATGTCATACTGTTTGCAAAGTCCTTGCACTTAGAATAGGGGGCACTCAATGAACAGCAACTATTATTATCATTAGTAATTTAATAATTGTTTTTATTTCATGCAGCATGCTCTCAGACCAACACTGACAAATAAATTGGTGCTTTCCTTTTAACTGCCGGTGACAAGATTGCAAGCTAATAGGTGTTCCAATAGGGATGACCCTAACCTCTGAAAAACATAGAATGCATAATTATGTTTTTGTGCTAACAAGGATTGAGAAGTAGAAATCTTTAATTTTTCCATTTTTTGTGATGATGTCCGCTATTCTCCAGATAGCATTCTTTGGTGGGAAGGTCACATAATGACACTTCAATCAGAGTTAAATGTGGACCTGTGGGCAAACCAAAGCCTATCACTGCTGCCAAATAATTACAGTTGGGAGAGAAGTACCAGTTTGAGTTGGTATGCACTTTTAATTTTTTGAATACAATTTAAAGAGGATGTAGGGCAAGAAAAAAGAAAAAATTATGTTGGGGATTTGAGATTCAAAACAGTATTGAAAGAGCAAGGGAGTAAAGGGGATTTTTTAAATTGACTAAAATATGAGTTTCAGCACCCATTTTTTTAAACCATAAAACAGTTAGTTGTCCTTTAAGGAGAATTTCCATGGAACACATAATTTTCCTTATTTCAGAGCCTAGAGAAAGTTTACTTTTCCTAAGTCCATTACATAGATATCTTTAACTTGCCTGCTGGCAAGCTGTCCATTTTTAGTTAGTGGTAGCTTCCTTAATAAAAAATTTTAACATCAGATTATCCTAATCTTTTTCAAAAGTAACTTGGCAATTGTCTTCTATCTTGAGTAAAGGTTTTATTATACTTTTTAAAAAGATGATCTGTCTCAAATTTTCTGTCTCTGCCTCTCTCTCTGGAAACAGGCAGAATCTAAGTGAATAAATGTAATGATGTAATCAAGAGTTAAAAATTATATTATACAGATGTAAGATAAGAATCAATTCTCTCTTTCCTTGTGTATTCATATATACACGTTATTATATATAATCCCTAAATTACCAACTACATCATTAAATTTAAAGCTATAACCAAACTTTACTATCTCTACTTTTTGCTTTGCTGTGAAACACAAGGAAAGGACAGGCTAATTAATTATCCCTTTTAAGAAGGGCAGTGACACCTTGAGAAACTAAAATGGAATCTGGGAACACACCAATAATGTGGCACCAAGTTCCAGAATAAAACCAACACACCAAGAACCAGGACATGGTGTGACTCATCTATCTGGCTCACTCCTTCCAGGTTCATCTCTTTGTTTTCTTTGTTCAAGCCACATCAGACCCTTTCCTGTTTCCCAAACACTTGGCTGGACACGCATTTGCATAGCTTCTTGTCCTTACTTTTGTTATTTCCTTTCCTGAAATCCCTTTTCTATCTTTTGCACCTGGGAAAATATGCTTCTCAGTGCATGATAGAGAGAACATTTTATTTTCTTGGAAGAAGAATGACACCTCTTTTTCCTCAGCCCTGGTTTTTCTTGGGTAAACATTTTGATTAGCATCCTGGGGTAGAGGAGAGATTTTCCAATGGCCTACTTGTATAACAAGTATGATGCCCTGAAGTGCTTTCTCAGGAGGCTTCTTGCAAACCTGTGGACTCTCATGTTTGTTTGTCTTTTTTTGAGTTGGACATGCAGACTAAGGTTGGGAACTGATGACATCAGATATTGACAAGATTGAAGAGGTATGTGAGGGCAAGAGGAGAGAAGTGAGGAAGCTATAGCTGGGGAAAAACTTTAGCAAGAAAAAGAAATATCTCAGGGATTTAAAAAATTGTGTTTGCTCTTTAGTGTATGATTTAACATTTTCTGAATCTCCCCAAGCAATCATCAGTAAAAAACGCTAAACACTAATCCATGTGGAGGTGGATCTGCTTCTGGGCCTGGGACAAAGAAAGTCCTTATCTTAGGCTCAAAAATGAGCTGAGGTTCACGAAGACAGGCTCACTACCTCTGGATGGCATCAGGAGTCAAGGCCCATCTCAATGCTGTCCACTCCAGGCAGCCCCCATAATAGTCCTAGATGGAGTTGATGATCCTCTTTTGAGCAGTGCAAGCATTTTATTCATCAACAGGCAGAGCTCTAAGTCCATGGTCTGGGATTGTTAACTCATGTGCTTGGCTTACCCACTAGACTGAGTTACTTGAAGGCAGGGTCCTAGGCTTTCTTGCTTTTATATTCCTAGTATTGACTAGAGATAGGCCTAGAGTAGGTACCTCATAAATGGTGAAAATGAGATGTCAAGTCCAGTCCCTTAAGTGACATCTTCAGTTATACTTGCTTTTCACATTAACATAATCCTAATGAAGAACATTAAAGGGAACAGTACCAGGCAAATGTTATGTTTTCCTGGTTGAACCATCTAATGCAAGAATGCTATTGGCTAAGGCTTTCTATAGTTTGACATTTTGCTTAGGGGTCTAAAGAAGAATATTTACCTTTCTCTGCAGCGGCTTGGAAGCTGTATTTTCTTTGCTGCTGACCTTCTTAGCCCATTTGGGAACTTGGCATCTAGTTAGGCCTGAGAATGTGCAGGCTAAAGAGTGGGGTTATAATTAGGTCAGCCTTTCTCTTGAAATAGTCATGAAAAAGAAAAGCTAAGCAAAATAACTATGAATAAGGTTTCAGGACACAGTAGGAATAAATTAAGGAGATAAATGAATCTTCAGCTATAAGTAGAGGACAAAGAAGAAGGGCAAAATTTGGGTGTTTGTTTAGTAGAATGGTACTGCCACTTGATAGAAGGATGGAAAGTTTAAGTGTGTGTGCATGAGAGAAAGAGAGAGAAAAAGAGGCAGGAGTGGAACAGAGAGAGAGACTGAGATTGAACTGATTTAGTGTTTCAGGTATTTTCCTCAGTAAAACATGTATAATGTTTCCCCTTTCAGGGTGAGCTTTCTAAGGTTGTTAGAGTTGGTTCATGTTCAAGCTTACCAGATAGCTTCTTCCATGGCTGATTTGAGGGTCTCCTGATTCCATAATATCTCCACCACTGTTCAGTGAATGAAATTAATATGAGAGTGTGAATGTAGTACAGTGTTTAGAATCTTGGGCTTTGGAGCCAGACAGAGAGATTAGTTATATGATATCTTAATAAATAGTTGCCTTCAAGTAAAAAGTGAAGTTCTTTTCAATTAACTTTGATCACTTTAGACATTTATGTCAAGTGAGAACTTTATGGAGTTTGACATGAGGACAAATATTATTAACAATAAATGTATCTCCCAGGTTCACATTTCAGTTTTGTCACTTTTTATAAGTTGCTTAGCTTCTGTGAGCCCCCATTTTCCTACCTGTAAAATGGGGAAAACACCTTCATAGGGTTATTGTAGAATGAACTGAGCTGAACTCTGTAGCATAAGAGGTCCTCAATGAAGAGTGGTGATGACGGTAGTAGTAGGGGTGGGTGGTGGCAATTGTATCAGAGGCAGCTGTTGGCTATCCATTCTCTTTATTTTGTCTTCTTTCTTTAGGAACAGAGTCCTGTTGTTACATTTCAGGATGACAATGTGCCCATTGTAGAACTACATTTGCTGGGCTCCCTTCGAGTTAAGTGTAAGCATGTAAATATTGATATTATGGCTATAATGGGAACTGGAATTTATAGATAAAAAATTTAGAAAGGCAACCCTGGATGATGTGGCTCACTGGATTGAGCGCGGGCCTGCCAAGCAAGGGGTTGCTGGTTCAATTCCCAGTCAGGGCACATGCCTGGGTTGCAGGCCAGGTCCCCAGTAGGGGGTGCATGAAAGGCAACCAGACATTGATGTTTCTGTCTCTGTCTTTCTTCATCCCTTCTCCACTCTCTAAAAATAAACGAATAAAATCTTTTTAAAAATGTAGAAAGTTTTCTTAAAAGAGGGACAGCCCATTTGTCCTTCCCTTCTTTCTCCTTCTTGTTGACTTGCATTCAGAGGTGATGGCAAGTGTTCCGGAAGCCTTTAGACCTGAAGGGGACTCTGAGAATAAAAGATAATCTGTGGGTGACACAGTAGGAGGAATACAGGGATAGTCTGGGTTCTCACTAACCTATATTGGGACTATTTTTATTTTTATTTTTAAGTTTTATCTACAGTCAAATTTAATTTTAATTGACAGTGATTATGAATATATATATTAATTTTTAAGAGACCTGTATTAATATGGGAATTTCCTGGGGATTTCCCAAAGATTGCCTCTTGACTGGTTGATTTCTACTGGTACAAGATCAAATTGGCAGGAACAAGATCCCGAGGAATGGGTGAATGCTAGAATAAAGAAAGAATGTGGAAAAATTATCACCAGCTCTGTACTTACCAGCTGTTTATCATCTTAGACTAGACAAATAGCAGTTCTGAGTTCAGGTGTTTGTCTAAGGGCTGCAGCAGGAATGAAGTGAGATCATTATTATATAATATGGATGGTTCAGAGTGATTACCCAAATAATATTTGTTTGTTTCTTCCTACTGATTTACTAAAATAGGCTTGGAGAGGACCTATCCTATGGCTGTTAAAAAGTAAGTGGAAATATTTTCTCTTACATTGGTTTGCTTGGTTTGACAAATGAAAAATCTCTGTTTCTTTACCAAAATTGCTTACTCACTTCACACTCTGATCTCTTCTATTCCTGTTTGTGGCTGCTGACAGTCCTGGCCCTGACTGAGCTTGTCATGCTCTGGGGGAGGCAGGAAGAGGGAGGGTAGACACCACCCTTCAACCTTCATTTTAGCACACCCTGACATATCTCAGCCCATAAGAGAGAGGATGGCTTTTCTTTTCCCCTGGGACATTATGCTAAACACAATTACATGCAGCATTTGACAACAGAGCTGGTAATTTATGTGCTGCTGGGATGGAGAAGGAGGAGGGTAATCGAGATGAATATCAATGTACTCTGAAAAGGCACCACATTTTCCCATTCCTTTCAAGAATCAGGGCTGGTTGATTCTTGAAAGGAATGTTAATTGGTGACCTGGTGGATTGATTAAAAACCCATCTGCCTTTAAAATGATGTGTAAAGAAGTTGCATTGTCAACCCCTCTCCAGGATGGTTTGGTGGTGGGGGGGTACGTTGGGGTGGGGGTGAGAAGTCAGTATTAAATGGTCAACTTGCAAAGGTTTTATGAAATCACCTGTGAGATCTTGAGAATGTTACTACACCTCTCTGAATCTTAGTTTTGTCATCTGTACATGAAAGATAAGAACGTTGTCTCATTGGGTTGTTTTTGAGGGTTAAAAGTGATAAGTTATATAGAGCACCTGGTACAGTTCATTGCCTGAAACAAAGTAGGTTGTCAAAAATTCATTTTCTTTTTCCCTTATAAATTAAGGACCACACTTTATTCCTACCAGCATTTGTGAAACTTTCTCTTTGCAATCTCTTAACAGTGACAGAGAGAAATACTTCCATTACAATTGAGAAGGGATGTTTTCTGTGTAGCTTCACCACAAGCAAACTTTGTTTTAAGGAACAATTGTGGCTGTGTGTAAATGTAAACATCTTACAGTTTTTGTTTTTCATCAACAGTAATTGAAAAATGTGTTGCATTTAAAGGGATAATGGTATCCCTTTATCCTTTTTTTTTTCTTCCTGAGTGTGGTACTCTAACATCCAGGCTGTTCCCCATTGTACTGGAGTTGGGTCTCTCCCTCTCTGTGGTACCTTCATGTCAATCTGCAGAATTACCCTAGATTGGTCCAAGTCTCACATCCTCCTCTTCTCTGAGAAGGGTGTGAAATAGTGGTCTCAGATATTTTTTTTCCAGAAGAAAGAAATGATATTGTGAGGCCTCAGGCAAATTTGAGCTGTGGTTTCTATTTGGGTCCCATGAATAGCCTTTCTTCATAGGTGGCACATAAATACAAGCCCAGAAAAAAAATTTCCTCTTTGAAATAAGTCTCTAGAATAAACCCTCTCCTACTCTCAACTTTTTTTGCACAAGTCTCTCAGGTCCCAGAGCCCTTCACTACTTTGTACTCTTGGGTTTCTCCTTTGCTCTCCTGTTTTCTCTTTACTTTCCTTTGGCTCCTCACTCGGTTACCTGTCTGATCTCTCCTTACAGCCTGAGGTCTAGTTTTCAACTTTGCTCTAGTGAACTTACAGCTGTCCTACAACTCTCAAGAGAGTTAAGGAAATTGGGTAGATGCAACCCAACTGAAGGCCCCGAAGACCCTTATTCCTCTGTGAGACTGAAGATCCCTCCTCTAAATCCCTGGCCTTGGGACCAACCCTGAGGAGTCAGAGGGTGAGAAGCAGCAATAATTGTCTGGCTTGCTGTTTCTTATTAGAAATTGGCCACTTAGCATGTCTTTTTTTAACTTGGGGAAGGTTGGTATTCATTAGGGTTTTTTTTTTTTTCTTTCATGGCTGCTTTGCCATAGCTAGCATATAACAAGTGCTTAGTCTCTGTGGCATAAAGTAGAATTGAAAATGCCTGTGGTCAGATCCAGTGGCTCTGATCTATGCTTTGTCATTGGAACTGGAGCACCCTCAAGTTCCTGCTTCATGGTTCCTAGGCTTGGACCCAATGGCACTGTTGGCTGCCCAGAATCACTGAAACTGGTTCTGGCTCATCTGGTGTGACACTTCCACTCCTTTGGGTTTTGGTTATGTTCTCAGCAGCCCAGAAAGCCATGTGTTTGCTTATCTTACCCCTCTGAAGGGGCTGGACATTCTGTTGCAAACCCACCAAGGAAATTCTTCACTGCTCCACCTCCTGGTTGTTTTCTTTCTTCAGAGGTCTCCCCTTTCTTCCTGTCTGCTCCTCATCTCATTTCTCTTACTTCTTCAGGCTCAGTGTGATGTTGTTCCAAAGTTCCCTGTCAGACTGCCTTTGCATGGCAATAGAACCTAAGCAGACTTGTGTGTGTACAAATCTTTGATGCCTCCCCTTCTCTTCTACAAAGTCATTCTCACTTTATTGAGTGTCTGACTTGCTTTCTGAAAGTTAGTGGTGAAGGCTGGGTGAATAGGTCTGTCCTGAATGTAGCAAAATCTTAAAAAGTTACAGGAGTTTTCTGAAGACAGAATTACAGCTTATATAATTGCAATATGCATTTGTTATGCTTATGTCATATTCTTTCCAGTCACTTAACTGACTCACCAGTCAATCAAGTGGATAACAGATTTATTGAGCTCAGACATGTATTAAGGATGCCAAGGAATAGAACAAGGAAAAATCGTATCTCTGCCTTTGAGGCACTCCCAGTCCAGTTAAGGAGAATAGATGAACACTTGTTCTTGCACTAAACCCCACCAGACAGTTGTTAATTGCCAATTATCTCTGTCTGTTTGTCTCTCTGTGTGCATGTATGGCACCTGCCTTGAAGATGTAGTGTAGTGACATAAAGCCAGCTTGAATTGGGGATTAGAGGACCCAATTTTGAGTCCAAGTTCACCCTCTTACTAGTGTTGTGGCTTTGAATTTCAAATATGTAGCAGGAAACATTTGCTGAGGACACTTTGTGTCTGTCACCCAGCTGTGAGGAGCTGTGTGATTGTAAGGGAAAGACAAGGCATGATGCCCACCCTTGAGGTGTAGTCTCAACAGAGGCAATGAGACAAAATGGCAGATGACAATATCTCCCTTCCATTTTGGCCCTAGAATGGATGAAAGGGGGTCTAGGATGGGAACATATGCCCCACCAGACTGATACAGGAAAGGAAGTTACTGTTTTTCAGTACATAGTTGGCATTAAAGGCTATCTCATTTATGGAGCTTTTATGGTATTTCATGTGCTCATATGCAGTTATATGCAAGTGACTGCATGTGAGTACCTACTTTGTGCTAGCTTCTTAAAGTCCGTAATCTGCACAAACTTCTCCATGTGTCTGCACACACTTCTTAGGTGTGATAATGCTATTTTATATACAGGAGTAAACTGAGGTTGAAAGAAGGAAAGTAAATTGCCCACAGTCAAAAACTAATAAGTCAGGCTGTTCAGATTCTATCTCACATTAGTCAGACACCCAATCTAACTTTATATAGTTTATCTCGGGCTTTGCAGAGCACGTTACTGAGAACCAGCTAGGTTACAGAATTTAAGGCAATTAGATCCTGAGTTGAGATCTAAACCTGCCTCTGTCTGATTCTAAAGCCTGAGGCTGTTCCTGTACAAAATCTTGAGGAGTTAATAGGAGAATGTTGAATGTGAAAAAAATGTTTTCTGTGAATTAAAACCCCCAACAGCAGAGCACTTTAAATTCAGGGGACCTTTCGTTGTACAAAAAAAAAGCCCTAAAATAATCCAAACTAGAGCCTCTAAATGTAATGTACATAAAGGTCACCAGGGGATTTTTTGAAAAAATGCAGATTTTTATCTCATAAGTCTGGGTGGGGCCTGAGATTTGCATTTCTAACAAGATACTGATCCATGAACCATACTTTGAGTAGGAAGAGTATAAACCAAGCTTCAAAGTCTGGGGACTACTGACATTTTGGCCAGTAATTCATTCTTATGGATACTGTCCTATGAGTTGTAGTATGTTTAGCAGCATCCTGCCTTCTTCCCATTAGATGCTGGTAGCATTATTCCCTAATATGGCAACCAAAAATGTCAAATGCAAAATTACCTTGGGTAAAAAACATGGGTTTAAGCCAGTGGCTCCCAAACTTTTCTCACCTAAGCTCACACTCTGGAGCAATAAGCTTGTTCCTGTCCTTTCATTTTTCAAAAAGTTGCCAGGCCCAATACTCCCAGCTGCTCTTGGCTCAGCAGACATAGGGTCCTGGGAAACGAAGGGAGGTTTCCAGCCTTACTCACAACACAGAGAGGCCAGCTCTGAGTTGGTTCTAATTTTTCAGTAAAGAAGAGCAGAAAGAAATTAGTCAGGGCTGGACTACATTTAGCCCCACCCATCCTGCTGTCTGGGCTGCTTTACATACAGGAGCACTGTCTGTTTTAGCCTTCAAGAATCCCATTTTGAGCTGGTGATCTCCCATTGGTACTGTAAAGGCCTCTGCCATGTTTTGGTTCCCTTACCTGCCTCCCCAAACCTTTGATAGAGTCCTTTATTTCCCTTGGACCCTAAGGCTAGGCTAATAGCCTAACATTTGTCTGAAGTTTGGATTGAGTAGGTGCTAGGAGGTAGAGAATATTTTCTAGGTAGGATCTCACCCAGTGGACCTGGGAAGGAATATCTGTTTTTAGTTTTCATCTCAGCTGATCACATGTGTGTATGTGTGTGTTGTAGAACTCATCATGCTAAAGTTATTCCTATCTAAAGCCAAGAATATTTTGCTGTCTATGGTGACATGCAGTGAATGTGGACACAACAAAGGCATACTGGGGGATCTGAAAGAGAATTGCTCATTAAGGACTTATCCTTGTCAGATTAACTTCTGCCTCTAGGGAAATTAGCAGAGGAAGGATAAACTGGCAGGGCTATTATTCTTACTAACTACTGCCTGACACCTACTTTTGCTTTCTTTTCCCAGTAGTCTGAGAGAGAAGAGTCTACACTCTTCCAGCAATGACTGGGAATATGAATGAGAGAAGAACTCACACATATTGGTAAATGTGCATGACTCACTGTTCTGAGTGGCAATTGTATTGACAGGGCTTTGGGAATAGGCAGTGTGAGCTAGGTTCCAAGATCTGGTTTGCTACAAGGTTACTAGCAAGTTGCCTAAATGTCCTGAGCCTCAATTTCCTTCTTTGTAAACGGGAAGATAAATAACACCTGTAGGCTTGTTATGAAGATTACACAAGACAATAATAAAATCTGACATTTACTGAAAGCAACTGTATGCCAGAAACATGTATTAGTTCAATGAATCACCCCACCCTCAAATCCCTTGATGTTGGTCTTATCATCATGCCTCTCATTTGACAACTGGGGGAATTAAGGCTCAGAGAGGCTGATGATTCACCTGAGCTCCCACAGGGAGTAGTGATGGCAAGCAGTGTGACCCAGAGCATGTGATTTTAGCACTAAAGTGCTGGGCATTGCTGGTGTTCCACAAATGTTACTGTTTTCCTTCCTTACTCTGTACAACACATTCATTTTTCAGAATACCAACTTCATCAGTAGGTTGGGTAATGATAAATGAGGCAGGGTTAGTAGAAGGAGAATCTTTTGGATGTTAGAATCAAACACCTAGAAAATTAGAGGAGGCTGAAGTGAGGGACTGAATCTAATTGGATAGACTAGGGATATATGTTCTGCTCTTAGATATTGAAACCACTTTAGAGGTTCAGGAAGAGCATAAAACACTTATGAAAAGGGAAATTAGGTTGAGAGTTAAATTTAAATTAACTGTGTACCTAGATTCCAACCACTGATATACAGAAGGACCTAACAATACCTGAGGTGCCCATGATTTGGTGATCTGTCTACTTCCTGTGTTCTAGAAGGCTATGGCAGTCGCCTTCAAATTTGTGGGCAGTTCACAACCCGGTCTCTCAATCAAGTGCCTGTGTATTCACACTTTATAAAAATCCTAAGTAATAAACTCAAAGATATCACCTCATTTTGATTTTGAAATAAAATTCTTCTGGCTTACCCATTGACAAATGAGAGAATGCATAGTAAAATGGCAAACACCACAGCCCAATGACCATTTCTAGAGAGCCTGCTATGCATTAAGCACTACACTGAATTTTTACATGCCTTATTTAACTCAGTGCTCATGACACCCTAATGGGGCAAGTCTTTGTCTTGCTCCTCTTTCATAGATGAGAAACAGGCTCAAAAGGATTATAAACTTTACCTAAGGCCACGTGCTAGAGAAAGGAATTGGAATCTTAAAAGAATCGCTTCCAGAAGGGATGTTTCAGGAACAATCAGCTGACTGAAGTCCTTGAATGATGCTCAGATTGGTTAATGGGGCCTTGTATAGCAGGCTGCTGGCTCTCCTGGGAACACTGAGTGCCCAGCATGACCAAGGCCCTGGAGACTGCTTTACAAAGTGTTTCTGAATGGTTCTTCATGTATCTTGGCACGTTCCATTGCTGCCTGAAATAGATTTTCTATCCCAAAGTGAGATAGCTTCTCCTAAGTGTTACTGTCACTGGCTCAGTGATAAAAAGGGTGATTTCCATAGTTTTCCCAGCATATAGAAAATGAGATAGTGTCACATGTAATAATGCTCAGAAAGATTATTAATGCCCATCATATCCCAAGGTTCTGTTTTGTCGTTCTTTCAGTTCATCTAAACAAGTTCAGATTTGCTACCATTTCACATTTATCAGAACATAACATGGAGGTGAAAATTTAGTGGCTATAGTTTAACAGGTTGCCTTGAATCTTGCCAGTATTACAAACCCTGAGCTACTTTTTCTCTGATCGAACTATAAATATAGTCTGCCCTTTGTTATTGGCCCTGAGGGATTTGTGCATTTTTTTTCTAGCTTAAGCCTCAGGCAGAGGGAAAGTTCACTTTGCCTGTCAAGTCTCCCATGTTCTGGGGCCTCTGGGGTGCAATGTGCCGTTCCCTGTATTCCCTTCTCATGTTCACTGGAAAGATCATCAAGTTTGGTCACCAATTTACTTTTTGACTTTGGGCAAAAGTACCCTTAAAAGGGTCAATTACTTAACATCCCTAGGCCTTTGTTTCTCCATTAAGAAATTAGGAAATTCATTCCTTCATCAAAAGTTGTTTATTTCTTGGTATTTATTGGAAGCTTTATGGCCAAGTGCTGGAGATAGGCTGGTGAGCAAGCTCAGATCTGGTCCCTGCCCTTTCAAGATGTAAATCTCATGGCACAAAGTGTTTGGGCTTTATAACTCCAAGTGCCTGCCAGGGTTCCAGGGATATCAGCTAATTTGTCCCTCACTATCTCATAAGACAAGCATTATATTCATTTAATAGGTGAGGGGGTGAGGTGCTGAGATGGTAAGTGATTTTTCCAGCCTCAAACAGCAAGTAAGCTATAGATCTGGAACTCAGGTTTGGTTCTATATGCTTTCAAAGCCCACTGGTTGTTTCTCCAGCCTCTGATATGCACATTTAAGGGGAAGGAAGCTAATGTTTACTGAATGCTTCCTAGGTTATAGTACTCATAGCATGTCACCTGATTTATTCTCATATCAACTCCCTAAAAGAAGGATTAGCAACTCCACTGTGTTTATGCCTCAGATCCAGAAATTCTCATGAGTTTACTCAGTCTCTGGCTGGTAAAGGCAGAAGTGGACACTCAGGTCTGCTGTTAGTGTCCTCAGAGCTCGCTGCTGGGCCTCCTTAGCTTTGGTTCCCTGGGTCCATGAAAGAGTTCACCACACACCACTGTGAGCTACTCACTTCTATTTATAGACAATCCTCAATTTATAATAGTTTGACTTACATTTTTTTGACTTTACAATGGTGTGAAAAGGTATGCATTCAGTAGAAACTGAACTTTGAATTTTAAATTTTGATCTTTCCCTGGCTAGTGATATGCAGTATAATACTCTCTCATAGTGCTACGCAGTGTCAGTAGCTGCAGCTCCTGGTCAGCCATGTGTCGTGAGGGTAAACGTTGACGTTCTTCAGCGTACTGTGCTGCCAGATCTTTTTGAATATCGTGTTCTGAGCACGTTTAAGGTAGGCTAGTCTAAGTTATTATGCTCATAAGGTTAAAGTACTAAATACATTCTTGACTTACAATAAACATATTTTCAGCCAACAATGAGTTTATTGGGACATAATCTCATCATAAATTGAGGAGCATTGGTATTTATCTTCCTGTATCTAAGTCATCCATCTTAGAAACCTTGTCTGTTTGGATTTGGTTGACTGCCTCTCCTCCCATCTAGCACCTGGTAGGTGCTCAGTAAATATTGGTTAAATAAATAAATTAATGCTAATGACCATCTTCCAGAAATCTGGATCCACCACTGTATCAAATGTTATATATTTTTTAACCTTGGAGAGTAAAAGCATAAAGTACAGCTAACACTAGTTCCTAATGAGCTGGCACAAGAAAAAGTAACAAACCTTTTGTAAGGTGTTTAAGAGATGCCCAGTCAGTGGAGCCCAGAACTTGCGTTCACATGTGAGGCTTTGTTTATGGGATAAGCAGGGCCACCAGCAATAGGTTTTGGTTTGGATTAAAAAACTTTAGTTCCCCTCTCCAGAGCAGATTTGTATTGTCATGCAACACAGTGAGCCCTGGAACGAGCCTTCTGGGACCCTGGTTTGCTATATTTTAGGGCTCCCCGTAACCTCACACTGACCTTGAGGATAATGACAGCATCTAGGGCTTTAGTCACACTGAGCCTGGATTCCATAAACCCCATCTCCACAGGGACTCAGCCAAGGGCCACAGAGGCTGAGCTATGGCTATTGAAAACCTCGAGGAAAGGGCCTAGTTGCTGTAGGGGCCTGGAGGCAGAGGTTCAGCAGGCAAGATTCTCCTTCTGAAGCAGCAATCATTTTCTTGTTAATTATTTCACTGAAGAAGCAGCCATCACCTCCTCCTACTCTCTGCCATCCTACCCTGCCATATGAACTCCAAGGTTTAAAAGAAAAATAGTGTTACGAGCAAAGAAACAATGCTGTATTTTAATAGCAGTGAGCTGTACACTTAGCATATTGATGCTGGAGTCTTGGTTTTCCCAGGACATAGGGTTTCCTGAGCTTCACAGCTGTTAGCAGAGATGGCCAAGCATTTGTTTCATTTAATTGTGCAGTCCAAATTGTTACTGCCCACTGACAGCCCATTAAGGGAAGCTGCACCTGCATTTATTAAAAGAGATGGAAGGAAAGTTCCAGGTCTCAGTGACTTAAAAGCCAGGTGAAGGGGCTGGACTCTTAGCAGAAGAAGCTGAAAACAGGCTAATAATGAGAGTGGGACACAGTCACTTGTCAGCCAAGGGCTAAGTGAATGTTGAAGGATTTTACTGTGCACCTGCATCCTCAAAGGGATGCAGAAGCAATAGTAATTCTACCTTACACTTCTTTGCCATTTTATTCATCAGAGCAGTGTTATAAGATAGGCATTGCAAGCACCATTTTCTAGATTGCACATAGAGGCCCAAAACATAGAGTAACTTGCTTTTGGAAACTCCGTAGACTGGGCATTAACCCTGGTCTGCATAATTCCAAATTTAGTGTTTATGTCCTCTCAAAACATTTACCAGGTTTGCTAGACCATGCCTCAGGTACAGATTGTATGAAGAGTGTGAGACCCCATCCCTGGCCTCCAAAGCTTTCTGGTCTGGTAAAGAATAGCCTATGCAGTCACATGCATAATCACACAGCAGGATGGTGGACACACAGAGGTCTGTGAGGTCCAGTGAGAGGATGTGCCTGACTCTGCATGGTGGGGTCAGGGCAGGGGCAGCTGGGTCTTGAAAGATGCCTGGATGTCTGCCTGGTGGCCAAGGTCAGCAGTAGGAAAGATACTTTAGGCCATTAGACAAAATCCAAGAGTCGGGTCACAGAGGCATGAGCTGGACTTGAAGTCACAGGGGAGACATTTGGGACAGAATGTCATTTGGGTAGAGGATGATAGGAACTAACATTTATTCAGTACTTATTATTTCCCAGTCACTGCTTTAGCTGTTCTTCTAATAGTGACTCCTTGAATCCTTACAACAAGCCCATCAGATGGGAACTTCTTACTGATGGTGGAGCTAAAGGCACAGATTGATGAGGCGAATGGCTTGATTAGGCCACTCCATTAATAGGAAGGAGAACAAAGGTTCATACCCAGGCAGCCTGGCTTTTAAGTTTTCTCATCTCTTTGTAGAATGGGGAGAGTGTGTCAGCAGAGGGGCAGCGTAAACAGAGTGAAGGAAGCTGCAAGAGTTATGGTATTTAGGCTTCATGCTGTTAGTTACTCATTCTTCATTCATTCAACATTTTGCAGTCTCAGGTGCCAGAGCTGTGAATGGCAAAAACAAAAGAAAAATTAGAATCCAGCAGAGAAGGAAAGACTTTCAAGAACAATAACAACTTGAGGAAGAGTCTAATTAGCAGCTTGAGGGAGGTGGGGTGCCCATTCCCCTAGCCCTCTGTTCACTCTCATCATTTTATTTGTCCCAATGTATTCCCATGCTCTGTGTGTAAACTTTCTTTCCTCCCAGAGGAATTCTTCTCTGTCTCTGTGGTGCCTGATCATGTATCTGATATCAGGAACATTTATTAACAACTGAAAGACTCTTTGGGTACCTCTTGTTGCTTCAAGTTCACATTGAAGGGAAATCTGTTTACCCAAGACTGTTTCCTGGACCCATGTTGTTTTACTTTGGGATTACAAGAATCAGCCAGTTCCTCCTCCACCTATCATTCCTTCAGATATTCAAAGAAAGTGATCCTATCTGCCTGGTTCTTCCCTAGGCTAATAGAAAGAGCTTTCTCCTCAAATGGCATTGCTTCAGAATGAACATCTGTGGAGTGATGTCCATTTGACTGGTTTTCTTTTCTTTGGCACTGTCATCTAGTCTCTTCTGGAAGCTCACCTATCTCTACCTACCCACTAAATAATAGATTTCTATAAGTATGAGGTATTATTCTTCCTTCATTTCTTACTTTAGCCTGCTGTCATCTCTGCTTAAGAAATTTTATCTGTCCGTGGCTTTAATGACCATCTTCAAGTTTGTGTGATCCAAACTTATATCTTTAGTGGAAGCCTTCCATCTTAGCTCCAGGACACATATCCAACAGTATTTTTAAAGCACTTTTCTTGAAAAAAAAATACATATCAAAGCACAGAGAATAATTTAATTAACCACCCAAACTAATTATTTAGTTCCAATAACCTACTTGCTGCCTTTTTTCTTTCATATTTTCCCCTGTTCCTTTTTTCCCTCCTCTTCCTGGTTGATGTATTTTAAAGCAAATCCAAGACATCATATCATTTCATCTCTAAATTTGTCATAATACAACAGTCTTCTAAATACTTCCATTTGGTTTTCTTGAAAATATCTCAAGTTCAACTCCTTTAAAATAAAAACCTTCTTCCTTATAATTGGCCCCCTTCCAATATTCTTCAGTTCAATAAATATCACCCTTACTCATCCCAATAGTTATCCTTTTTAAAAGATTTTTATTTAATTTATTGGGGTGACATTGGTTAATAAGTTTATATAGGTTTCAGGTATACAATTCTATAATACATCATCTATATGTTGTATTGTGTTCACCACCTCAAATCAAGTCTTTTTTCATCACCATTTATTCCCCATTTACCCTGTTCTACCTCCCCCAGCGCCCTATCCCTCTGTTAATCGCCATACTGTTGTCTGTGTCTATGAGGTATTTTTCTTCGCTTAAGCCCTTAAACTACTTCCTTTCTCTCCCTGTATATCACCAAGTTTCCTTATTTCACTACTAAAATGTTTGAATATCTTGAATTCTTCTGTTACCACCCTACACCAAGCTATTGTTTCTCATCTGGACTATTGAAATAGTGTTCTGTTTATTTTTCTTTTTTTAAAATATATTTTATTGATTATGCTATTATGATTGTCCCATTTTTTCTCTTCTATGTATACCTCCTACCTGAACCTTCCATCAACACTCCCCCCTTAGTTCATGTCCATGGGTTGTACATATAAATTCTTTGGCTTCTCCATTTCTTATACTATTCTTAACCTCTCCCTGTCTATTTTGTGCCTACTTTTTATGCTTCTTATTCATTGTAACTTTTCCCCCATCCCCTCTCCACTGATAACCCTCCATGTAATCTCCATTTTTGTGATTCTGTTTTTGTTCTCCTTTGTTTTTTCATTTGTTTGTTTTTTAGTTTCAGTTATTGATAGTGGTAAGTTTGTTGTCACTTTACTGCTCATGGTTTTGATTTTCTTCTTTTTCTTAGATAAGTCCCTTTAACATTTCATATAATAAAGTCTTGGTGAAGATGAACTCCTTTAACTTGACCTTATCTGGAAAACACTTTATCTGCCTTTCCATTCTAAATGGTGACTTTGCTGGATATAGTAATCTTGGATGTCGGTGCTTGTTTTTCATGACTTTGAATACTTCTTTTCAGCCCCTTCTTGCCTGTAAAGCTTTTTTTGGAGAAACTAGCTGATAGTCTTATGGGAACTCATTTGTAGGTGACTGTCTTCTTTTGTCTTGATGCTTTTAAGATTCTCTCCTTATCTTTAATCTTGGGCAATTTAATTATGATGAGTCATGAAGTGTTCCTTCTTGGGTCCAACTTGTTTGGGACTCTCTGAGCTTCCTGGACTTCCCAGAAGCCCATTTCCTTTGCCACATTGGGGAAGTTTTCCTTCATTATTTTTTCAAATGTGTTTTCAATTTCTTGCTTTTCCTCTTCTCCTTCTGGCACCCCTGTGATTCAGATGTTGGAACACTTAAATATGTCCTGGAGGCTCCTAAGCATCTCCTCATTTTTTTGAATTCTTGTTTCTGCATTTTGTTTCAGTTGAATGTTTACTTTTTCTTTCTGATCTAAAACTTTGATTTGAGTCCTGGTTTCCTTTCCTTCACTGTTGGTTCCCTGTACATTTTAATTTATTTCAGTTTGCATAGCCTTTACTTCTTCCTCTATTTTGCACCTGTACTCAATCATTTCTGTCAGATGCAGTGTTTTGAACTCTGCATCTGATAAATTGGCTAGCTCCTCATCACTCAATACTTTTTCTGGAATTTTGATCTTTTCTTTCATTTGGGCCACATTTCTTTGTCTTGATGCATCTGTTATGTTGTAAGGAATGGAGTGTTCAGTATTCACCAGGCAGCGCAACCCACTTTGCACCATTGTGGTGCTGCCTGTAGGGGAGGGTCAGAGAGGGAACAATGCTGCTTGCTTGGCTCTTGTCCCACTTTCAGTCACCTTCCCTCACTACCCACGAGCAAATTGGGCCCTTCTAGTGCTGATTACCGGGTGGGTTTGTTTGTGCACCTTAATTTTCTGTGGATCTCACCAATGAAATCTCCTGTGAGACTGGGATTTTCTCCCACTACTGTAACCCCCACAGATTTTTACAGCTAGAGGTTTTTGAGACTTTAGTTCCCCACACTGGAACCCTGAGTTGCATGGTCTGTCTCACTCCCCAGTTGTTCCTCATAGCTTAACTGCATGCTAATGTGAGATCCCCTGGTTGACCAGTTGCCACCTCGCTGCCCCTATGTGTTAGTCACTGCCTTGCCATGCATCCTCACTGCCCCAGCTTCCTGTCTCTCCTCCTCCTACCAGTCTGGATGAATATTTCTTCTTTAACTCCTTGGTTGTCAGAATTCCATACAGTTCAATTTTCTGGAAATTCTGGTTGTTTTGTTTTTGAATTTGCTGTTGTCCTTCTTTTGGTTGTGTGAGAAAGTAAAGTGTATCTACCTGCACCTCCATCTTGGCTGAAAGTCTGCAATAGTCTTCTAACCACATCTTTTTTTTAATACTCTGGTCCTATTCTATTTTTTCTCCACATTACAGGCAAATAACATTTTCTTGGTCCACTCAACAAATATCTACTGAGTACTTACTTTCTCCTGGGTATTATGAACTATAAACTGGACACATTTTGGTGCGTGGAATGGGTGAATTTCCTGATCCTATGTGTATATTATTAGAGAAAATAATATAACTTGAATTGTGATGAAGAAAATAAAGGTGGGGCTAGATAGTGATAGGTGTGCTTTCTTACAGAGTGGTTAAGAAAGGCTTTTTTTGATAAAGCAGTGTTTGAGTAAAAACTGAATGATATAAAGGCATGAAGCTTGCACAAGTTCAGGGGTAGAATATTCTAGCCAGTGCAAACAGTAAATGTAAGGGCCCTTATAAATCTCATATATCAACTTAGCTTTTAAGGTTTCTAATATTTTTTATCTTTTGAAAAGGTAATACCTGCATGAAGTATACAGTGAAAAGTATATTACCAATTTCTAGTCCATACTTCCAAAGGCGTTATAGCATAATAAACACTTATGTATATATAACCCCCCATTTTTTAGAAGTATGAATGCATCCCCTTATAAAAACATTTCTTCTAAAACATCCCCTGCAAAATATTTCATGTCAGATAATGCCTGCATTCCAACAGGAGTTCTAAGGCCCTTCATCTTCTGGCTTCAAGCCGTGTCTTTGGTGCATACCACAGTGCCCCTGCTCGCCTTGGCCTGGGCACATAGGCCTTCCAGCATTTGGGACATTCTCACTGTAGCCACAGGAACTTTGCTCTTGTTATTTGCTCCTTCCCTCACTCCTGCTTCACTTCAATCTTGTTTAGACTTTGAGACCTAGATTTGTCCTTATTAAGTACATCCTTACTAAAGCCTCAGCCCCCTCCTCCTCTCACTGGATCCTAAATAAGGTTACCCTGCTTCAGTCACCATGACCTCTTTTTGTTTTTTCAGATGCACCAACCACCTTGTATAGTCTGTTCCCTCTGCCTGGAATGCTTGTCCTTGTGATTTTCTTACAGATGCCATCACTTAGACCTCAGTTGAACTGTCTCAGAGAGGTCTTTCCTAGGTACCTAACCCAAAGTGGCCACCTGATCTGTCTCTTTCAAATCACTATTTTAGTTTTTGCTGATATTTTTCTTGATTCATTTGATTCCCACTGGACTTTAAATACAAGGTCCAAGAGAGAAGAAATTGTCAATCTTTTTCATCCCATATTTTCAGTGCCTAGAGTGCAACGTAGATATGCTTAATGTTGTTAAATGAATAAAAGCATTATATATTTGTGAGCAGGGATGTGCAGGATGAAAGTGGTGCTCCAGGAGGACTATAGATCAAGGTAATTCAGGGGAATCAAGGGCAGCTTAGATGTAGAAGCAACTAAAAGAAAGGTAGTTTTTGGTGTTTCTGCCAATTACATCCCCTTCACCAACTGAATCGGTATCTGTGAGGGTGGAGTCCCCACATTTTTATATTTTACAAGCTCCCAGGAGTTTCTGAGAGTGAGTGGGTTAGAAAACATACAACTGTGCTGCTCATTGAAATAAAATGTCAGTCACATACGTAATTTTAAATTTTCTAGTAGTTCAATTAAAATATAAAAAGGAACATGAAATTAATTTGTTCAATATATTTTATTTAACCCAATGTGTCAAAATATGATCATTTCAACACATCACAGATATAAACATTATCAATGAGACATTTTACACTCTTTTTCATTAAGTTTTCATAGTCAGTGTGTCCCTTATATGTGCACTGCACATTGCAATTTAGCTAGCCACATTGTAAGAGTTCAGTAGCCACATGGAGCTGGAGACCCTATACTAGATAGTATAGAACCACAGGTCCTTCTGGCTTTGGCATCTTATAGCTATTCTGAGCACAGCTAGGACACTATGTGATTCTGAAACTCAAAGCAGCCCATCATGTATTGGGAATAGTATTTCTTTCTTGTTCTCAATGGCATCCATGTTCTCCTAAGATCTGCTTTCTCCTCATTTCAGATTCACTCCTTTTAGTTGTCTTGTTGATACCTGAAGCCCCCAGCCTGGATCAAAGTGATCTTGCTAACCTGTGGGAGTTTCTTTTCTTCAGTGAATATAGCACAGAATCTCATTTTTAACCAGTGGATGTCACTGTTTACTAGACCAGGGTCCCTTGGAGGAGGCTATGAAAACCAGGAACAAATGTAAAAACGTCAGTTTCTATTAGTCTCTATTAGTGTTTCCCTCCTAATTGGAGGAGTGACATATTTTTAGGATGGGCACTGTAGGTGGTCAGTGCTAGTTCACCAATGCCATCTAGAAGTGTTTGTTGGTCTTGGATATTCAAAGTTTTATTTAATAGAAAGCATTGTCCAAAATGACAGGGTTATCAGCAGCCAAGTTAATTGCAGTCAAAAGCCTCCCTGAATTGCCCTTTTAAATAAAAGAGATCTGTGTTTCTGTAAAGCAGAGGTCACAAATATTCAGCCTGTAGCCAAATCTGGCCCACAGCTGTGTGACCTACATAGTGTATGAAAATAATTGAGCGAACATTTACATCAGAGAGGCTTTCACACTGACACATCTAGATTTCTGGTTTCACCTAAAGTATTAACAGATCTGGTCACATTAGACTTCATTTCTTACAAGGTGACAGTAGGATGACAATCTGTTACTTTTTAAAAGTGTCACATTTGCTTCATTTACCATTAGCCTCACCATTCTTGACTATTCCCCATACCAGGTCACTTCACTCATTCAAGCTGGCACCCTAACCCCGGTTGACATTTGTGTTTCTTGGAGTAAAAACCACATACATAAAAATTAACCACTTTTGCAGGCCCTAGAAGGGTGGGATGATTAGGGGGGAAAGGTGATATGAGGTTTCTTTTGTAAGATGTTTTTCCAGCTTTAGGTTTGGGGCTGGAGATTCTTGGCTCACGATAGTACCAGGTGGCCTGTTGCTTGGACTCACCCCTTCAAGATACAGATAGCCCAGGAATGTGAGAGCACTCCACTGCAGCTTGGGGATGGAAGGTGGAAGGAAGGTAGTTTAGGGGAAGATAGGATCTTTAATGCTACTGTTATGGTGTGATGAAGATTGACCCCACTGGCCTCTCTTGACCTTCACTCCAATGAGTGGCAAGTTGGGACTCCTCTTTTTCATTTATCAAAGCAGTGGGTCTCCAACTTGAGTGAGCAGCAGAATCACCTTGGACACTTGTTAACTGCACGTTGGGTCCAATGTCTACAACTTCTGGTTCAATAGGTCTAGCGTAGGGCTGAGAATTCATATTCCCAACAAACTCTCAGATGCTGCTCAACCTGCAACCATACTTTCAGAACATTGGTGCACATTTTCAAGGCCAACATGAGATTGTTTCAAAGACACAAGATGTGTATGTGTGTGCGCACATTCCTGTGCATGAAATTATATATTGTAAACAGGCTCTTGATTTCCTCCACAGAATATGTGTATGATACAAGAGCCAGTACATTATGAAAGTTAGAGAAGAGCAAACTCATGCACAAGCAACCCTGTGGAGAAGGTTCTGGCCTTTTCTTTGTCAGTGTGTTAGATACACTTCTTGAGAAAAAAGACAAAATACTATTGGGTGACCTCTAACTCTGGGGCTGATTACCTGACAGTGAATGAAATGACCTTTTTTGTAAAAGAGAAACAAGACAGCAAGCCTGGGCCCCCCTTGTGTTGCCCTGACAGTGCTGTGCAGAGTTCTGGGAGAGGAGCTATGGGGCAATGTGAGCTGACATTTATTGAGTCCTCTGAATCTCATTCAATTCTCAAACTGTTTCAGGAGATTTGTATTATATATATTTGTATTTTATAGTTGAGGGAACTGCTCTGAGGCATATATATATATATATATATATATATATATGTATATGGTTTGGGGCTTATGGATACGTTTAATTGCAGATCCACATAAGGGGGCACATTGTATACAATGAGCTATGATAAAGAACAAAACAGTTTTCAGCACAATTGACAAAAGTTGCACATTCTCCATCTGGGGCTGTGTTAGTGACTTTTAAGGAAAACATTTCCCTGTCCTTTAGAATTACCACAGGTCCCCAATTATAAATATAGGAGTAGATTTTTTTCTTATTGATATGCTTAAACAAAGTATAATTTCAAAAGCTTTCCAGGGGAGTACAAACACCTATAAGACATGTAGTGAAAGTTTGTTCAACATAAGTTTCTCCTGCAAGACAAAATTGAGATGTTTAGAACATTTTTGCTAAATATATCCAAATATCTTTATCTCATTTGAGAGGGATGAGTTCTCTATAACATAGGGTTAAATAAAAAGTAATGAATAGAATATATCACTATTTTCAAAAGATGACTTTCAGGTTTTCTTGAGGTTTGGCAGTCAATTTTTCCTCTGGTGTATTCTTTACTCTGGTGTGATGAATTCAAGGTTTTATTTCTGCCAACTTCACTGCAGTGAGGGTGGTGAGGATTATGTCTGAAGATCCAGTCCACTTTTCTTCTAGTTGGCTTTCTGGAGACCGTGTCTTCCAAGTCTTGAGTAGACCTTATCTGCAGGCTCAAAGGAATGGAGTGAACATGTAGGTGAGAGGCCTCAGAGAGTCCCAAACTCTCCTGGTAAAGTCACCAGAATATGAAATTGGAAAAACCAGTGTTTGTGCTGCCTGTCACCTACCAGACCCAATAAGCAGAGACAAGAATTGAATATTTATGAGTGCTTTATTCAGATTGTTACAGAACAAACAAGGGGAGGCCTGGGATGATATACTATTACTGAAAGAAGCCCCCAGGTCCATTATGTCTGCTGCCAGAGGAAAGATGTCTCTCAATGCCAGAGATTAGTGAAAAGGAAAGGAAATGTTTATTTAATGCCATACAAACTTAAAGTGGTGACCTAATGTCTTCATCAAAAATCCTAAAGTCTCTTAAAACACCCACAAACAGACACAGTCCTTCCTTCCTTCCCCCTTTTCCCAGTCCAAAGTACCATATCTCAGGAAAGGAAATAGAAGTCCATGGCTCAGGCAGTCCTCTGGTTATTCCTAGTCACTACTCCATCTTGACTGGGAGACCTCCCTGGGTTCCTGGCACCCTCAGCTATGTTGTCGGGATCTCTGCTAAAACCAGGTGGTGGTTCCCCCTTCTAAAGCTGCGGGGGTCCCCACTCTGGCAAAGGCATGTGGTCTTCTCTCCCAGGGCCACAGGAGTTCCCACTCAGCCAAAACTGCGTGCTTATCTCTCTGTGCAATGGCTGCAGGGTGTGGGGGGAGGTCTGCCACTCTGCCAAAGCCCAGTGGCAGCTCTCTCCCTTTTCAATAGCTGTGATCCCCTCTGCACTGCCAGAGTCACATGGTTCTCCCTCCAATGGCTGCCGCGTCTGGGTTTAAATCTCCGCACCAATCTTCCTCTGCAGCCCCATTACCGACTCCTCCCACACTTGGCCTCACATGCCAGAACTCATATCTTTCCAGCTTTACTGGGCTGCCATCATGAGTCTGGGCAGGTGTGGCCCCATGTCATGGAGCCAATCATCTCCAAGCTCCCACGCAGGCGCTGTAACTTGGGGGACCTGCCCCCCAGTTACATCTTGGTGGAGAAGTTCCTTTTCATCCCCCTGGCCCAGAGCATGGACACAGCTATTTAACATATTTATACAACCAGTCAAAGGTTATAGATATGTTAAATGACCATGGCAGAGGTTAGCTGCAAGGCCATTGCTATGTGAAACAGCTCTCAATGGCCCTGCTCTATTTGTCCCTTCCCCCAACCCACGCCTGGGGGTGGGGGGCTGAGGACATCTTAAAATCTCCTGGACACCTTGAGTTCTGGACCCCATTTCAAATGCCCATTTGGGGTCCCCCCTCTTGGCTGCACCTTGTAATAAGATGGCCAGCGATCTGAGAAGATGGCTCGTTTGTACCCTAGCAGACCATCTTCCCACCTTGATCTTTCTAACAGTCTCCACATGACTGCCAGAATGAGTGTTCTAATTGCACCGTGAGCCCCTGCTGCAGTTTCTTCTGCACCTCCCCTCTCCCCTCAGGTCCATGCCCAGCCTCTGGAAAGCTTGGCCTGATATCTTTTCTGGCCTCCTGGTGTCATTTTCTTTTTATCGTCCAGCAACCTTAAACCCCCTGGATCCTGTCCTCTCACTCTACCAGCTTTGCCTTCCTGGATTTGTTCAGCACACTCTCTGCTGAGACTTCCCAACTTGCTCCTTCACTTAGCTCAACTCTTACTCATCCTTTTCAACCCAGCTTGGGACCTGCTTTCTCAGGAAGCCTTCCCTGATCCTGAGTTTGGGGCAAGTTCATCATCTGTGCTCCCATAGTTCTTGCTCAGCATCCTTTGCATAATGTAAGGCAGTTATGTGCAGCTGTCTTTTTCACTGGATTGGAAACTCCAGATGTGTTTTTATTTCTGCATTGAAGTTGAGAGCAACCAGCCCTGGCCTGGATCCCTGAGAGATGGAAGTGTGAAAGTGGGCCAGGGAGCTGGGTGGGGCTGGGTGGAGTCCTTCTGGAATGTGGGAGGGCAACGTCTGCAGCTTTCACATTCACAGCATAATGCACCTACGAGCCCAAAAGCTCTGTATAAAGGGCCCTTGGGGACAGCCTTTGGAACTGCAGGGCTCAGAGGCTTAAATAGCTATGGAAGAAGTCAGCATCTTTATTTCAAGACCTTTCTCTCTGACATTTCTTCCCTTAAATGCCACTTCTACTAAGCCACATGGAGACACATGTCCAGGGGGACTTGACCTATTCAGAGGCCTATCAGAAGGAGGCTGAGCTTATCCTGATTCCCAAATGGGGGCCTGTGGACAGCAGCCAGCATTGGCTTAGATCTGGGACTTTCCTGTCCTGTCCTGCCTCTTCCTGGCTGTTTGCTGGCCTTTCCCTTTTGCTGGCTCTCTCTGTGCACAGAGATGAGCCACTCATTAGGCCAGGACCTTTGTCCCTCTAGCTTCTTCTCCTCACCAGGTGTCTGAACTGTTTATTTGTGGCTCAGTGAGGACACTACTGATAGCACAGGGAAGGGTCAGGGTCAGAGCTGGGGGTGGAGTTACCAGCAGTAGCTCCCGATTCCTCCCCTGTATGATGAGCTCCAGAGGTTTTAAGAAGGAGCTGAGGGCTTTTGCACTTTCAGAGACTGGGGAAATATGGGTGTAGTTGTATGACAAGGGTTTCAGAGTCCATAATCTGGTTTTTAAAAAAGGCCCTAAGTCTCCTTGTAGGGAGCCAGGGAGGGTCATGGGATTGCACTCTCTGTCTTTTGAGAAGGGTAATTTCTCTTTTCCTGAAAAGAGCTCCCTGCTGGTTTGTATCCTGTTAATAAGACCAAAGATGACACCAATTATAGAGTAAATCAGCTTCCAACCATACCTTCCCATCTCTCAACCTAATTCTTTATCAATGTGTGAGAAGGGGTGAGTGTTGGTGGAAGACAGGCAATATGTTCCATCCTTTACAGATGAGGAAATTGAGGCATGGAGGGGTCAAGTGTCACTAATGAGGTCATTATCTTTTATAGTTTCCAAGTACTCTTCAGGTTGTATAGCATTTACATTCAGCTCTTATAACAAGAGTACAGGGTAAGGAAGGGAAGTATGGCCCTGGCTGGTATAGCTTAGTGGATTGAGCATGGGCTGTGAACCAAAGAGCTGCCAGTTCAATTCCCAGTCAGGGCACATGCCTGGGTTGCAAGTCAGGTCCCCAGTGGGGGCCATGTGAGATGCAACTGCACATTCATGTTTCTCTCTCTTTCTCCCTCCCTTCCTCACTCTCTAAAAAATAAATAAAAAGATTAAAAAAATAAGGGAAGTGTTAACAATTACATCAACAACAATCATTACTACATGCTCGTATATACTGGGCATTATTTTATGTGATAATTAGATATTATCTTATTACTCACTAACCCTATGGTAGATGGTATTATGCCGCAGTTGTCCAGGACTTAACCGAATCTGAGATAAATAAAATGAACCATCTGTGTGACACATGGGGCCAGTGTTGGAACTGGGGCAAGAACTCAGGCAACCAGGTCTTCACTGTAAAACTCTACTACTCACCCAATGCCATGTGCTCCAGCCTCTAGAAGCCTCCTTCTAGAATCTTTTTTACAACCTCCTTAGTCTCTGGACATGAGCAGGGTCTTCAGGTATTTCACAAGGGGGACCCCTCCTGTCCCTCCACCTGAACTGCCAATAGGCTGTGAAGGCAGGTTGATTACAACTGAGACAGGAAGACTCAGTGTTTAGTAAGCATGAAAGACATGAAACCTGGACAGAATTCCCAGATGTAGTAGTTGTTAGGCTGGAGTCACTCAAGAAACCAGATGGACTCAGCGAGCCAAGGAGCAGGGTTTATTAGCAGGGAATAAGATGGGAAGTGAAGCCTACCAAGGGAGGTTTGGGAACGAACCAAGGGAGGTGAAGACTTGCTTGGTTGTTCTGAGGGCAGGGTTTTTAAGTGCAAAAACCTGTGAAGGGCAATTGGTTGGAATGTCAGAGTCTGATTGGCTAGAGCTGGTTGCTGGGTGCTGTTTCTGCTGACCATTGTTCTTGTCAAGCCTTGAGTTAAAGCTGCATCCTGTTGTGCTGGATAGGCCAACTCTAGACCCCAATCTTAGTCAAGCATCTGTTTGTTCTAGGTAGGGTTGGCAGGCAGCTTGCCACGGTACAGTTTCCCATCTGGTCATTTTCTATTCCTCCTAGGCCTGCCTAGGTCTATCAGTAGTAAAATGTCCCCACTGAGCAAATAATTGTTCTTTGGGAAATATTTATTTTTTACATAGCTGGTTCCCAGATTTCTTTCCTTGGAATTAACAATTTGTTAAGCATCTAAGTCAATGGTGTTATCCTTGCAACTTATTTTTTAACTCAAGTTTTAGAATTTTCTTCTGAGACATGTAATACTGTCGTGAACTTATAAATAAGAACTTTTGAAATGCAGAGAAGTTAAATGATTTTCTCCTAAGTCACAGAGCATGTTAAGCCTGTAAATTGTACATCATGGATTTGAGTTTTAGCCTGGGTGACTACAAAGCCTGAAAATTATGTAATTTAGGGTATGATGGAGGAGCCAAAAAGCCTGATGGCAGAGTATGGCTACACTATAGAGTGTTTGTGAGTAAATTAGGAGAAAGTGCCTCTACTGGGCACAAAAAAACTAGGAAAAGTAACCAGTTTCAGGCACAACCTTGGGACATGTGGCTCAGGGTGCCAAGCCTGAGAGGAAGGCAGAGGCGTCCCTTCCTCCAGACCCAGGGCACAGTGCTACCCTAAGCAGTGGGCTGGATTTCCGCCCCCACCCCTCATCCCACAGATGCAGTTTTTCACTGTACAGCCTATAAACTGAAGAGGATGGTTCCTTCTAGAGCCTTGGCCTGTGGTGACCAGAGATGAAAGGGCTTTGCTTCTTTTCAAAACAGGTTCTAGGTGTCCTGGTAGTGTAGTAAAAAGCACTTACTCTGCATCAGATGGCCTGAATTTGAATGCTGCCTTTGCTCCTTCCAACCTCTCAACCAGGAATAAGCCACACAACCCTCTGTACCTCAGTTTCCCTCCAAGCATTGTTGTAAGGATTAAATAAGATATTTCATGTCATATGCATGCATAGTGTGGTCCTAACCGGATCTCAGTGTTTGCTGGTAATATGAAGAGAGTTGCCTGGAAGCTCCTCTCAAATCAGCCCCCTATGCTTTGTCAATGAGCCTGCCTCTTTTTCTTTTGTTGCTTTGACATGGTAATCAGATCCCAAGGGGGGTTCTAAATTAAAGGCCGAAAGGAAAGAATAGGACACTCAGTACCGGCAAGCACACCCAAGGTTAGTAGTCAGGAATCTCAGTTGCCTTCTCTAGGTAGAAAGCACAGGTGAACATATCCTAGCAGTGAGATTTCTTCTGCTCCTTTCCCCATGGGAAGCTCCTATTTATCCTTCCAGAGCCCAGTTTAGAGCTCTCATCCAGGAAGCTTTCCTTGATCCCTTAGAAACATTAAATAAATCCTCAGTGCCACTGTAGGACATTCTTCACAGGCATCTAATACCTACTTACTCTTCATTTGCTAATTCATCTATTCAATTGTTTATGTAAGTAGCAATGAACACCCCCTACTCATAAGGTGTGGTAACAGAGTTGGGGTTGTGCATAAGTCTGTTCTTCTATTTCTTCTTGCCATTTTTAGTTCCTGGTCATCTTGGGTAGAACACCTCATTGTATTTCTGAATGCAATTCAGGAACATTGTCTCAGGAATACCCTTGCCCCGGACCCCTCCTTTCAGTCCTGGAACAACTTTTACACATGGCTGAAGATGACCAGAAGGGTTGTACAATGAGAGTGACCACTTTACTGGTCATATTCACATGCAGGAAGCAGCGGAGGCCATGAGGTGAACACAGAGGGGAGGCAGACTCAGGAACCAGCAAGGCAATGGCAGAGTTCCCAACCTGAGGTTCCCTGGACTAGTGGGGGTCAGTGGGGAACCCAGCGGTTTTCAGGGCTAATTCACCCTCCCCGTCCCCGCCCCCCCCCCCCCCCCCCCCCCCGGCTCTCCATTTGTTAGTGCTTCCCCTAGCTGGGAAGGTTAGTGCTGCTGTTCTTATAGCCCTGAATGTGTCTGTGCAAGGAGGAGGAGAAGGAGGAAAAAATCCACAAAAACAGAAACATCAGGCAAAAAAGCCCATCTCAGCAATAATGGCATTGCTGATGCAACCAATAGCCTTGACCTACAAGGAACATTAAACCATCTTGACAGCAACCATTTGTGCTGCAAAATACAGAGAGACACTGGAGAGAAGGTAGCTCCAGGAGATGCCTAAGGTTAGATGGGTGGAGAATTCTTGCATATCATTAGGGTTTTTATTAGTAATCACCTTGTGAGGGAGAGTGCCAAGGACAGAGGCACCTTGGGCAGAGCTGGGTGGAGCCAGGTCTTATGGGAGGGCCCACCAAAGCAGGAATGTGATATAGTAAGAACTAGCCCAGGAAGAAATCTCATTATGTTATACAGACAAATCTCTGTGGAACTGAGCCCCTTGTAATAGCAGCTTTGTTCTTGTTCACAGTAGAATGCACCTGGTTTAAGTCCAGCTCTGGACTAGCTAGAGATGAGATCCTGAGCAAGTTATTTAATATCTCTGGAACTGTAGTTTCTACATCTGCAGAATGAAGGCCATTTTAGTTGTGAGGGTTTAGAGACAATATATATTAAATGTCTTGCATAATGCCTGGCCAGGGACTAGTCATGACTAAATCAAATGTAGTCATTATAATTTTTGGAAGACTATAATGGTGGTGGGGGGGCATTAGTTAATGTAACGCTAGCTATAGAAAAAAATTTCCATAGTTTCAGTTGCATAAAATAATAAAAATTCCTTTTCTGTACATGTAACAGTCCAATGCAGGGTTGTAGACCAGAGGATGGTTTTCTTCCATATGTTTATTCAAGAACTCAGGCTCCTCTCCATCTTGTTGATCTGCCATCCAACAAGACTTCAGAGTCCACAGCCAGTAGAGGGGAAAGAGAGCAGAGTAAGCACCCCACTTCCTGAAAGTCCTGGTCTGGATGTAATTCACAGTACTTCTGCTCACATCATATTGATGAGAACCTGTCACATGACCACCCCTCATGAAAATGACTGAGTGGAAGCTCCCTTTCAGGGGTAACTGTATACCTTCCTGTTGAAGGAACTATTACAGCTCACCTGTATCTAAAGTTTTGCTTTCTGGTTTCAGTTACCTGTAGTTAATCATGGTCTGAAAATATTAAATGGAAAATTCCAGAAAGAAGCAATTCATAAATTTTAAAATGGCTCCTTTTGGAGTTGCATGATGAAATCTCATGTTATCCTGCTCCATCCTGTCAGGGGCATAAATTATCCTATGTCCAGTGTGTCCACTTGCTGTCAATCACTTAGTAGCCATCTCAATTGGCAGAGTGACTATTGCAGTGCTTATGTTCAAGTCATCCTTATTTTACTTAATAATGGCCCCAAAGTGCAAGAGTAGTGAAGCTGGCAATATGGATATGCCAAAGAGAAGCCATCAACTGTTTCCTTTGAGTGAAAAAATGAAAGTTCTAGACTTAATAAGTGAAGAAACAAATTATATGCTGAGGTTGCTAAGATCTATAGTATGAACTGTGAAGAAGGAAAAAGAATTTGTGCTGGTTTTGTACCTCAAAGAGCAAATGTTACAGCCACAGTGGCATTTCATCTCACGTCATTGCAAGAAGAAGGGTGAGTACAGTGCATTAAACTATTTTATGAGAGAGAATATTCATATAACTATTATTAAAATATATTGTTATTTTACTAGTAGTTATTGTTAATTTCTTACTGTGCCCACTTATAAATTAAACTTTATCATAGGTATGTATGTACTAGAAAAAAACATGGTATATATAGGGTTTTGTACTATCCATGGTTTTAGGCTTCCTCTGGGGGTCCTGGTATGCATTTTTGGGATTACAGGGAACTACTGTATACTGATTTTTGGTGAGCAGGTAGCTTTCTCTGCTCTGTTGGTATCAGATGAATGACAGTTTGAGATGACAGTGGTATTTTAGGACAGAGCTAACCTCCGCTAGGTCAGTTACTAATAATGGGCAGGGCTTGCTAATCAAATACGTAGAGCCTTGCTATTCTAAGTGTGCTCTGGCCTCACAGCATTGGCATAACTTGGGAGGAAGCTTGCTTGACATGAAAAATCTCAGGCCCCATCCCAAACTTCTGAGTCAGAATATGTATTTACAATCCCCAAACAGGCCCTTGACCAACATAGTCTGATTGTGGAGGGCTATGATTGGGCCTGGTGTTCTTCATTGTTTCTAACAAACTCTCAGGTGATTTTGATGTTGCTAGCCCATGGACAGACTACACTTTGAGTAGCAAGCAGACAGAAGACACCTACTTCAGAAGCTCAGCTTCTCCCTGAATGAAATATTTTTTAGTGGCTCTCTGGAAATGGGTGTTGCTCTCACATTCCCTTTCTTGCGCTGTGGTTATGTACTCTGCATCAGTATCCTTTCTGCAAGAAGAGGGTTAACAAGCCCTTGTTTTGTCTGAGAAAGGAAGAGAGCCACAGACCACTCCCCACTCACAGCTGTGTGTTTAGTGATATCTTGTGGCAGAGCAGGGTGACACTCTTTTCAGATGTAGTTAGAATCCATCTCTGGTGGACACGAATCTCTGTTCAGCTGAGATTTGCTTGCAATTGCCTACAGGAGCAGTGTTAGTTAATGAAGGCAGTGCTGCATTCACACAGGTAATCACTCTCTTCCCTTCTCTCACCCTTCTTTCTCCTGAGACAAATTATTCTTTTGGAAAAATTCATTAACCTACAGTAACACTTTCTCTGGTGACAACTCTAAGTAAAAGCACACTGGCATTTCTTACTTTGCGCAGACTATCCTCTGAGCTCCCTGAGAATCACACACATTTTTAGAACAAAAAAATAGCCTTGGCTTGGGATCAGTTCTCCAAGGGTGAAAACTCTGAGCTAAGGCTCTGTGGATGCCTTGAAGCACTTCTAGCCTGTATTACAAGTTGACAGCCAAAGAATCTCAGAAATTGTTCAGTAGAAGGTGGGAAGGGACGTATTTGCATTTGTCACCTACTATGTGCTATCCTTTGCAAATGTAGATCCTTAATTTCTAAACCACTCCACAAATACAGAAAGGGAACTAAAACGCTATTTATTAGAATTGGCTAGGTGCTCTGCTTTGTGCTAGGCACTGCCTGGCACATTTGCTACCTAATTTAATCTGTTTGCAACCTTGAGGATTAGACATTATTGTTATAATTTTATAGATGAAGAAGGTGAGGTTTGGAGAAAGATTAAGTGAATGGCAGAGCTAGGGTTTAAGCCCAACCTCTCCCATAAGAAACTCCCATTCTTCCAACTTCATTCCAAGGTTACTGTCAATGAGATCTAAGCAATGAACTTTTAGAGGGGTGAATTATTCTTCTGTAATTCACAGACATACAAGATTTTTAGTTTGGGGGTCAAGGAGCAGTCTAGTATGGCAACTAAAACTGTGAATTTTGAGTCAAATCCATCTGTGTTTAATTTCTGCCTCATTTTGGACTTATAGTCAAATTGTTTAATCTCTCAGAGCCTCACTTTCCTCAACTGTAAAATGAGGATAAAAATAGTACTGCCCTCATTGGAATAGTGTGAGAAACAACAAAACCATAATATAAAAGTTTTAATATGATGCCGGATACAAAATAAGTGTTTAGTAAATGCTAATTATCATTTAGAATATTAATATGTGGGGAATCAGTCCCTTTTGGCTCAAAGGGACATCACTTTGAGTTCAGATGTCACTCATGAATAGGGTAGGATTATTGCAAAGCTGTGAAGAGCAGCCTGAATGGAAAGTCAGAAATTGAAACTCTTTTCTCCTTCTCCCCAAGGGTGACATGTCATCCTCACATCTGCTTCTCTTGGTGGATCTGAGCCATCTGTCTCTTGACCTGAGTCCTCTGTTTACTCCATTTGCTCTATTCCCAGTAAGACTGCCTAAGCTCTGAGTCTACATTTCATTGTATCCTAAGCACCTGCCATTGAGTACTTATAGATTCCTAGGACTTAATTTAAATTTAATGAGAGATCATCTTGTTAGGTGAAGGTCAGCCAATGAATGAAACTCTTCTGTTTGGCATCTGTTGGCTATGTTGGATGGGTTCATGCTGTAGGGGCCAGATCTCTATAAAGTGCTATGGGTGAGGTAAACAACTAAGTAGATCTAGAACAAGAATTTGGATGATTTCTTTCAATGTGTTTCAGAATTTCCTATTTTTTCTCTCCATGTCTTTCAATCTATTCTTCGGTTGGAACAGGTAATTAATAGGCTTAGTGAGGGATACAAATTGAAAATTAAGAATCAAAGGTGATGAAAACCATTTCCCCAGAAATAGCAAGTTAGTAAAAATGAGCAGAGAAGTGTAGGTTCATATGCTTGTGCCTGTTATTTAGAAGGACTTTCCTGTGCTTCAATCCTTAAATGACCTCTTTGGAACTTTAGACACTGTGCATTATGTGAACAGATGTTAATAGGTTTGCTCCCTGTTTCTGCCTGCCTCTTATGCCTTTAGACAAAATTACTGCTATTTTTCATAAAAAAGAATTTTCTTGAAGAAAATTACTTTCTCAAACCTTTGATTTTTTTTCATGGCCTGAAAGTTCTTGGCAAATTTTGGAGCTGAGATTTTGTTTGTTTGTTTCAGGACCTAACTCACTGGAAATTATGAGTGAACTAACTCAGCCCATTAAATGACTTTCTGAGTAAATACCAAAGCTCTGGTAGGTTCAGTTCTGTATGTATGACATAAGAATTATGATCATCAAATGGAAGCTTAAGCAAATGAGACTTAGAAAAAGAATACAGATCAAATCAGATTTTCCTTCTACTTAGGGTAGGGTGAGGCTGGAAACAGTCAGGAATCATTGTAGAGTTTTCTGTGAGGAATCAGTTACTTATTTATTCATATATTCAATTAAAATACTTACTGAACACCTAAAGTGTGCTAGTGTAGCAGAGAGTAATGCTCATGAAATATTGTCTATGGTCTCCTATGTTTCTCAGACTCTTTGTAGTTCAATGGGGCTGGAGATTCCTCTTGGTCAAGGGTCTGTGAGTGGATGTCACTCTGAGGCCAAAATATTCAGTTGCTGGTGTAAGACCATTCTGCACATGAGAAGCCCAAAAGCTTGAGGAAAGTACATTTTCCAGATCATTTAGTTACAACAGATTGGTGGAACCTTTATCTTTCTGGGCCCCTGAGTGACTATGTGAAGCAGAGCTTCCTACAAACTCAAGACAAGGGATATCAAATGAGTAGTAAAGAAATATACCCTTATTGTGTTACACACTGACTTTTGAAATCTCCTCACAGAAAGTTTAGAGATTTGGTTCTTGGTCTCACCTAGTCTCTCCTGCTTTATTGAGTTATGAACTGTTCATAATTCCTGTGGCACTGCAGTCTAGTCAGGAAGACGCAAATTACTCAAACAATCATGCAAGTAAACAATTAAAACTTTTAAAGAGCTACATAGAGTGTCAGGTATGTATAGGGAAATGTTCATAGCCCTTACTATGTAACAGGTGCACTGAGACAAAAAAAATATGGCCCAAATGAAAGAACAGATAAAACTCTACAGAAACAACTAAGCAATGAAGAGATATCCAACCTATTAGATCCAGAGTTCAAAAACACTAGTAATCAGGATGCTCACAGAAATGGTTGAGTTTGGTCACAAAATAGAGGGAAGAGTGAGGGCTATATAAAGTGAAATACAGAAAAATATACAGAACCAACAGTGAAGGGAAAAAACCAGGACTCAAACCAAAGATTTGGAGCAGAAGGAAGGAAGAAACATTCAACCAGAGCAGAATGAAGAAACAAGAATTCAAAAAAAATGAGGAGAGGCTTAGGAACCTCTGGAACAGCTTTAAACATTCCAACGTCTCAATCATAGGGGTGCCAGAAGGAGAATAGGAACTCTAGTTTTTCTTCAAGGTGAATTGCCAACTATGTGGCTAATTCTGAGTATTAAGCCAGGATTTTTTATTTCCTTCCATGTCCCCCAGGATCTATATGAAGATGGCTGCAGCTTTTTAGTAGGTATTTTTGAAAGTATATATTTTTAAAAAATTATCATTTTATTTTAAATTATGTAAATTCTCAGAAGGGCATGCAATTGAAATAAAAATGACAATAAAATAATCTTATAAATCAAAGAGAAAGAAATTTTGATGGATTACAGTTTTCAGTTGTCTATCTATGACCCTCCACTGCTCAGGATCTGCTACTATAGGACATTTCTATCTCTCAAGTGTCAGGAATTACATTTAGTTATGGCTAGAGTCAGCATCATAATTAAGGTCCTAGGCTTTTGAGTTGGACTCTTTGTGATTGTATCTTTACAATTCACCAGATCAGTGATTTTGGGTAAGTTTCTCATCCTCCCTATATTCAATTTTCTTCACTTGTGACACATGGTTGATAGTAGGCCTCTGGTAAGTGATTGATGCGGACACCAGCCCACAGTGTCCACCGAGTTATGGATGAGACAAACTAAATTCACACGGACTACCTACTGAGTCCTGTGGAGGAAAAGGGATGGTTTGGCTTCTCTGTCAAGGGGAGAGCAAGCCTCAGAGTTCCTCAGCCAATCTCTCAAGAGGAGAGCACCTGGACTCTTGCCTTGAGAAGATTTTATTGGATTCAATTTGCATAGGAATACAGGGCATGTACTTAAAGCTCATTAATCATTATCAGGCAGTAAGGATCAAACAATAAGTCACATACAAAGAACTCTGAGGACCTATTTTGAGTCAGGGTCAGATAGCTAAATGGCCATAAAACTTTGAGGAACAAACTCACTTCCTGCTTGGACCCTTATTTAATTGAGAGCATTCTAAACAAAGTAGGTTTCATAGGATTTTACATATTCTTTCTTAGGCCTGATCACCCTAGGGAACCTGCCCTTTCCAGCACAGGGCTGCACTCACCACTGGCACTGTTTCAGGCATAACACATTATTTCAGGCTTAAGTCAGGCAGGGGAAGTAAGGAAGCCAACAGATTAGGAGACTTCTCACAGACAGAATGAGGACTCAGGTTATGTCAAAGCCGAGGGGTGAGTGTCTATCACCCCTTTTCTGTAGCCCCCAAGTCCTTCCCTGGAGGCCCCTGTGATCATGCCTGTCTTAAGTTGTCCATCTTTTGAGGAATCTTACCCATCATTGGCTAGCCAATCAAGCATTGGGGTCCAGGCAGGGTAAAGTAAAAGAGGCAGAGGTAGCACTCCTGCCAGGGAGATAAGCTTTGTGTCCTTAGTGGCTTATGGTCCAAAGGTCACTCACTTAACCTTAGCCTTGGGGAGGTGGGGTTATAGCTCCTGAAACCAGGCGGGGCAGTTCCCAACAAGTGATAACACATGCTTAGTTTAGTGACCATACATATTAGTACATAGAACTTTGCCTGGAGTGCAATGAGTTCTCAGCAACTGTTGGCTACTATTAATATTATTATGAGCATTATTTAATACAGCTCTGATGATTCTGTATATCTGTTAAAAACTTGTTTTTTTATTTTAGTCCCATTTCACACCTGTGGTTTTGTATAAAAGATGATGGTCCCCAACACCATCCCCCTGCCACCACAGACAGCACAAACCTAGCCATCTCATCTGAGTACTGTGGCTTCTGAAAAATTTCATCCAAATTTAAGGAAAACATCTTTCCACCTTCCTGGTATATTTGCTCCTTCTGAACTTACAAAGTAAGAGGTCTTTCTTATGTAGCTTTGATTGGCAATTTTATGCTCAGTCATAGCAACCCTATTAAAACATACAGTGAATATATTTGCTCCATCCTTCTTTCATATCATTGTTCTCCATTTGTTTTTTCATTAACCTTTATTTAAAAAAAACTAACAAACATAAGAATAGTCCTGGCTGGTGTGGCTCAGTGGATTGAGTGCCTGCCTGCAAACCAAGGGGTCACTGGTTTGATTCCCAATTAGGGCACATGCCTGGGTTGCAGGCCTATTCCTCAGCTGGGGGCATGTGAGAGGCAACCACACATTGACATTTCTCTTCCTCTCTTTCTCTCTTCCTTCTCCTCACTCTAAAAATAAATAAATAAAATCTTTTTAAAACCCCCATAAGAATAGCTAACATTTACTGGATGTTTGCTATGAATCAACTATGGGGTTAAGTATGTTTAAGCTTTATCTCATTTAATTATAACAATATAATTGTGAAGCAGGTACTATGATCTTCCCCATTTTGCAAGTGCAGAGACTAAATCGCAGAGAGAGTAAGTATTTGGTTGATCTGGAACTTAGTCTAACTCAGAAGTTGCTTTTAGGCCTTTTCTATACTGCCTCTTAATAACATACATGTCATTTGAATTTACTCCCCATTCTACTTTGTCTTTCTGCTTCCTCTTTTTCTTCCTTCTCTTCCTCTTTTTTCACCTGTTCCTGATATCTTGGTGGGAAGGCTACAATGACACACAGCCAGAACAGGCAAAGCTCACATTGTAGTGAGTATGTATCACTTCTCCCCTCCCCTCACTCCCAATATTATCTGTGCTCCAGAGACCTGTTCTTGGTCCTCCCACCTCCTGCTTCACCATGGAGATGTTTGGTCAGCATGCCCAGAAATGTGTCTATTGCCTGAGGAACTGGAAGCAATGGCATCAAGGGAAGTTGTTAATGAAAGAGTGAAAAGAACATGATTCCAGATGAAGCTGAAATTATATTTTCAAGTTTGGGGGCGAGACTGACTGTCACATATGCCTAAGTTTGACTCAACTATTATCCAGTTATCTGGCCTTGGCAAGTTTCTTCATCTCAATGTGGGAATGCCAGTGATGCCTGCCTTGAAGAGTAGAGAAGTGTCAGTGAAATAATTCCCTGAAGAGCCTTCCTGGTACTTGAAACCTTCCCATGTGCTCTTCCCTCTGTACCACCTAATGCTTGAGGAACACTTTTTCCAGGAAGCAAACTCTATTCTCTGAATGATAACAACTCAGGATATTAACCAAATGGTGCTGAGTTTAAGAACAGTGGTTATTGACAACTGCATGAACTTGGTCAAATGATTTTGACTATTGTTCCTTTATCTGTTACATGTCTATAATAAAATATTGCAAATCTTACTTGAATGAGGCATTTTGAGAAATACCTTTGACATGGTCAAATGTAATATTCCTCTTTGGTTTTACCAAAAATTAGTGCTAAATATTTTCCTGACCTTCTCCCATCCCTCTCTTGTGTCAGATTCCTATTTTGGCTGTGTGTGTATATATATGGAGGAGTGGTGAAGATGAGTGCGGGACCTGTAAGTTATTGCCTGTGGGGTAAAGCTTAGGAATAGGAAGATTTGTTTTTTATTTAATTTGATATTATTAAACCAAAATTTTAGTGACTTATCTTTCAAGTATATTGAAATATCTTTTCATCAGAATAGAAGCATTCAAAATGTTGCAACAAAGTCAACATAATAAAATGTTTGTGTCTACCCATTTACCTTGTAAGATTTCGTGAGGATATGAAGATAAAATGAGGCAATTTATGGGACAAACCTTTGTAAACACAATTGATATACGAGTGCTAAGTCTTATTGTTATCAACCAGAATGCCTTTGCTTGAAGAATATGTCATTTAAGACACACTATTATGCAATATCCTAATTTAAGTTCACCAGTAGATTGATTCCATACAGGAAGGTGGCAGGATATGGAGAAAATAAATGTGATGTGGGGTAAGTCAAGCACAGCTTCTGAGAGGAGATAAACACTTGGGCAGGCCTCTAGGGTGCTGACTAATATGGTCTTACAGAGACAGGGTGTGAAGAGCTTCTGGGCTGGAGAAGAGACCTGACAAGCTGAGGGCAGGCCAGGCACCCAGTCCATGCACCCTTCTGCTGCTGAGAGGAGAACTTCATGCTGTTTGTGAGAGAATATGAATGAGTTCTGTTAATTCAGCTTCGCAGAAAGAACTCTCACCCTGTAATTGATGCCCACACTGCCAGAATGCAACAGAGACGTTTGAAACAAATGACTAGCCAGCTCCTCTTCTTCTACCTGTCTCTGTCCTCAGAACCAAGAGCTAACAGAGACCCCATGTCATAAAACATCAGCGTGGCCATCACAGATGGGTAGAGGGGAGTGTTTTATATTTTTATTATTTTTTAAGCCAATCACACTATTGTGCTTTGCAAGCATTCCTGGATTTCAGAGAATGAATCATTAATACCCAATTTGGGAAAATCAGTGGTATGTAACTGCAGCAGCACTGGCAAAGGAAATGGAAAGAAGAAGTTCATGAGCAGGGTGTTCATTATCCTGTACAGCAGACAGAACACAGGCAGGTGTTTATGGGTTCCATCTAGCCAGCTCCCATGGCAGAGTTGTCTGTAATCAGGAAGATTCATGTCCATGGGGACACATCTTCCTATTCCCTGCTGAGCAGCCTTCTAGCCTTAGCAATATTACTGTAAGTTCAGAAAGAGTGGACTTGATATTGTCAATGTTACATGAGGGGAGAGCATCATAGAAAGCCACATCCCTTTCCAGCAAGCAGGATTTTTAGAATAACTCTCTGGACACTTTAAAACATACTTTTAAAAGAAAATGACACCAAACATCACCTTTGAGAATTAAAGCAAATGGGCATGGGATGGGGGTGTCTCCCCAACTTGCATGGGGATGGATAAATGTACCTTCAAGGTATTATCATGCACATGAAATGAGTGCAAAATGATGATGGGAGTTAAAAAATTGGCCCTAAGATGATTCATATCTTCTTGGTTCAAATACCTTTTAGTTCTCGTATGGACAAAAGACCTGAATAGACACTTCTCCAGAGAGGACATACAGATGGTCAATAGACATATGAAAAGATGCTCAATGTCACTAATCACTACAGAAATGCAAATTAAAACCATAATGAGATATCATCTCCCATCTACTAGAATGGTTATCATTAATAAGTTCTGGTGAGGATGTGGAGGAAGTGGAACCCTTTTGCACTGTGGGAATGCAGATTGGTACAGCCACTATGGAAAACAGTATGGTGATATCTCAAAAAGTTAAAAGTGGATCTACTTTTTAAACCAGTGATCCCACTTCTGGGAATATATCTGAAGGAACCCAAATACTAATTTGAAAGAACATAAGCACCTCTGTGTTCATTGCAGCACTATTTATGATTGCCAAGATATGGAAGCTGCCCAAGTGTCCATCAATAGATAAGTGGGTAAAACAACTATGGAACATTTACACAATGGAATACTACTTGGCCATAGAAAAGAAGCAAATTTTAACCTTTTCAACAGTATGGATGGACCTGGAGAACATTATGCTAAGTGACATTAGCCAGTCAGAGAAAGTCAAATACCATATGATTTCACTGATATGTGGAATTTAATGAACAAACTGAACAAACAAGCAAAATGGAGACAGACTCATAGATAGAGAGTAGGATGATGGCTAAGGAGGGGAGGTTGGGGGTGAAGGGATTGAGAAAGAAGGAAAAAGGACTCATAGGCAAGGAGAAAAGTGTGGTGATAGTATGTGGGGGATGGAGGGCTTAGGAGGGCTAAATGGTAATGGAAAAAGTACAATAAAATACTCAAAGTGCTGAAAGAAAAAAATTTGTCCTAGGATAATTTGTATTCTTTTAGTTCAAATTCCTTTTGGTTCTTCTCATATCTTTGATCCTCCGATTGAGAACTCATGATTCTTAGTATATTTCCCCTCTGCTGTTTGGCTCTGGCAATTTCCACTTTCAAGTCAAACAACTGCAATTGCTGTTATTATGCTTTGTATATAGCATTATTTTATTGTAATTGTACTGAAAGTCCTCTTCAATAGGGGAAAGGGCAGGCAGGATCACAGAGGGCAATGAGGGAAGATACTCCTGCTGTGCCATGTGGAGTTTGGGCTCAGGACCTGGGGATCATGAAGACACTCTTATGGCTGGTGCTGAAGCTCTGGCTACCTGTTGTGCCCTAGAAGGTCTGGTCCCTGGGCTGTGTGGGTTGAGACTGACCAAGTTCTGTAAAAGAGACAAATCTCTTGTCCAGAGAAAGGGCCTTGAGACCTGAGGCCTGGGCTCCCAAGTCCCTCTGTTAAGAAGGTCTGCTTTCTTTTTGTCCATTTCTTCTCTGGGGCAGCAAAGGCAGACATACTCAGTGGATGTTTGGGATGCAACTTGGACCTAGGTGTGTGTAGGGCCCTACATTTCATCACTCCATGATGGCCTGGTGTGTTTAGAAAACAAAACAATACTTGCTTGATAAATAGGTTGTACTTTCTTAGAATGAAGACCATAGAATAAAATGAAACAGCACACACAAATGCATGTGCCCATGCTCGTACATCTTGCCTTTAAGAACGAAATGGTATTTTCAAACTTTGGCAGAGTATGAAAAATTTAACATGATTTTATTTTTTCTCTCTATATTTTCTACTCAATTTTTCTCTTTCCCATCATACTTCATTGACTTTGTTATAGAGTTTGAGATTATTAACACATTTATTTCTTTGTAATGATAACAGCAAACTATGTAACAGACTCTGGTCTAAGCATTTCACATTTAACTCTCACAACAAGATTTATTTTTTATAAGAACCATAAGTTGATAACCATATTAACAATAGTTATTTGGACAACTTGATTTGCTTATTTTATTGTTATTTTAGGCTGTGACTTCCTCAGTTTTGATTTTCTGGTTTTGATTCATCTTTGGTGATATGGAGCTTGTCTATTTTCAGGAAGGATGATAAACATGGTGAGCATACTTGGAACAGCTGAGACTGTTTCTGTTGTCCCAGTACACAAGTGAGAGCTTGTCAGGATCAGAATTCTGAGGCCACAATCATTAGTCTCAAAAATCATGTAGAATTCATTGACTTAGTACTTTCGGTACAACGTCATCATGCGATCCGATTTTTGTCCCTTTGAAGTACAGTGCTATTCTTGTAGTGTGCTTACAATTTTTTTTAGCTTTAAAAAGTAAACAAAATGGGGATGGTCAAAATGTAGCCATCATTTTATTATTTTGGCCTTTCACTCAGGGATTCTTTTTGATTTTCTGACTCCAGTTGTCACTGAGGAGGCAGGTAGTTGGGGTTTTCCCACATGAATATAAAAAAGGGAGAGAAGTAAAGGAGATGAGGACTCTGTAAGGGAACAACTATGATGCTGAATTGTGGAATTCTGAATTGAGCTAAGCAGAAAGTAAAGACAGCCATGGAGAAATGGATAAAGAAGGCTTAGAGAGAGTCAGTGCACTGAAGGTCTTGATGAGGTAAGTGTTTTATTGGTGCCTCTAAAGTAGACTAACTGTAAGAGAGGAAACATTTGTGAGAGTGAAAAACATGAAATTGAGATTTTGTGAAGGTTCTGCTTCATTTAGGGAATGCTTGTGCGATTAGTCAGGGAGCTGGGATGCAGAGGCAATAGTGTGGAGGTCAAGGAGCTGATTTGCCAGGGCAGGTTTGTGGTAGGTTATCCACACATGGATGTCAAATTTGCCAAGACAACGCCAGGGGTAAAAAGGTAGGTTGTGATTCTAGAAGTCTAGAATGAGTTCAGGGTATGACTAGGAGGCCAGTAGATTATAAACTTGAGTGCATTGGATGCTTGAAGGGCATGGCCTTGGAGCAGGGCAGGGGAGGAACTATTTGGAAACGCAGTGCCAGGTGGGAAAGGAGGACCCCTACTCCCACTACACTGAGAGAAGTAAATGGAAGAGGCAATAGCAGTAGCCCTGTAAGTTTTCAGGGGAAGTAGTGACTTCAGGGAATAGCCAGGTTGAAGAAGAAGAAGAAGATTTTATGCCAAGTGAAATAAGTATAAATGAAAAGGACAAACACCTCATGATTCAACTCAACAAATCAACAAAACAAAAACAAAAGCAAGTCATACATACAGACAGACTAGGAGGGTTGTGGATGTGGAGGACAAACTGGGTAAAGGAATCAAATATATGATAATAGAAGGAAACTAGGCTTTTTGTAGTGAACATGCAATTGAGTATTCAGATATTGAATTATAATGTTATTAACCAATGTTAGCTTAATTAGAAAATAATGTGAAAAAGAAGGAGAAGGAGGAGTTTGGGTTGGGGGGATTTTATGACCACCACAAGTCATGTGTTCCAGACAGTACAGTTAAAGGTAGGGTGGTTCCAATAGAGAATGCCCAGGTTGATCTGAGAGAGATGAACTGGTTGGTGCTGAATGACTGAGAAGGTGAGATTTTGAGTAGTCACTCAGGTAAACAGGTGTTGATAGAAGGCAGGGCTACTTGCATGGGCATGTAACTCATGTAGTCATACAGGGTTCCATGTTTAGAAGGGTTCCATGCTAGATTCAATATTCTGCTATTGCTACCTTAAACTTTTAAATAATTTTTGAATAAGAGGTCCTGCATTTTTATTTTGCTCTGGGCCCCACAGATTATGTAGATGGTTCTGGGATCGGGTTCAGGTGTGACAGTCCCCACATTACATTTGGGTCCCTGAGTATGCTGGGCTGACTGTGGAGGCTTTTCCAGATCCTTTTCCCCTTCCCAGCAGTGCTACTGTAAACTACTGTGTCAGTCAACTTCCCTAAGGCCCAGCCTCACTTCCTTCCCACACATTTTCTAGTTGCTGCATTTGAGGGATCCTGCTTGGTCTCTTATGCTGATTTTCTCAGCATTTGGTGTGAAGAAAGCTGCCATATCAACCTTCCTTCAATTCAGATCACTCATTCTATAAGATAATTTATAGAAGTTTCTAAAATTTCTAACATGACAATATATCTCTATTTCTCTTTTTCCACAACTGATAAGTTTTCCCCTAATTTTTTGGACTTTAGCCATTTAATAAGAACAAGAAACAAAAAATATAGTTATGTGGGTACAACAACAAAGAACACATATAGTTATATGTGTTCAAACTGCCAGTATAAGAGAAGACTTTTTTTTCTTAATATGTTATCCTCTAACTCTTTTTAAAGAACTAGGGTATATATAAGGCCTGTCCAAAAAGTATCCAGCCATGTAATATGAAAAATAGAGATGTTTATTGAAGAAGATACAAGAAATATTGTACACAGGACAATGATGTCTCAGTCTCCTTTCATGTAGGCACCTTGGGACCTCATACAGTTCTCCCACTTGCCATCAGCTACCCTGTCATATTTTCCTGAATCTCATTGAAGGTCTGAATTTCTTCCCTTTCAAAGGTGATTTTAGTTTTGGGAAAAGCTAGAAGTCACAGGGCACCAGATATGGGCTGTAGGGGGGCTGAGTCAACTGGCTGTTTTGATGTTTTACCAAAAAAACCCACAAAACTCTGCAAGAGATGTGATGCATGAGCAGGCACATTGTTGTGATGAACTGCCAGTCACCAGTTGCCCATAGCTGTGGCCTTCTGAATCATCCTAATAGTTTCTGTGGAGGAATGTTCAAGCTTACCACAAAATTTGACACAGATTTGTTGCTCTACTTGCTCAGTCATTTTGAATGTGATGGCTACACAATACACATGCTCACTCAACTCAATTACATTTCCCATCAACTAGAACAGTGAAGTCGTCATTGTTCACGAATACATATCTAGTCCACTCTCCTTGGATGCCAGGTTATGTCAATATCATGCAAACTGTTCTCATTATATTAATAGTGGCTTGACTTTTTCTGTATATACCTTGTGTATACTTGTCTTCTAAGTCTTCTTTGCTCTGAAAAACGCTTGTATCATTAGACATAACTAATGGCTATATAATTTAATTTTGGTACATCGCCATACTCATTGTTACTAACTATAAATGCAAAAAAGAGAAGTACTGACTACATGAAAATCAATTCAGGTTTGATCTACCAGCAACTGATGTTGTGTCAAGGGGTTATTTATTCTGGAAAAGAAATTAGGTTTTTCTTTTCCTTTTCTTTCTTTCTTTTCTTTTCTTTTCTTTTTCTTTTTCTTTCTTTTCTTTCTTTTTTCTTTCTTTTCTCCTTTCTTTTCTTCTTTTTCTTTCTGTTCTTTTTTTCTTTCGTTCTTTTTTCTTTTCTTTTTTCTGTATTCTTTCTCTTTCTTTCTTTCTTTTTTCTTCTTTTCTCTTCTCCTACCTCCCCTCCCTGCATCCCTCCTCCTTTCTTTCTTTCTTTCTTTCTTTCTTTCTTTTTCTTTCTTTCTTTCTTTCTTTCTTTCTTTCTTTCTTTCTTTCTTTCTTCTTCTCTCTGTCTCTCTCTGATCTGTTACCCCTATTGACCATCTATTCACTGCTTTATTTCACATTAAGTGTGAAAGAAAAAAAGTCTCAGCAGAGATTAGTTTCTGTGTATTCAAACTGTAATCTAAATAAGCAAGACCTACAAGAAAAAATACCTTATTTATTTTGTTTATTCATTACATTTTATTCTATTTAAGAAGGATGAAATTAAAATTCCTTTTACTTTCCAACATGCAATGTGGCCTGCACAGGCCTTGTCAGTTATGTATGCATGGAGGAGGACGTATGAGACTTTTGACTATCATAGGCTCAGCCAAATACTAGGGCTTTCGTTTCATTTCATCAGAGTGTGGATGCTTAATAAAGATGCTAACAAAACATTAAGCAAATAAGCCTACCATTGGAAGGAAGTGGAGGTCACTGGGATTTATTACACACCTACTGTGAGTTAGTTGTCAGCTCCCTACTTTTATTTGTCATTTCAGCAGATAAAATGACAACCCCATGTGGTTTATTTTCCATTTATTATATAAGGAAATGAAAACAGAGAGATTAAGGATGTTGGTGGTCCTGTGTTATTGGTTTGGAGAAAGCCAAGCATGCCTAGAAATAATGCATGTGGTTTTTCCAAATCTCTTGTGTTATATTCTGGATTCTGATACATGGGGATATAAATATATAGTTCCACATGAAAATAAATGTGGAAATGAGGTTTGTTACTATCAGTATTTAATTAAGAAAAAGGAAGTAAAGGGACTTAGACATTGAGTTTAATAAACTGGGGAACATGAACTTGTTTGCTTCACCAGGAAGCTACAACTTTTCACTCTTTAGTGGGGATTAACACTCTTCCCTTCCTCCCTCCCTTACCAGACTGGTGGGAAGTTGGACTATAGATGGCTGCTGGTCTAACTAGGGGTTGTGGACCCACCCAAAGACCCCCCAAACTTGAGAAATTGATGGTCATTTTGAGAGAGCACCTGGTCTGTTCCAAACCCAAGCTCCTGGTTATAACCCCAGGGGAATGAAAAACTCTCTCACTCACCCAGTGATATACTTCCCCTGTTCATTCCTGTGCTCTCTCACCTGAGAGTTTGCAAGCCTATGGGTCTAGCAGCTACTGGGGCTCAAGGCACATGGTATGAGCTCCAAAAGGGCTAAGAACTCTCTGTCTCTCTGTTTCTCTTTGTCTCTGTCTCTGTTTCTCTCTCTCTTTCTGGCTGGTAACATGCACTTGCCACATGCTCTCACGCATCCTCTCTCCACATCCATGTGGTCTTAATAGTCATGTGACCCAGAGCCTGGGGACTTTACATGCAGGCTTCAGGAAGAAGCCTGAATACCACAGCACAGCACTGGACTGTAACTGGAAACACACACTGAACTAGCTGGATGCTGGAATGAACTGTATTAAATGGAGCAGAAACTCTGGACACTGGCTTTTTTCTTTGCCTTGCTGAAGTTTAAGATTGGACCTTTTCTATGGCAAGATGGGACATTGGGAAGTGAGAGGGGGAACCCCCTTAATTTTACATCATCAATAAACCATACCACAGGGTTACATCCTCCTGTTTGGGTCTCAGGAAACTCTCTGGTGTTACTGCAAGAACTTTTGTTTCATCCATAACAGTGTAAGTAGAGATCCTCTTGCCATTTGGGGCAAGATGCAGGCTTGGATTGGTATCCACTTAGACACTAGTGTGATGAATGCTTGGCATTTTTGAAAGACTCCATCAGGTATGACATCTCCTGCCCTTACTCGACTTCCCCAACATCTCTTTTCAGTCTAGTTTCTATGTGTGTTCGATATTTTCAGCCTTCACTCATGAGAAGTGATATGTGTATGTATGTGTATAAGATATTTATCATTAGGCAGTATTAACTAACACTTCATCCACAGGTATTAAAATTGTCATTATCCAGCAAGAGAATAAATACCAACCTCTATCTTAATAACTTTTTGGTTTTTTCTTTGTGGATAAATGAGTTGGAACATTGAAGAAAGATATAATCTGTGTCTCAACTTTCTTAAACCTTGTTTTTAGTCTCCAGCAGATTATGTTTAAACCTTTACCTTCTTCCCTCAAGGTCTTGCCTGATTTGAAGTTTTGGAACCCTATTTAGATTGCTATGATTATCTTCCAGAGAACATCCCTGACACACAACAGGAGAGCATTTTGGTATGTTGGGGATGGTAGTATCATGCCAATGAACTTTTATATCTGGAGTTGACTGAACCCTTGGATTTGTGGGCAAGCGTAATTTTTCTAATAAATAGTTGCTTCAATACACATGGGGTAGTTGCTCAATTTGTTGGAAGTTCCATATGCTGTCCAAAGAGAGGTTACATATCTACAATATCTATTTTCCCCAGAAGTTTGGACTCCTGTTTTACTTTAGGATATGCTATATCTACTCCACATAAAAATATAAAGATATAATTGTACTTTCCTATATTTGTATAGCCTACCTTTTAACCATTTTTCATTTACAGTTGACATTCAACATTAGTTTATATTAGTTTCAGGTTGTACAGAATAGCGGTTAGATAATTACATAATTTCAAAATGTTCTTCCCTCAAATTCTAATATTCTCCTGGTACCATATAGTTGTAAATATAGTTTTTACAATATTATCAATTATATTATCTATGCTGTACTTTACATCTCTGTGAATATTCTGTAAGTACCCAATTTGCACTTCTTAGTTCTTTCACTTTAAAAAAAAAGATTTTATTTGTTTATTTTTCAAGGGAGGAGAAGGGAGGGAGAAACAGAGGGAAAAATTTTTGTGAGGAGACAGAACATTGATTAAGTTGCCTCTCGTATGTGCCCTAACTGGGAACTAAACCTGAATATGCAACCCAGACATGTGCCCTGTCCGGAACTGAACCAGCAAACTTCACTTTGAGGGATGACATACAACTAACTGAGCTACTCTGGTCAGGACCCCTTCATTTTTCAAAAATTAAATTTATTGGGGTCACATTGGTTAATAAAATTATATAGGTTTCAGGTATACCATTCTATAATACATCATCTGTATATTATTATTGTGTGTTCAAGTCTCTTTCCATTACTATTTATCCCTCCTATATTCCTATACCCTCTCTTCCTCTCCCAGCCCCTTTTCCTCTGGTAGTCACTATACTATTGTCTGTCCTCTATGAGGCTTCCTTTTTTTTTTTTTTTGCTTAATCCCTTTATATTTTTCACCCAGTCCTGCAATCTCCATCCCATCTGGCAACCCTTAGTTTGTTCTCGTATTTATGAGTCTGTTTCTGTTTGTTTGTTTGTTTATTTATTTTGTCCTTTGGATTTCACAAGTGAAATTATATGATATTTGTTTTTTCCTGTCTGACTATTCATTTAGCACAATACCCTAAGGTCCATACATGTTGTTGCAGTCTTAAGATTCATTCTTTTTTATAGCTAAGTAATATTTTATTGTGTATATGTACTGCATCCTTCTCTATCCACTTGTCTATTGATGGGCAATTGATTGCTTCCATATTGTAGCTTTTGTAACTTAATGCCGCAATTAACATAGGGTGCACATATCTTTTTTGAATCAGCAGTTTGAATTTTTTTGGATATATAACCAGAACTATTTAATGACCTAGAAATTCCAGTTTCTAGTCTGTCTTTCTAAGTAACACATTAAGAAATTCTTCTCCTTCCCCCATCCCTAAATATCAGTGTGTGGAGATTCAGAGACTACAAAGACCCATGTTGACCTTAGATAATAGTTTTGTAAAATACTGTCTATAACACAATAAAAATCATTACAGGTAAAGGATGCTCGAGAAAGTCTTACAAAGATGTTATCTTCAAACAAATTGAAAGGATGAGTATGAATTTTCCATGCTGATAAGGCAAGAGAAAGGACACTTCTTGAACAAAAAGAGGATAAAAGGGTCTGATCTGGTTGGGAAAGAGTAGTTTGGATCAAGATATTATAAAGATGTGGAGGACTAACAGCAAGAAGTGAGGTGTAAAAAATAAGTGAGGGGCGATTGAAGGCCATAAACCTTAAATGTAATGTAAAAAGTCTAAATTTTATTCCTTAGGTGATGGGAATCCTTGAGTAGGTACTTGGTGATGAGAATAAAGAGGAGTAATCTATTCAGGTGACATCTTGGGGACTGAATTAATGGGACTTGGTAACTGAATAGGGAAGGGCTGGGGATTGTGGCCAGAGACACAAGTGCTAGAAATGATCTGTCAACTGAGGGGATTGTGGGTGTCTTTTACTAAGGACAAGGGAATAGGACGAGGAGTGGACTTGTCCAGGGCATGAGAGAGGAAGAGGGCATGTTATGTTGGAGGCATTGTCTTCTCTAGCACTTGTTAACAATAGATGAAGAACCAGTTTGTCCCAGGGCAATGCCAATGGACTTCTACCTCCTATTACACTCACCTTCTAGGACTCACAAGGACACTGCCACATGGAAAGCTGTGTCATCCCGGCAGTCTCATAGACTTCTGGCCAGGATGGAGGCATAGGTAGATATGCTTTACTTCCTCGTACAACCCAAAGAAGGACACTATAAATTTAAAACCAAAAAACAACCAGAACTGCCAGAAAATCAAACTGTATGAAGTCCGACAACCAGGAGTTAAAGAAGAATATTCATCCAGGCTAGTAGGAGGAGTGCAGATGGGCAGCTAGGGTGGAGAGGACACTTGGCAAACTGACAGGACTGGGCATGCATGGCAGTGGCTGGCAGATTGAGTGATGCCTAGGTTTTGTGATGAGGATAAGTTGGGAGAGGAACAACTGGGGAGCAGACAGAATGTACAACCCGGATTCCAGCATGGGAAACTAATCCTCAAAACCTCTAGCTGTAAAAACCTGTGGGAGTTGTGGCAGTGGGGAAAACTCCCAGCCTCACAGGAGAGTTCATTGGAGAGTACCATAGGGTCCCAGAACATACACAAACCACAACACAGCAAACTGGGTTGCCCCCACTCTGGCAAATATCTAGGCTCCATCCCTTACAATGTAACAGGTGCAACAAGACAAGAAAATATGGCTCCAATGAAAAAGAACTAAGTGAAGAAGAGATCACCAACCTTTCAGATACAGAGTGCAAAACACTGTTAATCAGGATATTCACAGAAATGACTGAGGATGGTTGCAAAATAGATGAAGAAGTGAAGGCTATGCAAAGTGAATAAATACAAATATACAGAAATGAACAGTGTAGGGAAGGAAACTGGGACTCAGATCAATGGTTTGGAACAGAAGGAAAAAATTAAACATTCAACTGAAACAGAATGAAGAATCAAGAATTCAGAAAAATAAGAAGAGGTTTACGAACCTCAGGACATCTTCAAAACATTCCAGCATCTGAATCACAGGGGTGCCAGGAGGACAAGAGGAAGAGCAAAGAAATTGAAAACTTATTTGAAAATAATGAAGGAAAACTTTCCCAATCTGGTGAAGGAAATAGACTTCTGAGAAGCTCAGAAGTCCCAAAGAAATTGGACCCAGGGAGGAAAACACCAGGGCACATCATACTTAAATTACCCAAGATTAAAGGTAAGGAGAGAACTTTTTTTTGAGATTTTATTTATTTTTAGAGAGAAAGGAGAGAGGCAGAGAACATTCATGTGTGGTTGCCTCTTGAGTACCCCCTACTGGGGACCTGTCCCACAACTCAGGCATGTTCACTGACTGGAAATCAAACTGGCAATCCTTTGGTTTGCAGGCCCGTGCTCAATCCATCTGAACTACACAAGCCAGGACATATAAGAAGAGAACCTCAAAAGCAACAAGAGAAAATGAGAGAGTTACCTATAAAGGAGTTTCCACAAGACTAGCAGCTGATTTCTCAAAAGAACCCTACAGACAAAAAGGGGTTGAAAGAAGTATTCAATCATGAAAAGCAAGGACCTACATGCAAGATTACTTTATCCGCAAAGTTATCATTTAGAATGGAAGGGCTGATAAGTGCTTCCCAGAGGAGAAGGTGGAAGGTAAGGTAAAGGTATTCATCATCACCAAACCCTTATCATATGAAATGTTAAAGGGACGTATCTAAGAAAAAGAATAAGATCAAACAATGAACAGTAAAATGACAACAAACTCAAAACTATCAACAACTGAATAGAAAGAAAAAGCAAAAATAAACTAACGAACAACTAGAATGGGAACAGAATAACATAAATGGAGATCATATGGAGGGTTTCCGTAGGGAAGGGGAGGGGAAAGGTACTGGGAATAAGAAGCATAATTGGTAGGTACAAATAGACAGGGGGAGGTTGAGAATAGTATGAGAAATGGAGAAGCCACAGAACTTAACTGTACGGCCCATGGACCCTGAACTAAGGTGGGGAAATGCTGGTGAGAGGAGAGGTACAGGATGGAGGGGGATAAAGGGAAATAATGGACAACTGTAATAGCATAATGAATAAATATATTTTAAAAAAGAGGAAGCTCTGTTATCCTGAGTCCCTTATCCTAACAGATGTAAGCAGAGCTAATCAGCAGCCTCAGAGATCTGTGAGCAGCAGCACATGGTGTTTACAGCTCAGGCTGAACGACCAAAGCAAGCCAGAGCTTTCTCTACTGAAATGTGACAGTGATATTAGGCCATAGCTTGCTGTTAATAAATTTTATCATTGTCCCCAAGTCACAATCACTCAGTATTCAAAAAAGCTACCTACAGCAGCATATAAATCCAAGCCAAATGCTCAGAGCTGTTATGTGGACTCTCCCCTGATGACAATTAGCATTCCTCAGTGCCTGGCATTGCCACTGGTGATTAGAACACTGACAGTGTATGTGCCAAAATGTCCTCTTGGGGGTCACTCTGCACCTGTCTGGGTGAATAGCTGTGGTGAGAAAGGCAGACAGATATGGGCTGGCTAGACAAGAACAACACAGAACAGAAATTGTAAAACTTTTTGTACTAGGACATGGCATGAAGGAAAAACACACTGTCTGTTAAATATAAATTTTTGTTTTATGTATGTCATTTAAATGAAAAATACTCCTATTGACCAACCTTCTAAGAATTCTTACAGGTACATGCAGAAAATGATGCTCCAGGGTTGATGAATTGCTATGATGGTGTCTTCAACCATTTGTTGAAGTTTAGGGTTTACGGAATGTAAAGGGAAAGTAATAGAAAATAGTTACTCTGTGCCCCTCCCTTCTCATCATGAATCATTAAATAAGCTCTGGGGGGTCATCCTTTGTTTGGTAGGTCCTGTGTCTTCTGTTGACAAAATCAGAGGAAGAAGGTGAAAGAAAGAGTGATGGATGAGGCAAGGCCAGGCAGCACACTCTGGAACACAGAGCCCAAACTTCTCCCCATCATCTGTGGCATCCCTTTCTCTTCCCTGCACTCCTTGTCATCAGTGTGCGAGGAAGTTTTACAATGTCTAGCCCAGGGCCAGCATGGCACATCAAATTTTATCTGTATTCTCTGCACAAGGAGAAAATCACTAAGCACAAATCCAACTGAAGGCAAGAACAATTAATGTGGACCACACACAGATAAATAAGCTATCTAAATGTATGCCTACAAACTCCCAGCTCTGCCCATTTGGAGGGAAGCCAGCATTAAAGCACCCCCACCAAATGTTCCAGAACTTGCTGCCAGGCAGATAGCTCAGTGCAAAACCACAGAGGGGCTGTCAAGAGATGTTTATGAAATACCTTCATGAACAGTTTGCAGGGCTCTGTGGTGGAGGTTTCCTAGAATGCTAGGACTTAGTTAGGGTGAAGCATTCATTTTTCTCCAATTTTCCAGATGGTGATAAATTTGGCCAGAGAGGTATAGCACTTGGTAAAATGAAGGTGAGTTTTAGCTGAATTCAGATTCTTGGCTTTTTAATTGTCTGAGGAGTCTCTGAAATTGTCTATCACCCCTTACTCTGAATGTCAAGAAAAGGTAAAATGAAGTAGGCTCTGAAAAATAACATTCCCTTCTCCCAAAGACTTTTAAGATAATGTTACCATATTGCATGTCTCAAAGGTTTCTAGGGTTATTCAACTTTGAATTAAAGTTGGAAGGTGAATAGGAAATTGGATTCTTTAGACTTGCTGAGACCATGATTACAACTGCTGAATTGGAAATTTTCCTAGGTACATGATGATAAAATAAACAATTTTATTGGTTTTTTTCCAGGAAATGTCAGGGAGTACATGAATTTTACTTATTACTTTTGAAGACTAAAAAATCTGTCATACTTTAGAAGGACACAATTCTTCAAATCATGGCTTTTCACATTATTTGAAGTCAAACCATCTTTGTGTTTAAAAATTATTCAAAATATAGGAAATATCATGACCTACTGTGAGGCTGACCTCTTTGTTTTCTGGCATAATTCTGGATTTAACTGAGGAGTAAATGAACTGTTATAGAATTGCTATGAAATTACCATTAATAAAATAAAGGATCCTGATTTGGAAATATCTCTTTGCAATATTCATAATTAAGAAAGAATTTCTTCAAAACAAACAAACAAACAACAAAGCTTAGCTATTGCTTGTCCCCTGGAAAACTTTGTAGAAATTTTATAGAGAGGTAAAATGAATTGAAATAGGAGTCAAAGACTTTATCATTAAGATACCTTGGGCAAATCACTTACCTTTCTGATTTTCATTTCTTCAGCTGTGTAATGAGAAGGTTGAATAGAATCTCTATTTCCTACCCATCCCTTTCCAACTATAACTACTGAAGACTTACATTCTTGCTACTCAGGTGCAAAAGGTGTGTCCTGAGATCAGCAGCATCTTCATCATTCCCAGGTGCTTATAAGAAATGAAGTACATTTGCCTCCACCTCAGACCTACTGAAATAAACTCTGTACATTAATAAGACCCCCAGGTGATTTATACACATATGGACATTAGATAAACACTGATCTGCAACCTGCAGATTCCTTTCTTTTACACTCCAGTGTCCTTGTTTGGGCTCTGTACCTTCACTTTCCCCCTCCCTCCTCCATATAACTTTTAGGATCCTGCTTCAAACAGAATGAGTTCCTGGAACTAGAAACCACTGACTGCCTCTTGTCTGCTATTCTGCTCAAGTCAACTGCATGTGATTCAGGTCTTGGATAACATAGTGTTTGTTGTCTCATAAAGCCTTTCAGTATTGTTACAGATAACTAATTACCTGATTGGCCCCTATACTTATGAGGCTGGTTAATCTGGGGCTCAGACTAGATAAAATATATAGGGCTTCTATCTAAACTCTGCTTTACCAGTTTATGGCTGTCAGGAAATGCCTGTGATAAATGCCTCTACAAGTACATGTTTACTTTCCTTTACTGTAAGCCTTCTGTGGCCCCCAAACCTCAGACACCTTAATAATGCACAATATCTTCATCCAGAGTTGACTAAAGAACATATGTTTGCCATATCTGAGTTGTTTCATGAGTATACGATTAATTACTGTGTGAATCTCAGCTCTGAGAATTGATCCCACTGTTCTAGTTTCAAGAACAGACATTACCAGACTTTTATGCTATGATTATATGGTGGTTGATTTTCTGTTTTCAAGGTCAGGATTAACAGAATGAATATACTACAAACACAAGATTGGTATTTTTAACCATTTTTTTCTATTGAAAGAGAAAATAATTTTCTCACAAGCTTGTTGGGCCAGCTATCTTTGTGCAGACAAAGGCCCCTCCTGTTGTTGGTCACTGCTGGAAATGGGAGAGGTGGGTGCGGGGCCATTGTAGACTTGGCTGCCACTGACAGAAGTGGGATAACGGCTTTTAGCCTGGGGACAGCACTCTTCTGCTTGATGAGTTCGGATAACACAAAGATTTTGTATAGGATAGAAAACAAGAGGAAGACACTTAGGACCAAGTGGGGCAGCGTTCTGAAGGAAACACATGTTTCTGATGAGAAACCCTCCCACATCCATCACTAGGATGGCAAGTTCCTCCAGGAGGGCAGCTATAAGGTTTGTGAGCTTCTGAATTACCTTATATGCTGGGATGTTGGCAAACTGTGCCCATGAGCCAGATCCCAGCAGCTGTGCCTGATTTTTAAAACAAAAGTTTGTTTTATTGGATCACAGCCATCCTCATTCATTTACAAATTATATATGGCTGCTTTTATTCTATAAGGACAGAACTGAGTAATTTCATCAGAGACCTTGTACCTTGCTGAACCTAAAATATTTGGTCCTTTACAGAAAAAGTTTGCTGACTCCTACCTTATATCCAGTTTCATTTCCTGAGTTTTAAATATTATGGGGAAAGGAATGCTGATGGATTTCAGTTAGGATCAGCACATGTGATAAAAAAACTCATCCTGTCATAATGCAAATTTAGTTCCTGAACAGCAGTCAAAATTTAAGACCTCTTGAGCTTAAGTCCTCAGTAAATTGTCCTGGCTGTCTTGGGTAAATACCTAGGGATCCATCCTTCCAACAAATTAAGCTTCATCAGTCACATACCATAGCCAATTTAGAACTAGATTTTTTGGTAAAGATGCAGCATATAACTACTTTTTTCCCCTCCAGCATTCACACATGCACCAATTTCTATATACAGAAGGCTTAGTACCATTTGGTTACCTTGCTGCAATTTGACACAAGCCTAATTCCTACCTCTGGCTTCTAGGCACTGAATATACATGTAAGGGTGTAGTGCTAGGAGTGGGGAGGGCAAGCACTAGAGTATCCACTTTGGATCACCAGGTAATACAAAGAAAGTATGTTGTATCTTCCAGAAATACTGTGTCTCTCAGACCTCAAGCCCAGATCACAGACTTCCTGTGGACCATGCACCTCTAATCACAGAGTTTGTATGAATACAAAGTCCCTGTTTTCTCACTAAGGCTGCAAGAAACATATATATTTTAAACAGGGAAAGAGAATCAAGATGTTATTAAAAGGAACCTTAAAACTTCCTTTTATCCTTTTAATTTAGAAGATAAATTATACAATAGGTCTTTGAAGTTTTAATGGTCAAATTTCAGGGGGTGTTATATCTTTATGTTTTTAAAAATATTTTAATTTTTAAATTATAATTAGTGTTCAATATTTGTTAGTTTCAGGTGTATGACCCAGTAGTTAGACATTTATATGACCCTCAAAGTGATCACTCCAATAAACCTAGTACTTGTCAGATACCTTACATAGTTACTGCAGTATTATTGACTATGTTCCCTACTTTATATCCACTGCACTTTACATCCTCATGACTATTTTGTAACTAACATTTTTTACTTCTTAATTTTTTCACTTTTTTTACTCATCTCACAACCCCCTTTCACATCTGACAATTGTCAAAATATTCTCTATATCTATGAGTCTGTCTCTATTGTGTTCATCTATTTTGTATTTTAGATTCCACCTAAGTGAAATCACATGACATTTGTCTTTCTCTGTCTGACATATTTCACTCAGCACAATACCCTCTACGTTCATCCATATTGTTGCAAATAGTAAGATTTCATTATTTTTAAAAATATTTTTAGTTTTTCTTTTTTTTTAAAGATTTCACTTATTTATTTTTAGAGAGGGAGGGGAGGGAGATAGAGAGAGAGAGAAACATCAAAGTGTGGTTGCTGGGGGTTATGGCCTGCAACCCAGGCATGTACCCTGGCCAGGAATCGAACCTGCGACACTTTGGTTTGCAGCCCGCACTCAATTCACTGAGCTATGCCAGCCAGGGCTAGATTTCATTATTTTTTGCAGCTCAGTTGTATTCCATTGTTTGTATGTACCACTTATTATATATTCATCTATTGATGGACACTTAGCTTCCATGTCTTGGCTATTGTAAATAATATTATAGTGAACATATGTATGTGTATGTTTTTTCCATTTAGTGTTTTGGGTTTCTTCAGATAAATATCAAGAAACAAATTACTGGGTCCTTCTTTATCTCTTGTAATATCACCTTTGTTTAAAGTGTATTTGTCTGATATAAGTAAGGCTACCTCAGGTTTTTTTGTTTTGTTTGTTTTCATTTTCATGAACTATTTTTTCTCATCCCTTTACTTTCAGGCTGTGTGTGTCTTTCTATGTGAAGGATATGTTAAAAGACATATGGTGGCTGAATGGATAAAAATGAAACCCCTACATATGCCATCTACTAGAGACTCACAAAACTGTGGTGCATTTACACAATGGAATACTACAAAGCAGAAGAAAGAAAGAAAGAAAGAAAGAAAGAAAGAAAGAAAGAAAGAAAGAAAGAAAGAAAGAAAGAAAGAAAGAAAGAAAGAGAGAAACTCCTACCCTTTGCCACAGCATGGATGAAACTGGAGAGTATTATGTTAAGTGAAATAGGCCAGGTGGTGAAAGACAAATGTCATATGATCTCACCTATAAGTGGAACCTAATCAACAAAACAAGCAAGTGAGAAAGACAGAATCAGAGACATAAAGAACCATGGAAATGAAGAACTGACAGTAACCAGAGGGGAGAGGGGAGAGGGATAATGGTAGAAAGAAGGGAAAAAGTAAAGTCAAGGAACTTGTATAATGGACCCATGGACAAAGATAATGGGGGGAAGGATTGAATATGGAAGATGGGTGGATAGGGCAGGGGAGAGTAATGGGGGAAAAGTGGGGACAGCTGTAATTGAACAATAATCAAAAATATTAATTAAAAAATGTTGATAGATACACAGATGGTTGCCACTTATGCTGGGCTTGCAAGTGCTCAGGAGAGGCCAAGCTGTAAACCAATGCTGGCTGCAGCTAGTATCAGGCCTGAGGCTACTCAGCATAAGGTATGGGCATGCTGAGGCCAGATGGTTCTTGCTTGGGGTTTGTGAACCTTTGAGAGATTTTAGAAAAGCCTTCAGTAGGAGCCAAGATAATCTGTATGGAAAAGCCATTGCAAGTTGACTGGGTGGGCCCAAAAGTTTGCTATGGCAGGATCTTGGAATCACCAGGGTGAGGCTAACCATGTTAGCCATGTTGATGGAGTCTCAGATATGGTGTTCATCTTCGAACTCTGTGTGGGGAGGGCTCAGCAAAGGAGAACAATGGTCTCTGCCAGTATTTCTTTTTGTGAGAGACTGCCCCTCTACTCCTTAACCTGAAGCCAGACTGTGGCAGGAAAAGAAACTGCTCTTTGTAACACTTGCAAGTTTTGTCGGGACAAAAGCTGAGTAAAAGTTATTTTTGGGTAAGGAGCTGGCTAGCAAGATGTTGCTATGTAACGTTATCTGAAGGTCACTATGCCCCTGCTTCTGAATGCTTGCTTTCAGCAGCTGGTTCCCCCTCCCTTTCTGCCTGTGTAACTGGTATATAAAAAGGACCCCTAACCCAGCCTTTTCGGCTCAGGATTTGAGAATTAACCCCCTTGAGCCCCGTGCGCGTAATAAAGTTTGTGCTTCGCTATCTCCTGAGTGTGGGTGGATTTTCCACAAGACAACTCAGTTCCTCCCCATATATCCCTGGTGTCTTTCAAGCTGCTGCCCCAGAACTGGAACTCAGAGTGAGTAAGTCCGAGTAAGTCCAAATAAGTCCATGCAAGAGCCCTTTAAGAGGATCTCCTGGGACTCCAGAAGCTCTCTGCCTCACTCAGCCATGATCCCCGCTGGTTTTCACAGCCAGAGTTATAGGGACTTCTTTTTTTTGGCACTGGAACCCTGAGATGGGGTTCTAGTGTCAGTCTGGGACCCCTTGTTCCTCAAGCATTAGCTCCAGATCATCAAGAGCTTAGATATTTCTGAATTTTTAACCACCACACATGGGTATGGGACAAGACCGTTCCTCAATGCTGCCTTTCCTACCAGCCTCAACATGGCTTCTTCATTATATCCTTAGTTGAAGGAGTTCTGATCAGCTAGATTTCAGGAGGTTCTGAATGATGGTTATTCTGCAGTTTAGTTGTAATTTAAATGTAGTTGTGAGAGGATGTGAATAATGCATATATCTATTCTGCCATCTTGACTGGAATATTGATTCTGCCATTTTGCAGCTTTACGTTTTCTTAAACTTTCTATTTTTTTTAAAAAATTATTTATTTAATTTTACAGAGAGGGGCAGGGAGAGAGAAAGAGAGGAAGGTGAACATCAATGTGTGGTTGCTTCTTGAATGCTCCCAACTGGGGACTGGGCCTGCAACTCAGGCATGTGCCCTAACTGGGAATAGAACGGTGACCCTTTGGTTAGAAGGCTGGCATTCAATCCACTGAGCCATACCAGCCAGGGCATTTATGGTTTTATTAATTAAAAGTCAATTAAGGTTTTTTACATACAAGAGTATATAATGTGCTAATAGAAATAATTTTATTTCTTCCTTTACAATTTGAATTCCTCTTATTATTTTTCTTGCTTAATTTTCCTGGGTAGGACTTACAGTTCTGTGTTGAATAGAAATGGTGAGAATGGGCTTCTTTGCCTTATTCCTGATCTTAGAGGAAAAGCTTTCATTTTTTCACCACTGAATCTGATATTGGTTGTGAGCTTGTCATATCTGGCCTATTTGTTTTTTTCAGAGGGCAGTATACACTTTGTTTTCAGCCACAGACTAAGCTTCCTCTGGGCCCAATTCCCAGAACTCTAGGCTCTCACCCCTCTTCCTAAGCAGAGCCAGAGAAGGGCAGAGTCCAGGAGGTCCGGCCTGTTGGTGGCTCTAATCACAAACACATCCTGAGTACTATGAAGCCCACCCAGCTCAGCCTGGAGCTGAGATACTACCCGGTCCATCACCCTTCCAGAGTCTCCACTTCACCCGTGGCTTGCAGCCAAGGAATCCAGTTCATCAAAGAAGACAATGCATGGAGCTGTATCCCTAGCCTTGGCAAACAATTCCCATACATTTTCCTCACTTTGGCCCACATACATGTTGATGAGCTCTGGCTCCTTCACACTGAGGAAGGTAAGGCTGCACTCAATGGCTACTGCTTTGGCCAGAAGGGTCTTGCCAGTGCCTGGGGGCCCATAGAGCAAGAGGCTTGAATGCTGCAAGCCCAGGATCAGCAGCTCAGGGTACTCTAGAGGGAGCTGGATGATCTCCAGAATTTCCTTCTTTGCCTCCTGCAGCCTACCCATATCATGCTAGGACACTGAGGGGATCTTGGGAACTCTGATGGCCTGGAAGTGAGGAGACTGCAGCTGCTGCAAAGCCTGTGTGAAGTCCACAGCCAGGAGAGGACAGCCAGCAGCAACCAGCTCCCTCTTACCCTCCTCACTCAAGCCACCTGACAAACCAGATTTCTTGGTCCTGGTGAGGGCTGCCCTGCTGCTGTGGGTCGAAAGGACATAGAGATCTTTTACCACAAAGCCTGCACACTGCCGAACCAGCTGTGCCAGGTTCACCTCTTGGCCCAGGGGCAAATGGACACTGAGGGTCCCAGAATGCCAAGCTGCTACCCCTGTGATAGCACAGGCACCTCCATCTCATGAGGAAACACTGTCTGCACATTGGTAGGCTGGTCCTGGCCCTGCTTGTGGTGGCCACAACCATTCGTGAAGGGGAGCTGGTGAAAAGGTCCTCGTCAAGAGGGGGGCGACACAGAATGGTCACCACACGGGCGCCCTCACCTAGCCCATCACAGTCTCAGCCCAGGAGGTCTAAGGCTGTGAGCAACAGAACCACAGGCCCGCAGCACTGAGCCTGGGAGAAGGTGGCCTGCAGTTTTGCCTCCACAGCCCCACTGCTATCTACACAGAGGCTGGAACAGGACACCTTCAGTAAGTGGAGCCCAAGGCAGCTACAGGCAGCAGCAACTGCTGTGGTATTACCACTGCCTGGTGTCCCATAGGAGGACACTGTCAGTTCTGGTCAGCAGGTCACCCCCTGGCTGGAGGTGGGGTTTCAGGACAGCACACAGCTCTGTCACCAAGGCCTCCAGGCCCAGAGGAGATGAGCTGCTCCAGAGACTGGATTCTCCTTAAGGGACCCTTGGAACAGGGCTCAGGGTAGAACATACCTGGGCAGTTTCTCTGGGCTTTCTTCCAACTGATGGCACACGCAGAACATCCCCTTCCTGGACTGCCCTGAATTCTGGACTCTCCCACTTCTAGAAGATCACAGCTGAGATTGAAAGCCAGAGTGGCAGACACAAGGGCCAGTCCATCAGCGAAGGGCTCTGCCAATTGCCCAGAGTCAGGTGCCAGCCTTTCAGAGAGGTCCCAGCGAGGCTCTAGAACATGCACCATGGCCAGGTGTGGCTGGGAAGTGTTTGCTGACTCTCGGGCCCGGGTAACCCACACCCATTCACCCTGGAAGGGGCGGAGGCTATGGGGACAACTCCAGCTCACCTCCAGTGAATCTCCAGTCCATCCTAGAATTCCCTGAGGTCGCTGGACTGTACTGGAAACCACAAAGAAGGACACCAAGGGTGGGGGTGGGGAGTGGCTGCTGTCCCCTGTCTCCAGGTCCAGTTTGAACCACCCACAGAGCTCAGTCACAGCTAGTTGCATCCCTGGGCCCAGCAGTCCTTGCAACCTGGTTGCGTCTCCAGCACCCACAGTCTGGGCACTGGTAGGACCCGTCCGCACCTCACTAGCTGCAGCTCAATTCGTGGGGTGAGGTGTCAAGTAATGCCCAGCCCAGCACCTGGGGGCTGCCACACAGGCTGCACCTGCACCCACGTGCCAGAACAGTACACTGCTAAACAGCAGCTGCAGAGGCCTGGAACCCTGCTCTTAGGTTCCTGTGCCCAGAGCAGTCAGGGCCAGAACAGTATACTGCTAAACAGCAGCTGCAGAGGCCTAGAACCTTGCTGTTAGGTTCCTGTGCCTGTTCCCTCCAGGGCTGTCACTAGCCACGCTGGCCCTGGCAGGCTCTGCCTTGCAGGCTGCAAGGTCAGCACCAGGCCATGCCCCCGCAAAAGGCCATGGGCCCCTGGGCAGCAGCAGCACTGACAACTAGGAAAGGCTCCAGGACCCACAAGACTGCCAACCTCATGGTGATAGGAAACCAAGGAGGAATGTGAAGGAGCCCATATCTTTCCTTTTTTATGTTGCACTACATACCTTCTATACTTAGTTTTCTGAGTTTTTCTTTTTAATCATGATAGGGTGTTGAATTTTATCTTGTGCTTTTTCTGCATGTATTGAGGTGATGATGTGAGTTTTTATTTTTCATTATGATAGTGTGGTGTGTTACATTTATTGATTTGCGTATAGCTGCAAAGTCTAAAATATTTTGGAATTCAGTAAAGTTGCAGGATACAAAATCAATATACAAAAATCAGTCGTGTTTCTATACACTAATGAACCATCCAAAAAGGAACTAAAGAACCAATCCCATTTACAACATCATCACATCACAAAGAATACAACATTTAAGAAAAATCTTAACCATAAAGGTGAAAGACTTGTATACTGAAACTAAAAAAATAACAATGAAAGGAATTAAAAGATATGTAAATAACTAAAACATTCCATTTTTAAGACATTTAGAAGACTTAGTCTTAAATTGATTATACTACCCAAACTGGTATATAAATTCAATGTTATTCACATCAAAACTCCAATGACATTTTTATAGAAATAGAGAAAACAATCCTACATTTGGTGTGGAACCATAAAAGACCCAAAATAGCCAAAGCGATCTTGAAAAAGAAGAACAAATTTGGAGATATTACACTATCTGATTTCCAAGTATATTACAAAACTATAATAATTAAAACAGTATGATACTGTTCTAAAAACAGATAAAAAGACCAATACAATGGAATAGAGAGCTCAGAAAATACATTCATGCATATATGGTCAATTGATCTTTCACAAAGATATCAAGAATATATAATGAGGAAAGGATAGTCTCTTTGACAAATGGTGTTGAGAAAACTGGGTATACAAAAAAAGAAAAGAAAAGAAAAGAAAATTGGGCATGTAAAAAAAAAGAAACTGAACTCTATCTTACACTATACACAAAAATAAACTCAAAATGATTTAAAGATGTAAATGTAAGACCTGAAACTTTAAAGCTCCTAGAATAAAACATAAGAGAAAAGCTTCTTGACATTAATCTTGGCAATGATTTCTTGAATATGTCACTAAAGGCACAGGCAATAAAAGCAAAAAGTATCAGGTGGGTACTACATCAAACTAAGAAGGTTCTGCACAGCAAAGAACACCATCAACAGAATGAAAATGCAACCTACAAAATGGGAGAAAATATTCACAAACTATATATATCTGATAAAAGGTTAACATTCAAAATATATAACTTAATGGTAAAAACAAAATAAAAAAATAAACAAAAATGCCTTCTCACTCATAAATAACCTGATTTAAAAGTGGACAAATAGCTTGGACAGGTATTTCTTCAAAGAAGACATACAAATGACCAACAGACATAGGAAAAGATGCTCAACATCTTAGTTATCAGGGAAATGCACATCAAAACTGTTGCGGAAAATCACTCACTTGTAGAGAGATGATGAAGCACAAACTTTATTACGTGGTGGGCTCAGAGGAGAATCCCAAATTCTGAGCCCCAAAAAGGCTGGGCTGGAGTCTTCTTTATATGCTGGTTACACAGGCATAAAGGGAGGGGGCAGGGGGTGAGTCATCTGCAGAAGCAGGCATGCAGAAGCAGAAGCGAAGGTCAGTATTTTGGCCTTGAGATAACTGTTACCTTGGTGACATCTGCTAGTCAGCTCCCCGTCATACAAAAACAAAGGCACTGTGACATTTGCAAGTGATACAGAGAGTAAACTTTTTCATGCTTTTTCTTTTCCTGCCACAAAACTACAATGAGATATTATCTTACACCCACTAGGATGACTATTATAAAAAAACAAATAAAAAAATAAACAAAACCCCAAAATATCAAGTGTTGGTGAGGATGTAGAGAAATCAAAACTCTTGTGCAGTGTTAGTAGGAATGTAAAATGATGCAGCTACTATGAAACACAATAAGGATTTAAAAAATTAAAAATAAAATTGCCATATGATCCAGAAATCCCACTTCTGGGTATTTATCATTAGAATTAAAATCAGGATTTCAAAGAGATATTTGAATTCCCATGTTACTGTAACATTATTCACAATAACTAAGTTATGGAAAGAACCTAAGTGTTTATTGATAGATGAATGGCTAGAGAAAATGTGATATGTAGACACAATGAAATATTTTTCAGCCTTAAACACTAAGAAATGCTGCAATTTGTGATAACATGGATGAACCTTCAATAAAATATGCTTATTGAAATAAGCCAGGCAGAGGAAGCCAAATTCTGCATAATTCCACTATAATAATCAAACTCAAAGACTCAGAGAATACTATAGTAATTTCTAGGGTCTGGGGCTGAGGTGGGGGAAATGGAGTTGTTGTGCCATGGGTGTTAAGTCTCAGTTAAGCTAGAGGAACACATCCTAAAGATTGGCTGCACAACATAGTGCCTATAGTTAACAATTTGTTAAGAGAGTAGATCTCACCACACACACAAAAAAAAGCAAAAGCAAAAAGAAAAACAAAGGGACACAAGAAACTTTGGGAGGTGTTGAATTATGTCTATCCCCTCAAATGGGTGTTTGCTTATATTTAAATTCATCAAACTATACATATTTAAATAATCCCTTCTTTTATATTAATTTTACCTTAATAAAGCTATTTTAAAAAGTCAACTAGAAAATCTATTACAGGTATTTCAAGTTTTTCAGTCCAAGATATTTTGTGTTGAACCCTGTAAGAGATTAGGTGATGTCTTTCCCTTCTCTCTATAAAGTTTTGGTTAGTGATAGGATGGAAGGAAAGTGTTAAAGAGACATCTTGGAGGAGATCATGTATGGCAGGAATCATTTTCAATATTTCACCTTACTGACTTCTGAATTTCAAAGCCTTTAATATATTATCAGTTCAGTGTGAGGCAATTAAGAGTAGGATCCAACCTTTCAATCATGTCCTGTGAAATTCCAGGTTTTAATGCAGCATTGGGTTGATAAACGCCAGTAATTATATTATGAAAAGCACCCAGATTCAGATTTTCCAGATCAAAAAAACCAAAACTCTGATAAGTGTCTGGAACAAACAAACAGAAATCAACTCCAGCAAACACTTTCAAAGAAATAGTTTTAACTTATTTCTATCATTTTATTTTTTTTTCCTTCATAAGATCTTCAATATAGCATGTAATAAAAAAGCAATGGCATAAAATTTAGAAAGAACAATATTTAGAGTCATTAATAGGTTTTGTCTCCTAGCTCAATAGCTAGTACACTACTAATTGATTTGAGTGTCTGTTTCCTCTTCTGTGAAACAACTATAACAATAATAACTATATGTTAATACATATGGAATGAATGAAATAATGTCTGTAACATTACAAGCACAATCCTGAACATTAGTAGGTTAAGAAATTACTAAAATAGTCAGTTCATATGTTAGTGAATAGCTCAGTAAAATTTTAAAATGCTTTTTATTCTAATACTTAAAGGGCATTATTATTCTATCATTTTGAGTCTAAGTAGCAGAATTGGCTGCCATTTTCTTGGGCGTGATCCCCCTCCTCCTTTTTTAAAAAGCTGGATGGGTCTTTTCAAAACTAAATTACTAACAGATCCAGGTTAGTGAAAAACTAAATCATGGTCTAATTGCCTTCAATCAGATACAGTTTATGCAACTTCCCAGATGCATGTGTTCCTGTGTGCCTCTTGGGTTTATGTTGCTGTCCTGGAAATGTCTTTAGCAACTTGTTTTTTGAGTCCCAGGTTGGCCTCACCCCTGGTGGCAAAGACTGGGCTTCCCCATTCCTCCATTGCCAGGGCAGCTCCAATGCCAGGTTCAACAACAACAATCTGCAAGTGAGGGTGAATTAACGCCCCTTGGCATTTAACCAGTGAGAACAGAAGATGGTAAGGAGTCAGCTGATAAATTAGTCATCCTTCTCCCTGGAGAATTTTCCAAGGCACAGTGAGTGTGTAGACTCTCCAGAGATGTTCCAAATAATGAGCATCAGCTGGGTTTTCTTATTTTTTGTACTTAGTGATATGTTCATAAGTTTTTATTAAATCATATCTTTGATTTTTACATAAGTATAAAGTCTCATACAGAAAACAAGAGTAAAGACTATACTTTCAGGGATCATTTCTATAGTTTGAAAATAAGAGTAGAGATCATTTTAACTTCAGTTCGTAAGGCAGACAGATTTTACATATTAATGGGGAAGTTTAGGGTGAGAAATGAAATAAAATAGAAACAAGGAGCCTACCAAAGTCAGAGCCAGGCTTGACTCCCCGTCTTCTCTCTCCTTGCAGTAACATTAGTGAATAACATTATGTAAATTTCAGGTGTACAACATTATAATTTGGTATCTGTGTACTCTATTATATACTCACCACCAAAATGTTAGTTTCCTTCTGTTATCATAAATTTGACCTCTCTTCCCTATTTTGTACTGCCTCACCCTTCTTTCTCTCTGATGTTTGTATCTATGACTTCATTTTATTTTGTTTTGTTAATTTTGTGCCACTTTTTTTGTTTTATATTCCACATATAAGTGAAATCATATAGTTTTTGTCCTTTTTCATCTGTCCTACAGGTCTTAATCTCTGCGTTAAAGTCTCTCAAATACAGCACCACCTTGCATTCCGTACAGGGCATGTACTAACGCAGAATCTGATAAAGCAGGGACAGCAAATTCTTTCTGCAAAGGGCCTAATGGTAAATATTTATGGCTTTGTAGGCCAGGAGGTCTCTGTTGCAACTATGTAACTCTGCCATTTCAGTGTTAAAAGAGCCACAGACCATTTATAAACAAATGGGCATACCTATTTTCAGGCTAACTACATGATATGTGGGGCCCAATGCAAATATAAAATGCAGGGCTCCTTCTTAAAAATTATTAAGAATTTCAAAACATGGATAGCAGCACATTAAACCAAATGTGGGGCATTTGTAAGCATGGGGCCTTCTGTGACTGCACAGGTTGTCCCTCCAGTAAGCCTGCCTTCGCTGTGATCTAATGAAACTTTATTTACTAAACTAGATTAAGGGCTGAATTTGGCCCATGGGGCAGTTTGGGGCAGTTTCCTGACTCCAACAATAAAGAATCAAATAATAGCATTTATCTTTGATCAATTAAAAAGGTTCTGAATAAGTACATACTGTTGATTTGCCTACTTACCCATCCCACAATTTTCCCACATTTATGTGCCGTGGCTGAAAAGTCCATATGCTGGTTTTTAACCTAGAATTGTCTCTTGGGGAGGGGTGGCCTGGGACCTAAAAACTAACAAGGTAACAGCAACGGGTTCTGCCCTAAACACGTCCCAGACTGTTCCTTCCAGGGTACTTCTAGGGGAAGAAAAGGCCTTTTAGTTTTTGTTCTTTTTTACTCAGGGTAATTTTGTGTTGATTTTCCTTGTAAGTGTCCTTGACTTCTGAAATGCCTTCAAAGACCACTTTTGAAATAAACACACACGGTGATCCTTTCAGAAGCCTGTCAGCCTTTGATTAGCTCTTGTTGGCTTTCTAAGAACAGGTCTTGTCACTTCTATTGAGTTTTCAGGGAGGCCTTTGTAGTTACTCTGGAATATTTTTTATGAATGTGTTTTCACTTCCCCATATCAGAACTTGGCTGCAGGCAATTCTCTGGGCCAGGCCTGCTGGTTTCCATGGGGGTCTGCTTTTGTCCCTGGTGCTGGCCTGATGACTCAGCCCCTTCAGGTGTTGATCTTTTTCCAGGGGGCTACACATTTGCAAAAACAAAAACAAAAATAAAGACAAAACCAAAAAACCTCCAAGGGGACATTGGTAGGAGTTCTACCAAGAGCATTTGGTCTGTATAACTGGATACCTGGTCCTTTTTCTTCTTCTCTCTCTTTGACATTTGCTTTAACATTTGAGGCAAGAAAAGGGTTTATACAATGTGAGAACATTGAACAAAGACCTATACTTCTCAGGAAGCTCAAACATCCCTTAAAAAAAAAAGCATGTAGCTGTAAGTAAAAAGCTCAAATCAGGCCTGGCTTGGTCCATGCCTGTCTGGGAGAATGACCTCTATCCAAACTTGTCCTCTCCCTGCCTGATTCTCTTAGAAGCTACATAGGATAAATGTGAAATGTCATAACTGCCTTGTCTGTTATGGGGACTGCCCCTGACCTGGGGACCTATGAGCTGGCATGCAGGCCTTGGACCTACGTGACTAAAAAGATTGGTGAGAAACTGAGGCTTCAGCTCTCAGTGTCAGTGTGATTCCCACACAGCTTGGCCTTTTTCAGGGCAATGAAACCTGTGCTATGTAGGTGAGATGTAAAGGTAGATGCTGGGCACCTCTGTGAGTCAAAAATTAATACCTGCTGCATCTACTATCTTGTGTCCTTTAAAAAAACTCAGTCAGTCTGTCATTAGATGAAAGCTTGTTGTGTGTCCTGAGTCTGATGTCATTCTGAAACCATAACAACCACTGTGGCTGTAGACTTAACTTTGCCATCTTTAGATCCAACATAGCACAATGATCAAGACCTTGGGATTTGCATCTGCCAACCCTTGAATGTTGTCTCCATCACTAACTCGTGCTATCCCATTAGAGAGATTATTTAACCTCTCTGTGGCCTGGTCTCCTCATTTATAAATTTGGCATGGTGATAATAATAGTAACTACTTCATGGATTGTGAAGATAAAATGTGTTAATATGGGATGGATCATAGAATAATGACTGGCACAGAGTAGGGTAATAATGACTGACTTTCATGACAGAGTAGGGTAGATAGAGCTGCTTGGTAAGTGTTAATTACTATGGCTATTACTGAGAATAGCTTCTTTCTTATTATGAAAGTTTTCATGTTGATAAAATCTACATAACTCACACATTAATGAAAGTTTGATATTATAGTCTTGGTTCATTCATTTTTATCTTAATAGAGGAAGCCCTAAAATACTATTCAATAATATATTTTGGTAATGATTTCATCATCATAATTTTCCCAGAGCCCAGTGAATCACTTTAATTTTCAATATTTATTTATTTTAGGGCATACAGAAAATCCAAAGACACATGAAACAATGCTCAATATCGCTAGCCATCAGAGAGATGCAGATTGAAACCACAATGAGATACCACTTCACACCAGTCAGAATGGCCATCATAAACAAAGCAACAAACAACAAGTGTTGGAGAGGTTGTGGAGAAAAGGGGTTCCTAGTGCACTGCTTGTGGGACTGCAGACTGGTACAACCACTATGGAAAGCAGTATCGAACTTCCTCAGAAAACTAAAAATGGATCTGCCTTTTGACCCAGCAATTCCACTGCTGGGACTATATCCTAAGAACACTGAAACACCAGTACAAAAGAACATTTGCACCCTGATGTTCATAGCAGCACAATTTACAATAGCTAGGTGCTGGAAGCAACCTACATGCCCATCAGTAAATGAATGGATCAAAAAACTATGGTACATTTACACAATGGAATTCTATGCAGCAGAAAGAAAGAAGGAGCTCATACCCTTTGCAACAGCATGGATGGAGCTGGGAAGCATTATGCTAAGCAAAACAAGCCAGGAAGTGAAAGACAAATACCACATGATATCACTTTTAACAGGAATCTAAACAACAAAACAAAAAAACTAGCAAAATATAACCAAAGACACTGAAATAGGGGATAGTCTGACAGTGACCAGAGGGGAGAGAAGAGGGAATTTCAGGGGGGAATGGGTAGGGTTTACAGGAACAAATTTGGAGGACACGTGGACAAAAACTAGGGTTGGGAGGGTGGGCTGGAATGGGAGTGGGGGGAGAAAACTGTACTTGAACAATGATTAAAATAAAAAAAAGAAAAAAATATTTATTTATTTTCATTTCTTAAACATTTTCCAGTCATATCTTTCAATGTTGATTCTGTTCCAGCTGACCTATATGATAATTGAATTATTAAAGAATTCGTGAATTTCTCTTAATATTACTTTTCTTTCTTTTTTCTCTCATACTTAATTATTTGATTTAATATTCTACATTAATAATCTGATTTTCTGTAGCTTCAATTCTACTACTTATTGCTTTTAATTTTTATTTATTTTACCAAACAGGTAGTTTTTCTATTCTTCTAGCTCTATGGTTGCAGTGGCCCTTATAGTAGCTGATAATGACTTATTACATATGATAGCTTTTATATATACATAAAGGAAAAGAGGAAAAGCAAGAGTAAATTTGGTGTGGTGATCATATATATATGATCTTGATTTTGGTGGAAGATCCATTTCAGGTGTTAGATTTCCTTCAGAACATTTCCTGCCTTCTTGAAAATATGTATTTTGTTGATTATGCTATTACAGTTTTCCCATTTTTTTCTCCTCTTTATTCCCCTCTGTTCTGCACCCCTCTTCCACCAGCATTCCTCCACCTTAGTTCATGTTTGCTTACAAACATATATGTTTGTAAGCAAACATATCGTACATATATGTTCTTTGGCTTGTCCTTTTCCTATACTATTCTTAACATCCCCTTGTTTATTTTGCACCTACAATTTATGCTTCTTATTCCATGTACCTTTTCCTTCATTCTGCCCCATGCCCTTCTCCACTGATAACCCTCCATGTGATCTCCATTTCTGTGACTCTGTTCCTGTTCTATTTGTTTGCTTAGTTTGTTTTTGTTTATTTTTAGGTTCAGTTGTTGATAGTTGTGAGTTTGTTGTCATTTTACTGTTCATATTTTTCATCATCTTCTTTTTCTTAGATAAATCCCTTTAACATTTCATATAATAAGGGTTTGGTGATGATGAACTCCTTTAACTTGACCTTCTCTGGGAAGCACTTTATCAGTCCTTCCATTCTAAATGATAGCTTTGCTGGATAGAGTAATCTTGCATGTAGGTCCTTGCCTTTCATGACTAAATATTTCTCTCCAGCCCCTTCTTGCCTGTAAGGTTTCTTGTGAGAAATCAGCTGGTAGTCTTATGGGAACTCCTTTGTAGGTAACTATCTTTTTTAAGATTCTCTCCTTATCTTCAATGTTGGATAATTTAATTATGATGTGTCTTGGTGTGTTTCTCCTTGGGTCCAACTTCTTTGGGACTCTCTGAACTTCCTAGACTTCCTGGAAGCCTATTTCCTTTGACAGATTAGGGAAGTTCTCCTTCATTACTTTTTCAAATCAGTTTTTAATTTCTTGCTCTTCCTCTTCTCCTTTTGGCACCCCTATGGTTTGGATGTTGAAATGTTTATTTAAAGTTGTCCCAGGGGTTCCTAGGCCTCTTCTCATTTTTTTGAATTCTTGTTTCTTCATTCTGTTCTGGTTGAATGTTTCTACCTTCTGCTCCAAATCGTTGATTTGGGTTCCAGTTTCCTTCCCTTCACTGTTAGTTCCATGTACATTTTCCTTTATTTTACTTTGCATAGCCTTCAATTCTTCCTCCATACTCAACCATTTCTGTGAGCATCCTGATTACCAGTGTTTTGAGCTCTGCATATGAGAGGTTGGCTATCTCTTCACTTACTTCTATTTTTGGAACTTTGATCTGTTTTTTCATTTGGACCATATATATATTTTTAATCTGGGCATGCTTGTTATGTATTAAGGGGCAAAGCCTTAGGTATTCTCCAGGGTGGGGCAACCTACTTTGCTATGTTCTGGTGCTGTATGTGGGAGAGGGGAATAAGAGGAAACAATGCTCAGTTCTTGGCTGGCTTTCAGTCACTCCCCCTGCTACCCACAAGCAACTTGGGCCCTTCTGATGCTGATTCCAAGATGGGTGGGTTTGTGTACATTCTAGGACCCCATGGGTATCTTCAATGAACTCTCTTGTGAGGCTGGGAGTTTCTCCTCTGCTGCAACCCTCACAGGTTTTTACAGTCAGAGGTTTTGAGGCTTTATTTCCCTGTGCTGGAACCCTGGGCCGTGCAGTCTGTCTCACTCCCCAGTTGTTCCTTCTGATTTATCTGCATGCAAATGTGGGACCGCCAGTTTTGCCAGCTGTTACCTTGCCACGAGTCCTTTCCACCCTGGCTGCCTGTCTCTGCCCCTTCTACCAGTCTGGATGCATAATTCTTCTTTAACTCCTTGCTTGTCAGACTTCCATACAGTTAAATTTTCTGGTAGTTCTGGTTATTTTTGTTTTTAAATTTGTTGTTTTCCTTCTTTTGGTTGTGTGAGGAAGCAAAGGTGTTTACCTATGCCTTCGCCTTGGCCAGAAGTCCCTTTCCTGACTTTTTTAAAAAAAATTCATTTTTTTATTAATGATCTTTATTTATTTTTAGAGAGGGGGAAGGAAGGGGAAAGTGAGGGAGAGAAACATAACTGTGGGAAATGTATATCAATTGGTTGCCTCTCACATGGCCTTAGCTGGGGACCTGACCTGCAACCCAGACATGTGCCCAAACTGGGAATCTAACCAGTGACCCTTTGGTTCACAGACTGGTGCTCAATCCATGGAGCCATACCAGCCAGGGCTCCTTCCTGCCTTTTTTGATCATTCTAAATACAACTTACTAATTATTACCAGTATTTTTGTTTTGCTTCTTTGTAGTTATTTTACACGTGATCAGAGAAGGAGTGATAGGGACATTGGAGTAAGCACCATTGTGTCTTAGTCAAATCTGGGAAGCCCAAGTTTGATAGTGTGACTCCAGTTATCTAGCAATATTAAAGATATTGGAGGAAGATTTCTGGCAGGGTGCTTCTCCTGGACATGGATCCGAGAAGGACGCCATCTGGAGGTGGTCCTATAATTTGCTCCAACTACTAAAACCTCTCCTGAGAAGCAGGCTGACTTTTGTTAAGCTGGTCAGTGAGAGAATCCACTTCCATCCCACATAGCCATGTGGGCTCTGGCAGAGGGAACCAGAGATGGAACACAGGCTGGACTGGGAGTGTCTCCTTCATATGGGGGACTGTGACTTTCAGGTGGTGGACATGGTTAACATAAGAGGCTAGAAGCCTGCTGTGCTTGCTATGGAGGCAGAATGGCTGCTTGAACCTGACTGGGAATCCAGGGGATAGAGCCAATAACTCAACAAAAGCTCAGTAAGACAGAGAAATAGTTCTGAATTCCAGGGGGAATGTGCAGAGCCATGGCAAAGAATATTTTTGTAAGTCATTCTGTGAACCAGGTTAGAGATGTTATTAGATTTGTACCCCCTAGACACTCTGGGTACATAGGAAGTAAATTCCTTCTGGCTGCTACTTGGTAGCTCTGGCTGTTTCTGCAGTGGACAGCTTCTTACTGTCTGAAGCTTTTTAATTTGGGTACAGACTGAACTGAGACCAGAGAGGCAAATCCAGGATTGTGCACAGGGTTTAGACAGATTTGATTTGCCTATATTCATAGGTCCACTAGAGGAGGGAAGCAGGCCAGAGTGGTCCACTATTGGTAAATTTTCTTTCCTATTTGCAGAGTCATGAGGCAGTAGCTGTTGTGCATCTGTAAGTGATTGTGGGGAAACAGATTTATTTTCAGGGTGAGTAGTAGGCTTGATGAATGAGCTTCCCAACCCAGTATTCCAAGAGGAAAAAATCATCAGTGTCCTCTGTCCCTGCATCATTGGAAATCAGAGATCTGACAAGACAGAGGGTCAGGTAAACACTACTGCATCGTCTGGTGCTTGTTCCATCAACCAGACACAGAGCTGACCATTAGCATAATATGAGTGAAGAGAGAAGGCAGCATATGGGGTACATGGGAACAACTGGAGAAGCTTGATGGGCAGCAGTGCTTAGCTCATTTTCAAGAAGAAGAAATGAGTGGGTTCAAGATTGTCCAGGAAAGGATGCTCATACCCTTCAGGGTGCACCTAGAGGAGGAGGGAGTAAACATGACTCATCATGCCAGGGCATATTGGGAGAGAAACACCTAGAGACAGGTAGGCTTGGAAGATAGAAATGACAAGGGCAACAACAATGAGGTTAGAGATCAGCCTTTCAAAACCAAGTCCTCAGGAAGCATTCATCTGGACACTTCTTGTCCCCTCTCCTCAGTCTGCTGAGGAGAGTATTTCAAAGAATATCATTGAGCTTATGATCACAATAGTGGTGTCATAACACCCTACAATTTCCTTTAATAAACATGTTTTTGCATATGTGACAAATAGGTTTTGACATGTAGAGTTAGGATTTTGAGCACAAGAGAATAAAACAGTTTTGTTCTCCTTAAAGATTACTCTTCTTTGTGAGAAGTATACCAGAAACATCTAACAACAAAATAACAATGATAGTATAAAGAATGAGAGTAAACGTATTTTTACCTTTACTTTGGGCCATATACTCTTCTAAGCACTTTTAACTCATTTAATCCTTACAACAAGATGTGCCTATTATCTATCCATGCTTCATATCTGTGGGGGTCCTTGTTTTATATCTGAAGCCCAGAAAGTTTAAGTGACTTATCCAAGTTCACACAGAGTATCTGGGGAAGATAGAATTTGAACCCAGACAGTCTTTCTCCAGAGTTTGTGCTCTAACCACTGGACAGTGTTGCCTCTCCTGCTTCTAATCTTGGCTCAGCCCCATGTCAGCCACATGAATTTAGGCAAGTGATGTCTTCACTAAGATGAGGACCCTTAAACTAATCCAAATAAGATCTTGAAAGTTTTTTTCAGGAGGAATGCACCTAATCCAACTAGGATCTAGTACATAGTATGTAGGAATCTCTCTCCATCCTCCTTTACTTTTTTCTTTAGAGAACACGGTATGATTTGTGCTCTGTGGTGGATCAGGCACAACTCAGTCAGAGGCATGCAACTGCTGGATTTTAGAAATTGGCAATTAAAAATATTTATTTTTAATTATGGTAAAATATGCATAATATTTACCATTTTAACCTTTTTTTAAGTGTATAATTCAGTATCATTTAATACAGTGATATTGCTGTGCAACCATCACCGCCATCCATCCACAAAGCAGATTACAGCTTGCAAAACTGAAATCTTATATCCATTAAGCAATAATCCCTATTCTCCCATCTCCCAGCTCCAGGTAACCATCATTTTACTTTCTGTCTATAATAAAATTGGCTACTCTGGGAATCTCATACAAGTGGAGTTCTTTTGTGACTGGGTTATTTCACTTAATATCTTTAAGTTTCATCTATGTTGTGTCATGTGTCAGAATTTCCTTTTCAAGGCCAAGTAATATTCCATTGTATGTATACACCTGACTTTGTTTATCCATTTATCCATCAATGGATACCTCTGTTACTTTCACCATTTGACTGTTGTGAATAACACTTCTGTAGACTTGGGTGTACAGATATCTGCTTGAGTCTCTGCTTTCATGACTTTTGGGTTTATATTCAGAACTAGAATTGCTAGATCTCATGGTAATTCTATTTTTAATTTGGGATAACCACTATATTATTTTCCAAAATAGCTTCACCATTTTACATGCCCACCAGCAGGACACAAGGGTTCTAATTTTTCCACATGCTCACCAACACTGAAAGAGGGCAATTTTGAAGATTACTTTTAGTAGCTGAGATATATTTCCCTTTTCATATGGAGGAAAGAAAAGGAAGTAAGAAAATGCACCATGCATATCCTGATAAATCACATTGTGACAAAAGCCTAGAGCAGCTGGACTTTGCCTTCAAAGAGTCTCTCTGGAGACTTTATTGAGAAAAATGGGAGGGAATGTGGACCATAGTGAGAAGACAAGGGTGTTGACCATATTTGGTGTTTTGCATGGTGTGATTTGAAGAGTTGCTTCTTTCTCTGGGCCTCTGATAGAGCTGAGGCTAGAATGTATCTATGACCCCTTCCTACTTCAAATGTCTGTGTCATTTCCATGAGAGGTCTAGAGCTGGAGAATCTCCAGATTTGCTGAGTTTGGATACTGGCTCATGGACTAGAGACTATCTGAGTCATATAGCAGATGTCAGACCTGGCTATGAGACCACACAGAGTGCAGAGACACGTGGGTGAGTGCATGTCCCTTCTGAGGGGCCCACAGACTCTTTGACCTGATTGCTGACTTGTGAAAATGCTGGCCCAATGTGGCTAAAACTCCTGATTTCTCAAAAAAAAAAAAAAAAGCCAGACACCCATGTTTTTTAAAGTGGAATTTTCCAATTTTTAAATGTTGGCAATTAATTCAAAACTTTAAAAAAGCCCTGTGAGAGCCAAACAAAATATTCTCAGACCAGAGTTGGCCCAAAGATCACTGCACTTCCTGATGTCAAGCAGTGAACTGTAAATGCTAGTCTGGGGACCCAGGGTAGACTGGGAATAGGTGTTTCTGACTCTTGATGTTATTCTCAGACAAGTCTGTGACTCCTATCACAGCTCCAAGATCTGTGGCACACAGACTCAGTGGACTTTGGGGGAAGATCCCCAGTGAGCCTCTCTTGCCTCCAAGGGGCTCCTGTCTCTGTCAGGAGAAGTCAAAGATGTGGCCAGCCACATGAAGTTTGCAGTTTGTTTTTTCTTTTTTTTTGGTCAGAGTTAAGTTTCCTCACAATATTCTAAATTGAGTGAAATAGCATGATGTGCTTCCTCAATTTTGAAACTATATCTGTGTTTTTTTGTTTGTATACCTAAGTGTTTTGACAACACAAATGACAAAGTGAAAATGTTGGCACTGGGTGACATTCCAGTATCACTTATTATGCATTGTTGGACCTAGATCCACAGGCTGATACACTTATTAGTACAATACTTGCTTGATACATACTTCTGTGTGCCTTTATTTTTTTAACATCCTGTATTTCTTTCTTTTGTGTTCCACTGTTAATATATGTAGCTGGTATTTTTTAACCCAACTAATGAGTTAATGGAAAAAGTATAGTCAGGCAAATTTTATGATTCCCAGAGTCTAAACTAGTTCTTGCCATCTTATTTTGTTTTCTTTTTTTATTCTTCCCCCTGTTCCCCTTTAATTCCCTTGAATTGATTGAGCGGTCTTTGTTTTATTTCCCTCCTTTTGGAGTTGTCTTTCAGAATCTTTATCTACCACCACCTCACTCTTAATGTGCTCCCCACAGCCTATCATCTCCTTCACAGCCCCAAATTTCCTTTTGAGATTGTCTGGGATTTTTATTTCAAATGATAATTTGTTAACTGAAAAAATATTTAATCAATGATTGTTTATACTAAACAATAAGTTTTAATGATTTTGTTGTCTTCAGGTATTTCTTTTATAGCAGATCATTTTCTTGTTTGTATTAATTTTTTCTAGTGTATACTCAATTTTTTTCACAGATGTTTGGTGAAGAAATAAATTTATGAAGCATTTTATTCCAAGATAATTCTATATTTTACTTTACTCTTGAATATAGCAGTACCCCCTTATCTGCAAGGATATGTTCCAAGACCCCAGTGGATGCCTGAAATTGTGGATAGCACTGAACCTTAAACATACCAAATGTTTTATATACATATATACCTTTTGATTTAAAGGAAGCACTTCACAGCTTCTTTTTGGCATGTCTGAATTGCCATCATCATTACTTTTGTGATTTGGGGTCATGATTAAGTAAAATAAGGATTGCTTGAACAAAAGCTCCACAGCACCAAGATAGCTGATCTGATAATCAAGACAGCTACTAAGTGACTAATGGGCAGGGAGTGCATATAGTGTGGATACTCTGGACAAAGTGAAGATTCATGTACCAAGCTGGAGAGGTACAGACAGTATGAGCTTTCCTCATGCTACTCAGAATGTCATGCAATTTAAAGCTTACAAATTGTTTATTTTTTGAATTTTCCATTAAAAAATTTTAGACCATGGTTGATTGCAAGTAACTGAAACTGTTGAAAGCAAAACCTTGGATAAGGAAGGACTACTTACTGTATTAGTTTGGGTGGATATAGGCTTTTAGGTTCAAAATAATTTTCTTCAGAATTTTAAGACTTTCTTTTTTGGAATCCTGTGTTTCCAATGAGAAATCTAATGCCAACCAGATTTTTGTTCTACTCTGGGTGACATTTAAAAAAATTTGTGGAACTTCCAGTCAAGATGGCAGCATAGGTAAACACAGCTCATCTCCTCACACAGCCACATCAAACTGTCACTCAGAATCATCGAAAATCAAGTTGAATGGAAGTCTGACAATGACAGAATTAAAGAAACCACATCCATCCAGATAGGTAAGAGGGCTAGAGACAAAAAATGGGCCAGTCCCATGTCCATTTGAAGTGGATAAAAATTTGGGAGGAACATCTTGGAAATGAGTCCCAGCCTCATAATAGACCCATCAGCACAGGTTCCAGGTCCAAGAAGGTAAGTCCCCCTAACTTCTGGCAATAAAAGCCAATGGGGATTTAGTCAGTGGGAGAAACTTTTGGAGTCCCAAGGTCAACACCTTGAAGAACTCACACATAGACTTAGACTCATTCTCTCTGAGCTTCGGCACTGGGTAGCAACTAGAAAGCCACCAGCCATATATAGGGAGGAATTGAAATGTCTGGCACCAAGGTGGGAATGGGGGTACAGATTTTCCTCAGACATAAAGGTAGACAGTGGACATTGTCCCTTTTCTGACACCTCTCATGACAGAAGCACAGAGCTGGAAGGTGGGTGCCATAACTGAGACTCCATCCACTTGGTTAACACTGTGTACCCCACCCTGGAGATCCCAAGATTCTGCCCCACCAAATTAAAGACCCACCCAAACTGTTAACCATGACTTTTCCACATGAATGGCTGGTCTTGGCTCAAACTTCACAAATTCCTAAACCTGTCAAACAAGCAACAGCCAGCCTCAATAAGCCCCCAGCCCCCATACTTCTTGCTAAGTGGCCTTAGACCTGGAACTAACAGCACCCAGACTAGACTCACAGTTTCGTTTTACCTGGGAATCTCTAACCCTAGCACAAGTAGCAGCCATCTCAGACTGCTTTAAAATTCATGCAGGGTGGCCCTAGGCAGAATACACATGGGGCTGACCTTGGCCTGCACCACCCAGGAAACATGAAAAATTGCACATAATAGTGGATAGATATAGACCATGTCAGAGCACCACCACCCTGCCCCCTGCACAACTGATCATCCATGGAGGGCAGAGGGTGGTGGTCAGTGGTTATAGCCAATACTTGCAGCTGACTGGCCTGGGTATATCTGTCCCATTGACCTGTCAACAGCAATCAATGCTCAACTACAAGAAGAAGGTGTACTCAGCATACACAAAAGAAACAGCTCAAGTACCCAACTTGGATGATAGGAGAGGCTGTGCCACTGGACCCTAAAGGACACTTCTACATAAGACCACACTACTAAGATACAGAGTCATAACATCGCTTCCTAATACATAGAAATGAACACAGGGAGGCTGCCAAAGTAAGAAGACAAAGGAACATGGCCCAAATAAAAAAACAGACCAAAACTCAAGAAAAACAAGTAAACAAAATGGAGGTAAGCCGTCTAATAGCTGTAGAGTTTAAAACACTGTTTGTAAGGGTGCTTAGGGAACTTAATGAGAACCTCAACAGCATAAAAAAAATCTAGTCAGAAACAAAGGATACACCAATTGAAATAAAGAACATTTTACAGGGAAAGAACAGTAGAATGGATGAAACTGAGAATCAAATCAATGATTGGGAAATAGGAAGCAAAAAACAACCAATCAGAACAACAAGAAGAAAAAATAATTCAGAAACTCAAGGATAGTGTAAGGAGCCTTTGGGACAACTTCAAGCATTCCAACATTCACATCATGGAGTGCCAGAAAGAAGAGAGAAAGAGCAAGAAATTGGAAATTTATTTGAAAAAAGTAATGAAAGAAAACTTCTCTAATTTGATGAAGGAAATAGACATGCAAGTCCAGGAAAGTTTGGGACAGAGAATCCCAAAAAAGATGGATGCAAGAGGGCTACTCCAAGACACATCATGATTGAAATGCCAAAGATTAAAGATAAAGAGAGAATCTTAAAAACAGCAGTTAGTAGTTTAGAGTTTCCATAAGACTGTCAGCTGATTTTTCAAAAGAAACTTGCAGGTTAGAAAGTATTGGCAAGAAATATTCAAAGTCACTAGAAGCAGGGACCTACAGCCATGATTGCTTTACTCAGCAAAGATATCATTTAGAATCAAAGGGCAGAGAAAGAGCTTCTCAGACAAAAAAACTCCCCCAAAACTAAAGGAGTTCACCATCATCAAACCATTATTATATGAAATGTTAAAGGGGCTTATTTAAGAAAAAGATTAAAACTATAAATAATAAAATGGCTATAAATACATATCTATCAACAATTGAATCTTAAAAACAAATGAAGCAAATAAGAAAAGCAGAAACAGAATCATGGATACAGAAAGGGTTTTGATGGTTGCCAGGTGGGAAGGGGCTTTGTGGGAATGGTGAAGAGGTGAGGGTACTAAGAAGTACAGATAGGTAGTTACAGAATAGTCATGGGGATGTAAAATACAGTATAGGAGGTAGAGTAGCCAAAGAAAATATATGCATGAGCCATGAACATGAATAATGGTGTGGGGATTGCCTCAGGGTTTAGGGGTACAGGGTAGAGTGGGACAATGGGGGGAAATTGTGACAATTGAAGTAGCATAATAAGTAAAATATAATTAAATTATATTGTTAATTACACTGAACAAAAAGACACTCTACTAGTTGCCCAAATACCTTGTTATGGGCTCTATTTTACTAAAATACAAATAAATAAATCTATAATTAAAACAAATTGTGGAAGTTTTTGAAGATATTATTAGTATTTATTATTGGTATTATGATACATCACTTGTTGTGTTCTAAGTGTGTGTCTTTTCTTTTCACTTGCTGAGAATCTTTAGTCTGAATGTCATTTTTTTTTCAATTCTGAGATATTTTCTTTACTTCTGTTTGATTACTTCATTTGTTCCATTCTGCAGGCATTATCTTTCTGGAACAGCTATTGAACTGACAGTAGAACTTCCTCTTTTAAAAATGTATTTTAATAATTATGCTACTACAGTTATCCTCTTCTCCCCCCACCTTTATTCCCCTCAGCCCTCCACCCCACCTCCCACCTGCTACATTCAACTGGGAAGTCAGCAGGGACACCAAGTTTCTTTCCCTGAAGCTTCTTTCTCCATGTGGTGTCACCCTCCAGAGCTTCTCCAGGTGGTCCTTTTCTCAAACAGAGTAGCCTGAACTTCCTTATAGACTGGCAGTTGCATTTCAAGAGACAGAATTCCAAGAGGACAAATCTCTGCCTGTAGGTTTGGTAATGTTGCATTGGCCAAAGCAAGTTACATGGCTGAGCCTGAATCAATGTGGAAAATTAATCTACAATGGCATAAAAGCTGAGAGGTAGGGTTTTTTGGAGGCCAACAATGTCAGTCAAAGTTGGGGTGCTGATAGCTCATCTTTTGAGTGCAAGATTTATACTGTCTTTCTGAGGTTTAATTCCTACATGGAACACTGCCTAGAATCCCAAGGGACCTGTACTTTCTGATCTAGTCCTTGGGGAAAGTTTCTATCACCTGCTAACTGGCTCTAGCTGCCTTGAATTCAGCTTCCCAATTAATCTTCTCATTGAATACTTTCTAACCTCCTTATTCTTCTATCATCTTCCAGCCCCAAAGTGTTCAAGTCTTGAACTGCATTGTTTTAGGGGGCAGCTTCTTTCTTCTCCTTGGCTGTATCCTTCAGAATCTTTTCCCTTCCTTTTCTCCTGCACTGGTGATGCAATGCTGTCCTTTGAGAATATAATCTGGGCTTTCTGCCAAAACTGGGTTTGCCTTTGTCTTCTTCTTTTTCCTCAGAGATATTTCACTAAGTCTTGACAATTTAAATATCACCTTTTAATTACATTTAGCAAACATTTGTTGAATGGCTCAATTAATGTGCAAGAATTTATTGGTTGAGCTTAATGAAATCTGTAATTGTAAGCATTAGTGTTGGAGGTGCTCTGAGAAGTCACTTAGACTAGTGATTTTTAAACTTTGCTTAAAATCCATTATGGCACTTTTGATAAAAGCCAGTTAGTTTTCAGTTTTCTTAGCATTTCACAAATGACATTCTGTGGTGTATGCAGTGCTTAATTCTGTGGTCTCATATCCTGCCTTAAATTGTTTCCTCTTCTATATTGGGGCAAATCTAATTTGTTCAGCTCTTCAAATCTCTCTCTCTCTCTCTCTCTCTCTCTCTCTCTCTCTCTCTCTCTCTCTCTCTCTCTCTCTCTCTCCCCCTCTCCCCCTCTCCCCCTATCTAGTTCAGAGTCCCTGAAAAGCAAAGGTTTTTTACTAGAAGAATCTTCTCTCCTCAGGAGCTAGTGAATTCTAATACACACTTTAGATTCAGTTTCTTTGGAACATCAACCATGACTTAGCCACATTGTCAAAGTTGGATTAAAACTCTGATGTGCTTTAATATTCTCCTAAGAACTTACTATTTTGCTGTGTAATTGAACATGTATTGTCTGGCCCAAAAACTGATTAGAAATTCAAGGAGGGCAGAGACTATTATGGTCATCAGCCTATAGCACATTTTTGAGCCTAGTATGTACCTGGCACATGGAAGACACACAGGATCCATTTTCTGAGTGACTGCATTAATGTACTTCAGAAGACTATAAGATTTGGAAATAATTTTCCACTATTAGTTGACATTTAAAAATCATGAGGAACCTTTCTAACACTTTCATATCCTAGGAACTGGAAAGAATTTCTAATTGAAAACAGTCCTGATACCGAAAAAAGTGAAAATTTTGCCCTGGGCCAATGCTTGCAACTCACAATGCAGAACTGAAGCTAGCCTGTGCAATGACTTACAGATCTCACATCTTTGTGAATGGAAGAGCTGCAACTGGGTCATCATCCTAGTTCTCCAGATGACACAGCCTTTATGATAGGTTGTGACATTGTTGTGCCATCTGACCTACCTTGCTATGCAGTCCTACATTTCTCTCCATAACCCTCAAGATGGTACCTGACTTCCCTGGGGATGAAGACTGACTCCACTAAAATTCTTTCATTAGTGCTATATTCTTAGGACATTGATTACCTAACCCTACTGGGACTTGATAAAAAAAAGCTCAGCACAATTATTAATATGTTTAACTTTGAAGAAGGGCCAGTATCTCTTTAGCAGGTTCCAAAGCCCTTTCTTTATAAGTATCAGATGTCTCATGTGTATTTCCCTGTGGTTAAGAGAGGTAGGCAGGTGACTTTTGTCATTCTGGTTTATAGCTAAGGAAACTCAGACTACAGATTGACATGAGCTGGACCCAGATAGTGAAGGATAGAGCCAGGAAACAACAGAGGTTCATCACTTCTTCTCTTGAGGATCACACTGCTGCTAAACGACTAGCTTAACAAACAACCAACTTTACCCCTTGACAAGAGGCAAATTAAACACAAAACAAATCAATACAAAATAACAAGTTCTCATTTCTGGAGCAGGATATTAAATAGGTCCTTCTTTGTCTTTGATATTCATTAAGGGTGCTGTGCCCAGGTCTATCTTTCGGGACCGAGTCACTCAGTTCAATAGCTGTTGGAAGTTCTGGCTCCTATGACTCACAGAAGCATCCTTCCCAGGGAACTCCACTTGACTGAGAGAGGTGCCTTGCCCAAGTTTATGCCTCTTCCTTGAGGGAAGCCTGCGTCCAGGGCTGGTTGATGAGGGATAGAGACATCACACCATTGCCTTTGTCTGAGAAGGGTTCATCCAGCTTCAGAATCCCTATCAATTGATGGCTGATGGAACTGTATGGGTTCAGCTTCTTCCTCTGACCAATCCTTTCCCTTCACTACTTTACAGGAATCACTCTGCCTGGTTTCCCCAATAAACTTCCTTGCTGAAAATCTTTATTTTAGAGTTTATTTCCAGGGAACCTAACCTACATAGACTTGTCAGTGAGTTAGGCATTATCCTCACCCCATGGGAATGGGAAGGGGAGGTCTTCCCCATTGAACCCAGAGAGGACCTTCAGAGAACCACACAGAAAGCACAAAATGTGTCCACTGGAATTTGGAGAAGATGAAGACTGAAGATCAAACCCACACCTGAAAGAGCTTACAGGTGGCTTTCGGGGCTTACCTCTGTTGGCTGTGTAGGGAAATAGGAATGAGAATGAGTTTCAGACTCGGGTCCCTTGGAAGTGAGACAGAATTCAGATATGTTGAAAATTCTTCACCCAAGAGCTGTCATGGAGGGGTGAGATGATTCTTCTCTGGTGGATTCTTAGGGACTTAAGGCACAGTCCTATTGGTTAGCTAGAAGAGACAATATCCATGCCAATGACGTGCAGGCAGGATATCTGACATTGGGGGGGTCTCTGAAGAACCATCAGGAATGCCCCATAGAACAAAAAAAAGTCAGTATTTGAGTGTCTTCCATGAGTAAGGGCATTAAAAAACCCAGAAAAGACCAGAGATAGCACCAGGAATATCAGACACTTTGTCTTTCCTTATCTCTCCCATGAACCTTCTTCCTTCCCTAACATCAGAGGAGACAGGTGAAGCATAATGTATAAGGCAGAACAAACAAGCCTGGGGGGAGGCTGAAGAAAAAAGAAAACAAATGTCAAATTAATTGCTCTCCCTTTCCCAAATGTAGGCTTTTTTTTTTTTTTTTTTTTGTCCCTGTTGTGGCAGTTTGGGGAGAGAAGTTTTAAACTGGATGAGAAATTGAGGTTTTGACATTGAAATGCTCAGGATACTTTTGCTTTTGAATATGAGCCACTTGTTAATACTTGAGAATGACTGAGAAAGATCTTGGATCTGCTTGGGATTTCATTCAGTGACATACAAATTTGATTTGGCTGAAGAGGTTAAGAGGAGACCTGATGAAAAGCAAAAAAAAAAAAAAGATTTTTTTCTTGAACCCCACTGAGTCCAGCCCATTCAATAAACAAGTTACACTCAGCTTCTGTTTGTGTTAGTTTCTTGTTGGGGCCACACTGATGACAGAAGGCAGTGTGGCAAGATTTTTTAACCTGGAAGGTTTTCTTAGCATAGTACTTTCCCAAGTTTCTTCCCTGTTCTGTCTGATGTTAATGAGTATAAACTGAAAAGTGTTTTTTGTGGCCAATTAATTTGGGAACCATTGGGCTAGAGTTCAATGATATTATTTACTGCAGACCTTCTCAGAGTCTTATTTTTAATAAAAAAATTTATTTGTGGAGAGAGAGACAGGGGGAGAGAGAGAGAGAGTGAGAGTTGCTGTTACACTTATTCATGCATTTTTTGGTTGACTTTTGTATGTGTCCTCACTAGGGATCGAACCCACAACCTTGGTGTATTGGGACAATGCTCTAACCTACTGAACTACCCAGCTAGGCCCTCAGAGCCTTTAAAAGACTATTTTGAATTGTATATTTCTAGGGTAGGCTTTCTCAACTGAAACTCATTTGATATCTAAATAAATTTTTCTGATGACTATCTCTTAGGTCTAGCATCTCCAGAAATATTTGAGATGATTAGTTTGTTCTCTAACATGCTAGCACACCTCCCTGTACTAGTATGTTAGAACCGTGCTTTCTAGTTACAAATGTGTGACGGGATAATATGTTGAGATACTGTCTTTGTCCAAGCTGATATAACAAAAGTACAATAGATTGGGTCACTTAAACAGCAGAAATTAATTTCTCATAGTTTGGTGGGCTGGCAAGTCCAAAATCAAGGTACTGGCAGATTCAGGTCTGGTGAGAATCCAATTTCTAGTTCACAGATAGCTGTCTTCTTCCTGTATCCTCACACAATTTAGGGTAGAGAATGCTGGGCTCTTCATTCCCTTATAAGGGCACCGTAACATCCTGGGGTCTCTACTGTCGTGACTTAATTAATGCCCTCAAACCCCACTTCCAAACACTCACATTGGAGATTAGATTTCAAAATATGAATGTTGGAAGGGTGCAAACATTCAGTCCATAACAGATATTAATTGAGAGGTTAAGTTTTTTATCCTTGCTTTTTAATCTAGGAATGCCATGTAGCAATTTCAGGTCTGCTCTGACTCACCACCCCAGGCATGGGGGTTCCCTCTGGAAGGGCCGCCATATATGTTCTCATAGGAGTACATTGCAGAGCAGTTACATGGCAGTGGTGGGATTGACCCCTACTTGACCTGGGCAGTGGCATGACCCATTTTGCTGTGAGGCTGCCCTTCTGCAGAGCTCCTTCTGGAAAATGAAGCCAATGTCCCGCTTGCTTTCATATACACACACTTGTATGAGCTTTTATTGCCCAACCTCCAAGGGCCAATTCCATTTTTAGTAGGATCTCCTCCCTCAGCATTGTGACATCTTGGTCCTCTACCTGGGATACACTTTCTAGGTTCTGGAGGATAGTCACATGTCCTTTTAGAATAAGACTTACTTGAGTTTGGGGGAGTTTCTCAGAGTGCTAACAGTTCTGTTATGGGGTATAGAATCTATTTAATTCAGTCAAGGACAGAGGCAGCACTCAGAGAGAAGTAGGTCATAGATGCGAACAGTGGCATCTGTCACTGAGACAAGCACCCTGGAGGAGATAGTATTACATAGTTAGGAAAATTCTGTTTAAGGTTTACCTTATTATTTACTCAATTCCATACATGTAATTTTTCCCTTTGCTATAGAAATCCTGCTGATTCATAATAAAGCTTTGTTCATGGAAGGGAAATGAGAGTGCAGGAGCATATGACTGAGTTATTATACTTGTTGCTAATATTTGGAGTAGTTTAGGAAATTACCATAGAAAGTATGTTGTCCCCACATTCCTGTGGGGAATGATTCCCAGAAGACCCAGCACATGCAGTAGTTCCTCCTTCATCCCTCCACAAGACGTCTCATCTCCTCAGAGGTCCCTGTGCTCCCAGGGCCACTTGGTGCTGGAAAGGATAAAAGAGGAGAATGTGGCATGATTTAGAGGACCTAAAATCATCCTGCAACCCATCTCAGCAGAAGAATAGGGTACCTACAAAGGAAGAAACACTGCTCACCTAAGATTTCACTCCAATACAGAACTGCCATCTCCAGAGGTTTAAATGAAGAAGGTGATGACCCCCAAATTCCATGTTCAGCAAATTGTTGTTCATGTGTAAAGACATAAAAAGACACTTTCAGAAATGCAATGGTTTAGAAAGTACACCACTTTCTTATTCTTCCTGGAAACTGCTCTAAGATGTATTTCAGCTGAGTAAGAGATAAATCAAATCAAGGATCCAAAAGTGGATGAAAGTGTAGCGCATGCTGCAAAGAAAATCTCAGTATGTTTCCAAGAGAATAAAATAACACAAGCCACATTTTCTGATTGGGATGCAATAGAAATTTTAAAAATTCAAAATAAATGGCATAAAAATAACTTTCATGAATGACTACTGGATGAAAGATGAAATGAAAATGTGATTATAATAATATGGACATTGATACAAATGAAAACATTTCATAATTTAATCACAATCATTTTGTTTATGTGTGAGAAGTCATTATATAGAGTGACTATCATTGTGCCCAAGGGAGAAGCAGAATGAGAATAGGTGTTCCCACCTTCCCTGAGAAGAAAATTATGTCAATACAGGCTATCCACCAGGAGAAGCACTTGTTACCTGAACTGCCTCAGAAACAAGAAAGTCTTCAGAAAAGGTAGATGAACTTACTTAATAGGGCTTAGCTAAGGAGGAAGAAAAACACAAGGGATGTCTTCTTTAAGAGTAAAGAAACAGAAAGCATAATCAAAAGCAGCAGCAAGAAATGCCAGCAGATCTCGAGAATTAAGGAATCCTGACTTCCTCCCATGTTCCTAGTGAACTTGCCTGCATTGCAAGTGTCCTTCCAAAAAAGCTAGCTTGGCTGCTTGAGAAGATCACCATAGTCTACCTGGAGCCCTGTCCTCATTGGACCCTTTGGAGCTCCTCACAACCATACTTGAGTGTCAGAACAGGAAGCCCTGGGTGGGGTCTATGAAATGCCATCATAGATGTCCCCAGAGGTCTACCAGTCCTCTCCTGGAAGACTGCTCTAAGCACCATACTTCCCAAAGCTCACATAGCAGGGGGCCACCCTTTCTCCATTTCCCACTTGATTCCTTTCCTCACCCAGTGACCATAGGAAGGTGCTGATCTGGCAGTGACCATTGCACACAGGTACCACAGGAACACCACAGCAGTGGTGGGAATGCCATCCCTTGCAGCTGGGCAGTGACACAACCTATTTCCTTGTAAGGCTGTCCTCCTGTGGAGCTCCTCCTAGGAAATGAGGCCTATGAACTGCTTACTCTTACATCCCCAGGTGTCATTGCAACCTGCTGACCCTTCTCTTGCTTTCCTGTCTGGCCCACCAGCACTGTGACCAAGCATTTTCAGGGCTTGTTTTGCTCCTTTTCCCTTCTAAACTCTTCTCCATGCTCACAGAATGACTTGGTTTTGCCCACCTTGGGCCATTGCTCATGCTCAGTGCCCTGTCTGACTGGACATCCCTGCCCTCTTCACCTGGGAGAGGAGCTTACTCTCATGCTGCAGGTCTTGGCTGAGACATCACATTAGCAGAAAAGCCTCTCCTGTCCCTGAGACCTAGCTTAGCTACCACATCTAAGTTCTGGAGGCAGAGTTTGCCTTCCCCATCACAGTAGATATCACATCACATTGTATTTGCTCATTTTCTGGTATGCCCCAACACAGCATCAGTTTTTTCTTGGGGCAGGAGCTTTCTTCTAATTGTTTCTTGTTTGTTTGTTTGTTTGTTTGTTTGTTTGTTTGTTTGGATCCCCCTGCCTACTTGCGTGCCTGGCATGTAACTGGTGTTCAACAAATTGAATTTGTTGCAGAATTGCAGGACTGATAGTAGGTTTCTAACACCCTACTGGCTGTTGCGCTTGCCACAGGAGAATGGCAACACTTTGGAGGTTTCCCATGTCTTGTCATCTTCAGAGCCTTTAGGTAGCTGGTCACATTGAGATTTCATGCCATATGGGCATGCTGAGAAAGTTCAACTTTGTCTAAGGCTGCCAGAGTGTGCAAGGGGAGGGGAGGGCATGTGAGCGGCAGCATTGTCAAATAGGTGAACCTTGATTTGCAGAGTCTCTAAGTGTGGCTGTATCCACATCCAAATGCCTTGGATGTGTAATAGGAACTGACATCCAGGCCAGTCTCATTCCTAAACTTGACAGGATCCAGAGAGGCTGAGTAGGCTATTGAATAATTTGTCTCCCTTTGTTTCTATTTGTTTCAGAACAAGAGGGTGGGCAGTTAGTCCTTGCCACCATTTGAATTATACAAGGTCAAACAATACCTAAAGAGGTGGAAACTATAGCAAAGAATCTCAAGATCTCAGGTTTTCAGCCAATTCTGTTTACCCACCTCCCCCACAGAACACAGAGCCTTAAAACATTTCTCAACCCCCCTTGCAATTAAGTGAGAATTTTGGCAAGTGGATTGTGGGGGAAAGTGATGTGAGCCATTTCTGGGCCCAGCATCTAAAATACCTTCTATGTAACAGATATGCCATGATGGCTCACTCTTGCCATTTTAGCCAGTCAGATGCAGAAGATCCAGCATAGAGCTTCAAACCCCAGAGGGCTCTGAGACATCCAGGGGATAGAGAAGCTGCTAAGTGGAAGTTTCCTGGGTCCCTGAAGGACTGTATGGAGCAGAGAAAGTCTTGCTCATTCCTCCTTCCCTACTGACTCATTGTGATCTGTGATGTGAGCAAGAAGTAAAGCTTTGTTGTATTAAGCCACTGAAATTTGAGATTTCTTGTCAGAACACTAAACCTATTCTAACCAACACGGTGACCTTCTAAACTCCTTCATTCTCAGGTGATTGTTCCTGTCCCATTTCCCTGAATGCTTAATTTTACTCCAAGTACTTAGAAGACTATGTTAAGAACAGGCAGAGGCCCTGGTGCAGGTGAGTTGGTACAGATACTGGCAGTTCAAAGAGAAAGGGGGGTTTGTGTGTTTGATGTCCACATTGCTTCTCTGCTACTGCCGTGCACCAGATGCTGCAGGATGGTCTTTCCTCAGAGCATGACTGTGGCTTGCATCAACATTGCTGACATAGTATTTCCAGAAGTGTTGAATGTGCAAGGACAACAAAGCTTTGTGGAAACTGAGTCCTCCAATTCCTGCAGAGCCCCTGTGTCCATACACATCTGAGCATGAGAGGCCATGAATAGAGGACAGACTGTGTCCTGCCTAGGAGCACCAAGCTGCTGTCCAAGTCATGAAGGAAAGTATCAGATCCTTTTCTGCTGTGGTGAAAAATTCCAGCTTGGGAGTAAGACAGAGGAGGGTTTGAAGCTTTGCTCTGATATTTGAGCAACTTTGAATTTTTTAATATCATTGATATTATTGATTTTTCACACATCTATCTAATCTATATATTTATATGTTTATACATATATACATCTATCTAATCTTTATATATATATATATATATATATATATGTATTTATTTTGCATTTCTAACTGTTGGTTGATTGGTCAATAGATAGATGATAAATATAAGACTTTTTTAAGTCCTCAGGACAATGTCTAATACACAATGTGTCCTAAACATGTTAGTTCTGTACATAGTAAGAAATACAATAATAACAACTACTTACAAAGTACTATGTTAATAGATTTCACCCTCACAACAAGCCTATGACTTAGGCTCTATTATTAGCTCTATTTTACAGATGAGGACACAGGCAATGTTATGTATCTTCTATAGCTCACCCAACTATAGTGTTAGGGCTCACATCAAACTCACACACTCAAGAGTCCCTACTCTTGGCCTTGGCTGGTGTGGCTCAGTGGATTGAGTGCTGGCCTGAGAACCAAAAGGTTACTGGTTTGATTCCTAGTCAGGGCAGATGCCTGGGCTGTGGTCCAGGTCCCTGGTTGGGGGCATGTGAGAAGCAGCCAACTGATGTTTCTCTCTTACATTTATGTTTCTCTCCCTTTCTTTCTCTTCCCTTCCCCTCTGTCTGAAATTAAATAAATAACATCTTTTTAAAGAAAAGAGTCCCTGATATTATCTACTAGGTCAAGAAGATGAAGGGGAGGAGAATAATGAGGGTGTTCATGTCACCACCACCTAGTTTCCTCACCTTTTCTGTAGGGCCCTTTGCCCATAGGTGAATTGCACTGTGGCTATGAGACTCCTTTGTCTTTGGTTTCTGTGTCTTCCACCTTGGGCAGCTGAAAGGTGCTCAGATGTGAGAAAGGAGATCACTCTTGGCTCAGTCAAAATGTCTTTACAGGCTCTCAGTCCTCCCCACCCCAGCCACGGCTTCAGGAACTGGCTCTGGAAGAAGAATGCAGACCAGTGCTGCCCTATATGGGGCACTGTTTCTCCTCCCATGTCATGTATGGCTTCTATCAGGAAATGTTTGACAAAGTGTCATTCCTCAGGGCTGCTTTGGTAGGTCTGGAAATGTTCCCTGTCACTGTCTTGCCACTGCCATTTGTGAGCATGACTGGGGAAGCCAAGCTTTTCCTTTATCACTGCCTGTTGTTCACAGTCCTACTGCCCTATAAGCAGAAGAAGTTTCTGCAGTAGTGCCAGCAGCTCACCATTCTGGGTGAAGCCATGTAGCCCTGTGCAAAACCTCCAATGGTGCTGCTAACTAGAGTCTTGCCAGTCCTGGCCCTCAATGAAGGTCACATTGTATTGGACACTGATATTGAACAATGATGATCAAATGCAGTATGTCTTGATCTGTAGGCCTACTTAGGAGGCCCATAACATCCATTTGGGACTGTGGTGGCTGCCTGTGTCTCAGCATTACCCAGCATACACCATGGTAACAGCTGTCTCCTGGGATTTGGACCTTATCTTGCTCAGCTGTCATGGTCAGTACAGCTGGGAGGTCAGTGCTGAAGCAGCATAGTCCAAGTATCCAGACAATAATAGCCACTGATATGGACTGAACTGTTACTCTTCTAATTCATATATCAAAGCGCTAACCTCCAATATGACTGAATATGAAGATAGGGATTTTACAGAAATAATTAACTTTAAATGAGGTAATAAGGGCAAGGCCCTGATCCAGCAGGATTAGTGTTCTTATGTGAAGGAAAGAGACACCAGCACTTTCTCTTCCTCCATGCATAGGCAGAGGATTGCCCATGAGAACACACAGTGAGAAGGCTATCTGCAAAGCAGGAAGAGAACTCTCACCAGACTCTGACCATGCTGCACCCTGATCTCAGTCTTCTATACTCTAGAACTGTGAGAAAATAATTTCTGTTATTTAAGGTACCCAGTCTATGCTATTTTGCTGCAGAAACTTGAGCTAAGACAATCTTCCTGTGCACCAGAAATTTAGTGTTTTGTGTGTGTGGACTCTATGATAGGAGCTTCACTCTTAAGGCCTTATTTATTTCTAGCCCCATCACCCCAGGCATATCTACTGATGCCAAGGGCCTCTCCACAGAACCTGTCACTGTGCCATGGACCATGCTTTCTGCTGCACACCCACCTTTGTACTTTCCATGGGGATGGGCCATTGAACCTTCTGCTGAGCTAGCCCCTATCTCCACTTCTGTGACCAAAGGAAGAAGTAGAAACTCCACAGTGCCTGTGACATCTTAGGCTGACCTGAATTAATTCCCCATGAATTTACTGAAGATCAACACTTTGGGCCAGCACTATTGTTGGTCCTGGTGAGGCAATAATGAATGAGAGGGATGAGGTCCCTGCATTCATAGAACTGATGCTACAGGGAAAGACAGGCACGTGGACACAAACAAATGAACAGGATTATTTGGATACTGATAAGTGCTAAGAAGAGAAATAAGATGTACTTTTATGATAAGAGTGACTGAGTGTTTTGTGCTTCAGGTGGTTAGGAAATATTTCCCTCAAGAGGTGATATTTTGGCTATGATCTGAACAAAAAAAAAGGAGTCACTTGAGCTAAGATCTAGAAATAATGGCCCAGAAAAAGGGTAGAGCAGGTGAAAATCCTCTAAGGTGGGACTGATCTCGGAAGGCTGGAGGCTGTTCTTGGCCATCATGTCTGTAAAGACCCCACCTTGTCTGTGCACATGCAGCATCTGGGATTAGGAATTTCACTTCCTAATTTCTGCTGCTTGTTGGCCTTCCCCAATGATGCTGAGGGCTGATAGCCCCCTGCCCTTACCCAAACCTAGGGTAAAGGAGGCTGTGAACTGACATGCTAGGAAGAGAACACTGAGACAGTCACAGGCATTGGGGTTCAATTATGTGTTCTTTGGCAGACACTGTTTTCTTCCCAAGATTCATTCCCAAAGGTATCTGCTAAAAAGACATGACTAGATAAGGATAACTTAAAAACAATAGAAGAACCAACACTCTCATCTCTTAGAAACCCATAAAAAATTGGGCTGTTACTTCTTTTCTTTGATATTGATTTGGAATACCCAGGGGCAAAGGTGAGAATAGACACACTATACCCTTGAGGGATTTCCATGAATTCCTGAGTTTTGCAAAGCATGCAGTGAGCAGATTGAAACTCCTGCCTCCTGGTCTTAGCTATGAGTACTGGGGACTGTACACAGAAGGCTCACTGGGAGGGGAAGTTCTCTGAGCCAAGGAAGGTGCTATCTTGTGTTGCATTATATTGCAGAAGATGTTATTGAAGATGATGGGGAGTTGAGATACTTGCTCTCCCTATTGTGACAGAATGAAATGGGCCCCAGGGACCAGTAGACACTTCTGGTTTTGGCCTCTAGAGGGAATTGCCACCAGGCCAGATTCTTCTTGCCTAGAGTCCTGCTTTGTCATTTCAGGTCTGTCATCAGTAGGATTGCATTAAAGTTTTGAGCCCAGGCAATATATGAATATCACCATCTTTCTTTGATTTCATATGTGAGCCAAATATCATTGAGGAGTTAGAGAGACCTGAGCCTGAGTATCATCCTTGAAAGTAGCTGTGTGACATTGAACATGTAACTGAACTTCTCAGAACCTCAGTGTATTTCTCTGTAAATTGGATTACTGTGAGGATTTCAAGGAACTGAGTTACCTAATGTGTGTGAGCCACCTAGTGCCATGCCTAGCACACACATCTGCTGTGACTAGACATAACTTCACCTGCCATGGGCAGGCCACTGCTATAACACCCAAGCTACCCTGCTAACTGTTGAGAATGTCTCCAGTTTCCCACAAAAGAACCATTAACCTGATCAGAATATAAATAATATATATCCTGTAGCTATGATGATGGCCTCTAGGGCCACCCTGGCTGTTTCCCAGATGTAATAACAGACTCAACTTTCCATTTTCTTGCCTGGTGCTTAATGTTTGCTGCCTAGGAGGAGGCCTCCTGTCAAATCAGGAGGCTTCCCTGACAGGTTCTGTGACTTGGAGTAAAAAATGTATGGCTTCTACTCTTCAATACTAGGTGAAGTGGGGCTGTAAATTGAGGCCAGAAGCCAGTCATCTCTCTTCTAAGGCTCACATGCTACTACTAATGCCTGGGGCTGCCTAAATATCAGGGAGCTGTCTTTCCTCCACTGTCTGAGAAGATTAGAGCCAGCCCATTGCCTATCATGACATTTAGGGCGGGCAATTACCCAACACAATGCCCATCTACCCTCAAATTTAATACAGAAATCAGGCATGTTGTGAAAGGGCCTGAAAAAGCTTTAATTTTCTCAGCCATCTAAGGCTCCATGCTGACTGCAGTGTCCCTGGCACAAAAGCACTGTCCATCATGTGCTTTGCTGAATACAACACTTTAGTCCAACTGTGCAATCTTCCCAGACAACTCAACAATGAGACTCAATCAAGGCTCAGAACTTCTCCTCCCATCCACTCAGACCTGCCCCTGCTTTACTCTTTCTGGAAGAAAGAATGAGCCAATTGTTGGGTGTTTCTCTGATGCCTATCATTGACTGACAGGAGGTATTTGCTGATGCTTGTGACCATTGAGGTGGTGCTCTGTAACCTTGCAACCAAGTTTCCTTGGCATCGGATGGTGGGGGGAGGGGCTCATTAGGTTGTCACATTCTCTGGCTCTGTTCTACCTTCTAGTAATTGAAGCAAGAAAGCTGTTCCTTTGGAAAATTTCTGCTTAAACTGCCAACCTGTGAGACTTTGAGGTTCATAAAATATTTCCTCTAGTTTCAGAGCTGAGTAAGAGGGGTTTGGCCCCACTGGTATTAACGGGCAATCTGAACTTCTATGTCCCATTTAGGCAAACAGCTCTACAGAGGAGATCTTGCTCTGTAGGCAGTCACAAGTACTGTATTTTGCTGTGTATAATGCGCACCCCCGTTTTTGCTCCAAACTTTCAGGAAAAAATCTTTTGTTTTAACTTTTTAATTCAATTTTTAATTTGTTTATACTTAGAAACAAAGCCAATGATCATATTCCAGAGTATTATTTTGAAAACAGATATTATTATTGCTTTCTAGAGTTATACTTTTAATGAATAAGCATAAATAAAATAATCACAAACATTTATATATATACAGGATTAGTATTACCCATGTATAATGCACATCCTCATTTTTCCCTCAGAAACCTGGGCAAAAAGTGTGTGTTATACATAACAAAATATGGTTGAATCAAAGAAGCCCTGAGCTGACATACATCTTTGACTTTCCTCAACAGTGTTTGGGAATCACAGGAGGAAGTGTTTAAAAGAAAAGGATCCATTTCACAATGAATCCAGGTGGGTGCTGTTTGGTCAATGGTAAGAATTCTGCACTTTCTGCTAGAGTTATCACAGCTCAGGTGGGCTTAGCTGCAGGGCAGGCTAGGTCACTCTGGAGATATAGGAAACTGGTCCTGGGGCTTGGAGAACTAACTGAGCTTCAGGTCAATTCCCCAAAGCAGGGTCACCAGGTTTTCACTATGCAGACATTTAACAGGACATGAGGACTGTGGTCTGACTGTGGAAGCATAGAGTCAGGCTGTGTGCCTGGTGCATGCAGGATGCTCGCTGAGGTTTGCAGTGAGCTGGAGTCCAGCCCAGGCAGGTGAAGTAGGGGCCAATATCTCAGCAGGGAGCTAAGACACAAGAATAGTTGTTTGAAGCTGGAGTGCTAGACAAGATATTAGACTGACTGAGACCTCAAGGTATAGATTAGCTTTGGGACACAAAGGCTCACTAGAACTAAGGGCCCCCCTCATTACTGGTGAATTCCAGGTTCCTAATAAGCTAATGCCTTGGGTAGCATTTGCCATGAGATTTTGTGAACCTGGAGCAGCAAGCTGAAGAGGGGCTGAGCAGGATGGATCTGGCAAAATAGGAAGCTGTCTTTTTTATACAGAATGAAAAACATAGAAGGCCAGTTGTCATTTTCCTGGAGAATAATCTCATACTGTCACAAACAAATGCAATTATAGCATTATGTGTTGCTGGCATCCGAAATTGGATTTGCAGCATAGACTAAAAGTCCTTAAAAGCTAATACTTCTTACCATTGTTTTTTCCTTTTACATTTCTGCTGCACTCTCTGGTCAGGCTTAATTTTCCTACCATGCACTAACTCTGCTCTAAGCTTACCTCTTTCTTTCCTATGTTGCCTATTATTTTTATTCCCTGTTCTGATTATTGCTGTAAGACAACCAGCCTCAAAACTGAGTGACTTAAAGCAATAACATTTTGATTTGCTATTGGATTTTGTTGGTTGGGAATTTAGAGAGAATGTAACCTGCAGGGGTTTTCTTTGCTCCATGATGTCTGAGGCCTCTTCTGGGAAGACTTGTTGGGGATTGGGGTGATTTAAATGGCTAGGGGTTGAACTTATCTGGAAACTTTTTCACTTATATTTCTGCCACCTGAGTTGGAATGGCAGAAAGGCTGGACCCAGCTCAGTCTCATCTAGAGAACCTATGTGAAGCCCAGCTAGTATGGTGGATCAAGACTGTAGGAACAAATGTCTGAGCATGGCCCTGGAAGTCACACATGCCTTCTGCCATACTTTATTGGTTGAAGTGCCTACAAGTCTGCCAACTTTAAGGGAAAGGAACATGAGGAGCATCACAGAATTTGAGGCCATGATTTAAAACCACTATATCCTTTAGACTTTGTATTTGCTTGATTTTTGCTTCTTCTAATACTTTGCTTGCTTTCCTCTCATTCTGCTTAAGCAGGCCTCTCCCTATTCAGACAGCACTGTCTGTCATCTGTGCTTATCTGTTCATTTTTACAGTTTGTCCTTGCTGTATAGTTGCAGTGATGGGGTTACTCTTTATCCTCTAGGAAAAACTGTCATTTGGCTGACTTTGCAGCAGTGATACCAGAGAGATTATTTGCAGGGTGTTTCTAAGATGTTTCTGGTTCCTCCTCTGCTCCTAGTAGTATTATCAAAGGTCATACTTTTATAGGAAATAGAGATTACAGAATAAATCATGAAATCTTAAGTATCTCAACTTTCCTGCTTTCCAATAACCCTTCTCCATGCAAATCTAAATAACAGATTTTTATCATACATGGCACAATTTTTTTTCTGATAGTTTGCATGTGTCTTTGTCTAAGCTCCACCTATACTATATTAAAATTTATAGGCTGGAAGAATGTACTGTGGTTTGTTTATACTCACCACACCAACCTCAGTGCTAGCAAAGCAGTCTGCTTGAAATTAATATTAATAAGTACAATTAATTGGAAAGATCATGCTCAAGTTTTCTTCAATGTGTTTTAGATTTTTGTTTTGTTTGTCTGTTTAATTGCCTAATGAAGTAAATGTAAAACCTATGTGTAAAATAATGATAGCTGAGGAACCTCATGAGTCTCTTTTCAAAAATGACACTCACGTGTCAAAGCAATGTGGCCTTATGATTTGTGGCACAACAGTTAAGCCCTGAACAATGGGGGTGTTAAAGGTACTCATACCCTTGCATGGTCAAAAATCTATATGTAACTTTTGGATCCCTGAAAATTAGTAACAGCTTACAGTTGACTGAAAGCCTTACCAATAACACAAATATTTTATTAACACATAATTTTTATGTGACATGTATTCTTACATAAAAGTAAGCTAGAGAAAAGAAAATGCTATTAAGAAAATCATGAGGAAAAATTTGTGTATAACAGATGCACACAGTTCAAACACATGTTGTTCAAGGGTCTGAAACATCTCCATGGCCTTCTCTTCTGTAAGGGGTAAGTAAAGTACACGAGGGTGGAATCCTAACTCTGCCCCCTAACAGTGCTTTGACCTTGGTAAGTCATATTGTCATTCTAAAACATAGTTTTAGCTATAAAATGATAGTAATAGAACCCTTTATTTAAAAAATAATTTAAATAGTGTGAATTTCTTATGGCAAGGTTTAAATGAAAGAATTTATGGTAAAGTGTTCATATAATGCAATTATAAAGGTTTGTGATTCTTTAAATAGGCTAAGTCAGGATTGTTAATTCAAGGACCAGACTGTTGGTTTACATCACTGAAAAAACCTAACCCTAAAAAGAGAGGGAATGTCACAAGTGCCATGTCTAAAGAAGGATATTTTTACACATTTGCAGCTGACTGTTGCCAAGTTCAGGCTAGGTGGCCAGATTTGATTCTCTCAGAGAGTCCAGAGCTTCAGCACATTATATGGACCTTTCTTATTTTTAAATGGTTGTTATTAATTAGTAAATAAATATACACACATATATAAACATAGCTTGGAACAAACAAATACTTCTGTAACTTGTCTTTCTCTTATACACTGCCGATTTAAAATTTAGTTCAAAAATGCTGCTGAAGGTATACAGATGGCATGAAACCATTTTTCTCCTGCTCCTCTCTGATAAGTACAACTACAAGCCCTAGAAATAAGGCAACAAAAAGAGAACTCTGACCAGAGGAATGTGGATTGAGACAGAAAGAAAACATAGTGGTAGGGCACCTTACCACTTCTATCCAATATCAGAAAGGGACCCAGGTCAGGTGTCCCCCACCCCAACCTAACAACAGAAGGTGACTGACTAAAGTAGTTTAGTTCCTCTCCTGAACTGAATGGGAGTCCCCACCTGAAAGACCAGTGGCACTGACGAAGGTCGGCAGGGATCTTTGATAGAGATCCTTTACTACTAGACCTGAAACTCCCTCCCCACCTAGAGACATTGGATGGCCAAGCAGTACCTTCAAGTGGAGGAGTCCTGCCACAACAGATTGGCTGGCCCAGGAAATGCTTTTTATTCATGCTGGACTTGACACTTCCCTTCCTAACCTAGAGACATGAAGTGGCTTGGTCATTTTGGCAGGGGAGTCCTGCTAAAATAAGCAGCTGGCCTAAGAAGCTTCTCTATTCTGCACATGTAGAAATTTTCCTCCTGCCAGAGACTTCAAGCAGATTGTGGCTCTGGTAGAGGCCATCCTGACAGAACAAGTTCCTGGCTCAGGAAGTACTCTTTGTTCCCCAACCTATGAGCATTAGGTAGCCCAAGTTGGGAAAGCTCCTTCCATTTTCTCAGGCAGCACCAGCAGGGAACAATGAAAGTGCTATCAGCCCCAGATAAACCAAGTAGACAAAAATAGCACCCCCAAATCCTCTGAAGATTGAAATGTCATTGGACCTGCAGTCCATAAAGTGAGGCCAGGATTCATGAGCTGACCCTGAAACAGGGTGACAGCATATTAAAATACAGTCATATATTATTGCTTAATCATGGAAATATGTTCTAAGAAATGCATCATTGGGTAAGCTCCTCATTGTATGAACATCATGTGTGCTCTTACACAAATCTAGATAGTATAGCCTACTATATACCTAGGCTATATGGTATAGCCTTTAGCTCTGAGGTTACAAATCTCTAAAACATGTTAATGTATTGAATATTATAGGTAAGTATAACACAAGGGTAAGTATTTATGTATCTAACCATACTAAAAATAGTAAAGGTAGATAAATATATAGTATAAAAGGTAAAAAATGGTGTACCTGTATAGGGCACTTACCATAAATGGGGCTTGTAAGACTAGAATTTTCTCTAGATGGGTCAATGAGTAGGTGGTGAATGAAAGTGGAGGTCTAAGATATTACTGTATAATACTGTAGATTTTTAAATACTGTACACTTAGGCTACACTAAATTTATAAAATTGTTTATCTTCAATGATAAATTAACTTTAGTTTAGTATAACTTTTTATTTTATAAGTCTTTAAAATTTTAAACAACTTTATAATAACACTTAGCTGAATATAAAAATATATTATAATGACTTTATGATGGTTACTACATCATTAGATGATAAGCATTTTTCAGCTCCATTGTATCTTATGGGACCACCATTATATATATGATCCACCATTGACTGAAATATTATTATATGGCGATTGATTGTAATTAATTTAATTAGAAAACATAGTCTCCTAACATAAGAGACAAAATGTTCAGGATACCATAAAAATTACCCATCATACAAGGAACCAAGAAAGTTACAATTCAAAGGAGAAAATAAAATCAATTGATGCTAACACTGAATGAACCAGATGCTGGGGTTATCTGACAAAGATTAGTTACAAGTTTTCTTAAACAGATGAAAAGCACAGAAAATTTCAGAAAAAATAAACATTTTTATAAAGAACTTAATAAAATTATGGAAATAAAAATAGAATAACTAAAAAATATCTTTAGTTATTGAGCACATCAGCACTTTAGCAAAGTGCTGATCTCAATAGTAGAGCAGAGATAACAGAAGATAGAATCAGTGAACTTGAGGAAAGACCGATAGGATTTACCCAGTGCAAATAAACTGAAAAAAAAAATGAGCCTCAGGGACCTGAGGAACAATAAATAAATAGTCAACATTAATATCATTTGAGTTCCAGAAGAAGAGCAATAAACAGTGGGAATGAGAGAGTATTTGAAGAAATGATGGTTAAAAACTTCTCTAATTTAGGTGAAAGACACAAAATTACAGATTTAAGAAGCTGGTAAAACCCAAATAGAATAAAACCAAAGAAGTGCATACCAAGACTTATCTTCATTAAACTTATGAAATTTAAAAACAAAATATTTTTGAAAGTAGTGATGAAAATGGAAATTTTTTTTCTTAAAATCAGGAAAAACAATGATGCTCACTCTTGCCATTTTTATTCAACATAGCATTAGAAGTCCTAGACAGAACATTTAGGCAATAAAAAGCAATGAGAAGAATCCAAATTGGAAAAGAAGGCGTTAAACTGTCACTATTTGTAGATGACATGATTTATATATAGAGAAACCTAAAGACTCCATCAAAAACTGTCAGAATGAATAAATTCAGTAATGTTGCAGGGTATAAAATCAATACAAAGAATCTTTTGTGGTCAATTTCCAGTCAAGATTGAAGCATAGGCAGACATGATTTGTCTCTTCACACAACCACATAAAAAATATAGCTAAAGCATAGAAGAACCACCACTCAGAACCATCAGGAAATGAGTTGAATGGAAGTCTGACAACTATGGAATTAAAGAAACCACATCCATCCAGGCTGGTAGAAGGGGTGCAGAGACAGAATAGGCTGGTCCTTCATTCACATGTGGTAGAATCTACCAGCCTACTCACAGGCTGGTAGATTCACATGTGGATCCCAGGTCCACACCAGGCCTCCCATCCCAGAGTTCCAGGCCCAGGATGTTAAGTCCCCACAACTTCTGGCTGTCAAAAACAGTGGGAATTGAGTCAGTGGAAGAAACTGCTGGAGCCCTAAGGAGTTCCTCTTAAAGAGCTCACACAAGGACTGACCTACTCAGACTTACTTCCTCTGAGCTCCAGCACAGGGGTAGCAACTTAAAAGGTACCAGTGGTACACAGAGGGAAATGGAAGTGTCTGCCATCAAGGAGAGCAGAGGCCATTGTCCCTTTTTTAAACCCTTCCCACACAGAGCTAGCAAGCTCGTTCCATACCTGAGATTCCATCAATTTGGCTAACACTGTTTGACCTACCTTGAAGACCCCAGAGACTCCTCTGCACCCAACTTATAGGCCCACCGAAGTTGCTTTCTCACATGAATGGCTGGTCTTTGCTTATGGTTCATAACTTCCTAAGTCCTCTCAAACACAGAAAAGCTGGCATTAGTGAACCCCAGGCCCAGCACTAGCAGCAGTCAGTGTAGGTCACAGCTTAGCATCATCTGGGAATCCCCAAGCCCAGCACAAATAGAAGCATTCTCAGATTGCTTTATAAATCAAGGTGACCCTAGGAAAATGCAAGTGAGGGCTGAACTTGGCTTGCACTACTTGAGAAACCCCAGCGCCAGCATACCCAGTGTTCAGCTACAGACCACATTGGAACACCACCATCCTTCTCCTCCACAGAGGGTGGAGTTTGGTGGTCAATGCTCACAGCCAATACTTGCAGCTGAGTAGCTTGGGTAAATTCCTCCCATTGACCTGCCAACAGAAATCAAGGCTCAACTACAAGAGGAGGGGATACTCAACCCACACAAAAGGAGCACTTTGAGTACCCAGCTTGGGTGATAGGGGTGGCTGTGCCACTGGACCCTTTAAGATACTGACTGTATTAGGCCATACTACTAAGCAACAGATTCAAAGCAGCTCTACCCAATACATAGAAACAAAAACAGGGAGGCTGCCAAAATGAGGAGACAAAGAAACATGGCCCAAGTGAAAAAACAGATCAAAATTCCAGAAAAATAACTACACAAAATGGAGGTAAGTAATCTAATAGATGCAGAGTTCAAAACACTGGTTACAAAGATGTTCAAGGAACCTACTGAGGACCTCAGCATCACAAAAAAGATCCAGTCAGAAACAAAGGATACACTAACTGTAATAAAGAACAATTTACAGGGAAACAACAGTAGAATGGATGAACTGAGAATCAAATCAATGATTGGGAAGTAAAGAAGCAAAAAACAACCAATCAGAACACAAAGAAGAAAAAAGAATTAAAAAAATGAGGATATAATAAGTAGCCTCAGGGATAACTTTAAGAGGTCCAATATTTGCATCATAGAGATGCCAGAAGGAGAAGAGGAAGAGAAAGAAATTGAAAATCTCTTTGGAAAAAAAAATGAAAGAAAACTTCCCTAATTTGGTGAAGGAAATAGACATGCAAGTCCAGGAAGCACAGAGAATCCCAAACAGGATGGTTGCATAGAGGCCCACTTGAAGAAATATAATTAAAATGCTAATGGTTAAAGATAAAGACAGAATCTTAAAAGCATCAAGAGAAAAGAAGTTAGTGACCTACAGGGGAGTTCCCATAAGACTGTCAGCTGATTTCTCAAAAGAAACTTTTCAGGCTAGAAGGGATTGGCAAGAAATATTCACTCATGAAAATTAGGGACCTACAGCCAAGATTGCGCTACCCAGAAAAGATAACATTTAGAATTGAAGGGCAGATAAGGAGTTTCTCAGAGAAGAAAAACTAAAGGAGTTCATCATCACCAAACCATTATTATATGAAATGTTAAAGGGAATTATTTAAGAAAAAATAGGTGAAAACTATCAATAAGAAAATGGCAGAAAATACAAATCTATCAATAGTTGAGCCTAAGAAGCCAACTAAGCAAGCACAAAGTGCAGAGACAGAATCATGGATATGGAGAACATTTTGATAATTGCCAGATGGGGAGGCATGTTTGGGGGAATGGGTGAAGAGGTGATGGTGTTAAGAAGCACAAATAGGTAGTTACAGAATAGCCATGAGAGTGTAAAGTACAGTATAGGAAATAGAATAGCCAAAGAACTTATACTCATAACCCATGGACATGAACTATGGTTGGGGTATTGCCTGAAGGAGTGGGGGTTGCTGGTTGGAGGGGAGGAAAAGGGGAAAAATCAGGACAACTGTAATAGCACAATCAATAAAATATAATTTAAAAAATCATACATAATGGAAACAAAAACTCTTTTGCATTTCTATACATTAATTACAAATTGTCATAAAGAGAAATTAAAAAATAATTCCATCTACAATTGCATCTAAAAGATGCTAGATGCAATACCTAGAAAGAAATCTAGCCAAGAAAATGGGGGATCTGAATACTGAAAATTACAAGACATTAAGGAAATACATTGAAGAGGACATAAATAAATGGAAATTTCATGTTCATATATTGGAAGAAATAATATTGGTAAAATCTTCATACAACCCTAAGTAATCTATGGGTTTAATGCAAAATCTATCAAAATTCCAATGGTGTGTTTCACATAAATGGAACACAGAAAACTGAAATTTATATGGAAACACAAAAGACCGCAAACAACCAAAGCTTCTGGAAGGAGAATTAAGCTGAATGCATCATTCTCCCTGATATCAAACTCTATTACAAAGCTATAGTAATTAAAGCAGTATGGTATCAGCATAAAAACAGACAAATAGAAATAGGAAGCCTAGAAATACCCGTTTATATATAGTCAATTGAACTGTGACAAAAGAGCCAAGAATATGTGATGAGAAAAGGAAAATCTCTTCAATAAATAGCATGGGAAAAATTGAAAATCCCATGCAAAGGAATGAGGCTGGACCACCATTTTACATCATACACAAAAAATTTACTCAAAATACATTAAATACTTAAATGTAAGACTTGGAACTCTAAAATTCCTAAAAGAATCCATAGGCTGTAAGCTTCTGTATTACACAGGTCTTGGCAATGTTTTCTTTTTAATCTGACACCAAAAGTAAAAGCATCAAAATAAAAAAATAAATAAGTAGGGCCACATCATACTAAAAAGCTTTTGTGGAGCAAAAATCTTCTACAAAATTAAATGGCAACATACTGAGTGGGAGAAAATAGTTGAAAATAACATATCTGATAAAGGAGTTAACATCCAAAATACATAAAGAAGTCATATAACTCTATAGAAAAAAAGCAATTAAGATGGGCATAAGATCTGAGTACACATTTTTCTAAAGAAGACATACAGATGGCCAATGGGTATATGAAAAAATGTTCAACATCATTAATAATCATGAAAATGCAAATTGCAACCACAAGAAGATCACCTCATACCTGCTACAATTATTATTAAAAAGATAGGAAATAACAAGTGTTGGTGAGGATGTGTAAGAAAGGGAACACTTGTGTACTATTGGTGGGGATGGAAATTGGTGCAGCCACTATGGAAAACAGTATGGCATTTCCTCAAAAAATTAAAAAATAGAACTACCATATGATCTAGCAATTCCATTTCTGGGTACTTATCTGAAAAAAAGACACATCAACTCAAAAAGATATATGCACCATTGCAGCATTATTTACAATCACCAATACATTGAAAAAATCTAAGTATCTATTGATGGATGGGTGTATAAAAATGTATATATACATATATATATATATGTATACACACATATACATAATTATATATACACATATATTTATATATCACATATAAATATATGCATGCATATATTATATATACATATACACATATACACACACACATATTATATATGTACATATAATATATAATGTACATACTATTATATAATATATGTACATATATTTATATATAAATATATATACATACAATGGTATGATTCAGCCATAAAAATAAAATCTTGCTATTTGTGACAACATACATGGAGTTTGAGGGCATTTTGCAAAGGGAAATGAGTCATCCACAGGAAGACAAATGTCGTATGATCTCTCTTATATGTGGAATAAAACAGAAATGAAAACAAAACAGAAAGCCAAGTTCATCGATATAGGGAACAGATTGGTGGTTGCCAGTGGTAGAAGGTGGGGGTTGGAAGAAATAGCTGAAAGGAGTCAAAGGTAAAAAAAAATCTTTAAAGTAGAGAGATGTGATGCATTACCTGTATAGGAAACAATTTGAATAACATTGAATTTTCCATGTGAAACTATGGAGGCTAGAAAAAATACTGTAACATTATTAAAGTGGTGAAATAACAGAATTGTTAAACAAAAATTCTATATCCAACAAAAAACATTCTTTAGAAATAAAGTGGGAATAAAGATGCCAAGATGAAAGAAAACTAATAAAAAGTGTCACTAGCAAAATGATCCTTAAAAAATGGATAACAGAGTTTCTGTCATTTTATTTCAAACAGAATGAAAGGATAAAAAAGGAGTCTCAGAGCATTAGAATGAAAAAAAGAAAAATGGAAAGAACAAATATATAGGTAAATAAAACAGATTCTCTTGAGTATTATAAATCATAGGTAATACCTGAAACACAAACTATAATAAACTATAACACTGATACTGAAGACATGGTATTTAAAAGTGGTATAGGTAAAGTCACCTAAATGAAAATAAGGTTTCCACACTTCAATCCAAGTGGCATAACATTGATAACAGTGGACTAAGTTATAGGTGTGCATTGTAACACACAGAGCAACTGCAACAAAACTATACACAGCAATACATGTAAAAATGCAATAAATAAGTCAAGATGGAATCCTAAAAAAATGCCCAAGCAACCCACAGGAAGGCAAGAAAAGAGAAACAAAGGAATATAAAAAAGAGCACATAAGCATATGTAAAACATTCAGTATCATTACCTGTTGAGGAAATGCAAATGGAAACCACAAGGTCATATGAATACACATTTATCAGAATGCCCCAAATAAAACTAGTGACAACACCAAGTGCTAGCGAAGTTGCAGAGAAATGTGGTTACTCAATATTGGTGGGAGTGTAAAATGGTATACCTACCCTGAAAACAGTTGCATAGTTTTTTTTATACAACTCAACATGCAATTACCACGTGACTCAGCAATTGCACTCTTGGACATTTAACCCAGACAAATAAAAATTTATGTTCACACAAAAATTTGTACTTGAGTGTTTATAACTTTAACTTTATTTTTAACAGCTCAAATGGGTAACAGTCATTTTACTGTGGCTGAATGGTTAAACAAACTGTAGTACATATGCACCATAAAACACTGCTTAACAGTAAAAAGGAAAAAAAAAACTATTGATACATGCAACAACTTAAAAATTCTTAAGAGGATTTTTCTGAGGTAGGATAAAAATCTGCCCATAAAGATTTTGGGGTGCACAAGGGCAAGGGGTAAGATGGGAGGGGCTATAAAAGGGAACAGAAGGGATACTTGTGGTGATATAACTGTTTGTTATCTTCATGTACTGGTGGATATATGAATTTTCATGTGATAAAATCTCATAGAACAAAACACATGCACACAAGTAAAACTGGGGAAATCTAAGATAAGTAGATTGAATTAGTGGGAATACTCTGGTTGTGATATTGTACTATAGTTTTAAAAATGCTACCACTGGGGAAATGAAGTAAAGAAGGCATATATCTAATTTTTTCTTACAAGTGCATGTAAATCTTTAATTATATAAAAATAAAAAAGTTTAACTGAAAAAAAAACTGATGCTGAGTTACAAGATGCTGAGATGATCTTGTTCATTTTCTAAAATTTCTGTGAACACATTCAGGCCTAGAATGAAACTGAATATCTAAACACTTAGATGAGCCTTCCAGCCAAGATGGAGGCATAGGTAGACACACTGTGCCTCCTCACACAACCAAAATAAAGACAACAAAAATTTAGAAATAATAAAACAACCAGTACTGACAGAAAATTGAGCTGTATGGAAGTCCGACAACCAAGGAGTTAAAACAGACACATTCATCCAGACTGGTAAGAGGGGGAAAGTTGGGCAGCCTGGAGGAGAGGGGTCGTGGTAAAAAAGCAGTGGCTGGCAGACCCTGGGCCTGGGGTGGCAGCCGGTGGACCCAGCAAAGTGGTGGATTGCGGAGGGTCCTACATTTGCACCTAGATAAACCAGGTGAAGCTGGGGAGCAAGACAGACCATGCAACCCAGAGTCCCAGTATGGGAAAATAAGGCCTCAAAACACCAATTGAAAACACCTGTCAGGGTTGAGGTGCCAGGAGAGACTCCCAGCCTCACAGGAGAATTCACTGGAGAGACCCACAAGGTCCTAGAACATATACAAGCCACCCACATGGAAATCAGCACCCAAAGGGCCCAGTTTGTTTGGAGGAAGCAGCGGAAGGGACTGAAATCCAGTAGAGAGGGCAGCAAGCACCCTTGTTCCCTCTCAGACCCCTCCCTCACATATAGCATCACAACGCAGTGACATGGGTTGCCCTGCCCTGGTGAACACCTAAGGCTCCACCCCTCATTATGTAACAGGCGTGTCATGACAAAAAAAAAAATGGCCCAAATGAAAGAACAGATCAAAGTTTTAGAACAAATACAACTAAGTGATGAAGAGATAGCCAACCTATCAGGTGCTCAATTCAAAGCACTGGTGATAAGGAGGCTCACAGAATTGGTTGAATATGGTCACAAATTAGATGAACAAATGAAGGCTACAATAAGTAAAATGGAGGAAAATGTATAGGGAACCAACAGTGATGGGAAGGAAACTGGGACTCAAATCAATGCAGTGGACCAGAAGGAAGAAAGAAACAACCAAACAGAAAAGAATGAAGAAATAAGAATTCAAAAAAATTAGGAAAGGCTTAGGAACCTCCACGACATCTTTAAACTTTCCAATATCTGAATTATAGGGGTACAAGAAGGGGAAGAGGAAGAACAACAAGTGGAAAAGTTACTTGAACAAATAATAAAGGAGAACTTCCCCATTCCAGCAAAGGAAATAGACTTCTAGTAAGTCTAGGATGCTCAGAGAGCCCCAGAGAAGCTAGACCCAAGGAAGAACACACTAAGGAACATCATAATTACATTAGCCAAGATTAAAATGAAGGAGAGAATCCTAGAAGCAGCAAGAGAAAAAGAGACAGTTACCTACAAAGGAGTTCCTATTAGACTGTCAGCTGATTCCTCAAAAGAGACCTTGCAGGCAAGAAGGGGCTGGGAAGAAGTATTCCAACTCATGAAAGGCAAGGACCTACATCAAATATTGTTCTATCCAGCAAAACTTTCATTTAGAATAGAAGGGCAGATAAAGTGCTTCTCAGATAAGGTCAAGTTAAAGGAGTTCATCATCACCAAGCCCTTATTATATGAAACGTTGGAGGGACTTATCTAAGAAAAAGAAGATAAAAAACATGTACAGTAAAATGTCAGCAAACTCACAATTATTAACAACCACACCTAAAACAAAAGCAAATGAAGCAAACAATTAGAAAAGGAACAGAACCACAGAAATAGAGATCACCTGGAAGGTTAGCAACAGGGGAGTGGGAGGAGAGAGGGGGAAAAGGTACAGAGAATAAGTAGCATAGATGGTAGGTAGAAAATAGACAGGGGGAGGGCAAGAATAGTATGGGAAATGTAGAAGCTAAAAAACTTATGACACATGGACATGAACTTAAGGGGAAAATGTGAATGGGAGAGGGTGTGCAGGGTGGAGGGGAGTGAAGGGGGGAAAATGGGACAACTGTAATAGCATAATCAATAAAATATATTAAAAAATAAACACTTAGATGAGGTAATTAAATTAGAATGTTATGAATTTCATTTGAAAAAAGCCTCAGCTATGACCTGTGATAGGACTCAGATTTTGCAGTAAGTTAAATATTTTTTTCCTGTGTTGCTGGAAGATTGGAAAGTTTTTCTTATTCCTCTTTTCATTTCTCACAAGTCAATTCAGTTATTCCTCCTTCAGAGCTTGTGATATTGGACTCTATATCTGAAAAGCAAATTGTGCATTATCTGTCATTGCAAGATATCTTGGTTTGGACAAATTGCAGGAGTGAGTCTACTTTCTGTTTGAATGCTAGAATCTATTTGATGTGGGAGGAGGAGCCACAAAGAAACTCTTTCCTACCACATTCTTATTAAAGAAATGGTTTTCCATCTTCTGTTCCTATTAAAGGCAGTAGCTGTATTTTAGTCTGGAAACCTCTGTAGCTCAGTGGAACCAAAAATTGAAAGCAATTCATGGATTCATTGAAGGGAATAGATTCAGGGTGATCCAATCATTTGTGGCACATAGATGCTTTATTTCACCTACTCTTTATAGCAAATGCTACTCTATTAGCTCTCATACTTAAAAAAGTGTGCACACGTTGCTCCATCTCTTTACTGGTTATATGACTTCTCCCACAAAATAAATCTTCCTCAGGGTGGTGGCTGGCTATGGGAGGGAGGTGAGAGAGTGAACTATCACAGAAAAATTAGGAATTTGATTTTACATGATTTTATTTGTTAGACTTTGGCATTATTTAGGATTGTCAAAAGCAAAGAGAAAATGGTTCATATTACTATGTGCTAACTCTTGTGCTATTTGTTAAGGGGACTACAAACTAAGTCACAAATCCTTAGGTGAAACGATTTACAGATTACAAAATGCTTTCAACGGCGTCATCTCATCTGGTTCTCATAAAGATTCTGTCAGGTAGGAATTATTACTTGTCATCATTTTATGGGAGAAAAAATAGAATCTCAGATAAGAAAATGGCAAATATTAAAACTGTTGAGCTTGAGCTGTATGTAACTTACTTATGATCCCAACCCTATGGTCTTCATATTTTTCTACTGTAGCACTTGACAGGATCTTAACTTCTGAGGAAATGTCTATGAAAATGTAAGAGCTTTCTTTCTTTTACCCTGTTCCCCCCGACAACCTCTACCATCTATCTATCATCTCTATCGCTATTGCTATCTCTATGTTTCTTATGTGCCAGCATTGCACATGCACACACACAACACAAGTTTAGGGAACAAAGACGTTTTAAACTCAAAATGGTCATGTATTTCATTCCACTTATTTGCTTTAGGGCTCAAGAAATCCTGTATTTCACTTCCACCGAAGATGGAGGAGTAGGTGGATAAACTTTGTCTCCTTACGCAACCCAAAGGACAACAGCAAATATGAAAACAAAAAAAAATAACCAGAACTTCCAGAAAATTGAACTATATGGAAGTCCAACAACCAAGGAGTTAAAGAAGAAACATTCATTCAGACATATAGGAGGGGCAGAGACAGGCAGCTTGGGTGGGGAGGATGCGTGGCGAAGCAGCGGCTGGAAAACTGGGTGGGTGAGGTGGTAGCTGGTGGACTGAGCAGTCCCATATTCATGTGTGGACAAACCAGGAGGAACAACTAGGGAGTGAGACAGACTGCACAACCCAGGATTCCAGCATGGGGAAATTAAGCCTCAAAAATTCTGGCTGCTAACAATGGAAGAAGGGGACAATGGAGGAAAAGGTTTTCAGGAACTATACTGCAAAGGACACATTGACAAAACCCAGGGGGAGGTTAGAAGCACAGGAGGAAGGTGGATTTGGCTGGGGTAGGTGGGGAGCTATGGGGGAAAAACAGAGAACTGTAATTGAACAACAAACAAGTAAACAAATGAACAAAATCCTCTGGTTGTAAAGACATGTGGGAATTGCAGCAGAGGGAGAAACTCCCAGACTCACAGAAGAGTCTGTTGGATGGATCCATGGGGCCCTAGAGCATAAACAAGCCCACCCAGCTGGGAATTAGCAACAGAAGAGCCCAATTTGCTTGTGAGTAGTAAGGGGGGTGGTGACTGAAAACTAGCTGAGGGCTGAGCAAGTGTCATTGTTTCCTTTCAGACCCTTTCCCCACATATAGTGCCACAACTCAGTAACTGGGTTGCCTTGCCCTGGTGAATACCTAAGCCTCTGCACCTTAGAATGTAACAGGTATGCCAAGACAAAAAAATTATGGCCCAAATGAAAGAATAGATCAAAGCTCCAAAAATAGAACTAAGTAAAGAGGAAATAGGCAACCTTTCAGATTCAAAGGTCAAAATACTAGTAATGAGGATGCTCACAGAAATGGTTCAGTATAGTTGGAAAAAAGAGGAAGATGTGAAGGCTATGCAAAGTGAAATTAAACACACACACACACACACACACACACACGGAACCAACAGTGAAGGGAAGGAAACCAGGACTCAGATCAATGGGTTGGAGCAGAAGGAAGAAGTAAACATTCAGCCAGAACAGAATGAAGAAACAAGAATTCAAAAAAATGAGGAGAGGCTTATGAACCTCTGGGACAACTTTAAATGTTCTAACATCTGAATCATAAGGATGCCAGATGGAGAAGAAGAAGAGCAAGAAATTGAAAACTTATTTGAAAAAAATAATGAAAGAAAACTTCCCCAATCTCGCAAAGGAAATGGACTTCCAGGAAGGAAGTCCAGGAAACTCAAAGAGTCCCAGAGAAGTTGGACCCAAGGAAACACACACTAAGGTACCTCATAATTACATTATCCAAGATTAAAGATAAGGAGAGAATCTTAAAAGCAACAAGAGAAAAGGAGACAGTTACCTACAAAAAAGTTCCTGTAAGACTATCAACTGATTTCTCAAAAGACATCTTATGGGCATAAAAGGGCTGGAAAGACGTACTCAAACTCATGAAAGTCAAGGACCTACATGCAAAATAACCCTATCCAGCACAGCTATCATTTTGAATGGAAGGGCAGATAAAGTGCTTCCCAGAGATGGTCAAGTTAAAAGAGTTCATCATCATGAAGTACTTATTATATGAAATGTTAAAGGGACTTACTTAAGAAAAAGAAAAGGATCAAAAATATTAATAATATTTTAATTAATTTGTTGTCAGTAAAATGACAACAAATTTACAAGTATCAACAAATTAACCTAAAATAAACAAAACCAAAAATAAACTAAGCAAACAACTAGATCAAGAGCAGAATCGCAGAAATGGAAATCACATGGTGAGTTATTAGTGGGGAGGGGGAGGAGAGAGAATGGGGGAAAAGGTACAAGGATTAAGAAGCATAAATGGTAGGTACAAAATAGATAGGGGGTGGTTAAGAATAGTATATGAAATGGAGAAGCCAAAGAACTTACATGTATAGCCATCCATTGGATGTGAATCAAGGGGTGGTGATGCTGGTGGGAGGAAGGGTACATGGCAGAGGGGAATAAAGGGGAAAAAATGGGACAACTGTAATAGCATAATCAATAAAATATATTTTAAAAGGAAGTACTCCTGTGTCTTTGCATATGTCATCATACTCCTTACGCAACATGTGATTACTGAGGTATGTATAGGTGGTTGAATTGGTTTTGTCAACATATTCCAGGCAACAGAAGAGGTTTTGAAAATCTCCTATCTTTTAAGATTTCTGTAAATCTTTACATTAAAATATTTTGTGTTTTATACAACAAATATTTATATTTACCCTGGAAACATTGTATCATATTCATCAGCATAAGGAATAATAAAACATCACCACACAGAAATAAAATTAAAACAACCAAGCAAATTATAAATCCACTTTACAGAGTTAAAGAGAGTTTAGTCTTGATTTAGGAATTTTTAGACTTTATTCTCCTCTTCCTTCCTTCCTCCCTTCCTTCTTACCCCAAAATGGCTTTGTATCTTCATAATCCCTATTATTTGATGTACAATAGTTAATTTAATAAATCCCCTGTAGTGGACATTTAAATTGTTTTGAATTTTCTCTATTAATAATGGTGTGGGTTAAAGGATAGTAATTTGTTAATAATTAATACCAAATTTATTCTAAGGGAGAGCATTATCTTTGCTTGAGATAATATTTTACCAAATCACCTAATATTAGAAATAGTATTTTTATGCTCTGCAAGCAGGAAGTGGACTGAAAAGGCTAATTAGGTCTCAGAGGGACATATTCTCTAACTCCTACTTCATATGTGGCCAAGACCATCTGGAGAGCTCAGCTAGGAGCCACAGAATGATGGACAAGGGAGTTCCTTCCAGGTACTGGAAATAGGGCATAACCAAGGGTTCCCCTTTCCAGTCCGTTCCTCCCAAGACATCACAGTGTTCATCTCATTGGAATTCAGAAGTGTAATAAACTGGTGATTCTGTCTTCCATTACTCTACATTCTGAATGGAAGTGTCTATTGGAGTGAACCTGCCCTCATTCCACTACTGCATAATGGATGCAAGTAGAAGGTAAAAAAATTATCTTTGCTGTTCTGGATTAAGAGGAGTTAGATCTGATGGAGACACTATTGCCATCACCTTGAACCCTGGAATTGACTTAGGATATTGCTTTAGACTTTTCTTCTTGGGAAGAAGGGAATTCTGTGTGTGTGTGTGTGTGTGTGTGTGTGAGAGAGAGAGAGAGAGAGAGAGAGAGAGAGAGAGAGAGAGAGAGAGAGAGAGAGAGAGAGAAATAAGTTTAATACTTGATGAGTAGAGGAATAGATTGTGGTAGATAGAGTTTTCCAGTATTCACTAATACTTGCTTCTTTTCTTCCTGAACCCTTGGGAGAAACATGCTTTATCAGCACCCTTGCAGTTGGACAGGGTCACACAGTTAGTTCTACCCAATAGGCAAGGTAGAAAGGAAGTGTTTCACTTATTGTCAAAGCATTTAAGAGCAGATGTCAGACATCCATGCTTCTTAGTCTTCTGGTGCAGAGATATAGCTCCTTGTATGCCAGTTTATCCAGCCTCTTTGGACTTCAGACACCTTGCCTTTACTTCAGCTGAAGTGTTCCATCCCCACTAAGGTCCAAGGTGATTTCACAGGCTAGCTCTTTAGCTAGTACTCTTTTTGTCTGTTTGTTTCAGTTCTATTTTTTAACAATACAAACACAAGGAAGCCTTTGCTAACCGCTAAGGTTAGGTCAGATTCTCTATTATAGACACATAAAAATACGGCTTTCATTCATAGCAATATGTGGTATGCATTACATGTTTACTTATTTACTTGCTTAACTTCTATTTTCCCAAACATAGTAGACTAGAGTTCATATCTAATTTCATCCATTAATCCAGAGTCTTAAGTACAGTGTCTGTATTATGTCAATACTTAAAATAATCTTGTAATAGTATATTGACTATTATTTTCTTCTCTGTTGTTTCTTGTTTGTCTTCTCCCTTTTTTCCTCCCACTGAAAATAACTACAAAGCTAGACAAAATATATGAAACACTGGACAACAAACAATCCAAGATGATGACCTTTGAGGAAAGGAGGAAAGAGGTTAGCCTCATAATTGTTCTGGCCTTTTGCCTGGAGTCAGTTTCCTGACATAAAGAAGAAAAGGTACTGCTCCAAATGGAGCAGCATTCTCTAGGATGCTGAGGCTATTGTAATTTTCAGAGGAGATTAGCTGAGGAGAGGGAGTTGTGTGAAAATGAGTGGAGAGTGCCTAAAAAATCAACATGTGGATAATCATAGATATTTGGCCAATGGTTGTGCTGCACACGTATAGGGAAAGACTTTATGAGGCCTAGTACAACTTTCTTACTGTGGGTCAAGAGCTGAATGGTGACATCAGAGAACAAGAGATGCTGAATTTCCAGATCAGACCTAATGTACAGATACCTTTAATACCATAGACTTTCAGTTAAGGACCCAGAAATATTATGTCTCAGGAGTGAGGGTAACATACTCTAGTATTAGGGTAATATCCTAAGATTAAGAGATACGCTTTACTTAATAAAGCATAAGATTATGACTAATTTGAAGACATTAATGAAAAATTAACAAAAATGAAGATAATCTCAGAGAAAGATGAACATCATCAAACTAAAAATTGTTAGGTATAGTTCCAGAAGAAAAGGAGGAAAAGAATGGGGAAAAATATTCTCGAAGAAGTAAAAGCAGGCAGGAAAATTCCTAGGTTTTGGTGAAATACGAAATTTACAGGTTCAAGAAGCTCAAGAAAATTTAAGCAGGAAAATATAATGAACACCAAACCTACACACATAATAGGAAAATTGCTTAAAAATAAAAATGGAGAGAAAATTCTGAAACAAATCAGACAAATAAAGGTTACATTACATATGAAAAGCAACAATACAATAAGTAGCTGATTTTCATCAGAAACAGTGATATCCAGAACACAATGGAATGACATAATTACTGTGTATTGAAAAAGTTAATATGAAATTTTCCATTGAGACAAAAAGCAAAGAAAAAATAAATATTTTCAGATAAAAATAGATAATTTATTGCCATGAAATCCACACCACAAAAATGTTAAAGAAAGTTCTTGGGTCTTGAGAAAGAAATAAAGGACATAGAAACAATAAACATGTGGGTAAATATAAAACACTTTATTTCTTAATTTCTCTTAAATACAAGACTTTTTAAAGCACAAATGCATACATGTTATACAGGTACATGTTAGGTACAAGTAATATGTATGATAACAGCATTACATAATTTAAGGAGTATATGCAACTACACTGTTAAAAGTTTCTTAGATTTAAAATTTCTTTTTATTTTATGTACAGTTGTTCAAGTATAGTTGTCTGCATTTTCCCTCCACTTCTACCCCCCACCCCAGCCATCCCCACCTCCCTCCCTGATTCAACCCTTTCCTGATTTTGTCCATGTGATCTTTATAGTTGTTCCTGAAAACCCTTCCCTGTTTTCCCCTCATTATCCCCTCTCACCTCCCCTCTGGTTACTGTTAGTTTGTTCTTAATTTCATGTCTCTGGTTATATTTTGCTTGCTTGTTTGTTTTGTTGATTAGGTTCTACTTAAAGGTGAGATCATATGGAAGTTTCTTAGATCTTTATGCTGGAGTATAATATTACCTAAAAGGTGACTAAATTATTTTAGGATATATATTACAATTCTAAGAACAATAATTAAGATGTTAAATATAGCTACAAAGCCAATATAAGAGTTGACAATAATTTTTCCAGTTAAGTAGAAAATAGTGTTCAACTGATATTGTAGCAAGGGCCAGCAAGGAAGCTTTGACATTTGTGGAGAGAGAAGGAATAAAACAGCAATCACAGAGAGTACCCAGAGATTGTCTGGTAGTACCAAAGTTATACTTAAGATTCATGGTCAATAATGTAGTTAAGTCTGTGTATGAGGTTATGTGATTTTCTCCAGCCATGCTCAGGACTCATATCAGGGTTTAGAAAGATATGTATGTGTGTATGTGTGTGCACACAGTTTTAGATAGGGTGGTCAAGGGAGGACTCTCTTATATAGTAATGGTTGAGAGAAACCAGAAGTAAAGAGTGAGACATTTGGCCCTATGAGGGAAGGAGTGTTCCAGGCAGAAGAAATAGCAAGTGTAAGATGCAGTGTGGGAGCAATCTTGTGTCTCACAAAGAGTGAGATCACAAGGGCTTAAGTAGAGTGCACAAGAAGGCATGTGGTAGGTGGTGAGTTCAGAGAGGAAGTGAGGATGTTTTTGAAACATAGTAAAGACCAGATTTCACTGTCAGTAATGTGAAAAGTCCTTAGACAGCTTTGAACAAAAGGGTGGCAAGATATTATTTATGAGTCACTCTGGCTGTGTTTTAGAAGACCATATTATGCAGGGGAGTGGGGTAAAGGTTAGAAAAAAGAGACAAATCACAGTAGGAGGTATCACAGTAAACCAGAGGAAGAGATGATAGTGGCTTGGATTAGGGAGAACTAGGTTAGTGCCAATAGAGAAACTGAGAAGTGTATCAGACTATCGATATTTTGGGATGATAAATACAAAAGGATTTATCACAAACTATTTGCAGAAGATATAATATTTGAGATGAATGATGAATAAAGGTCTTTAGTCTGAGGCACCATTTTTCTAAGACTGTGGGGAAAGAATAAGTTAAGTGTAGCGGGAAATCAGAATTTAGTCTTAGGTATGTTAAATTTTATAGTATTAAAATCTTAGAGAATATGTCAAGTAGTAGTTTGTGTTTCTTGTAAGTTGGGTAAAAAATCAGAGCTACATCAATGAATGTTGTAGATGGCATTTAAAGAAATGGAATAGGATGAAGTGATCTAGAGAGAGAATATCGAGAACAAAGATTATAGGAATTGTCCCGAGCACCACATACTTCTAGGTCAGGAAAATGAGAAAGAACCAGCAGAAGAAACTGAAGACTGGTCATAAGCATAGAAAGAAAAGCAACAGAGAATAATCTTGGGGGCCTGTGAGATAATGGGAAAAAATTTTGTCTTGGTCTTTGCTCCCAGGTCCTGACACAAGGGCTCCCAAAATGCATGAAAATCCCTAAGTGATAACAGAACTAGAAGCATCGTTTGTTTTAATGAGTCCTCTCTTGAGTGGGGTCTTGGAAGACTTTTAAAATAGGATTTTTCCAAGACAAAATTAAAACCTTGGATTTTTAGCAAGCCAACCTCCCACCCATTCTATAGAGGGCGGAAATGGTCTGGAAATGGCGTAAATAATCATGCCTATGTAATGAAGCCTGCATAAAATTTCCAGTAGTATGGGTTTCATCGAGCTTCCAGGTTGTTGCACATTTCCACACATTGGGAGGGTGACAAACCTAATTCTATGGTAACAGAAGCTCTGCTCAGACCCTCTAAGACCTTTTCTCATGCATCTCTTTATCTGGCTGTTCATCTGTACCTTTTATTATATCCTTTAATAAACTGGTAAACTTAAGTAAATATTTTCCTGAGTTCTGTGAACTGCTCTAACAAATTAATCAAACCCAAGGAGAGGATTGTGGAAACCTCATATTTATAGCCAATCAGAAGCACAAGTAAACAACCTGGACAGGCAATTGGCATCTGATGTGAGGAGCAATCTTCTGGGACTCAGCAGTTAACTTGTGGGATGTGATGCTACCTCCAGGTAGATAGAGTTAGAACTGATATTAATTGTAGGACACTCAACTGGTGTTGCACAATTGCTTGGTGTGTCTCAGAATTTTCTTGGTGTAGGAGAACTCCCCACTCATTGGGTGTTAGAAACATTGTAAATGTGATAGTAGTGTGTGAGAGCAAGGGGGAAACATGGGGAAGAGCTGGTGGTTTTCCCAAAACCATGCTGCAATGTCAAAAGTGGATGAGAGGATAGTGAGAAGAGGATGGAGAGCTGACCTTAAATTGGTAAACTTAGAGGAGGTGTTTCATTACAGCCATGGAAAGAAAGGGATTGGTTGACTAATGTAAGTTTGAAAAGAGAAAACTTTAAGACAGTTAATATAAGTAATTTTTTTGAGGACCTATGCTTTAAAGCAAAGCAGAAAAAGGGGGCTGGTGTCTGAAGTGCAAAATGGATTAGTGGGAGGATTTTTTTTAAGAATGGGAGGTATTACAATCTACTCTAGCCAGTGGAAATGACTCAGTAGAGTTAAAGGTGAGAACTTGAGGAGTCTCTCCTCTGATGGCATCAGTTTTTACCATGAAATAAGAAATAAGGCTATCACTGGGGAGTAAGAGCAAAAGAGATATGGATTGGAATTTTTAGGATATTGGAAAAGATGTGGATTTCTTTTTGAAACACCAAAGGTTTTTTACATAGCTGGTGATTGTTTTTCATCAAGTCATTCATAAGTGTTTATGAGACGGTTCATTTAACAATCTAGTCAGAACAAGTCAAAGAGGGCATTTAAATAATCTGTAGGTGTTTAATGTTGTTTGTTGTTTTCATGGGGATTTATTTGGCTTTAGGATGAAGAGAGGGAGCCTCCTTGGAAGCAGTTCCACAGGAGAAAAGTTTACTAACTTTTCCCATCATGAAGATGGCTGAAGAAATTAGTCGGCAAGCTCATGCTCCGCATCCCTGAGTGCACATGGTAGATAGAGTTGCAAAACAATCCACAGAGTTTCCGTTTACAATTGCATTCTGTTTATGATTTGGGCCCATACCACCTTGACCCTGTATCAACCCTCTTGGGCTGCAAACAAAGTACCATAGACTGGGTGGCTTGGAAATAACAGCAACTTATTTCTCACAGTTCTGGAGACTGCATGTCTGAGGTCAGGGTGCCAGCATGTCCAGGTTCTGGCAGGGCTCTGTAATAGTTTGCTGATGGCAGTCTTCTTGTATTCTTACAGGAGGAAGCAATCTCTCTTGTAACTCTTACAAGGGCACTAATGAATTTTATATAATGAAATCATTTTTAAAAACAAGCAATGTCTTATTCTCTCTTTGGAGACCTGTGATGCATACTTGAATAATAAAAGTTCTGAGAGGTCCTGTTGAAAATAAACCATTTTTTAGTCAGTGTTCTGTAAATATATTTTACTTTTCTTTAAAGAAAGTTTAACATCAATTAACTTGCTATAGGGCTAAAGTGTAATAGAAATAGTTTTGGAAGATGTTGAACTAGAAGGGGCCTCTCATTCTTCTGAACTGTAATATTTTCTCTGCTTCTCTTTCTGGTAAAGTACCTTGCTGTTTCTAACACACACACACACACACACACACACACACACACACACACAATTAGGGCCCATCACAGAGTGTAGTATTTCTTGAAGGTGGGCCTAATGATGGAGTCAGGTTTATTTCTGGTGTCCAGCATTGTGACTTACAAAGAGCAAGTGCTCCCCAAATGTAGGTCAAAAGTGAACTAAGGATTTTGGGAGGGAGTTTTAGGTCACCCTGCCTTTAAGGCACTATTACCTTCCATTTGTATCTTCATATGTGTTATTTTATATAGTCCTAAATAACACATTGTGAGGTAAACAAGATAATATTGATATGCTCATTTTATATAGCAAAGGACTTTGAGGCTTACAGAGGTTAAGTAACTTGCCTATTATTACATGGCAAGTAAATTGTGGAATTCTAAAATTCAAGTATTTTTACTTCCTTCCCTTATATAATTTTTAGTGTCTTAGTTCAAAAATTTCTTAACTTTTCTTCTCTTGTCCATGCCCATTCTTCTTTTGGGTAAAAGCATGAAATCAAAAATTCATCTCTACTGCAAAAAAATCATTCCTTTCAATGACTGAAACAGATTTTGAAAGAACCCTGATTCCTGGAAAAATTTTATGAAAGAAGTAGAAAACTTAGTGAAAAGGAATTTTTTTAAGATTTTATTTATTTATTTTTTAGAGAGGGAAAGGAGGGAGAAAGAGAGAGAGAGGGAGAGAAACATCAATGTGAGGTTGCTGGGGGTCATGACCTGCAACCCAGGCATGTACCCTGACTTGGAATTGAACCTGCGACATTGAAAAGGAAATTTTATCCCTCAGTCTAGAAAATTTACTAAAGTGATAGAGAAGTATTTAGTTGCAATAGAATTTCTTAGTCCAACATTTTATTTTGAAGAATCCATTGCTGAGGTGTCTGGAGGGTTCAGTTCAGACAATTCTTATTTCTTCAGTAATGGTCACTGATGTCTTTACATGCGTGGTGGAGGGACAGTATGGGATTTCCAATACTTACCCAATTTTCTCACATCTTAATCATTAAAATATTGATTAAATAGCTTTTTGTCAGATAATTAAGATTTTCATCTGTAGACTCAATGTTCAAAGGGCTTGGTTATTTGTCTTCCACCATCTGGCTTATTTCACTAATCAACAAAACAAACAAGAATGCAAAATATAACCAGAGACATTGAAATTAAGAACAAATTAACAGTAACCAGAGGGGGGTAGGAGGGGATAGTTGGAGAAAAGAGGGGAAGGGTTGTCAAGGAACATGTACAAAGGACACATGGACAAAACCAAAGGTAATGGGATCTGGTGTAGGAGGTGGGGATGGCTGGGGTGGAGGGGGGTGGTTGGGGGGTAAAGGAGACACCTGTACTTGAACATCAATAAAAAATATAAAATAAAAAAAATTTTAAAAGAGCTTGGTTTTTAATAGTGTTTATTTAATAAGAACAGGCCCTGATCTCTTCATCTGTCTAGGATCACCCAATAATAATCCCCCTTCAAATTGGATTTAGATCACAATTTTATTGCCTGCTTTCATTTAGACCAGAGTGAGAAAAAGACAAAACACTTTAGTGCACACTCGAATTTGTCATCTCCTAGTCAGAACAAGGAAACACAGTCCAGTCATCCCAATCCCTTTTAACACTTTGTTCACAGCTTTTAGGCCAGCTGCGAAATGCACATTTACAACCAGAACACTAAGGTTTTTATCCTTAGGCTTACCTACTTCATGAATAAAATTGCCTCTGATTCACTTTGCATGTTGAAAAGTAGGCTTGAACTTGTACTTAGGGTGAGATGAAGTTTAGTCAATGGTTGTGTCATTTATGAGGAGTTTGTTTCACCTTGGGCTTTAGGTTTTTCATACAGCCATTTTTGATTAGGTACTGGACTTCTGTTTGAGAACATCTTGTTCTTCAGTTACATTGAAGTGGCCAGTGTTCATCTTTGATACAACCACTTTGTCACTGGACTCTTATCACAGCCCCAGTTACGCAGACTCAAGCGGTGTCTGGGGTCAGCAATTCAGGGAATAGCTTTTCTGAGGTGATGCTTTCAGTCAGGGTTTGGACATGGCTGAATAATCAGTTTTGTTTCATTTGGAAGTTCTTGACCACCGGAGTTTTTTTTTTAATTCCTTCAGTAGTTATATCTTTTTCACCTAATTTGTGTCTACTCCATTTTCATCAGGTTATTTTGTTTAGTATTTCCTTCAAATAGCTATCATTTGGAGTGGCCTTAAATTCACATTGTGAAGATCTATTTACAACTAAGCATTCTTCCTTCCTCCGTTTAGCTCTGTATAATTAACCCTAAAAATCCATCAAGTGTCAGCTAAAATATTTCTTTTTTTAATGAAGCCTTCCTGCATAGGCCTTATGAGCCAATCTACCTTCCTCTCCCAATACTTCAAATATACATTTGAAGATCCTGTTATTATTACTGCATTATACATGCTTTGTGAGATTGATTTACATTCTTTTATTTTATTTTCATTTTTTAGAGAGAGAGGGGAAGAGAGGGAGAAAGAGAGGGAAAGAAGCATCAATGTGTGGTTGCCTCTCATGTGCATCCCCCACTGGGGACCTGGCCTGCAACCTAGGCATGTGCCCTGACTGGGAATCGAACTGTTGGTTTGCAGTCCAGTGCTCAGTCCACTGAATCACATCAGCCAGGGCTGATTTACACTCTTTTAAAAACAGACTTAAGTTTGTGAGAATGAACAGATAATTGTTATGTGCTATAAATTAAAAGGCTTCTGGAAACCAGACTGGTAAGGGTGGGAGTAAATTCATTTTTTAAAGTATATTTTATTGATTAAGCTATTACAGTTATCCCATTTTTTCTCCCCTTTTTCCCCTTCTGCCCTGTACACCCACTTTCACCAGCATTCCCTCCTTAGTTCATGTCCATGGGTCATACATATACATTCTATGGTTTCTCTATTTCCTATATTATTCTTAACCACCCCCTGTCTACTTTGTGCCTACCAATTATGCTTTTTATTCCTTGCACCCTTTTCCCCTATTCTTCCATCTCCCTCTCCATGCTGATAACCCTCCATGTGATCTCTATTTCTGTGATTCTGTTCTTGTTTTAGTTGTTTGCTTAGTTTCTGTTTTTGTTTTTGATTTTTTTTAGGTTCAGTTGTTGATAGTTGTGAGTTTGTTGTCATTTTACTGTTCACATTTTTCATCTTTTTCTTAGATAAGTCCCTTTAACATTTCATATAATAAGGGCTTGGTGATGATGAACTCCTTTAACTTGACCTTCTCTGGGAAACACTTTGTCTGCCCTTCCATTCTAAATGATAGCTTTGCTGGATAGAATAATCTTGGATGTAGGTCCTTGCCTTTCATGACTTTGAATACTTCTCTCCAGCCCCTTCTTGCCTTCAAAGTTTCTTTTGAAAAATCAGCTGATAGTTTTATGGAAACTCCTTTGTAAGTAACTGCCTCCTTTTCTCTTGCTACTTTTAAGATTCTCTCCTTGTCTTCAATCTTGGGTAATATAATTATGATGTACCTTTGTGTGTTCCTCCTGGGCCCAACTTGTTTGGGACTCTCTGAGCTTCCTGGACTTCCTGGAAGTCCATTTCCTTTGTGAGATTGGGGAAGTTTTCTTTCATTATTTTTTTCAAATAAGTTTCCAGTTCCTTGATTTTCCTCTTCTCCTTCTGGCACCTCTATGATTTAGATGTTTTAGTGTTTCAAGTTGATCCAGAGGTTCCTAAGCTTCTCCTCATATTTTTTGAATTCTTGTTTCTTCATTCTATTCTGATTGTATGTTTATTTCTTCCTTTGGTTCCAAATTGTTGATTTGAATCCTGGTTTTCTTCCCTTTACTGTTGCTTCCCTGTAGATACATTTTTTATTTCACTTTGTATAGCCTTTACTTTTTCTTTTCTTTTGTGACCATACTCAATCATTTCTGTTATCATCCTGATTATCAGTGTTAAATTCTTTAAGAAATTTAAGAAAATATTTTATTTCTTATTTTTATTTTCTTTACTTTTGATTGAGTTTTTGGGGGTGACATTTTTTAATACAATTATATAAGTTTCAGGTGTAAAATTCTGTACTACATTATCTGTATTTTGTATTGTCTGCTCACCACCCCAAGTCAAGTCTCCTTCCATCATCATTTATACACCTTATACCTTTTTCTACATCCTCCCCTCCTTTTTCCTTTGGCAATTACCATATTGTTGTCTGTGTCATAAGATTTTTTTCTTTAGTCCCTTCAAATTTTTCACCCAGATCTGCAACCCCCATCTCATCAGGCAACTCTCAGTCAGTTCTCTTCATCTATGAGTCTGTTTTGTTTTGTTTTTTATTTTGTTCATTAGATTCCACATATGAGTGGAATCATATAGTGCTTCTCTTTCTCTGTCTTGCTTATTTTACTTAGCATAATGCTCTGCAGGTTCATCCATGCTGTCATAAAGGGTAAGATTTCCTTCTTTTTCACAGCTGAGTAGTATTCCAGTTAATGATGGACACTTGGGTTGCTTCAAAATCTTGGCTGTTGTAAATAACACTGCAGTGTACACAGAAGTACATAGAATCTTTTGAATTAGTGTATCGGGTTTCTTTGGATAAATTCTAAAAAGTAGAACCATTGGGTCATAAATAGTTGCACTTTTAATTTTTAAGGTAACTTCATACTGCTTTCCAAAGTGGTTGTACCACTCTGCATTCCCACCAACCATGCACAGGGATTACCTTTTCTTTAACATCCTCACCAACACTTGTTTGTTGATTTATTAATGATAGCCATTCTGACAGGTGTGAGGTGATTTCTCATTGTGGTTTTCATTTGCATTGCTCTCATGATTAGTCATGCTGAGTAACTTTTCATATGTCTATTGGCCATCTGTATGTCCTCCTTGTGTCTATTCAGGTCCTTTGCCCATTTTTAAATTGGATTGTTTATGGGGTTTTTTTTTCTGGTCTTGAGCTTTGAAAGTTCTTTATAAATTTTGGATATTAACCCCTTATCAAATGTGTCATTGGAAAATATGTTCTGTCATTTAGTAGGTTATCTTTTCATTTTGTTGATGGTTTCCTTTGCTGGGCAAAACATTTTATTTTGATATAGTCCTATTTGTTTATTTTTTTCTTTTGTTGACCAAAGAGATAAATCAGAACAAATATTGCTATAAGAAATGTCAGATTTTACTGCCTATGTTTTCTTTTAAGATTTTTATGATTTGAATTTAACATTTTAGTGTTTAATCCATTTTGAGTTTATTCTTCTGTATACTATAAGAAGGTGGTGCAGCTTTATTTTTGCACATATTTGTCCAATTTTCCAAACACCATTTATTGAATAGGCTATCTTTACTCCATTCTATGTTTTTGCCTCTTTTGTCAAATATTAATTGATCATAAGGGTGTGGATTTATTTCTGGGCTCTCTATTCTATGTCATTGATCTATGTGTCTGTTTTTATGCCAGTACTATGCTGTTTTTATTACTATGGCCTTGTAGTATGGTTTGATATCAAGTAGTGTGAGCCTTCCTACTTTGTTCTTCTTTATCGAGATTGCTGTGGCTAGTCTGAACCTTTTGTGTTTCCATATAAATTTGAAGTATTTATTCTAGTTCTGTGAAATATGCTATTAGCATCTTGATAGAAATTGTATTGAACCTATAGATTGCTTTGGGTAGTATGGACATCTTAATGATCCTCATTCTTCCAATCCATGAACACGGCATATGCTTGTACTTATTTGTATATTCTTCTATGTCTTATAATTTTCCAAGTACAGGTATTTTACATATTTGGTTAAATTTATTCCTAGTAGTTTATTTACTCTTTGATGCAATTATAAATGGGGTTGATTTTTTCATTTCCCATTCTGATAGCTCATTATTGGTGTATTGAAATGCAACAAATTTCTGAATATTTATTTTTTTATCTCTCTACTTTATCAACATCATTGCTCAGTTCTAATAATTTTGTGGTGGAATCTATATTGTTTTCTGTATACAGTATTATGACAATTGCAAATAATGACAGTTTTACTTCTTCCTTTCCAATTTGTATGCCTTTTATTGCTTCTTGTCTGATAGCTGTGGCTAAGACTTCCAGTACTATGTTGAATAGGAGTGGTAGAAATGGGCATCTTTGTCTTATTCTAATCTTAAGGAAAACATTTGTAGTTTTTGTCTAGTGAGGATGATGTTGGCTGTGGGTTTATTATATGTGGCCTTTATTACATTGAGGTATGTTCTTTCTATTCCAACGTTATTGAAGGTTTTTTTAATCATAAATTGATGCTGGATTTTCACAAATGATTTTTGTGCACCTATTGATATGATTTTATGATTTTTATCCTTCATTTGGTTTATGTGGTATGTCACATTTACTGATTTGCAGATATTGTACCAATATTTAATCCTTGGAATACATCCCTCTTTATCGTGGAGTATGATCTTTTTAATGCATTGATAGATGTGGTTTGCTAATATTTTGTTGAAGATTTTATAATCTGTGTTTATCATAGATGATAGTCTACAATTTTCTTTCTTTGTAGTGTATTCATGTGAATTTGGAGTTAGGATAATGACATGACCACTGGCCTGCAGTGACCACGGAACACTGCAGATGGCTGGTCAAAACACAAGAAAAACATACACAGAGACAACCAGGTCCTGTGGGGAAATAGGGATGGAATGGCCAGTCTCTCTAGTGGGGAGCACCTCGGCCACCCTCCCTAGGGGAGAGAGCCTTGTTCTCCCACTGGAGCAGGCTTTTATTGTGTTCGTTTGCATAAGAATTCAGGTAAAGCTCATTACTCATTGCCAGGAAGTAAGGATCAAACAACAGATAACAAGGAAGTCTGAGGGCCTATTTTGAGTCAAGGTCAAAGAGCTGTAAAAAACTTTAAGGAACAAACTTACTTTTTCCTTGGGCTCTTATCATTCAATTGAGAGCATTCTAAACAAAGCAGGTTTCACAGGATTTTACATATTCTTTCTTAGGCCTGATCACCCGGGGAACCTGCCCTTTCCAGCACAGGGCTGCACCACCCTCTGTCATTTTTTCAGGCTTAGGTGGAGCAAGGGAAGTAAGGCAGCCAAGAGATTAGGAGATTTTCTCACAGACAATGAGGACTCAGGCTTTGTCAAAGCCGAGGAGTGGGGGTCCATCACCCCCTTTTGCTGTAGCCCCCAAAGTCCTTCCTTGGGGGTCTCCCATGTGATCGTGCCTGTCTTAGGTCGTTCCCCCCTTGGGGAATCTTACCCATCATTGGCTAACTGACCAAGCATTTGGGGCCAGGCAGGGTGAAATAAAAGGAGCAGAAGTGGTGCTAAAAGGGAGATAAACTTTTGTCTCCTTGGTGGCTTATGGTCCAAAGTTGTTCCCTCAGCCTTAGCCTTGGTGGGGGTTACAGCTTCTGATACCAGGCAGGGCGGTTCCCAACAGGATAATGCTGGCCATGTAAAATGACCTTGGGAGTTTTCTCTTCTCTTGAGTTTTTTTTTTTTTTTTAATAGATTGAGAAGCATAGGTATTAGTTGCTCTTTGAATGCTTAGTAAAATTCATCTGTAAAGCCATCTGGTTCATGACTGTAGTTTCTTGGGAATTTTTTGATTATGGCTTCAATTTCCTTAGTTGTAATCTGTCCAGATTCTCTGATTTTTCCTGATTCAGGTTTAGAAGATTGTGTGTTTCTAGGAATTTACCCATTTCTTCCAGAATGTCCAATTTGTTGGCATGTAGTTGTTCATAATATTCTCTTACAATCTTGTGTATTATTTTGGTGTCAGTTGTTACTTATCCTATATCATCCTTGATTTTATTTATTTGGGTCATCTCTTTTTTTCACTTGATGAGTCTGGTTAAGTGTTTGCCAGTCTGGTTTATCTTTTCAAAGAACAAACTCTTGATTTTATTGATCTTATGTATTGTTTTTATAGACTCTATTTTATTTCTACTTTGATTTGTATTTTTTCCTTTTTTTCTGTTCTCTATTTGTTTTTGCTTTTTTAGTTTATTTATGAATAAAGTTAGGTTGTTTATTTTAGATTTTTATTGAGGTAAACCTGTAATGCTGTACATTTTTCTCCTATGAATCCTTTCACTGCATCCCATACATTTTGTTTTTTTTTGTGTGTGTGTGTGTTCTCATTTTCATTTGTTTCATGGTATCCTTTGATTTTTATCTTAATCTCATTTTAACCCATTCATTGCTTAGTAACATGTTATTTAGCCTGTATTTCTTCGTGTACTTTCAGTTTTGTTCTTGTTGATTACTGCTTCAATTTTTTCAGCTGTTATTGTTCTGTTCAGGCTTTCTGCTTCTTCATTCAGTTTTGGAAGATTATATGTTTCTAGAAATTTGCTCGTTTCTCACAGGTTTTCAAATTTCTTGGCATGTAATTGTTCATAGTAATTTGTTACAATCCTTTGTATCTATGTGGTATCAGTTGTAATCTTTCCTCTTTCATTTCTGATTGTGTTTATTTGGGCCCTCTCTCTGTTTTTCTTGATGAGTCTGCTTAAAGGCTCGCTGATTTTGTTTATCTTTTCAGAGAACCAGCTCCTGGATTTATTGATCCTTAGAATTGTGCTTTTAATCTCTATGTTGTTTAATTCTGTTCTGATATTGGTTATTTCCTTCCTTCTACTTGCTCTGGGCTGTCTTTGTTGTTGTTCCTTGAGTTCTTGTAGGTGTAGGGTTAGGTTGTTTATTTGATATGTTTCTATCTTTTTTAGGTAGTCCTGTATCACTATGAACTTCCCTCTCAGGACTGCCTTCACTGTGTGCCATAAGTTTTAAGTTGTTGTGAGTTTGTTTTCACTTGTTTCCAGAAACTTTTTGATTTTTCCTTGATCTGTTTCTTGAGCCATTCATTATTTAATAGTCTGCTACTCAATCTCCATGAGTTTGAATAATTTTGCATTTTTTCCCTTGGGGCTGGTTTCTGGTTTCATTCTCTTGTGATCAGAGAGAATGCTTGATTTTATTTCAATTTTCCTGAATTTGTTGAGGATGGTTTTGTGTCCTATCATATGGTCTGTCTTTGAAAATGTCCCATGTGCATTTGAAAAGAATGTGTGTTTTGCCTCTTTGGGATGAAAGGATACATATATAAATTAAGTCCATTTCATCTAGGGCATTGTTCAATGCCACAATATCTTTGTTGTTATTTCGTTTGGAAGATCTGTCCATTTTTGACAGTTTGGTGTTGAAATTTTCTACTATAATTGCATTGTTGTCAAAATCTTTATTGAAGTTCTCCAAGATTTTCTTTATGTATTTGGGTGCTCCTATGTTGGGTACATATGCATTTACAATGTTTGTCTTCTTGATGGATTCTTCCCTTGAATATTATTAAGTGACCTTCAGTGACTCTTTTTATGGCCTTTTGTTTTGAAGTCTATTTTGTCTGATATGAATATTGGTACCCTGGCTTTTTTCCTCTGTCCATTTGCTTGGAAAATTTACCTCCAGCCCTTTACTTTCAGTCTGTGTAGGTCTTTTGTTCTGAGGTGTGTCTCTTGCAGGCACCGTATGTGTGTGTCATGATTTCTTATTCATTCAGCTATTCTATGTCTTTTGATTAGAGTATTTAATCTGTTTACATTTAAGGTCAATATTGATAGGTGCTTATTCATTTCCACTTTTTCATACCTGTGTTCTTCTCTCTCATTGTTTTTCTCCCTGTTCTTAAAGCAGACCCTTTAGCATGTTTTGCAGAGCTGGTTTGAAGGAGGTGTATTTTTTGAGGCTTTTTTTGTCTGTGAAGCTCCTTATTTGGCCTTCCATTTTAATTGAGAGACTTGCTGTATAGAGTAGTCTTGGTTGCAGGTCCTTGGTTTTCATTACTTGTAATATTTTTTGCCAGTGTCTTTGGGCTTGGAGCATTTCCATTGAGAAGTCAGCTGCTAGTTTTATCTGAGCTCCCTTGTATGTTACTTCCTGTTTCTCCCCTGCTGTCTTTAAGATGCTCTCTTTGTCTCGGAATTTTGCCATTTTAATTATGATGTGTCTTGAAGTCAGCCTCTTTTGATTCCTCTTGATTGGGATTGTCTGTGTTTCCTGAATTTGTGTGACTTTTTCTCTCATCAAATTGGGGAAGTTTTCCATCTTTACTTTTTCAAACAGGTTTTGTATTCATTGCTCTTCTTCTTCTCCTTTTGGTATCCCTACTATATGGATATTAATATATTTCATGTTGTCTTGCAGTCCCCATACCACCTCTTTGTTCTTTCTGAGTCTCTTTTCCTTTTCTTGTTCTTTCTGGATGTTTTTTTCTACCTTGTCCTCCAGCTCACTGATTCAATCCTCTACTTCATCCAGCCTGCTTGTAACTCCTAGTGTGTTTTTTATTTCCAGGATTTTATTATTCATTTCTTCTTGGGTTTTGTTTATAGTTTCTATTTCTTTTTTCATGCAGATGTAGTTCTCACTCAGTTCCTTGTCATTGTCTGTGGGTTCCTTGAGCATCTTTATAACCATTATTTTGAATTCTATATCTGATGGTTTGCTTTCCTTCATTTCATTTAGCACTTTTAGTGGGGAGTCTTCCATTCCTTTTGTTTGCATGTTCTTTTTTTGTCTCCCCATTTTAGGTGACATTTTTTTGTTTGTTTCTTTGCTTCCTGATGTTTTGCTTTGCTAGCTGTCTTTGTAGGGTGAACTTCTATGGTAGAAATTCTATGGGTTTCAGGATTGTGGTCTCTTTGATCTCCTTGTCTGGACACTCTAGGTTTGCCCTTTCTTATGTTTGTGTGGGCTGTTTCATTGTACTTGGATTTTTACCTTTTGGCCTTTCTTTTGTTGGTGGTTTCTCTCTTCCAGGAAGTATACTGATGTTCACAGCTCCTACCTATTCTTGTATGTGGTCAGTGGCAGGTGATAGGCAAAATGGATTAAGATAGTGGAAGAGTGTTTTATGGGATTTAAAATACCAGCAAGTAGAGAAGAGATAGGGGATTCTTTGGATAAATATAGTGTTAACTGTGATATTTCATGCACCTGGCCACTTTTTATAAAAGGTGAGAGATAAGACTCTTGTTATAGGGGAAGAAGATTGTGGGCTGAATCCAGAAAACAGAGCAGTTGTGCAAGGTTAGATGATGAGGTATAGCAAAAGCAAAGGATAGAGAGTAAGCACAGTTGGAGAGAGAATAGAGTTAACCACAATAATAATAATGCTCAGGAATCAAGTGAAATGGGCTAACATTAGGGAGGGTTGCTGTGTAGTATGTACAATTGTATGGATCAACAATTATTTATAGTAGTACTAGAACAACAATACTATGACAAGAAATACATGATTTGTATAACCAGAATAGAAAGTACCCAATTAAGAGTAGTGTGTTATTGGAACACAAGTGTAGTGAAAAAAGGAAAATTAAAATGCAATAAAGAGATAAGAAGGAAAACCAAACAATGGAACTAAACAGAGAAATACAATGAGGAAAACTAAACATAAGGAAAAGAAATAAAAGCACCACCTATAAAATAAAAGTAAAAATAATGAAAAATAATAATGATACACATAAATAATGAAATGCCAGCTCTATGGAATAGCAAAATGACATTTGTCTCAGTTTCTCAGTTTTTGGGGTTAGCCTTGTGTTCCCCATTTGGATCTGTCTGTGGACCCTAAGTAACTCCAGGTCTTATTGTTTCACTTGGGGAAAGAAAAAAAAGGAAAACAAAAAGAGGAAAGAAAAAAAAAATAAGGCTCCTGCTGACTTTAAACCCTTCAGCAAGTTCTGCTGATCTTCCTGGATGCTACAGGCAAAGGGGTGTGGGCTTCTCTTTTCTCCCTTCCTATGGTTTTGCAAGGATGGGGAACAGGTCTGGCACAATATTCACAGTTGCTCAGCCTTCTGCCCAGGTTCTCCGTGAGCCACCAGGCTCAAATCAGCCACTCAGTCTCTGGGTGCACAGTGCAAGTCACTCAGGCACATGGTTCCTTTCAGCCACTCAGTATCCCTGAGCAAGTAGCTCAAATCTCCCTTGGGCCCAGCCGCTGTATGAGAGTTCTTTACAAAGCAGCTGACTGCTGTTCTTAACAAGCTCACGGCTTTTCATACAGCCCAACTTTCCAACCAGCCTGGAGACTATCCAAGTCAGGGTTTCATATGGCCCAACTCCTCCCTTCTCCAGGTGTCCCCCAGCACCTCAATTTTTCTGTTGCTGGGATCCATGGTCCCAGCAGATGTGCACTGCCTCAGTGTGTCTCCTACTTCATCTCTATTTCCTCCAGCGACTACCAGCATCCAGGTCCTTCCTGGCACCTGGCTACCTTCCCTGCTCTGGTAGGGGAGGGAGCTAGTGATCTAACACTCCTCTCCATATCCTGCGACAGGTGCCAGGCTGGGGGCCACAGAGGCCCCTAAGCAGATCCAAGGGACCATACTGTTCTAGCGCAATCTCCTCACTGTCTGTTTTTCAATGTCCTCTACAATTTTTTGGCCTCCAAGGTTCATATAAGCTGGGATTCCATTGGCTGTTCACTCTGTTCCTCAGAAGATAGGTTAAGTGTTCCAGCTGTGCACAGGGAAAACTGGGCTCCACTCCCACCTACCTCACCACCATCTTGCATATACACCATCAGTTGTCAGTCTTACGGGAGCTCCCCGTAGGTAACTGTTTTTCTACTTTAGCTTTTAAGATCATTCCTTCTCTTTAATCTTTGGTATTTTAATTATGATGTGCTGTGGTGTGGGCCTCTTTGGGTTCATTTTGTTTGGGACTTTCTTTGCTTCCTGGACTTGTGTGTAGTTTTCCTTCATGAGGTTAGGGAAGATTTTAGACATTATATCTTCAAATATGTTCTTGATTCTTTACTCTTTCTCTTCTTCTTCTGGTACCCCTATGATATGGATACCGTTATATTTCATGTTGTCCCTAAGTTTCCTTAAACCATCCTAATTCTTTAAAATTCTTTTTTTCTTTTGCTGTTCTGATTGGGTGTTGTTGTTGTTGTTGTTATTTTTACTATGTCTTTTAGGTCACTTATATGCGTTATCCAACCTACTGTTTATTCCTTCCACTGTATTATTTTTTTCCCATTTACTGCCCCCATACCTGCCTCTACCTCCCACTTCCCTTTTCCCCCAATGCATTCATTTTAGATATTGTGTTCTTCATTTATGACTGGCCCTTCTTTATGGTTTCTATGTCTTTTTCATGCTGTCAAGCATCCTTATAACCATTGCTTTGAACTCTGTATCTGATAAGTTGCTTGCCTCTATTTTATTTAGCTCTTTTTCTGTAGATTTCTCTTTTTCTTCATTTGGGGCATATTTCTTTGTCCATTTTTGGTGCTTCTTTGTGTTTGCTTCTGTGTATGAGACATATCTGCTATAGCTCCCAGTCTTTGTGGGGTGACCTTTTGTAGTCATGTTCTGTGGGGTCCAGTGGTGCAGTCTACTTGATTAAGTGAGCTGGCTGTTGCAGGAATGTCCCTTGTGTGGGTTTTGTGGGTTCTCCTGTTGCAACTGAGTCTTGATTTTTGTTGGCTCATTTATTTGTGATTTTGACCCTAAGGCTAGCTAAATGTAAGGCTAAATTCTGGCCACAGCATGTGATCTGCTGTGTAGATATTGACCACACATAGCATAATTTGCCTTAGCAGAGTCTGATGTCATGAGATCTTCCTTTGGATATCACACTTGTGAAGCTTATTGGACTCTGCTCTGATATTGTCTGACTGGTCACTGGTGTGTTAGGTATTTGACTCTTGGGAGGGACTCTGGGACATTCCAATATCAGATGATGCCTTTGACTGACCCTGGGCAACCTCTTTGTAGCTACAAACAATCCATAGGTTGTTGCTGCCTCTATTGGTCAGGATATGCCTGGGAAGAACCAAACTGTGCACCAAGGCCAGTTTATATTAACAGCAAGACTTGGGTAGGTCAGCAAAAGTCCCAAGGCACTCCAAGATCCACTTCTGCCTGCCTATGACTGCTTCTGCCTGCTGGCTTCTCATTAGGTTCTATCTCTAAAAGATCCTCTGGTGGTACTCTAGTTGCATGAGGTAGGTTCTCAGTGAATTACCAGGTAGAGGTAAATGGTGTTCTCCAGATTGATACAGGTTCGAACTTGTTGCCAGTGCTGGGTCTAAGGCCACTCAACATATGTGTCCAGGTATACTAAGTGTAGCTGCTACTTTCTGGGTGATTTCAAACTTTTGTGTTGTGGTAGGGTCTCAGGGAGTCATCAGGGTGAGGCCAGCAGAGTTTATCAGGCCCAAACACACTAAAATTTGGCCTGTGAAAGGAGGGCTGTGCTCTGGTCAGGCATACAGGGAAAAATGGTCCTTTTTCTAGAGCCATACAACCTAGCCTGTTCCAGATTATGCTGGGAGACAACAGAGCTCAGCAGGGTGGGGCCACTGGGAGTTAAGAGGATGGGGCTAGTGGATCTCCTGTAAAGGGAAGGTACTGGCCAGGCTTTGGGGAAGATAGAACATGTGGCTCTGTCTCATATCCACACAACCTTGGGATTTTGCTCCATCTTCAGCAGGGCAGAGGTACTAGGAGTTCAGTGGGTGGGGCTGCCTGGCTTTGGAGGGTGGGTCCACTGGAAGCCTAGAGAGTGATTCTAGGTGATCTCCTGTGAGGTGGAAGCACCAGTCAGGTTCACAGGAAAGTTGGGGGACTTGCCCCCACTCCAAAGCAATACAATTTAGTCACCCCCTGAGTCTGTCCAGACCTCTATACCGTGACCAAGGCAGCTGACTTTCAGCAGGGCATAAACTCCACAAAGTAGGGCTATTGCTTTCCCCCAGGCTGATTGCTGCATGGAGGGGAGTGATCTTCCCAAGAAAGATGGCATTTGCTATGCAATAGAGTGACTCAGTAGAGGGATTCTGGTGGCTATTCTTTCAGCTCTCTCCCTAGAACCACAAACCCTAGGGTCTCCTTACATGTCTCTAGTCTGCTTCACCCTCTCTGTACCAGAACCCAGTACGAGTGGCTGCAAATGAAGTTTTGTTCTTTGATTCTTTAAGAAGATGCCTGTGCTTCTAGCAAATTCATCTCTCTCTCTAAAGGACATAAACCCTGCCACCTTTCACAGCCAGATGTTATGTGGGCATCTTTTGCTGTCTCAGGTGTTCTTGGCTGGGGAGTCCAACTTGGGGTTGAGACCCCATACTTCTTAAGCAGAACCCTTGGCAATTGAGATATCCCTCTGGAACTTCAGTCACCACCCATGGTAGCAGAGCCAGTCCATTTCTCATCTTCACCCTTCCTACCAGTCTCAATGTGACTAGTATTTCTGTACATACTTGGTTATAAGACTGCTTTTCACTTAGCATAATACTCTTAAGAGTGTAGCATCCAGATACTCTACTTCTATCTTGGATTCTCAGGAGTAAATTCTTCAAGACTTCAGGGTGTAGTAAGAGATTGTCTATCTCAGTAAACTAGGGAATGTGCTTTAACATCTAGATGTAGAAATGAAATTGAACCATGCCATTTACAAGGCAATATTTTGGAACAGAGATCACTGCCAAAAACAGTGCAGGTAGAAGGGCTGGGTGGGTGGTAGGTAGAACACAGAAAAGTGCCCCAGACTAAAATACACCCTTGGAGACAGACACAGGGAGACAGAACACTAAAAAGTCTGTCTCTGCCTGGCCATGGGTGGGGAAAGGTTCCCTATGATAATATGTGACCACGGGTCTGTGCCCATTAGAATTGAGGCTCTAATTTTTACTGTTGGTTTATTCAGGGACACTCAGGATGAAGGGTCTAGGGATTTTCAATATTTCTAGAGAGACATCATGAATGACTAAATGCTGAACAATGTGAAAGTTTTAATAAAAGAAAATAGAATTAGGGAAAAATATAATTTAACATAATTATTTATAAATTAACAGAAAATTCCCCCCAAAGTAGGAAAAAATCAGATATGAGAAATATACCCAGTTGCCGTAAATGCTAACAAAAAATAGATCCAGACTACGTATAGACATCTTCCAAACCCTTGATGAATAGATGGATCCTTATACTATAAAAATATTTTCAAATAATAGAAAAGAAGGAAAATATGCCAATTAATTTTATGAGGTTATTATAACCTAGATTCTAAAATCAAGCAACCTGCACCATACAAAGTAGAAATTGCAGTTTAATTAGGGTCTGAGAGCCAAAAATCAATAAATCATTAACAAACTGAATCTAAAGATGTGTATGTGTGTGTATATGTATGTGCGTGTGAGAAAGAGAGAGAAGAACAAATCACATTCATACTATAAACATAGTCATTGTATGTAGGTTTTCCCAGGAATTTAGAGGTGGCTTTAATTGAAAAACTATACCCAAAAGTCTTTTAAAATAGAAATTTTAAAGGAGGGGCTATCTCCACTCTAAAAATGTATCTACTAAATGCCTGTAGCATTTATCATATTTGATGGTGAAATACTAGAAGCATTACTTTAAAAGTCAGCAATAAATCAAGATGCTCTCTTTTACTATTTTTATTCAATATTACACTGGAAGTTTGAGGCAGTACACTAATATTAGTTGAACTACATAAAATTGATAATATTCAAGTATTTGTGATCCAAAGCTAACATAAAAAGAAAAGATATACAATTTTAAAATATATTTATATGTTATAGATTAAGAAAAAATCCAACAGAATAATAAAAATGGACAAAAATATATAAATGGACAACTCACATAGGAGGAAATCTAAATACTTCCTTCCAAAAAAATCCAACAGAAAAGGATAATAAAAAAATTAAAAATATTCTCAGTCTACTTAGTAATCAAGGAAATGTATATTAGAATGAACATAGATTTTTTACTTATACAATGGTTATCAATTGGTTACAAGTGCGATGAAAATATACACAAAATAAACTCATACATTGCTGGTGGCAGTGAAAATTGACACAAACAATTTCAGTTTGTCAGTTCCCTAAAAAAGATGAAAATAAACATATTCTATGAGCCAGCAACTTCACTTCTAGCCTGGAGAATCTCTGGTGTGAATACAGAAGCACCTTCATTAAATAATTTGTAGCAGCCTAAAAAGTGAAAAAATAAACCAATCTTCAGAAAGCGAATGAGTGAATATATTGTGATGTATGCAACACATGGAATACTAACACATAGTGATTCAATGAATCATTTAGACTTACATGCATCAATTAGAGGATCTGGCTAAAGATTTTAAACTCTATCCTTTGAACAACAGAGCTCAGACAACTTTAAGTTTCTATCATAATATGCCAAAAGCTTGTTTTGGAGATGAATCATTTTGGTGTGAGTGTCTTGTGGAAGAAATATCACTAATTTTGGGACATTAAGATGATAGATAAACCCAGACAAAACCTAACTTTACCTAAGGGAAGGTTGGAATTTATAAATTGGGTTGACCAATCCTACTTGAAATCAGATTCCACCTGAGAACCAGGTGTGGTTGAGCATATCAGACTGTCCATTTAGGGGGAAATGCAAATTGGAGATGTTGACCAGTAATTGTTAACTGTGATAACTGCTGAGAAACATTTTATGAACTGCAAGGTGCTGTGCACATGCCAGGGAATTAGGTCTGATTACACAAACTATCAGCCAGAATTTCCTTCTTAGGGAGAGCAGATCTTTGGCAGTGTACCCTCAGCTCCCACCTGGTAGAGTCCTGTGGAAAAGCACCTTAGCCCAGCAGGTTGAACTCAATTAAGAAATGTTGGCAGCTGTCTCTGGAGCCTAGCAAACAAGCTGTGTTTTTGCCAAATGCATTATTAATTGCCTGCGTAAAAGAACAAGGCCAATTTTAGTCTCCAATTCCACCAGGGAGCCTTGGGAATTTGCATGAGAAGTGAACGACATGGGCTTCAATTTCAGGAGCTTGGAGCTGGTGCACAGCTCACCATTTCTAACTGTAGGGAAATACCCCAAATCAGATTAATTAACATGCTTCTGGGAGAGCCTGAAGGTTGTTAATAATTCTGTCCCTTGCATGAAGAAGGGAAGAAAAATCTAAAGAATCAAGGCAGTTTCTGAAGCTAAAGAACAGGAGAAAAAAGTCAGGTATTAGTTTTTTTTCTGAGCTTCTGAAACAAGTGAATTCTGTAAGACATTTAAAAGACCGGTTGCCAATTTAGCTGCACTTTCTCAGGCTGTTGGGGATTTGGGGAGTTTCATTTTTGATTCACTGCCCTTTGCAGAAGCAGCCTATAAACTTCTCAATCCTAGTTGCTTTGGGAATAATGGGGATTATGTGACTGAAAAGGGTATGGTGCTCTGACAAGTGACTGTCAAGATTAGAGGGTCCCTGAGTGCATCTTGGTAAAGCAATGGGAGGATACTTGTTAGGAGAAAAGGGGCTATAGGGAGAAAGGGTCCTGTGGCTTCATTGTTGGGTAATCTGGTCAGATCTGCTTAGGTGGCTCTGATCAGAAAATAAATGCTCCTAACCAGAGTCCTGTGCTTTAGGGCCTGACTCCTCCCATAGGAAAACTAACCTAGTTTCTCTCTTGTGGGATTAATACTGTACATGGCTCTCCCATCACCTGTAATGAGGGCTGGCCAGAGGGCCCCTGGCCAGAAGGAGTGTATATTGTTTTGGTAATGGATTGTAATTCCCTTTTTATCTCTTTTTGGTAGTGGCTTCTTGTTCTTTGACTTCTTCTTGACCTTTTCTTTCTGCACATGCACAATGTACACACTGAGGAAATGTAGTTTAAAGTTGCACATAGGATACGTGTCTCTTTTGTCTGGGACTACTAAAATCAGTTTCAGACTCAAGGAGGTGCAGCCTCCCTCACATCAATCTGACACCATGGGCACACTTCCCCTGTAATGTGAGTAATAAACAGCATGTCCACATCTGCTAATCCTCTAGGTGGTTTTTCTTGAATATCATGAACACTTAAGCAGTTTCCTGTTTTGGAGCTCCTGCATTACATCTCTCCAGTTCTTTATTCCACCCTCCTCCTAATAATTTAGACTTTTGTATGCTCTTTACTCCTACAGAAAACTAAGACAGAGACAAGTAAATTTGGGGTCTTGATATAATGGTGAATTTTCTAATCTCTTCTTTCCCAGAAAAGGTAACAGGTATCAAATTTGGGACCCAAACAAAGGCATCTTTATTCTACTGAGATGAGTGGCATTGTAGGCAACATTTGGACCCTTTAGTCACTAGGGCTTGTGTTACCCAAGTAGACTCTTTTGGTCATAAATGACATTTACTGAATGGCATTTACCTGAAGGTTTCCTAATTTAAGAGTAAGCGGTGTAGCTAAGCTTCCTTAGGGCATTTATCAACTGCTAGGAAGTAAATCAGAAGTAAACAATGATTCTGATCCATTTAATGTTATATTTTGCAATGCCAGTCAGAGTTTCAGTGGAAGGCACTTGTGACTAAATAGGCACATAGACCACCCAGATATGCATCCCTCCAGGGGGACCTTTGAGTGTTGAGGCCCTAGCTAACAGCATAAGTTTTCTAAAAAACTTGTGGAGCTTCTAACATAATATGAAAGATGAGGTCCTATATAAGTAAGGCTGGTTGGGTTTGACTTGCCATGTGGGAAGACATTTGCCAAAGATAAATTTGGAATTGTTTCCCAATAGTGAGTCTATGACACCCCTACTCCCCCAACCCCCTCTTGTAATGAATGCCCTGTCCCACTGCTCTAATTCTTACCAATCTCGACCTTTCTGGACGCTTGCAAAGATTGGGCATTATAATAGGGCTGGGGCTATACAGATCTTAGAATTCAAGGTACCTGACCTCATGGGGTTGTTAGTTTGTTTTTTTTGGGGGGGGCGCGGTGAAGGAAGGGATGTAGTGAAGATTAAAGAGACTGGTCATTTTGGAATATTTACAATGTTTCAAATCCTAGGGTAGGTATACTACTACTATACTAGGTCCACCAGAAACCCTGATTCTTTCAAAATATCCACTCTACAAATTAGGAAACCAAGGGCAAGAAAAGGTGAGTAATGTGCTCCAAATTACCCAGATATGAGGTATGGCACAGCCAGCATTTTAAACCAGGACTTCCTGTGTTACACTAATTTTTGTATAACTTGAGTAATGATAGGTCGCCTATGTCTTTTTAAAAATGCATCGTGAGACAATATCCTGCCTGGGTTCCAAGGAGGGTACAGGAAGACCTGGATTGGAGGTTGGCCTCATCAGGAGAAACCACCTGGGAGAAGGGAAGGTGGATATTGACAGATGAGTTTGGGGAGGCTGACAAGAATGTGGAGGGACATCTATGCCTGTGAGAAGCAGTTAACTCTTCCCTCCAATAGTTCATTAGCTTAGAAAACTGCAGGGCACAGCCCTGCAACTTATGGTGGCAGAAGAGGCAGAAAGATTACTGGGGTGGGAGGGAATGGAAGGAGAAGAAGTGAAAGGGTGTTGGGGAACCACCATGAGGGTATGCACAGGAGGAAAGGCAGGAAATTTGGGGTGAAAAGAAAGGAAGGAAGAGAGCAGGGTAGAAATGAAAGAACCAGAGGAGGAGGGAAGAGTGAAAGAGAAAGGAAACAATAATAACAACCACAACAGACAGGACAAGAGAGAAAGAAGGAAAGAAAGAGAGCAGAAAACAGCCACCCCACCTGCTGTTGAGAACACCCTCTTCTGCCAGTGGACTAGAAGGCATCACTTCTGTAACTGTGCTTAAAACCCTTTGATAGTAAAAAAAATCATGGCCAAAGGGGTAAATGCTATTTAATATTTTGAAAGATTTTATTAATTAATTTATTTTTTTTAGTGAGAGGGGAAGGGAGGAAGAAAAAGAGGTGGAGAAACATTGATCAGTTGTGACTAGGAATCTATCCAGTGACCCTTTGCTTTGGGTACAGTGCCCTACCAACTGAACCTCACCAGTCAAGGCAATGAATGTTATTTTCAACAGTAGCTAACCTCCTTCCAAGAAAAAGCTAAGTGAGGTCCAGCTTTTGTTCCAGAAGCACAATGCCCAAAGGCCTTCTTCTTGCAGGCTCAGTCCAGCCCATCTGAGTGCCCAGGCCAGTGGTCACCCAGCCAAGTGCATAGCAGATGGACTCAACATTTAGTCTGGCTGCCCAGGACATGGTGGTGCTTGTGTTTGCCTAAATCCCCAGCACCTGTAAGCTGATACACTTGGACCTTGTTGAGTTTGCTAGATGTCTGAATTGCATGCCAGGATGATCCAGCCCAGTTGATTTGCACATGGCATGCCAGTTGCCAGCCTGGGTTCCTGGCAGGGGTCCTGACAGAATCTTGTATGTTCGCAGGTGCCAGGATTCTACTGCTGGGAGACACCTGTGGTTGTCCACCCCCTTCTCTGTTAATACTTGCTTTCATGCCAGGTCTTATGCCCAGGGGCACAGACACCTGCAGAAATCAAGAGCTAAGCTAACCTTTTCCCTCTGGGCTGACACTGGACTGGGAAAGCTACCTATCTCCTTAGGCAGCCTTACAGCTAAAGAGGGAAGAAGTACAGTGTTAAGTCTTGTTCACAGCTCTGACAGAAAATATTGCAGACATATGGGAGGAAAGAGATGACAGGAGGCCAGGGGCCAGAGAAGAGGCTGTAGCTAAGTCTGTGTGGCAGTGGCAAGTAAGTCAGTGGGTGTGCCTTCAGATAAATGATGGAAGAGAGAGGCCCTATGAGGCAGGTCTAACCTTTGAACTTTGTTCTGCTCTCAGCCCTGTGTCCTGGAGTGAATTTCCAGCAATCTACTGTGTTTTTGGACTATAAGATGCATCTTTTTAACCACATTTTTTGCTTCAATTTTTTTTCCTGTTTTCCTCCTCTAAAACCTAGGTACATCTTATGGTGCAGACCCCAGACACATTTAGGTTTTACAGGAGGAAAATAAGGGAAAAAAATTTGAAGCAAAAAATGTGGTTAAAAAGGTGCGTCTTATAGTCCAAAAATATGGTATTCCCTGCTTCTTGGCTGTTTGAATATTCTAGAAGTAAAAACTGGAATTGTCCACAAAGGATAAAGTACATGGTATATTAGTTATCTTGTTGCATAGAAGATTATTCCAAACATCTTTAAGAAAAAATATTTATTATTGAATAGTTTCTGTGGGTCAAGGACCTTGGAATAGATTAGCTGAGAGGTCTTGGCTCAGAGTCTCTCTTGAGGTTAAAGTCAAACTCCCGGCCCAGACTATAGTCATCTCAAGGTTGGCAGGGGGTGATCTGTTTCCCAGCTTGTTCAGGGGACTCTTGTCAGGAGGTCTCAGTGCCTCACTGGATGTTGGCTTAAGACCCCAATTCCTTGCCCCATAGGTCTCTCTACTAACTACCCAAGGTTCTTCATGATGTGACAAAGACAGAAAAAACACAGCAGAAACTTCAGTGTTTTACAACACAAGCTAATTTAAGTGACACGCCACATGTCTAGTATATTCTATGGTCACATGAGCCAACCATGGTTCACTGTATGTATGTGTAAAACTCACACAGGTGCAAATGACAGGGGGTAGGCATCATTGGAGGGCATTTTGGAGACAAAGCCTCATGATATAGGTGACTGTTTTTCCCTCCTGACAGGCAACAGGCAAGGGACTATATACTGATGAGATGAACTCTGCCAGAAGAAAACTGGGTGTAAGTGTCAGGGTCTTCTAGTTATGACTCAGCCCCCACAGCTTTGGGGAACCTGCATAATGTCCCTCCCAATGACTCTTTGTTAGATCACATATTTGATTTCCCTCTCCCTTTGTAGCCAACCTGCTTAGAAGAAACCCTCAGGATCCCAGCTGTGACCCATCACCAATCCTATCTTTTCTCCTCATTCTTATTATCTAACATTGTTTTAAGCTCAGGAAAATTCTTGTCAGGTTTTGCTTTCTTCAGAATTGCTCTATGTAGTTTATTCTTTCTTTTCCCTTCAACTCTATTCTCCTCCAATTCTTTTGTAAGGGATCTTGGGTGCCCATGAAACTCAGAACCCAATCATTAATAACCACAGATCTGGTTTCTCTTTTCTTAAGGGGGCAGGAGAGCTCAATATTCAAATTCTCCCCAGAAGTAAGGGGTATATAAGTGCATCAGGAAAGGAAGTCAGATGAACCCCTTATATTCCCTGATTAAAATGGCTTACTGTCCTTCTTAAGGAGGGTTAGGGAGCTATAAGAAGTAAGGAGCCAGCAAAGCATCCAAGGGGATAAAAGTGAGGGCACCAATGGTATGAGGAAAGTCAGGAGAAGCAGTTTGGGAAAAGAAGCCAAAGAGTTCAACTGGCACATTGTGAACTGGAAGGGGGACAATTTAGCATGCATTTGGCAATGCTGAAGATTGTTGGAACAGTGGATGTGTAGGTGAGTTTAGTGGCACTGGTTGTATAATGAGCTTGGTTAACACTGCTCAGTGCTCCAAATGTACAACTCAGCATGAGCTCTTACTTTAGTCAATCATCATGAAATGAGCTCCCATTATGTGCCAAGTTCTGTACCAAGTGCAGGGGATATGGAATAAAGTCAGCACCTCTGTGAGGAGCAAAAACTGACTTGTACATAAGCAGGGGACACTTCACTCTGGTGGGTGCTCTGATAGTAGGCTTGTAAATAATATTCTCTTGGATCTTGGGGCAGGGAAGAGGTTTAAGAGTCCCTGCCATCTGAGGTAATCTAGACAAGTATACAGTGGACAAGCTTAGTTTCCATGGTTGCCTGTAAACTAGACTTTTCTGGGATCCATCAATGGCCACTATAATGAAAGACAACCACATTATTTCTCAAGCTTTTGCTTTTAAAGCAGAGCATAGAGGATGAAAACTACTGCCCAAACAGCTCTCTCTGATTCCCACAGTAAATGGAGTGACTCAGACTGGCAGCTTTCACCTTTCTTTGACTTTGGTGCAGTTCCTTCATTATTGCCTCAGAATCCCTGGGCCTTGTTGAATTATTAGATCTTTCTATTTTCCCCTGGATTCTTCTTTTCATGAATTGCCTCCTGTAATTCTATCAAGAGGTTTTTTTTCTCTTTTTTCTTTTAAGGCATTTGTCCATTAATGAAAAAAATCTGTAAATGAAGATAGATTTTAAAAATTTCTCTATTTTGTTTCACAGATGATTATCTTTCTTGTCTGGGATTGAACAGAGAAAAGTATAGCAAGGCTCTTGTTGCAAACTTATCTTTTTTGCTGGTGGCAAGAGCCACAATGCAAGAAATAATAAGCACAGCTGCAGCGATATTCAGATCACAGTGGAGGCAGCAACACTTCTTTCCCAACTCTTATTTTCTTTTCCTTTCTCTTGAGTAACCCTCAATGAAGCTGCTGTAATTTATACATGTTAAAATAGACTTTTAAAATCCTGTGAGAATATACTCCCCTCCGCTTTAGCCTCCGGGTCTTGTCAGAAGGTAGTGTCCTGGATCCCAGTGTAATCTCTGTCAGTCTTTGGGGATGTCTTTGCCCATTCATTTCCTAAAATACTCTTTTCTGCCTTGGATTCTTATTCCAAGGAAAATTTTTACCCAATTTTCCCTCTTCAACAGCTACATAGAGAAATATTAAGTTGCTGTCCAGTTTCCCCTGACTGTGATAAATCACTCTGCATAAGGGAAGGAGAGAGTGACAACTTCAAATCAAGACCTTCAGGTGATATCTAGTGGGAATTGTACTTTCTTTAAGACCCAAATCATGTGACATGTCCTCTTTGAAGTCTACTTGGTCACTGGAAAATAGGTTAATATTGCCCTAAATGTGTCTGTACGTCTCTTTATAAATACCCCTATCACACTGTATGGTCATTCCCTTTTAATATATCTGCCTCTATTAAACAAGATCCACACACTTGTGATACATTTAGAATCAGGGCTACTATCCCCTTCTTTGTTTCATCCAGAGCCCTGGGCTCAGCACCTAGCAAAGAGTTAATGCTAATTAAATATTTTTGGATGAATCAATGGGCTCTGAAAGACCCTGAACCTTTTCTGCTTTCTTTTTTCTCCTGGCCTTGACTGGATGCTCCACATATATGGTACAATCTTATACCATTCACCTTCTCTCCTGTTAATAAGGATAACATTTGTGACATCCCCATGACTTCAATGCTAAGTCTCATCAGTAAAGGTGATTGGATAGCTCAGAGCCTGGCTTTGGGGTGGGAGAACCAAGTTCCCATTGAGAAAAAAGATTTCAGCTGTTGTCATTGTTAGCTACAGGTTAGTGGCTATTTGATTTTATGACTCCTTTAATGATACCTGTATTACTAGAGGGATCTATTGCAAACCACAGAAGATCAATGAACAGAGAATCTGCTTAGCTGTAGACCTCTTGGTTGATATCTCCCCACACAGAAGAAGAGCTATGTGTGCTTGCTTTCAGGTTATGAGGCAAGAATCTAATCAGCTAATTCAATGTTGACATTCTCCCCTTGGGTGTCACCTGGGTTTAGAAACAACATCTTTCTCAGCAAGAATTGCACTGGGGACACCTGGAGTGTTAGCACTTGGAAGGGAATATGATTTGTTTTCTTCAGTTTAGTGGTTTTGAGGTTTACAGCACTCATATGACTCATAAAATAATTCCCAGCTGTTAGAATCCAAACAGTGTAGCTGAGAAGTAAGGTAAGTTTTCCTGCATAGAATCAGCCAGAGTTCCCATTAAGAAGTCAATCCCATGAGCCTTTTACTATAAGCTGTACAGGTAGAAACATGTGCTTTCTCTCAGAGACTTGGATTCATATTCTGACTGGGTTACATACTAGCTGTGAGATCTTTGGCAAAGAACTTTACCACTCTGAGTCTTGAGTTCATTATCTGCCAAGAATGATAATATTAACATTTACCTCAGGATGGTTCTTAAAGATTCAACAAGATACTTTATGAAACTTAGCCCTGGCACATAGTAGGTTCAAGATGATGGCGATGATGATGATGAATGCAATGGTGGTGATGATGATAATGGTGATGATGGTGTTGGTTAGATTGATGATTATGATAACATCCCCTCAAGCTTGAAACCAGTGGTGGGCCTGGAATCAACTCCAGATGGTAGAAAAAACCACTACAAATTTGTAGTTGCCATTCCAATGCTTACAGTTGTGTGCTCACTTTTCAAATTTCTGAGAACTTTCATAGAGTGATTCCCAGTTGAGATGAGTGTGTTTGCTTCTATGATATCACTCCATCTTTTCCAACATTGTGAAGGAATTTTTAAAGTTCATTTTACATGTGAAACAACTGATGCTCAGAGAGCTTAAGGTTGTATACAATGTGGCTGAGGCAGAGTCAGGAGTCAGTCTCAGATTTTTTTTAGCTCAGTTCTTATACTCGTGCAGTTTACTACTCTTAGTTTATAATGTGAAGGAAATACCTGATAATAATTCACACTGTAATATAGATAAGTCATATCTGCCAAAAGTGTTATCTTTCTTACTAAAGTGATAGGTCCCAGGGAGACATAGTTAGGAACAAAATGTTCCTGCTTTTGGAAAGCTCCTAAGCACTTACCTACTCTGTGACATTCTAAGAACAATTAACTTCTGACCCACAGACAAGTGTGTGTGTGTATGCATGTGTAGGGGGGAGACAACAATTTGGAGAGCGTAGTGGCCCATGCAAGCCTTGAATGCTCTATGTGGGTCATTTTGCTGGAGCTAAATGCAATTCCTAGTAGAGTTGAAGTAGAAAGGCATGAAGAAGGGTTGGCAGTGAGTAGCCTGATCATAGTACTAGGATGATTTCTGTCATAGGTCTCTGTACTCAGTGTGTTCCACACGTGTACTGGGGATTTGGCCAACCTGAATCAGAGGGGACAAAGTGAGGAATCTGCTGGACAGACATAGGGCACTATGGCCAACATAACTTTTCAGAGAGATTTCCTGCATGCTTGTGGACTATGACTTCCACAATATGAATGAACACAAATATACACCCACATACACGTCTATGTATATCAGTCTTGGCTTCCTTAGTCCTTGGTAAAGGGGCCTTTCACTATTTTTGCCATCCTCCCTGAAATTCTTTGTTGCCTCTTTGAGTCTACTTTTTCTAGGTCTCCTTGGCATCTTCATTATGTAGCCCCCTTTGTGACCTTGAATTTCAAAGGTTTTCTCTGCTCTGGCCTTTGATTGCCCCTTAAACCCCATGTGGCTGTTCTTCCCCTTCTTCATCAGAGATCCCTGTGGGGAGTCCACCTATTTCAGGTGCTGAAGCCATTTAAGTCCTGACTTTGGAATCAGGGGTTGCTCTCCCTCAGCACCAATTCATCTCTCAGGGGTTTCAGCTCATTTGTTATTTCTCGCAGTCTAGATGGTCACAGCATGGTCTCCACTATATTCTTCACCCTCTGCTCATTAGGATGTTTCACAAAGAAGTACTAAAAAGGCATTGATGCATTTTAGTTATGAATAACACACAGCTGATCTATCATTCTGCTCCAGATGAAATTTCAGCCTGCATTTTTCTTTTTGACTCTTGCTAATGTTGGGGCCCTGCTCCTTACAAGTAAATTGTCTTTGCCCATGAAAAATTACTTTCCATACATACTAGGGGCCAACCTCATAAAATAATACATACATAATAATAACATAAAAATAATTATACATACATTACAATGTGAGCACAGCTTTAGGCTACAGAAAGGACAGGCCCCAAGTAGGCTGGGAAAGGAGAACATACTGAATTTGAATTTCAGGGCAATTACTTACAAGCTCTGTGAACTTGGTCAAATTAAGTAGCTTCCTTGAATATTCACCTATTAAATAGATATAACAACTTCTTGATTGCTTGAGGTTTATATGTGATGGTGTAGAAATGGGCCTAGCTCTTAGTAAATGTTTGATAAAAAGCCTCAGCTCTTCTCTTCCTACCCTATATAATATGGTTTATGTGTCTTTAATGACATCATGGATTAATGGATCATTTATAAAATTCCAGTAGGACAATAAACAAGGACTCTGCCTAGATAGACCTTGAGCATTCACATTTGCTGACATAGAGTCACATAACAGTATTGAGTTATGTGTGCCCATGTTCTGTTTGGACAAGAATCCTATCAACTTTTTCTAGGGTGGGGACAGGGTCTTACAATTATATATGGAAAGCACCTAGCATTGTGTCTGCATACAAGGGATGCCTGATAAATATTAGTTCTTTTTCTTTTTTTCAGAGTTGGCAGGAAATGGGGCTAACTGGACATATAGGTGTACACTAATCTCAAAGCCATAGGGCTGCATTGTGTCTTGAGATTCCTATAGTGTGGATCCCTGGGTTGAGGATGGCTGTGTCATATAGCTGTAGTATGAGGCCAGCTCCAGCAGATGTCTCTGTGATACAGGCATCCTCAGCCCAATAAACAGGCCCTCAAGATTGTCTGTGGCTCCAGGGAGCAGAAATGCAGTCTGTGACATTTGGGCACATTGTCTAGCTAGTGGATATTTACAGAGTCTTATCTGGACACTGTCTTGAGTATGAAGTTGACAAGCACTGCTGGAGTCTGAGTTATATTACAGGACATTGAATAAAGAAAGAAAGAGAAGATATATATTTTTTCAGGATGAAGAGAAAATTCCTATCACAAGAACAGAGTAAATGGATGTAACAGAACACTTTTAGATAAAGGAAAAGACCATATTTAATCTGCGTTAGGGTCTGGGCCTTGGGAGAAGTCTAAATATTGAATTTAAATACTAACTCTCTTCTCTTCCTATTGTGACATACATTGTTAATAGTTTTTTAATCTTTTTTTATGTCACTGGAAATTCAAGATGTGTTTCAGTGCTTTTTATTGAGTCCTTTAAAAAGAAATAAGTATACCCATGCTTGAATATTCTTAAAAGGAAAAGTCTTTCTCCTGCCTTTAGAATTTAAGAGACTTCAGGCAATTGCAAGATCAACTTGAATCTTAAATAACTATCTATGTAGAGCTTCTTATGATGGCACATATATATTGTGTCCCTTGGGGTTTCTTATGCCTGCATATCCTAGGGTTTTTAGTTGAAGATACATGCAGTGACTTCAAATTGTGGATGTTGCAATTAGGGCATTCACTGATCTAGACAACGGTGAGATATTACCAAGATAAGGAGACAGGACTGTAACCATGTAGATAAAAGTGGATATTCTGGCTTCAGAGCTACAGGAAAATCTGTTGCCCTTTTCCCCTAGGGCATCTTAATTGTGGGTCTGTTAACATAGCTTCGATAGAGCAATTCCCTGACCAGTTATCATACCAACCAATCAATGTTTTCGTGAGCGTATGCCATAGACTTAGCTCTGTGGGGGCTGGGGAAGACACAAGGGAAGATGAGGCAGTGTTATCAGGCTTAAGGAGCTTACCATATCTTTAACTTCTTGAAGCAACTAATAACTGGGTTAGCAGGTGGCTAAAAACACACTGAGGAGATCTAAGATAAGGCTAAATAACCTACAAGTATCATCCTGAGCTCAAGGAGCTTGAGGTGACCTGGAAAATTTGTACGAGACTTAAAGCAAGATAGGGCAATTGTTGGGCTTTGAAGTATGTTTGGATTTGGATGAGTGGAAAAGGAGGGTGTAAGTCTTTACAGTGGAGGTGGATTGAATGAAAGAGATAGGAATAAGCTTTGTTTGCATGGGACAGTGTCCAGAGCATCCCAGCTGGAACCACTGGGTATGAATTGCATAGGAGTGAAGTTAAGTTTATAATCAAACAAGTAAACTAAAACTTCAAATGCCAGATTTAAAAAGTAAAAAAAAAAAAAAAAGAAAAAAAAACAAAAGACGTGTAAGTTACACTTGTGGGTAGCATGGTATTATAGTGGAAATCTGTTTTAGGAATTTTCTCTTGCTGTGTTTCAGCTATGTCCAAGAAAAGTACCATCATGCTCATAGCCCTAACCAAAACCTGAAGTTCCTGATTCATTCCTCTCTCACTATCTTTAAGCCCTACAGTTGACTGACCTGGGACTTCAAATGACTAGAACAGTCTGATACAGGACAAAGGGTAGCAATGTGGGTTGAAGTGGAATGGGACAAGGAAGGAAGACAGACAGGGAGGCTCCCACAGCAAATTAGGTTTAATATGACTTGGATGTGCCCCAGGGGATGGGGAATGGCTATGAACAGGTGGAGATTGCTCTGAAAAGTACTCAAGACAAGCAACTGGAAAGCTTGGGACCAACTGAATACCGGGAATGAAACAAAAAGAGGCATTAATAACACATTTCTCCGAAAAAAAGGTTTTAGCTTTGAGACCCAAGAACATTAGTAAGCCCCTGAAAGCTATGAGAAATTGAAGTGTAGTCAATTAAGAAGAAAAGATGAAGAGTATAGTTTGACACATGAAGAGGTTGAAATAAAGGTATGACACAAATGTGCACATTTAACAGGTATTTCAAAAGGTGTCAGTGTGACTCTTGGGAATGCAGTCATGTTTTTGGACCGCTAAGGTATGTGCCACAAACCTGAGACATGGTGAAGGCAGAGAGTTAAGATAAAGTAGAGCACAGGCCAAGGGCTTTGTCCTGAAGGAACAGCTTGCCTGTGACCAGGATAATATGGACAGAGCTCCCTCTCATTTTCTGTTATTCCTACAGTGGTCTTCTGAGCATTTTTCTTCAGGGACAAGGGATACAAAGGCCATATGGCTTCCTTCTTGGTTTGGGAGGCACTTTGCAACTCTTCAAGAGCATCCTAGTAGGCTCTAAATGACTGAAGATCATCTAGTCCAGCTGCTTCCATATGACAATTGGGAAAACTAAGGCCCACAGACTTTGGGGAAGTGCTAAGCTAAAGCTCTGCAATTAGAAGGACAGATAAGACTCTAGTCAGCCCAAAGGCTTCAGATAATGCCCCTGCTTGCCCCTTTACAAACACAGTGTGAATTATTATCTAAGAGCCCAAGTTCTGGTGTCAGGCAGGCCTTGGTTAAATCATGATACCATCCTTCCTAGATCTGAGACCTGGGACAGGAAAGTTTACCTCTCTAAGCCTCAGTGCCTTTGTCTGTAAAATGCAGACAGTGAGATTACCAACCACACTAGGCCCTTGTATGGACCTGTATGACACAAGATACTGAGCATGTTGCTACCATAAAAGTCTTCCACAAATTCATTAATGTGCTAACTGAAAACATGATTATGGTATACCCATTAGGCTCCTGGTATCAGGAATGAAATAGTAAAATTCATACTGTCTCTGCCTCATGATCCTTATAAACATAAAGGAAATAGGCATTAATCAAGTGAGAAAAGAAATTGATAATTATAAACTCATAAGGACTATCAAGGAAAAATGCAAGACAGCCTAAGAATAAATAATAGAGTGGCCTGATCTAGTGTAGAGCTCAGGAAAGAGCTGAGCAATCAAGGATTAGCAGGAACCCCTAGATGGAGAGAAAAGCAGTAGAAGATCATTCTGGCCAGGAAAAGGAGTCTGTGCAAAGACCAACAGGTGAGAGAGGGGGCCAGAATGGTTAGAAATCAGGGGCATGAAGTAACTCTGGGGTGTAGCCACTAGTCATTAAGGGCTCCTCCTCCTACAGGATCTCCCTGGTCCAGACCAATCCTTGTGAGAACAAGGAAAGCCCCATTTCTACCAGTGGAAGGGATATTTATTAAGTTACTATACACTTGATATTTCGAGTATCTTGGGGAAGCCTGGGGCACCCTTAGAACCCAAACTGCCCTAATCTCTAATTTTGCCAATTTGGGGCTTCTATTTGGCCTCACCTTCTTTGCTAAGTTAGAGCCCTGACTAGACCCCTAGTCTCACCATCAGCAGGAATGAACCCATCAATACACCTTCAGCTCCAGCTGGCATCCCATTCTGAGTGTAGTGATCACCCAGAATGCTGAGGCCATCTGGTAATGTCAGCTATGAGGAGGGCAGGAAGACGGAGGATGGGAATGTCTTTGAAACATAAATGTTCTTATCAGGCTAAACCGAGAGAGGTGCTCCTCCAAGACAGCTGAACTCTTCTTCCCTGGAGAGAGGTAGCCTTGTGTTCAAAAAAAAGATTCACAATTATGCCTCCCCAGGCATCACTTACTGATAGTAATTCTTGTCTGTGTTACTGACAGGAGCACTGAGTGAAAAGAAACAACAGAGCAACCACAGGCTGTACAGCTAGGAGGAATGAAGAGGTCAGCTTGGGGTAAATGTTTCAGAATTAGGACTGCAAAGGCACAAGGCTGCTTGATCTCCCCTGACCCTGAAGCTCCCTGCAGCACTGCTTCAGCCACCAGGCTGAACTCTGACAGCAGATATGCTGGTAGTACAACCTGTTCCTTCACACCTTTAGATGCAGTGCAGAATTGCCAGCCCTGGACAATCCACTTCATCTTTGATGCGTTCACTCTCACAGCTTTCTTTCCTCCCACAGTCTTAACCCTGTAAGAGTCCATACATGCCTTGCAGTTAAACTTGTCCAGATTTCACTCTATTTCAGTCTCTCTGTGAACCTCCCAAACTCTCAGTAAGGATTGATGAGTGAAGAGAGCTGCTTCTAAGGATGGTGTCATAGGAGCGTTCAGACCATGGACAGTTTAAGCCCTTACAGAAGTTAATCGAGTCATTATTTTTCATTCTCATAGATGCCAAGGCTAAAGGATCTGTAGGCACCAAGGCACCAATTTCATAGCATCTTTAGATTTGGAAGGGACATTAAAACCTTCTTTACTTGACTACAGCCAAGAGATCACAGAATTCACCTTCTTGATGATTCTCCAGGTCATATAATTAAATAGGAAACACTAACTACAAGGAACATTCTGATAGGTGTAGCTTTATATAATATTTTTTAGTTAAAAATCATCTTGTTTTCAATGCAAAGATTTCTGAGGTTGTGGAGTAGACTTTGACAAGGGAGGACAGAGGATACTCCTTGCTGTGGGAGAAAGGAATAAACATTCATTGAAAGTATAATTGGAACCCCGCTCAGAATTAGGCATATTACATTAATTTGTCAATGATTCAAACAACTCTGTGGACTAAGAAGATAATGTCTCAATTTTATAACCAACTACCTCACTTCCTTATTAACTGGTAGAGCTAGAATTTGAAACCAAATCTGTGAAACCAAGCCTATGGTTGTTCCACTAAATCAAATTGCCTCATATTTATTTATTTCTACATAGAAGTAATAAAATCAGGAAATATTTTTCATAGGTGCTGTATGCTGAAGTTAAAAAAATAACACCCAAATATAACACTCTTCAAACCCTGAGAATGTGTCATCTCTTATAAGTAGTTCTCAATGATAGCCAGTTGCACCCATCACCCTCCCACCTTGAGAAGGGTGAAATGAGAATTTCTATGAAAGACTTACAGGCTGAGATCAAAGAGCCAAGCAGGATAAATTTCAAGCTCTTGTCCCCAAGGTCCCTTTCATTCTGTGTGCTAATAAAAATAACAGTCCCTCTCTGTAGTTATACTGCTTTGTTCTCAACAGCTTAGAAGAGCTTGCACATGGCTCCATGTGCCCTTTAGTACATATTTTATATCTGTTTTTTATGAGCTGGTTGTCCAATAGGCACTGGATATGTGGGGAGATGGTTCTTGCCAAGTAGCAGAAACACAGATGTAATTGAGTTATTACAAAGCAGTGTTGTATGTCTCAAAGCTGGGTACATGGATGAGGGACTCACCAACTCTACTAGGTGCAGAAACTCCTTGGGGAAGAGTCTAGTGAAACGAAACACATGTGTATAGAGTATTTAAAAATGGCAGGTGGGATCATATCTCCCAGGGTTTTGTGTGTCAGGGTAGGGAGTTTGTAGCTAAACCTACAGCCATGGAGAGACAAAGAATGTCTGGCTTGGTCCCAAACTCTGTATATTCCTGTACCTTCATGTCCAGCCCTTCATTTTTAGGCTCAGCCACACGTCCATTCTCTAAAGGGATGACTGGCATTGAAGTGAAGCAAGATATTCTCAGAATACCCCTGCTGCTAGTTTAACTTGACCAGGTATCCACATTGCTCTAATTAGGTTTCTTCTTTGCTATGATGCTCTTATTCTGATCTTCTTGGGTCTTGGAAGGACACTCCATTCTCAAGGACTACATGCTAGTCCCCATAATCCAGCTCATTGTCTAGTCTTGTTATTGTTGCCTTTTGAAAGCTGAATCATTTAGCATAAAATTTTAGGCTCTGCCTGACTTTGGGGATGCCCCTTTACTCTATCCTGGAAACTTCCCTCTGCCAAACTCCCTGGCCAGCTCTTTGCCTGAACCAATGATAAGGGAGTATGAGAGCTAGTCCACTCTTAATATCTTGACTCAGCACCTGTATGTGGGTCAGTTTCCCTAATCTCTACCTCCCTAGTGGTAGGTAGATAGCCTGAGTCTGAATAGTAGTTTATTTTTTAGCTTTATCCAGATTCTACTGTGAAAAGGCAACTCTGGTCCTCTGCCTTCTTGTAGGTCACTGGGCAGACTTGTTCAACGCTTAGTGTGATATCAGAGGTAATAATGCTTGATAAGAATTTTTCTGATTAATTAATATTGTGGATGTTTATATTCCTTGGGGAAATTCTATCAAGAATTTTATGCCATGTTAATATCCCAAGTGCCATCTGTAATAGATTGGTTACTTAAGTATACCTTCAAAGTTTTTATTTTTTTTTCATGAAGGCTGTATATGTGGTATGACTTTGGAGATCTTAAATACCTGGGGCATTTGTCTGTGGCATTCACATTTTGAACACAATCTGAGTATACATTTTAGGCTTTCAATACTTCCACTTAAAATTCTTAGAGATATTGTCACACTATTTTTTTTATAGAGTTGTAAAGGTGAGTCTGATTTTGGCTACCCTGTGGGGAATCATCATTTTTTATATGTATATTCATTGAATCATATCAGGTTGAATGATATGAAATAGCTACTTTTCCTTTTGTAGGCCAAAATAGTTGAAAGCAGAGATTCCAGAGGGTTTAACTTAATATATACGAAGCTCTGTGCTAGCACAGAAATTCTAAAATATCAAACAGATCCTGACCTCTAGGTGCATTCAGCCTGGTGTGGAGGCAGAAAAATAAGCAGTTAATACAATAGAGCATGACAAGTACTATAATAAAAGTAAAAACAAAGCAGTGGAAAAAGAGAAGGTGTCAGAATTGGGACACCAGAAAAGGCAGTTTATATGCTTTCTGCACATTCTGTCTAAACTATATGCACATAAATTTATTTCTTATTCTTGATAGCTGGGGGAGATGCAGGAGAGGGCAAGAGAAAATCTAGTATTCAGGCTGTGTCTAAAAACAGAATATTTTGCAGTCAGAAAGCTCCCTGCTTTCAACTTACACTACCCTTGCATTGTTTACTTATTATTTATTTACATTTTAATTAAAAGAAAATTTACTGTGGTAAGGATGTTTAACATGAGATCAATCTATCTTAAATTTTTAAGTGTACAATATATTTTTATTAAGTATATGCACAATGTTGTACAACAGATCTCTAGAACTTATTTATCTAGAATAAGTTGAACTTTATACCCTCTGAACAACAACCCCTCATTTTGCCTTCCCGCCAGCAACCCCATTTTATTTTCTGTTTTCATGAGTTTGACTCTTAGATACCTTATGTAAGTGGAGCCATGTAATATTTGTCCTTCTGTGACTGGCTTAATTCACTTAGTATAATGTCCTGTAGGTTAATCCATGTTGTTTCATATGTCAGGATTTTCTTCTTTTTCTAAGCCTGAATAACATTTCACTATGTGTGTGTAGGTGTGTAATATCTCACAATTTCTTTATCTACTCAAGGGCAGTGAATGCAATGGATATTTAAGTTATTTTCATGTCTTGGCTATTGTGAATAATGTTGTAAGGGAAGATATCTCTTCAAAGATCCTGATTTCAATTCTTTTTGATACATACATGGATGTGACATTGTTGAATCATATGGTAATTCTGTTTTAAATTTTTTTGAGGAACCACCATATTGTTTTCCACAGTGGCCATACCACTTTGCATTCCCATCAACAGAGCACAAGGGTTTTGATTTCTCCACATATTCTCCCACACTTATCTTTTTTCTCTTTCTTTTTGATAATGTCCAGTCTAACAAATGTGAGGTTATAGCTCATTGTGGATTTGATTTGCATTCCCTGATGATTAGCGATGCTGAGCATCTTTTCTTATGCCTGTTTGTCTACTATGGCCATTTGTATGTCTTCTCTGGAAAAATGTTTATTCAAGTTTGTGATGGAAGAAAGAGAGAGGTAATCTTACCTGTTACAAGGGAAGTATAGCCCAGGTGAGACACAGAGTATATTTTTAAATTTTTGAAATTAAATTTATTGAGGAGACAATAGTTAATAAAATTATATAGGCTTCAAGTGTACAGTTCTATGATACATTATCTGTATATTGCAATGTGTGTTCACCACCCAAAATCAAATCTTCTGTCAGCATATATTGAACCCCCTTTACCCTTTACAACTTCCCCCCACCTTTCCTCTGGTAACCACCATACTGTTGTCTGTGTCTATGAGTTTTGTTTTTTCATTTGTTATTTTCAGTTTTATATCTCAAGTATGAGTGAAATTATATAGTTCTTGACTTTTTCTGCCTGACATAGTTCACTTAGCATGATGTTCTTAGGATCCATCTATGTCCCAAATGACAGTATTTCACCTTTTCTTATGGCAGAATAGTATTTCATTAAATGTATGTACCACATCTTCTTTATCCAATCATCTACTGAGAGACACTTTAGCTGTTTCTATATCTTGACCATTATGAATGATGCTGTGATGAACATAGGGGTGCATATATCTTTGCAAATAAAAGTTTTCAATTTGGGGGGGGGGTAGGTAGCCAGAAAAGGGGCTGCTGGATCAAATGGTAACTGTATCCTTAGTTTTTTGAGAAACTGTATATTGTTTTCCATGGTGGCTGTACCAGTTTACATTCCCACCAGCAGTGAAAACAGGTTCCCTTTTCTCCACAGTCTCTCCAATACTTGTTATTATTTGTCCTGATAATAGCTATTCTAACAGGTGTAAGGTGGCATCTCATTGTAGTTTTGATTTTCATTTCCCTAATAGCTAGTGAAGTTGAGTATCTTTTCACGTATCTGTTGACCATTTGTATGACTTTTTGGGAAAAGTGTCTAGATTCCCAGCTCATATTTAATTGGATTGTTTGTTTGTTTTTTGGTGTTGAGTTGTATGAGTTCTTTATATATTTTGGATATTAACCCTATGTTGGAATTGTTGTTGGCCAATATCTTCTCCTATTTGGTTTCTTGTTTTGTCATTGGTTTCTTTTGCTGTGCAGAAGATTTTCAGTTTGGTATAGTCTCATTCATTTATTTTTGTCTTCACTTCCCTTGTCTTGGGGGTCAAATTCATAAAATCTTCTCTAAGACCAAGGCACACAAATATAGTATCTATATTTTCATTTATGCATTACTGATTCTAATCTTATTGCACCTATAAATTTCTATATCCATTTCCTTTTCTATCTGAGAGCAGCCCATCCCTCTTCTTGCTCACTATAAATTTATTATAGTCATCTTGATGTGTCTCTTTACCTCACACTAAGTCTAAAACATCACAAAATATCATTGGCTCTACCTTCAAAATATATTCCTAATACAACTACTCTCACTACCTATACTTTTACCACTCTGTCTGGTCAGAGCCATCATCACTACTTGCCAGGATGACTACAGTTGCCTTGCTTCAAGCTATTTTCTACCTAGCAATTACATCAAGAATTTTACAACTGAAGCCATTGTATCCCTATTTTCAAAATTCTCTAAAGTCTTCCATCTCACTCAAGGTGAAAGCCCATGTCTTTTATTTGATCAAGTCTCCTGTTACCTTTCTTTCTAGTCCCTACCTCACTCCCTTTGATCCAGCTCTGCTGGCCTCTGTGGTTTCTCAAACATTCTAGGCATACTTCCTTCCTAAGATCTTTATGCTGGATTTTTTCCTTTTCTGAAATCATTTCCTTCAAAGTTTTATTAAATGACCATCGTCATGGGGGTATCCCTGGTCACTCTATTTAGAATTATAACTGGTTGTTTATCACTGCTTCTATTTTTTATCTACCATTCTCGATCTTTTAAAATTGATGCAGAATAATTTTCACTTTCTAAAACATTATGTAATGCATTTATTTATTTTCTCTGTTTTTCAATCTGTGCTTAACTAGTGCTCCATGAAGACATATATTTCTGTTTTGTTTGTTGATGTATCTCAATTATGTATCTATACTTGGTGCATATTAGTTTGCTCAAATATTTGCTCAATGAATAAATATTCTACTGAATCCCAAGAATGATTTGTCCTCAATATCAGTTTACATTAGAACTATGGGGAGTGTGTACTGAGGAATTTTAGAGTCTGAAATTTCATTAGTCTAAGTTAAAGCCTAATAATGCTGTCCTTGTCAGTCCTAGGTTTCCAAAAAACCATCAGAATGGAGGGATGAAAATAAAACCCATCATGAATTATATTGTTCACTCATATGCCATTTTTTTGGTAGCAAGTCTTTTCTGATGAATGAAGCAGTATGCTAATTTACATTATTATGTGAGTTTCTTATCTCATCATAGAAGAATATATTGAATAGTTCTGGCCTAAAAAGGCTTTGGCAGAGGTCACATTGGGAGTCAGCATAACAGCTGAAATAGAAGCCAAATCTGTCTAAGTCTGAAAGAGGATTTGAATCAGAAATAAAGCTATTGGCAATCTTGGGTTAATGTGCTCATAGACTGCATGTGCCTGGCATGTCCCCTGATTGCTTTAATACCAATAATGACAATTCATAATAAGATGAATTCATACTGTTCTCTAGACTAAAATATAAGAAATACAATGTGTTAACATTGGAGTAGAATTTTTACTTATTGAATCATGGAGGGATATGGATTATGAAGATCATGCTTTGATTACATGTTACATCTTTTATTTTCTAAAAAAGAGTAGAACAAATTAGTTCAAAGAATGTGTGAAGATCATTTGATTCATCTCTATTTATGGTGTGAAGGAACATGATTTATCAGAAAAAGAGATGTTGTTCCCAGGTTGCCTGGGCATATTTTTTAAACTATTATGTCCTCTTTATTTGCAACCACTAGGGCTAAAAAAAATTAGGGTTCAATATAGAAATAAATAAAAGGACTTTAAAAATGTCACATTCTAATTTCATAGAAAATTAGACAAGAATTATAAATAAGAAAAAAAGCATAAGATATCACAGGAAATAGCAATGCTTTCATGAGCTACAGTAACTGAACAACAACTGACACATTAGTTTGAACAGTAAGCCTGATATGTGGAGCAGCAGACCTTAGATCAATGGCTTGTAGGTATTGAAAATGGACCAAGAATTGTTTACTTCAACTTATTTTTTAATTGGAAAATGTTTCAAGAACTATATGGACAGTAGGAAAGATCTGGGAACTTTAAGTTTACTGTTTTTACAAATGTTAGATCTAGACAGATGTCTCCTCATTCAAGGTTAATATAAAAAATAGTCGTCATGGGAGAACAAGTGAAGATCTTCTGGTAATAATAGTTTAATATTTTATTGGGCTGAATATCTCACAAAACTAATTATAATAATAAATATAATATTAAAAAGCAGTAATGTAAGGCACTAGAGAGTTAGCATCAGTAAACCAAATGGTAAGGAGTATTCACTCAGATGAGGGGAGTTATATGAGGTGGGTTTTAGTTTTCATGGTTTTTTAGCTGGGCCCAAGCACATTTGGTGAGAAACAGAAGCAGTAGGAGTAAGGCTGCCCGGGGGAAAATCTGCAGTACTTTAAACTGGGGAATGGACAAACTTAAGTCATGGAAACTGTGACCACTGAAGACAGTGGGAGAATCCTGGAGGAAAAAAGCCAGGTAAGAAATCTCCACCAAATCCTGCCTAACAGATGCAAAATGTCTCAGATAAAGACAAATTATCTGAACTGACAATGGAGTATAGCACAGAAACAGTTTTGTTTTATTGCTTATTAAAACAAATGAAACAGTACTAATCAGGGAAAAATAACAGAAACTAGATTATTCACAACTTTACATTCATAATACACAGTATACAATCCCAAATTATCCATGCATGACGAACCACAAATAGGAAACACATTCTCAGGAGCATCTGTTGGAAAACTCCAGTATGTGGGCCAAATTTATCCCTCAGTGAGTTCTTGTATGGCTAACCATCTAGGAATGTTTTGTTTTGCTGCATTATTTTTTTAAATTGTAAAAAAAAAAAAAGTGAAAACCCACCACCCACAAAGAGGAATATGTGATAGCGACCATATATGTTCCACAAAGCCCAAAATATTTACTGTCTGGCTCTTCACAGAAAAGTTTGCCAACCCCTACTAAAGGAAAAAAAAAACAACTGAAAGCAATTCTGAGATTATCCAGAGGTTAGAATTAGCTGCTAAAGTTTTAAAGCAGCTATTTATCTGTAGTCAATAAAGTAAAAATAATAATATGCTTACACAATTAATGAAAAAATGAAAAGTGTTCACAGAGAAATAGAAATGTTAAAAAATAAATGGAAATTTTAAAATTAAAACTATAGTAATTATTGAAAAACAATTCACAGGTAGGCTAACAGTTAAATGAAAATGGTAGAGGAAAGAGTAAGTTACCTTGGAATTTAATCAGTGGAAATAACCAAATATAAAGAACAGAGAGAAAAAGAAATTAAAACTTAGTAGTCTGAAGAATTTTTTTAGATAATATCATATGGCCCTATATTTTATATAATTTGATTCACAGAGAAAGAATGGAGTAGAAATTTTTTTAAATAAATAATGGCTCTAAAAATTTTGAATTTGATGAAAGAATGACATTTACAGGTGCACTATTTAGCAAAACCCTAACAGAATAAGAAATAAAAGAGACCCACAAATCCTAAAAACAGGAAGAAAAAATATATATATGGGAAAAATAATTCAATTCTTTGCTAACTTCATATTGGAAACCTGAAAGCCAGAAGAGCATATAGCAACGTCTTTAAAAGGTGAAAGGAGACCTGGCTGGTGTGGCTTAGTGGAATGAACACCAGACTTCAAAGCAAAGGGTTGCTGGTTCCATTACCAGTCCAGTCACATTCCTGGGTTGCAGGCCAGGTCCCCAATTGGGGGCACACCAAAGGCAACCACACATTGATGTTCTCTCCCTCTCTTTCTCTCTCCCTTCCCCTCTCTCTAAAAATATATAAGTAAAATCTTTTAAAAATTAAATGCTAAAGTAATAAGAGTTACCAACACAGGATTCTATAGCCAGTGATTATATTATTTAAGATTAAAATTAAAATATAGATATATTCAGAAAATAAAACCTAAGGGAAGTTGTTGCTAATAGATACACACTGTTAAGGGAACAGTGCTAAACAAATGCTAAGGGAAGTTCTTTAGTATGAAGAAAATATACAAGGTGTAAATTTGGATCCTCAGAAATGAGAGAAGAGCATTATAAATGATAAATATTAAGTAAATGCAAAAGATTAATTTATTTTAAATTTTTTCTCTTAATTTCTTTAAAATACATGTAATTGTTTAATACAAATGTTACATATATAAACCCAGAGGAGTTTATGAGTATAATGTATGTACATGCAATAATATGAAAATCTAGCACAAAAAGTGGCTGTATATAGTTATAAGTAATTTTAAAAATATTTTATGTAAAGGGGTAATATATTGGTTATATATAAAATGTGAAAAATTAAGAATATAAGTCATAATGTCTAGAAAAAAACTTAAAGTTAATGCAAAAATTATATCTGAAAAGCTAGTAAGAAAACTAAAATAGGATCCTAAAAACAAATAAATATTCCAGAATAAGGACAGGAAAGGAAGAAAGAGTAACAAAACACAGGGAGACACATAGGAAAACAAAAAAATAAAGTGGTAGATTCACATTCAAGCAAATTAATAATTATTTTAAACATTAATGAAATAAACACAGAAGAGGTGGAGATTGTCAGAATAAATTAAAAAAAAAACAAGACTCAACTATATGCTATCTAGAAATAGTGCACTTTACATGTTAATTACAGAACATTAAAAGTAATTTGTGTACCATGGAAAAGCCACATATCTTTCCAAAGGGGAAAATATGCCATGCAAATAGTAAGTGTTAAAAAACTGTAATGGCTACATACATAGAAGATAAAATAGACTTTAAGATTAAAATATTACTACAGATGATGAGGGAAAATTTATATTTACATGGGTCAATTCTTCTGGAAGTCATCATAATTATAAACATGTAGTCAATCAATAACAGAAATTCAAAATATATGACAAAAATTCCACAATTATAGTTGGAGATTTAACAACTCTCCTCTCAGTAATGAAAATACTCTCTACTCCTAGTCACTATTACATGGGAAATCTTAGCCAGTACAATGACATGAGAAAGAAATAGAATGTACACACAGGGGGTTTCTGGCCAAGATGAAGCTGTAGGTAGATACACTTTGCTTCCTCACACAATGGAAAGAAGGATAACAACTAATTAAAAAAAGACCAGGGTGGGTGGGGGGGATGGCAGTGAGGTAGGTGAGGGCCTAACCCACTTGCTTGTGCACCCAACTGGGACACCTAGCTGATCTACCAAGGAACAAGGTGAATAGCCAACAGAATTCCAACTGATATGAAGTTTAAAAGGCAAAGTGTGCAGAGAACATTTAAAAAAGGACAGTAAGGAGACTGTAGGCTGATTGTAGGCTGATGGGAGTGTCCCAGGGCCCTGCCCCAGATACCACCTCTGTCGGGGTAGCTTTGGAGGAGAGCTCAGTCACTGATTGTGACTTTGCATCTCCCTCCCCTCCCAAAGCAGTGAGTTCTCAGATCCTCAACCCCCACCAAGAGAGACACAGTGGGATGATTAAAGTTGCTGGGGGGCTAAAGATGTAGTAAGAGACACACAGCTGGTGGCATATCCCAGCTGGGACTGTGGTCACTGGCAGGGACAGTACCAGAGAAATTGGGAAACTGGATGACAACTGGAGATGGGAGAAGAGAAAGGGCATGACTGGCCACGACCCAGATAGTCTCTGGACTGGTTAGAGAGTTGGTCTGTGTGGAAATCTGGGCACTTGATAGGAATAGCCTACCACAAAAAGGGGAATTTGCTAAAAAAAAAAAAAAAAAAAAAAAAAGGCTCTCAGCTGCTGTGCACTGACCTGTTGTGCTAAGGGGCTAGGCCAGTGAAGAGAGAAGAGAGGGAGCACAATTTGCTCCCATGCAGGGCACCTCATGGATGGATCAAAAAGGGGCTGCAGGGGCTCAGAGAGGTAGCAGTGCCCAGAAAATCTTAATTCAATAGAGAAACTTAACTGCCCTGAAGGGGCTTTGTATCCATGCAGGCCCAGGCCAACACAGTGGGAGGAAGAAGGGTATGATTTGCTCCCACTCAGTGCGCTTCACAGACTAATCAAATTGTTGTGCAACAAGGTGGATTAGAGGCACTGGCCTGGAGCATACACACAGTGGACAGTGCGGGCTGCACAACACTGAGGCATTGGCCTGAAACTAGGCACCCATGAATATTGTAGCCCAGACTGAGTATCCATCCTGGTGGAAACGCAGGAAGGGGAAATAAATAAAAACAATGGAGCACAGCACTCTCCTGTCTGCAGCATCCAGGAAAAACAGCAAAACCTGCTTGGCAGGTTTAAAGTCAGCAGGAGGCTTTTTTATTTCTCCAAGTATAAGACAAAAAGACTTGTAGCTCTGAGAGTACCACAGACAGATCCACAAAGAAGTCAGAAGGCTAACACCAACACTGAGACAAATTTCACTTTGCTACCCTTCAGAACTTGCATTTTATTTTTTTATTTTAATTTTTTTATTTCTCTTCTTTCTGTTTAGTTTTTTTAGGGGGTGTTGTTTGTTTGATTTCATTGTTTGATTGGTTTTCTTTATTCTCCCCTTCATATTGCATTTTAATTTTTTTCTTTCACTTCACTCATATTCCAATAATGTACTACTCTTGATCTTTTACTTTTTTTCAGATTATATATTTCTAACAAAATTACTATTATTCTAAACCCTAAACAGCACTCTTCCCTAGTCTTAACCATTTCACCATCCTCCTGAGCTTAATTACTGTTGTGGTTAACTTTATTCTCTTCCACACAATGCCAAGTTTCTATCCCTTACTCTAACTATATCTCACTATCTAACCTCACATAAGCACTCTGTTTTTCTAAAGTCAGCTCATATTCTTTTTCCTACCTAATAGAGTCTTATCTCTTTTTCACCTTTTGTAAAAATTGGCTAGTTGGGTGAAATATCATGGTTATTGCTTTACTTCTCCAAAGGACCTCCTATCTGTTCTCTACTTGTTAGTTCTTTAAAATCCAAAGAATACTCTCCACCGTCTTACTCCAGTTCACTTTCACCCTAACCCTGATCACATAAGAGACAAGGTGGGAATTGTGAGTACCAGTAAACATACTGGAAGGGAGAACCCACCAACAATGGAATCACCAACAGGTAAAGACCAAGTATAACATGACAGCCCACACAAACAGAATAAAGGGCAACCCAACAGCATCCAGACAAGGAGATCAAAGAGACCACATCACAAAATTCCTACCACAGAAGTTCACCTTATGAAGACAGCTGGCAAAGCAGAGTACTGGGAATTGCTGAAACAAACAAAAAGAGTCACCTAAAATGGGGATACAAAGAAAGAACCTTCAATCAAAAGGAATGGAAGAATCCTCAGTAAAAGGACTAAATGAAATGGAGACAAGCAAACTGTCAGATATAGAATTCAAAAGAATGGTGATAAGGATACTAAAGGAACTCAGGGATGGCTGCAAGGAACTGAGTGCGAACTACAACAGTGTGAAAAATGAAATGGAAACAATAAACAAGAACCAGAAAGAAATGAAGAATACAATTTCTGAAATAAAAAATAAAAAAAATTACAAGCAGGCTGGATGAAACAGAGGACTGAATTAGCAAGCTGGAAGACAAGGTAAAAAAGAAACACCCAGGTAGAGAAGCTGCACAAAAAAAGACTAAAAAAATATGAAGATAGCTTAAAGGAACTGCAAGACAACATGAAATGCAACAACATTTGAATCATAGTAATACCAGAAGGAAAATAAAAGGAGCAAGGGATAGAAACCCTGTTTGAAAAAATAATGATGAAAAATTTTCTGAACCTGGAGAAAGAAAAAAAACACCCAAGTTCAGGAAGCAGAGAGGGTCCCAATCAAGATGAACCCAAAGAGGCCTACTCCAAGACACATCATCATAATTAAAATCCCAGGTTTTAAAGACAAAGACAGAATCTTAAAAACAGCAAGGTAGAAACAGGAATTAACATACAAGGGAGCTCCAATAAGACTAGCAGCTGATTTCTCAACAGACACACTTCAGGTCAGGAGAGAATGGCAAGAAATATTTCAAGTAAGGAAAAGCAAAGGCCTGCAACCAAGACCACTCTACCCAACAAGGCTTTCAATTAAAATGAAAGGTGAAGTAAGGAGTTTCACAGACCAAACTAAGCTGAAAGAATACACTTCCACCAAACCAGCATTGCAAGATATGCTAAAGGGACTGCTTTAAGAAGAGGAAGAAAAAAAGTAAGAGAGAGAGGAACACAGGTACAAAGGAGGGGGGAATGGATAAATACCTATCAATAATAACCTTAAATATTAATTTATTAAATGCTCCAATCAAAAGATAGGGTAGCTGAATGAATAAAAAACATGACCCACACATATTCTGCCTACAAGAGACCCACCTCAGAAAAAAAGACTTACACAGACTTAAAGTAAAGGGTGGGAAAATTATTCCAAGAAAATAGGCAAGAAAAAAACCCTGGTGTAGCAATACTTATATCAGACAAAATAGACTTCAAAACAAAGGCCATAAAAAGAGTCACTGAAGGACACTGAATAATACTCAAGGGAAGAATCCATCAAGAAGACATAAACATTAAAAACACATATGCACCCAACACAGGAGAACCCAGATATATAAGGAAAATCTTGTAGGACTTGTAGAAAGATATCAACAGCAACACATTTATACTAGGGGATTTTTAAATTCCACTGTCAAAAATGGACAGATTTTCCAAACAAAATCAAAATATCAGTAACTATATTGCGGCATTGAACAATGCCCTAGATCAAATGGACTTAACTGATATATATATATATATATATATATATATATATATATATATATAACCTTTTATCACAAATAAGCAAAATACATATTCTTTTCAAATGCACATGGAACATTTTCAATGACAGACTGTGGCGGATGTTGGCCAGCCATATCCATTGCTGCTGCAGATGCTCAAAACATGAGAAAACATACACAAGGACGATGAGTCTTGTGGAGGAATAGGAATGAAACGGACACTCTCTCTAGTGGAGAACATCCCATTTTCCTGCCCAAGCAGGCTTTTATTAAGAATACAGATACAGTTTGTGGATTACAGTCTGGCAGGGAAGATAAAACGAGTAGGTAGTTTTCAAAGGGGCTGGCAGATCTCCTGCTGGGATTCTGGGCTGAGATTTTGGGGTTTTATCACTTAAAAAGACCACAGGATCTAAAAGGCTAGTTTCATTTCCTGCCCATGCCTTCATATTCTAATTCTAGAGTATCCTCCAGCAAGCAGATCTCACAGGATCTTGCATATTCTATGTCCCAGGCCTGATTACCCCGGGAGTCTGCCGACTCTGGTCTGTACTGCACTGCCCCTGTTATTTCCATAGGCCTGAGTCGGGCAGAGGAGACAAAGGCAGCCAGGAAACTTGGACTTCTCATAACTAAGAACAAGGACTCAGGCTTTGACAAAGCCAAGGGGGCAGGGGTCGATGTCAATCACCCCTTCATTTCCACAGCCCCCTGAGTCTCTTCCCTGAGGCCTCCATGTGATCATGCATGTCTTAGGCGATTCCCCCCTTGGGAAATCTTACCCGTCATTGGCTAACTGATCAAGTATTGGGGGCCAGCACAGAACAGGCAGCGTTCATGCCAGAGAAATAAGTTTTGTCTCCTTAGTGTCTCATGGTTTGGAGGTCTCTTACTCAGCCTTAGCCATGGGGGGTTATAGCTTCCTGCCAGGAAAGGGGACCAGACAGGGAGGACCTCAACAATAGACCACATGAGAGGACACAAAACAAGCCTCAAACAATTCAAGAAAATTGAAATCATATCAAGCATTTTCTTGGACCACAAGTGCCTCAAATTAGAAACCACCCTCAAGGAAAAAAAACCCCAAATACTCAAATACATGGAGATTGAATAGCATGCTATTAAACAATGAATGGGTTATTAATGAAACCAAAGAAAAAATAAAAAAGTTTCTGAAAACGTATGAAAATGAACACACAACAGTTCAAAACTTATGGGGCACAGCAAAAGCAGTCCTGAGAGGGAAGTTCATAGCAATACAGGCCTACCTAAAAAGCACAGAAGCATTTCAAATAAGCAACCTAACTGTACTTTTACAAGAACTGGAGGAACAATAGCAAACAAGGCCCAGAATGAGTAGAAGAAGGAAATAACCAATATCAGAGGAGAATTAAGTGATATGGAGACTAAAAGAGCAATTCTAAGGATCAATAAATCTAGGACCTGGTTCTTTGAAAAGATAAACAAAATTGACAAGCCTTTAAGCAGGCTCATCAAGAAAATAAGAGAGAGGACCCAAATAAACACAATCAGAAATGAAAGAGAAGAGAATACAACTGACACCACAGAGATACTAAGGATTGTTAACAAATTACTATGAACAATTATATGCCAAGAAATTTGAAAATCTGGGTGAGATGGGCAAATTTCTAGAAACATATAATCTTCCAAAACTGAATCAAGAAGCGGGAAGCTTGAACAGATTGATAACAGCTGGTGAGATTGAAGCAGTTATCAAAAATTCCTGGCACATAAAAGCCGACACACAAAAAAGATTTCACAGGAGCATTTTACAAAACATTTGAGGAAAAGTTAACCCCTATGCTTGCAAGATGATTCCAAAAAACCCAAGAAGAGGTAAGACTCCTAGACTCTTTTTATGAAGCCAACATAATCCCTAAACCAGATAAAGACACAACAAAGAAAGAAAACTATAGATCCATATCACTGATGACTATAGATTTTAAAATCCTCAGTAAAATACTGGCAAACTGCATCCACCAATACATTAAAAAAGATTGTACACCATAATCAAGTGGGATTCATTCCAGGGATGCAAGGATGGCACAATATTTGCAAATCAATTAATGTAATACATCACATAAACAAAAGCAAAGTAAAAAATCACATGATCTTATAAATGGATGCAGGAAAAGCATTTGATAAGGTATAGCACCCATTTATGATAAAAAGACTCAGTAAAGTAGGAGTAGAGGGAATGTACATCAGTATAATAAAGACCATGTGTGTGAAACCTACAGCCAATATCATACTCAATGGGCAAAAACTAAAATCTTTTCCACTAAGATCAGGAACAAGACAAGGATGTCCATTTTCACCAATTCTATTCAACATGGTATTAAAAGTCCTAGCCACAGCAGTCAGACAAGAAAAGGAAACAAATGGCATCCAATTTCGAAAAGAGGAAACAAAACTGTCATTGTTTGCAGATGACATGATAGTGTATATAGAAAACACTTATAGACTCCATGAAAAAACTTCTTGACCTAAGAAATGAATTTGTCAGAACAGCAGCATACAGAGAGAGTCAATATTCAGACATCAAAGTCATTTCTGTACACCAACAATAAAATATCAGAAACAGAAACCAGGAAAAAAATCCCATTGCTATAGCAACAAGAAAAATAAAGTACCTAAGAATAAACCTATTCAAGGAAATAAAAGACCTGTGCTCAGAAAACTACAGAACACTCAAGAAAGAAATTAAGGAAAACACAAACAAATGGAAACATACACAGTGTTCATGGATCAGAAAAAGTAACATCATCAAAATGTCCATACTACCCAAAGTAATTTATAGATTCAATGCAATAACTATTAAAGTACCAATGGCATATTTCAAACATATAAAATAAACATTTCAAAAAATTATATGGAATCAAAAGTGACTCCAAATATCTGCAGCAATTCTGAGAGAGAACAACAAAGTAGGAGGAATCACAATAGCTGATATCAAACTATATTACAAAGCCAATATAATCAAAACAGTCTGGTACTAGCATAAGAACACACACATAGATCAATGGAGCAGAATAGAGAGCCCAGAAATAAACCCAAGTCTCTGGTCAATTAATATTTGACATAGGGGGCAGAAACATAAAATGGAGTAAAAATAGCCTCTTCAACAAATGATGTTGGGAGATCTGGACAGCTAAATGCAAAAAAATGAAACTCTATTACCAAATTACACCATACACAGAAATGAATTCAAGGTGGATAAAAGACTTAAATATATGTTGTGATACCATAAAAGTCCTAGAGGAGAACATAGGCAGGAAAATCTCAGATAATTCACACAGCAAAGTTTTCATTGATATGTCCCCTAGAGCAAGAGTCATAAAGGAAAAAGATAAACAAATGGGACTTTATCAAAATGAAAAACTTCTTCATGGCTAAAGAAGATGTAAACAAAAAGATGAAAAGAGAACCAACTATATGGGAAAAATATTTGCCAATGATACTTTGGACAAGGATTTGATCTCCAAAATATATATAACAACTCACATGACAAAAAAATCCAGTTAAAAAAATGGGCAAAAGACTTGAACAGACACTTCTCCAAGGAGGACATACAGAGGGTCCAAAGACATATGAAAGGATGCTCAGCACCACTAACCTTCAGAGAGATGCAATTAAAAACACAGTGAAATACAACTGGAAATTGGTCAGAATGAGCATCATAACCAAATCAACAAATAACAAATGCTGGTGAGGCTGTGGAGAAAAGTGTACCCTAGTGCACTGTTGGTGAGAATGCAGATCAGTGCAGCCACTATGGAAAACAGTATGGAATTTACTCAGAAAACTAAAAATGGAACTGCCTTTTGACCTGGCATTCCACTGCTGGGATTATATTCTAAGAACCCTGAAACACCAATCCAAAAGAACCTGTGCACACCAATGTTCATAGCAGTCCAATTTATAATAGCCAAGTGTTGGGAGTAACCTAAATGCCCATCTATAAATGAGTGGATCAAAAAACTATGATATATTTACACAATGGAATACTACAAGAGCTCCTACCCTTCATGATAGCATGGATGGATCTGGAGAACATTATGCTAAATGAAATAAGCCAGGCAGAGAAAAACAAATACTACATGATTTCACCTATAAGTGGAACCTAATCAACAACAACAGAAAAAAACAAAATATAACCAAAGACATTGAAATAAAGAACAGACTGATCGTAACCAGAGGGGTGGGAAGATGGGGATAACAAGGAAAAGAAGAGGAAAGCTGGTCAAGGAATATATATATATAAAGGACCCATGGACAAAGCCACAAAGGGGTAGAATTGAGGGTGGGAGGTGAGAGTGAGTGGGGCAGGGGGAAAGGGGACAGGGGAAAAATGGAGACAACTTTACTTGAAAAACAATTAAAACAAAAAAAATAAAAAAAACAAACAAGAAAACTAAAATAACAACCATAACTGCCAGAGAACTGAACTGTGTGAAAATCAGAAAACCAAGAAGTTAAAGAAGAAACAGTCATCCAGACAGGTAGGAGGGTGGAAAACAGGAGGCTAGGGTGGTGAGGATGTATGACTGTGGGAGGCTGCTCTGCTTGGCATGGGCCCAGCTCCCACTCAGAGATGCACAGGACCCACACCGATGGATAGGTTTTCCCATGGCAAATCAGGCCTGCAATGTCCTTAGGCTGCTATGAGTCTTGCTTTTTGCTAAAACTGCCTCACCCTGAATTGAGGACATTTATGGCAAAGCAGCTTCCTAAAAAACATGCTAAACTTTCCAAGGATGAGTGCAACTGGTCCAACTACTTTTGCCTTTTCATTTGCAAATATCCTTCTTCTGTGATGTGATTACCATCATCCTCTCCTTTGTTTTCTGTATAAGGTAACCACCTAAAGTGAGCCTGTGCATAGTTAATGAGGACCTTCTTATAATGTGCCCAGTAAGACAATAAAAGTTCATCGGAGGGAGGGCCAAAGCTTTTGCTCCCCTTGAGAGAAAAGCCATGCTGTCCCTCTTCCTCCACAGGACTCGGTAGTCCGTGTGAATTTGTCTCATATTTCATCCATAATGACGTGGACCCCATGAGCCAGGGTCCTCATCATATGACCAGGAGGTGGCTAGTGGACTGGGGCAGGTGAGGCAGCAGTTGGTGGACTGAGATATTCCACACTTATGTGTGGTTAAGCAGGGAGGAACAATTGAGGATCAAGACAGACCATGCAACCCAGTGTACCAGGGCCAGAAACCAAAGCCTCAACACCTCTGGCTGTAAAAACCTGTGCAGGTTGCAGCAGCAGCAGAAACTCACAGTTTCACAGGAGAGTCCTTCAGAGGGGTCCCCAGGCTCCTAGAATGTACAAAAGCCCACTCAACTGGAAACCAGCACCTGAAAGGGCACTCTCTGCTTGTGGAAATAGAGGGAAGTTAGTGAAAATGTGGGAGAGCTGAGCAAGTGGCATTGTTCCATCTCTGACCACTCCCCTACATACAGCACCACAACCAGGGAAGTGGGTTGCCCCACCTTGGCAAATACCTAAAGCTCTGGTCCTTATAATGAAACAGGTGCATTGAGAAAAAGACATATGACCCAAATGAAAGAACATCAAAACTCCAGAAAAAGAACTAAGCAATGAAGAGATAGCCAACCTATCAGATGCAGATTTCAAAACACTAGTAATCAGGAAGCTCACAGAAATGATTTAGTATGGTCACAACATAGAAGAAGAAGTGAAGTCTATGCAAAGTGAAATAAAGAAAATATAGAGGCAACTAACAGTGAGGGGAAGGAAACCGGGACTCAAATCAGAGATCTGGAACAGAAGGAAGAAATACTCAATATGAACAAAATGAAAACAAGAATTCAGAAAAATGAGGAGAGGCTTAGGTACCTCTGAGACAACTTCAAATGCTCCAACATCTGAATCATAGGGGTGCCAGAAGGAAAAGAGGAAGAGCAAGAAATTGAAAACTCATTTGAAAAAATAATGAAGGAAATCTTCCTCGATTTGGCTAAGGAACTACACATGCAAGTCCAGGAAGTTCTGAAAGTCCCAAAGAAGTTAGACCTAAGGAAGCACACACCAAAGCAAATCATAATTGCACTACCCAAGATTAAAGATAAGGAAAGAATCTTAAAAGCAGCAAGAGAAAAGCAGAGAGTTACCTACAAAGGAGTTACCATGAGACCATCAGCTGATTTCTCAAAAGAAATCTTACAGGCAAGATGGGGCTGGAAAGAAGTACTCAAAGTCATGAAAGGCAAGGACCTACATCCAAGATTACTCTATCCTGGGAAGCTATCATGTAGATGAGATCGGGTATGTTCAGGGTGGTATGACTATACATCAAAGCTATCATTTAGAATAGGAGGGCAGATAAAGTGAAGTGAAGCGAAGTGAAGCACTTTTCTCAAAGTAAAGCTAAAGGAGTTCATCATCATTAAGCCCTTATTATATGAAATATTAAAGAGACTTTTCTAAAGAAAAGAAGAAGAGCAAATCTATGAATAGAAAAATGACAACAAACTTAAAACTATCAACAATTGGACCTAAAAATCAAAAGCATAAAGAAACTAAGCAAATAACTAAAACAGGAACAGAATCATAGAAATGGAGATCACATGGAATATTATCAGCTGGGAGGGGTTAAGGAGAGAATGATGGAAAAATGTACAGAGAATAAGAAACATAAATGGTGGAAATAAAAATAGACAGGGGGTAGCGGGGTTAAGAATAGTATAGAAAATGGAGAAACCAAAGAAGTTATATGCATGACCCATGGACATAAACTAATTGGGGGGGTGTCAGAAAATGCTGGAGGGAGTGTGGGTGCTGGGTGGAGGGGGATAAAGTGGTGAAAATATGGGATGACTGTAGTAGTGTAATCAATAAAATACACTTTAAAAAGAAATAGAATATATAAGAATGAAAAGGAAAAGGTGACACTGTCTCCATTTTCAGACTTCATGGCTAGGCACTTTAAAAACCTTAAGGTATTTAGGATTAGAGTGAATAAGTGAGTTCATCAAAGTTGAAGCTACAAATATCAATTATATTTCTTTTTTTAAACAAAGTTATCGACCTTTTTTAAAATTTAAGATATTATTTATTTATTTTTAGAGAGAGAGGGGAAGGGTAGGAAAAAGAGAGGAAGAGAAACATCGATGTGTGGTTGTCTCTAATGTGCCCCCAACTAGGAACCTGGACCACAACTCAGGCCTGTGCCCTGACAGGGAATCAAACCAGTGACCCCTTGGTTCACAGGCCCATGCTCAATCCACTGAGCTACACCAGCAAGTGCTCTATTCCATTTTTATATATTTACAATGAAAAGTCCAAAAATGAAATTTAAAAATCAATTTAGAATGACATCCAAGAGACTATACTTAGGAGTAAATTAAAGATATGCATATCAAAACAAAGATGTGCATATTTTTATACCAAAAACTTGAAGATATTACAAATTACATTTTTAAAAAGTGTACATAGTGAGTTATATATCATGTCTTGAAATTGTAAGCATCAATATGGTTAAGATTGCAATTTTCTCTATATTAATATGTATATTCAACACAAGTTTTTATTAAAAAACCTAGCAGCTTTTGTAGAAATTGACAACCTTATTTTAAAATATTAGTGGGAAACTAAAGTAAGTTAAACAATTTGGGGAAACAAGAAATAGATGAGGACTTAACATAATATAAAAATTTACTTTAAAGGGAAAGAAATTCTGGCAAGGTGGCAGTGGTTAAAATAGACATATTGACCAGTGGAACTGAAAAAGAGAGGCTAGAAATTATATATATATATTATATTATATATATATAATATAATATATATATATATATGTATCCAACAGACTCATAATTAAAGTGTCAAAGTAATTTAATGGAGAGAAAGATACTCTTTTCAACAAAGGTTCTAGAAAAGCTGAATACCTGTAAGGAAAAAACAAACTTTACACCAACCTTATGCCATACAAAAAATTAACTTGAAATAGATCACTGACCTCAATATAAAAACCAAATAAACTTCCAGGACAAATAATATAAAAAATTTTTGTGACTTTGGGTTAGGTTAAGACAAAAAGCATAAGGCATAATAAAGATAAACTTGACTTTATTAAAATTAAATACTTTTTTCTTTTTGAAAGACATAGTTATGAAAAAGCAAGCCATATACTTAGAGAAAACAGTTACAAAACATATTCTGTATTCAGAATATAAAAAGAGCTTTTCCACTCAATGATAAAGAAGCAAAAAAAAAAAAAAAAGAAAAGGGCAGGTTTAGAGAAACAGAATGAAAACTAGAAAAGAAGATATATTTATGGCTAATAAGTATATAAAAAGATGGCCCTGGCTGCTGTGGCCCAGTTAGTTAGTCACTGCTCCACAAAGAAAAGTGGTGGGTTCAATTCCCATCAGGGCACATGCCTGGTCATGGGTTTAGTTTCCAGTAGGGCGCATGCAAGAGGCAGCTGATCAATGTTTTCCTATCACATCAATGATTCGTTCCCTCTTTTATCCATCCTTTCCTTTCTCTCTAGAACCAACAAAAGCCAAAAAGAAAAAGGCGCCAATTTTACTAGTCAGCAGGGAAATACAAATGAAATACCACTATAAACTTACTATAATAACTAAAATTAAGAAGACCAAACATATGAAGCATTAAGAAAGATGTAGAGCAATTGTAATTCTCATACTTTTCTAGTGATAATGGAAAACAATACAGCCACTTTAGAAAATAGTATGGCAGTGAATATTTTATAAAATTAAAAATATACTTACTCTGTGGCCAAGAAACTCTACTCTTAGTCATCTACTCAATAGAAATTAAAACGTATATCCACACAAAGACTTGTGCATGAATATTCATAGCAACAGTATTTATAATAGCTTACATTGGAACCCAACTATTTATCAACATTTGAATAAATAAACAAAATGTAATAAAAGTGAAAGATTTATATAATCTGTTTTGATTTCTATGTTGGCTCATTGGCTTTTCAAGATTGTATTGTTTAATTTCCACATATTTATGAATTTTCTAGTTTTCCTTCTGTTATTGGTTTCTAATTTTCTTTCATAGTGGTCAGACAAATAGTTTCAATATTCTTAAGTTTCTTAGTCCCTGATTTCTGATCTAACATGTAATTTGTCCTGGGGACTGTCTTGGGTGTACTTAAGAAGAAAGTTGCTGTAGGTGGCATGTTTGGTGTATTCAGACCCTTCTGATTTTGTTTTTTAAAATATTTTATTTATTTTTTTTTAGAGAGAAGGGAAGGGAGGGAGAAAAACAGGGAGAGAGACATCAGTGTGAGAGAGACATCAATTGGTTGCCTTTCTCATGTGCCCCAACTGGGGACCAAACCCACAACTGAGGCATGTTCTGTGGCTGGAATTGACCCCATCACCTTTCAGTTTGCAGGATAATGCCCAGCTAGCTGAGACACACTGGTCAGGATTCTTGATTTTCTTTTGATTTCCTTTCTTCCCCTCAGTGAGAAAAACTGCAAGCTGGGATATTATAGAATCAACTTGGAGAATATGAAAAGTAGATACAGAATAAATGTTATGAAAACTATCAAGACAAAAGATGGAGAGAACAAAATGCTTCTTACTGATGTCTGTTAGTAAATTGGAATGAAGGAGTTAACAGTGCTGAGGCTTGCAGCCCTTTCTGACCTGCAACCTGTCTGTTGCCTGCTCCTCAAGTTTTACAGGGGCTCAGAGCTTCATGGCCAAACAAACCTCTGTGTTTCATTCAGAAGAAAACCTAGACCCCCCTTCAGTTGGGCCATTTCATTCTTATATGCCATCTTGTGTTTGAAGAATCAGTCAGGCAGAAGTAGCTTCTTGCAAAAATAAAAAATGTAGTCATCTATCTAGGCAGATAAATCCTTTTAGGTAAGCTGGAAAAATTTAAAAAATGTGTGTAGCACATGTGGACATTAAGATTTATTTCTGTTTCCACGGAGATGGTCAATGTTTTGGTCTGAAGTCTGTTCTGGGAGTATTATATACCTATGTTTTCTTTTGCCTAGGGATTCATTAGGAGGATTTACAGAAAGTTGAGGGCCCTAGATAGATTTTGCTGGAATCTCTGTAGAATATCAATAAAGATTCCCCTTCTGAAACCATATGCAAAACCTTAGAGGACCTCAGAGGAATCACATAAAATTTTCATTTTTTAAAACTGACATTTTAGTTCCCATGATTATTAGTTCCCAGATTTGCTTCTGAAAGCTAAACAGTTTCTTTCCTTGGTGTTTCTTTGTTAACCAAATGTACAACAGAAGAGTGAACTTCTTTGGGGTACTTGGGGTGGCCCACCCATATGTAAATGGGCACTATTTGCATTCATTTTGTGTATTTGCAAATAGCTACTTCTTCAGTGTCTAACTTAAATTTTTATCTCCTTAAATGCAGACACATCAGAAAATTCAAGTGGACTTTGGGTTTCTTTGCTGGCTGATTGTATGAGGGTGGCAAGAAACACAGGAAGTGATTAACAGAGATTCTGGGGTCAGGGACCACCTGTCACAGGATACTTTCAGAAGGGCAATCCACAGGTCTTTCCATCAGATCCCATTCAACACCTGGAAGAATAGTTCAGAGTTAGCAGCCTCTGGATTTCCCCTGGCAGCTTCTTTTCTACGGAATTTCTGAAGGATTTATTACCAATAGAATGTCTGCCCTGTGGGCCAACTTTAGATCTTTAGTGACCCATGGTGGCTAACTCCAAACTCTTCACTTTTACTGTGAGGATCCCTTAGATCCTCATTGTCTCAGATAGGAAGCAGCCCTTTTCTGAGGCAGTGTCACAAGACCACAGACATTAGCCTCTGTGCTTCCCCTCCTGTGCCTGCTGCTGTGAGTCCACAGCAGTACCTTCTCCAAGATGGAACTCTTGCTAGCTATACCCACCTGTGTCTCTTCTTATGCATGTTTATGACCATTAAAAAACCTCAGAAAGCTTAATGAGTGCTATATTCAAAGTAAATAAGCTGCCAAAATGTTGTATCTTGAGCTCTTCACTCTACTGTAATACCCTGGCATGGCCTGGGGTGTTGCTACCAGAGTTCTTGTTAGTAGTAAAATGTCCTTGATTACATCAGGGCTGGGTCATTTCTATGTAATATAACACTGCTTTCTTAGGTTTTCCTAATGGGGCCATTTTCCCCTTAATGTTAAAACATGTCAGCTTAGCCTCTCAGAAGGCAGTGATTGAATTACAAGTGTTTGTGCTTCAGTGGATTTTATACATTGTTGAGCTTCATTGCAAATTCATGGAGACTATGAAAAAATATTTTTATCATGAGCTAGTTTAATGGAATGGAATCTATTTAAATAAAATCAGCATCTAGTCTCTTCTTCACCAGGATACTGTCTAAAGGGCAGGTTTGCCTGATATGTTTCCAATAGCAGAACAGTTTCTTAGCTGTGCCCAGCCTTTTGTAATTTGGAAAATTCTTTCATTTACAATAACTCAAAAATCATTATTATCTTTTTGTAAGTGAGTAATTGAATTTAGAGAAGTCATATGGCTTTCTCAAGGTTACATTGCCAAGAAATGAAAGCTGATTTTTTCCTTTTACATCCACTGCCCTTTATATTATAGTACACATTTATGGATTTGAATCTTTTTGATAAAGTCTAGCTAGATACCAAGGCAGAAATTGCACAGAGATGGTCAGATTGGGAAATCATTTAAAATAGAACTTTTTATTTCTGACTTACAAATAAAAAGGCTTTTGTCCAGACCTGTAAAGCAGGTCTTCAAAAGTTGAAAACAAGTTCTCACACTCTCCCTTTCTCAAATTTACTTTCTATTCGACTATATGTTCCTGGTTAACAATGAATTCATTTATTTATTTGAAAAACAAATATTGTACCCTGTGTATGACACTATGCTAGGAGTCTTGGATAAAGAGATAACCAAGGCAGGCATGTTCCCCAGCTTTCATAGAGTGCATGGTTTAGTGGGGAAGTCAGATATTGAATGGAAGTTACACAATTGCAATGAAGAAAGTGCCTTTGGGACCATGTGGCAATAGGAACTAAGGTGGTTTGGGGGTCCAGGAGAGACATTCCTCAGTAAATGTTGTCTTTGTTGAGAAACAAGATAGGTCACACAGACAACAGTGTCAAAGGAAGGCTCTTGGGGTCTTCAATGAGGAGCTAGAAAAAGTCCAGTGTGGGTGAACCGTAGGGACAGGAAGAGTAGCACGGTCATTCACAATGTAGGGAAAATCTGGTTATCTAGGCTGAATCCCAGTAGGCAGGCATGAAGTCTATAGCTTGGCCAATGTGTAGTCACCCAGACCATTCACAATGTCCTTTGTTGTATGACTCAAGACAACTGCCCTGCACTATTGCAGAGTTTTCCTGTGGGTGAGGAGTATTACCCATCTCTATGGCATTTGGTAGGACTGGCTTGAACATTGGTATGATTGAGTGAGCCAGATGCAGATTATTAGGGCTATAGGCAGGCATGGCTGGAGATTCTTCCTAATATACTGGAGTGTTCCTTGGTTTTGAATGCTACTTATTGGTTTACACTTCGACTTGGGGTAGTATTGTCTCTTGAAAATATATCTCAGGAAGAAGACAAGTTTGCTTTTTGGTATAAGTATGATTTTTAAAACACCTATAATTTCAGCATTTTTTTCTCCTTTAAAATATCTTGGAGTTTATGTATGGGGGAAATAAAACTTCAATGCAACTAAAATCTAAACTTTTCTTAGAGTTCTTATGTCTCATAATTTACTTAAAGTTAAATCATGTATGACTTTGAATATGTTACAATATGATAGTTCATAGGGAACTTTTGCTTCTTGTTGGCTAAAGTTTTTCCCCATTGTAGTAATGAGACTTGTAACTTTGCTATGCTCTTTGCAGAAGTATATAGAGAAAGATTTTCTACATTTTGTAGGATTCTTTAGTTTAGGTAGGAAACATCCTTTCTTTTCTTGTGCCCATGTCATATAGTCCAAAATATGGTTCAGGACCTAAACCAAGCAAATATCAAATATGCCTTGTGTTATTCTCTGACAAGGAATTTCTCTTAAGGTTCTTTTAAAAAGATAGTGGGCTGAGAGCAAGATTTAGGCATTCTTAGACCTTTCACTTACTTGCAACACAATCTCTCACTCACTTAAACCTAGCTAATGTTTATTGATGCCATGGCTTGATTTTATTCTGTATACATTTTCTAGTAAACAACATTTACATAAATTTTCTAGTAAATGGATAAACATTAAATTTCATAGACAAAAAAATTTAGGGCAAAATCTTAACAACTATCAGTATGAGACATATTCAAGGGACTTTCCTTGAATCTGTAGTCAGCTCTTTAATTTTGGATAACAAATTCTGAATCTCTACTAAGGTCACAATCTTTTTAACAAAGCATTTTTTTAGTATACATTGATTTTCTTAAAAACAGAGGGAGGTGTCAAATGGAAAGAAATAAGAATCAGCACTAAAATGATCTCAGGAAGTTGTGGCCAGTTCAGGCAAACACATAGTAGATCACCTCAAGGCTGACACTGTCTGAGTGCAAGTGACTCTGTCTACTCTCTGTCTAGAGAGCAGAAAATAGAAGAGTCTTTACTAGGTAGTGGAGTTTCAGCTGTTCAGTTATGAGCAAGAGGAAGAACTTTATCCCCTGATAGGAGGATAGCAAGAGCAAGATCAATGCTTTGGGGACAGGGTTAACAACAACAACAAAATAAATGTTAAATACAAGGAAGCAAGATGGGGACACAATTATAATGATGAGGTGCTGGGTGGTGCTTGGTCATGGAAAAGGTAGAGTCCAAGTAGACCAAGGGAATGAGATTAGAGTTTGATGGACTGAATCTATTGAGTTAACCCATCTATTCAAGGAATGTTCATTGAATATTTTCAATATTCCAGATACTGTTCTTGGCATTAAGAACACTATAGTAATTAAGACATACATACTTTTATGTACACACACAGTGTACTTAGGAAAGCTAGTCCAATAGTAAGTGATGGAAAATATGCATATTCTATCATATTCTATTACTTTATTTATTGATTTAAAAAATTTTGGGAAAAATGAAGAACTCTCTGAGCTTCCTGGAATTGTGTCTGTTTTTTTTCACTAGATTAGGGAAATTTCGGTCATTATTCCTTCAAATAGGTTCTTGATCCCTTGCTCGCTCTCTCCTCCTTCCAGTATTCCTATGATGCAGATGTTTTTATGCTTCGTGTTGTCTAAAACATTTCTTAAGCCCTCCTTATTTTTAAATTCTTTTTTATTTTTGCTGCTCTGCCTCTGTGTGTGTATGTGTATTTACCTTGTCTTCCAAATCACTGATTTGATTTTTGCTGCATCTAACATATTGTTTATTCCTTCAGGTGTATTATTTATTTCAGATATTGCATTGTTTATTTCTGACTGGTCCTTTTTATGGTTTCTATGTATTTTTTATGTTGTTGAATATCTTATAATCATTACTGTAAACTATCTGATAAATTGCTTGCCTCCATTTCATCTAGTTCTTCATCTGGAGAATTCTCTTTTTTTTTTGTTTGGCATATGTTTTCTTGTCTTCCCATTTTGGCTGCTTCTTTGTATTTTCTGCCTTAGTTGTCAATCTAATCAGTGATATAGACTTAAGCTGTAATCAGCAGCCCAGCTTCAGCATCACAGGGTGGGGCAGAGTAATTCTTGTGGGAGGGGTTATTGCTTCCACTCAGGCTGATACCTTTTGGAGGAGAGTGCTCTGCCTGGTAAAGGTGGCTCCTGCAGTGTAAGTAATGACTCAGCACAGGGACCCTGGTGGTAGTTTCTTCAGTTCTCTGCCAAGAGACACCAACACGAGACTCTCCTTAAGCATCACTAGTTCACACTGCCAGAGACCATGATGAGTGGCTGCAAATGAAATTTTATGCATTTGCCCTTTAAGAGGCTCTCTGGGTCTCATTCATCTCTCCCTGGCAAACAGAAATCTTGCTGTTTTCCACAGCTGGATGTTTTCTGGGTTTCCTTCTGGCTCTGGTTTTGTAGTCTGGGAGTCCAGCTTGCAGTTTAGACCTCACACTTGTCAAGAGGAACCCCTTGGCCACTGAAATATCCCTCCAGAATTTTAGCTGCCACCCATTGGAGCCTAGCCAGTCAGTCCTCTTATGCCTCCTCCACACTCCCTAACAGTCTCATTGTAGTGAAGTGATTTTTTCTGTCTTTCCTTGGCTATAAGGCTTCTCTCCAGCTAGTTATTCAGGCAGCTTTCTCTACAATTTAGTTGTAATTCCAGGTTGGTCCTGGGAGTAAGTTAGTGTAGTTTCCACTTACTCCTCTGCTATCTTGGCTCTCCAACCAAATTGGACCCAAAGAAGACTATACCATAAAATAACAAGGCTTAAAGAGAAGGAGAGAATCTTAAAAGCCATGGAGAAAAGCAGATTGTTATATACACAGGAGCACCAAATAGACTGTCTTCTGATTAGTCATCAGGAACATTTAGGCCAGAGGGAGTGGTGTGAAATATTCAAGGTGATGAAAAGCAAGGACCTACAACCAAGGCTACTTTACTCAGCAAGGGTGTCATTTAAAGTTGAAGGAGAAATAAGGAACTTCCCAGACAAGAAAAATCTAAAGGAGTTTGTTAACATCAAACCAGTACTGCAACAAATGTTCAAGAGTTTGCTTGAAGAAGAAGAAGAAGAAGAAGAAGAAGAAGAAGAAGAAGAAGAAACAAAAAACAATTAAACAAAAGAAGAAAACAGTCTAACAATAAAATGGCACTAAATATGTATCTATCAATGATCACCTTAATTGTAAATGGCTTAAATACTCCAACCAAAAGACATAGGGTAGCTAAATAGATGAGAAAACAAGACCCATATACATGCTGCCTCCAAGAGACCTATCTCAGACTAAAAAATGCACACAGGCTAAAAGGGATGGAAAAAATATTTCATGCAAATGGAAAGGATAAAAAGCTGGGGTAGCAGTACTTATATTCAACAAAATAGGCTTTAAAACCAAGGCTATAGTAAAAGACAAAGAAGGACACTACATAATGATAAAGGAAATAATCCAAGAAGAAATTATAACCCTAGTAAACATATACAAACCCAACACAGGAGCACCTAAATATGTGAAGTAAAGCTTGATGGACATAAAAGGAGAAAATGAACAGAAATCATAGTTGGGGATTTAATACTCCATTGACTTGAATGGATATATCTTCCAGGCAGATAATCAACAAGGAGACAGTGGCCTTGAATGATGTGTTAGGTCAAATACATTTAACTGATATCTGCACAGCATTTCACCCCAAAGCATCAGAATATACATACTTTTCAAGTGCACATGGAACATTTTCTAGGGTTGACCACATGTTAGGACATCAAATAAGTCTCAATAAATGTAAGGAGATTGAAATCATATCAAGCATCTTTTCTGAGTACAATACTATGGAACCAGAAATCAATCACAAGCAGACCATTGAAAAACACAGATTCAGAATCTAAATAACATGTTATTAAACAATGACTGGATCAAAACAAGGTCAAGGAAGAAATCAAAAGATACCTTGAAACAAATGAAAAGTAAGAAACAACAATCCAAAATCTTTTGGGCACTGTGAAAGCAATTGTAAGAGGGAAGTTGATAGCACTACAACCCTATCTTAAAAAACAAGAAAAATCTCAAATATACAATCTAACTTCACACTCAAAGGGACTTGAAAAATAACAGCAAACAAAGCCCAAAGTGAGTAAAAGGAGGAAATAATAAAGAGCAGAGCAGAAATAAAAGAAATAGAGCCCAAAGAATGATACAAAAGATCAATTCAACAACTAGTTCTTTGAAAAAATTAATAAGATTGACAAACCTTTAACCAGACTCAACAAGGAAAAAAAGAGAGATGACCCAAACAAATAAAATCAAATATAGAAGATGAGAAATATCAACCATCACCAAAGAAATACAAAGGATTGTAAGAAAATATTGTGAACAACTATATGCCCACAAGCTGGACAACCTGGACAAAATTAATAAGTTCCTAGAAACATGCGATATTCCAAAAATAAATCAGTAAGAATCAGAGAATCTGAATGGACAGGTTACACCTAATGAAAATGAAGCAGTAATAAAAAAAACTCCCCCCAAAATAAAGGTCATATCCCCGATGAACATAGGCACTAAAATTCTCAACAAAATATTAGCTAACTGAATACAGCAATGCAACAAAAAAAATCATACACCATGATCAAGTGGGATTTATTCTAGGAATGCAAGGTTGGTACGATATTTGCAAATCAATAAATGTGATTCATCATATAAACAAAATGAAGGACAAACACCGTATGACCATAGCAATATTTGCATAAAAGGCATCTAATAAAATCTAGCATTAATTTATGATAAAAACTCTCATCAAAGTGGGGTTAGAGAGAATATACCTAATCATAACAATGGCCGTATATGGCAAAACCACTGCTGGCATCATACTCAATGGGTAAAATCTACAAGCATTCCTATTAAGCTTGGGAACAGACAGTAATGTCTGCTTTTACCTCTCATATTCAACATAGTATGGGAAGTCCTAGACACAGGAATCAGACAAAAAGAAGAAATAAAAAAACATCCAATTTGGAAAGGAAGAAGTAAAACTGTCTGTATTTTCAGATGACATGATACTGTACATAGAAAACCCCAAAGATTCCACCAAGAAACTAGTAGAATTGATAAATGACTTCAATAAAGTAGCAGGATACAAAATTAATATCCAGAAATCAGTTGTATTTTTATATGCCAGTAAAAAACTAACAAAAAGGGAAATTAAGAAAATAATCCCATTAACAATTGCTTCAAAAAGAATAACATACTTAGGAATAAACCTAAACAAGATTGTAAAAGACCTTTACTTGGAAAATAATAAGACACTGAAGAAAGAAATTGAAGAAAGAAATTAGGTGGAAGTACATATCATGGTCATGGATAGGAAGAATTAACATAATTAAAATGACCATGCTACCCAAAGAAATCTATAAACTCAACAGAATTCCTATCAAGGTTCCAATTATGTATTTCACAGAACTAGAACAAATATTTCAAAAATTTACACGTAACCATAAAAGGGCCTGCAAAGCAACAGCAATACTGAGAAAGAAGAATAAAGTTGGAGGAATTACATTACCTACTATCAAAGTATACTATAAGGTCATAGTAACTAAAACAGCCTAGTACTGGCATAAAAAACTGATACATAGGTCAATGGAATGGAATAGAGAGCCCAGAAATAAACTGACACCTTTATATTCAATTAATATTTGACAGAGGAAGCAAGCACATACAATGGGCTAAAGATAGTTCATTCAATAAATGGTGTTGGGAAAATTGGACAGATACTGCAGGAAAATGAAACTAGACCACCTTCTTCACCACACATAAGAATAAATTCAAAATAGATCAAAGGCTTAAATGTTAGACAAATCATAAAAATCATAAAGGAAAACTTAGGCATCAAAATCTTGGGCATTGCTCATAGCATTATTTTATCAGATATATCTCCCCAGGCAAAGGAAACAAAAGAAAAAAATAAACACATGAGACTAACAAAACTAAATGAGACTACATCAAACTAAAAAAAATAAACATACAGATGGCCAATAGACATATGAGAATATGCTCAATGTCACTAATCATCAGAGAAATGCAAATAAAAATCACAATGAGATATTTTCCCACCCCCAACAGAATGGCTATCATTAATAAATCAACAAACAAGTACTGGTGAGGATGTGGAGAAAGAGGAATTATTTTCATTATTGGTGGGAATGCAGGTTGCTGCAGCCAGTGTGGAAAGTAGTATGGAGATGCCTCAAAAAATTAAAAATGGATCTGTCTTTGACCCAGTGGTCCCCCTCCTAAGAATATATCTGAAGGAACCCAAAACACTAATTCAAAAGAACATAAGCACTCCTATGTTCTTTGCAGCATTATTTACGATTGCCAAGATATGGAAGTTGCTTAATTGCCCATCAGTGAGTGAGTGGATAAAACAACTATGGGACATGTACACACTGGAATACTCCTCGGCCATAAAAAAGGAGAAAATTTTATCCTTTGCAACAGTGTGGATGGACTTGGAGAACATTATGCTAAGTGAAATGAGCCAGTCAGAGAAGGACTAACACCATATGATTTTACTCGTATGTGCAATCTAATGAACTGAACTAACAAGGAAACTGGGGACAGACTCATAGATGGAGAGCCAGATGACATCTGTGGTGGTAGAGGGAAGGTTAGGGGATGGAGGGATTGAGAAAAAAGAAAAAAGGACTCAGGGACATGGATAAAAGTGAGGTGATTGCTGGGGGAAGGTAGTTATAAAGGGACTAATGGTAATGTAAAAAATACAATAAAGACTTAAAAGAGTTAAAAAAAGAAAAGGAAGAAGTAGAAATAATCATAACATCAATACTTTAAAATTGTATAAAGTAAAAAGTATAACTCTCCTGTACCCATTCCACCACACCCAGATATGCTTATTTGTTGGGAACTGCCCTGCCTGGTTTCAGAAGCTGTAACCCCACCATGTCTAAGGCTGAGGGAGCAACCTTTGGACCAGAAGCCACTAAGGAGATAAAGCTTATCTTCCTGGCAGGAGTGCTGCTTCTGCTCCTTTTACTTCATCCATAACTGGCCCCCAATGCTTGATCGGTTAGCCAATGATGGGTAACATTCCCCAAGGGGGGAATGATCTAAGACAGCCACAATGGAGGCCCCCAGGGAAGGACTTTGGGGGGCTAAGGAGAAAGGGATGATGGACCCCCACCCCTCAGCTTTAACAAAGCCTGAGTCCTCATTCTGTCTGCAAGAAGTCTCCTAATGGCTGCCTTACTTCCCCTGCCTGATTTAAGCCTGAAACAATGACAGAGGGCAGTGAAGCCCTGTGCTGGAAAGGGTGGGTTCCCTGGTTGATCAGGCCTAAGAAAGAATATGTAAAATCCTGCAAAACTTGCTTTGTTAAGAATGTTCTCAATTAAATGATAAAGGTCTGAGCAAGAAATGAGTTCGTTTCCCAAAGTTTTGTAGCCCCTTAGCTAACAGACACTGACACAGAATAAACTCTCAGAGTTTTGTATGTTATCTATTGTTTGATCCTTACTGCCTGACAATGATTAATGAGCTTTACCTGAATTCCTGTGCAGATGAACCCAATAAAAGCCCATTGGCCCTTCTCCTTTGAGAGATCGGCCACCTTTTCTCCCCAAGCAGATCATGTCTTGGTAGACTTATTCTCATCAACACTTATTCACTTTCAGAAGTATTTTATAAATTTATAAAGATGTGCTATATTCCTATGCATTTTGGTAAGAAGCTTTACTTTATTACTTAACAGTATGTTCTGTACAACTTTCCAACCAGTGCATATATAGAGCTACCCCAGTATTTTAATTGTTGTCCTGTAGTCCATAGTATAAGTGTACCATAATATATTCGACTATTTCTTTCTAAATATGCATGTATATTATTTCCAATTTTTATTTATATCCAATTAATGTTTTGTTTGAAATATCTTCTGTACAAGATCCTAGTTGATTCTAGAGCATAGTGGAGGGTTGGATTTGATGGTGGGAATAGTATGAGAATAAAGATGAGGAAAAGACCTCAGGTACAGTGTGAGAGGCAAATGGGAACTTTCCTTCCCAAGTTATTGCATATAGACAATCAATAAATGGGTCTATGATTATTGATTAAACCCCTGTCTGGAATGTGCCTTTGTTGCAGATGTAAGGTAATCTCATTCAAGCTACTGCTCGTTTGACTAAGAACCAGGGAGAATGCCTTTCAGAAAGGTTGTTAGGGGTGGGGGTCTCTTATCTAAGTGAAATATCTTGTTTGTAGAGGAATATGCTTTAGTCAAAGGTAGCAACTGGACAAAAGGAAGAAGGGAAAATAATGTTATATTTTCACAAGGTTAGTAAAAGTAAACTTTGACAAAGTTTGATGCAGTAATTGAAAACACTTAACTTTCCATTAAGCTGTAAATTCATTTAAAAAAGTCCTCTTCTGGAATATTAAAGCCCATTTCTGCTTATTTCTTTCCAAGTGCCTTTTAAGGGAGAATAGCCTGTAGCAAAAATAAAGCTTCAGGACTCCAGAAATTACATGCCTCTCAGTATGCCAGCTCTTCCGTTCCCCCAGTGGATCATCCTGCATGGTATGACCACATGCTTGACATATTTTTAATTTCAGATTTTGGATGTGTTTTCTAAAGGGGAAGAAAGTTTATATCATTGCAGAAAACGTTACCAAGGGTAGTGTTCCAACAATCTCCTTGAAAAATGCAAGATAAGGTAGTCTCATTATTTTCCTCTTATATTTTCCTCAATTTGGACTTTTTAAATATACATATATATTTAATTTTTATATTTTGATGAGAGAGAGAAAAAAACATCAATCTGTTGTTCCACTTATTTATGCATTCATTAGTTGATTCTCGTATGTGCCCTGATGGGAGATGGAACCTGCAACCTTGAGGTATCAGGATGATGCTTTAACCAACTGAGCTATCTGCTTAGGGCCTCAGTGTTGACATTTCCTTTATGTTCACTGCCCTTTAAGTCATCCTGATATTTCATACCTCAGAGTGTCATCAAGGTCATCGGTACTTGCACCAAATATTACCTGCTGGAACCTGGTACTTCATACACCACCATCATTTGTACTTTTGTTGTTGTTGTTGTTATTGTATTTACCACATTCAAACTAGATGACAGATACCATAGAAATCACTCTAGAACCCTTCACTGCATCTCATATGGTGATGCAGACACCGGCCTGCAGTGCCCGTGTCATTATGGATGAAATGAGACATTCACACGAATTGCCGAATCTGGTGGAGGAAAAGGGACAGCATCGCTTTTCTCTCAAGGGGAGCAAAAGCGTCAGCCCTTGCTCCAATGAGCTTTTATTGTCTTATTGGGCATATTGCAAGAAAGTCCTCATTAACTATGCACAGGCTCATTTTAGGAGGTTAAACAAAGAAAAGAAAATCAGTGGTTTCCGGAGGCAATGGGCCTCCTTTGTTTCTCCTTATACAGAAAACAAAGGAGAGGATGATGGTAATCACATCACAGGAGAGGGATATTTGCAAATGAAAAGACAAAAGTAGTTGAAGTGGTTACACTCATCCTTGGAAGGTTTAGCATGGATTTTAGGAAGTTGCTGTGCCATAAATGTCTTCAATTCAGGGTGAGGCACTTTTAGCAAAAAGCAAGACTCATAGCAGCCTAGGTACATTGCAGGCCTGATTCCCCACAGGAGAACCTATCCATGGGCGTGGGTCCTGTGCATCTCTGAGTGGGAGCTGGGCCCATGCCATGCAGAAGGGTCTACTACACATGGAGCTTTGTAGAAGCAGAAATTTGATAAATAGGATACTTTTGTGCAAGGTCTTGAGAAGACATTGAAGCACAGGTAAGAAATGGGGGCCACAGACCTAGGCCTGAAGAGAGTTCATGTCTCCTACAAGTGTGGAGCAAGTGAAAGCAGGATTGTGAGGCTGGCTAGGAAGTCCATTTGGGCAAGAACCTCATCTCATATTAATGAGAGAATTCAAATTTAGATTTTGACATCTCCAATGTGATTGTACTTGTGGTCACAGAGACACTGTATAGAATGAAGACGACACAACTTCTAACTCTGTACCTTATTATGAGACTATGCCATCTTCAGTGAATACTAAGTTAAATTTTAAATAAATCATAATTTTCATGTAGTCATTATAATTATACTGCATATATATTTGTGTTTTATTAAAATAGTTTCCCTGAGGTATAATTAACATTCAATACACTGCACATATTTAAAGTGTACCATTGATAAGTTTTGATACATGTATATGTGAAACAATGACCACAATCAAGATACCTTAATGTTTTTGTTTGTACCTTCTGTCATCATTTCCTCCTGCTCCTCTTGCCCATTGCCTCTGGAAACCACTGATTTGCTTTCTGTCATCATACATTTGTTTGCATTTCCTAGACTTGATACAATTGAAGCTATATTGTATGTGCTTTATTTTTGGTCTGTCTTCTTTCACTCAGCAGAATTATTTTGAGATAAATTCATGATGTAGTATATACAAATAGATTATTCCATTTCATTGCTAAGCAGTATTCCATTGTATGGATAAACAAAAATTTGTTTCTCAGTTCACTGTTAGTGGACAGATGCTTCCAGGTTGTAGAGATTTAGATTGCTTCCAGTTTTTGGTATTCAAAAAAATCTGCCATGAACATTTGTGCACAAGCATTTGTATAGATTTATGTTTTCATTTATTTTGGTTAAACACATAGTGGTGAAATAGATACATGATTTCTTAGGTATATGTGTACCTCTTTAAGATACTTACAGTTATTCAAAGTGGTTGTGCTATTTCATATTTCTAGAAATAGTATATGAGAGTTCCAGATTCCCCACATGCTGACATTTATGATCACCTTGTTTTTTCTGTTCTAAAATGTGTGTAGTGATATCTCATTTAGTAAAAATTTGCATTCACTAGGTGATTAGTTGTTAATGATGTTTAGCATCTTTTTATGTGCTTATTTATTATTCATATATCTTTGGTAATATTCAAATCACTTACTTATTTTTAAATTTGATTTTAAATTTATTATTGAGTTTTGAGGGTTTTTTCACATGTCATATATACAAGTATTTTTTAAAATCAGGTATAGGCTTTGAAAATAGTTTTTCTTAGTTTCTGTCTTGTCTTTAAAGTATCTTTTGAAGATTAGAAGTTTTAAATTCTGATTAAGTCCAATTTGTCAATTTATTCTTGTGTTAGGGATCCACCAAACCACACCAAATTTTGGTGACTTGTTAAGAGAACTCATAGAACACAACACATAATATATTCATGGCTAACACTTATAACGGCAAAAGATTAAAAAGCAAGATTAGCAAAGGGAAAGATGATTAAAATGCAGTCCCGAGAAAACCAAGCCTAAGTTTCCAAGAGTCCTTCCTCTCTTTATGGAGTCACATAACAAGTGCTTAATTTCTCCAGCATCTAATTGTAACAACATGAATAAAATGTGTTTTAAAACCAGGGAAGCTCATTAGAGACTCAAACTTTACAGTGTTTTGGGGGGTGGGGTTGGGGAGAAGGTGGATGGTAATGTAGATACCTTCTTCCTAGCACGTATCCAAAATTTCAGACTCTCAGAAGAAAAGCGTATGTTCAGCATAAGCTATATTGTTTGCAGAAACAGTTTAGGCTCAGTGTGCTACTCTTATCAATTGAGAATGGTGGGAATCCTTCTGAAATCCAAGTTTGCAGACACCCACAAATGGCCAACCTTGCAAGCAGTCTTTTCAAGGATAGCAGTCTCCATCCTGCTATGTTAACTCTTTTCAGTACAGTCTTTTCAGAATCATGCTTTCAGTGTTGTATCTAAGAAATATTCTCCTAAGCTAAGATCATAAGTTTCTCCTATGTTGCCTTTTAGAAAGTTTATAGTTTAGCTTTTACTTTTAGGTTGATGAACAATTTTGAATTATTTTTTATATATGGTGAAGTTTGCTTTTTAAATATTTGGATAACCAATTATTTCAGCACTATTTGTTGAAAAGACTATCCCTTCTCCACTTAATTGCCTTTGCATTTAATTTAATTAATTGCTATGCAAAATCAGTTGTCTATGTATGTGTTGGTCTATTTCCAGCCTCATAATCTGTTTTATTAATCTGTCTATCTTTGCATCAATACTATACAATCTTCATTGTTGTAGCTTTATCTTGTTGTAGCTTTAATTTCAAGATTAACTTGAATAATACTTGATAATACTAGATAACTAGTATTATCTCTCCAACTTTGCTCTTTTTTTTTCAAAATTGGTACAACTTTTCTAGGTCTTCTGAATTTGCATATAAATTTTAGATCATTTATAAATTTCTGTTTTTAAAAAACCTGTTATGTTGATTAGAATTACATTAAATTGATTAATTTAGGGAGAATTAACATCCTAACAATATTGAGTCTCCTAAACTATATAAACATATCTCTCCATTTATTTGGTTCTTCAATTTCTATCAGCAGTGTTTATAGTTTTTACTGTAGGTAACTTTCACATCATTTTTCATATTTAACTCTAAGTATTTAATATTTTTATAAATTTGTGCATGGTACTTTTAAATTTGATTTTTTATTGTTTATTTGTAGTTTATAGAAATAAAATTGTTTTTTGTATATTGAACTCATATTCTGCAACATTGATTATCTTAATTTTGGCTGTTAGCTTTTGTATATTCCATCATATTTTCTATATAGATGATTATATCATCTGTGAGTAAAGTAAAGAACATATTCCAACTAATTTTCCCTTTCCAATTTGGAGATTTGTAGTTTTTTTCTCACTTTATTTCACTGGATAGAACCTCTAGTACAATATTAAAAGAAGCAGTAAAAATAAACATTCTTGTCTTGTTCCTGGTCTTATAAGGAAAACATTCACTCTTTCACCATAAGCATGATGTGTGCTGCAATGTATTGGCATACTGTAGGTTTCTTTGTAGATTTTTATTAATTTTGGGAAGGTTTTGTCTACTCCTTTCTGTTGAAGATTTTCCCCTTCTCCTCCTATAAGTTATCCTTCCCCTTTTCCTCTTTCTCCTTTTTTACCAGTAATGGATACTGGATTTTGTCGAATGTTTACTTGGCATCTATTGAGATAATCACATGGGTTTTCTTTTTCAGTTCATTAATATGGTGAAATACACTTATTGCTTTTTAAATGCAAAACCAACCTTGGATGTTGGGAGTAAATCCCACATAGTTATGGTCTTTTGACTTTTTCTGTATTGCATTTTATTTGTAAACATTTTATATATAGTCCTGTATCTATGTTAATGAGGTTATTAATAATCTATTACAGGTTATTAGTCTGTAGTTTTCTTTTCATGTAACGTCTTTGTTTTACATAGGGAAATAGTAGCCTCAGAGAATAAATTGGGGCATAGACTTTAATTTTCAATGTACAAAGGAGGTCAAATAAAATTGGTATTATTTCTTCCCTTACTCTTTTTTTTTTTTTAAAGATTTTATTTACTTATTTTTAGATAGGGAAGTGAGGGAGATAGAGAGAGAGAGAGAGAGAGAAACATCAGTGTGCGGTTGCTGGGGGTTATGGCCTGCCACCCAAGCATGTACCCTGGCTGGGAATCGAACCTGGGACACTTTGGTTCCCAGCCCACACTCAATCCACTGAGCTACGCCAGCCAGGGCGTCTTCCCTTACTCTTTAGTAGAAGACACCAATCATGTAATCAGGTCTTGGAATTTACTTTGTGGGAAAGCTTTTGACTACAGTTTAAACAAGATATAAAAGAGGTATCTACAGTCCCAATGCAGCATTATTCAGAATAGCCAAAATATGGAAATCTCTATCAACTATATAAATAGATTAAAAGATATGATTATTATTCAGCAATGAGAAAGAAGGAATCCTGCAGTTTGCAGTAATATGGATGGATCTATCTTAGGGCCTTAGCCATAGGTCTATCAGTAGTAAATTCTTTCAAATTTTGAATGTCTGAAAAAATCTTTATTTTGTCTTCATTTTTAAAAGATAATTTTTTACTGGATATAAAATTCTAAATGAAAGGTCTTTTTTCCTTTCGGTACTTAAAAAATGTTACGTTGCTATTTTGTAATGTATTATTTCAAAAAACTTTTTCTTTCTCTGCTATTAACATGTCTTTTTTCCCTTCAGTCTTCTTTTAGGATTTTATCTTTATCATTGATTTTGAGCCTTTTGATTATGCTGTGTCTTGGTGTAGCTTTTTTTATGTTTGTTGTGATTATACTTTGTTCAACTTCTTAGATTTGTGAGTTTATATTTTTCATAAAATTTGGGCCAATTTTGTCCTTCTTGAAATAGTTTTTCTGCCCTCCCTTCTTTGGGAACCCCAATTATATCTATATTAGTCCTCTGAAATCATTCTAAAGCTTACTGATGCTTTTTCCATTATTAAAAAAATCTATGTTTTATTTTAGATAGTGCACAGTACTACACTTTCAAGTTTACTGATAGTTTCATTTGTAATGTTTAATTTGCTGTCAGTCCCACTCAGTGTACTTTTCATCTCAAACATTCTGTATTTCGTTGTTTTAAAAATTTCTTCTGCATCTCTACTTAACTTTTCAAGATTGGAATATAGTTCCAACTATAATGTCCCTAACTATTAAGTCTACTATCTATGTTATTTCTTGGTAAATATCAATTAATTTAGATATTTATAATATGTTATATTTTTCTGCTTCTTTAAATGTTTGGTAATTTTTAATTTGACATCAATCTTATAAATTTTATCTTTTTGGGTGTTGGATCTTTTTTATTCTTATATAGAAATTATTGAGCTTTCTTTCTGAGATATATTTAAGTTACTTGGAAATGGTTTGATCCTTTCTAACCATTGTTTGTTCTTGTTTTGCTCAAATCAAATCCTTGCTCTTACAATTTTTTAGGTAGAACCATAGCAGTGATGATCTGAGATTAATTATTCTCAACTGCTGATATAAATCTCTTTTGTGTACTCTGCCAAATGCTCCATTGTTCTTGAGGTTTTTCCAAGATGGCAGATGGGAACAGGAACTTTTTCTAATTTGGTAAAGTCTAGCACTATTACCTCTAACCATTTAGGGTCATTCTTTATCTGTTTTTGAGAATTTACTCACATGAATGTGCTAATCACTATTTAGTTGAATACTCAGGGATGACCCTTGGAAGACCTCCAAAGTTCTATCATGGTGATACAGATACTGGCCAGCAATGTCTGCAGTGCTGTGGATGGATGAGACATAAGAGAAATTCACACGGACTACCGAGTCCTGTGAAGGAAAAGGGATAGCATGGCCACTCTCTCAAGAGGAGAGCAACCCATGCCCCTGCCTATACAGGCTTTTATTAGGTTTTTTGGGTAGGAATACAGATACAGCTTATTAATCATTTTCTGTCAGTAAGGATCAAATGATAGATAATGTTCAAAGAACTATTAGGTCTCATTCAGGGTCTATCAGGGTAAGGGTATGTCACCTAAAAAGCTACAAAACTTAGGGGACTAAACTCATTTCCTGCCCAGGCCTTTATCATTTCATTAAGAGCATTCTCAGCAAAGCAGGTTTCACAGGATTTTACATATCCTTTCTCAGGCTTGGTCACCCAGGGAGCCTGCTGTTTCTAGCTCAGGGTTGCATCACCCTTTGTCATTGTTTCAGGCTTAAGTCAGGCAGAAGAGGCAAGGCAGCTGAAAGATTAGGAGACTTCTTGCAGGCAGAATGAGGACTCAGGCTTTGTCAAAGCTGAGAGGCGAGGGTCGATCACCCCCTTTCTCCACAGCCCTCCAAGTCTCTCCCTGGGGCCTCCACGTGATCATGCCTGTCTTAGATCATTTCCCTTTTGGGGAATCTTACCTGTCATTGGCTAACTGATCAAGCATTGGGACCCAGTTATGAAAAGAGGAGCAGAAGCATAGCTCTTGCCAGGGAGATGATCTTTGTCTCCTTAATGGCTTCTGGTCCGAAGGTTGCTCACTCAGCCTTAGCCATGGTAAGGTTACAGTTCCTGAAACCAGGCAGGGTGGTTCCCAACATCGTGGTGCAGCTCTGTCTTCTCCACGGCTCTGCTTTGTACAGTTTAGCTACAATTTGTATAGTGTCCTTAGCCCAGAAAGGAGTTGGGTTTTTCCTCTTGTATTATGGTCTAGACACTAAAGAAAGTATGTTGTGGCAATTTTAGGGCCACTTTACTTACTTTCTGTTTATCAAAGATTGGTGCCCTTCCTTTCCTAATGTCTAATGTCTTATCTATTATTCATATATTATATGTATATTTTTATTATTTCAGGTAGAAGAATAAATATAGTCCGTTATTCTATCTTCACTGGAGGCAGAAGTAACTGCATCCAAGAATGTTTGGATCTTCCTAAGTCTTAATATGGCATAAGCAGTGTTAACAACAAATCACAAATACTGTATTCCTAAATTATTTATGAGTAGTTTCTTTGAAAACAAGAAACGTATGTTTACTTATTCATATTTACTGGAGGATGGGAGGAGGGTGGACCAGCACACAGTGAATCTATATATCTAATGTGATCAAAAGGAAGTTATAGAATGTAGTAAGTAGCCATGAGATGAAAGTAGAATGCATATAGATTATATGGAGAATTAAAATGCAAGGGTAAAGGAGGGCAATGCTGCTCAGAGCCTCCTGTACCCAGGAGGCTCACCAAATACACATGTGTTACATGTGTATATATGTAATATACACATGTTAGTATATGGCATCTTCCTAAAGCTCACCTTAGCAGCCTGAAAGAGCCCAGGTGGTCTAATGTAATCAAATGGATTAGAATATTATATATTGACTGAGCATTTATATGTTTCTGGGAAGGTCCAGAAATTTCAATGAATTTTGATCCTTAGCTTATGCCTTTTAAAATAATCTGAAATTTTCTTAGTATGTTATCTGGCTAGGTTTTAAAGCAGAGTGAGGCAGCACTATATATGAAGAGTCCAGGTTTAGGTGACAGGTGAATTATGCTTCTAGCATTTATTATCTGCATGGTGTAACACAAGATATTTGATCTCTCTAATTCTCATTTCCTCTTCTGTGTACTGGGGATATAAGACCTTTAAATGTTGTGGGCAGGCATCGAATGATATAAAATGTATTGAGTACTTACCATATGGCTGGACATTGTACTATGTGTTTGTATTTACTTGCCTCTGGGGAGGAGTGGACCATAACCCTTTATTTTCTCGAAGTCTTAATGTGGCCTTGGCCTCTACCATCTGGGCTCAGCTTACAGCCAGTTGACTTTCCCCAGTGCCCATTCTGCCTGGGAAGGCTGGCCACCTATCAGGACTGGCCCTCACAGCCACTCTCCTTCGCCCCCAGCACATACTCCTGCTACCAGTTGCCTCCTGCCTGAGTCTCCAACTTTGTTATTTACTAGCTGTTTTTCCTATTTTTCCCAGATTGCAATTAACATCTAGAAAGGCAAAAACCCCTATGGGTAAAGCTTTGAACCATCACCTGGAAATATACCCAGCTGTTTCCATAGTGGAGTTTAAGAGCATTTAGCTAATTACAATCCTCAGGAATAGAAAGCTTCCTAATGGAAACAGCAAGATCTTTTCTGCCTTACAGTGGGAGTGCCAGTTGCCAGTGGATAAACAGGAGTTATGTCACACCCCTCTTCGTTCATGCCCTCACAGGGGAGGGCATCGTTAAGCGCCTCCTCTGCAGGCCTAATGCTGTGATGTGTATTTTGACAAAAATGCTTTTTCTGGGCCATGAAAGTAAAAGCACCATGAAATCAGAAGGAAATAGAGTATAAATTGAACTGAATGAGTCCCAGCCTAGTTTCACCACTGCATGTCTGCAGAAATGGCCTGACTGCTCTGTCCCCTCCAGCTGTTTCAGTGACTAAACTTCCAGGAGCCTGGTGAGAGGACAACTGGTTCAGCTGGGCTGGCCTAGAGGGCCAGGGAAAGGAGGGGAGGAAGGAAGACAGGCCCTTTCCTAGTGGTGGAAGTGCACAAGGGGCCTGAATGTCAGTGTGTTTGTGTGTGTGGTGGGTTAATGTATTGATGTTTGGCCAGGAGGTGGTACAGGGTTCCTGGCTCCTGCATTCTAAAAAGTGGCTGCCACTCCTTTCATAGAGCATTTCCAGAAGTAGGTTTGTGTTTATTAATCACAGCAATAGCATCAAGTAGGCAACTAAGTTTTCCCAGGGATGTATGCGAGAATCTTGGCTCTAGCAAAGCTGTGCTAGTTTATGGCATTAATGGCAGGGAGCTGGAGGTTTGCATCTGGGCAAGGTTTAGTTTCATGTTAAGAGAAATAATTACAGGCCCAGGGTTGTCCAGTTTTGTCATCTCCAATAGGTTGCCCCTCAAGCTTAGATGGTGAGCTCAGCATCCTTGGGGCTGTGACTTCTTCACCTCCCTGATGCAAGGTTTTGGTGAGCAGATAGTGCTTCCTGACCCCTCTGCCAAAGGGCTGCCTTCACTAGCTTACCCCTGCTCTTTCTGAAGACCTAGGGGAGAGTCAATTCCTGGATTGTAACTTACACACTCTTTTCTAAGAATGAGCAGCCAAAATGTGTCAGTGAACTAAAATCAAGACTGAAAATACTGTTGACCTGATGAGTTTTGTCATCTTAAACATGGACTCCAAATCTGCCCATCATCAGGGTCATTGCAATGGTCTTCTGGGAGGGGGAGTTTCCTTGAAACTCTCTCTTGCCCACTTCCAAATCATCTTGCTATTACTCAACCTTTTTACACATCTGCCTTGTCAGTTGATGTCTCTGCTCAAGGACCCTTTACAGCTTCCTATCTCTCCCTTTTCTGCACACAGTGGACTCCCATGCTGAGCAATCTGCTCTCAGTTCGCCCATCCAGCTGGTATCCTGGCATGTTGCCTCCATTCTGCTCAGTCTAGACTCCTCAGGTTTTCTCACTGGTGCAGTACTCTCTCCTTCCCTTTTGCCATTTCTCCTGTTCATCTGCTCATTTTGAAGATTCTCTGCCCTCTTCTTCCCTTGAACAAATCTTATCTATCACTTGAGGGTTATTGTGAATCTTATCTCCTTGAAGCCTTCCCTTTAAGGCTGATCCCTGGCTATATTGAGCACTTTTTCCCTGACTCCTTAGAACTATTGTCACATAACTTAAACTTTAATTTATATTGACATGGTAGTTTCACTAATTTAGTGTGTTCCCTGTATTAGGTTTTTACCTAGCTTCATGGGAACTGCCTAGAGGTAGAAATCAAGCTTTCATTTACTCAGTGGGACAATTTGGTACATGGGAGAAGGATTGGATATGGGCATACAAACCCCAAAAAACCTTGTCCTGCTACTTCCTAGCTACAGGAATTTGGGTAAATTATTTCTCATGTGTTTTATATATCCTACTGCAAGCACAAGGACCCTATTTAAGGTAGATACTGCCCTTTCCATGCTTCCCTTCCAGGGAAAATGCACTCAGCTTAGGCTCAGGGCTATTTATTGACCTTGCCTCTTTCTTCTCCAAAAACAGTAATCATTAGGATTATGATAAATATTTAGCTCTTCTCTCTGGACACAAAGTAAGATTATACTTCCCTGCTCATTAGATGTGATCATGTGACTATTACTTGGTCAATAAAACATAAGCATGACTAATACCTGTCACTTTCCAATGGAAGCATTAATAGCTGGAGCATACATCACCACATTCTCCTTCCCTCATGTTAATGAGGAAGAGCATTGTTCCAAATAGTTGCTACTCCATTAGCCTTCATCCCTGAGTGAAGATGTGATGATCAACCAGAGTCTCCATCCTGTCCAAAAATGTTATGTAGTATGAACAAAAAATGAACCTTTATGTTTTAATATAAAACCCCACTGAGATTGGGGGGGTTAATTAACACAGTATAATCTAGCCTATTCTGTCTGATATACTATCTTCCTTAGTCTTTGCCCCTATTTCTCTTCTTTTGACTTTTTGTTTTTCCTGATTTCCTTCACCCAGAATGAGTAACCTGCAGCTGGGCAGCAAGCCTCTTATAAGCAGTGCAAAGGGCATAAGAAACTAATGGAGGAAGAGTTTCTGATACTCTCAATAGTAATGTCTTTATTAATTTCAGAACCAGGGAATTCTCTCCGCTCTTCTGATGGACAAACTTGAAGGTGTCAAAAGACAATTTTGGCCAAAACAAGTTGTGGATCTTAATTTTGTAGGTGGTAAGTTATTATTTTCCCAACATGGGGAAGTCCTGATATCGAAACCAAGGTGCTACAGAAATATGTAAAATATTTAAAATGTTAGAAACAATAACTGTAGTAAATTTGAGTTGATATAGTCTTCTGTAGGCCTTAGTAATTTTTTCCATGTGTTACCTCACTAATATAATCTAAGTTATTAAAATCTCCAAACATTCCTTCTCAAATCAGGATCTGAGAAGGTGGGTCTTTTATGATACATACAACAGGTAAAGCTGGTTTTGTTTGATTTAATAAATTTTGTTGAGAGATGTGAATATAGTCTCCCTTGGGGTATCTGAAATGAATGTCTTCATGATCCATAGAAAGCAGACATCTTGTTGGAATTAGCTTACATTTCATATATTCTTACCCTTCTCAGCTCCAGATATACCTATCTAACTATATCTGCAGTAAGAATCTCTAAGAGAAATTCTAAGAAGAACAAGGAGAGAGGAAAATGAGTTTGCATCTAGGATGAAAAACACAATGCTGTATAACTGTGTTTTCAGTCACGGATAACCTAGACTTTTCTTTAATTAACAGACTTAGCTAATGCCATGTTGTTATCTAACAGTGTGTCTGAGAAACAAGAACCTTGTTTTTCTCACTACATGACAAGTCCCAGATGACAACTCACAAGTGTGGAATCCACATCCCCAGAGAGGACTTGTAGTTTAGTTAAAAATGTTGTGAATAAGGAGAAACAAAAAAATAATAAAAAGAAATTTAGAGGTTTGCAACCACTTTGCTTGGTTGGAATTTGAAGGTGGGACTAGATGGATGAAAGGAATTTTCATCCCTAGAAGTTCTATCCCTAGTAACTTCTATCCCAAGAAGATAAGGCATAGAGAATCCAGTCTGTAGGATGCTATAACTGTTTTTAGCTAAGGGTTCTGTGTAAGTATAGTTTCTAGAAATATTTTTCACAGCAAACAAAATGCCACACATCAATTATATAATTTCCAGTGAGCTGGCTTATTTTGTAGCAGCAATTGGATGATGGAAATGACCTCTTTTCTTCTCAATTTGTATGTAGGAGATGAAGATTAAAGTTGTAATTTTTTAATTGAAAGAATCCCTGGGGACAGTGATGTAATAGCCAATTTATAGATGTGAGGGTTTAAATAGCCATGACCTAAGAGAATTATAGCAATGTTGACACATTGAAAGATGCCTTTTTCTCTCTGACTCAGCATGGGTATACACACTAAATACAGAGATTATTCAGTTTTTCAGGAAAGTCATAATGTTGTATGAATACTGTGGAGTGTAACAAGCTTCGGCGAACCGGAAAATTTTTCAAAGTGGAGTGCTTGCTAATGAAACTATTTAGGAAAAACTAAGGAGAAGATACAAAGTGTAAAAGATACCCTGCTTTCAAAATGATAAACATGCTCAGTTGACTTCATGTCTACACATTTATCTCAGGGGAAGGAGGGGAAAGAACCAGGAATGGGCCCAGGAGACCTTAGGTTGAATCCCAGATCTGTTACATTCTGTTGTGTTACAGTAGGCAGAAGACTCCACTTCTCTAAGCCCTAGTTTCCACATCAGTGAAGTTATTACAGAGGGTTTCTGTGGCAAACAAATGACTAATACTAATTCATTGTAAAACATTGCAATTTTTAAATATCAGAATTGTGAGAAGTTATAATATGATCATCACTATTGCTCTTAACTTCCTACTTTTGATGGGTGTGCAATCAATGCCTGAGTCAACTCAATCTAAGGTGACTCTTTCCCAAAAAGATGGATGTGTGGGTCTGGATGTGTCAGAGAAGATAAATGAGTTGTTTTCCTCTTCTCAAATTTGCATGTCATCCTTGTGTGGGGGCCATGTTAATCTTCTCTGTATTGTTCCAATTTTAGTACTTGTGCTGCCAAAGCAAGCACTCTCCTATTCTCATTCTGATGGCTAGTTTTAATTGTTAACTTGATTGGGCTAAGGCATTCCCAAATACCTGGTAAACATTTTTTGTTAGTGTGGTTATGAGGATATCTCTAGAAGAGATTAGCATTTGAATCAGTAGACTGAGTAAAGATATCTTCACCAATGTGGATGAATATTATTCTATCTGTTGAGGCCTGAATAGAATAAAAAGGTGAAGGAAGGGCAAATTTGCTTTCTTTGCTTGAACTGGAACATCCTTCTTCTTCTGCCCTTGCACTTTGGCTTCTTTAGTTCTCAAGTCTTTGGACTTAGGCTGAATCACACATATAACCCCCCACCAGCTTTCCTGGTTCTCCATTTTGTAGTTGGCAGATGGTGGGAATTTTTTGGCATCCATAATTAATGTGAGCCAATTCCTGTAATAAATCACCTCTTATGTATATCTTTATGTATCTTATTGGTTCTTTTTATGTAGAAAATGCTGACATATATCATGTTACTGGTGACCATGAGAGACTAGAATATAATTAAGTAGGCCCAAAAAGCTACTAATCTCTAGGCAGTATTTTAAAAAGTAAAATCTCAACAGAAAATACTTTTCCCACAACATTCTATGTATAGCACTGCTTTCCATATGTGAAAGAAATATTTCAGATGGTTGGAGAAAGCTGGAAGGGAAGGAGGGTTTGGGGGTGGGGAGCAGAGAGAGACTTACAGGGACTAGAGGACCAGAGAATGGAAAGGCTTTTTATAAGAAATTGAACCTCAGAGAGCAGTACTGTAGTCTGAGGTGGGGCAGGGGAGCCCAAAGCACATGGTTCAAGTCTACAAAAGCATGAGTAGTGTCAATTTTGCTCAGCCATCTCCACAGAGCTTCATTTATTTGATATGTGAACATAGGGACAATTTTAGAGCTTGAGGAAAATTTAGAACAAATCCTTAAAGTATGTGCACATAAAAAGGATAATGAAATTTCTGATTCAGAGCCTCATCCTCTCTCTTTCACTAATTGATATCCCTGCCAGTTACTTTTCCCATTCAATTCATCTTTTATACTGTAGCCCCATATATACTTCTAAATTGTACATCTGATCATGTGAACCTCAACTTTTGTGTGAGTTCATGAAAGTTATGTATTTGGTTTTCTCAGTCTATTTCCACAGAGGTGGTAATTGAAGAAGCTAAAGACAAATGTTTTACTTTAGAAACAAGACTGTACTGACATTTTGCTTTATCCATGAGTACAGCTAATAAGTTATTCTGAAATGTGGTAACTTTCAGTGGGTCTTGAAACTAAAGAACAGTGGAAAGAAACCTTGAACTTCTTCTAAGGGACACTATTTCCCTTCTTTTTCATCTTTGTCTTATTAACTTAATGGACTTCAGAGTCAATTCTATGGTCATTCTGAGGGTGGTGCTACTTGCTTTAAAGAAAGACACTGGGCTACCATCCTTACCCTTGCTTCTTTGTTACACTCCACTTGAAAGACAAATCAGGTAGTTCACAATCTTAAGACAGTTACAAGCATATCTTGTTGCCCTAGAAACTTGACATAGATCTCTTCAGGACATCACATAATTACAAGACCACAAGGTATACCAAGCTGAGATTCATTCATGATTCTATCTCTCATTTCAAAGTAGATGCAGCTTCCTCATTTAAATAAGCTGCTCAAAGTGTTGGACAATGGGCACCAGATGATGGCGTTGTAACATGCCTAAATTCTTGTGACACTTTAAAAGTAATTTGAGTTCCCTCACAGTTCAAAAACAATTAAATTTTCTGAGGAATTAAAGCCTAAATAAACAAATCACACCTCCATAGAGAAAATACTTTCTCAAACTAGCTCCAAAAGTATCTTCTCTCTACATGTCTTAATACACATTGCTACTGTTGCAAAGACTGGACCTTCAAGTTTTTGGTGAGAATTGGTGTGAGCTCTGTCATTTCTTCCTTTCCCAACATTTGTCTTCCCTCAGCTCTCATGTTCTAGAAGGTCTGAGTAAGTTTCATTACTCAAATGTAGCCCCAACTTACTACAAGTTATATTTATGACAGACCTTTCCTCCCTGTAGGTCCTCTTTTTATTCACCTCTGTTAAAACCTTTTTTGTTTAAGTGGGTTTAGCTCACAACTCAAGTCTGCTGCCTAGACTGGACTTTTTCCTTCTCTATTATATATGAGGTCAATACTTGTATTTTCTAGGTTAGAAGGTCCTTTCTCTTTCCTACAAATTTTAAATGTACAGAAAAATCTGTTTATTTAAATTATTGGTTTTCCTTCTTGAATTTCTAATATCTCAGTTCCAAATCTCCATTGATAGTCTACTGTTCACATACTAAATCTTGAAGACTCACTTTATTTGTAGATTTTTTTTTGGCTGCTCTGAACAAACACACACACACACACATTTCCATTTGTTGCTGATTTCTTCTTCACTGTGATCGAACCTGTGTTTTATGTCTTTCTAACCCACAATCATCATTCATTGTTTATTTACTGTTCAGTGAAAACATGTGGTCCACAGAGAGACTGTAGAAAAGCATAGAAATTTCTAGGTCAGTTCTGTGTCAGGACCAGAATTCCAGCATTCAAAATATGTAAAGAAAAAGATGATATACAGCTGAAATTTCATTCTTTCTTTACAGCCAGTCTACCATTAAAATTCCTAAATCCAGCAACTCCTACACAGTTGTGGGTTTTTTTTTTGAGACAGAAAAGTAGAAGATAAATTTTAGAGCGAATGTTCCTTAGGTGCTTCAAGGAGTTGGATGAGCTTATAACAATTCTGGAGACATTGTGGCTGTGGAAAATGTGCTGTAGGTGTTTGTAATTTTGATGTGGGACTACTAGAAGTCCTAGGATCACACACAAAATTTTAAGTAGACAGCCATGGCAAGTGAAGGCCAGTGGTGGGGGCTGTTAAATCATTTGGATAATAATGCATCCTGAACCTCCTTGAGTTATAGTTAGTTACCCATCCATGTAGAATATCACTTCCCAAAATAGCACCTTCCCCAGAGCTCCCTCCTGTGTGACTTAGAAATCTCAGGAGCATGCTGAACAGAGACCCATGTGTCTCTTTGATGCATTCAACAGAGAAATGTTAACTGTAAGTTATGCTGAATGGGCCAAAATTTTCAGGATTATGATCACTTGGACACAGTCACACATGGAACATTGAAATCAGGGTTTCTGTAGGACTGCTCTGCCTAGTAGTCTTGGGGGCTTGATAGGAATGACATATTAAAAGTCAAGTATTCAATAAAGTTGGCTATTCATATACTCTGTGTAAACTATATTTAGCATTTATTTAGCTGTTTTAGATTGTAAATGACCTCAACTAGAAAAAGAGGAACACAGAATAAGAGATCCTTGAAGGTGAGATTTTCCTGCTAATGAATGGGCCCTACTGCCAAGATCAAGATATTAGTCTATCCCAAACAGGGCATGTTTGAGGCAGAGCTAAGTAAGGACATTAGCCACTGGAATGGGGATTAAGAATCCCTGTTATTAAGTTTGTCATCTCAAAATGAACCAAAAGTCATATCAATTGTACAAATAAAGTACCTAGCTTTATGACCACCTGAGGTTCTAGCCCCAGAACAGCTGATGCCTTTCTGAATTGGACAGAACTTGGTCCAGGGACTCAGTCACCTCTGAGAAATGGGTTCTGTAATGCCTGTCTTCTCAAGGCCTGGAAAATAGAAACATTTACATAACTTATAGAGCAGAAACCTGAAAATGCAGCTAAAAGACTCATGGCCAGGTCTGACTTGAACAAAAGTGAGTGTTATTATTAAAGCAAAAATGTAGGATTTTTTAGAAAAAGAAAATATGTTGACTGCTTCTGAGAGATTGAGTGAAAATTTGGTTTTAAAATGTCAATAGGATTTGGTAACATGGAGTTCTCTGGTGATTTTCACTAGAACATTTTTGTTTAAATGATAAAGGTAGAAACCAGAATGATATAGGACAAGGTGTCAATGGGAAGTTGGTAACTAAAGGAAACTAAAACTTTTAGAATGGGCTATGAAGGGAATCAGAGAAATGAGGTGGTAGATGAAAAAGGAGAGTTATTTTTAACTTTCAAATGGGAAATAATAAGTGAGTCTGTATGCTGGTGATAATAATACAGATAGGGAGAGAGATTGGCAACAGAGAATGGATAACTGAAGAAGAAAATTCCTAAAGACAGCAAGAAGTAAAAGAATCCAGAGGGCAGGTGGATGGATACTTGGTATTAATAGGAATTAGAAGTGTCCTGATTTGCAACAGAGCTGAAGAAAAAGATGGGTTCAAACAAGTTTATAAATTTGGTATGAGGAATGTGAGGACATTAGTATATCTGACCTATTTTTCCTAATGATGTATGAAGAGAATAATTAGTTGAGAGTGAGGAGGTATATGAGAGGCAGGAAGTGATTAAAAGAGAGAAGGTATGAAGGAACTACTTTGGACAATAGGAAAGTAAGCTTACTAGGGAAACTTGCTAGGGTTACTAAACAATGGTGAAAGCCAATCTTTGATTTGTGTCCATGAACTTACAAGAGAGTCAGTAGGCTGAATAGAAGATTTCCTCCAGCAAGGATCAGATAATAAAGCTTTGGGATAAGGTAGATGACTTGGATGGGGAGAGAAAAGAGAGATTACTCTGAGAAGAAATGCAGTGGGAATGTGGGGTTCTTGACTAAGGAAAGGAGAGTGATTGGGGGTTTTGAAACATTGGGACTTCAAGAAAATAGCAAGTCCTTGGAGAAATAATTGCATAATGAATCTAGGCAGGTGCTTCCAAGGATCTGTTGGAGCGTGGCACAGAAGCAGTCATCTGAGAAACTAGAAAGCATTGACCACATGAACTTGGGCAATGAGCATCTCAACACTAACCTGTGTGGAAAACCAGAAAAGCTTTCTATCCTCCCTGGTGCTATGTAGTTACCCTAATACTTGTTATAATCTGTTGGGAATTTCCAAAGATTACTGAAGTTGAATTTCTCATTTAGTTTAGACAATAGATAGAAACAAAATTAATTTTATTTCATCTAAACAAAGTAATCTGCTAATTTTTCAGCACCTCTTTTTATGGATTTTGAGTCATACTTGGTGTTCTATGAAGGAGAAGTCAAGTGTAATAAGAGGTTATAACAAAGGACCTGACCACTGGGTGGTCAAGAATGGCCACTGTGAGAATGTAATGTTGAAGCTGGGAATTGAAAATTGCATAGAGTTAACTAGCTGAAGAATGAGAGGAAAGAATTCAAATCTCTAAGATGAAATAACTTGATACCCACTATGTTCATCAAGAGGTTAGTATGCATGGTGCATAATGAACAAGTAGAAGAATGCCCTATTATGAAGAAGGAAGTGTGGATAGGGGTCAGGTTATGTAGAACCCTACAATGAGAAACCTAGGCCATATCTAAAATGTTCTCTGATAGATTTATAGACAATAATATGAACAAAGGCTAGGAATAAGGTAGAAGGTGACTAGTACAATAGCCCAGTCAAGAAATGATAGTGGCTTGCAGAAATGATGCCATGATGTAAAGAAGATTAAATAGATTCAAGACCTATCCTGACAACAGAGTTGCTAATACTAAATTGAGGAAAAGCTTATCAAGTATAACTTCCAGGTTCCTAGTGTGAGCTAATAGATTTATGGAAGTTTAATAAGCTTATATAAGAAACTCTACAAGAGAAACATATTTCATGTATGTGTGTGTATGTGCATGTGTGTGTGTGGGTGAGTTAATAAAAGTGTAGTCCTAGACTTCAAGAAGCCAGCGAAGCATCCAAATGGAGATATTTATATGCATTTGGTTAAATGATTCTGGAACACAGGAGAGAGATCTAAATTGGTGATATGCACTTGTGAATTGTCAACCTAGAGGTACTATTACAGGTAAAGGAATAGATGAGGTTACCCAGGAGTAAAGTGTATAAGAAGAGAAGATTCAAGATTGAGCCCATGGAACTCCATTATTTAAAACTGGTGAAAAGGTGGGGGCTGAAAAGGAGACAACAAAAATGAGAGTTAGAGGACCAGAGAAGCAGATGGAAAACCAAGACACTGTTAGAAAAGCTAAGGAAAGAGAGTTGTTCAAGGAGAGACTACTCTGCCATTATAGCACAGAAGTAATCATAGATAACATGTTAAGTAAATGAGCTGGGCTGTATTCCAATTAAACTTTATTTACAAAACATGTGATGGGCTGTAGTTTTCCAATCTCTGGCACAGAGTACCATTAAAAAGTCTAGTAAAGTGAGAACTGAAAATTGATGAAGTGATTTAGCTCCAGTGAAATGATTTTTACCTTTATTAAGATTATTTTCAGAGGGGCTAAGATGGCGTTGGAGTAGAAAAGAGCAGATTCGGCTTCCCTCTGCTCAGGGGAGAAAATCCTGACCAATCTATGGAGTAGAGAAGCAAGCAACCAACATATTTCAGCATATGTGAAAATAGGGGACCAAGGATTGTGGCAGAACTGAAAAACCGGACCCTGAGAAGAGTGCTGCAACAAGAATAGGTGGAGGTGGTGAACACCAGGATACCCACTGGAAGAGGAAACCCAACAACAAAGGAACCACTAATAGATAACAACAGAAGAAGGTGAAGGAGGGAGTGGTAACCACACAAACTTCAATTCAGAACCTATCTGGAAATACAACTAAACAGTAGAGACAGTACCCAATACAAACAACTGAACAAGAGCAAGAGAGAATCCTCAAAACCTTGTACACACGGAAGAACCAACTTCAACAGAAACTGCCCTCAAAACAGCACAACAAAACAGAAGAGGTGGTGGACAGAGTGACCCTCATTTAACCAGCTGGTGGGAAGGAACCACCAAAGAAAGACCCAGCAACAATCAAAACCCAAAGGCAAACACAAAGCCAACTTAAATGACCGCCCAAGACCACTGAGCTGGGGAGATCAAGGAAACTGCATCACTGAAACTCACTGCTACTCTACTAAAGAAGTTCACACCACAAACCCAGGGAGCAAGAACAGATCAATTTAAGAAGCTGAGGTTAACAAGAAGAGTCTCACAAACTATGGGAAGACAAAGAAACAGTCCCCGAATGAAAGGAAAGGAGAAAGCCTCAGAAAGAATGCTAAATGAAACAGAGGCAATTCAATTATCAGATATTGAGTTCAAAGCAATGATCGTCAGGAAGCTCAATCAGCTCACAATGAGCTACCAGAAACTACAGGGAAACTACAATGAACTCACTGAAAACTACATCAACATGAAAAAGGAAATAGAAACTCCTAACAAGGGCCAAGAGGAAATGAAGAATACAATTTCTGAACTGAAGAACACAGTAGAAGGACTGAAAAGCAGGATCAATGAAGCAGAAGATCGGATCAGCGAGCTAGAGGACAAAGTAGAAGAAAACACACAGAAAGAACAAGAAAAGGAAAAGAGGCTCAATAAGAATGAAGAGGGATTAAGAGAACTGCAAGACAATAAGAAACGTAATAATATCCATATAATAGGGATACCAGAAGGAGAAGAAGAAGACCAAGGGATAGAAAACCTATTTGAAAAAGTAGTGATGGAAACCTTCCCTAATTTGATGAGACAAAAAGTCACACAAATCCAGGAAACACAGAAAGTCCCAATCAAGAGGAACTCAAAGAAGCCCACCTCAAGACACATCATAATTAAAATGGCAAAATTTCAAGACAAAGAGAGAGTATTAAAGGCAGTAAGGGAAAAACAGGAAGTAACATACAGGGGAGCCCCAATAAGGCTAACAGCTGACTTCTCAATGGAAACACTCCAAGCCAAAAGAGAATGGCAAGAAATATTCCAAGTAATGAGAACCAGAGGTCTGCAACCAAGGTTACCTTACCCAGCAAGGCTCTCAATCAAGATAGAAGGCCAAATAAGAAGCTTCTCAGACAAAAGAAGTCTAAAAGAATACACCTCCACCAAACCAGCTCTGCAAGAGACGCTAAAGGGACTGCTTTAAGGAAAGAAAGGAAAAGAGAGAGAGAGAGAGGAACACAGGTACGAAAATGGCAATGAATAAGTACCTATCAATAATAACCTTAAAGGTAAATGGATTAAATGCACCAATCAAAAGACATAAAATAGCTGAATGGATAAGAAAGCATGAACCACACATATGTTGCCTACAAGAAACCCACCTCAGGACAAAATATCTGCACAGACTAAAAGTGAAGGGCTGGAAACAAATTTTCCAAGCAAATGGACAAGAAAAAAAAAGTTGGGGCAGCAATACTCATATCTGACAAAATAGACTTCCAAAAAAGGGCCATAAAGAGAGACCCAGAAGGTCATATCATAATGCTCAAGGGAAGAATCCACCAAGAAGACATAAATATTGTAAATATATATGCACCCAACATAGGACCACCCAAATACATAAAGAAAATCTTAGAGGACTTCAAGAAAGATATTGACAGCAACACAATTATTGTGGGGGATTTTAACACCCCACTATCAAAAATGTAAAGATCTTCCAAACAAAATATCAACAAAGATATTGTGGTATTGAACAATACCCTAGATGAAATGGACTTAACTGATATATAGAGAGACCTCCATCCCAAAGAAGATAAATACACATTCTTTTCAAATGTACACGGAACATTTTCAAAGATAGACCATATGATAGGATATAAAGCAAGCCACAACAATTTCAAAAAAAATTGAAATCATACCAAGCATTTTCTCAGACCATAGGGGACTGAAGCTAGAAACCAACCCCAAGGAAAAAAACCCAAAACACTCAAAATCATGGAGATTAAATAGCATGCTATTAATCAATGAATTGGTCAAGAATGATATTAGGGAAGAAATCAAAAGGTTTCTGGAAACAAATGAAAATGAACTCACAACAACCCAAAACTTATGGGACACAGCAAAGGCAGTCCTGAGAGGGAAGTTCATAGTGATACAGGCCCACCTAAAAAAGTTAGAAATGTTTCAAACAAACGACCTAACCCTACATCTACAAGAACTTGAGGAACAACAACAAAGAAAGCCTAGAGCAAGCAGAGGGAAGGAAATAACCAAGATCAGAGCAGAATTAAATGACATAGAGACTAAAAGCACAATTCTAAGGATCAATGAATCCAAGAGCTGGTTCTTTGAAAAATTAAACAAAATCAACAAGCCTTTAAGCAGACTCATCAAGAAAAAAAGAGAGAAAATCCAAATAAACACAATCAGAAATAAAAGAGGAGAGATTACAACAGATACCACAGAAATACAAAGGATTGTAAGAAATTACTACAAAGAACTGTACGCCAAGAAATTTGAAAACCTAGATGAAATGGACAAATTTCTAGAAAAATATAATCTTCCAAAACTCAATGAAAAAGAAGCAGAAAGCCTGAACAAACCAATAACAGCAAAATAAATTGAAGCAGTAATCAAAAAACTCCCAACACACAAAAGCCCTGGGCCAGATGGTTTCACAGGAGAATTCTACAAAGCATGTAAGGAAGAGCTAACCCCTATCCTTCACAGACTATTCCAAAAAATCCAAAAAAAATGGGAGACTCCCAAACTCTTTTTATGAGGCCAGCATCATCCTAATTCCAAAACCAGATAAAAATACGACAAAGAAAGAAAACTTCAGGCCAATATCTCTGGTGAACATTGACGCTAAAATCCTCCACAAAATACTGGCAAACCGCATCCAACAGTACATTAAAAAAATCATACACCATGACCAAGTGGGCTTCATTCCAGGGATGCAAGGATGGTACAATATTCGCAAATCAGTAAATGTCATACATCACATAAACAAAAGCAAAGACAAAAACCACATGATCATATCAATAGATGCAGAAAAAGCATTTGATAAGGTACAGCACCCATTTATGATAAAAACACTCAGCAAAGTGGGAATAGAGGGAGCATTCCTCAACATAATAAAGCCCATATATGAGAGACCTACAACCAATATTATACTCAATGGGCAAAAATTAAAATCTTTTCCACTAAGAACAGGAACAAGACAAGGCTGTCCACTTTCACCACTTCTATTCAATATAGTACTGGAAGTTTTAGCCACAGTGGTCAGACAAGAAAAAGAAATAAAAGGCATCCAAATAGGAAAGGAGGAAACAAAACTGTCAGTGTTTGCAGATGACATGATAGTGTACATAGAAAATCCTATAGACTCCACCAAAAAACTGCTTGACCTAATAAATGAATTTGGAAAAACAGCAGGATACAAAGTCAATATCCAGAAATCAAAGGCATTTCTGTACACCAACAATGGAACAGCAGAAGCAGAAATCAAGAAAAAAATCCCATTTGAAATAGCAAAAAAATAAAATAAAGTACCTAGGAATAAACCTAACCAAAGAGGTAAAACACCTGTATTCAGAAAACTACATAACACTGAGGAAAGAAATCAAGGAAGACACAAACAAATGGAAACATATACCATGTTCATGGATTGGAAGAATTAATATCATCAAAATGTCCACACTACCAAAAGCAATTTACACATTCAATGCAATACCTATTAAAGTACCCATGGCTTATTTTACAGACATAGAACAAACACTTCAAAAATTTATAGAGAACCATAAACGACCCCGAATAGCTGCTGCAATCTTGAGAAAGAAGAGTAAAGTAGGAGGGATCACAATACCTGACACTAACCTATACTACAAGGCCACTGTAATCAAAACAGCCTCTTACTGGCATAAAAACAGGCACATGGACCAATGGAACAGAACAGAGAGCCCAGAAATAAACCCAAGTCTCTATGGTCAATTAATGTTTGACAAAGGAAGCAGCAACATAAAATGGAATAAAAATAGCCTCTTCAACAAATGGTGTTGGGAGAACTGGACAGCTATGTGCAAAAAAATGAAACTCGAGCACCAACTTACAACTTATACAAAAATAAATTCAAGGTGGATAAAAGACTTAAATATAAACTGTGACACCATTAAAGTCCTAGAAGAGAACGTAGGTAGGAAAATCTCAGAAATTTCACACAGAAACTTTTTTACTGACATGTCTCCTAGAGCACGGGACATAAAGGAAAGAATAAACAAATGGGACCTCATCAAAATAAAAAGCTTTTGCACAGCTAAAGAAAACAGTACCAAAATAAAAAGAGAACCAACTGTATGGGAAAACATATTTGCCAAGGATACCTCAGACAAGGGTTTAATCTCCAAAATATATAAAGAACTTACACGACTCCACTCTAAGACAAGCAACCCAATTAAAAAATGGGCAAAGGACTTGAACAGACACTTCTCCAAGGAGGACATACAGAAGATCCAAAAACACATGAAACAATGTTCAATATCGCTAGCTCTCTGAGAGATGCAAATTAAAACCACAATGAGATACTACGTCACACAGGTCAGAATGGCCATCACAAACAAAGCAACAAACAAGTGTTGGAGAGGTTGTGGAGAAAAGGGGGCCCTAGTTCACTGTTGGTGGGACTGCAGACTGGTATAACCACTCTGGAAAGCACTATGGAACTTCCTCAGAAAACTAAAAATGGATCTGCCTTTTGACCCAGCAATTCCACTGCTGGGACTATATCCTAAGAACACTAAAACACCAATACAAAAGAACCTTTGCACCCCGATGTTCATAGCAGCACAATTTACAATAGCCAAGTGCTGGAAGCAACCTAAGTGCCCATCAGTAAATGAATGGATGAAAAAACTGTGGCACATTTACACAGTGGAATTCTATGCATGAAAAAGAAAGAAGGAGCTCCTACGCTTTGCAACAGCTTGGATGGACCTGGAAAGCATTATGCTAAGCGAAACAAGCCAGGCAGTGAAAAGGCAAATACTATATGATCTCACCTTTAACAGGAACCTAAGCAACAAAACAAAGAAACAAGCAAAATATAACCAAAGACACTGAAATAGAAGACAGACTGACAGTGACCAGAGGGGAGAGAAGAGGGAATTTCAGGGGAGAATGGGAAGGGTTTACAGGAACAAATTTAAAGGACACATGGACAAAAACTAGGGGGAGGGTGGTAATGGGAGGGAAGTGGGGAGGGTTGGGTGAGTGGGCTGGAATGGGAGTAAAAGGGAGAAAACTGTACTTGAAGAATGATTAAAATAAAAAATATTAAAAAATTAAAAAAATAAAAATAAGAAATATTAACAAAAGATTATTTTCAATTAATTGTTGCGGTCAAAAGCCCTATTGGTGTTTATTGAAGAGAGAATGAAAGGTTAGGAAGTGTTAGTAATTTTCAATTTGCTCTTTTCTTATAAAATTTAATATTTAGGAAAAGTAGAACATTAGTAAAAATGAGATATAAGGCCAGGGAAAATGTGTTTTATTTGTATGAGAAAAAAAAAACTAGAGTGAACAGAAGATTCCAGAAGAGTGTAATAGGAAGTTCCCTAAAAAATGGAATCGGAAGAGACCTAGAGTAACAACAATCATTTGGTTTTTTGACACTTCTTTTATAAGGAGAATGGTGACATGATTGCAAATATGTTGAGTTTCTTAGTTGGATGAGAAGATGGTGATATTTGCTTCTGATAACTTCTTTCTTTCTCTCTCTTTTTTAAAAATGAAAAACGACAAAAAAATTACCATTAGTGAGGACCAAGTTGGGGGGAAAGGAACAAAGGGAAATCAGATATTTGAAAAAATCATGCTGTGTATGCCATATTTCTATTAATTATTCTTCTATTGTTTGGATATTTAGCATATTCCTGTTTTCTGATAATTTAAAAAAGTGATATGTTGAACTGTTTTTGAAACAAAATAGTTCTGTTTTATAGTCATTTCCTTAGGATAGATGATCAGAACTGGAAAAAAACAGTGTTCTATTTTTTGTTTTTTCCTTTCTTAAAGAACTGTTTTTATTTTTTAATCTAATACATTTACTTGTTGAAACTCAATTAGTAGAGAAAATCTTATGATGTTAGAGTCTAAAAATGCTGCAATTTACTAGATAATCTAGTGTAAATAATTAAATTAGAATTAATAAAAGTTCTATTTCCTTAAAATTGAAGTACCAACACCATCAGTGAATTATGTACAGTATTTGTGTCTGTGCATAGAATAGAGATTAGCACATATAATTCTGGGGTTTAATGTTAGCTCAGTCTGAAAGAATCCAAAGTGAAAGCAGCTCTCTGATCTCTAAATCTTCCTTATTAGGATTCTGAATTAATGAAGTTTGGATGAATTCCTTCAATCTATGGCAAACATCTTCACAGCTATCAGTAAGAAAATTAGAAAGCAAGATTTACTGATTAATCCTACAAATAATTAATATTTTTATTTTACAGAGAAAATTAATGAATCTAAAAAATGTTTACATCTTTTTCAGGCTAAAGTGTTTTATCAGGCTTAATGTGTTAATTCGATCTACTCATTAGTTCTTTTATTTTAAGATTTTATTCATTTATTTTTAGAGGGGGGGAAAAGAGGGAGAAAGAGAGGGAGAGAAAAAACATCAGTGTGCAGAGATACACTGATCGATTGCCTCTTGCACACCACACAACTGAGGTCCTGGCCTGCAGCCTAGGCATGTGCCCTGATAGGGAACTGCACTGGGAATCTTTCCATTCATAGGCCAGCACTCAATCCACTAAGCTACACCAGCCAGAGCAATTCTTTAATAACGAAGCAGATTATTTTTGTTTCTGCCAAATCGAATTCATTCAGTACTTTGATCATTCATTCAGTCAACATGTATCCAGCATGTACCATGGGCCAGGTCCTCAAACTTTTACCATGGAGACAAGGATGGGTAAAATTATCTTCCTTGTGTTTTAGATGCCTGTGGTTTATAGGTAAGAGAGGTACACAAGCAGAAAATTTCCTAACAGTGTGTTAAGTATAGTTGTAGAAATGTGCACAAGGCATCACAAAAACTTTAAGGAGAGGGGTCAGGGGGAGAATGGGCCAGAAATAATCCCTGAATGCAGAGATGTGTGGTGTGTGAGCTGAGTTTTACAAGATGAGGAAGATTGTGAGCTGAAGACTGTACATGGTGCCAGAGTGTGGAATAATTGTCTACATTTAACTTAAGAGTCAGGGCCTCACTTGACTATAATGTAATGAAAGTGACTTGTTTTTTTCTTTAAATCTATAATTATTTTGAACATTTCTCTGGTAATGTACCTATAAGAAATTAACCACCTTTAACATGGCCTCCCAGTTATAGACAAAGATTTTTCTGGGCACTTTTTTCACATTTTGTTCTAGAAGACATTTTTCAGATTCTTCCACTTAATCATCCATCCTAGATTTTTGCTCCAGTCTTCTCACTGATCTTCCTAGATTATTCATGTCTCCTCATAAGTCACTCTTTATGGTGTGATGGAACATTTCTCAAAGTGCAGATTTGATCACTTCTCATCCTTATTTAAAATACACACTTGGGTATCATTACTATAATCTGGATCCTCAACAAATTTCTATGCCCGTTCCACCCTCTGTGGGCATTAAATGAAGGCAATGTTACCTATTATTCATACACTTTCTACTTAATATATTTACTAAAAAAATAACAACTGTGTTCCTTTTTCTTATATGACACACAAAAATGGAACTCTATAAACGCCTTTTGCCTTTTCTCACTTACCAAAACATTTTGGAAATTGTTACATATCAGTTCATACAGATGTTTTGTATTGTTTCTCACAGCTGCATAGTACTTCATTGTATGACTACAGCTCATTCAATATGACCTCTGCCCATGGACATTTTAGTTTCTAATTTTATTCTATTACCATCAGTGCCTCAATAAATAATTTGGGGTGTATTTGATCAGGTACATATTCTGCATAGTTAGAAGTGGGTTGGGTTGTTTTCCTATGTAGTCTTGGTAGATATTGCCAAATTCGCTCCCACAGTTTATCTCTTCTTTCCAATTTTAGTAGCAGTATACGATAGAGACTATTACCCTACACACTCACCAAAATTGAGTCTAAAGAAATGCTCTCAGATTTTTGTCAGTCTTGTAGTTGAGAAATGCTCTCTCTTGTGGTTTTGATTTATTTTTTCTTATCAGTGAAGTTGAGCATCTTTCATGTAATTAAGATTTATTGGAATGCAGCCCTGGCTGGCGTAGCTCAGTGGATTGAGCGCGGGCTGGGAACCAAAGTGTCCCAGGTTCAATTCCCAGCCAGGGTACATTTCTGGGTTGCAGGCCATAACCCCCAGCAACTGCACATTGATGTTTCTCTCCCTCTCTCATTCTCTCTCTCTCTCCCCCCCTTCCCTCCCTAAAAATAAACAAATAAAATCTTTAAAAAAAAAGATTTATTGGAATGCCTTTTTTCTTATAAAATATCTGTGAATTTTTGTCCATTTTTCCTATCATGTCTTTTTCCAGTTTGTCCATTCTGGTGCTTTTCTTGATTTCTAAGTGCCCTTGTTATATTTAGCAGATTAGTCTTTTGTCTGTGATATAGGTCATAAATATGGTAACAGTGTATCATTTGCCTTTGCTTATGTGTAATTTTTGCCATTTAAATATTTGTTTAATTTTTATGTTATCAAAGTAATCAATCTTTCCTCTTACTGATTTTTATTTTGGTCATATTTTTAGACATATGCCTGGATTATAAATCAAAATTTACTCATTGTCTCCTGTAACTTGTGTGGTTTCATTTTAACATTTTGTTATTCTGAGTATATATCTTGCAGCCTTTCAAAGCTGGTCCAGTTCTCACAGGAATCTGACAGTTGGAAGAAAATTCACAGAATCCTAGGGATGTCTAACATGCCTATATTCTAGGGTGGGCTGATCCACACATGCACAAGCCATGTGTTGCACTCCGGGAAGTCCTGACTCCCTTATGTATTAGATGCACACAAAGTCGGCAGGTGCCAAAAGATTATATAACAGAGAGTGATTCTGCATTTTTGGGCCCATACTCAAGATTATATGAATACTACTAAGTCATAGTAGTATTTAGACATCTGGGTGAGTGAGCCTGACTGACTTCATTTTCCCTACAGTATAGTTTGGGATATGGATCCAACTTATCTTTTTCTAAATATTCCATGGTGGTCCCAGTGGCATTTTATATTTGCTTATTTTTGCAAAGTATACACTCAAAGGATATATTAGGGACAGGATATATTAAGATAGGGACAGGTAAGAATACAATGGAGAGGCTATGGATAGCAGTGACTCTATACTGTACATATACTTTTGTATTAATTTTATTTTAAACCCTGTAAATGTTTTACATATTCAAAATTAAACCAAAAATGGACAAATAAAATTCTTAAATTGAACATAAAATTTAAAAAAGTGAACTAACTGTATCAAACTGATAGCTCAGTTACACAGAGGAAGTATTATTTTAAGTGACACTTGAACATAGCACTCTGCCTTTTTTGGTGAGATGCACCCTAAAGACAAGGAGGTGTGTAAATATCAATGCAGTCATGCCAAAATTACGGAGGAACTGCTCGATGCATTTTCTACTGGCCATATTTAGGACAATTTAAAAGAGTAGTCTGAAGATCTGGAAGAGTAGTGACTATAATTGAATATAATACATTGAAAGAAATTATCTGTTCACAGATAATTTGTGTTCACAGTCACACAAAAAGAAAAAAAAGAGTGAGAGAAGAGAAAAAAAAGTAAAGCTCTTTTACCAAAATCTGCAAGCTAATAAATGGAGACAATATGGCATAACTATAAAATAATTATTTTGAAAACTCCAATGTAAATACTTTAAGGTATGCACTATCAATAAATGCTGATAAACTCATTGTATTAAAGTGTATTAAAGAGGTTATTCACAGGTGGCAAAGAGTCACCCACAGATTATAACTGTAGTTATCTGGAATTATAATGGAATATCTGGAACATCAGAGAATAAAACCCTAGATGCTTCTGTTAAATTGTTTGCAAAAATAGTCTATAGCTTCCTTCTCTGTGTTTAGTACCATTTGCAATGTGACTATAGCCAGCACCATCAGGAGGGTGCATCTTTTCCCCACCCTTTGAGTGTAGATTGGATTAATGTCTTAATTGGGGCAACAGAACACAGAATTATTCTTCAGTTCTGAGTCTAGGTCTTGAGAGGCCTGTGCATTTCTGCTCACTCTCTCTCTGCCATGCCAGGACTTGCCTGCTAGACTGTGAGAGACCACAAGGAGAGAATTGATCCAGTTGCTGAAAAGTCCCAGATTTGTGAGATACCCTGGTAGAGATCAGGAAAGTCAGTACCAGTGAACCTGTACCTGGCCACAGGTACATGAATGAATCTTGCCAAAAGACCTAAACCCAGAAGATCTGCTCAGCTGTACTTCATACTCTTGTGTTTAAGCTAATAGATTTTGAGGTGGCTTGTTACAAACCAAAATCTAACTGACTCAGATATGGGCCTAGGAGTATAGAAACATTGGCTTTGGGACAAGACAGCAAGGAAAATGATGAGAAATTAATAGAAGCTGAAAAACCAATGAGGCAATTGTTATTGGAGTCTGGAAAAATAGGCCCTATATTCCGTTAGTAGTGAAACCATCAGCAAAGTTAGTTTTAGTAACTTAGAAAGTTAAAAAATATACCTAATGAACTTGTTGGGCTTATTCTAGCTGCATGTAATAAGGAACTGCAAGGTATACATGACCTAAAATAACAACTACTAAGTTTGCAAGCAGAATTTAGTAGGAATATAAAGGAACCAAGGCTTGCAAGACATATAACATGAAACTATTTCTTATCTCTAGTCTTCTCAGCCAGTAAAAGATTCTTGAGGTAGAATACAGTGTAAGGGTATAGAGCAAATCTGGAGTTTGCCCTTAACACCCTTTGTCAAAAAGTCTGAAAGAATTAAATAAATATCTAGAAGAAACTTTCAGCAAGAAAAACAATTTATCAGACTCTAAGGGGCATTGTGTCATAGAGAAGTGCTATGCTCAAAGTGCTGAGTCAGTTAAGATAGACAGAAGCATGTCTTGAAAACGGGTGTAGGTGTGGCATTTTTCCTCAAATAGAGTAGAATATACTTACATATTTTAAAAGCTCACAAAGATTTAAGGGACTTGTAATAGCAGAAGATTCACTAGCTGAGTTTAGAGGGACTCTGATTTTATAAGTTGCACAGGAAAGAAGATGGCTGAGAAAGTTACTCAGCTGCAACGCAAGTACAGCTATTTCTTATATAAAATAAAAGCTATCTCAGAAGGTTGAGTCAAGAACTCAGAGGGCAAAGCCAATTGCATCGAGAACAATGAGTTTGTGATCCATTGAGAGAATTAGTGGAAGACAATGGATCAGAGGTCAATCCCAGGAAGCATAACTAGATTGTAATCAAGAAACGTTTTCTGCTCCCACATTTAAGGATATGGCAACATTTGTTCAGTGGGAATTTAGAAGTGCTATGGATAAGAGATTGCCATGCCCTCCCATTTTCCTCCTTTAAATGAAAACGTAAGTTGTGGTTTTTCCCATTCTCTGTTTCATCATTGTTTGTTGAGTGTGGATGCAAATAATTTGTACTAGATGTAGAACCCAGACCTTAAAACTGATGGCATAATTGCGTGAGACTTTTGAAGGTGTCAGGTGGAAATGGGCATCTTTTTCACATGATATAGTTGTGAATAATTTTGGGCAGAGGCGAGGCAGTGGTAGACTATTTACAAAAATGGAAATGACTATTCTTTTGGATTCATGCCCCATTGAGCTCCCATCAAGATATCAGGTCCATTTTCCTTTCCGTGGAACTTGGGGCGGTCTTGTGACTTGCATTTCCCAGTAGAACTCAGCACAGGGTCAATTCTAAGCCTAACCTACATGAGGACTTGAACATTTTTTTCCACTTAGTCTCTTGGGTCCCTGCCCACCCACAAGAACAAACCCAAGCTAACCTGCTGGTGATCAGAAACCACAACAGGCAAAGCGAGCTCAGCTGTTGCAGCCAAACCCCCGGACATATAAGAGAGCTCACCTAAAATCAGCAAATCCAGCTCGCCCCAATTGACCCTCAGCTGACCACAATTACCTGAATGGGTCCCATGGAGAATAGCTGAGTCAGCTCTGGCTTTACAGGATGAATATCACAACTGACTTGCACCTGCATGAGGAGATAAAGGGTGTTGATAATGCCATTAAGTTTTGGGAGGCTTTTTATTTTAATGCTGTAAAAAACAACTGATACAGTGGTAAATGTTGAATGCTAAATGTTGTGGAAGAGAAAGATAAATAAAAATATGTGTCCCAGCTGGTATCACTGGTCAAAAGAATCAATTCCAGCAACTACCTGCTTTGGATATTGTGTTATATGAAAAATCAACCTCTGTAAGTAGGTTTTTCTGTTATTTGCAGCTGAATTAATTGCATATGGATTCATCAGTTGTTTGTCCAAGCATTCTTTCTTTACTTGCCTTGAGCAAATTCAACTAGATTTGTTTAATGCCTATCTCAATTTATAGATCAAAATAAATTCTTATAAAGTATTTATTAAATGAATTGATTAGTGAGTGATTTGCCCACCTAATACTGATGATCCTAGTATTTTTCTGTTCATCAAGAAATACTTCTGTGTCAGAATTTCCAGTGGTCTTAGAGTCATCAAAGCTTAAAAGAAACCTTTCTTAATCAGGTCTCATTCAGTTACTAGTTTTCTGCCTTTTCAAAAACAGGAATTTAATGTATTAGTATATTTATATTGCAGTTGCAGCCATTTTGTTTTCTTGACTAAAACTACAAATTTGTTATTCTTAAATTAACCTCACATGCAAGTGGTTGACGTGTTTGACTAAAACTGTTGATTATGCTTTGTCAGAGTTACTATTTTCTTTTTTAAGTTCACAAACTTTTAAACTTAATTTATTAAATAGGATTACTGTACATTAATGCATGACAAAGACAGGGGTTAACTCTAGAATTCTGAATGCTTGTGAAATAAGAGCTATGGAAATGTATTGTTTTACTGTTACTTTTTATTTTCTGTGTCTCAATACATTCTGCTACACATAGGGTGGGAGACTGTTGTATTATAAAAGAAAGACTTTAGAAAAAAACAAAAGGCCCAGAGAACCAAATTCAACTTCATCATATCCCAGGGAGTTTTTAAACTGAGCAAGGCATTTTATCATAATGGTGAGAGGCAGGGACATGAACTTAAAGAATTTTGGACAAGTTATTTAAACATATTTTATCTCAACTTTCTCTCCTTTATGATTGGGTTGAAAATTATCTATTCCCTTTACAGGGAAATTCTAAGAATAAAGTGGATAGGAAAGAGCTTGAGAATTATAAGAAACTATGAAATAGGAAGTGTTTGCATATCACCCAACTAAATACACATGCACTATCATATGCCTTCTTACATCTCATAAAAGCCTGTGTTGAAGAAATGCCAACACTTAAAGAAAAAAAAATAAACTAACATCTTTGTTCCTGAGAATCCTGTTTTCCTATAAAATATTGAATTTATGATATTTGTGATACTTGCTATTGTTGTGACTATTATTGTCCTCATTATTGCCAATGTTTTTCTAATGTGTTCTTCAAAGTTTATCTTTCTTTCAAAGAATATATTTGCAGAAGTTCACATTGCATTTGTATATTGCCATCTCTAATTACTAAATCATAGTGTTCAATTACCTTGACATAGGTTCTTTTTTTTTGTTTTGTTTATTTTTATTGTTGTTCAAGGACAGTTGTCTCCATTTTCCCCCACCAATTTTCCCCACCTCACACACCCCAACCTCCCATCCTCAATCCTGCCCTGATTTGGCTTTGTCCATTGGTCCCTTATACATGTTCCCTCATGAGCCTGCCTTTCAAAGGTTACCCTGGGCCCTCATATGCTCAAAATGCTTTGTTAGATGGCATATGCCTGATATGAGGTGAAGGGAAAGCCACTGGATTTATAGTAATACCTGACATTAAGTGTGAGTCTGTCACTTGGAGAAATGCCTCTGGCCCTCAGGTTGTAAGAGAACCTTTACTGATAGGAATGTGGAAAATAAAAATTCTAAAAAGAGGAATTTAACCTCAGTTAAGTGGAAGTAGCAAGGAGGCACTGGTGAGATGTGGAGATAAAATGGATCATGTATTCAAAATAAAGACACACATTTAAATAATAAAATGATTGAAAAAACACACCTCAAGGTGTCTGTTTGGGATGTAGGAGTAAAGAAGAGGTTGTATATACACACTGGGGAAGATGGGTTTGGGTAAGGGCTCTTCCCTATCAGGGAGGAAATGACAGAGCTAACAATCAACGTTTTATTTCTGAATCATGACTTTAGCTCCCTTGTGTGTGACTTTACCTAAGAGAGAAGAAAAACAATAGTCAAAAGACATTCTTGGATTCATTAGTGTCCATGGGTCCTAATTCAGATAATGAGCACTTGGGACACTGGGGGGCATTTTTATAGCCTCTGGTACAGTCTGGTCACATGATGACAATGAGCCCTGTTCCTAAGAAAAAGAAAATGTCTTTTGCCTTCATGGAATCCCAGTTTTGTACATTTTAGACTTGGGTAAGAAATATTCTCACCAACTACCACAAGGTAATTTATAGTCCACAATAATTTATACCTGTAAGAACTTAAAGAAAAATGTTTTATTTTTTGTTCTCACTAATGGAGAAATAATTGAGAGGTATTTTTCCTTTTCCTGTTTTGTGATCTGAGCCTGATTTCCTTGCTGAGGGAAGTCTTTTATTAATTCATTTATTCACCTACTCATTAATAAACATTTCTTGAGTAGGTATTTTGTGTCAGGGTGCTGGGTGTATAGTGGTAAATAAGACAAAGTATTTCTTCCCTTGTGGAGCTTACAGTATAATTTAGAGGAGATGACTATGCAAAGAAAAGACCATTTCCAGTAGTGAGGCATATTATAAGTGGTAATAGGATGAATGACAGTGGGAAGGGACATTTTAATTGACAGAGAATTTCTCTCTGAAGAGGTTACATATGATTTCTGAGTGATGCATAGACATCCCAAAAATTTAAACAAATAATAGCTCAAATCATTTTATTTTATTTTTTTTGTATAAATACAGGATATCTAGAGGGGGCAGTTTAGGACCAATGTATCAGTTCAATGGCAATATCAAGAACAGAGGCTTTTCTTATCGTTTTGATCTTCATTTTTTAATATGTTGAATTTTCTCATGATTCCAGAGTGACTGCTGTACCTCTACCAAATATGCATTCAAGTCAGAAAGAGAAGGAAGCTGCAGGGCATATCCGAACTGGCCACATAACTGATGAGGGCAGCAAACATGAGAACTGTGGGGCCTAAAACTTTTAAAGTACTTTTGTTTAAAAGTATTAACAAAACATAAAGCTTTTGCTTTAAACATATTTTATAAATGTTACAAAGATAATAGTGATACATGAGAAACAACATGAACATCAATTGCAAAAAAATATTTTTGTGCCATAAATTTAAATAAAACAATAAGTACTAATAATTAGGTGATATCTTAATTGATCATACTATATTTTCTGGTTTGCTTTTCATTTATTAGGTCACCAAATATATTTAAACATAAGTTCATTTTCAGTCAATATACTTGGCATAATACCAGTAACTTTTGGCAAATGCAAGATGTTTTTGACAAGTGACTTTTGATAATTTTTTAATTTCGAGAACAATTTGCTGATGCAACTATTACTGGAGCTCTTAAGAGTATTTATTGACTGTTGAAAACATGGGAAAAATTTTCTGATAAATTATTTTAAAGTATAAATTTTAGTACATCCAAAATTGATTCTTGTGTTACAGCTTTTCTAAAATAGTTTTGTGAAATCTAAAGTTTATTTTAAATGTAAATTTATACAATTCCATTTTATACTTGTGACACTTTCTGTAGCATATGGGAGTTGAACAAGAAACTGAAAGTGGCTTCATACCTTATCTATAATTCAAATGCCTGTTTATAAGTATATCATAGTATTTTACGTTAAAAAGAAAACATTAATTTTAAAATTATCTTCCTCATTAATAATTCATTTAACTGAAGCTTCATTTGAAAGTAGTATTCTGTGGAATGCCACAATATTTAAATTTAATTTGTATTTGATTTGCAAAGTGGAAGTAGTTTCCAAACAGGAGATTCTAAGTTCTTTGCAGAATCCAAACAACTCCCTGATATGCCTTATTGCAATGTCCATGCATACACTACTACACTGTAATAATTTACTGACAAAGTTTACTGCCTGAGCGCTGGTGTTCCTATTCTGGTGCTGAGGTTAGAGCTAATATTTGTGCAGAGGCACAGTTAAGGGCTCTGGGAAAGATAGTAAACTGGCTTCCTACTGCATCCCAGTTCACAGCCCGTAAGCCTGCAGCTGAAGGTGATGCAGTTGCCATCTCTACTGCCATTCTAGGCCCAGGTTCGTGCCTCACCACCTTGAGTCTATTATGACATTCTGGTTGTCCAAGGCACTGTGTACCTGCTTCCAGGTCAATTGTTCAGGTGCCTGCATTGTCTGCCTTGTCTGCTGAGCCTGTGCTATCACCTGGAGAATCTCTACTGCTCATGATCATGCTCTACTGTCCTGTTGGACTTCATTCACCTGTTAAATTATTAAATCCCACTAAGCATCATATGAGTCTTCTACACTGGGTGAGAAGGTACAAAGTAATAATGATGGGCTTATAAGAAATATTTCCCTTATTTCACTGAAAAATTAATCTTTGTCAAAAATGCAATGTTACATGTAAAATCACAATACTGAATAAGGCATTCTGTTAGCTCAGGGATGATGGTGCTAACAGAAGAATGGTATAAAAGGAAAAAAAAGTCAAGGGAACAATAATCTGGTTAGCCTGGTGAAGGCCAGTTTTTACATTCACACATAACTTGTTACCTTGCCCACTTTGTTAATGAATCTCAACCCCGTGATGGTTGCTGAAGAAGGAAGATTAATGACTTACCCCAAATGGGTAAAGAATACCCAATGGATAACTAAAATCTTTTCCAATAATTTTTTTCTTTTATGAAATTCACATGGGACACACTTTTTCTCACTGTATGAGCCTGTTTTGAGAGATCTACTTATCCACATACCTGTTCCATAAATATTCTTATCACTAATCATGCACTTTTATTCCTTCAAAGTCCCTGACCTCCAGCCAAACCAGTTTCTCTATCTTCCCAGGCAGGGTGAACAAGATGTACTCCTAAAGTTCTAACCACTGGGTAAATATTTTCCCCACCATCTTGAGCCCTTGAATGAAGCTGTAATGGCACAGAATTTCAGTTTTGGCTAGTTCCAACACATTGTGTAGGGTCACTTGAAAGCCTAGTTCTTCTTTACCACTTCTCAGTTAAAGATCATAGAGAACTCTCAGTGAGACCTTGGGTGTGGGTCAGGGGTGGAATAGTACAACAAAGTGGGTAGTCATTCAGGTAGTGTGTGAGACTTGTTCCTACAAGCTGCTTGTTACTTGTTTGGGCCTGGTGCATTGTATTCCACTTCTACTTGCAGATTGTGTGCTACTTGGAACACCTCACTTTGTGGCTCAGTGGGTCAGATGATTCTCACTTCATGATGGAAAACCCTGGTTTCATCTTCTTCTGGTACCCCATCATTGGGTATTGAGTTTCTACCAAAACCAAAGAGAAAGTCAAGGGCTATTATTAAAACATAGAAGAGAAATATGTATTTTCTCTCAGATCTTGACACTTTTGTGTTGTTCTCTTGGTGAAGATTGATCTGGGTTCCATGAAGCATCTTCATCTTCCACAAATACTTTAATTATCATCGGACCCCACTGGATCATTAGACTTGACTGAGAGCCTGGGACATATGGAAAACATGCCTAGCTTTAGGTTCTACTCTAAGCTGAAAAATCTCTATTTTCTAGGTAAATTCATTGAGACATCATAGCTAAATGTGAATATGTTGCCTCAAAATTTAAAATGAGCTCACCAAATATTTTGCCACACTTCTTGTGATGGAGGTTGCAGTGTGTGTGTAGCAACTTACCCTTTATACAGGGTATTATGGTGCACTTTCAGATCACTGGACTCTCCAGCTGTGGCTGAGGTGGCCACTCTTGTATGGTTGTTCCCCACCTTCTGTCATGTGTGAATCCTACCATGTGATCTATGATGTCTGCTACCTCCTGTTTTCCTAGTTCTTTCACAAGATAGCATCATTATGGTGAACAATGTGATGAAACATTTTCTGCTGCTTTTTGTAAATAAAATTTATATGCTTCTCCACCCTGACCTATACCCTTTGAGGCTGAGTGCTAAGGCTCCATTGCTGTCTGGCTTCTGGCTAGATTTGGCTACTACGATGTACTGGTAGGATGCTGGAGGTTGGAAGGTAAGAAATCAGGGTGTTATTTTCTGCTGGCTCTTCTCTTACCAGAGCTTTACTGGTCATGGCTGTGTTTCTCTACTGAATACCACAACATCCAGTGAATGACCCCTTCATACAACTATAGGTTTTATTAATTTCTACCTCCACTTGTCCCTTCAGGTCTGGAAATAATAATGGCTTCCTGTTGTTGTTAACCCTAGGCTACTCCAACATCTCCCTTTGGTGTCCCTTTATTCTGTTTAGATCTTTGTAAATAATACTGTCAATAAATTATCTTTACCCAGTTTGAGTATGCTATCTGTTTTTTGCCAAGCCTTGAGTTATAGAACACATGAGGATTCCTTCTTGGTGTCCCCTAGCAATTGTGATAGGGAAAAATATCTTCCAGATCAGTATTAAATATGAGGATCTAGGACTACATTGATATGTTATAGAAAACAGCTCATATCCCAAACAGATAGCTACAATTACAGTTACTATTTGATAACGGTTTGTATTGTCATTCTTTAAGATCTGTCTCTTTTGTTTAACAACCTGAATCATTACCTCATGTTCTAGTTTTCAATGGTGAAACACATTTCTGAAGTTCTCCAGGGATATGACTTTGGATTTGACATTATTATTACGGTCAGATGCTTCCACTTGCCCCCTACTCTATGTATTAAGAAGCTAATATGTGCGTTGTACTAGCTATTGAGGATAGTCATTCCCAGTAAGTACTCTGGATCTGGCATATTTACTCATTCCGTGATAGAGTATATAGAGAATGTTAGAATAAAATGATGGATAATAATAGAAACAGGTCTTATTAACTGCAGAATGTAGTGCTCTCAAGGAGCCTAAAGAATGAGTGTTGTGCCATGAACCATTGTTAAATGAATTCTGAAGAATCTGGATTGTTCCCTTTCCCCACTGTGCAATTATCCTGGAAAATGGCCACAGGTCCCCTTATGTGAGTTTAGGATTAACATTCAGAAGTTTTGTGCTGATGTTCTTGGAAACCCTTTTTCAAGGTTACCCAGCCACCCTTTTATTGAATAAACTGGTGTCTTTGGCTCAGACTAGGGTATTATAAAAGGGGTTATGACTCTCTTTTTGTTGTCCTATGTTCATAGGACTTTTATTTATTTTGGTTTTCTCCTCATTACATGAGAAATTAGGGGGATGCCCATTTACTTAATAACTATCCCCCCAAAGTTCATTTCACAGTGGATCATTCTGATCCCTAATGTTGCATTTTTGGCCCCTATGTCCCCCTGAATGCAGTAATCACTGCCTGGCCTTGGTCACTCATGACTGTGTTATTCCCAATTAAATTAAGGAAACTATTTCAGGCACAATAGTTCCTACCAGCATCCCTGACTTTGAGGGAAGAAATTGATTTGGACAGGGAATTGCACATGTTAAATCCCCTCTAATATTTGTATCTCCCTAAGTCCCTAGAGTCCTTCTTCCATCATGCATTAAGAAATTGCTGGCATCTGAATTTCATTTAATATGGGCCTTTGTTGAACTTATGTTTCAATTATCAACCAAGCAACTTATTAGAGCTACTTCCTCCTGCCTGTGCTAAAACACTGAATTCAGAAATACTTCAAACTGTGTTACAGATATATTAAGTGGGATTTAAAGTTATGTTCTTTTTTCCTTAACCTGGCACCTTCAGAACCTATTTTTATACATATTTCCAGAATTATGCAGATAGAGATAAACAAAACATTTCTATTCTTTTGGAGAGTATGTTTTTTTCTTTTAGGTCTGACATTGCTATGGGCCCTTGGAGACTTCTGACACTTGATTTTGTGTCTAGGTTTGTAGGTATTGCAGGATCTTGGATAGTAAGAAGTGGGAAGGCATAGGATATACAACTAAAAAAATGAAAACTCTAGGTGTGAGGGTGTTCACAGGCCCCTGAGAATGTCAGGAATAAATACTTGATTTGGTAAGTATGCAAAGGGAGCTCAGTTTATGTTAGGGGTTCAGTTCTCAGAGTTGATTGTTACTATACTACATCTTCATCTGATTACTAGAATTCTATGCTTTCCTAATTAAATTACTAATTTCCATACATGAGACCTGGTGAGATTGTGGGTTTAACTGATACTGTAGTTTGCAACCCCTTCTTTCAAAATCTTAGTTTAATTTTAGCTATTTGAGTCCTAACTACAATTGTTATGAGTAATGTAACAAGTCCAAATTTTCAGTATGTGTCTTGAGCTAAGAATTAGTTTTTATACCTTTTCTCTTTTATAAATATATCTAATGCTGCTAGTAAAAACTATTTTACTCCACAATCCTTGACTGTCTTATGACTCTTATAGTGATTTGTGGCCATGGTTATTAAATCTTCCTAAAATTTTGCCTTCATTTGTTACTGTAATTGAAATGATAACAGAATATAATACAATTAGCTGTTTTACTAATGAATGCTATCATATGACAGAGTCTGATCCCTTATTTTTTCTGGATTTTCATAGTGTTAAATTTAAAAAGATTAGATAACCTACCTGAAGTTTGAATTTTAAATTTTAGGGTCACAGAAATTGCTGGAAATTAAGAAAGAACTGGTTTGGCCTGACTTGGAGGTGGGGTGCAAACTTTTCCAATACTTCAAATGTGACAGATTCTTGTAATGAGTTTGTGTTTGAGATCCCTTCCCATTCACATGCTACACTAGAGAGGTATCAGCCTTTTTTGGGGGGCGGGGGGATGTGACTGCCAGGGCTGCTCTACAGGACACTGGATCCATAGTCTTTCAAGACTCACTAAATGGTCCCGGGCCCTTGCAGTGATTATTGGCAGAGAGGGTGGGTGAGGGCAGCTGGGAAGGAAAAACCTGGCTCTTGAATAAACCATGAAGTCTTGGACTGTGAGCTTCTCAGTGGTATTCACAATGGGCATATAAGACTAGAGTCCCTGCTCTTATGTTTTTAGAATGAGGTAGTTTCTTCCTCAAATATAAATAATAATATCAAATTATGAATTTAAGAATGAATAAAATTCTATAAATTTTCTTAATAGTTATTTGCTTAATTTTTTAATCTGCAGAAGCAATGAGAGGCATAGTTTAGGGAAATCATCTTTCTTAGGTTGAAGTTGAAATGATTCTTTTGATTCGATATGTGATTAGCTATAAGAATATAGCATTTCTTGGTGTCAAATTTCTAGGATTTACTTAAAAGGAAGTTTTTAAGATACACTGGACTTGTATTCTACATGAATATACATGACATTTTGATATACAGCATTTTATTTAAAACTGAAAAATTTCACAAAATCCAGGTATTGAATTAATTCTGTTATTGTATTTTTAAATTTCATAATTTCTATTTCCTTTTAAAAATAATTTCTAGTTCCTTGCTGAGATTTAAAAATTTGTTTCAAGAGAATTCATCATTTATTTTTGAGGCCTTTTTATGACAGCTGCTTTAAAATCCTTGTCCAATAATCCATCAACTGATTCATCTAGGTATTAGTGTCCACTCATTGGCTTCTTATTCAAGCTGTGATTTACCTGGTTTATTGTATGAGTGGTATTTTATTGTGCCTTAGACACTTTGTCTATTGCATTAGGAGATTCTCAGTTTCACTTAAATCTTTTATGTTTGCATGCCATCACCCCATTTAAAACTATGTAGGTCGAGGGGAGTGGGCTGTGGTTCCAAAGGTAGTTTAATTTTCAGAGTCTTTGGAGTGCTATTTTGGTTTGCTTGGTTTACCTCATGACCTTGGTGCTCACACTGGTCCTGATTGTGTTGCCTGAGGGGTGAAGGGGTCTTGGCAAGACTGGCTGCTGAATATTTTTTGTTGGAGGATGGGTGTGGAGGAAATCACTCTATTGGTTCCCTCCCAGGCCCCCTTCCCCAAACTGCTCAGGTGTCTTTGGACAGGTAAGGAGTGATTTTAGACTATGGACAAAGAAGCTTACAAGATCGAGGAATTTCTGGCCAGGATGGATGTGTAGGTAGATATAGTGTTCCACCTTGCACAACCAAAAGAAGGACAACAAATTTAAAATAAAAATAAACAACCAGAAGTGCCAGAAAATCGAACTGCATGGAAGTCTGACAACCAAGGAGTTAAAGAAGAAACATTCAGCCAGACCCATAGAAAGGGTCAAAACAGGTAGCCAGGGTGTAGAGGAATCATGGCAAGTTGGCATCTGGAGGACCAGAGTGGGTGGCGGCAGCTGGCCAACTGGGAGGTCCCACATTTCTGTGCGAATAAACAGGGAGGAACAACTGGGGATCGAGACATAATGTGCAACCTAGCATTCCAGCACAGAGAAATAAAGCCTGAAAACCTCTGGCTGTAAAAACTGTGGGGGTTGTGCTGGCAGGAGGAATTCCCAGCCTCACAGGAGAGTTTGCTGGAGAGACCAATACAGTCCTAGACCATACACAAACCCATCCGCCTGGGGAATAAGCACCAGAAGGCCCCAATTTGTTTGTGGGAAGCAGAGGAAGGGACTGAAAGCTGGCTGAGAGTCCAGCAAGTGGTACTGTTCTCTCTTGGGCCCCTTTCCCATATACAGTGCCACAACATAGAGATGTGGGTTGTCCCACCCTAGTGAATACCTAAAGCTCCACCCCTTAATACCTGACAGGCATGTAGAGACAAAAAAAAAAAAAATGGCCCAAGTGAAAGAACAGATCAAAACTCCAAAAACAGGACTAAGTGATGAAGAGATGGCCAACCTATCAGATGCACAGTTCAAAACACTGGTAATCAGGATGCTCACAAAATTGGTTGAGTATGGTCATGAAAAAGAGGAAGAAGTAAAGGCTATGCAAAGTGAAATAAAGGAAAATATATAGGGAACCAACAGTGAAGGAAAGGAAACTGGGACTCAAATCAAAGACTTGGAATGGAAGGAAGAAATAAACTTTCAACCAGAACAGAATGAAGAAACAAGAATTCAGAAAAAATGAGGAGAGGCTTAAAAACCTCCAAGACAACATTAAACATTTCAACATCCAAATCACAGGGGTGCCAGGAGAACAGGAAGGGCAAAAAAGGACAAACTTATTACACTGGTGAATGGTGACCAGGAAAACAACATTTCTCTGTTTAGGCAGCATGTAGGTATCTATCACTCAGTCCCTATTTGTCATACCGGTTTGGGAGATTGAGGAACAGACACAATTAAAATAGAATTAATCCATATGCCAAACTGAGTTCTAGGTGGAAACACATTTTTACTATTAGTTAGTGGATGTTTTCTATTGTCTCCCTAAAAATTGGCAGTTGATTAGAGCAGAGAGCATAGAATTTGGGCTTAGATAGACCTAGGCTTGAATCTTGACTCTATCATACATAGCTGAGCAACCTGTGAAATTAAATAAATTCTCTCACTGTTACAATACATCCAACCCCAGGAGTTCAGGTGTAGATGTGATATTGACCCATTTCTTCCAGCTCCTCTCTACTAAGCACAACTAGACATTTAGAATGGCTCAAAAGGAGAACTCTGAAAGATGGGTAAGAAGAAAGTGAGTTACTTGGAACCCTGAGGTTAGAGGAACAGCACAGTGGGCAGGGCATCTTACATCTCACCCAGCAGAAGAAGGCAACCACAATATAACAAAAGAAAGCCCTCCCTCCTCTCATGGGATCATTCCTTCCTGAGATTAGCAGGAGTTCCTCAGACAACAGATGTGCCCAACACCATCACCAAAGGGGAGGGGATCAATTGGAATGACCATTGAAAATAAGTAGCTATAAACAGTTGGAGGAAACAAACTGTACTTCTTCACCCAGTCTTGAGAGAGAGAGAGAGAGAGAGGGAGAATATGAATGGGCAGGCACAGAAGACCAAAAACAAAACAGGACCAAAAATAAAACAAAACAAACAAAAAAAACAAACCACCCAGCTACAACAAGCAGCCTGGTCTGGGAAGCTTCTTGTTTTTTTTAAAATATATTTTACTGATTATGCTACTACAATTATCCCATTTTTTCTCCCCTTTATTCCCCTCTGACCTATACCCCCATCCCCACATCCCCCCCCCCCCACTTAGTGCATGTCCATGGGTTGTACACATAAGTTCTTTGGCTTCTACATTTCCCATACTATTCTTAACTTCCCCCTGTCTATTTTGTACCTACCATTTATGCTTCTTATTCCCTGTACCTTTTCCCCTATTCTCCTCCCTCCCCCACCCTGCTGATAACCCTCCATGTGATCTTCATTTCTGTGATTCTGTTCCTGTTCTAGTTGTTTGGATGTCACAATACATTTATTTGTCAAATCTCCTTTGGCTCCTATTTCTCTTGTATTTATTATCTTGACCATTTTGAGAATAACTGGTCAAGTATTTGTGGGATGTCTTGATATTGAAATTTATATGATGTTTTTCTCATAAAGACAGAAATCAAGTGCCATTTTCATCATGTAAGGAGTATCTGCTAAGTGTGTGAGAATTGGATAAAGGAGATGGTTTGGGGTATGGGCTCAGGATTGATTGGTTTACAAATCAAAGGTATGCTTTCAGAAAAGTTTTTGCTTTCTCTAGGAATTAGCTAACTTTGGGAGAGTCAGCTTTTCCCTGGGTCCACGGGTCCCAAGTTATCAAAGGATATTAAAGTACAGAAACTAGAAAGTGTTATTAATCTATAAAAACTGATAATTTTACTGCTTCCCTAGTTGTACTTTGTCCAGAATATCGTATAATTGGAATCATACAACATGTATATTTTTCAGATTGATTTCTATCCCTTAGCAACATGCATTTAAGATTCCTCAAGTTTTGACAGCTGGTTTGTTTAAATTTGGTGAGCAACATTCTATTGTATGATATAGAATTTCATCATTTATTGATTCATTGATCTGCTGAAGGATATCTTGGCTGCTTCCAGTTTTTGGCAATTAATGAATAAAGCTGTTATAAACATTCATGTACAGATTTTTGTGTGGACATATGTTTTCAAGTCAATTGGATAAATATCTAGAAGTACAACTGTTGAATTATATGTTATAAGTATGTTTAACTTTGTAAGAAGCTGCCAAAATGTCTTCCAAGGTGGTTGTGCTATTTTGTATTTCAGGAATGAATGAAAATTTGTTGTTCCAGATTCTCATAAGTTTTTGATACTTTAGTTTTTTGGATTTTGCCCATTTTAATAGGTTTGTAGTGGCATCTTATTGTTTTAATTTGTAGTTACCAAATAACAATTGATGTTGAGAAATTTTCATATGCTTATTTTCCACCTGTATATCTCCCTTGGTAAGATGTCTGTTCAGACCTTTCACTCATTCCTTGAGTTGTTTACTTTCTTATTGTTAAGTTTGCAGAGTTTCTTGTACATGTAGGTAAAAATAACTTATCAGTATGTGGTTTGCAAATATTTTCTCCCAGTCTATGGCTTGTCTTATTTTGCCTGCCTCTTTCATTGGTGAAAAGTTTCTAATTTTAATGAAGTTGAATTTATCATGTTGTTCTTTTATGAATTTGCTTTTGTTGTTACATCTAATAGCTCATTGCTAAATCCAAATTTACATAGACTTTTCTCCAGTTTTTTTTTCAGAAGTTTTATTTTTAGGTCTAACATCCATTTGTAGTTGATTTTTCTGAAAGGAGTAAGATTACTTTTTTCATATGAATGTCTAACTTTTTCAGTACCACTAGTTGTAAAGATTATGCTTTCTTTATTGGTTTGCCTTTGCTCTTTTGTCACAGATCAATTGACTATACAAGGGGGAACCCAAAATTCCTCAGGATTTATTTATAAAATATTGTGTATTTAACTTCAGCCACCTTCAAAGTATTTTCCACTTGATGCAATACACCTATCCCCTGCTCAAAACAGTTTTTGAACTCATTGATTTTGATGCCGTTTAGGACTTATGCCATTTTTTGTTTCACCTCTCCCACACTGGCAAAAAATTTCCCTTTGAGGACTTTTTTCATCCAGGGAAACAAAAAAAAGAGCCACTCAGGGTGAGATTAGGTGAATAGAGAGGGTGGGGCATGGGAATCATTCCATTTTTGGTCAAAAACTGCTGAACACTCAGTGAGGTGTGGGAAGGTGCACTCATAAATCATCTACCATGAAACGGGCAAATGTGTTGAAAGCATCTTCAAAAAAATTCAGTGAAGCTCAGTGCAGCCTCTCACAACATTACCAGCTGATACACTGATATAGATGTGTTCCTAAAATATTCATGTAGAAGGAGAAGCCTGTTCTTTAAGGGGCCCACCCTCCAAAGGATAATAAAAAATTTTGGGGGGTCTCTCATACTTTTATTGATCTATTTTTGGGCTCTTTATTCTGTTCCATTGATATATGTGTCTCTTCATTTGCCAATATCACATTGTCTTGACTATGGTAGCTTCATAAAAAAATAGGCATTTCAGAGGGTCCTAGCATTTAAATTTGTCAGAAGAAGGTCTAGAGAAGTGAGATTTTTGGTTTTTAGTTAAGCTTCTGGTATACCTGGAATGAAAGCATCCATCAAACATATTACCCCCAAACCTATATTTTCCAGCTTATTTTAACAAGTTGGTGTGGTGGAACTTCTAGATAAACAGCACATAAATATTTTATTAGCTTAGAAAAATATATATTTAACTATATATTTATATATGTATACTTATATAATTATACATTAACTATATATTTATATATATTTATATATAGTTATATAGAAATACATTATATATATATATATATATATATATATATATACACACACACACTAAATGTATACATATTTAGTGTGGGGGGGCTCTTCCTGCAGGGTCTCCCCACCCCCGGCTGCCACAGATGAGAGTAAGTCTACCAAGACATGACCTGCTTGGGGAGGAAAGGTAGCCAATCTCTCAAAGGAGAAGGTCCTAGAGCCTGTTCCTTAATGGCCTTTTATTGGGTTCGTTTACACAAGAATACAGGTAAAGCTCATTAATCATTGTCACGCATTAAGGATCAAACAATAGATAACAAAGAACTCTGAGGGCCTATTTTGAGTCAGGGTCTGATAGGTAAAGAGCAATAAAACTTGAGGAACAAACTCACTTCTTGCTTGGACCCTTATCATTTAGTTGAGAGCATTTTAAACAAAGCAGGTTTCATAGGATTTTACATATTCTTTCTTAGGCCTAATCACCCAGGGAACCCACCCTTTCCAGCACAGGGCTGCACCCACCCTCTGTCATTGTTTCAGGCTTAGGTGGAGCAAGGGAAGTAAGGAAGCCAAGAGATTAGGATATTTCTCCCAGACAATGAGGACTAGGGCTTTGTCAAAGCCGAGGCATGAGGGTCCATCACCCCCTTTTGCTGTAGCCCCCAAAGTCCTTCCTTGGGGGCCTTCCACGTGATCATGCCTGTCTTAGATCATTCCCCCCTTGGGGGATCTTACCCATCATTGGCTAACTGACCAAGCATTGGGGGCCAGTTATGGATGAAGTAAAAGGAGCAGAAACAACAATCCTGCCAGGGAGATAAGCTTTTGTCTCCTTGGTGGTTTATGGTCCAAGGTTGTTCCCTCAGCCTTAGCCTTGGCAGGGGTTACAGCTTCTGAAACCAGGTAGGATGGTCCCCAACAATTTAGTATATGTATGTGTATATCATATTTAGTATATATATCATACAGAAGACTGGTAACTAGAGTATATAAATAACTCCTATAAATCTATATGAAAATTTAGGTAAACAAGTTTTAAAATAGATAAGGGATATGAATGGGCAATTTACAGAAGAAATGAAGATATGCAAATAAAAAATGAAATGACCCTTCACTAATGCCTCAGGAATCAAGATTTACAAATAAAACAGCAATTGTATTTTGCACAAATCAAATTCCCAGATTTATACAGATTAAAAAGCTTGACAACACCATGTGCTAGCTGGATTATGGCACAATAGAAAAATTTATGAACTTTATTGCAGAATCAGTATGACCAGTCTAGGGGATATTTTTAATATATCTGAATATATTAAATATTTGTATTCCCTATGACACAGCTACAATTTCACCTCAAAGTATATATCTGAGAGAAAATGTTAAATAGAAACAGAAAAGATTGCTTAAAAATATAATATATTTTTTCTATTTTATGTATCTATCACTACTGGCTGGTGTTAGCTGGGGAGTCAAAGGAAGTGGTTATTCCAATCCCCTCTCTTTTCCCAACATCAACTCTCATTCTAGGCTTAAGTGTCTGGGCAGGCAAGTCAGGAGCAGAGTAGGTGAAACAGCAAACATCACAGCCAAACATGCATGTAGGCATTTTTTCTGTTAACTACAATGAAAGAGAAAGTGCCAGATAACTTCAGAAGATACTTCAGAAATCATTCTTATTTTCTTGTTGCATATCATCCATATCATTTGGCAAATTATGGTAGAATTTTTATCTGTTAGCAAACAATCTTTATGATTGTATTGAAAACTTTCATGGTGTAGGGCACCACGGGGGGGAAAAAACAGATTTTCATGCTGTATTTATGCTAAAGGAATTCATGGAGACAAATTAAACTTGAAAAAGAGATTTGGATTCATCATTCTTTGCTACAGAGACACATTTGAAAAATTCATGGTTTAGTGAAATATCTCTATAGTGTTTAAAATCAGACTATTCTGGATATTTTAATATTCTAGAAATTTAACTTTTCTGACATTCAATTGCTCTGTAAATAAAATGGCCCTAAATAATGACCATTTTATAGAGTTTTGTGAGGAATATATAAAATTGTAAATAAAAGCATTTAGCATCATGATTAGCACAGAGTAAGAGTAATGTTAATAATTCTATGTTTTTCCAATTTACTTAGAATAACTTCAACATGCAGAGAGTTACACAAATAATAAAACAAACAGCTATTTAAAAAATTATAGTATCTTGTCAAATTTGCCTCAGATGAATTTTTTTAAATCCTCACTTGAGAATATGTTTATTGATTTTTAGATAGAGAATGAGGGAGAGGGTAAAGGAGAGGGTGAGGGAGAGAAACATCCACATCCACTGGTTGCCTTCCACATGTGCCACCACCAGGGGACTGAGGATCTAACATTCAATCTAGGTGTATGCCCCCTGACTGGGGACCAAATCCTCAGACTTCTGGTATACTGAACAATGCTCCAACCAACTGAGCCACCTGGCCAGAGCTGCCTCAAATGATTTTTAAAGAAATAGATCTTTACAGGCACAATTAGAGTGTCCCATTTCTGACTATATATATTTATTTACCTTCCAGAAGTAACTGTTATCTTCATTTTTATCATTCCCATGCATTTCCATGTTTTAATTATATATCTCCATGTGAATAGCAAACAATAATATGTATAGGTACTGTGTTTTTAACCTTTATATAAATGACAGTGTTCTATTTTTATGAATTAGGTGAGTTTAAAAATCTAATTCATTTTTCCCAGGTAGATAACAATTTGTCCCAGATCAATATATTAAATAGTTTATGGTTTCCCCATTGATTTATAATGCCATCTCAATCATATAACACATTTACTTGTCTCTGTGTGTTTGATTTTAAATTTCCTTTTGTTCACTGGTCTCACAATACAGCCCTACCATAGCATATTGAAAATAGCTTTGTAATAAACTTTTTAATTTTTTATTAGAGATTTTTATTAAAACTTTTTATTCTGTAAGAAAATTCCATCTATAGTCTTTTAAATTATAGTAGCCATTCTTGATCTTTTAAATTTCCATATTAATTAGAATTGGATTAAGTTACACACACACATTTCAGACTTTCATTGGGATGGTGTTGAATATATGGAATAATCTAGGCAAAATGACTTTATTATAATACTGTGTCTTCTAATTTATATACATGGTATATTTTTATGTATTCCATCAAAGAGAAACAAAGCTAGACACTTGTTAAACTCAGAAAGACAGATTTTGCTCAGTAACTACTGTGGTAGGGAAGGGAGTCCAGTCTAAGTTGAGCTCAGCTTCAAGCTGTGAAGAGATGACCAGACATATTAAAGAGGGAGTGAGGGAGGAGGAGTGATTAGAGGCTCCCACAGAGTCAGGGAAGTAGGAAGATACAGAAAATGGGTAGGGAGGTTGATCAACAGGATTAGGTGATCAGGGTTTGTTACAGAACAACAAGCGGGGAGGGGAGCAAAGGGTAATGTACTATTACCGAAAGGAACCGCCCAGGTTTGTTGTGTCTGCCACCTTATAGGAAAGATATCTTTCAATGCCAGAGATTTGTGAAAAGGAAAGGAAATGTTTATTTAATGCTATACAGACTTAAAGTAGTGACCTAATGTCTTCATCAAAATCCCAAAGTCCCTTAAGACACCCACAAACACACAGTCCTTCCTTCCCCCCTTTGCCCAGTCTGGGGTACCGTATCTCAGGAAAAGAAATAGAAGTCCGTGGCTCAGACAGCCCCCAGTTCTTCCCAGTAATCTGTCTTGGTGGCAGATCTCCCTCGGTTCCTGGCACCATCAGCTATGTCGCTGGGATCTCTGCTAAAGCTGGGTGGTGGTTCTCCCTTCTAAAGGTGCAGGGGTCCCCACTCTGGCAAAGCTACATGGTTCTCCTTTCTATTGCTACAGCTGAGTGGTCCTCTCCGCACAATGGCCGTGGGAGTCCCCATTCTGCCAAAGCCACATGGTTCTCTCCCAGGGCTGCAAGGAGTGGGGTCGCCACTCTGCCAAAGCTGAGCGGCGATTCTCTGCTAAAGCCACATGATGATCCTCTCTCACAGGGCTGCAGGAGTCCCCACTCTGCTAAAGACCAAGTGGTTCTCTCTCCAATGGTTGCGAGGAGTCCTCCCTCTGCCAGAACTGCATGGTTCTCTTCACACTCTGGCTGCCAAGTCTGGGTTTAAATCTCTGCACCAATCTTCCTCTGCAGCCCCATTTCCAACACCTCCTGCAATTGCTACTCTTGCCAGCACTCTCATATCCTTCCAACTTTACTGGGCTGCCATCATGAGTCTTGGCAGGCATGGCCCCATGTCATAGAGCCAATCTTCTCCAAGTTCCCACGCAGGCGCTGTAACTGGGGGGACCTGCCATCCAGTTATGTCTTGGTGGGGAAGGTACTTCCATTCCCCTGGCTCAGAGCATGGCCACAGCTATTTGGCATATCTATGTAATCAGTTAAAGGTTATAGATGTGTTAAATTACCACACCAGAGGTGGGCTGCAAAGCTGTTGCTATGCAAAACAGCTCTCAATGGTCCTGCTCCATATGTCCCTTCCCCCAGCCCACACCTGGGGGTGGGGGGTTGAGGACATCCTAATATTTCCTGGACACCCTGAGTTCTGGGCCCCATTCCAAATCCCTATTTGGGGCCCTCCCTCTTGGCTGCACCCTATTACAATACAAGGGCACTGTTTTCAGGTGTTGGCTCAAACAATCAGTAACTATTTTATGGTAGCTTTGGGCTTTCCCAGGCAGGAACTTAAGGAGAACTGGGTCATCACAGGGATGTGACTTTGAGCTGTTAGAATTTATGTTAGATTTTGTTAAGTCTCTAAGTGTTGGTGGGTAAACAAAATTGTATATAGATCCTGCAGTTTTTATAGACCAAAGTTGAGGCCTAGATTTGAAGAGAGCTCAAAGAAATCTGAATTTTGTCAAGGAGAGAATCTGTCAATTCAATTATTTTATATTTTTAATAATGTTTTATGATATCATATATCAAATGGTAAGGGTAAGAAAGTTAAATATACAATAATATTAATAGGATATTAGTCAGTTGTTTTCAAAATTAATAATTTAAAAAAAAATGTGACCATATCATATAGAGTAAGTTTTCTATTCTAGGCAGACTAAGAGCCTTCAGTCATTATGAGGTCACCTATTCAAAATAAATTTGTATTTTTTTATACTTATAAAATATTTATTAGTCCATTTAATAATAACAGTGTGCTCATTATATACAAACATAAATGACATCTTTATAAAAACCTAAAGATGTTTCTAAACATCTTCTAAATATTTTCTAAAACTGTTGGAGATCGCCCTGTGTGGTTTCAGAGAATGTAGCCCTGTGCAAGCAGGCCTTGAAAGAGGTCAGTAAGTCTCGACTGGAAAGCCAGGAAGCAGGCGGCAGGCATGACCCGATGCCAGCACAGAGGGCTACCATAGGAAATCAAGCCTGATAAATACATTGTATCCTTTGAAGCTTGCTTTGCTTTGTATAGCCCTGCTGATATAAACCAGACGATTAAGTTTAAAGCATAAGGAGTGAACTCTGTGCCATGAAATACGCCTTTGCAACCATCTGGCATCACCATGTCTCACAGACTGTGACATGAAATGGTCTCTGTGTTTCTTCATTATTATCTGTAAGATAATATTTGTATTCTACAACTGTAGCCTTTTGGACATTGATTGATAAACTATGCATGTATTCTGTGTCCCCCAGCACATTCCAACCCTAATAAAAGCTGTTTTGGAGCATGGCTTAGGGCATTCTCCACCAGAGGGAATTGCTATCCCCTCTCCTGCTAGAACAATGGACTGTGTCTGGGACTGTTACAGAACACAGGCCAAGGCAGGTATGATATACTATTACCAAAAGGATACCCACTAGGTTCGCATTGTCCGCCGACAGAAGAAAGATGCCTCTCAATGCCAGAGATTTGTGAAAAGGAAAGGAAATGTTTATTTACATTTAAGCTATACAGACTTAAAGTAGTGACCTAATGTCTCCATCAAGATATCAAAGTCCTTTAGGATACCCACAGTTGCACACAGTGCTTCCTTCTCCCTCTGCCTCAAACTGGGGTACTGTATCTCAGGAAAGTAGATTCAGACTCCCAACACCATCAGCTGTGTCATCAGCTAGGATCAAGCCACATGGTTCTCCTTGGCAAAGCTGCGGGGGTCTCCACTCTGCCAAAGTCACATGGTCCTCTTCCACTAAAGCCATGTGGTTCTCCCCCCGAAAAACTGGGACGGGGTCTCCACTGTTGCCAGAAGTGTGTGGCTCTCTTTTCTATTACCATAGCTGCATGGTTCTCTCCCCTCACATGGCTGCCAAGTCTGGGTTTAAATCCTTATGCCAACCCTTCTCTGCAGCCCCATTTCTGACTCCTCCTACAACCAGTTACACCTGCCAGCATTCCTGTATTATTCCAAGTTCACTGAGCTGCCCTCATGAGTCTGGGCAGGTGTGGCCCCATGTCATAGAGCCAGTTACCGCAGAGCTCTCATGAAGGCACTGGAATTAGGGGGACCTGTCTCCCAGTTACATCTTGGGTGGAAGTCACTTCCATCCCCCTTGCTCATAGCATGGCCACAGCTATTTAACATATCTATGCAACCAGTTAAAAGTTATAGATATGTTAAATGACCATGCCAGAGGTTAGCTGCAAGGCTGTTGCTGTACAAAACAGCCCTGCATATTCCTGCTCCATGTGTCCCTTCCCCCAATTCACACCTATGTGGGAAGGGGTGAGGACATCCTAATATTTCCTGGACACCTTGAGTTCTGGACCCCATTCCAAATCCCTTTTTGGGGTCCCTCTCTTGGCTGTGCCCTGTATCAGGATGACTTACTCTTATCAGTGGCAGCTGGGAGAGCTCTGTGGGATGGGGCATCCCACATAAAACAAAATAATATTTACTGAGAAGAGTAGTGTTAATTTATATTTTCAATTGATATTTTTAAATTTAATCTTTATTATATTTTTTCCATTGACATTAGCCCCCTGTTACCCTCCTGCCCCCAGCAATCACCACAGTGTTGTCCATGTTCATGAGTTCTTTGTCCTTTTGCTCATTCCCTCTACCCCTAATCTCCTCCTTGCCACTAGCTGTCATCTGTTCTCCATCTCCAAGTCTGTCTCTGTTTTGCTTGTTAGTTCAGTTTGTTCAATAGATTCCACATATGAATGAAATCATACGGTATTTGCTTTCTCTGACTGGCTTATTTCACTTAGCATAATGTTCTCTAGGTCCATCCATACTGTCTCAAAAGGTAAAATTTCCTTCTTTTTTATGACTGAGTGATATTCCATTGTGTAAATGTCCCATAGTTTTTTTTTTTTTTATACACTCATCTACTGATGGACACTTGGGCTGCTTCCAGATCTTGGCAATTATAAATAATGCTGCAATGAATATAGGGGTGCTTAAGTGATTTTGAATAAGTGTTTTGGGTTCTTTCTGAGGTATTTCCAGGAGTGAGATCATTGGGCCCAAAAGGCAGATCCATTTTTAATTTTTTTTAATACTTTCACTTTTTAAAAAAAAGATTTTATTTATTTTTAGAGAGGGAAGGGAGGGAGAAAGAGAGAGAAAGAAACATCAATGTGTGGTTGCTGGGGGCCATGGCCTGCAACCCAGGCATGTGCCCTGACTGGGAATCGAACCTGTGATGCTTTGGTTCACAGCCCGAGCTCAATCCACTGAGCTACACCAACCAGACCATTTTTAATTTTCTGAAGTATTTCCACACTTCTTTCCACAGTGGTTGCACCAGTCTGCATTCCCATCAACAGTACAAAAGTGTTCCTCTTCTCTACATCCTTGCCAACACTTGTATGATGATTTATCTGTGGTAGCCATTCTGAAAGGTGTGATCTCATTGTTTTTAATTTGCATTTCTGTGATCATTAGTGACATTGAACATCTTTTCATATGTCTATGGGCCATTTGTATGTCCTCTTTGGAGAAGTGTCTATTCAGGTACTTTGACCATTTTAATTAGGTTGTTTGTTTTTTGGTATTGAATTTTGTAAGTACTTTATAAATTTTGGATATTAACCCCTTATCAGATATATTAGTCAGTATGTTTTCCCATTCTGTGGGTTGTCTTTTTATTTTGTTGATGTTTTCCCTTACTGTGCAAAAACTTTTTAGTTTGACGTAGTCCCATTTTTTTTTCTTTTGTTTCCTTTGCTTGGGGAGATATATCCAATGAAAAATTTCTATGAGGAATATCCAAAATTTTGCTGCCTATGTTTTCATCTAGGATTTTTATGGCTTGGGGACTAACATCTAAGTCTTTGATCTACTTTGAATTTATTCTTGTGTGTGGTGTAAGAAGGTGGTCTAGTTTCATTTTTCTGCACATATCTGTCCAATTTTCCCTACACCATTTATTGAATAAACTATCTTTAGCCCATTGTATGTGTTTGCTTCTTCTGTCAAACATTAACTGGCTATAAAGGTGTGGGTTTATTTCTGGGCTCTCTATTCTGTTCCATTGATCTATGTGTACGCTTTTATGCCAGTACTATGCTGTTTTGATTACTATGAGCTTGTATTATAGTTTGATATTAGGTAGCATGATAACTCTAACTTTGTTTCTCTTTCTCAGGATTGCTGTTGCTATGCAGGGATTTTGTGGTTCCATAAAATTTTTGAAATATTTGTTCTAGTTCTGTGAAATACATCATTGGAATCTTGATAGGAATTGCATTGAATCTATAGATTGCTTTGGGTAGTATGGACATTTTAATGATGCTAATTCTTCATATCTGTGAGCATGGTATGTGCTTCCATTTATTTGTATCTTCTTCAATTTTTTTCTTCAGTGTCTTATAATTTTCCAAGTAAAAGTCTTTTACATCTTTGGGTAGCTTTATTCCTAGGTATTTTATTCTTTTTTAAGCAATTATGAATGGGATTGTTTTCTTAATTTTCCTTTCTATTAGTTCATTATTGGCATATAAAAGTGCAAATGCTTTCTGGATATTAATTTTGTAACCTGCTACTTTAGTGAAGTCATTTCATTTCTAGTAGTTTCTTGGTGGAATATTCGGGGTTCTCTATATACAGTATCATGTCATCTCCAAATAAAGAGAATTTTACTTCTTCCTTTCTAATATGAATGTCTTTTATTTCTTCTTTTCTGATTGCTGTGGTTAGGACTTCCAGCACTATGTTGAATAAGAGAGGTAAAGGAGGACATCCCTGTCTTGTTCCTTATCTTAAGGGAATGCTTATAGTTTTTGGCCATTGAGTATGATACTTGCAGTGGGTTTGTCATATAAGGCCTTTATTATGTTTACATATGTTCCCTCTATGCCCACTTTGTAGAGAGTTTTGATCATAAATGGGTGCTGGATTTTATCAAAAGCTTTTTCTGCAGCAATTGATATAATCATGTGGTTTTGGGGTTTCATTTTGTTTATGTGGTGAATCACATTTATTGATTTGTGAATGTTGTACAATCTTGCATTCTAAGAATACATCCCAGTTGATCATGGTGTGTGATCTTTTTGGTGCATTGCTGTATTTGGTTTGCTAATATGTTGCTGGAGATTTTAGCATCTATGTTCATCAGGTATATTGGTTTATAATTTTCATTCTTTGTAGTGTCTATCTGGTGTTGGAATTAGGATAATGCTGGCATTCTAAAATGAGTTTGGGAGCTTTCCCTCCTCCTGAATTTTATGAAATATTTTGAGTAGGAGAGGTCTTAGTTCTTCTCAGAATGTTTGGTAAAATTCACCTGTGAAGCCATCTGGTCGAGGGCATTTGTTTGTTGAGAGTGTTTTGATTACTGCTTTAATTTCACTAGGTATAACCTGTCTATTCAGATTCTCTGATTCTTCCTGATTTGCTTTTGGAAGATTATATGTTCCTAGAAATTTATCAATTTCATCTTTGTTGTCCAGTTTTTTGGCTCATTTTTGTATTTTTATATACCTGAATTTTGGATGTTTGTATTTCTTCTGTGCTTTATACACAAATAGGTAGATAGATGTATAAATATATAGATGACAGGTAGATAAAAAGAAATAATGTATATACAAGCATAAAGCAACTGACAGCCTTTTAGAAGCTGAAAACTATTTGAGAACAATTTACTTAAATTGACTCAGGAAGAGTTATAGCACATGGTTCTGGGCAGGCAATATTGTAGACAATATGTTCTCTTTTACAAAGGACCTCAGAAGGGAGATACAAGGTTTAAGAAGGAGATGAAAAATAAGAGAAGAACTAAATCTATTAGAGAGATGAAAGCCATATTAGAAGCAAAATGAATTAGAATAAAACCTAAAAAGCATTTATTGTGGAAAAGATCATAAGATATAGATAAGAAAAGAGATATAACACTCATATAATTACAATACTTGGAAAAGGCCAAGTATAACATAAAATATAATGTAATATATAAACTCAAAGAAAATGTCTTTTAAAATGAAAACATTTTTTATTTACAAAGCAAAAGGGAATATCAACCCAGAAGATTTTGCTGCAAGAAAGTTATTACTAATTTTATATATGAATATATATAATATGTGGGTATATATATAAACATACACATACACATACATATATATATATATATATATATATATATAATCTTGAGAATAATGAATTTAAAAAGTAAGTACAAAGCTTTTGTGGGTAGTCACTGAAGCAGACAGCAAGAGTTTGGGTCTCAGATTTTTACATTAACACTCATTCTGGTAGACAGAAAATAAATTCTGAAGAAATTTTGTGGAAAATAGTGTGACCTAATACTCAGATCTTCAGCTCTGTTGTCAATTTAAGTATAAAGATAACAAAAAGATATTTATAGATATTTAAGTTTAGTACTGAAGCATCTGAATTCCTACTACCAAAATTAACAAGCAATCATGTAAACAAACTCTGTTGAGTGACAAATTGCATCTAAATAGGAGAAGAAATAGGATATAACTCAGGATTATGGAAACCATGTTGAAAGCATTTGTGGTGAAATTTTCATATGTTTAGTTAGATATGTAATATAACATCTTTGAAAAGTATATTTTTTAAAAAGAAGATATTTTGAACCCTGGCTAGTGTGGCTTAGTGGATTGAGTGCCAGACTGTGAACCAAAGGGTCAAGGGTTTGATTCCCAGTCATGGCACATGCCTGGGATGTAGGCCAAGTTCCCAGTAGGGGGTGCACAAGAGGCAATGACACGATGATCTTTCTCTCCCTTTTTCCTTCTCTTTCCCTCTTTCTAAAAATAAATAAATACATAAATAGATAAATAAATATTTTGATGTAAGCATAGCAATATAAAAATAACAATATGTAACAAAAATTTTGTAAAAATTTAGGCCCTGGCTGGCATAGCTCAGTGGATTGAGCATGGGCTGGGAACCAAAGTGTCCCAGGTTCCATTCCCAGCCAGGGTACATGCATGGGTTGCAGGCCATAACCCCCAGCAACCACACATTGGTGTTTCTCTCCCTCTCTCTCTCTCTCTCTCTCTCTCTCTCTCCCCCTCCCTTCCCTCTCTAAAAATAAATAAATAAAATCTTAAAAAAATTTTGTAAAAATTTAAAGAAACATTAAAAGAAATTTCAATTTCTTTAAACATAGCAGAGAATTAAGCAATACAGTAGTTTCCCCTTATCCACAATTTTACTTTTTGAGGTTTCAGCTACCTGCAGTCAACTATGGTCCAAATATTAAATTAAAAATTCCAGAAATAAATATTCATATGTTTTAAATTGCACATCATTATAACTCTCCATCTCTCACTTTATTTCAACTAAGTTCCAAGTTATTTATCATAAATACCATTATATTACTTTAAATAAATTGATTTTTTTATTTCTTTTCCCCCTTCCTTCTTCCTACCCTTTTTGTTTCTTTGCCTTCTCTCCCCTTTTTCCTTTTCCTGTGCCCTCGCTTTCTTTTTTCCTTTCTATGTATATATATATGAGAAGTAACTACAATAACACAAAATATTAATAATAATTTATGAATGTCAAAATTATTATTTTTTTAATCCTCACCCAAGGATATGTTTATTGATATTAGAGAGAGAGGAAGGGGGAAAGTGAGAGAGAAACATTGATGTGAGAGAAACCGGTTGGTTGCTTTCTGTATGTGACTTAACAGGGAAAGATTATTTCATTATTTTAAAATTTCTTTATTTTTATTTTAAACACCAGTATGTAGTATGTTTTAAAGTGATACAATTTAAAATGAAATAATACTATGTGAGCTAGACTCGGTACTAGTTCCCAGCATCATCTCTTATGTATGCAGCATAGTTTTGACTCCATATGTTGCTTCTCATAATTAATGGTGCTAATAGTAGCAGTTTATAGAACTTCTTGCCTATTTGCTGCTTCCAGACACTGCACTATCTAATTAGGTGTTAATTTCTATGTGATAGAGTATAATATTCATTAATTGAGCCTAATTTACACATTTGTTACAAACCCATTGACAATCTACATGCATTAAACCAGTTCTCCAAGATCACACCTATTTATTTCTAACCAGCTGCTATTTATATCAAATTTATACATAGTTCTGGGACCCAGGTTTTTTTAATTGTAGTTCTATTCCCTATATGGTCTGCGTAATGATTCTCTCTGACTTCTTTTCAAGGGCTTTGTTTGAACTTTTCCTCTTTACTTTTTTTCTGCTTCATGAAATAAGTCCTGTCCTCTTGACCCCTCAGGAACCAGCTTCTTGCCCTAGTCCACCATATTGGGACTAGCATAAATACATTTTCTGAAAAGGAAGTTTTGATTAGAGGCTGCAAAGATAGTGGTGAAGTGTCCTGATCCAAGTTCTCACTTAGGAGCCATGCATAAGTTTTCCAGTTCTTAGCTTCCTGGTCTGTTTGAGGAGGTCAATATGCATTCATTTTAAGGTTGTTGCAAGGATAAAATGAAATAACTTACATAGTGTTTACCATAATGTAGCTGTAGGGGAAATAAGTTTAAGAGTGGCTTTCATTTACTCTAAAATAAAAGCACAGCAAAGATTGTTCTAAGAAACAAAAAGTAGGGTAAATTCTGAGGTTAAAACTGTTCTTTCCAGATTAATGACTTTAAAATACGCATTTACTTCTGTGTCTGTGGTGAATGAAACTGCCTTTTTGATACCATAAATTGCATTTTCCTTCTTTGAAAGACATTTAAAATTTCTCCATAGGTAATTCACAGTCCTCATTTCAGTCTGTTTTATTTTGTTTTCATGAGACACTTTCCTTTTCATCCCATGAAAGGTTATGAAGCTTTCCCATCATAGAAGAACATGAGCCAACTACAAATAAGAAGATGTTGTATATGATGTATATTTCTTTTGGGAAAATCATTGTCCCATATCTGACTCAACACTTATTTCTAGAAGAACAAGTTGTTCAGGAAGGAAACCTTTTTCCATATCTAAAACGGAAGTTTTATTTAAGAAACACAATTGACCTAGATCACACAAGAGAAAGTGGTTAAAGTACACAGCTGCCAGTTTTAAATTTAACACTATTTATATATTAAAAAGTAGCTAGGAAATTTTCACTTTTAGTTCTAGACCTACTGGGTAGCTACAGGGCACATGAGTGTCCTTGAGTCCTAGTTTGTTTGAAAAGGCCTTTACACAGAAACTCTATGGCTTCAAACAAATAAACTACAACCATCAAACAAACCACATGGTACTCCTTGGGTTGAGGTTTTAAGATTTGACCTTGGGGGTTTTCTAAGTGAAGTGAATGTTGCCTACTATGTTGAACCAAAGCAAACTATAAAGAAATGCTTATTTGAGCGGATCTAGAACTAGTTGGAGATAAAAATATCTGACCCAGGGAAATCCAAGATGGCAGTGGAATAGGTGGAAGATACACTAACCTCTTTCGAGGACCAAACTAGAATTACAACTAAATCAGTCTGAATAACCAACAGAACACTAGCTGGAGAGAAGCCTTATAACCCAGGACTTATGGAAGAAAGCACATTGCCACAACAAGACTGGTAGGAAGTGTGGAGCACAAGAGGGCTGGCTGGACTCCCATGGGCAGCAGCTGAAGTTTCAGAGGGATATTTCAATGGTTGGGGTATACCCCTTGAGAAATGTGGGGTCTAAATCACAAGCTGGGCTCTTTAGCCTAGAGCACCAGAACCAGGAAAAGAACCCAAATAGCATCTAGCTATGAAAAAAAGTGGGGTTTCTGTCAGGGATAGAGAGATGGCTAGAGATGAAGAGAGCCTCATAAAGGGCCTACATACAGAATTTTATGTGCAGCCACTTACCCTGGGCTCCAGCAAAAGGAGGGCAGAGCAGACTAGAGCAATGTGAGGAGAGTCTAAAGTTTGTGGCTCTAGGGAGAGAGCTGAAGTATCAGCCAGCAGAATCCCTGTGCTAAGTCATTTCCCACACTGCAGAAGCCATCTTTCTTACATGGCATCAATCTACAGGGAAGCAATAGCTCCACCCTGTGGATCTTAAGCCAGGCTTCTGGGGAGTACAGCTGGAGTCTATTTTCATGAGTAAGCCAACAACAAACTAACACACAGCCTACAGGTGAAAACAGACATCTGGGAGCTCAGAGGATTTAACTGAACCTGCCCCAGGCCCAGTGCTAAAAAAGTTGGCCTTTGCATGCAATTTGGTTCCTTCTGCACACATCCAGGCCTAGCAGAAGGAGCCACAAGCTGTGGATCACTGATAACCCCAAACAGGTTGCCCAGAGTCAGTCACATGCGGCATCTGACATAGGACTGACTACACCAGAGAATTTACAGACCTATGTAATACATAGAAACAAACACAAAGAGACAGTCAAAATGGGAAGACAAAGAAACAGGCCCCTAGTTAAAAAACAAGAGAATTTTCCAGAAGAAGAACTAAATGGAATGGAAGCAAGAAATTTTTCAGATAGAGTTTAGAGAAATGATTATGAACATATTCAACAACATGAAAAAGGACTTAGAAACCATGAAAAAGGACCAGTCAGAAATAAAGAATGCAATATCTGAAATAAATAATATACTGGAATGAATAAACAGTAGGTTAGATGAAACAGAGGATCAAATCAGTGATTTGGAAAACAAGGTAGAAAAAAAAACACCCAAGCAGAGCAGCAAAAAGAAAAGAAGAATTTTTAAAAAATGAGGAGAGTTTAAGAAACCTTTGGGAGAACATGAAGCATAACAATACCTGCATCATGAGAACACCAGAAGGAGAAGACAGTGAGCAAGGGATTGAGAACCTATTTAAAAAATAATGACCCAAAACTTCATTAACCTGGTGAAGGAAAAAGACAGCAAAGTCAAGGGAATGCAGAGAGCTCCAAACAAGATGGATCCAAAGAGGCTGACCAAGACACATCATAATTAAAATTGAAAAGGTAAAAACAAGGAGAACATCTTAAAAGCTGCAAGAGGAAAGCATTAGTTATGTACAAAAGAGCTCCCATTAGAGCAGGGGAGTGCAACCTGTGGCCCACAGACCACATGCAGCGCAGGATGACTGTGAATACAGCCCAACACAAAATTGTAAATCTACTTAAAGCATTATGATATATTTTTTGTGATTACATGTTGTAATGTATTTAATGTGTGGCCCAAGATAATTCTTCTTCCAGTGTAGGGCAGAGATGCCAAAAGTTTGGACACTTCTGCATTAGACTAGCATCTGAATTCTCAATAGAAACATTTCAGGACAGAAAGGATTGGCATGAAATATTCAAGTAATAAAAATCAAGGATCTACAACAAAGGCTACTTTATTCAGCAAGTCTTTCATTTGAAACTGAAGGAGAAATAAGGAGCTTCTCAGACCAAAAAAAAAAAGCTAAAGGAGTTTGTTACCACCAAACCAGTATTGCAACAAATGGTAAAGGGCTATCTTTAAGAAGAAAAAGAAGAAAAATAAAACAACCCCAGGAAAATAGTAAAAATAAAATGGCAATATATACAAATCTATCAATAATCACTTTAAATGTGTATGGCTTAAAAGTTCCCATCAAAAGATACAAGTTAGCTGAGTGGATAAGAATATAAGATCCATATATATGCTGTCTTCAAAAGACCCATCTTAGAATGCAAAATGCACACAGACTAAAAGTAAAGGGATGGAAAAAGATATTCCATGCAAATGCAAAGGGAAAAAAAGCTGGGATAGCAATACTTATATCTGACAAAATAAACTTTAAAACCAAGGCTATAATAAGAGACAAAGAAAGACACTACATAATGATAAAGGGGACAATCCAGCAAGAGGATATAACCCTAGTAGATATCTATGCACTCAAAATGTAGCAACACCTAAATATGTGAACAAATCTTGATGGACATAAAGGGAGAGACTGACAGAAATACAGTCATAGTCAGGGATTTTAGTAATCATTGACTTCAATGGATAGATCTTCCATACAGAAAAAACAAGTAGAGAGCTATAGGAGACCATTCTGCATGGTGTGGGCCCAGCTCCCACTTGGAGATGCACAGGACCTATGCCCATAGATAGGTTCTCCTGTGGGGAATCAGGCCTGCATTGTACCTAGACTGCTATGAGACTTGTTTTTGCTAAAACTCCCTTACCCTGAATTGAGACAGCAAGTGCTTACTGTAACTTCCTAAAATCCATGCTAAACCTTCCAAGGATGAGTATAACCACTTTTCCCTTTGCATTTGCAAATATCCTTCTTCTGTGATGTGATTAGCGGCATTACCTCCTTTGTTTTCTGTAAAAGGTAACCACCTAAAGCGAAACTTTGCATAGTAAATGAGGACCATCATGTAATATGCCCAGAAAAGAAATAAAAGCCTGTCATGGCAAGGGCTGAGGCTTTTCTCCTCTTGAAAGAAAAGCCATGTCGTTCCTATTCATCCACAGGACGAAGCAATCTCTGTGAATTTCTCATGTCTCATCCACAATGTGGTGGACCCCACAAGCCAGGGTCCGCATCAGACAGCAGCCTTAAATGACATGCTAGATAAAATGGATTTAAGTGGTATCTAAAGGGCATTTCACTCTAAAGCAGAGGAGAATAAATTCTTTTCAAGTATACATTTTTCTAGGATAGACCACATGTTAGGACACAAAACAAGTCTCAATAAATTTAAAAATATGTAAATCACATCAAGCATCTTCTCTATCTACAATGCTATGCACCTGGTAATTAATCACAAGAAGAAAACTGAAAAATACACAAAGACATGGAACCTAAATAGCATGTTATTAAGCAATGAATGGGTCAACAATGAGATCAAGGAAGCAATCAAAAGATACCTTGAAGAGATAAAAATGAGCCCCAAAATTGGTGGGACACTGAGAAAGCAATCCAATGAGGAAATTCATAGCATTCCAGGCCTATCTCAAAAAAACATGAAAAAGCTCAAATAAATAATCTAACTTTACAATGAAAGGAATTTAAAGAAGAACAACAAACTCAATGGAAGGAAATGATAAAGATCAGAGCAGAAATAAATGAAATAGAGTCTAAAAACAATACAAAATATCAATGAGTCCAAGACCTGGTTCTTTGAGAAGATAAAAAAGATTGACAAACCTTTAAGTAGATTCATCAAGAAAAAAAGAGAGGACCCAAATAAATAAAATCAGAAATGAGGAGAAATAATAATGGACATGAAAGAAAACCAAACGATTGTAAGAAAATATTATGAACAGTTATGAAAGGGAATCCCCCAAGACCCAGAATTTATTTATAAAAATTGTGTATTTATTCTTACAGGTTTGAACTTTAATCACCTTCAAAGTGCTCTTTATTTGGAATGGGAATAAAAGGGAGAAAACTGTACTTGAACAATGATTAAAATAAAAAAATAGAAAAAAAAAGAAAACAAAGTACTCTTTATTTGATGCAATACACCTTTTAGTGTTTCTGCCATTTTTTGTTTCACCTCTTCCACATCGACAAATGTTTCCCTTTGCAGACTTATTTTTTCATCTGAGGAAACAAGGAAACAGACAAAAAGGTTGTTCACGGTGAGATTGGGTAAATAGGAGGGTGAGGCATGGGTGTAATGTGATTTCTGGTCAAAAACTGCTGAACACTCAGTGCAGTGTGAACAGGTGCATTTGTAAATCACTCATCATAAAGTGGGCAAACATGTTGAAAGAGTCTTCAAAAAAATTCACTGAAGCCAAACTCAGTCTCTCAAAACAATGCTAGCTGGTGTACTGATCCAGATGAGTTCTTAGAACATTCACCTAGTGGGGGATGCCTGTACTGAAATGGATCTTCCCTTCAGGAGATGATTCAGAGAGTTTTATTGCCCCACCCCATATATACCAACAAATTGGACACATTGGATGAAATGGATAAATTCCTAGAGACATACAATATTCCAAAACTAAATCAGGAAGAATTAGAAACTCTGAATTGACAGAGTGCACCTAGTGAAATTGAAGCAATAATCAAAAAACTCTCAAGAAACAAATGCCCTAGAGCAGATGGCTTCACAGGAGAATTTTACCAAACATTCTGAGAAGAACTAAGACCTCTCGTTCTCAAAATGTTTCATAAAATTCAAGAGGAAGGAAGTCTCCCAAACTCATTTTAGAAGGCCAGCATAATTCTTACAAAACCAGGAAAAGACACTATGAAAAAGAAAATTATAGGCCAATGTTCCTGATGAACATAGATGTTAAATTCCTCTAGAAAATATTAACAAACCAAATATAGCAAAGCACCAAAAGATCACACACCATGATCAAGTGGGATTTATTCCAGTAATACAAGATTGGTACAACATTCCAAATCAATAGATGTGATACATTATATAAACAAAATGAAGGATAAACCCAATGTCATCATATCAATAGAGGCAGAAAAAGCATTTGATAAAATCCAGTACCAATTTATTATCAAAACTCTCAGCAAAGTGGGCTAGAGGGAACATACCTAAACATAATGAAGGGCATATATAACAAACCTACTGCCAATATCATACTCAATGGGCAAAAACTACAAGCATTCCCCTTAAGATTGGGAAGAAGACACATTGGGATGTCCATTTCTACCTTTCTCATTCAATATAGTACTGCGAGTCCTAGTCATAGCAATCAGATAAGAAGAAGAAATGAAAAGCATGAAAATTGGAACAGAAGTAAAACTGTATTTGCAGATAATATGATACTATATAGAGAACTCCAAATATTCCACCAAGAAACTACTAGAACTAATAAATGACTTTAGTAAAGTAGCAGGATAGAAAATTAATATCCAGAAATCAGTCGCATTTTATTTGACAATAATGAACTATCAGAAATGGAAATTAAGAAAACACTCCCATTCACAACTGCTTCAAGAGAAAAAGGTACCTAGGAATAAATTTAACCAAGGATATAAAATACCTGTATTCTAAAAATTATAAGACACTGAAGAGAGATTGAAGAAGATACAAATACATGGATGCATATACTGTGTTTATGGATACGAAGAATTAACATCATTACAATATCCATACTACTTAGAGCAATCTATAGATACAATGCAATTCCTATCAAGATTCCAATGACATATTTCTCAGAACTAGAACAAATATTCTCAAAGTTTATATGGAACCACAAAGGCCCCAAATAGCAACACTGATCTTAAGAAAGAAGACCAAAGTTGGAGGAATCATGCTATCTGATATTGAGGCAGAATAGTAAGAAGCTAGATAAATTCCCAGGCAAGTGGAATGGGGAAATTGAGATAAGAAAATTAAACAGGGCCATACAGTTTGAGCAACTTATAGCCAGCTGTGAATTGAAAGAAATTTTCTCCTCTAACCATGGACACTTGAGAGTGAATGGTTTCTACCTGTCCTCCCTAACTAAAGAATACATAGCTTAAATCTCTCTCATCTGAGAGATAAAGAACAGAGATCAAGTTACTGTCATTTGTACAAGCTAACCCAAAGACAGATGAAGTCAGGGATAAAAACAACAACAACAACAACAACAACAACAAATTAAAAGCCAGACAGACTCAAGATAAAAGTAAAACAGTATAGTGGACCAAAAAATATTCCCAACCTACCCCTATGCACTCATTTTAACACATCACTATATTAGAAATGCACCAGGAAACTGATGAATATTCTGCTAAAACCCTCCCCTAAGATTTTCACCTACAGGAAAAGAAAAAGATAAAAAGCCCTCAGGAAAAAGATGCAGTGTAGGCTCACTCCAGAGCACACATTCCCCTTTTTGGGTATGAATGTTATATTTCCTTCTAAACTCTAAAGATCCCAAGGGTACTTGCAGCCAGGGGGACAGCTGGCAATGTCTGTGTGACCAGGGCTTACATCCTGATCCTATTTCCAGTGCCCCTGCCCCTTCTCTCTGATTTCCAGGTAAGCTAACAGCTATCCTGCCTTGGCTCACTCCTTTCCTATAACCTTTATAGAGAGATCAACAGGCTCACCTACACTCTCTTTTGTTACTTTTTGTGCCCTAAGTCCTTGTTTTGTTTTACTGACCCCGACCTAAATAAATATACTGTCAAAATCACTTGGACTTGCATTGTGAAATCTTTCCCTCACAAAGCCAAAAACCCACACACTGCAGGCCAGCTCAATGGAGAACCACTCCAGGCTAGTGCCTGTCCAATAATAATATCAAACTATACTATAAGGCCATAGTAATCAAAACAGTATGGTACTGGCATAAAAACAGACATATAGATCAATAGAACAGAATAGGGAGCCCAGGAATAAATCCACATCTTTATAGTCAATTAATGGTTGACAGAAGAAACAAGAACTTATAATGGGCTAAAGATAGTTTATTCAATAAATAATATTGGAAAAATTGGACAGATACATGCAGAAAAATGAAACTAGACTACCTTCTGACACCACACATAAGAATAAATTCAAAATGGATGAAAGACTTAAATGTTAGACTCAAAACCATAAACATTCTAGAAGAAAACATAAGCAGTACAATCTCAGACATTGCTTATAGCAATACTTTATCCACAGGTGAGGGAACAAAAGAAAAACATATACAAATGGGACCACATTGAACTGAAGTTTTTGCACAGCAAAGGAAAGCATTAATAAATTACAAAAACAGTCTACTAAATGAGAGAACATATTTACCAATATATCTGATAAGAGGTTAATATCCAAAATTTATGAAAAACTTAAACTCAACACACACACACACACACACACACACAACAATCAAAAACTGTGCAAAGGACCTGAATAGACATTCTCCAAAGAGGACACACAGATGGCTAATAGACATACGAAAGATGCTCAATATCACTAAATGCCAGAGACATGGAAATTAACATCACAATGAGATATCTCCTTACACAAATCAGAATGGCTATCATTAATAAATTAATAAACAAGTGCTGACAAAGATGTGAAAAAAGGGGAACCCTTTTGCACTTTTTATCAGAATGCAGACTGGTATAGAGCCACTATGGAAAGCAGTATGGAGATACCTCAAAAAATTAAAAATGGGATTGCTTTATGACCCAGCCCACTGCTGGGAATTTATCCTAAGAAACCCAAACCTAATTCGAAAGAACATAAGCACCCTTATGTTCATTGCAGCATTATTTATGATTGCCAAGATCTGGAAGCAGCCCAAATGTCCATCAGTAGATGAGTGGATAAAACAACTGTGGGACTTTTAAATAACGGAATACTACATGGCTGTATAAAAGAAGAAAATTTTACCCTATGCAACAGAATGGCTGGACCTGGAGAACATTATGCTATGTGAAACAAGCCAGTCAGAGAAAGATAAATATCATATGATTTCATTCACATGTGGAATCTAGTGAAATGAACTAATATGCAAAACAGAGACAGACTCATAGAGAATAGGTTGACAACTCTAGAGGGGTGGTTAATGGGTGGAGGGATTCAGGGAAAAGGAAAAAGGACTTGGGCATGTACAACGGTATGGCGATTGTTGGGAGAAGGTGGGTATAAGGAAGATAAATGATAATGGAAAAAAATGCAAGAAAAATAAATTAAAGACCCAAAGCTATGTATTCAGGAAAACTAGAAAGAGATCCGCAGCATAACATCTTTTGATGCATTAGTCAGGTATCTTCACTTTCAGAGTTTTCCCTCCACACCTTGCTCTCTAATTCCATTTCCCCCAGACTTTTCACATTGTTTCCTCTTTCCTTTTTTCCATTTCTTCTCCTATCTTCCCTGTTGCTTTTCCCTGTTGTATAATGTCTCTCCATAAAAAGTCCAGCATTGTTAATATAATGAGAACGATTGGAGTAACATCAGTGTAACCTGGAAGCCAAGGAGAGTGGACTGGAATGTTTATGTGTGAATAATGATGACTTCACTGTTCTAGTCAGTGGGGGAAGTAGATGCCATTGAGTGAGTACACACGGTGCACATGTAGACCTCACATTCAAAATGACTGAGTGAATAAAGCAAAAAATCTGTATCAAATTTGTCATTAAGCTTGAACATTCCTCCATAAAAACCACTTGGATGATTCAGAAGGCCACAGCTATGGGCAACTGGTGATTGGCAGCTTCATTATAACGATATGCCTGCTCATGCACCACACCTCATGCAGCTTTTTTTTGTGAAACATCAAATCACCCAGGTGACTCAGACCCTATAGGGGTCAGATTTGGTGCCTTGTGACTTCTGCATTTTCCCCGAACTAAAATTACCTTTGAAAGGGAAGAGACTTCAGACCACTGATGAGATTCAGGAAAATATGATGGGGCAGCTGATGGTGATTGGGAGAACTGTGTGAGGTCCCAAGGTGCCTGCTTTGAAGGGGACTGAGGCATCATTGTCCTGTGTACAATGTTCCTTGTATCTTCTTCAATAAATATCTCTATTTTTTATATTACAGGGCTGTATACCTTCTGGACAGACCTCATGACCTCATATATCTTTTCAAGTACTATTTTTCTCCAAGGTTTCTACCAATCATTTTCCTTCCCAACAATTTTTCCCAATTTTCCTATCCTTTTATTACCTTTTCCTATATCTATTTCTCTTCATTTCTTATTGTTTCTCTTTTTGTCTCTTATTGAATGAGGAGTAGAAGATATACCTACCTTATCATGATTGGCCAGTTTGTTACATCCTCATGAAACCTCACCTTACTGTGCAGTTGGAGGTAATCTGCCTGGATTTTCCTAACTCTCAATCCATCTCTGATTTGTCTTTACATCCCTCCTTCTAGCAATCTAATAACTGTCTATTCTCCTGTATTATAGCAGAAACTCCTTTTATGACAGGATTGTGTCTTCTCCATAATTTTCTCCTTTATAAAACTTATGGTAGCTTGTGTGTGTTACATGCTGTTGTGTCAGCTCTGACTCTTGGCAACCCTATGAATGGGTGACTTACACAATGTTCTGTCATCAATAGCCCTGCTCAGCTCCTATGACTCATGCCTACACTCTTTTCATTAAGTCAATCCATCTCATAGTTGGTCTTCCTCTTGTCCTGGTGCCTTCTATTTTTCCCAGTATTACTGTCTTTTCCAAAGAATCATGTCTTCTTACCATGTGCCTGAGGTAAGATAGCTTCAGTTTTATCATTTTTGCCTCCAGTGATATTTCAGACTTAATTTGCTCTGGGACTGACTTGTTTGTGTTTCTGGCTATCTAAGGTATCTGTAGAGCTCTCCTATAACACCATATTTCAAATGAATCATTTTTTTTCTTATCAGCCTTCTTCACTGCCCAACTTAGACATCTGTATAAGGTAATTGGAAATACAAGGGTATGGATGATTTTAGCCTTGATCTTTAATGACACATCTTTACTCTTAGTGATTTTTACTAATTCTTTCCTTGCTGCCCTTCTGAACCTAGTCTCAACCTTAGCTAATGGCTTATAATTGGTAGAAATATTTATTTAATAACTATTTCTGAATGTACATATAAAAATGGTTAATATGGCAATTTAACATGTGATCATAAGTTGCACATTTTTATCTGCTGAGCAAATTCTACAAATAGCCCTCTCTATTATGCTAAAAATATTTATTAAAACATAATTTCCAAGTAAAGGTCGTTCAGAAAAGACATTATTTACATAGAAGAGTTTATAAGACGTGTTACCACTGTATTTCTCATTAAGGATGTTGGGGCCTAAATGAATGTACTGGTTGAGAGTAAGGAAAAGGGAATGAGTCAGGTCATGGTGTTGGGAGACAGGAGGATAGTTGCTCATTTACCCAATATGGTAGGTGTAGTATAGTCCAAATGATAGTATTTGAAAGACTTTGATGAATTCACTTTATTGTTTGACTTCACGCTTCTAATAGAATATAGATATATATTTTTTCCTCTACTTCCTCTTTCTTCAAGGACAAGGGAGAAGATAAATCAGTAAACCATGGTGATAAGTATGTTAGTTTTTACCATGATAAGCAAAGATGAAAACCTACCCTGGATGTGTGGGATTTTATGTGATGTCAGCCACAATAAAAGCCAAAGTGCTGAATATGACCTAAGAGGACTTACATGATATTTGCCATATATCTTTCTCCCCACTCCTTAAGTCTCTGGTCTATTAATTTCTACTCTGTCTCCCCCTTTGTTTACTCTAGTCATTGTTTCTTCAATAGGCTGTGCATAGACATGCTTCCATTTGGGGGTTTTGTGCCCTCTGCCAAGAATGTTTTTTCTTGGATAGCCCTGTGGCTCCATTCCTTCATTCCTTTAGATCATTAGTCAGAAGTCATTTTCTGAGAGAGGTCTTTCCTCTTTACTGTACCTAAAAATCTCAATCCTCTTACTTTGTGTCATTCTTTTATACCTTGTCTTTTTCTTTTTCACACTTACTACATACACTCTACCATTGCATGTCAGTTTGCTCAGGGCCAGTCTCATGGCCTTATGCTTGGTGCTGTGCTCTGTTACCACCATTGTGAAATTCCTAATAACTTTTGAACAAAGGCTCAACATTTGTGATTTCTAATGGGCCCTACCGATTATGTAGCTAGTTGTGTTTACTTATTTTTAACATTGCTTATCTATCTTCTAGAACATAAGCTAGTTGGAAACTGAGATTTATGTATTTTTTGACACATTGTGCATATTCAAAAATATTGCTATAATTAATAAATGGAGCAATGGTATGGTAAATGTAAATGAAGTAGAGTTCTTGTTTATTAGTGCATCCCATTTTTTTCCTATGGCATGAAAATATGTGTTGGAATTGGGGCAGGGGAGTTGTGCTGTCATTTAAGTAGTGAAAGTTAACAAAGATTGGAGAAATTTAGAAGCCAGAACATTAGAAACATATGTTGGAAATCATTGCATTTCAAAGTAGGTCTCTAAAGGCACAGGCTCAAGGAATACCTGTATTATACCTACAGAGCACCTAAGAATGCCCTAGGCTTCTGAAAGCCATAGAAATCACATGCTACAGTTAATGCTCAGATGGGAGCTTTCTCCCATTTGGTGTAAGTTCAAAGATTTAGAGTCTAAAAGGTTTGAAGTGGTGAACTTTCTACAAAACTAAAAATCAGGTTTTTTCTCTTTCTTTTTAAAAAAGAAATCATGGTAATATTTACCACTTCAACCATTTTTAAGTGTACAGTTAAGTGGCATTAAGTGTATTCACAATGCAGTACAACTATCTTCCATCTCTAAAACTTTAGACCATCTCTAGAACTTTTTAACCTCCCCCCAGTTGAAACTGTACCCTTTAAACAACAATTCCTAACTGGCCCTCGTACTCTAGTCCCTAGAAACTACCATTGGACTTTCTTTACCATATGAATAAAAGTCAATAATCAATTTTGAGTATTTTCTATAATGTGTTTTGATAGTATGATCCAGGAGAAGCCTGGGTAAATTCCTAAGTGAATGTAAGCTGGATGCCAGATGATCCTGCCCAAAACATGCACACACGTATAGTTTGGAATCAAATTAGTTTAGTTCATACTTTTAATGAAGAGGGTGGTGGGGATATATTTTTAGAAAGAAGTTTACTAGCAACTTGTGCAGTTTGGAGTTGGCCTTTGCCAATTGTTACTATTTATTCTTCTGACAATATCAACAGACCAAGAAACCAATTGCCTTTGTTCATTTAGTTTTCTTGCAGTGGCAAAACAGAACCATCAAAAAAGGGTCTATGTTTGCATTTTCAGCACCTGCTTATCCTTCTGGCCTTTTCTTAGTCCCACAGTCTGTTGCATTCACTCCTGCCTCTAACTGTTTAATCTTTTCCTAGTACTTAAACACTTGACAGGAGGGGCTGATGTGATGCAGATCCTGATCAGCAGGATCCGTGTGTATTGTGGCTGCTAGTGAACAAATACACATGGACAACAGAAGTTCTGTGGAGAAAAAGGGACAGCATGGCCACTCTGAGAAAGAGAGAGAGAGAGAGAGAGCGTGCGCGCGAGAGAGAGCACGCCCTGGCCCCTGCCCCGACAGGCTTTTATTGCTTCTCTGGGTACATTACATTGAAGACAGTCCTTATTTACTATGCACAAATTCACTGCAGGGGATTACCTTTTATAGATAACAAAGGAAAGAATGTTGCTAATTACTTCAAAGAGAAGGATGTTACAGATCAGGGGGAAAAGTGGTTGAAGTGGTTACACTCCATACTTGGGAGGTTTAGCACAGACTTTAGGAAGCTACTTTAAAGATATGCAGTGAACATTTGCTGCCTCAATTCAGGGTGAGGGAGTTTTAGCAAAAGCAAGTCTCACAGTGACCTAGGTACAATACAGGCCTGATTCCCCACGGGAAAACCTCTTTGTGGATGTGGTCCTGTTTGCTGACTTGTTCCCCACCAGTTTTCCCCGTGAGTGCTGAGCTACATTTCCACGCCATGTGAAACGGTTCCCTACACTGATGAATAAGTATCTCCACCTGTAGAAACTCAGGTACCAGCCAGGAGACTCAGGCTATGGATCCACTCCAGTGGCACATCTGTGTCAGTACAGTTCTACAAACAGCATTTACATATTTTTTTATTTAGAAAATATATTTTCAATTTGAAAAAATAAAATAACTTGAAAAAGAGGAATTCTGTCTTTTAAAGAAAAATTTATTTATTGGTATGAATTGGAGCTAACCAAATTTCTTTTACATACGTATAAAATCAGTATAATTTGTTTTTTTAAACTACTCATATTTATTGTGTGATATTTAACAATTTTGTTCATATCACATCTGGTTTGAATTTCCAATTTGATTTATTACTGTCCGATGTAGTTTAATTTAAAGCGGTTTGTTTAGATTCTCACATTTGTGTCTATGATCACTTTCTTTCTGGTTTTGTGAAAACGTTATCAATTTTAGGGTCTGAAGTATTTATTACTTTGTAGAGTTATCAGGTAATGTGCCTCCTGCCCCATGCCAGTAACAAATGATAACTCAGTGAAATCTTCAAAGAATAAAGTAGAAAATTCTTCTCACATTAATGACTTTGATTACTGTGGATAATCTCTACCAATTTTCCTTATTTCTCTATGCAGGCTTTCTACCTTTTGCTGTATTGATTTTGGTGTAAGTTTTGCATTATTATACTGCTTGTTGCTCTATTTTATAGATCATGATGCCTTTCATCAACATTTATACTTTTACCATAAAATTTGATAGGAATGTATCATAATTTAATCATCTGATAAGTTATGATATCCTCTTTCTAATTTTGATTTCTTATTTTTATTAAAATTAACAGTATTTTCCCTATTTTATTAGATTTTAAGCAACTATGTTTTGAAAATATTCATTAATTTAACTAGCTTCTAGTTTTGTATTTTTTCTGCATTTCCATGTATTATTTTCCCTCAAATTTTCTTTGAGTTGACTTTTCTCATTTTCTGAAATCTTAACTAATTTGAATTTCACAAAATAAAGTTCTAGTGAACATTGTCCATAGTGGAAAAATAATTACATATTTTTGTTTAAAACATGTTCACTCTATCTAGGAAACCTGGATTTAATTAAAAGAAGATTAAATAGATGTGGTATCTATACCTCTGTGTTCAGTCTCTCCCTGCCTTGTAACTCAGGAGACTCTAAAGCATGTCCTGACTGGTCATTATTGCATGGTTATAACATGACCACGCCTGTGTGATTTGTATAATTCATGGATACATAGACTCCATGGACAATACAGCAAGATGATGCCCAGAGCGTCAGAGTCAGAAAATATACCAGAACATGATATTGGTTCCAAGAAGCACAGCTTAGCAACAGAGTTCAGGGTAACATGATCAAGAGTCTCCACCCTGGAGTTCTTGCATTCTGTCAGGTCTTCATCCAGGAAAGGCAGAATCACTGAATAATCACTACCTGAGTACCTCTCCCAGAGGATATTGGGGTGACCTGAGAAACCATGCTTACTTAGCTTTCCCATCCTGATGAATTTTCATATTTTCTTTGCAATTCATCTTTGAGCTGATTACAGTAAAATTTAGCTACTAGCCTTACATTTATGCCATAGAGTGGTCATTTTCACCAAGCTTCAAACTCAATCCTTTGCAAGACTACTTCATATTAGTTCTTAGTGAACAGTGTTAAAGCATAATTTTCAGAAATACAAACTCATGGCTCTCAGACAAAAACAAGATGAGTAAATATCAAATATTTTAACTTATTAACTAATGAGAGAACCAGAAGATGACACTGATTCAAAGAGCATTTAAGAAGCAAGAGCGTTTATAGGCAATTTAACAAAGAAATGTTGAGACCATTGCTGAGCTAGATGTAAACTGTTTAATGTCTAATAGACCATAAATTTGTGGGGGTGAACTGTTTATTTAACAGATAATTATTTTCAGTACTACTGGATCAAAATGTTATGTTCGGACTTCAGGCCAAGATGGAGACATAGGTAGATATGCTTTGCTTCCTCACACAACCAAAAGAAGGACAATCTATTTCAAAACATAAAAAATAACCAGAACTGCCAGCAAATCCAATTGTATGGAAGTCTAACAACTTAGGAATTAAAGAAGAAACATTCATCCAGATTTATAGGAGGGCTGGAGACAGGAAGCTGGGGTGGAGAGAACACATGGCAAAGCAGCAGCTTGTGGATCCAGCAATCACATATTTGAGTGAAGATAAACCAGGAAGAACAACTGGGAAGTGAAACAGACTGAGCAACCCATGGTTCCAGTGCAGGGAAATAAAGCATGAAAACCTCTGGCTGTAAAAACTTGTAGAGGTTGCAGCAACAGGAAAAACTCCCAGACACACAGGAGAGTCCATTGGTGGGATCCATGGAGTCCTAGAATATACATATAACCACCCCTGGAATTAGCACCACAAGGACCCAGTTATCTTGTGGGTAGTGGGTAAAGTGGCTTGAAAGTGGTGCAAGAGACAAGCTAGGGGCATTGTTCCCTGTCTGACCAATCCTCCACCTACAGAACCACAACACAGTGAAGTAGGTCGCCCCACACTGGTGAATACTTAAGGCTCTGCTCCTTACAATGTAATAGGTGTGCCAACATCAAGAAATATGGCCCAAATGAAAAAACAGATAAAAACTCCAGAAAAAATAACTCAGTAACAAGGAAATAGCCAACCTATCAGATGCAGAGTTCAAAAAAATTGGTAATCAGGATGCTCATGGAATTGGTTGAGTACAGATGTAAAATAAACTAAGAAGGGAAGTATATACAAAGTGAAATAAAGAAAAATATACAGATAACTAACTGTGAAGGGAAGGAAACTGGGACTCAAATCAACAATTTGGAACAAAAGGAAGAAACAAACATTCCACTGGAACAGAATGAAGAAACAGAATTAAAAAAAAAAAAATGAAGAGAGGCTTAGGGACCTCTGGGACAACTTTAAACATTCAAACATCCAAATCATAGGGACACCAGAAGCAAAAGAGGAGGAGCAAAAACTGAAAACTTATTTGAAAAAATAATGAAGGAAAACTTCCCCAATCTGGCAAAGGAAATAGACTTCCAGGAAATCTAGGAAGCTCAGAGAGTCCTAAAGAAGTTGGAACCAAGGAGGAGCACAACAAGGCACATTGTAATTAAATTGCCCAAGAATAAAGAGAAGGAGAGATTCTTAAAAGCAGCAAGAGAAAATAAGACAGTTATCTACAAAGGATTTCCTATAAGACTATTGGCTGATTTCTCAAAAGCAACCTTACAGCTTGCTTTTGACAAAGCAAGGTGTCAAACTCATTTTCACTGGGAACCACATCAGCCTTACAGTTGCCTTTAAAGGGCCAAATGTAATTTTAGGACTGTATACATGTAACTATTCCTTAACAGTTAAGTGAGAGCTTGGTGCTGCCACTCAGTAGAAACAAGGTGCCAGGCCAGAAAAAGCAAGGTGGAGGGCCAGATTTGGCTAGAAGGCCTTGTGTTTGCCACCTCTGCCTTACAGGCAAAAAGGGGCTGGGAACAAACTTTCAAAATCATGAAAAACTAGGTCCTATATCCAAAATTATTCTATCCAACAAAGCTTTCATTTAGAATGGAAGGGCACATAAAGTGTTTCCCAGATAAGATCAAGATAAAGGAGTTCATCATCACCAAGCCCTTATTATATGAAATGTTAAGGGGTTATCTAAGAAAAAGAAGATAAAAAATATCAACAGTAAAATGACATCAAACTCACATCTATCAACAACTGAAACTAAAATACAAAAACAAAAACACAAACTAAGGAAACAACTAGAAGAGGAAGAGAAGCACAGAAATGGAGATCACAGGAAGGGTTATCAGTGGGGAGGGGAAGGGAAGAATGGGGGGAAGGTGCAAGGAATAAGAAGCATAATTTGTAGGTACAAAATAGACAGGGGGAGGTTAAGAATAGTATAGGAAATGGAGAATCCAAAGAACATATGTGTAAAGCCCATGGACATGAACTAACAGGTGTTGGAGGGGGAATGCTGGACGGAGGATGTGCAAGGCAGAGGGGGATAAAAGAGAGAAAAAATTGGGACAAATGTGGTAGCATAATCAATAAAATATACTTTTTTATTGTTGTTCAAGTACAGTTGTTTCAATTTACCTTCCATCGCATTGCCCCACCCTAGCCATCCCCACCCTCAATCCTAGCCCCCTTTTGCTTTGTCCATGGGTCCTTTATACAAGTTCCTTGATTACCTTTCCCCTTCTTTCCCCCAATGTCCCCCTTGCCTCTGGTTACTGTTAGTTTATTCTTTTTAAAAAAATTTATTCTATTTTTTTAATATTTGTGGGTTTTTTTACTTTTTTATTGTTAAAGTACAGTTTGTTCTTTATTTCAATGTCTCTGGTTATATTTTGCTTTCTCATTTGTTTTGTTGATTAGGTTCCACTTATGTGAGATTATATGGTATTAGTCTTTCACTTCCTGGCTTATTTCACTTAGCATAATTCTCTCTAGTTCCATCCATACAGTTGTGAAGGGTAGGAACTCATTCTTTATTTCTTCTGCATAGTATTCCATTGTGTAAATGTACCATAATTTTTGATTTATTCATTTAGTGCTGGGAAATTAGATTGATTCTAGTGCTTCACTATTGTAAATTGTGCTGCTATGAACATTGGGGTGCATAGGTTCTTTTGAATTGGTGTTTCAGTGTTCTTAGGATATAATCCCAGCAGTGGAATTGCTAGGTCAAAAGGCAGTTCTATTTTAGTTTTTGAGGAAATTCCATACTATTTTCCATACTGGCTTCCCCAGTATGCATTCCCAGGAACAATGTACTAGGGTTCCCTTTTCTCCACAACCTCACCAGCACTTATTGTTTGTTGATTTATGATGGCCATTATGACTGCTGTGAAGTGGTATCTCATTGTGGTTTTAATTTGCATCTTTCTGATGGTTGGTGATGTTGAGCATCCTTTCATACAATGCTCTGCATGTCCTCCTTGGAGGAGTGTCTGTTTAGGTTCTGTTCCCATTTTTAAATTGGGTTGGTTGTCCTCCTGGACATGAGTTCTTTATATATCTTGGAGATCAAACCCTTCTCTGAGGTATCATTGGCACATACATTTTCACATACAGTTGATTCACTTTTCATTTTAATGCTATTTTCTTTAGTCATATAGAAACTTTTTATTTTGATGAGATCCTGTTTGTTTATTCTTTCCTTTATGTCCCTTGCTCTAGGGGACATATCAGAGAAAATACTGCTGCATGGAATATCTGAGGTTTTCCTGCCTATATTCTCCTCTAGGACATTTATGGTGTCATGACTTATATTTAAGTCTTATCCATCTTGAATTTATTTTTGGGTATGTGTAAGTTGGTGGTTGAGTTTCATTTCTTTTTCATGTAGCTGTCCAGATCTCCCAACACCATTTGTTGAAGAGGCTATTTTTACTCCATTTTATGTTTCTGCCCTCTTTATTAATTGACTGTAGAGACTTGTATTTATTTCTGGGCTCTCTATTCTGTTCCATTGATCTATGTGTCTGATCTAATGCCAGTACCAGATTGTGTTGATTACAGTGGACTTGTAATATAGTTTTATGTTAGGTATTGTGATCCCCCTTAATTTGTTTTTCTTTCTCAAAATTGCTGTGGCTATTTGGGGTCATTTATGGATCCATGTATATTTTTGAAGTGTTTGTTCCATATCTGTGAAATATGTCATTGGTATTTTGATAGGTATTGCATTGAATCTATAAATTGCTTTAGATAGTATGGACATTTTGATGATGTTCATTTTTCCAATCCATGAACATAATATATGCTTCTACTTATTTATGTCTTCCTTAATTTCATCAGTGTTGTATAGTTTTCTGAGTACAGGTTTTTTACCTCCTTCATTGGATTTACCCATATCAATGAAATATACTTAAAAATGATATGTTAACAAGTAACTTCATTAAATCTATAAATGTAATTTGTCTTAAACAATGAGATGAACTGTGTGTTTTTTTCTAACCAATCCTTGAATGCTCTCTGCCCTATGATATTGAACAGATATGACATACACATTTTTACTTTTAAGTTTCCAATCAATTTTTCTGACAATGGAAAGCCTTCTAAAACAGCTGGTGAGAATGCCCATGTTAAAGCCTTTGATAATTAAATCTTCCCATTTCTAGAATTTGAAAAATAATTGGAAGAGCATGTTTCCTTTAAAAGTCAGAAAATTGCTTCAGATCCCTTGGTGAGAAACATTCTTTTTCAATTTTTATCAAGCCATGTGGAAAATTATTTAGGCAGCTAAGCAAGGAAGAGCTTCAGCAGAAGACTCATCAGCTTTTTCACTGGAGAAAATGAAAAAGAGAATTTTGATACCATCATGAACTAAAGACTTAAATATATGTGAAGGTGGACTGGATAAGATGAAGGATTTTAGTATTTTTACTTTACTTAGTCTTACAGCAGTTCTCAAACTTTAGCCTATTATAAAAGTCACCTGCAGGATGAGGTTTGTTAAAAAAAATACAGCTTCTGTGCCCCATCCACAGCAGTTGATCTCAAAGTATAGTCCTCCAGACCAGCAGAACAAGCAACATCTGGGAACTCTTTAGAAATGCAAATTCTCCATCCTTACCTTATGTCAGAAAATTGGGGGGGAGGGGGCGGTTCATTGTATTTTCCAGCCATATAAGATGATTCTGATTCATGCTCAATTTGAGGACTCCTTCCTTTCAGACTGAGAAAAAGCAAGGATTGTTGAGAAGTACAGTTAACAACTCACATGTGAGAGATAATACCAGGTAATATATTACTAAGCACACTAAAGGCTCCATGTCAGGTAATACCTCATAACAAAACTATTAGGAAGTTACTATCATTATCTACATTGATAGGTAAAAGAAGGGGTAAAGTCATCAGCACAAAGTCACATACAGATAATTGGGGGAGCCAGGATCTGCCCCCAAACTCTGTGTTTTAATCACGGCTTTACCATTTCTTATCTTCTGTGTAGACAATGGTTTTTTTTTTTTTACTTCACATTTGTTTTCATACATATTACATCTAAATATAATTATTTTATAACTTTTGTATCTGTCTTAGTACCACATTTTCTAATACACACTGTGACAATTCTTGATAATTCCATCATTCACAGATAGGACCTCTATAGTGTTGTAATGCAGGAACTCCAAGCTGGGGAGCTGTACTTTTGTTTGTAACATTTGGAAAAAAACATCCTGAAGACCAGAAGACATGGACATTCCATTTATTACTCACTTTCCTAAAAATATACTTTATTGATTATACTATTGCAGTTGTCCCAGTTTCTCCCTTTGTCCCCCTCCAACCAGTACCCCCATTCTCTTCTGCAATCCCCTCCTCTTAGTTCATGTCCATGGGTTGTGTGCCTAAGATCTTTGGCTACTCTATTACCTATGTTGTTCTTAATACCACCCCCCCCCCACCACAATTTCGTTCCTACAAGTATCTGCTTCTTAATTACTTCAACTTCCCATTCCCTGCTTCCCCCTCCCAACTGATAACCCTCCAAATGATCTGCATAGTTTGCTTAGCTTGGATTCAATTATTGGTAGTTGTAAATTTATTGCCATTTTAATGTTTATTGTTTTGATATTCTTTTTCTTATATAATTCCCTTTAGCATTTCATAATATAATGACCTGGTGATGATGAACACCTTTAGCTTTGCCTTCTCTGGGAAGCACTTTATCTACCCTTCCATTCTAAATGATAGCTTTGCTAGATGAAGTACTCTAGGTTGTAGGTCCTTATGTTTGTTTCATCACTTTGAATACTTATTGCTTGTCCTTCTGGCTTGCAAAGTTTCTTTTGAGGGATCAGCTGACAGTCTTATGGGAACTCTTTTGTAGGTAACTATTGCTTTTTTCTTGCTGCTTGTAAGATTCTCTCTTTATCTTTAACTTTTGACATTTCAATTATGATGTCTCTTGGTATGGTCCTCTTTGGGTCTGTCTTGTTTGGGACTCTCTATGCTTCCTGCACTTGTATGTCTATTTCCTTCACCAAGTTAGGAAAGTTTTCTTTCATTATTTTTTCAAATAAGTTTTCAATTTCTTGCTCTCCCTCTTCTCCTCCTGCTACCCCTATGATTCAGATGTTGGTACATTTAAATTTGCCCCAGAAGTTCCTAAGACTGTCCTCATTTTTTTGAATTATTTGTTCTTCCTGCTGTTCTGATTGAATGCTTTTTCCTTTCTTGTGTTTATAATCATTGATTTGATTCTTGGCTCCATCTTCTCCACTGTTGGTTCCCTGTAGATTTTTCTTTATTTCATTTAATGTAACCTTCATTTGTGCCTGGGTATTTTTTTTTTATGCCATTGAAGTACCCAGTGAGTTCCTGGATCATCCTGATAACCAGTGTTTTGAACTGTGCATTTGATAAGTTGCTTATCTCCATTTCATTTAGTTATTTTTCTGGAATTTTGTTCTGTTCTTTTATTTGGGCCATATTTCTTTGTCTCCTCATTTTGGAAGCCTCACTGTGTTTGTTTATTTGCATCAAGTAGAGGTGCTTTTGGTCAAGTTGGAGGCATAGCTAAACATGCCTCACTTCCATGCACAACTATATCAAAAAATACAACTAGACTGCAAAATAAATGTCACCCAGAACTGTCAGAAAATCTAGCTGTTTTGAAGTACAACAACCAAGGATTTAAAGAAGTTACATTCGTCCAGACTGATAAGAAGAGTGGAGATTCAGAGAGGTGCTGAAAGTGGGGAGAAGCATGGAGATATGGAGAGGTGTGGAAATGTGGAGTGACACAGAGGTGCAGAGATGGAATGTGAAGTCCCACATCCATATATCATGGATAAAAAATGGGAGGGATACCTCAGGAGTGAGGAATTCCAGCCCTAGTCTAGACTATTCAGTCTGAGTTTCCAGCACCAGGAAGACAAGTCCCCATAACTTCTGGCTGTAAAATCCAGTGGGGGTTGAGGCAGCAAAAGAAACTGTGGGATTCTTAAGAGACTCCTTGTAAAGGGCCCACAATGGACTTAGGACTCAGGCAGACCTGCCCTCTCTGGGATTCAGCCCAGGGCAACAGCTGGAAGGGCATCAGTGGCATACCAGGAAAAAGTGAAGTGTGAGTGCTATGAGACAGCTTCCTCCCACCAAAACACCTCTGAGAGGCTAGTCAGTGCCATTTTCCCCTCTGAGAGCCCTCCCTCACACAGAGGAACAGAGCACTGATTACTCAAGACTGCCACACACATTGAATAAGTGCACTTTCCTACAATAGACCACACTGTTTATTACTCACTTTAGAGGGGAGTGCACTGACAGCAGTGGATCAGGTGAGAAACTATGCCCTGCCTTCTGTCTTGGCACTACTTAGTGGGTTAGGAAGGGAGTAGTACCAGGGAAGGAACCACGGTAGTGTGTGAAAATGCTACAGGGTTGTGATAAACACAGGGATCTTGAGAAGGCTAGGACTCTAGATACACAGTGTTTTCCTTTCTCCTCATGGCAGCTGGCCAGACAGGAACCTGCTCTCTGAGGTTTTGAAGGGGCCATGTCTTGAACTACCCCACACATATGCTGGGCTTTTAGTTTTTCCATATATTGTCTTTAATATTATGTCTTCTAATCTATATTAGTCACCTGCTGCCATGGTCACTCTGTAAAATTTAGTATTATCAGTAGCCTTACCCTTTTCACAATCTCAGTTCAAAGTACAGTAATACTGTAACCTGACAGTCACCTCCCACTTTTTCAGCTCACTCCTCTAGTGAGCACCAAAAATTTGACCTCATAGGGAGCTATAGTCTTGTTATCCTATTGACTTTTCATTGTTAGACCCTTTAAGCCCTCAAATCCATTCTTACTCAGTCAAGAGCCCTGGCTCATCATATTAATCACCTTTTCCCATGCACCTTGGCTTCATTCTTTCTTACACTCCATTATGTTCATTTGGTAAAACCCAACTTTGGTTAAATAATACCCATAACCCACTCCATATCTATACATCCTGCTGAAACTTGTGGGAGAAAATAATCATATTAACTGATTTAAACCATGCCCTCTAACCTCAGTACTATTTAGCAGTCATGCTACCCTTCCCTAGCCCAGTGTTTGCCAAATTTATCTGCAAATTGATATCAACTGTGATATCAGTATTGATGGCACATTGATATTGAAACTGAAACTTCAAAAAATTCTCATGCCTATTGCCCATTTCTAGTGATTGTGATTTAATTAGCCTGTGATATGGTCTGGGCTTTAAGTTTTTAAAAGATCCCTTGACTAGTCCATTTACACTTCAACTCTCCTAAATGACATTTTTACATCTCTTTCTCAAATTTCTGACTTTTTCTTAGCTTGCTTTATTTTTCACTGACAAAAGAGAAACCAACAGAAGAGAACTTCTTTAATCATACCTCTATACACTTATATTTATTTGGACCTATTTGTTCTACCTCCTCAGCTGGTATTGTGTGTGTACTGCCCATGTTCCTACCTAAGTCCAACCTGCCTCTTAGGCACTGGATCTTATCAAAACTTCCCAGCTCAAGGACATCACTTTAGCAAAATATTAGTTGTCTCCCCATACTTGAAATTAAGGAAAAACACTTCATAATTTTTGTTTACTCTGATTCTCCAATGCTTAGAAGAGAGCTTTAAAAATAATGAACATTCAATAAATATTTTTTGAATGAATGCATTTTTATCAATCCTTGCTGTACTGGTTATTTGCTATTTGGCCCTAATTCTATTTGTGCCCTTTTATGGACTTGTTTTATGCCTAAGGATGCTGGCTTCTAAAACCTGCTTTACTTGGGTTTCCTGTCCCTCTGACTTCCTGCTGGGTTCATCTGTGGTAAAGCAGAAAATATGGGGACAGAATGAGATGTCAGGATGTGTCTTTCCATCTGCAATTTGCAATAATTCTGTCTCTTCCTTATCCCTGCTCCCACCAGGCATTCCTCCCCCTCCATTGCTACCCCTTTCACTGGTTCCTGGCATCCCTTTGTATGACTATGTAAAGAGAATTAAGTCTCTGGTAAGGCCTTTATGAATAGACTTGCTTTAATAATGTTATAACTTTATTTTAAAATACCATTGCCAACATGGATGAATCTTGAGGGAGTTATGCTGAATGAAAAGAGCCAGTCCCCAAAGATTACCTACAAAATTATCCCATGTATACACCATTCTTGAAATTATGAAAATATAGAAATAGAGAACAGATTAGTGATTGCCAGGGGTTAGAGATTGTTGTGCATATGTGTGTATGTGTGGGGTGGGGGGGTTGAGATGGAAGTGAGTGTGGCTGTAAAAGGTCAATACAAGGGATCCTTATGGTGATAGAAATGTCCCAAATCTTGACTATATCAATGTCAATATCCTAGTTGTGATATTGTACTAAAGTTTTTCAAGATACACATTATTGAAACTTGGGTAAAATACATGAGATCTCTGCATTATTGCTTGTAACTGTATGTAAATCTACAATTATTTCAAAATAAAGTTTAATTAAAGTATGTATGTTTATAAGGAATAAAGTAGTTTTTTAATAAAAATTCCATTTCCCTTAGCTACAATATATATGAGGAGCCTTAAAGCCACACTGGAAACATTATTATTTACCTATGATAGGTTTTCCAAGTGTGGACACCCTAGGTACAAGCAATGTATGAAGCTGCAAAATACTGACCCTATAAACCCAAACCCAGAATGAAAAAAGCATTGGGATCTTTGAATAACTTCTAAGTGCCATCTACTGCACAAAGCATTTCATATACTAACATATGTGATTTACTTAACACTTAAAATGGCTTTTAAGGAAAATGCAATTATTGCTCCCATTGTGTTATTGTGGTAAAACATACATAACATAAAATTTACCATTTTAACCATTTTTAAACATATATTTGTGGTATTAAGTATATTCACACTGATATACAACCATCACCACTGTCTATGACCAGAACCACTTTTTTATCTTTGCAAAAGAAACTTTCTTTCCCTGTCAGCCTCTGGTAATCATCATCTACCTCTGTCTCTAAATATCTGACTACTATAGCTCCTTATGTAAGTAGAATTGTACAATATTAGAACTATTGTGTCTGGCTTATTTCATTTTGTGTGTCCTTAAGGTTCATCTACATTGTAGCATCTATCAGAATTTCCTCTCTTATTTGAGGCCAAATAATACTGCACTTTACACACACAGGGCCTGGCACATACACACACAGGGTCTGGCAAAAATAGCACCCCTTTTTATTATAAGATCTTTTATTACAAAATCCTAAGCATGTAATTCTGTAATGTAACAATAATACACTCAAGCACACCATATGACATTTTAGGTGAAATGTTCAAATTGCTGTCCATCTTGTGAGACATTCTAGTACCCTACCAATCAGTCTCCCAGTCTTAAGAAGTAAGACTTCAGCAAGTCTTACTTCTGCCAGACCCTGTATATATACATATACATACACACACACACACACACACACACACAATGTTAAATTTGTTCATTAATCCACTGACAAACATCCTGGTTGCTCTTACTTCTTTCCTTTTGTGAATACTATTGCTGTAAACACAATGTATAAATATCTAAGTTCCTGCTTTTGATTCTTTTGTGTATATATCCATAATTAGAATTGTTGGATCATATGGTAATTCTATATTTAATTTATTTGAGGGATTGCCATACCATTTTCCACAATTATGGCACCATTATGCCCTTCAATTTTTTAAAAGTATGTTTTATTGATAATGCTATTACAGTTGTCCCAATTTCTTTCTCCACTTTATCCTCCTCTCCTAGCAGCCCCATCCTTCTGCATCTCCCTACACACACCTTAGTTCATGTCCATGGGTCATACATATAAGTCTTTTGGCTTCTCCATTTCCTATACTATTCTTATCCTCCCCCTGTCTATTTTGTGCCTACCAATTATGCTTCTTATTCCATGTACATTTCCCCCCAATTCTCCCACTCCTTCCCCACTGATAACTCTCATGTGATCTCCATTTCTGTGATTCTGTTCCTGTTCTAATTGTTTTCTTAGTTTTTGTTTTGTATTTTAGGTTCAGTTGTTGATGGTTGTGAGCTTATTGTCATTTTACTATTCATAGCTTTTGATCTGCTTCTATTTGTTAGATAAGTCCCTTTAACATTTCATATAATAAGGGCTTGCTAGGGATGAACTCCTATAACTTGACCTTATCTGGGAAGCATTTTATGTGCCCTTCCACTCTAAATGATAGCTTTGCTGGATAGAGTAATCTTGGATGTAGGTCCTTTCATGACTTTGAATGCTTGTTTCTAGCCCCTTCTTGCTGGTAAGATTTCTTTTGAGAAATAAGCTGATAGTCTTATGGACACTCCCTTGTATGTAACTGTCTCCTTTCCTCTTGCTGCTTTTAAGATTTTCTCCTTATCTTTAATCTTGGGTAGTGTAGTTATGATGTGCCTTGGTGTATGCTTCCTTGGGTTCAGCGTCTTTGGGACTCTGAGCTTCCTAGACTTCCTGGAAGTATATTTCATTTGCCAGATTGGGGAAGTTTTATTTCATTATTTTTTCAAATAAGTTTTCAATTTCTTGCTCTTCTTCTTCTCCTTCTGTCATCCCTATGATTTTAATATGCGGGTAGAGAGAATGCCTGGCAAGCAGTGGACTGCATAGGTAAGGTGGAAGCTGGCTGACCAGGCAGTCCCACATTCATGTGCCTGATAAGCCAGAGAAACAACTGGGGAGCAAGACAGACCTCAAAACCTAGGGTTTTAGTGTGGGAAACTAAAGACTCAAAACCTCTGTCTGTAAAAACCTGTAGAGGTGCAGTAGCAGGAGAAACTCACAGTCTCACAGGAGAGTCTGTTGGAGAGGCCCACAAGATCCTAGAACGTACACAAACTCACCACCTGGGAAACACCACTTGAAAGGGTACAATCTGCTTGTTGGAAGTGAGGGAATTGACTGAAAGTGGGGGCACAAGCCAAGCAAGTGGCACTGTTCCCTCTCTGACCACTCCCCCATATACTGCTACAAGCCAGTGAAGTGGGTTGCCCCATATCCTGGAGCACACCTAAGGTTCTACCCCTTACAATGTAACAGATGTGCCGAGATAAAGAAATGTGGCCCAAATGGAAAACAGATCAAAACTCCAGAAAAAAGAGCTAAGTGACCAGGAGGTAGCCAACCTATCAGATGCAAATTTCAGAACACTGGTAATCAGGATGCTAACAGAAATGACTGAGTTTGTTTGCAAAATGAAGGAAGAAATCAAGGTTATGCGTTATGCAAAGTGAAATAAAGAAAAATATACAAGTAACAAACAGTGAAGAAAAGGAAACTGGGACTCAAATCAACAATTTGTAACAAAAGGAAGAAGTAAACATCCAACCAGAACAGAAGGAAGAAACAAGAATCCCTTCAACTTTCAGTGATGAAAGTAAGGGAAAGGAAGATTAAATGATTTACAGGTTTTTCCCAGTCACTAATGGTAAAATCAGGATTCTTATTCATGCCTCTTTTATTCCAAAGCTCTACTACAGCACATTATAAGTTAACCTGCAAACAAACAATCAAGGCAAAGGTGAAACATTATTTTTCAATTGTTCAATTAAATTTAAAAATAAAAATTAGTCATGCTATTTATATGTGGAAATCTACTTATGTGTACACTTCCACAGCTTCTTCACTTTGGGCCTCTTTTCCCTTGTGAAGACTGGTGCTTTTCTTGAGGAAATATAGAAGCCCAGCTTTTTAAATATTTACATAACTGTATTGCAGTTATGTATTGCATAACTGTATTGCAATGTATGCCTAGCCAGGAAACCTTTTTTTTTTTTTTGCATATAGACATAACTAAGTAGGCAGATGAGCCCATGAAATATTTAAGGTTCCTGTATAAACTCTTGAAGAAAACCTTTCTAAACCAATAAGAGGATGTTAGAAGAAGCTTCATCTCCAGTGTAAGAGAAAAAGATTTGGAAGAGTCTGAATGTTCGTAGAAAGAGCTATTGTGGCCACATCAGCATGAATCTGAGTATACATTGAGACCCAGAGGCAACATCCTCAGTCAGCCTCCTTTTAGCCAGCAAAGAATCCTCTAGCCTCTATACCCTAGAGGCCTGAGCTTATTTAGACAGCAAACAGCACTTTGCATGGATTCCAGGGAATGAATTAAATAAACTCATACTTGAAAGTCAGTTTAACAAGATCTTTCTAGTAAGTCCTTTTTGCTCAAATGCTTCCAGGACCTGTGGCTCGCTCCTGGATGGTACTATGTAATATTAAGATTAATTCATACTCATTTTTGGCTAAAAGCTTTGTTATAGACTCTGATTACTTGTATTTACTTTTAAAGTAGATAATAAAAATACTTTAAGAAAAGCAAAGGCAAGGATACAGTAATATTAACAGTAAAAATAATAATGATTGCTATCATTGAACTCTTGAGAGAGAGAGAAACATTAATGTGTGGTTGCTGGGGGCCATGGCCTGCAACCCAGGCATGTGCCCTGGCTGGGAATCGAACCTGCGACACTGGTTCTCAGCCTGTGCTCAATCTACTGAGCTACGCCAGCCAGGGCAGCTAACTTCTTTTACATAAGTTTCTGTTTTTTGTCTTCACCCTGATATAGAAACCATTTTTACCCAACTTTTTCTATGAGAAAACTGAGGCTCAAACTCACATAGAAAGTAATTGATTATGTTGAATTTTATCTGAGCTCTGCACCCCTGGAAAACAGCAAAGATTAAGAAATCTCCTCACTCTTCTGTGTTCCAAGAAATGGTTTACTACAAAGGATCATACTTCCCCTTAGACTTAGATAAGATTCTCAGGTGGCCCTCTCATTTACCTTTGATGAGGCCAGACATAGACCCTCAAATCCTATTCTTACCTAATAAGTGTTTAGCTGAACTGTTTGTACCTAATGTAAACAAAATACCTGCTACCATGACTTGAACAAACTTTAGTTAAACTTCTCTCCTTCCTCTGAATTTTGACCTACCCTCAACCTGAGCCAGAATAAAGTCCTTTTTTTATTGTACCCTTCAATAAATAAGCTGACCTCAGAGGAAAACTGACATCTGATCATTTGCCAGATCATGCCACTACCACTAGTGTTCATTCATCTCACTTCCTCACACCCTATTTTTCTGTCCTTTTCTCCTCCTTGTACAAAAAAAGTCCTGATAGGTAGATACACTTTGCCTCCCCACACAACCAAAAGAAGGACAACAACAAATTTTAAAACAAAAAATAACCAGAACTGCCAGAAAATAAAACTGTATGGGAGCCTGACAACCAAAGAGTTAAAGAAGAAATATTCATCCAGACTAGTAAGAGGGCCAGAGGAGTGGGTGGCCCCACATTTGCATGCAGTTAAACCAGGTGGAACAACTGGGGACTGAGACAGACCATACAACCTAAGCTTTCATTCAGTACAGGGAAATAAAGCCTCAAACACCTGACTGAAAAAAACTTGTGGGGGTTGAGGGAGTGGGAGAAATCCCAGGCTCACAGAAGAGTTTGTTGGAGAGACCCACAGGGTCTTAGGATGTACACAAGCCCACCCAGCTGGGAATCAGCATCAGAAGGGCCCAATTTTATTGTGTGTAGTGGAGGAAGTGACTAAAAGCCAGCTAAGAGCTGAGTGAGCAGCACTGTTCCCTCTCAGACCCTTCCCCACATATGACACCACAACACAGCAATGTGGGTTGCCTCGCCCTGGTGAATACCTAAGGCTCCACCCCCTACTACATAAAAGGTACACTGAGACAAAAAAGTATGACTAAAATGAAGGAACAGATAAAAACTCCAGAAAACACACAACTAAGCAATGAAGAGATAGCCAGCCTATCAGATGCAGAGTTCAAAACACTGGTAATCAGGATGCTCATAGAAATGGTTGAGTATGGTTGTAAAACAGAGGAAGAAGAGAAGGCTATGCAAAGTGAAATAAAGAAAAATGTACAGGGAACCAATAATTACCAGAAGGAAACCAATAGTTAACTCAAATTAACTATTTGGAACAGAAGGAAGAAATAAACATTTATCCAGAACATAATGAAGAAACAAGAATTCAAAAAAATGAGGAGAGGCTTATGAAACTTTGGGGTAACTTTAAATGTTCCAACATCTGAATCATAGGGGTGCCAGGAGGAGAAGAGGAAGAGCAAGAAATTGAAAACATAATGAAGGAGAAATTCCCCAATCTGGTGAAGGAAATAGATTTCCAGGAAGTCCAGGAAGCTCAGAGAGTCCCAAGGAAGTTGGCCCAAGGAAGCACACTCCAGGGCACATCATAATTACATTACCCAAGATTAAAGATAAGGAGAAAATCTTAAGAGCAGCAAGAGGAAAGGAGAGAGTTACATACAAAAGAATGTCCATAAGACTATTATTAGCTGATTTCTCAAAAGAAACTTTACAGCCAAGAAGGGGCTGGAAACAAGCATTCAAAGTTATGAAAGGACCCACATCCAAGATTACTCTATCCAGCAAAGTTATCATTTAGAGTGGAAGGGCACATAAAATGCTTCCCAGATAAGGTCAAGGTATAGGAGTTCATCCCTAGCAAGCCCTTATTATATGAAATGTTAAAGGGACTTATATATCTAAGAAAAGGAAGATAAAAAATATGAACAGTAAAATGAAAACAAGCTCACAACTATCAACAACTGAACTGAAAAAAAAAACAAAAACAAACATGAACTAAGCAGACAACCAGAATAGTAACAGATTCATAGACATAGGAATCACATGGGGGTTTATCAGTGTGATGAGGAGGGCAGGGAGGGAAGAGAATGGAGGAAAAGGTACAGGGAATAAGAAGCATGAATGGTAGGTCCAAAATAGACTGGGAGGGGCTAAGAACAGTATGGGAAATGGAGAAGCCAAAGAACTTATATGTATGACCCATGGCCATGAACTAATGTGGGGGGATGATTATGGAAAGGGTATATAAGGCAGTGGGGAATAAAGGGGAGACAAAAAATGGGACTAGTGTAGTAGCATAATCAGTAAAATATATTAAAAAAAACAAAACAAAAAGAAAAGAAAAGTCCTTGTCTGGCTAAGCTTGACATTTGTGGATCTCATGATAGGACCTTCTTTTTTTCTTTTTTTTTTTTTGAGGATCCTTTACCTCCTATTGCAGTAGTTCCTTTCCTTCTTGCAATAGCCCTTTGGAATAAAACCTATCTTTACCTATGGTCCAGACTTATTTTTATTTCATGAAAGTGATATAATTATAATTTAGTTTTTATGAATCCAAATAGTATACACAATACTGCATAGTAATTAAAACTGGACAGCCTATGTAGACATCTCTCATCCCCCAAATCCAGTTCTTCCTGAATACTTTGTGAATACATGTGTCACATCTGAGTCACTTCCCCTCTTCCCCATTGAGGAGCATTGTAAGCTCCTCAATAACAGGGTCTTGGCATTTATTTCTGCAGCAAGAGAAGGGTATCTGCCAGGATAGGTGTGTTCTGAAGTAATCTATAGTAAATGTTATTTATATTTAAATGACTGTGTTATGGTGAGAGTTTCTTTCTTTGGTCCTCAGATTCATATTTCTATAATAAACCCCCACCTTAAATGGTTTATCATCATTGCTTTCACAGTGCTGTTTATGTCCACATTCAGAAATGCTTCTGGCTACTGGTCAATTAGACACAGCCACTAGATAAATAGGGGTCCAAAAATATGTAAACATGTTGCTATTGTCAGCAAAGCTGGGAGACTGCTGTCACCGTTAGACCCTGAATCTGGGCAATCTAAAGGTGTGATTATGAACCTGCATCTACTGCTAGCATTGGAGTATGTTGAAGGGACTTATTTAAGAAAAGGGCATGTTACCAACTGTCACACCTAAGGACTAGGTGTGGTGTTTCTTTTTGAGTCAGCATGCAGCCCCTGCCCTAATATTTCTAGTTGGAGAAATCCCCAAGGACAGTTTCATCCCAAATTGGCTCCTATCCCAAATCTACAGCACCACTTTAGCACCATTGTCCAGTAGCCCAGGAGAGGCCTGGGGAGCCACAAGTCTAGGGGATATCATGACTGAAGACAATAGTAATGTTGGGTCATTAGCAGTGGGGGGTAGATGAAAGTCATCAACCTGGGAAGTCCCAGACTCACTCGAGTATACATACTCACTGAAGGCCTGGTCATCAGGCAGGATAAAGAGCTAGTAAGGACCTGGAGTGCAACAAGGAATAAGTTACCTTTTTGATCTAATTTGTGTAAACCTTATCTTACCCCCAAACACCTTATTGGGAAGGGTTGGAGTGGGAGGATACATAGAAAGAGGAAGAACTGATCCAGCAAAAAATTAGGGCATTTTAACTTGGATAATTTATCAAAAAGAGAATGTTCTGGACATCAATAGACCAAGACAACTTTAATCACATTCTAAGCACAATCTTCAATCAGATGCAATAAAATCTTTAGAACAACAACAAAATCCTAAAAAATAATGTAGTTTTTGGTATTTACATCTGAATATCAGTTCAAAAACCACCATGATTGTGTCTCTGGTTAGTGCCACAAACAAGAAATAATTTAGTAGGTATGCATGTCCTGAAGAGCTGAGAGAGGTGAACAGAGTCAGTGAAGCAAGAAAGAGAGGAAAGATCATTTCAGACAGATGGAGGGTAAGTGCAAGATCCCTAAGGCAGGAAGACACAGAGAACATGTAAGGAATGGAAACATGGCCAGAGTGGTCCTGAGTTAAAGAAGACACTTGTGTGAGTACCTGTGAGTATGGGGGCTGGGAGGAATGGAGCAGGACAGAGTGATGTTGGAGCATGTGACAGAGAGCTACTGTGAATAAGTGTTAAGTTTAGATTGTCCATGATTAGCCATTTGATTTTTTCCTCATTGAGTTTTATCTTAAAAAAGTAGACTTTGTATACATTTAAATTGAGGCAATTTCTGATTTCCCATATTTATAAATTTTCATCTGACTTGATACTTAAGTTTGCTTTTCTTGGACATTTCTAAAGTTAGGAACTAAGGATGTGAACACAGTTACCACATCCACTGCCCCTTAAGTAGCTCAAACATTTGCCCAAGCAGAATTAAAATGAATGTTGAGAGAAAAAGAGTATGCAGGAAGTGGATCTGAGAGCTCCTTTCCTCTTTCCCAACATCAACCTGCATACACAACTAAGTGCTGCCAAAATCTAAAGGTAGTTTTTTACTCACTGTACCTTGGTGACCTTACAACTACTTGGCCAATGGTGGCCAAGGTCCACCTCTCTACACATATACATGCAAGCAACATGGACACAAACATGCACACATAGACACACTGGTGGATGTGGATTCTTTGGCTTGAAGAGGGTCATTTCTAAAACATTCATCTGTAGGAATGACTTCACTGTCATGGTTCTGGTAGACAGGTTGCTGAAGAGTAATCTGTTCTTCCTACCAAGGTTGGCAATTGATTTCTCCAAACATAAAATGTGGAGAGAGAAATTCAAGGAAACTAGCTTGATCATAGGGAGCTGAGGGATGGGAAACAAAGGGTCAGATCCTGTCTGTAGTGAGCCTGTCACAAATTGATGCTAGAAAGTCCAGCCACAGGGTGGAAGAAATAAAAATCAATTAAAGGCCACACCTGAAGGCACTGCAAATGAAAATGCAGAGCAAGAGGCCAGCATGGAACAGGCAGCTGTGTAGACCTGAGAAAGCAGCTAAGCTGAGGTTTTGGGAGGACCTGGGTAATGTGCATGGGCCCAGGCACTCCCCAAGAAGTTTCAGAGAACAAAGCATTCCCCAAGGGAGGTTAGGGCACAGTTTATAGCTGCTCTAGAAGAGAAAGGGCATGACCAGATACTGTAAATTGGAACAGGAGGGGTCACCAACATCCCAAATAGTCTGAATGAAGTTGAACATTCTCTTCCCTTTGCTTTTCTTTATGGGGATTTTCTAAGCACCAAGTGTTCCACTAACAATACACATTCACTTGCTTCTTAGCCTTCTGTGCTCAGTGGGGAATCCACAGTTTAAGAGATTGCAGAGAATTGAGAATACCACTAAGCTCAATCAATGGCCTGAACTGAATTTCAGGATGAATGCCTTGAACAGCTGACAGCATACAGTAGCATTTCAGCCTGGAAGGGGGAATTTGAACAGAGTGCAGGGATATAATTCTCCATCTATTTTCCAAGTTACCAGTCAGTTCTATTTCAGAGCAAAAAAAAAAAAAAAAACCAAACAAACAAAACAAAAACCAGTAATAAATAGTGAGCCTAAACGGGTTTACCTAGAGATCTTAATAAATAAAAGTTGGCTGGCTCAAAACATACTAGTGCAGGTTTGGAGTCAGTTATGAGAGATTGTTTGTTTACATGAAATATAAGATGTGCATCAGAAACTTGAGACTGTTGAAGCCAGCAGCCAAAACTATGGTTAACAGGGCAATTTGTCTGCATTCAAATCCAAAGCCTCCCCTTTGTGAGCAGTGTGACTTTGGGAACATCATTTAGTTCATATTTGTTCCTCAGTGTATTGATTTGTAAAGTGGACACAATAATGATAATTATGAGTGTATCTTAGAGTTGTTTCACAAGGGAGAGCTCAGACCCCTGTGTGAGGGACAAGGCATACCTGTAACAAGAACTGACTCAGAAAATCCATCTTCTGCTAAAGGTCTTTCCAACCAGAAATGAGATTTGAATGGCAGGCTGTAAGCATGAAGTGGATGTCAGTGTTGGAATGTTCTCTTGAACATGAGGGAAGTCCAAGAGCTAGGAAAAGTCTCATGCATTAGCTGAGGAACATGTGAAGTACAGGTGATTCTTGGGATCAAGGTTTTCATCTGAAGAGGCAAAGTGAGGTCATCCAGACCCTGTGAGTCTAGAGTAGGGACAAGTTGAGATCAGATCAAGGAAGTTTTGCAAGAGGGTTGGGGCACTTTGTCCATTCTCTACTTTTGGTCACTTTTAGAATTTCAGAAGGTCCTTTGAAAACACCAGACTCTCCCTTCTACACCAAGGGGTTTCCCAGTCCCTTGAGTCAGAGCTCAAAAGCACACAGTTCATTCAGAAAGCAAAGGTGACATCATCAGTCAGAGGGAGAAACCCCTCTTCCCAAATGGGAGCCAAGAACCACAAGGGCAGAGATCATCTCTTTCTCTTTCTTCCCTAGAAATTCTCTTTCAAGGATTCAAATGTGGAAGTTATAGATTATTTTCACATTAAGCCACTTAGAACAGAAATGTGGGAAGTGTGTAGTGAGAGCCTTTGCCAGAAAACCATATTGTGTGCAGCTATCAAATCAACTGTTATTATCTTTCAATTCTAGAATGTTCTTTAGAAAAACAAAATGAATGGAAGTTGTGCTGAGTCTTTTTTTGGCATTCTGGATCTCTCTGCAGGTACTCCATGGATAAATTGGTTAGGCAGTGTGTCAACAACTGTTTTGAAAAGCGTGTTTTCAAAAATAAATTGATTAACTTTTGTACTAAATATGCACTCTTCACAATTAGCCAGATGAAGAAAAAAAAAAGCCCAGCTTCTCCAGCTTTCAACATGAAAGATGATGTTGCATTACTTATACTTTAACATTTCCCCAAAACTGTTAAACTGCTTCATGTTCCTCATTTCATTTTCACATGCAACTATTCTGGTTATGGGATGGCTGTTTGTTGAATCAGGGAAGTCCTAACTTCTGGGAAATCTGAGTATTCCCAGACCCTCTATTCATGGAAAATAAAACCAGGAGTTTTCTAGCTACTTCAGTTGAGGGTAAAAAGTCAAGGAAAAGTATTAAGAAATACCAGGAAGTACCAGAAATGTGCAGAGATCAAGGTAAGTTGTAAAAGGCATAAATTTAGTCCCTCAAATATTTTGAGAAATTTTAAAAGTTTCTAGGGAGACTTGACTGAACGTATTAGCTGATGAGCACAGAGGTGAAGAAAAAGAAAAGAGATCAGGAAAAATTAACATAGAACAAGAGCTCCTGCTTCAAGAGTCACAGGGGCTAAATGATACGTGACAGAAGTAAGGCCATTTGGGCATGTTTATCCCACCACTGCTATGGACTGAGAGGGGTAGCCTTTGGAGTGGAGAGAACATAAGAGAGTTCTATGAAGTAATCACTCCCCACTGCATATTCTTTCAAAACACATGTGTATATAGCATTTTAGAGTTTACATAGCTTTTGGCAGATGCTAACTCATCTGTGATGGAATAATGCTGGGAATTGTAGTAGAAAGATTATCAAAATTGGGAGTTGTCAGTTCATATACTAAGTTTACAACTCTTCCACATGACTTGGCTTTGTATGTAACAGAAATAAAGATTCCCCTTTCTCCCATAGCAAAGTGTTTAGAAAGTCATGTAACCTAGATAGAGACAGATTAACTCAAGCCAGAACTGTGTCATGGGCCCTGACCCAAGGTAAGTGTTCCCTCCACAGTTGAATAGACTAAAGTTATATGAGGACACTTGCTTCCTTCTATTTGAGAAAGCTCTGGGGGCCTGAGCACTTCCTTGACACCCATGCCTGGCTCCTACGCTCATTCAAGGGGGGCGGGGGTTGGACACACTTGCTCTCCATGGTGTTATAAACATCTTTTCATGTCCCTCCTGGCCAATGACCATGTTTATCTACTTGCTATTCCTGTACTTGTCTTAGCTTCCAACATGGTTGTCCAGGTCTTGATGTCAGGCCTCTTCTCTGCTCCTTAGATTACACTCTGCCCACTGAGCCCTGTGGACTGCGACAGCCCTTGTCTGGACCTTAGGAGTGAAAACTTAGCAGATTCCTCACCTCTGAAGGATGGATGAGGGAAGGGTTCACACTGACCTCTCAACACCTGAACATTGAAGTCAGACTGCCTGCCTCCAGTCCCAGCTCTGAAACTTGGGGCATGTGACTTAGTTTCCTTAACCAGCAGTTTCCTCAGCAATAACATGGGAATAATAATAACACTTTTCCTCATATTGTGGAATATACTATGAGCACCATGCCAGGCACATGTTAAAGGACCAATAAATGCTAGACTATTATTATTAATGTTATTTTCCTCATGACACTATCTTTTTCTGCTTAAATCAAACCATAAAAATTAATGTCTAATGGACCCATGTGGTCCAGGATCCATTTTTTATCCCTCTGACCATCTGTGCATCCCCAGAAAAGGATTTTCTGAAGAATACTCATTTTTTATGTATTTGAATTTCCCCAGACAAGAGCCAGATGGTATTTAATCCACTATACACTATTCCATTGACGTCAATGTAAATATACCTGCATTTATCCCCTGGTGAGTCTATAAGTGCTGCCTAGAAACTCAATCTCCATCACATAGCACAGTTTTGGAAGATAAATCTGCTCATAAAGTCTACACTTTCTTGGCTGCTGTCTGGGATACCCACACAAGCTTCTCCTGCCTCTACCAAGGGGAGGCGGTCCACAATGCTTGATCTTTTGGCAGAATTCCTGGCAGATCTTCACACACAATATGAGAAAATATTTTAGGGCTGTCCTTTATCCTCATTTTCAACATAAGATGCTGTCATATGAAAAAAAGCATTAATAAATTACAAGAAGATAAAAGTCAATAAACAAAGAAAATTGCAATTTTTATCATCTTGAAGGGCAATTATAAAACAAGACTAAATAACTGCCTTTGTCTCTTTTGATTCCAGAGGGAAACTATAAAAGAGAGGGTAAGAAAGTTTTGACTTTTTCATGCAAGAGAAAAGAGTTCTTTGAGAGAGGGAAGGCAAGAAAATGTACTTGAAGCTAGTCTATACTTTAAGGGACAGATATTCTGAGTGAGCATAAGCAATGCTCATGCTAAGATGGAATACCTACACATGTGCTTTTTCAGTGTGGAAATACTCTATGTATTAAGACTTGTTTACAGCAAATAAAAATATTTACATGTCATCAATCAACATAGGTGGGGACATGTCTTATATGGAGAGAGGAATGTCTTTTGAAACCCAAGGATAAGAATGCAGTAGTGGAAGTGACACTTCAAGTTTCTCTTTATAGATCCTTTTTATTTCTCTCTTTCCCTGTAGACCAGATTTCTCCACTTCCAACCACATAATTAAAAACAAAAAGTGGCCCACAGTCTTGAGTTTTATATTATCAGTATTATCCAAACAAAAAGACATGGCTTCTAAGTTAGCTCTAAATTTTAATACTTAAAGATAAGATTCTTATTGGCACAATTTGAGTCAAGTGGCCCAGTTCGTAGCCCAGTCAAGTGCTGACAGGGGCGGGGTTGGAGGTGTGGTCACATTGGACAAAATGTCTGATAAGAGATGACAAGGTGCACATTATGGAGTAAATACCCCCCTACTCTCCCCGACCTAAGGCACAATATTGTAATACTATTCCAAGAAAAGCGGGTAGTAAAGACCTCAAATTGAGACTAAGATTTTATTATCCAGAAGATATGTGTATGTATGTGTGTGTTTAGGTTAACAACTTTTGGGTAAAAAGTTTAGCATATGTAAATTATTGTCTATAATATGAACATAAACTGTAAATGTATATGTGTACATACTTTGTGCTTTTTGAGAAATATATACCATTTAAAAAAGTTGTTTTCCTGATATTGTAAAGCCTCTGCCAGCAAAATTTATTAAAGGTAGACAATTCTAAACTATCTTCTTAAGAAAAAAAAGTATGTTTAAACACAAAATCAAATCATTGCATGATATTCCACAGTATATAGGTATTTTTTAGAGGTATCATTAAATTAAATAAGAGTTAGGAGGTAATAAGCTGGTAAACGAATAACACTCTCTCAAGGATATGTACAAATTCTCTCAAATTCACATCATGGAGACATTACACCTCCAGATAGATGAATTTCTCCTTCTATTGCTGTCCAGGTAGCCCATAACAAGTCCTTACCCATTAAAAACTTTGCCAGCTGCTTTTCATAAGATATTCCCAACTTATTTACCTGTTATTCAGTGGATAGTTTCTCTTGCTCCTTTACCTACCCTATTCTATACTGATGACTTTGAAGAATATCATTATATGTTTATCTCTCCAGTTCCATTTACTACCCATATCCACCTTTCTTTCTGAGGCCTGGATGCTGACCTGTATAGACTATTCAATGTCTTCAAGTGAATAATGCCAAATGTGCCAGAGATTAGCTGTCCCCTCCCTTCCAGCTCTCCCAAACTGCAGATTAGTAAGCAAAATAAATGTGGTTAGAGTAAGCCACTAAGTTTTGGAGTGGTTTGTTACTCCTTATTAGAGAGCTAGAACATTCCCCTACAACTCTAACTGACACTGAACTCTTGCATGCTCACCTGTTAACCCATGATGAGGAATGAGAATACATTTAGGTGTAGGCCCTGACCTATCAAAGCACATAAATGTCCACACTAAATAACCCTAGGAACTCCAGCCTAGTGTCAGAAATGAAGACAAGGCAAGAATAAAAGATGTTGGCCAGGAACTCCACCATCAAGTATATCCAGACGTGAGGACCAAGACAAGGTTTTATATGTATTCAGTTCATTTATGGGTTTAGATGTGGCTGCTTCATTGAATTGGGTAAGGCTATCCAGGAGGCAGGTGTGAAGAGTGGCATGATGGCATTATGTTTGTGCTGACCTCGAGGCAAGACCAGTTCTGAAGGATGGAGCAAATTCCTCATCATCATTTATTCATATTTGTGCTCTAAATGTGAGTAAATGTGAGTATTGACCTACATTTGTACTCCAACAGCTGTTTAAAAAACTGCCAGCCTCCAAAGTAAATGATATAATTAATGGGGATTGCAGCCATTCAGACTCTTCAATGAAACTGAAGTTCTCTTTGAAAGCAATACACACTCTTTTCTCAAAGCCTAATTGCTTAAAATCTCTTTTAAAAGATTTTATTCATTTATTTTTAGAGAGGGAAGGGAGGGAGATAGAGAGAGAGAGAGAAACATCAATGTGTGGTTGCTGGGGGTTATGACCTGCAACCCAGGAATGTACCCTGGCTGGGAATCAAACCTGCAACACTTTGGTTTGCAGCCCGTGCTCAATCCACTGAGCTATGCCAGCCAGAGCTTTAAAATCGTAATCATAGTTCTTTAAGGTGGGTAGTAAATGCTGCATGTGGCTAGTATTAATCTTGTATTTCATGTCATGACAAAAAATACTCTCCTGAACACTAATGGAAAATGAAAGGTAGTCACAATGCTTATTTGCCACCACACATGAATGATGACTAAAACCAAGTATGAATGTAATAGAATTTGTCTCTAGAATTAAATTGTGGGAAAAGAGTTAATCTTCCTTTGACAATTTTATATTGTCTGCAAGCATATATGGTCCCTGAACTACCCTCTATGTTTTGGGAGCAATGACTGACATGTCATTCAACAAACCGATGTCTTAAGAGATAAATAACTACAAATATATATAAAAAAGATAAAGAGACAATAATAAAAGAAAGTTAATGATCCTTGCACATTGACAGTCAAGCCCAATGTTGCCTTCTAAGTTTCTACTGAAAGCTTTGGTCCCCAGACAGGAACTTGACTGTACTAAAGATAACAGGTAGTGAGAAGCATGAACCATGTCAACAGGTGTGACCTCTATGATGTTCAAGTATAGCTGAGAGTGAAGAAAGGATGTGAAGAAAAAGGAAGAAGAGGAAACTAAGAGAAACAGAGAAAAAAGGAAAAGGGAAAGAGAAACAAAGAACATCTAGATCCTGTCCTTTTGACAGGTGCAGTTTGCTGTCACCATTTTCCATTCAGGGAGTCCTGGATTTGAATCCCCTCTTTCATCTACTAACTAACCTTGGGACAGTCACTTTAACTGCCTGATCCTGATCTCTAGACCTGTAGAACAGAGTTAATAAAATATTGTGTGGTTGCTGCGAGATAAGCACACAGAGCAGTGCCTAACCCCAAATGTGGTCTGAATAAATGTTGGCTCACTTTCACTATTTCCCAATATTTGTTTTCTTTAAACTTCTTACTATAGAGGAAAGCAACAAACTAGCCAACATGCCAAGTGTTTCAGCAAGAGTTCCTAAGTAAAGATTTTTCCTGGATCTTTCTAGTAACACACAATTTTCTCTACAGAAAGATGTACTTTTGAGATGACCCTGAGGAAGTCTGTGAAAGAGAAGGTGAGTCATCTTTTCATCTGATGGCCATCAGGATCTGACTGGGTCATCACCAAAGACACACAATCTAGCATTTTACCAATCAAATCAGCTTGGTTTCTCTAACAGCTCAGCATTTCACACTAGTCCATGTATGTTCAGCTTACAACATGTAGACAAAGATTTTCTGCTTGCCCATATTATGTAGAGTTCCTTAGGCTCACAGTCCCATATTGAAATACAATTCACTAGAAACTAATAATTTTAATAAGCCAATTTCTGGGTTAGTTCCCTTTGATTTCACACTCTGGATATCAGGATGATTGCTAATAGACCTCTGTGTTGGAGACTCAGTTCTATCTTTAGGAGTGAAGATTCTATTTCATCTCAAAGACTAAAAGAGTTGTAGGATTTTTAATCACATAAAGAGTTCTTTTCCATCATCAGAGATCCACTTGGCCTGAGGTTAGGTAGACCTCCCACACTCTAATCTGGAGTCTGAAAATCAGTGCAGCACCCCTTAGCCTACATTCATAGCTCCCTCTTGCTTTGCTCTCAATCCAGACAGGTTGTGTGGATTTTAAGGCTCAAGTCCCTGACTTCTTGTTCTCTGTATTTGTCCCCTTTGGATGTGGTAGATGTTTGTAAGTTTATCAAATAATTGAACCCCCTAAGGAAAGTGCTATTTTGCTGAGAAAATACATTTCTTCCTGATCACAATAAGCTATTTTCTGTGGAAATTAGACTTTACAACAAGTTCAGAGTAACCTGTACTGAAAAAGAAAAAAAAAAAAAAGGGAATCAACTTATTCTTTGGAAAGGAAAAGAAAAAGGAAAGGGAAAGGGAACACATTTTGTTGAGTATCTACTACATGCCAGATGAGGTAATAGAAAATTCAAATAGGTTAGTTTATTAAATCCTCACAATAGAACTAGTGATTTGTGGTTGAAACTAGAGATTAGACTAAAAATAAGTAAAAATAAATTTGTATGTTGAATCTCCTAAATGTGACAGTTGTTTATTCAGAATGTCCTGATGTTACACAGGGCATGTCATATAGAGTGAGCCTGGCATTCACAGACCTCATATCCCAAGTGTGACTTCTACCCTTGTGAAGAGACAAATGTCAGCTACTCCACAGAACAGCTGGAAAGATGAAATGAAATAACATGTTAAATGGCTACAGCAATGCTTGGGTAGGCGATCATACTTTTTCTTTTTGCCTTTTAAGATGAGGATTTTGACAGTATTGATAAATCAGTTCTATTTAAACTGTTGGACTTGTGTAGTTACAGGTTGGAGTGCCAAAGATATCTGGACTGAAAAGGAAAAACCAATACCACACAATGAATGGTATTGGGTGGGAGAAAAGCAATGTGCCTGGATATTGCTGCTTTCTATAAACTGAATTGATTTAGTAAGCAACTTTAATTAAAAAAAAGGTTTGTTTTTGTTTTTCCCCCCTCCTGTAAAAATCAGGAAGGATCAAAGAAAGAAGGAGAGAATATGTCATTGAAAATAGATTAAGTGATTAAAAAAAACAGACAAAAATACAGGAAAAAATAAATTTGCATTTTGAGTGTCCCAAATGGGATAGTTGCTCTTTTGGAATGGCCTGATACCATAGCAAGCAGGTCATGTAGGTAGGTCTGACATGTACTGAACATACATCACAGGACTGATTTTCAACCTTGCCCTCTGAAGTCCCAGATTTCATACCCAAGGGTTCTCACAAAACGTGTCCTTCATTCTCTGTGGTTTTGAGGACATCTGCATGAAAGCATAGACTCTGCCTCCTGCTGCTTTGTCACTACCTGAAGTCACAGGATAGCTGTAACCATGGCAACACCTTCGCTATAGCTAACCTGGGGTTACAAACTCTAAGGTAAGAAACAGGAGACAGACACATATTAAACCAAAATAAACCTAAGGAAAAATGACTTTAAACATATCACCCCTCAACCTCAGACCTCAACAGATTATAAATCAGCAGCAAGGAGGCAAAGAGGAGAGAAAATTTCTTATTAAGCATCTCTTGTGCACCAGATACTATGCTAGAGCATTGCCTAGATTTTTAATATAGTTCTGAAAATAATCCAATGAGGAATGTATGATTATAAACCTCGATTACTAATGAACAAATAGAAGTAATAAGTCTTTAGGTAACTTGTCCAGTGTTCCAGTCAGGTAAGTGTCAAAGATGGAATTTGTACCAGCTCCATCAGATTCTGATTTCACCATGGAAGTTTGGTCTCCAGTTCATGAATATTTCCCCTGTGACATTTCATTTCATGAGCTGCCATTTCTCTACCCTATCATGGAACCCTTCTCTCCTTCAGAGAACTCTTTGTCCCTGTTTGCATTTGTCCTAGGAATCTAGTCTGGAAGACTTATGTCATGGTCACACAGTTTCCATGCCCCAAGGCCCATACTTCATCTTTAAATGAGTATCTAAGGACATCTCCATCCAAAAAAAAATTTAAACAAATTTATCCATTTTATATAAAGGAAAAAAATAGAGACTTAAGAGGTTAAAACATGAGTTGAAAGCCAAGATGCCAATGTTGAAATCATTGAGTGTTACCTTCCGGCCTAAACTTGGCAAGTGTCCATAGTCCCACTGGGAAGTGAGAAAGACTACAAGAAACAAAAAAGGGACATGTGTAGAGATTCTATCTTTTCCTCTTCCTGTTTCTGATTAAAACAGTGGAATTCAAGCCCTGGCTGGCGTAGCTCAGTGCATTGAGCTCGGGCTGCGAACCAAAGTGTCACAGGTTCGATTCCCAGTCAGGGTACGTGCCTGGGTTGCAGGCCATGACCCCCAGCAACCGCACATTGATGTTTCTTTCTCTCTCTCTCTTTCTCCCTTCCTTCCCTCTCTAAAAGTAAATAAATAAAATCTTTAAAAAAATAGTGGAATTCAGTACCTGGAGACCTCTAGAATTAAACTCTGTGCTATGAGGTGGTGCTATATGACATTTTTATCTTCCTCTTTGTGTTTTTCTGTGTTTCCTTAAATTTTTATAATCTTACTTATTACTTTTATAACTGTAGAGAAAATTTATATTTTAAAGGAACAAAATACTGAATTTATACTAAATAAAGTATGGTATACACATTCAGTAAACCAGACACATGGTTCTTGTCAGTTTAAATAGACACCAGAAAGGGCTTGGCTAGTATTTTTAATGAACTAGCCACAATATTGTTATTTAAATGTGATTTAGTTTCAGGACTTGTGGAGATGAAGGCTGACCCTGGGACTGGGCACATTCAAAATCTCCTTCACTTCAAGGACCCTGTATGGAGCACTTGAAATTTTTCTATACATCAATTCAAAACACCTGTTCCTGTGCATAACAAAGCCCAGAATTGAAAGTACTTTCAGCTTCTGGGGCCATTGGGATCTCCTGTTAGGAGATCATTGCAGCTTGTAGGTAAAAATATCAAGGTGTACTAAAGGAAGAAAAAAAATACACTCAGCATATATTTACCATGGCTGTGCTGCTCTGTGTTCTAAAATCAAATATCTAAATGTTAAGCACAATCTTTCTATCAGCATGAAACAGGGACCATGGCACTAATGATCTTTGTCTATGCTCTAGCCATTCTGCTTAAGGAGATGCTACTGAACAATAACCAGAGGAAGTGAGAAATGTATCATGAAAAGCAATGAGGGAATGAGGTAAACTATACTCAGTTACATTTAGTATTTGATCAGTTCTTAGTATTCTCAGTTCTGCTTAGCATCTGCAATTGTTTCTAACTTAATGTCTCACCTTTCTCCTTTTTATTCTATGTAATAGCTCCTGTCTTTTTTATCCTATTGTCTGTTATTGAGAATATGTTTACTTAAAAATTAAATTCATAAGCATCGATGAAAGAAATATCTAATGACATGTTTGCCTTCTTTGGTCTGTGAGCCCTTTAATGATTTCTTTGTTTTCTGGAGCCCTGACTTCTTCCTCATACCAGCAGAAGCCCACAGTGATTGATAGGATGGTTGCAAATACCACTGGGCTCATAGACTACAGCCTTAGTACTGAAATGCTATGCCCACCTTTGCTCAGTCACTGTCTCCTCTTTGTGCCTGTCTATGTCTTCTCTTGCTGCTTTTCCACACTGGATATTAAGGTGAATATACCAACTTTTACCTAAAGCAAACACCCTTTTGTGAAATTTCTCACATTTAAATCTGAATAATCAAATGATATTAAGGAAGAGTTTGAAGAAAATTTTTCAAGGGTCAGGACCCCATAGCTAAAGTCCAATCCTAGGGGTGAGATAGGAACAGTTGGGAAAAATAGGTGAAGATCAGGAATCTAAGAAAAATTCAGCTTCTTGGATTGGTCTCACACAGTGGAGACTTTGGGAGCAGCACACAGAGGACAATTGGTGGATATATCAATGGCAGGTTCCAAAAATATTCTATAATCCTTTCAGTACATGGACAGAATAGCATATGAATAGTCAGACATGTATTCCTTAAAAAGCCATGCCTCTTATTGATTTATTGCATACTGGCTTCCCATTTAAGCCATTTAATCTGCTCTGAGAAACTAATCTGAGACCTTTATATGTTTTTGCTTTATTAGTAGGCACAACATTAAATTTTAACAGTGGAGGGTGTTGGAGAGTGATTGCAAGGTAAAGAAAGGAAATTTGCTTCCTGGTTCCAGTGTGCTCCTTAAGCAGACTCCTGTAGAGTGTGTGGCTTCTCTGGGTCTAGCTGTGATTGCACACAGGACTTTATAGCTGTGGGTACAATTTCTGCAGCATCAGAGGCCTGCAGTGCTCAGCAGAGAGCAACACCTGAGCTCCCTCTCAAATGCTCCTCAAGTGGTTTTATAAAAGACTGCCTCTAATGAGATACCTCCCTGTGAATAGCTTTCTGGAAAGTTCTGGAGGGTCAGATTCAGCAAGTTATTTAGATATGTCACCATGGAACTTGTTGACTTTCAGTGAGCTTGGTTGTGTCTCCTCAATGACAGAAGAATTAACATACTTTTATTCTGTACTATTTCCCCCTTTAAAACAAAACCAGGTACTTGAGTTGTTTTATTATTCAATTGAAAATGTAAATGAATGGAAATATATAAAAATTATTTTGATTTTTTTTGTCATGGGATCAAGACATGGCATTTCCTTTAGGGAAATAAATAATGGAAGAATGTAAGGGAATAGACAGTAGAATATCCAAGATAGAAGGAGGTGATTGATTCCAATGACTTCATTTTTTAATGAGGAACTAGATTAAAGATACTTTTACAAAGGCACACAATGAATGAGGTTAAGGCTGCCCAAGTTATCACAGTGATCTTTTAGGAAGTTATTTAAATTCCACAGGTGTTTTTAAAATTCAGCTAGGAGTAGGAACCATAGGTCTAGATTACAGGTGGCAAACACAAGACCCGAGGGTCTAATCTGGCCTTCTACCTTAGTTTATGCAGCCTGGCACCTTGTTTCTACCTGGCAGCAGCACCAAGCTTTCCCTTAACTCCTAAGGAGTAGTTACATTTATACAATCCTAAAGTTACATTCGGCCCTTTTAGGCAACCTCAAAGCTGATGTGGCCCCTGGTAAAAATGAGTTTGACACCCCTGGTCTAGATGGAAAAGACAAACCATACACAGGTATAAAAAAGGAGGATGTTCAATGGATTTCCAGGCATCTTGTTTACTTCAGGCCCTGACTAGGGACCAGATCTACAACCCAGGCACGTGCCCTGATCAGGAATCTAACCTGTGACCTTTCAGTTTATGGGACATTGCTCCAACCAACTGAGCAATACTGGCTGGGGCTAAAATATACTTTTAAATTGATATATATTGTCAATATTTTATAAGGCTAAATCAAGATGCTGAGGAAAAAGAACACTATTTAATGTTACAATCTTTTTATAAAAGAAATGATATTTAATTTATAGAATATAGAAATAACACAATATTGAAATAATCATTTCTTTAAATTCCATAAAATTTTTTCATAAAAAGTAACCACATAATAATTTTTTCCTAATTTTTATTTAAATTATCACAAAAAGACACTGGTCCATAAGTTTGGGAGGCAGTGCTATCCACTTGTTGGAACCCATAAGGAATTTGGTTGGAAGATCATTTATATAGTAATTTTATGTATATCTATACCATGATACTTCATAATTCACTTCCTTTTAATTCTTAGGTAAGTATCCTCTGTTCACCTGGGGTCTTCCCATGAACCAAAGTATCCCATACATTATTCTCAGTTTTAAAGATGGTCAGACTTCATCAATTTATTGTAACATGTTTTTATATTAACCTTTGGTTATAAGGAACCTGTATTTTTTAGCAAAAGAGGATGTTTGCTTCAATTAAATATGTGGAATAGGGTTGGTATTGACCTGGAACTTTTAAGCTCTGTTTATTTTATGGGACTTTATAATCTTTGTACATAAAAAAATATGAGATTGAAGAAAATATTGAACATAAAATGAAAAAAAAAGTTTACTTCAAATGTTTGCTACAGAGAAAGTCCAGCCTTCAGGAAAACTGAGCTCTCTGAATAAAAAATACATTGACCCTGGCTGGTGTGGCTCAATGGATTGAGTGCTGATCTGCAAACCAAAGGGTCACTGGTTTAATTCTCACTCAGGACACGTGCCTCAGTTGTGGGCCAGGTCCCTAGCTGGGGGTATGAAAGAGGCAAAGACACATTTAATGTTTCTCTCCATCTTTCTTCCTCCCTTTTTCTCTCTCTGAAAATAAATAAAAAAAAATAAAAACTACATTGAGATTATGGAGGAAAAAAGAAGTTGTAAACAGCAAAACATAAGTTACCATATTTTGGCTGTGTATAATGTGCTCCTGTGTATGAAGCACACCCATGTTTTCATGCACATTGTATACAGCATTATTATACCCATTATTATACCATGGCATATAATCACTATACCCATGTATGATGCATATCCTTATTTTTCCCTCAAAAATTTGGGCAAAAAAGTACATGTTATACATGGCAAAATACAGTACTTTTTTTAAAAGATTTTATTTATTTATTTTTAGAGAGGGAAGGGAGGGAGACAGAGAGAGAGAAAGAAACATCAATGTGTGGTTGCTGGGGGTTATGGCCTACAACCCAGGTATGTACCCTGGCTGGGGATCAAACCTGTGACACTTTGGTAAAATACAGTACTTTTTATAATTATTATATCTACAGGGGTTGGTATGTGTCTGTAGATGTAAGTATTGCAAAAGTCTAAGATAACACTTTTTTCTTTAGGGAATCAGAAATATACAAGGGGGATCCAAAAATGACCAGATTTATCTCCTGCAGGGTGGCCCCTTATACTGCAGGCTTCCACCAATAAGGTAAGTGTTCTAGGAATGTATCTGTATCAGTGTACCAGCTGGAGTTGTTGTGAGAGGCTGTGCTTACCTTAAGTGAATTTTTTTGAAGACTGTTTTAATGCATTTGCCCATTTCGTGGTGGGTGATTTACAAGCACACCTGCCCACACCATACTGAATATCTAGCAGTTTTTGACCAAAACCAGCATCACTCCCATACTTCACCTTCCCTATTCACCTGATTTCTACCCAAGAGATTTTTTTTTGTTGTTTCTCCAGATGAAAAAAGTCCTTAAAGGGAAACATTTTGCCAATGTGGAAGAGGTGAAACAAAAACAGCAGAAGCACTAAAAGGCATCAAAGTCAGCAAGTTCAAAAACTATTACAGCAGTGGGAAAAACAACTCGATAGGTGTATTGCATCAAATGGAGAGTACTTTGAAGGTGACTGAAACATATAAGAATAAATACACAATATTTTATAACTAAAATCAAGGTTGGGCCCCCCCTTGTATAGGAAAGGGGCTCAAAGCAATATTTATTTTGGAGACTAGTAGTACCTAAGATGTTCTTCTATTTTGAGGTTTATCTCTTAATGAAAAGTTTTTTATATGATTACACTAAATAATAAACACACTTATACAAAACCAGGACAAAATGTGTCTTGCTTTTTCTTCTTTCTGTTACAGATCTCCCTAACTATGAATTACTTATTTCAGGATTTCTTATTTTAAATTCCTGGAATAAAACTATAATTGACCACATTGACTTCTGCATTCATTGAAGTCAATAGTCTAGCTCACTATTTTATTGCCCTAGGGTGAAGGCTCAGCTTTAGTTAAAATAACTGTAGAACACGTAGCCCATGGGTCAGAAAGAAAGGCTGAAGAGCAGGCAGATTCCTTTAAAAAGGGTTATGGGGAGGCAAGTAATAAAAATACAGATTTTAGTACAGCAGTTTCAGCCATTGTTGTCAGCATTGGCCTAAATTCATTTGGTCTCTAACATCCACAAGCTCCATTATACCCTCAGGCAAATAAGAAATTTTTTCACCTACCCCATTAGTCTTCCCAGGTATTTCAGAGTCCCATAGGGACAATGGTAAAGGAGAAGAGGTCAGGAAACTCTAGCTTAGATACATATACACAGTAGGACTGAATTAGATTGATCTGCTATGTAACATCAGAAAAGAATTTATATTTGATTCTTTGTCTTAAACAAATTTTGGATAATCTAGGCTAATCAAGGTCATGATTAGTAATCTGAGAAATAAAGACATAAAGGAACTAAGTACATAAGATTTTTAGAGTACACATAAATTGATGAAGATGTGCTAATGATGTGATATCTATTAGTGTATCAATAGTTGTTGAAAATACTTTTGTTTTTCTAATTAGCAAAACATTAATTTTATGAGACATCCCAATGAAGCTCTGCCTTGTAGATGCTTGACAGATGCCAAAGTTAGTTGCCATAAGGTCTCACTGATGAAATTTGCCTGAGCCCTTCTTTTAATATTGTAGGAAGTTCAGAGAAGCAAGAATTAACATTCTTTATGAGTTTATGTAGGTATTTTGGGAAAATTGCTGTTACATAACCAATAGTAAAATGAAAGTCAAGTGTTAATTGTAACTGAAAAATGCAGTATGCTTACAAAAATTAAACCACAGAACTGACAGTGAGAGAAGCTATTAGCTGACTGTTAGTCCTAGCATGTACCTGGATAGTGGGTAAAGTTGGTAACACGCTTATCCTCTCTGAGTTTCCAGTTCACAAGCAATGAAACAAGAACAAACAAACAAGCAAATGAAAAGAAACTTTTTCATATTGAATGCACTACATGGAGAATTTTCCTATTGTTTATGAAAGAGGAGAAAAGGTGGGGAGAGTACACAAAATAGACAAGAAAATTACTGAACAATAAATTGGAGAATAACAAATGAAAGGTGAACAAAGGCAAAAGGAAAACAGAAAAATAGGAAAGACTCAGACCTTATATGTGTGTGACTTTTCCTAGACCCAAGACAGTAGATGCCCAAGGCCAGTAGTCCTGGCGGAGGCCCAGGCTCCTGCACACATTAGCTTTTTGACCACAACCAAGTCTCACTAATGCCCCTGAGACCTCAGTGCCCTCATTTATATATACAAATGTTTAGATGACATGATTAACAAGATACCTTCCTGATTCATGATGTAGCTTTATATAATTGTAAAAGGAAAGGTTTTCATTTTATTTGCCTTAAGATCTGAGATACCAACTGTGCCTCTGTAGTAGTGAGATGCAAATAAACCCAAAATGGTTTCATGGCAAAAATACACGTGTACTTATGGATACCCTTCAAAATCTCATATAGTTTCATCTGTCAATAAAATATCAAAACTGCAATTTCTGTAATGCTCTGTTTTCTTAACTGAGGAATGCATTTACCAGACAGGCAATGCCTGGGCCTGAACATCAGGTGAACTCTGTCAACAGCCCCCCAGTTTATCCTGAACAAAGCTAGACCCTTGCCCCAGATAAGCCTGGCTTAGGTATGAGAGTAAATTCAGTGCCATCACATGGTTATGCCTTCTAGGGCTTTGGAGACTTTTGTGACATGTGGAAGATCCTCCTCAATATTTTTAGGGCCCGGGACTGGCTAGCAGACTGCATCTGTGGCAATGCTGAGACAGCAGTTTGGCACTCACAGACAGATCTGGCTCCAGTTTCCAGCAAATAACATCTGCCCTGCTGTTTAGCTTTATGGGGTTCCCAATTTCATGAAGCAATGCTATTTAAGTCTCTAACAAACTCTTATATAGCAACCTGGTAGAAAACAAAGGGAGCTCACGTTAGTGAAGGTGACTGGGTTCAAATCTCAGTCAATTGTTCATGAGCTGAGAGACCAATAGCCAATCTCTGGATATCTCAGAATCTTTCTCTTCATCTACAGAGTGAGACTAATAAATAGATATGCTCAATTTGCCTTCCAGAATTTATGTAGTCTTAAAAGCCTCTCTTGAGGGCAAAAACAGAGACAAAAAAGCAAAACTTTTAAAGCAGTAAGGAAAAAGACTAAGACTACATGTTCAGTCAGAATAAACACTTCAGACACCTAACCATAGGGTACACTGTCAACACTCACTAGTGCTTACACATGAATTTCCTCTTCTCTACATACATACACTTTTTTCATTCCAGCACTACTTTTTCCTCTTCAGCAACACAGTTTCTCTTTTTGAGTTATTATCACCTTTAAGGCCAGTATCAGATGTGGAGAAGTGTGAACTGTGCTGAGGGCACTCATGACCTATCCAACACCATCATCTAGGTCTGTCATTGTAATGAGTGTTTATGTGGATGGTCATTATATTTAACCTTTTTATCATTCCTATGAGTAGCCTAGTAGTACCCACTAAATTTCCAAATTTACAGATAAGAAAATTTTCCCACAATCACAGTGCCTGAAAATTTCCTCAGGCTCCTCTTCATTACCCTCTTCCTATTCTCTGCTATTCTTCACCTCCATGGTTTTCAACTCTTCACTCTGTATTCTATCTCTAGCACCCTTTCTTTACTTTTCTGTGTTGAAAACATCCATAGACTTCTTTTGGCTTCTTGGCCATTGGTTTTTCTCTAAGGCCTATTCATTCCTCTAATTTCTGGATTCCATTATAGTCTTGGGTTTAAAAAAAGTTGTCTATTCCAGTCTTGAAAACATGAGGTATACTAGTGAAACTTGTATATTCTGTCTCTCCAATTGGAGCTTTGACCTCATTACTTAATCAGTAATAATTACCATATTTTGAGGGCACTTAATCTATATCATTTCATTCAGATGTTATAATAACCCTACAAGCAGGGTACTGTTATTTTACCATAGTTCTTTAATCCTGATATAGGTAATGAATTACAGAGTGAAAATCCTAATCAAGGTCCATACGGAAATAGGATAGTAAGAAACTAGGAAAATTCTTTGGCAAGTGAAATAGGAAAACTGAGAGAGAGCTGAACACAATGACTGAGCAATTTACAAACAGGTGCAGATGGTCACTAAGGCAGAAGGCCTTGAGTGTCTGAAAGAGGGCAAAACTGGGAAAACAAGGACCTCACCCCCACAGTAACCTCTCCTCCCTGAAGATAACATCTAGGCCTCAGTTTTGTTTCAGCTCCAGGTCCAGAACAGAAGTAAAACCAGGTGAGTGAACACCGGGAGTCACTACATTTATGACTAAAGACCTCCTGCCCTGTTATGGACCAATCAGTAGAGACAATGGCCCCGAAAGGGTACACCTGGAGAACTGATGGGTATTCTGTTGAAACATTCCCCTGAGACCTCTCCTAAGATTCCTGCTTGCTAGAAAGAGATAAAAGCCTTGAGACAAGGGACCCAGTGCATGCAGTCTCCCTTGGGAGTGCAGCCCACACCATTCCCTTTCCTTTCTTCTCCCCCCACTTTCCCCCACAGGCACACATCTCCTAAACTCTAAGGCAACGGACAGTAGCTGCTCATCCCAAGCTAATCTCCTGAACCTGTCCCTGAGGACTCCCATTTGTCTAGCTTCTCAGTGAGCTAAGGCAACCCATACTAGACTCTCCAGTTGCTTCTTCTATGCTAAGGCCTTCCTTGTTTCACTGTTTGCAGCTTTAATAAATGCATCCATCCTCATAGTCATCTGGACTCATGTTGTGAAATCTTTCCTGCATGAAGTCAAGAACCCACACACTACAGCTGGCCCCATGAAGACCTGCAGGGCCAGGCCCCTGTCCAGTAATATAATGACACCAGATTTTACCAATAACCTTTATAATATGCTAACCCTAACCTTGTTTATCCTGATTGCTGATCTCACTCTATATTATTATCTTTTTATTCTATTCTGGGTCTCAATTAGAATCAAGATGGCCATAAAATTGATTCTGTTTAATTCATACCTTTCTCACTTAATAATTTTATTTGAATTCCCCTATTTCTGCAAATTAAAATACTAAAAGTTGCAGTTCCTAAAAGCCCCTAGTAACAAGAAAAACTACTTATTAATTACCTACAGTATAAATGGTGTCCCCTTGATAGTAACTCTGTGTGGCAGACCTAAGAGTTTAAGCAGTGTGCCTGGTGTGACAAATCATGGTACAATACTATTATAGTAGCTACTGGGGATAGAGGAGAAATTGTATGATATTTTTTTATTAGGAGGCTTCTCAAAGCTAGGCAGTCATCTTTCATCATAATTTGAAGGAACTATTACTGCCCCTGCTGCTATATATATTGATGATTCTTTATTGCCCACTGGTTGAGACCACCAAAGTTTCTGTCACCAGAGACCAAGTAATGTGATAAAAATCATTTATAAAGCCTTTTAATTTGAGACAAATTCGATGTATTTATATTACAATATTGCCAAGGCCAAGAATTCCATATTTTGAACTTCAATTGTTGAAAATGTGATGAAAACACCAGAACTACAGATTCAAGAAGATTAACAAACTCCAAATGCAAAAATTATGAAGTAAACTACATTCAAGCATATCATAATTAAGGTGCTCAAAACCAGTGATAAAGGGAAAAATTTTAAATCAGCCTTAGGGAAAAAAGAACATGATATACAGAGGAAGAAATAAAAGGATGAGTGCATAGTTTTTCTTCAGAAAAAAAATTATGAATAAGAAGACAGTGGAACATGCTGCAAGAACAAAAATTGAAACTTAGAATTCAATACTCAGTGATGATGTCTTTTGAAAATAAATGTGACCACTACACTTACTGAATGGCTAAAATCTGATAATACTAATGTTTAGAAAAAAAGTGAAGTCATAGGAACTCTTATCTATAGCTTATTGAACTGCAAAATGGTGTAGCCTCTTTCAAAGACAGTTTGCCAATATTTTACTAAGCTAAACATAATCTTACAATATGATCCAACATTAGGCTTCTAGGTATTTACCTAACTCATTTGAAAACTTGAGGTCATAAAAAATTGTCATGGAAATATTTATAACAGCTTTTTGCATATCTCTAAAAACTGGAAACATATAATTTGTCTTTCAATATGGGAAAGAATAAAGTAACTGTGTCACATCCATACAATTAAATAGTATCCTGTCATTCCAGGGATAAAGCTAGGAAGCCACATAAAAACACAACTAAATCTTTAAAAAGATACATAAGGACATTTCATAGGCACACTTGCTGTATGTTATGATTAAAATACAAGTTATAATATTTTTTCAAAGCCTGGGTCCAGTTTAAAAATCTTTCTATTACTGGAAGCTATTATTGATTCTTCCAATTCAAATGCTATCCCCTTCCTCTGAAACCTCAAAGCAATTATCTGCCCCTTCATTATAAAAAAAGGTGGGGAGGAAACACCTGAATAAATTTAAGTAAAGTCACTTGGACTGGAATTCAAATATAATTCTCCCATCCTGTTAATTACTCAATTTATTAACTTTACTGAGCCTACCTTGCAGTTTCATGGAAAATAAAGTGAGCTAATATGTTTGACCCATGTCTTCCAGGGTAAGTATTCAATAAATATTACTTATTATTAGCTCTCCTAAGAGGATTTTAAATATCTGTGTGCTAAGATTGTATCTTCTATTTCTTCTACTTCTAATCACAGCAGTTAGCAAATTGATGAACTTAAATGGTACTCAATATAAGCAACATAATGAATGAGCACAAGTGTATTAGTTTTCTATTATAGCTGTAACAAATTACAACATAATAATGACAATACAACACAACTTATTAATGGCTTAATATCCATAATTAATGGATAATACAACATTATTATCTCACAGTTATGAATGCCAGAGGTTGAAAATGGATCTTTTAAGCCCAAACCCAGTTGTCAGCAGGTATGTTCCTTCTGGAGGCACCTTACTTTTTTTCACCTTCTAAAAGCTGCTCATATTTCTTGGCTCAAGACCTCTTCCATTTTTCAAAGTTACAATGGTCAACTGAGTGTTTCTCATGTTGTATCACGAAGTCTGCATTCTTTTTATACATTTAAAGGACTTTTATGATTACATTGGGTACATTGTATATTCCTATGTAGGAATAACTTTTATCCTCACCTGAGGACATTTTTTCATTACTTTTAGAGGGAAAGGAAGGGAGACAGAGAAACACTGATGTGAGAGAGAAGCAACGATTGGTTGCCACACATACATACTATGACTGTTACAGCACAAAAGGGGGGGGGCAAGGGCAGCTGAGGCAATATACTAGTACCTGAAAGGAACCTCCCAGGTTTGTTATGTCTGCTGCCAGAGGAAAGACATCTCTCAATGCCAGAGATTTGTGAAAAGGAAATAAATTCATTATTCATTTGAAATAACATGAACTAAAGTTCCCTACAAATGCACACAGCCCTCCCAGCACTCTCCACATGGCAAAAGGGAGCACTTCCAAAGCCTCATGGTCCTGACTCTCACCCAAGCTTCATAGTCCCAACCAAGACACCAAAGTCACATAGTCCTAAACAGATGCGTGGTCCCAAAAAGAGAGATGCCCAATGACTGCCATGCCTCCATTTAAATCCCAGTGCCAATTTTCCTCTGCAGAATCATTTCCAGCTCCTCTTACAATTGGCCACAGCTACCAGCATTCTGGGCAGGTGTGGCCCTGTGGTGTGGAGCCAATTATCTCCAAGATCTTCTGGACCCTATCACAAATCCCTATTTGGGGTTCCTTCTTGGCTGCACCCTGTTACAATCCCTCCTTTCATATTTATACCCACTTTATAATCTTATAAAGAACAATGTTCTTATGAATGAAGGATGAAGGTCTCATCTTCTTGTAACTACTTCCTGCTGGATATGGATGTTGTCTTACCTACCCTTGGGTCAGGAATACCCAGAAAGGGGGGTTGTGCATCACGGAGGGAGTCCTTCCTGTAAGGGGAAGGACCTTACAGAATCTTGGTCAGTTGGCTGTCACCAGGAAGTCACAGGCTAGAAGTCCAAAGGCTGGCATTACTGGACCGTTGGCATCCTAGTCATATTCTGGAGGTGACATATTTGTAAAGAGAGTTGGAAGCACAATTAAATCATAATCCACTAAATGACAAAGGCAGGGACTTAGTTAGGTAAAGAGTGGCTTATCTGGAGGAAGGTGTGCAAGGCATGTTACACCTATTCAAAACCCTTGTGGCCCACTATACTTCACTTGGGATGAGGGGTATATATATATTAGGATTTCCCTCCTTTCATATTTCTGGGCCCTTTCTGTCCAAGCCTTTAGGACAGAAAAGGGAAAATCAGTTTTAAAATGGAGCCCACAGACTGACCCAACCCAACCACTTAGTTTAGTCAAACCATTGAGTCTCAAGGGGTGATGATGAGGATGGGTTCCTTAAGTGAGGCCTGTATTACAATCAGTCACTCAGGTAATGAGGTCCTAGGCATATGCCCTACAAAAACAGAAGGAAGAACATGTGTTAATTTACACAAAAATTCCCAAGCCATTCTCTGTACCTGTGAGACTGTCTTTTGAGAAGACATTCAGTTGCAAGGTCCTTCCTGCAATGACATTTAACAATGGCAATTTGACAGATCCTCCATACCTGTAAGTTGTACATCTTAGGTGATATTGCAAACCCAATTTCAACTTTCAAAAGAAAACAAACTTTCAAGACAGTTAGCTATGCCATTCTGATGTCCAATACTGAGCACTGTGATTTTCCTTGAACCACAATTTTTCTCCTTAAGATCACCCTCAACATTGTTAAAGGGACTATGGGCCCCGCTTTTAATTTTGAATGTTAGTTTGCATAAACACACCAAGAGAAGCTTGGATCACTTATGATCTTTAAGTCCACTTTGCTGGAACTCACACAGGAAACTTTTAGATTGACTTCTCGGTCCACTCCTCAGGGCAAAGAAGCAGAGCCACACATCCGCCATCTGGCTTCGCCTGTACCAGTTGTTTCACTCAGATCCTTGAGGCTTCCATTGTGCCTACATGTTCCTTTTGGCCATCTTTCAGGAAAGCAACCTTCGTTCCTTCCCTGAAAAGACTGCCATGAACTGCACAACCAACCAAAGTACCAGGCTCTTCTCGTGGGCTTACACTAGCTTCAAAAGTCATTCCCAGTTCCTCAGGGCTTTCTGGTGACAACCAGAACCCATACATGCCTCTTTCATGCATGACATTCCAGTCAAAGTCTTGGTTAATAAAACCAGTATTAGTGACTGGTCTTATTCGTTTTATGCAAAGAAACCTTATGCCATCACTCATTCCTTCAGAATGCCAAATTCTGAAGGGAACAGGTAGGGAGAAAAATACAAAGTGTAAAGGAAAATCCTTTCCCTTCTGATATCCACCAAGATTTCATCTCCATGCCTTATACATTCCATTACTAACACCACATAATTACTTCCCAAAACTTTCACTTTTACATTTATCTTTATAGTTTCCCACAGACCTTTGCAACATTCACAAATCCTCTATTCTTTCTTTCATACACCCTCTTTATTTACATATCTTTCACTTTCCCATTTACTTTCCTGCAGAGTGTGAAGTTTCAACCTTGCCTGGAATCCTCAATTTCCTTTTCAGAGCAGATCAAGAGCAAAATCCAAAACACAGAGTTCCAAAACAATACACAGGTAGAGGCATTCTTTTGCACCAATGCGTCCATTGGTGCCTCGCGGAGACATGCTCCTTCAGGCCCGGTCTCTTGGAAGAGATACGTTGCTTTGCCTCTGGCTGAAGCACTCATCAGCCCCTAATGACTCTTCCTGGGTTACAAGCAACCTTTTCTAGGTCTTAAAACCAATGTTAGAAATTTGCTCTTTTCTCACGGAACCAGAAAACAAGTAGTTGAGGTTTCCTTTATTCCAGGTTTAAAACTTTCACATCCTTTATATTAATTTTACTCATCTAGATTTAACTATCATTCTCTTTTAATCCTGGTTCCTTTCCCACACTGGGAAGAATTATACTTAAACTTAGTATGTGGCCTCTAAAAGTCCCCAGCTTTACAAACACTTTCATGATATGACAAACACTGTCACCTTGTATTGGGATTCGTTCTCTTTCTGGAAGAGGAATTTCAAACCTTCCTCCAGAGTGCAGGTCCAACTTTCCCTTTGCAGCAGTAGGGTCTTTGTCTCCCTTAGGCGGTGCCCATTTTACCTGTGTGTGGTGAATCCAGGGCTTAATTCCCATCAGCTTCAGGGAGGAATGCGTTATCAACAGGATATCGTAGGGACCAGTCCATCCTTCAGACAGCTGCTGTTCAGGGCCTTGGCTCTTCCAGGTCTTTAGTAGGACCCGGTCCCCTGGCTGGAATGGGTGCAGGGGCTTGTCAGAGGGGTAGACAGACCTGCAATGAATAAACTTGGTTAGTGCAAAATGGTTAGTGTCTGCCCTAAATGCTGTACATACTGCTTAATTCATGCCTCATGCTCCAAATCCAGAGGGGGTGTACCTAAAACAGAAATTCGGAGGGGTTTCCCATAAACTATTTCAAAAGGGCTCAGTTTAAGCCTGCTTCTAGGTGCCACTCTGATTCAGAGCAAAGCAATGGGGAGTGCCTGGTCTCATTTTAAATGTATATCCTGGCATATTTTTGCCAAAGTCTTCTCTTTGGTGTGATTCATTTTCTCAGTCTTTCCTGTAGACTGAAGTCTCCAAGATGTGTGCAATTTCCATTGTATCTGCAATGCCTGTCTGACCTTCTGGGAGATTTCTGAAGTGAATGATGGTCCATTTATCACTTTGAATGCTTTGGGGAAGTCCAAACATGGGAATTATTTCTTTAAGCAACAGTTTTGACACCTCAGTTTGCCTTTTCAGTCCTGGTGGGGTACGCTTCTACCCACCCAGAAAAAGTATCCACAAAGACCAACAAGAATCTGAAATTTCCCTTTATTTTAGGCATTTGTGTGAAACCCACCTGCCAGTCCTCAAAGGGGCACATCTCTTTCTATTGTACTCCCTTTTCTGTGGGAACATGCTCTATTTTAGGATGATTTTTGGCACATATCTGACAGGGTTGGCTAATCCTGTGGACAATCTTTTACAAATAAGGGCCTTTCAGGTATGGCCTAATGAAATCCGTGAGAGCACCCCTTCCATAGTGGGTCCCTTCATGTAGGTGCTTAAGGACAGGATACACTAGAGCCTCAGGGAGTAAAATCATACCATGGGCATTGACCTTCCACATAGAATTGGGATCAGTGTTAGTGAATCCCCATTCACAGGCCCGCTCCTCATCCTGTTCCGTGTAATGAGGTTTAAATTCTGACAAGTCCAGATGGGGAACCAGAGCTGCTAGGTGCGGCAACTCCTTGGCTGCTTGTCTTGCTGCTTTGTCAGCAATTTGTTTTCTCTGACTGGTTTGGGAACCATCCCTCTGGTGTCCTAGGCAGTGCATTATAGCAACCTGGTCCGGTACATTCACTGCCTCTAGTAACTGTAAAATCAACTCTGAGTGTTTAACATCCTTGTTCCCTGAGGTTAAAAGTCCTCTTTCTTTCCATATTGCTCCATGGGTATGGACTACCATGAAGGCATACTTGGAATCTGCATATATATTAACTTTCTTTCCTTGGGACAGCAATAAGGCTCTTGTGAAGGCGATTAGTTCAGCCTTTTGTGCTGAGGTTCCTGGCGTAAAGGCCTGGGCTTCTATTACCTTGTCTGCCATGGCCACTGCATACCCCACTTGTTGCTGGCCAGTGTCCATGAAGCTGCTCCCGTCTGTATACAGCTCCCAGTCTGGTGACGCCAGAGGCTAGTTCATCAGATCTGGCCTGCTAGAATAAACTTGGTCAATTACTTCCAAGCATTCATACTCAAGGGTGGAGTCCCCTCCATATCTGGGAGTAGGATGGCTGGGTTCAGGGTTGTGGTGGTCTGCAAGGTAACATTTGGATTGTCCAGCAAAATGTCCTGGTATTTCCCCATACGCCCTGCTGTCGGCCAATATCCTCCTCTTTGTTCTAGCAGAGTCAGAACCTGATATGGCACTAACACTGTAGTAGATTGTCCCAAGGTAAACTTCTCAGCTTCCTGTAAGATGTCACAGGTGGCTGCTACTGCTCGGAGGCACGGTGGCCATCCTTTCATTGTGTGGTCCAGCTTCTTTGGGAGATAGGCTATGGGTCTGGGGATTTTTCCCAGGGTCTGGGTTAGCACCCCCAGTCTTATCCCCTGCCTTTCATGAATGTACAATTTGAAAGGCTTTTGTAAGTCCAGAAGTCCTAATTCAGGAGCCGAAGCCAGCTTCTCCTTCAAAGTATCAAATGCTACCTGACAAGCCCCTGTCCATTCTAGGGATTCAGAGTCCAGTCCTTTTAGGGCATTATACAGTGACTTTGCTATGAGTCCAAAGTCTGGAATCCAATCCGACAAAACCCTGTAATTCCCAAGAACCCACGAAGCTGCCTTTGATTTTCTGGGATTTTTAGCGAAGCAATGGCTTGCTTTCTATCTGCCATCAGACTCCTGGTACCTTGTTTCAGTTGAAATCCCAGATATGCCACTTCCTGTTTGCAAATTTGGGCCTTATGATGTGACACTTTATATCCTTTCTTTGCCAAATGATTTAGAACTGTGATGGTGTTGTGCAAACAGTCCTCATAGTTACTGCTGGCTATTAACAGGTCATCCATATATTGCAAAAGAACTCCTGATTTCAACTGAACATCCCTTAAGTCTTTTGCCAGCACTTCCCTGAATATTGCCAGGGAGTTTTTAAATTCTTGTGGCAGCACAGTCCAGCAGTATTGGAGCATGGCTTTCATCTCTGAGTTCTGCCACTCAAAGGCAAACAATTGCTGAGCCTGCTCATGTATTGGGATGCAAACAAAAGCATCCTTTAAGTTCAGGACTGAAAACCATTTGCTATCCCCAGGGACCATAGTCAACAGGGTGTAAGGGTTAGGCACAGTAGGGTGAATATTCTGGACAATATCATCAATGGCCTGGAGATTTTGTACAAACCGGTGCTCATCTGAGTGTGGCTTTTTGGCTGGCAAAATGGGAGTGTTGTATGGTGACCTGCAAGGCTGAATTAATCCTGATTTCAAAAACTTCTGCAACACTGGCTGGATCCCCTCTAAAGCCTCCTTTAAGAGGGGATACTGTTTCTTTCGTGGGACCTGCATCCCTTCTTTAGATATATCTTTATAGGTTGTACGTTAACTGCTTTACGTGGAGTTCCGTCAGCCCAAACAGTTTGATCGACCTGCTCACAGATCTCAGGTGGGAAGGGTTTACCTCTAGAACCTCCAGGACAGGTCAGGGAAGCCTGCAACTGGAGGGCATTTTCCAGTGGGACTTCCTCACACAGCTGCTGTCGCTTGGGGGAAAAGGTTATTTGTGCATGCACTTTACACAGCAAATCTCGGCCCAACAATGGAATGAGACAATCAGGCATATACAGAAAACTGTGTGTAAGCTTTTGCCCCCCAAGCTGGCATTCCAGAGCTTGCAGGAATGTCTGTTTTTGTACCTGGCCGGACACCAGAAACTGTTACTTCATTTGCGCTTTTTCCAGTCAACTTTGTGTTCAACACTGAGTATGTGGCTCCCGTAACTACAAGAAAGTCAGTGGGCTCATCCCCCACAGTCACTTGTACCCGGGGCTCCTGTGGGGAAATAGTGAAGGGTCGGGAGATGTCCAATGGAGCCCCTGGGCCTCCTCATTCCTTCTCATCCTCCATTTCTTGCTTCACCATCATTTGACCTGGATTCTTACTCTCCCTTTCCCTTTTGCAATGTGGACACTCATTCTTCCAGTGCCCCTCCTCCTTGCATTAGGCACATTGATTATGGCCTAGTGTGCCTTTCTTCTTCTCCATAGGGCCCCTTCGGTCAACAGCACAGTGGCGGACACCAGCTGAGTTTCCTTTTTCTGCCCTAGGGCCCTAATTCTTTTAGTTTCCCTGGGCTAACTCTAAAAACACTGTGGCCCGTTTTGCCTTCCCTGCTTCCTGGGCATTGTAGACTGTAAATGCTATGTCCACTAGCTGGGAGGAGCTCATTCCCAGTACTCCATCTACACGCTGAAGTTTGTTCCTGATATCCGGAGCGCTCTGCCCAATAAAAGTCATGTTTACCATTCTCACGTTTTCTGGTGCCTCTGGATCGACATCAGTGTACTTCCTATATGCCTGATAGATCCTTTCTAAAAATTCAGAAGGATCTTCATCTGGCTTCTGCTGGAGACTCTGTATCAGGTTCAGACTCCTCTGCTTGGGCACTCCTTTCCTAAGTCCTTCCAATATTCACCTTCTATAGTGTCTCAAAGAGGCTAAGCCATCTCTGCTATTCAGGTCCCACTTAGGGTCTACCTGAGGAATTGCCTTGACTGGGTTAAGAATCCCCTTGGTGTCTTCATCGCAGAATGCTGGGCCTCCTGATCAGCCCTATTTAGAACCAACGGTCTTTTGTCTGTTGGTAGCAAAATGTTCAGGAAGGCCTGTATGTCTGCCCAGTTTGGGTGATGAGTGGCAAAAATAGAGGCAATAAGATCTGCCATCTTCTGAGGATCATTCCTATATGAGGGATTGGCATTCCTCCAGTTCAGTAAGTTCAAAGTGGAGAATGGAATATGGGCCCAATAATAACCAGCTGGCTGGCCTTCTTCATTTATTCTGCCTATTGGGTATTGCCTCAAAGGGTACTGGCTGGCTACACCTTGAAGGCTCCCCAGTTATAGGAGGTACTCTGGCGAGTTCTGGGGTGTGAGACACATTCCTCAGCAGGTAGAGGTGGAGCAGTTGGCTTTACAATCCTTGCTTCAGGGGAGGTTACAAAAGGAGATGGTACTGAGGTGTCTCCCACTGCCTGTGGAGGGGGAGGTACCATGGCAGTGGCAGTCCCCATCATCTGCCAGGCCAGAGATGTAGAAGCCTCCACCACCTGTGAGGGCAGCAGCCCCATAGAGGCTGCTCCCACCTGCGGAGAGTGGTACCCCAAGGCTTCACCCTACAGAGGGGGCCAGGCCCCTCCCACCTGTGAAGGTGGGGGCAGAACGCAAGTCGCATCCACCTGTACAGATGGTGATGGCCCTTCAGCTCTGGTTTTGGGAGCCAAGGAGACCCCTTCCACCTGTTGGTGGGGCTGGTGAGCAGAGCCAACTCACAGAGAATGTGAATCTGTGGTGGAGACTTCTCCCACTTGCAAGGAGTGGGGAGTCGTGGCGAGCCCCACCCCTTGGGGAGGCAGCAGCACCACTAGAGTTCCCCCTGCCTGCGAGCCCCCATTCCCTGGGTTCAGAGCATTAATGGGGTTTATTTCCTCATTCTCTCTCTCTTCCTGTGTTCTATCTGGGAGGGCTCCTGAGACTACTTTTCCCTTCAGGACCATTACATGCTTCTCTCTCTGGTACAAGGCTGTTGTGCAATATTATAAACATATTAAGATATTGTAGCTCTTCCGAAAGTTCATACCGCTGGCAATAATGTTTCAATCTAGCAATGATGCAGCAACTCAAAGAACCATTCACGGGCCATCCCAGCTCATCACCCAAAACATAAGTAGGCCACACCATGTTACAATAATAAACCATTAACTGCTTAGTCAAGGGATTCTTGTATGTCGACTTAGCACAGTAGTTCTCCCAATCCCCTAGGATCCTACCCAATGGGCTCCACTTAGGAACCAGCTCAGAACTATACATACAGTTCCTACAAAGCAAGCAAAGGTTCAGACAAAGCAAGCAAAAGTTCAGAGCAAAAAGAATACAGATAGTGTAAAGACCAGGTATTTCTGGCTCCATTATTCCAAAAAATGCACTCAGAAACCAAGTTTTCAACCAAAACACTTTCACATCTCTGCTCCCTCCCCGTTTTGTTTCCTTTTCACCTTTCCAGGCATGATAGGTAGCTGATGCCCTCAGGAGGAGTGCAGGGAAATTTTTGAGACTGGGAAAACTCCAAAACCTCACTCTCTCACACCTGAGGGGGCTGGTCTGTCACGGGCAATTATAGTCCCAGCAGAGTTGCCAAAAGCTGTTACAGTACAAAGGGGGGGGGGGTGGCAAGGGCAGAAAAGGAGGGATTGTAACGGGGGCAGCCAAGAAGGAACCCCAAATAGGGATTTGTGATAGGGTCCAGAAGAGCTTGGAGATAATTGGCTCCACACCACAGGGCCACACCTGCCCAGAATGCTGGCAGCTGTGGCCAATTATAAGAGGAGCCGGAAATGATTCTGCAGAGGAAAATTGGCACTGGGATTTAAATGGAGGCATGGCAGTCATTGGGCATCTCTCTTTTTGGGACCACGCATCTGTTTAGGACTATGTGGCTTTGGTGTCTTGGTTGGGACTATGAGGCTTGGGTGAGAGTTAGGACCATGAGGCTTTGGAAGTGCTCCCTTTTGCCACGTGGAGAGTGCTGGGAGGACTGTGTGCATTTGTAGGGAACTTTAGTTCATGTTATTTCAAATGAATAATGAATTTATTTCCTTTTCACAAATCTCTGGCATTGAGAGATGTCTTTCCTCTGGCAGCAGACATAACAAACCTGGGGGGTTCCTTTCAGGTACTAGTATATTGCCTCAGCTGCCCTTGGCCCCCCCCTTTTGTACTGTAACAGTTTTCCATTTTTCAAAGTTACAATGGACAACTGAGTGTTTCTTATGTTGTATCATGAAGTCTGCATTCTTTTTATACATTTAAAGGACTTTTATGATTACATTGGGTACTTTGGATATTCCTATATAGGAATAATTTTTTATCCTCACCTGAGGACATTTTTTCATTACTTTTAGAGGGAGAGGAAGGAAGACAGAGAAACACTGATGTGAGAGAGAAGCAATGATTGGTTGCCACACATACTTACTGTGACCAGGGCTTGTATGTGCCTGAGCCTCAGACTATGAGGAATCGAACCCACAACTTAGATATGTGCCCTCACCAGGAATCAAACCCTCAACTTTTAGGTTATGGGATGATGCCCCAACCGACTGAGTCACAATGGCCAGAACTTGCACTTTTTATTTATTTTTTTAGTATAGGAATCATTTTAAGAGCATCTGGTTAGTAACTTTAATTCCTTTTGTAAATTTAATTCTCCCTCATGATGTAACAACATATTCACAAGTTATGGAGAGTAAGATGTGGACATCACTGGACGGCATTTTTCTGCTTACCATACTAAGTAATTACTTTCTGATGATATATGGTAGGGTAAGGGTACTAAGGACAGGGAAAAGTTTAAGAAGGGCATTCTTACAGGTAAGAATGTGAAATACTTGTTTAGGGAAAGATGTGTAGTATAATGATGGAGTTTGCCCAAGGGTTAGGGAGGAAAGTAGCCAGGAATGAAACTAGAGCAACAAAATCAGGAATACCAGACCATCTTAGGTGGTAGGAAGCCACCAACTATTTTTGTGGATCTATGAACCAAGTAGATTGCTGGGATTGTAGGAAAGCCATAAGAGGGTAGCTTTGAGGAAGAACAAGAAGCTTAAACCTACAAGCCAGGAATATTGAAATAATCTTGCAGTAAAAGATGATACGACATTATTGAATTATGATGATGATAGTGGAAATCAATACAAGATAAAGAAGTTGAAACTTTTTAGCTAAAGCATCAAGTGGCACTGGTGGTTGAATGCATGTCTAAATAACTAATTTCTAGCTTGGGTGCCTGAGTAAATTCTGAAAGTTTTCCCAGTCTTTTATCCAAGTTCTCCATCCACACTTGTTCATGTAACTAGCTATCAAATAGCATGACTAATATTTCCAGACCAAGTCACTGAAGCCAGGTGTGAAGGATTGATAAAATTGGGTTGTTATGTGAGCAATAACCAAGCCAGTGGTTGTAGCAATTAGGGCTGTTCTCAGCTCCTACCATTATTAAATCTCTCAAAGCTCCTGCCAGAGACAATTTATTTCTTGGATTTTAATGTATAAGAATATTTTTTTCCTAAATACTCACTGCATTCTTCATTACCCTGCTTTATGCCATTGTCAAGTAAAACCCAAAATTAGTTTTCCAAGGGCAATAACTTAGAATGAAGTTTTTAGACATGTATTAATGATCACTGTCTTAGCTTGGGTTGCCATAACAAAATACTGTAGACCTGATGCTTAAGCAACAGAAACTTATTTTTCACAGTTCTGGAGGTTGGGAAATCCAAGATTATGATGCTGGTGAGATAGGTTTTATTCTGAGGACAATTCTTTTGGATTGTAGGCAGCTTCCTTCTCACTTCCTTGTACTCACAAGATCTCTTCTTTGTTACTGAATGGGAGGAAAGAAATAACAAGGTCTTTGCCATTTTTTCCTATAAAATTACTGATCTCATTATGAAGATCCCACTCTCATGATCTCATCTAACTTAAATTACCTCCTAAAGGCCCTGTCTCCAAATATTGTCACAATGGGGGCTAGAGCTTCAACATAGCAATTTGGGGGCATACAAAGAGTCAGTTTTTAATGATCACAATATTTCTTATTAATCTCAAAGATTCAAAGAAAGTCCCTCATTATTATTCCTACTCCCTTCCCACATATACATACACAATTTATTGCTCTGATCATCATAGACAACCAGTTGACTATGCAGGAAGTGATCATAGATGATTTTTCTATTTATAAGGCTCTTTCATACAAAATCCAAAGATTTGATAAGAGCTGTTTGCATACTCTTTGTTTGTGATCACCTGGCCCACCAGTCATCCAAGACAGCCAAAATATCTCTGGTCTTAATGACTGTATGAGGCCATATGTAACTGCATGAGCTTCTTTGCAACAGAGTGACTGAAGTTTAACTATTGCAAGAATCTCCCTTGGTGCAATGGCTAAAGTAAGGGATATAGACAATTCTGATTCTCAAAAAGTATATTAACTTCATGATATTCATGGAAAGGCATGAGCTATTGAATTGGAAGAGAACAGTTCAGGGTCCTTTTGCCATCATAATAACACTCAGTCCTGAACAAGTAACTGGATGTATCAGGGAATATGAAGTGTTGCACCAGCAATTGTAGCTTTACTCCATTCAGAGAGGCTGATTTGAGTCCTTCTCTGCTCCTGGCACATTTGGGCATTTTATGGTCTCTAGTCCTCTAATTAGTCTTCAGTGTCAGATGCATCTGGGCTACACAGGTGAGATCCCAATGGATTTCTTCAACCATATGTCATTCTTCAATATCCAGAATTCCTGCAAAAACTGTAATCTTACATAAATCCCACAAAATTTACAAATTAGAATACATTTTCTTATACTCTGACTATCAATGATGCTACTAAACCATCCCTCCAAGGGTAAGTTTCCAGAGACTATTTTGGAATTGAGGAAGATGGAGGATAACAGAGGTAATTTACAGTGACGTAAACACAGCAGATATATAGTTCACCCTGGTCTACTTTTCCTCTAGTGATTATAATCCATTTTTTTATTCAGCCATATTTGCTTGTTGACTGCAATGTGAAAAATAAAGTCAAATAATCTCTTGGTAAAGCATCCATTCTTACATTTCCTCTACTTTGATTGATCCATTAGTATGCATTCACTTTTCATCTCTCTTTATCTAACCATTACCTAGTTGTTTGGCCCAGTAATATTAAATATAGTCTAGGAAACACAAGATGACAAATTCTCCCAGATTATTCTCAAGGTGAGCCTCTGCTGTACGTATGTTTGTCTGTATTTGTCACATGAGAAATTGGTTCAGAGAGGCCCAATAACATGTCACGGTCACACAGCTCCTAAGTGTGGAAGTCTCTAGGATTCAGTTTACAAGTGAAATAGCTACTATTAAATTTGCTCTCCAAAACGCACCATTTTTATAGCCACTTTTTCAAGTTGGTCCACATGTCTCATGTGATGCCTAGGGAAATCAAATACTGCCTCAGTCCTGAGCTGAAAAGGGTGACAGGTGGCACATGGATTTTATAAACTTTGGGCAGGCATAGATTAAAGTCATTGATCAATATCATAGAATAAGTCCTCTGGTTGCCTTTGCAATGAGGGAAGAGACATTTGCATTTCTTATTTCCAGGACAATAATTGCCCTGCTGTCAGTATGCTGTTGCATGCCTGTGATGATTTATAATGCTGAAGCAACATGACTCTCAGGTGGCCTTTCTGCAAAGCAGAGGGGAGATTACCATGTATCCACTGATGGAGGGGAGCTAACTCTACAAAATTAGTCATAATATATGACCCTGAGTCCATGCTGTGTTCCTGATAAACCACATGTTGGGAAGAGTAAGGAGAAAGTGGCTGAATAAGCTGGTGTTTAGTGAGCAGTTGTAGACATTTTGGCACTGGGAATGTCTGCTACAGAGTGTTAGAAAAAGGCTCCAGAAAAATCTGGCTGCTGGACTGTAATGTTAAGTAAAATAAACAAAAAAACCCAAAAAACCTCCATGACCATGAGAAGCATGTAATTGAAAGGACAAGGGCATCAACTGATCCTGTAATTTATGTAGATATATCTTATAAGGCAATCTATCAACACACCATTTGGGAAATGGTCATGCTATAGATATATTTGTCATGAGCTACTTACCATGTACATCTCTGTCCAGCTTTGCCTTTAGTCCTGATTTCACTAAGTAACACAAAAACAAGAAAGCAAACAAAAAGAGAGTGTTTATTGTACCTTTGGCAGAGAAATAATAGAAAACAACTGGGGCCACCTAGTATTTGAATTCTAGCCCCTTGCTTCCCTAGCTCTGTGACTGGGCAAATGCTGTAAGTTTCAGTACCTCCATGTATCTGTGAAACACAGATGTCCATAATGGTTAGAGAAAGTGATGAAAAGAGCACATTTTACTTACTTTCCTCTTAAGAATGACAGTTATGTTATGTCTATTGTTTTACTCCTCAAGTGCCAGGGACATATCTGATTCCTCTGTTGTTTCTCCCTGAACCGTCTTCCCAGAATAACTGCTGAGGTGTTGAAACACAATCAACACTAACGTGAGCTGACAGCAGAAGGAACACATGGCCACACCATGTCCATGGGATCAACAAATTCCATCATCTCAGGAAGTAGCACTAGTAGAATACAAGGAAAAAGTAATTATTTAATAAAAATTCTATAGTACAATGTAGTCAAAGAAACATGAATCAAAACCCAGTTCCAGTAAGCTATGAAATCTTGAATCAGCCCAGGTTACTTCTCTCCAAGTGTGCCCTTACTTCAAATAATGATAGCTGCCTTGCAGTTGTGTAGTAATATAACAGGTAACAGTTAGATGCTAAATCAAGGTAGTATTGTTATTTATTGTTATTGTTAATGTCATCATCATCATTACTTAATGCCAGAAATTAAGCTAAGCTGTTTTTACATTTTTCTTTGGTTTCCATTGGCAGCTATCAGCTCTCAACTATGAAGTTAGTTTTATCAAACATTTCCTAAATCTTTTTTTTAAGATTTTATTTATTTATTTTTAGAGAGGGAAGGGAGGGAGATAGAGAAAGAGAGAAACATCAATGTGCGGTTGCTGGGGGCCGTGGCCTGCAACCCAGGCATGTGCCCTGATTGGGAATCGAACCTGCGACACTTTGGTTCACAGCCCGAGCTCAATCCACTGAGGTATGCCAGCCAGGGCTACATTTCCTAAATCTTCATGGCAGTCATTTATCTGCCCATTTATCATACTCATCAAGTCTCTACTTTGTCCCAGGTGGTGTCCTCAGATGTGGAATGCAATGATGTCTAACGAATGGTAACACAAAACTTCACTGAGTACTTTCAATGTGTTAAGCACTGTGCTAAATGCTTTACATATTTTGATTCATTTAATCCAAACAACATCCCTGTGAGTTATGTGTCATATTCTTATTCCAACTTTACAAATAATGGGGAAAAGTCCAATCAGTTGAGTAACTACCCAATGTCAGACAGCTAACCACAGTTGGTGCCAGAACTGTAATCCAGGAAGTTGGGATAATGAGTCTGTGTTCTCAACCCCTACTTATCCCTGTGGAATGGCAGTCTGGAGCAGAATATCAACAACAAGATGTTAACAAATGCTTATCTAATAAAACTTCAGGGAGATCAAAAATCACTAGAAAATAATTTAAGTTTAGAGAGAAGGAGGACATAAATCTCAGAATCTTGGTAGCCAGTGAATTTAGGAGGGAATTATGAAAGGAACAATTGCCCATAAATCTGAATAATAAGAATAAAAAAAAGTGTGTAGATCAAAAGGGAGAGTTTCTCAAGCAGTACCAGCAGTCAGTGGATCAGTATGTTTGAAGAACAGCAAGAAGTCCAGTGTGACTAGCCTGATATAAATAGTATTTAGATTTGCCACAGTGACAAAAGCAAGCCCAAATCTCAGGGGCTCACAAAATTTAACATAAATTCCTTGCTTGTATTACATATTGACATCTGCCCTATCTGAATGCTATACTTGTAGAAGAGGAAGAAGAGCCGACACTATCAGAAATGTAAGCTATCTAATGCTAAGTGGTGTGACCACATTTCTGCTCACTTTCCCTCTGATCCAAGAATACCCTGTGGCCAAGCCTAACAGTGGGGTAGGGAGTGATGCTCCTTGACTAGTCACGTGGCACAGGCAGAAGTGAGATTGCAGTGGGGCTAGGTACTGTCCTGAGACAGTGCAGGGGGTTTTCTCTGGCTCAGCAGAAACTGATCCCAGAGTAAAGGGCAACTCTTCCTCAAGCACTGGAAAAGCCAGGGGCCTGGCATTATCTGTGCTGATGCTTGTCTTGGGGAGCTCTCAAACCTGTGTCCCTAAACAAAGGAAACTCCTCAGATGAAGGTCTTCAAATGTTGTCACATCCCTGGTGTTCTGTTGCAGGAAGAAGTGATAAAGACCGTTTTACTTATCATTGGTGGAGGAAGCAAATATAGTGAAAACTTACTCTGCATTATAATGCTTGCACTACTATTAAAGGCAAATAATATTGTTGAAGTTCATGCTTCTCATCCGTAAAATGAAGACACTATGCCCACCTTTTAGATAGTTCTTTCAACATAAGACACAGACACTACAGCTGATAATACTAGACATGCAACAAATGACAATTAGGTTTTCTTTTCTGACGATAAAATTTTCCTTTCTTTGACTAAGAGAGGGAGAACATTAGGGTGTATGATTTAATTTCACAGAAGGTTAAGAAGTTACAAAACTAAATGATGCAGAGGATGTTGCATTCTGCCCATTGTGTGGTATCTGGAGATAGTACCCCTGTGCCTAGACTTGATGACATGTGACCTTTGCTCTGCATCAGTTCTCTCAGCTTGTAATTTTTTCTTTTGCTATACTATACACACATACAAAAATGTGTCTCTCACCTTTCCATGGTCTGCGCATCCTGGCATTGGCACACCCTTCATATAAGTCAAAACAAGGAAAAAAAAATTCCAGGGAAAGACAGACCTTTTCTTGCAGTAAATGCTTCCAGGATTCTGTAATAGAAACCTCAGAGGCTTCTGGCACTGTTCAATCAGAAACCCAACAGGCTGACCACCCAATATAATCTTTAAATTTTCTTAGTATTCTACCACCTAGCCAAGAGCTATAGTAGCCTCTAAAGATGGAAAAACTTTGGCAGAAAAGGCATCGAAAGAGACAAAATTGCCACCACAGTAAAGCAAACTGCTCTGCTGTGGAGGAAAACAAAACATCATAAAAGGAAGAGGTTCAAATGGCTTTCTCCCCCAAGGGCTTTAAGAAACTTGAAAATGAAAGCCAGTGAAATTATCAACTAAGGGGAGCAGAGACTATTGATCTAGAGAAGAGGTAAGGAGAAAAAAAATCTCGCAATGAAGTCACATTAACAAAGGCACTGTATAAAACAAGAGAGCAGGGCAATTTTAGAAGCCCAGAGGAAGGAAGATAATGAAAGATAATAATGAATGCCTCTTTATAGGGAAGATAAATGAACAAGAGTAGTAGGAAAAGGGGTAAGAGAGGAAGGGAAATATGAATGCTTAGAGCTGAACAACTGCCTTTTCTGTGGTGGTACAGTTGGCTTGAGAAGTTTCCAAAGGCTAATAGAATGCCTGTGATTAATATTAAAATGGACACCAATCAAAACTCTACTCTGCCACTAATTACCTATAAGACACAGGCTCAATCATCCGCCCATATTAAGTTTTTGCTTCCACATTTAAATATTAATTGTTTTATCTACACAACATATTTTTTGGAAAACTACTGTGCCAGGAAATGTGTTAAGGAACCATAATTTTACATAATTTGCAAGAATAATATGGATTAAATCCATGGCATATGCTGTGCACTGACAACTGATTCATCAAATGTTTACTATGTGCTGAGCATTGTTATAATTACCTTACATGTATAAATTGTTTTTTTGTGAAAGGGAAAAGCTGAGTAATTTGGCCAAGGTCACACATATAGTACAAGAATTGGGATTTGAAAGAAGGCAGTATGGCTCCAGAGTCTGCACACTTGGCCACTATCCCGCATCACCTATGACCAAGCAGAAAAGCAAGACTTTAAGCTTAGAATCCTCAGTAATAACTTAGTAAATGTTAGCTATTAGATATATTATTATTCTAGACTATGGCATATATAGCACTCAGCAAGTGCTAGATCTTAGTTTCAGATAGCCAGTCTCAGAATTCGGAGTACTTTTGTTCACTGAGGAGACAGAGAAGATACATAAAATTTTACTTGCCTCTAAATATGTGACAATGAATGAAAAAGTTAAAAAATCACTTGTGTTTAAGTTTGAAAGAAAGAAAAGGAAATAATGCTACATGACAAACTCAAATCCATAATAATGATCAAAGGTGAAGCTTAACTATGCAGAGAAGAAAACTAAATATATATCAGAGGCTGGGGTTTTGATACCTAATAAAAAACCACTCTATATGAGCAGGAGCTGGAACCAAGTTCCTTTCTTAAAGGCAGAAATCTTGACAAGACTACTGTTTGTGAAAAGGAACACAAACAAAGCATAGTGTGGGAACCCAACAGGGAAATAAGCAGCCTGCACAAGGCCATAGCTAGAAAAGTCACCTATAAATATTAGAACATTGTATGTGTGTGGACTGGGAGGGCATGGGTCAAAATCCATGAAGCTTAGAGGGGAAATTAACATAAAAATTGTCCCTGAGTTTGCTAAACCTGTAAGGTTCTCTCAGAGACAAATATGGAATCTTCTAAGTCATTTCTCCAAACCCAGCACTCAAGAACTAGGGAGTATACCTTATTGAGCACAAATGAAATATTCTCAAAATTGATTCCACAAAAGTGATAAAAATTAAAATCAGTAGCAAAAATTGTCATACATTTAGAAACTAAACAACACACCTTCAGATTATTAAAAAGAGTAATAAAATAAAAATGCCAGTTATGGAACACTTAAAATTGATTCATGTTGGAAGCAAAACATTTTTTAAAAAAGCTTTGATTTATTTTTAGAGCAAGGGGAAGGGAGGAAGAGAGGGAGAGAAACATCAGTGTGTGGTTGCCTCTCACACACCCCCTACTGGGCACCTGACCTGCAACCCAGGCATGTGCCCTGACTAGGAATTGAACCAGTGACTCTTTGGTTCACAGGATGGCACTCAGTCCACTGAACCACACCAGCCAGGGCTGAAAGCAAAATATTTTAAAACATGAAGAATGAATCTAAAATTATTTTAGAGGACAACTGATATCTTAAAATGTATGCATTAGAACAGAGACATATTAAAAATTACTGAGACCTACACCTAAGTAAAGACAACAGTAAACTTTGACTGGGGTTCTGACACCATGGCTCTGTCAAGAGATACCATCTTTTGACATCTCAAAAGAGGCAGCACTAACCCCAGGCTTGTGCACCTTCTGTGCTGGAAGAGATGGCACTACATTTTCTGACAAAATGTGTTGTCTATGCCCTTCACCATGGCTTACATTGCACTGGAGCCCATGAGAACTGCCCTGGGCAGGGCAGCTGAGCGCAGTGCCAAAATGTAGGGAGTGGTCCCCCCAGTGTGAAGTGCTGGCCAGCACATGAGTTAACATATTGCAGGTACAAGAGGACCCTCCTCTGAATCCACTCTGTCTTGTTGGATCTCGTACTCTGGGCCTATGATGGGAGTGGAAGCCCTGATAATCTCTGAATTTCCTTCAACACTCTTCTTTTTTGATTAATGTTATTAGTATCAGAGTGTTTTAGAATATTACAGATAGAGATCTGGATTGTTTCTCTTATCTGACTATACTTAGAGGCATTAATGACCTGGATAACTCTAGTATTATACATTGGTAGCCTAGTGCATGTTGTAGAAAGTTACTTAAATTGTCACATGTGGACACCAGGAATTAAGTGCCAATAAACCTTTGGGTGACCAAATACTTAGTACCACAGAACATTTTATTGAATGGAGCATTGGGACTATGGATTTGCTTGGTTGCTTGTAAGTTACTGAAAATGTGTAAACAAATTTTTGAGCTCAAGACTTTAAAGTCTCACTTCAAATTCTGGGTGATGAACCAGAAGGAAGCTCTATCTCTGTTGGTCACAAGATTGGCTTCTCCAAAACATCCACCCCAAAACTAAGTCTGTGGGTGGCTGAATTATAATGTAAGTGAATTCACAACCTGAAAAGTCTCTCTTGTTAATTGAGAGCTTTGAATGTGAAGCAGTGGGACCTTGTAAACTGAGAAGTTGACATCCTGGTTGATCATTATCAAGATAATGACTAATCTTCCAAATTTGCTAAACTTTCAATGCCAGTAGAAGTAGTCATCCCTTCCCCATTTGAGACAAACCTAAATGGCCTCTTCTGAAATTGTCTTGAAGAAGACTCCTGATACTACCTCTGACACTTCTCCTAGAAGGGTTGCCCATGGACAATAGAAGGCTTAATCTCAAAAAGGTACAAGAGGTCAAGTACAAAACATAACTAGAAAATACATAAAGTACATCTTCCACTCCCAATTTTTTACAAAATTTTGCCAATATGTATTTATAAAAATCTAAAGAATGTGTATGGGAAATGATTCTAAGGATGTTGAATAAGGGTGGGATAAATGTAATTATCTTGAGCTGAATTTATTGGTATGGATACCCTAAATAGGGATTCCTGATTGATTAAATTAGTGCAATCACCTGGGACTGACTTGTGGACAAAAAAACACCACATACTAAACCTGACAAGCACAAGGGAGTGTAAGCATATTACCATAATTAGGTTCTAGCATTTATAAATAAAATTCCTTTCTCAACATTCTTTTCCACTAACCTTCTATAACTTTCCTTGTTCTTCCCTTGTACACTTTGTCACTTGCTACTCAATCAGAAATAACCAACTTATTAAGACAAACTACTTATTTTAACTTCTCTTACACACATATTTCTTTCCTTCCTTTTGCAATAACATTCCTTCTAAATTTCCAAAGAGAAATCCTAAAAAGGGTATTATTGATAATGCAAAAGTTATACTCCTTTAGCAATTACTAACAGTTGGACTATATACACAAGGTTTGAGAAAAGCCCAAAGAACAAGTATAAGTTTTATTATGGCTAATATTAGCAGACAGGTAAAGACAATAAAACTAATAAAATTTGACATCAAATTGTAGGTACACAGGCCTTGTTGATGTCTTGGAGTAGCTGTCTATCTCTGATGTCAGTGGCTTCTCATCCTCAAGAAGTCTTTCTTGGATCTTTACTGTAGGTGGAGGCAAGTGTCAGAGATAGGGGCAGACATCCATTCACAGTTGGGCACCTGATAAGGTCTATTCCAACAATGTTGGGTAAAGTCTTCAACTGATGTCTTTTCCAATGGACAAACTCTTCTGGTTATCAGTTGTGGTCTCTGAAGTCTTCATCTCCTGGGAGTGCACTTGTGAAATGAATTCCACTAATTTATCAATAAGCTGGTTAAATTTTGTGTGTGTGTGTGCTTCAAAAAGTGACATTTATTCAAAGTAAAAAAAAAAAGAAAAACTTACAAGATACCCATCCCTTGGCTCCCTCCCCCAAATGTCCCCCACCACCCAGTTCTTCCTCAGCCCCAGAAGGACTGAACCTTGGCTGGGGTGAGGTGGCAGGCCAGTCCCTCTCAGAAGAGGTCAGCAACCTTGGGGGCATCTCATCAATGGAGGTGTTGTACAAGGTTTTGATGTCTTACAGAGTCCTCTTGTCTTCTCTGTCACTATATTGATAGCCACACCCTATGCCCAAATGATCCACCCCAACTGATTCTGTGGATATAGTTTTCCCTGTTGGTGGGAAGGTCATAGTTGATGACTGAAGAAACCTGCTGCACATCAATGTCTCTGGACAGCAGGTGAGTGGTAATCAATATCCTGCTAGAGCCAGAACGGAACTCCCTCGTGATTACATCTCATTCCTCTTGGTCCATATCTCCATGCGTGGCAGAGATGGTGAAGTCTCGGGCATACATCTTCTCAGTGAGCCAATCAACCTTCGAGTGTTGATGAAGATGACTGCCTGGGTGATGGTGAGGGCTTCATACAAGTCACACAGGGTGTCCAACTTCCACTCCTCTCATTCCACATTGATGTAGAATTGGTGAATACCCTCCAGAGTCAACTCTTACTTCTTGATGAGAGGATCCCTCATGAACTTCTTGGTCACCTCAAGCACATCAGAAGGCATTGTAACTGACAGAAAAAATACCTGAATGATGCTATTGAGCTTTTGGAATATATCAGATCTGGTCCTTGAATCTATGACTTAACGTTTCATCAGCTTCATCCAGTACAAACATCTTGATGTATTTGGGAGACAGGTATCTGTGGTTAAGCATATCAAACACACAGCTTGGGGTGCCCACAGTGATGCGAGGAACTTCCATGTGAAGCTTCTGCACCTCAGCACACACGTTGGTACCCCCAATGTAGACATGGCAGGGGCATCCATGTAATCTCCTAAAGCCATAACTGTCTTCTGTATCTGCAGTGCCAATTCTCTAGTGGGTACCAGAACCAAGGCCTGGGTGGCCTTTAGGTCCAATTCAATCTGTTGCAGAATTGATATGGTGAAAGTGGCTGTTTTTCCTGTCCCAGGTTGGACTTGAGCAATTGCATCATAACTCTTGATACAAGGAAGAATGGTTCACTGCTGGATGGCAGAGGGCTTCTCAAAACCACATGTGTAGATGACAAAGAGGACAGACTCTGAGAGTTCCATGTCATCAAAGCTGTCAACAATCTTTTTCCAGTTACTCTTGATGACACCTTTAGGCTCCATTCCATAGGGGCCATTGTTTCTGGATTGGGAATCCTGACTTGCAGACATGATCCTCAGAAACCAGAATAAGTTCTTGATGGTAATGCAGAATGTCTCTTTTTAGTAAGGTTGATCCATATGTTCTTTTATCTAGATGCACAGGGTGACCAGTGACTAGTAAGAAGAAAAGCTATGTGTTTACCAAAACAAGTAGATTTCAGGTTGAGGAGGACCATACGGAGAGTTTTTGGCCAAGAAAGATTAAAATCTTCTGAAAATTTACCTAGTTAAGTTTTAATTGTACCATTTGTATGGTCTACCTATATCATGGGGTGATAGGCATAAGGGAAATACTGCAGAATAGGCCAAATATTACAAATGGATTGCATTATTTGCACAGTCAAATGAGTCCCTCAGTTCTTGTAACTCAGAGAAAACTTTCCAATTGAGAATTAATTTTTCCTAATAATAATTTATCTCCCAATAAGACTGTTGGTCTACTGCAATTTAATGCCTCAACCCAGTGAAAATAACAAGAAAATTATAACTAACATATATTTGTATTCTTGAGATAGTGGCATTTGGGTAAAATCCAATTGCCATACCATAAATGGATCTACAGGGAGTGGGAAATGTCTTTGGGACCTGTGGTTTCCAGGATTATGTTTGGATAGGTAAGAATTTGCTATGCACTTTATGAGCTACAGTAGGGGAAGGTTTCCAGCAATATTGTTTACTTCATAAAATCATCTTTTTAGGAATCCAATGTGTTAACCTATGTACATATTAAAATATAGGTAGTTGAGTCACTATAGATAAGATTGGTTTCTGATTGGGACCATATCTGTTTGTCTGGGTCAAAAGTTCCCCTTTTTTATTGCCATGTCCTCTTTTCTTCAGCTGCTGTTGCCCACAGAACTGTAAAAAAGTGTTGTTTATTGATTTAATAAGAAGGAAGAAACATTCTCAGGTCTAGATAATTTAGCTGTTTAGTGCTACCTTTCTAGATGTAGCATTAGCTAACTGATTTTCTTTTGATTTCATGGTGGCAGTTTTAGAATGTTCTGGAATTTTAATAATTGCCAATTGTTTAAATTTCTGTATGACATCTTATAATTCTGCAACTTATTTTCTATTCTTTATGCACCACCCTGAGAAAGTTAAGAAGCCTCACTGCTTACACCATATTCTAGAATTTTGAGCTACACCGAAGGCATAACTACTACTAATGTGAATATTTGCTAGTTAGAACAATTAATTTTATTTGTTGGGAAGATCTTATTAAGGTAAATAAGAACCTTCAATTGTGCTCACCATGGAAATTATCATATATTCAGCTTGATAACATCCTTATTCATCTTTCAAAGATGCATCTATTAACCAAATTAAGTCAGCATAATAAAGAGTTTTCTGTAAAACATTCCTAAGAACAAGAAGATGGTCAGTAAGCAAAAAATAATCATGGATGTCTTTATCCTATAAAGAAGGTAGCAAAATTGCTGGGTTAAGACTGTTACATTGAGTTGAAGTAATATTAGGTGCAAAAAGCAAGAGCCAATTGATTGACGGAAGTATTGAATATTATGAGAAGTCAGTTAATGAGAAACATAAATAAAAGAGAGCTCATAACTATCTTTTCTGTTTATTTGCATAACATGTCTATAGCAAAGATGAATGTCATACAGGGAGGGAGCCCTTTAGCTATTTAGTCTAATTGCTGATTACAATTTCCTATAGGTAAATGATGATCTCTATGTTTCTGAGTTAAAATTTCCAAAGTGCTTCCTTTACTTTTATGTTTAAAAATTAGTTTATAATTAAGGTGTCCCACAGTGGGAACTATAGTTAGTTCTTGAGAGATTTTATAGCTTGTTTCCCCTCTGGGTTTCACCAAATTGGATTAGGTCAATTTGACTTTAATAGGACCTACAAGGGCTGGGCCATTAATGAGAAACTTGTAACCCAATTGTGACAATATCAAGTCAAACCCAGGAATTCTCTAAGCTGCTTTCTTGTTTTTAGATGAGAAAAAGATAGAATTTCTCTGAATCTTTCTCTATTATTCGGTAGCCTGTCTTTAGACAAGAAATGGTCAAGGTATTGTACTTGAGGTAAGCAAAACAGCAGCTTATCTTTTAAGACCTTATGTCCTTTTATAGCTAGTTGTTAAATAGGTAAATGTGTTCTTTGGGGCTCTAGTAATGTCCTACAGCATAAAAGTAAATCATCCACATATTGGATTAGAGTGGAATCTCTAGAAAATTTAACATTATTTACATCAGCTTTTAATATCTGGGAGAAACAGGTGGGACTCTGTATATCCCTAGGGGATTACATTCTAAATAAATTGGCAATCTTCCCAGGTGAAGACAAAGAGATATTGACTATCTTCTTCTGCTGGAATACTGAAAAAGGCACTACATAAATTTACTACAGAAAAATATTGGCAGTCCACAGGAATGGCTAATAAGGTATGTGAATTTGGAACCAAAGGATGTCTAGGAAAAACTACCTTATTTATAGCTCTGAGATCCTGTAAAAATCTTCATATTTTCCCATTTGATTTCTTTACTGGAAGCATAGGATAATTACAGGGGCTTGTACATGAAATTATAAGTCCCCTTTTTAAATGATTTTGTGTAATGGTCTTAATTTCATGTAGTTCATCAGGTCTTAAAGGACATTACCAAATATTACGCAGAAGCAAAGTATTATCACTAGTTATTTTAATAGAGATGACTGACTTGTTCTTGCCAATATTCTGTACTGGAAAGGGCCCAAAGTTGCACTGGAACATTCTGCAACAAACATTTAGTCTCAAGATTATTTTCTTCTTGTAGAAATTTCTTTTCTTTTTTTAAAATTTCTTTAAAATTATTATTTTCCCAACTGGTTCAATATATGATTCATTGAATTCTAAATACATTTTATCCTTCCAGGAAAAGGATATGTGTGTATTTCATGGGTTTTAAGAAAATCTCTCCTTTCCAGGTGAATTGGGGGCAATTTGACCATTAAAAACATATGTTGCTCCATAACATTCCTTAGCTGGAAGGAGATTTAAAAACAGTCATTAGTTGATTAAATATCCCTACCATTTGCACAGAAGCTTTACTCGGATGGAGAAGTCAACTTATTTGGGTAAGGTTAAGAACAGATAAAGTAGCCTCAGTGTCTACAAAGGCCTTAGTAATTTCCCCTTTTATGGTAGTTTTAATTTCTCCTAAACTTTAGAAAAAGAGAAAATACCCTCCGATAGCCCTTGAAGCAATCATATATTTGCTCCTGTTTCTTTTTCTAAATTGCATTTCAGTTTCTTATAACCCTTCTTAAGGTGAATAGACTCCTCTACAGGAGTTTCCCAGAAAACTTTGTTTAGTAATTGTGTCTCTTTGCTCCTAGAAACCAGCAGGTATATTAATTTGAATAGGTCAGAACAGCAAGGAACACATGTTCTAATAGTTAAATAAATTTCTTTGTGAACCTATCAGGGTTCCAGACAAAAGTGGGGAAGTCTTTAGGTAGATTCTTTAATTCTGTTCTTGTTCCAGGCATATATTCAATATATAATCACCAGTTTTCCTCTTCCTGAGACTGGCTTTCCCCTGAAGGGAGCTGCTAGAATTCCTGGATTATCTTTGCCTGAATTTCTGTTCTTATTTTTTTCTTGGGTCAATACGGAGTGGTAATAGAGGAGATATATAGAAGAGATATAAGGGGAAGAAAGAAATGAGAGGGAGGGCAAGTCCAGACAAGGAAGTTCAGAGAGAAAAGGATAGATAGAGCAGAGGAGCCATGGAAGGGGAAAAAATTGGGTGTTGGCATTTATTAGCTTCAGAAGCTTTCCTTAGTTCAGAGGCAGTCTGTAAAATTTCTTATTAACTATTTTTATAAAAAAACAATTTATATGTGCTCCCCCTAGAAGTTTCAAATTTCTAAAAAAGATAAGCTTCCTGTTAATTCAGTTTAATTTTAGAGCTGGCTTTTTTCCTAATTTTTCATGCAAAAATTAATTAGGTGTCAAAAGAGTTCCATTTTGGCCGTCACATGTTGATATCACTTCTAGTTACATCCTCACATTTCTGTAAGTACTTGCAAGTAAAGTCTCACCATTTAATGTACATCTGTAGGAATATTAGTGGGAACTGGGGCTGGAAATTTCTGGACTTGGAAATCATTAACACGATTTCCTATGTTAATTTTAGTCTTCTTTGGATGTATAAAGAATCTGAACAAATTTTTGGGATAATGTGTGATGGGCTGAAGTATGCTGTTTATGGGTTGATTTTAAGGGGCTGTCACCTTCCAGCTTGCATGAAGCCCTCTTATATGTCTCAGTTTCTCTCTCCAGCTATCTAATACAGCCATGAAGACTTAGAAGTAGGTCTAGGTAACCAACCTTTATGTGTATGCCCCTGGATGAGTCAATTACTTAATTAAAGTTGAGTTAGAATTTTCCACGGGGCTTTTGCCATCATAGTGGACACAGCAATACCTCAACAAAGAGTCTTAGTCACCTAAGAATTCCAGACATCTGAGCTGAAGAGAGGAAGTGCCCCTTATCTTCAGAGCAGAACAAGTTCAGGCTCTCACTTATCCAGCAAAAGGCTTTGTATAGACTCTCAGAAAGCAATTCTAATTGAAAGTAAAAGTTAAAAACCAGCAACCCATTTTTCTCCTGTCCTGAGGTCTCCAACCCTTAACCTTTAGCTTCACTTTGAGGATTAAAAAAGAGTAAAGAAAAACCCAGCTCGAATAAATCCAAGCCTTTTACCTTAAAACAGGGATGTCAGGATTTCTGAGAAAAACTCACCCAAGCTTACCTAATGCAAAGGGGGAAGCTGGTAGGGCTCAATGGGCCACCTAACATGTGTCCGGGTCTGTAAGGTGGGTCCTGGGTGGGCTTCTCTGGAATCCTGCCAGTTTATGCCAAATAAATGTCAATGTAAGATATGTTTAAACTGTAGAAAATTTGTATAAGTTTATTTGAGCCAAACTGATGAAAATTGCCAGGAAACAAAATTTCCACAGATTGAGAAAATGATAATGGCAATTTTGAGTGTTATTTTATACATTACCATCAAAGAAGGAAGCATGAGGTTTTATATAACATTTATTAATGATAGATTAAGGAGGTGGGAGAAAGCAAAGCAGGGAACTCTCTGGGATTGGATAAAAAGTAAAATGAATAGACACATATTTCTTTTATATTTGTGGCTATAGGATAGCTAGCAGTTAACAATGAACAAAGTAACAGTAACAATGAGAGGTTTTGTGGTCTCTGCTCTGGGGCAATGAGGGGTCCAAAAAAAAGAAAAAAGAAAATCACCCTGGCATACTAAGGGTATGTTATCGTAGATACGAAAAGACAATATACAAACTCAGTTAATGTAAAGATCGACCTTTGTCAAGGAAGATACGGGCCTATGACAGGACTATCTGCCATGGCTCATTTTTAGTTAGAAAGCTTTTATTTCAGACCATCCTGTGTGGTTACCTTAGGTCTCTGAGTTAGTAAGGTCTGCCATGAAGACTTCTGCTGAGCATGTCAGGTTTACTATGCGGCCCCCTTTTTTGTTCACAGGCTCTAACAATGTGTTTGATTTGTTAACTGAAATATAAAACAACATTTTTGGGGGTCTGTTGGGAGGTCAACAAAACCAGAATTTGGGGGATGCAGCTAAAGCAGTGCTCGAAGAGAATTTGTAGCTTGAAATGTAGACTACAGTAACTGAAGGTGAGGTGCCAACAGTTGCCTGATATTGTAGAGAAAGTATGTAAGGGCTATGTGAATTTGAAATTCTAGAGTGAGTTTAGTATGAAAGACCAGCTCATCCACTCCATAACCATGTTTCACAGGAGGGTGGAGAGTGTACTCCATCTTTCAGGCCTTCAAAGGGACATTAGTAAGGGGAGCACTGTCATTCTTGAAGTGGTTTATAGTGGCCATTCTTTTGGCCAAGAATGATAATGAAAAATGCTACTATTATAGTGGGTTCTCTGAATTCAGTGAGGATCATGGTAACTCATAGTACCAGGGCCAAATGGTCTTACTTAAACATTAAAGATTCTACGTACAAATATATTAAACAAAACATGTCAAAAAATGGTGAACCTAGAGTAATATATATATTTATATTTACATTAAATGTAAACAGATTAAATAGTCAAATAAAGGAGAATTTCTCAGTTTGGATAAAAAGGTAAGGTTCTCCAGCTATATATTTTCAACAGAAGGCATGGTCTAATTACAAATACCAGAAAATTTTAATGTAAGTGATGGAAAAGTATAAAGCAGAAAAAACTGTAAGTATAATAAAATTGGAATGTCTAGATAATATTAAATAAAATAGGCAATAAGAGCATCAGTACTTCCAGCCTTAAAGGAGACATTACATAATGATAAAAGAGTCAGGCTTCAAAATGCATCAAGCAAAACTAGCAAAGTAGAAGAGAGAAATAGGCTAACCTACAATTATTATTGGTGATATTAACTCATCTTAATAGTAAGACTAAGAACAATGTTGAACTAAATGATATTTATAAAACATTATACAAAACAATTCTAGAATAGATATCTTTAAAGTACACATGGAATCCCTGGCTGGCGTAGCTCAGTGGATTGAGCGCAGGCTGCGAACCAAAGTGTTACAGGTTCAATTCCCAGTCAGGGTACATGCCTGGGTTGCAGGCCATGACCCCCAGCAACCGCACATTGATGTTTCTCTCTCTCCCTCCCTTCCCTGTCTGAAAATAAATAAAATCTTAAAAAAAAAGTACACATGGAGATTTAAAAAGGAAAGCCACATAGTGGTGATTAAAGATTGAATAGTTTTTAATAATTTTTACTTTAAAATCTTACAGGTTCTTATCTTATCATAAAAGAATGAAATTAAAAACAAATATCAATAAGAAACCTAGGAAGCACCATATATTTTGTAATTAACCTTACCCTTAGAAATAATATAAGTTAAAAAAGAAATTACAAGAAAATTTAAAAAATATTTTGAACTAAAAATGAAAATACAACATAGCAAAATTTAAGAAATGAAACTAAAGCAGTGCTAGAGGGGAATTTATAATTTCAAATACTCATATAGGAAAATAAGGAAGGTTTGAAATCAATTTTCTACTTAATCTAAAATAAAAGTTTCCACTTAACAATCTAGAAAGAAGCAAATTGACCGTAAAATACATAAATGAAGGAAATAATAAAGATTAGAGCCAAATAATAAAATGGAAAACATGTAACAACAGAGAAAACTAAGAAAGTTCAAGTTGGTCTACAGAAAAACTAGTACAACTAATATACCCAAACAAGACTAATCAGAAGACACCATACCACACATATAGACACACATGGGTGGGGGGTGGGGAAGAGAGAATTATTAATATCAGAAATAAAAAAGAAGGCATTATTACAAATTCTACTGATTTTAAAAGAATAGTGAGAAAATAGTACAAATAATTGTATGTTAAGATATTGATAATTTGGATGAAATGGTCAGATTTTCACAACACAAACAAAAACATAATATATCAGGTAGGTTTAAATAAAGGGTTACAAGTTCAGTTCAGCACTTGCACATTAAACAATGCATATCCCATTGCAAAGATTTCAACTCTAGTGGATAACTGAAAGGACTCACAAATTCATCATACAAAGAATATGGTACAGTAAGAAAAATGGTGTTCAGGTAAGCATCAGGGCTCAAAAAGGTTCCAGGAATAGCTCCCTAAGATCTTTGTTATCTGCACAAAGATGCCTTTCACCTGTGGAGTAAACCACTACAATTTGTGTGGTGAAACTTGGTTTTAGGAGAGTTTTCTAAACTTTCCAGCAGAGATTTTTAAACGAGGCTGCCTGATTATGCTAAGTATGCATTGTTAATAAACCAGTTCAAGGTGTTGCCAGGGGAATTTGAAATATTAAACTAAGCAAAAAATCATTACATATACCACTGTCTGCATCTTTGTCAAGAGTCAGTGGCAAATTTTCAGGCATTTTTGCATATAAGTGTGCTATCCCAATCCAGCTGTAAAATATCCCTATCCTTTACATTCATATTAACATAATGACAGAATATAGCATATTTTCTTATCAATGGAGGCAGAAAAAGCATTTGAAAAGGAACTTCGATTAGGTGTATATAAAGAATCTCTATAAACCAATAAGGCAAAAACATAAAAAATTGGAGTAGGCTTGAACATAAACTTCCAAAAGAGATTTATAAATGGCCAATAATCACATAAAGAAGTACGCAATATTATTAGCAATTAGAAAACTGCAAATTAAAACCACATTAAGATAATATTGTACTTCATACTCACAATGGCTAAAATTTTGAAAGCTGAAAACCCCAATAATGAATAAAATGTGGAATAAGAACACTCATACATTGCTGGTAGGTCAGTACATTGTTCAATCATTTTAGAAAACTGCTTGACATCTACATCTAACTTATGACTGAATAATTCTATGGGTTCAGTCAAAAGAAATTAAAATATGTGTCCAGAAATAAATGTGCATAAAGGTGCTTAAATAAGACTTATTTATGATGACCAAAATTGAGGGGTGGAAAATACAAATGCCCATTAACAGGAGAATGCTTAAAGAATTTGTCCATACAGATTGGTACATTAGAATACATCTCAGCACTATAAGAGATTGAACTATTGGAACATGCTATAACATCCATGAATCTCTAAAACATTGTCCGAAGAAAGAAGCTGTACACAAAGAAGTACATACTATACAATTCTGCTTACATTAAGTTAAAAAGGGGGGGGGGAAACTTATGTACATGATATAAACCAGAAAACTGGTTGTCTAGGGTTACATCCAGGGCCTTTCTAAAGTGACTGATTTTTCCTTATCTTGATTGTGCAGATAGTTTTAGAATTTGCCAAAATTCATTAAATTACACACTTCCAATCTGTGTATTTCACTGTTGGAAGATTTTATCTCAATAAGAAAAAATAAACATTTAAAAAGATCAATAAAATGCAATATGTTGAAAAAAAGAAACAGATACAAATACTATATGCTCTATTGTTCTATTTATCTAACGTTTGAACCAAGCAAAATTTATAGGCTTAGAAATCAGAACAGTGATTGTCTCTTGGGGTTGGAGAAATACAGGAAAATATTATGTGGAAAATTTCTGAGATGTCAGAAAAAATGTTCTACATTTTGACTGTGATGATGGTTGTATGGGTACATATATCTGTCAATACTCATCAAAATGCAAACCAAAGATCTATGGCTTTCACTCATATTAATTTAACTACAATTTAAAAAGCACATTTTAAAAGAGCAAGTCTTAAAAAAAATTGTTCTATGTACTGCTGTTGAGGCCAAAGGACAGCAAATTAAATTCAAATAATGTACAAAGAAAAGAGTAAAACAGATAAAAAACAGAAGTAAATGATGTAGAAGGCTAGTGAGAATAGAGAAAATGCACAAAACCAATATGACAAATTCCTGCCAAAGTTGATAAAAAATAATGAGAGAAATCACATTATCAGTATCAGGTGTAAGTAGAAACATCAGTGTAGATTCTTCAGACATTAATAATAATCACAAGAGCATTATTTAAAAATATTTTAAATCTGCCCTGGCTGGCTCAGTGGATTGAGCGTGGGCTGTGAACCAAAGTGTTGCAGGTTCGATTCCCAGTCAGGCCACATACCTGGGTTGCAGGCCACGGCCCCCAGCAACTGCACATTGATGTTTCTCTTTCTCTCTTTCTCCCTCCCTTCCCTCTCTAAAAATAAATAAATAAAATCTTAAAAAAATTTAAATCTAAATACATAAACACTTTATTGGGAAATACAATTTATAAAAGGTGACACAAGAAGAAAAAGATACTTTAGTAATTTATATAAATATATAAAATTATAGAATAAAAATTTTAAAACATTTCTACAAAGAAACTTTCAGTTGCAGGTAGTTTTATTGGCGATTTTTTTCAAATGTTTAAAAATATATAACATCTAAATGCACACAAATCTGCCACTTAATGAGAAGACAATCTGCTTATCAACTTATTCCATTATATCTGAATGACCTTAGTATAAAAACATGAAATGGATATTATAAACAATAAAAATAACAGATCAATCTCTTTCATGTAAAAATAACAAAAATCCCAAAAATTAAAGCACATGATTATTTAGTGAAGCATTCAAACAATTACATGGAGTAAGGCCAACCATATTCAGTGTGGCCAACTTTGCAATTTTCCAGGAATGGGAAGTTGGTTTAACATATCAAAATCAATTAACACCCCTAAAGCAAGGAACATAAAGGAAAGAAGAAACAAATGGGAACTCATCAAATTAAAAAGCTACTGCATGCCTAAAGAAAATAGCATTAAAATGAAAAGAGAACCAACTATATGGAAAAACATATTTGCCAATGATACCTCAGAAAAGGATTTGATTTCCAAAATATATAAAGAACTCACATGACTCCACTCCAGGAAGACTAACAACCCAATTAAAAAATGGGCAAAGGACTCGAACAGACATTTCTCCAAGGAGGACATACAGAGGGCCCAGAGACATATGAAAAGATGCTCAGCATTACTAGCTATCAGAGAGATGCAAATTAAAGCACAATGAAATACCACTTCACGCCAGTCAGAATGACCATCATAAACAAATCAACAAACAAGTGTTGGAGAGGTTGTGAAGAAAAGGAACCCTAAGGCAATGTTCGTTGGAATGAAGATTGGTGCAGCCACTGTGGAAAATAGTATGGAATTTCCTCAGAAAACTAAGAATGGAACTGCCTTTTGACCCAGTAAGTCCACTGCTGGGACTATATCCTAAGAGCCCTGGAACACCAATACAAAGGCACCTATGCACCCCAATGTTCATAGCAGCACAATTTACAATAGCCAAGTGCTAGAAGCAACCTAAGTGCCTATCAGTAAATGAGTGGATCAAAAAACATGGTACATTTACACAACCAACGGAATTCTATGCAGCAGGAAGAAAGAAGGAGCTCCTACCCTTTGCAACAGCATGGATGGAACTGGAGAGTATTATGCTAAGTGAAGTTAGCCAGATGGTGAGGAACAAATACCATATAATCTTACCTTCAACTAGAACCTAATCAACAAAACAAACAAGCAAAAAAAATATACCCAGAGGCATGGAAATTAAGAACAATCTAACAATAGCCAGAGGGGAGAAGGGAGGGGACAACAGGGGGTAGGGTTTTCAGGAACTACTATAAAGGACACTTGGACAAAACCCAGGGGGGCAGGGTGGAAGCAAGGGAGGGATGTGGGTTTGGCTGGTGTGGGGGGAGTGGTGGGGGAAAATGCAGACAACTGAAATTGAACAATAAAATAATTAAAATAAATCAATTAATATATTTATAATATTAACTGAGCTTGTAGAAATGTATAAGAAAAACATAGAAACAAATTAAAAATAGGCAAAAAAAACCCATCAGATACTTCACAAAGACAGTATCCAAGTGGCATACATGTATGAACAGTAGCTCTAGGTTTTTATTATCAGGAAAATGAAAATTAAAATGAGAAGAAAGTCACAGTATGCACACAAGAGAATTACTAAAATTTGCAGACAGCCAATTGCAAAACTTTGTAAAAATATTAAGTGATGGGATTCGTATACATTGACATTGGGAAAGTAAATTGTACAGCTACTTTAGAAAATGAAGTGACAGTAGCTACTAAAACTAAATTTATTCCTAAGTATCTAACCAATATACCCATATAAATATATGCAGTAAGGGACATGTACACAAGTGTTCATCACAGAACCACTCATAATAGTCCCAAAATTTTCATCGTTAATGGAAAGGAGAAAAAAATTGTGGTTTATTTATACAATGGAATATTATTCCACAAGGAAAACAATTACTTCTATGTGCATAAATATAGATACATCTCATGAAATTATATTTGGGAAAAGAAGCCAGACATAAAAACATATGTATTATATGCTTCTATTTTACTAAATATATAAACAGATGAAATAAATCTATTATGACTGAAGATCAAAATAGTGGTTATCTTTGGGAACATTAGTAGCAGAGAAGGACAAGGAGAACTTCAGTGTCCCCCATATATTTTAATCCTGGTTGTGCTTACATAGGTGCGAACATTTGTTAAAATTCATCTAGCTATGCCCTGACTGATGTATCTCAGTGGATTGAGCACAGGCTTTGAACTAGGGGTGGGTGGTTCAATTCCCAGTCGGGGTGCAAGCCTGGGTTTCGGGCCATGTCCCCTGTACTGGGCACAAAGGAGTCAACCACACATTGATGTTTCTCTCCCTCTCTTTCTAAAAAAAAAAAATTCATCTAGCTTTATAATTATAATGTGTGCCCTTATAATGTGTGTCAATATGCATGGTATGTTTCAATAAAATGATTTTACATTTTACCTAACCAATACAAAGATGACCATGAATTATAGGTTCCCAGTCACTTTTGGTATGTTCTAGTGAGAATGTATTTTTTAGACCTCTGCTCCTTTGCTAGAGGGAGACTGTATTGAACTCTAGGACCCAATTGTTTGATTTTCAAGATACCGTAGATATAGGATGTAGCCATTTCAGCATTCATGATCTTCCTTTTTTTTATACCCTTAGCAATGGTTGCTTTTAAATTTAAAATAAAAAGAAGCAAAGCATCTTCCTTTTTTTCTAGCCCATTATGGAAGATAGATCTTTCAGTTTAAGAAAACAAAATTTAATTTTCTTCTTCAAATTTTTTGTTTCTATTGGTTTGTTTTCAGAGTTCATTACAAAATATTATTTGTATGCCCATTTTTCAAAATAATAATAATTATTATTGTTTTTTTTAAAGCAGATCCTGGTAAAATACCATAAGGAGGGCCAACATGGTAAGACAAAACAGCAGAGAACCCCTAAGAAAGAGAAATTCCTTTTTGTGGATGTGTAGCATGGGCATGTCAGAAGACAACCCCAATTGGCAAGATAAGAAATCAGGCTTTAGGGTGAACTAAATGGGGGTGTCAGAAATCTCAGTGTTGTTAAGTGCAGTAGGGTTGGGCAGGAGGTTGGGAAAAGTGATGAGGCAAGGAAGAAAGATGGGCTGGGATCAATTTGAGGAGGTCATAAATGTCATGTTAAATTACTTAGACTTTTTTTTTTTATTGTTGGGGTGGGAGAATACTAATAAAATACATCTGAGAGTCAGCTAGGCATGAAAAAAGATTCCCTGAGTTTTAAATGGTTCTCCATTAGTTCCAGTTAAAGCAACTCTGTATTTAAAATGCTTGTCTATCTCTGGAGAAAAGGTCAATCTAGTGTTTTGAAATTTTAAATCAGAGTGCCTAACCACATGACTGACAATCCACTTCTAAAGAGATCGGACATTAAGAAATTTGGAAAGACTACAAAGTAATATTTTAAAAGAGAATTTAGTAGTTTATATTTGTGATAAAATCCTTTTCTGGCACAAAATTTTTAGTAAAATATTTCTCACCCAATTTATTTGTGAGGATATTTTTATAGAATAGTATTTATACTTATAATCTGAGTTTGTCCTATGGACTTGGGTTATTATCATAGGACCAATGGAAACCAATTATTTAAGAGGAGTTTCCAAAATTTTTAAAAGTAAATTCACTATCTCCTTTTGTTTTAATACCCCTTATTCCTACAGTTTATAGCTGTGTTCAGGAGAGAAAGAGTTTCCCAACATTATTGTTCTTTTATTTTCAGCAAACCGTTTGTAAGTACAGATATGATTGTTGATGGAAATACAATAAAGAGTAAGTTATGATTCCTGATCTGTCCTTTGTCTATTATTAAAATCTGGTCTTATTTTTTCTGCTAATAATTTCATGTTCCAATGTCTTCAAGACTAGTATTTTGGCCTTCACTTCTTATTCTAGTAAATCATCCACTTTACATAGGCATAAGTTTCCAGCTGCCTTGCTTTTCCTGGGCAACTGAAGAACATTAGTTGGATTCCCTCTGTTTATGATCATTGTTCTCTATTTAATCCCCTTTCCCATTTCAAGTCCTATATCCCACAAAACTGATTCTTCTACCTTCTCCTTAATTCTCAAAAAAGGATTGGCCATAAGATTGGACCTTCCTCAATTATAAGCCAATAACCTATAAAACCAACCTCTATCTGTAACAATTCTCAATTCTCTCCCTCTCTTCCCCCTCTATTAAGGAGATATAAATTCTTCTATTTATGACTAGTCCATTGAGCATCTTCATTCCAAGCCTGCTCTCTTCCTTCTCAGGAAACTTACACCTGTATTACCCCTTCTCTTTTATGTCAACTCTGTCCCATCATAACAATTATAAAATAAAACCAAACCAAAACAAACACATCTAGACTCTATTCTCTACTTTAGCTATGCTTGATCTTTCCCATTTTTATAAATAAAAATTGTGTATAAGTTGTACAGCATAATGTTTTGGGACTTTTTATTTTTATGTTTTTCAGCTTTATTGAGGTATAATTGACAAATTATATAATGTTTTGATGTACATATATATAATGAAATGATAACTATAGGTAAGATCATTGATATATGTATCTCTTACCATGAAGTTACTTTTTTTTTTCCTTTAGTGTGTCCTGGTATCTGCTTTCTTAGAAAATATCCATTGTTATGATACAGAATTATTAATTGCAGTCACATGATGTGCATTAGATCTTCAGAACTTTTTGCCCTATATAACTACAACTTCATACTCTTTGACCAACATTCCCTTATTTCCCTACCTCCCCACTCCTGGTAATCACTGTTCTACTCTCTGCTTCTATGAATTTGACTTTTTTAGATTCCACATATGAGTGAACTTATGTAGTATTTTTTTCTGTGTCTGGCTTATTTTACTTAGCATAATGTCCTCCAGGTTTATCTGTGTCAATACAAATGACAGCATCTCCTTGGATCTCCTTTATTTAAGACTATTATATATACAAACATACATACCTATATAGGTATATGTATACACATACATATATGACTACATTTTGAAGGGACAACTGGTCTATATATCAAATAGATGAGTGTATATATTATATATAATATACAATAATCACTTATTATATATATTATATAGTATATTATAATAATATATTTAATAACCATTTATCTATTCATCAGTGGATGGACACATAGGATGTTTCATGGCTATTATGAATAATGATGCAGTTAACATGGAAGAATAAATACCCAGAAGTTGAATTGCTGGATCATATGGTAGTTTTATTTTAATGTTTTTTCAGGAACCATATTTTTTTTCATAATGGCTATACTAATTTACGTTCCTACCAATAGTGTACAAGGTTCCCTTTTCTCAGCATTCCCTTCAATATTTACTGCTCATCTTTTTGATAGTAACCATTTTAACAAGTGTGAGGTGGTATCTCACTGTTTTTTTTTTTTATTGTGGTTTTGATTTGTGTTTCCCTGATGATTAGTGATGTTAGACATCATTTCATATGCCTGTTGGCCATTTATATGTCTTTTTTGGAAAAAAATCTCTACTTAGTTTATGTGTTCATTTTAATAAGGTTTTTTCTATTGAGTTGTACAAATTCCTTATATATTTTTTTGATATTAGCTACTTCTCAGATATATGGCTTGCACATCTTTTCTCCTATGCCATAGGTTACTTCTTCATTTTGTTAATGGTTTTCTTTGCTGAACATAAACTGTTTAGTTTGGTGTAGTATGACATTTATTTTTGTTTTAGTTTCTTATGTGTGGTGTGTCATATGCAATACAAATATTCATTGCCAATGTCAATACCAAAGAGATTTTCTCCTACATTTTATTCTAGAAGTTTTATGGTTTCAGGTCTTACGTTTAATCTTTAATCAATCTTGAGTGTTGATTTTTTTCATGGTATAAGGAAAGGGTCAAATTTTATTATTTAGTATGTAGATATTTACTTTTCCCAATATTGTTTATTTAAAAAAACCTGTCCATTGTATTTAAAAAAATGTCCATTATGCAATCATAAAGCCATTCCTTTACTTTGAAAATTAGTTGTCCATATGTGCTTGGTTTATTTTGGGGATCTTCCTTCTATTCCACTGGTCAAGGTGTCTGTTTTTATGCCAGTGGCATGCTGATATGTTACTGATTGCTGTTTTGTAATTATCATTTGAAATCAGAAAGTTTGTTACCTCCAACTTTGTTTTTCTTCTTCTTCTTCAAGATTGCTTCAGTTATTCTGTTGTTTTTTTCCCATGGTTCCGCATGAATTTTAGGATTTTCTATTTCTATAAAAAGTGCTGGTGGAATTTTAATAAGATCACATTGATTCTATATGTTGCATTGGGTAGTATGAGCATTTTAGCATATTAATTCTTTCAATTCATTAACATGGAGTATTGTTCCATTTATTTGTGTCCTCTGCAATTTCTTTCATCAATGTCTTATAGTATACAGATCTTTTATCTCCTTGGTTAAATTTATTCCTAAGTATTTGATTCTATTTGATGCTATTGTAAATGGGATTACTTTCTTCATTTCCTTTCAATAAAGTTCCAGGATGCAAAATTCACATACAAGAATCAGTGGTGTTTCTTTATACCAACAACAATCTATCTGAAAAGGATACTGTCCTTTTGTTCATTCTCAGACTTCTCAAAAGAGAGAGGTATGTATTTTCTCAATTTATTCTATACTTACACCTGTACTTCTTCACCAAACTTCTACTTTAAGATCATCAAGGGCCTCCATGCCAAATTCCAATAGATATGTTTTAGTTGGCATTTTACTTAATCATCCAGGGAATTCCAAAAATTGAATATAATTCATCTCTGGAAAGTTGTTTCCTTTATTTTAAATGACTAATCACTCTCCTAGTATTTTTTTAAAGATTTTATTTATTTATTTTTTAGAGAGGGAAGGGAGGGAGAAAGAGAGAGAGAGAGAAACATCAATGTGCAGTTGCTGGGGGTCATGGCCTGCAACCCAGGCATGTACCCTGACTGGGAATCAAAACTGCGACACTTTGGTTCCCAGCCTGAGCTCAATCCACTGAGCTACGCCAACCAGGCCACTCTCCTAGTCTTTATTGTATTGCTCTAAACTTTCTCCAGATACTTTAACCAACTCAGTATTCTCTATATGAGCTTTGACTGTGAGAGTCCTTCAGGTTCTAACCTTAGGCTTAGAGTCTTAGGCTCAGTTTCTTGTCAGTCTTCTTCCTTTCACTTGGATTCAAGAAGTTGAATGGTATGTTATCACCTGTATGCTATTATTCCTCAATTTTTATCACTAGCCAAGACTTTCTCTCTAAATCTCAAATTCATATATCAAATACTTTTATGACATCTCCACTTACAAATATAACAGGAATCTCAAACTCATTAAGTCATCCTGTGCCTCAGCTTAGTCAATCTCCTGCACCTCTTTTTTAATGAATGTAATCTCTGAATCCACCCTCTTCTCACTCATAATACCCAAAATCTGTGAAAATTTTTCTCCTGATATTTTTCAGAATACTGAATAAATTACTTCAGTGTTACAATGGTGCTCTAGTGGCCTAAACAAATGTGCAAGATTCTGGGAGCTGGATAGGAAATAAAATATTATTTGAAATCAGAAAGTGTGGTAAATCCTGGCTTTGAAATAAGAAAAAAAATGACTTTTTAACTTTAGTTTTAAAATAAGCTTTGAAGGTACTTATATGTCTTCAAATTTGTTTCTTTCTTTGTCTTGACAGGGAAGTAACTCAATCCCTGAAAGGCGTACCAATCTTCTGTATTGCTTAGCTCTGAGGATCAACTCAGTGGTGTTATTCTTTGGTTCACTTCCTGACATTTTTGATTTCCTCATCCTATAGAAATAAATGATGTTTGACTCTCATATAGAATTATGGATCAGAAATGATGAAGTCAAAGGTAGGTACAAGTGAACTTGTTTCCAGGCAACCATAACATATACTTGTTTTAAGAAGTGACAGTGCAGTGACAATCTGAATCACCTGACAGTTTTGTAGCTTATGGTTAGAGTTCTAACCTTTGTGCTTCTAAAAGCTTTCTCCAAAACTATGTTCTTTCGATCTAAATGGTTGTACAGGTGAACCCTGTTCAATGATGTTCCTGAGGACCTGATATTGCTGTTATATTCAAATCTTAAAATGGAAATCAATTGTAAGTTTACTAAATATGTGCACCACGAGAATTTTTATTCTTGTCAATGTTTGAGAGATGTGGTGTTTGCATACTATTTTGTGTATATATGAGGGGGGATCCCCAAAGACAATTATTTTTTGGAGGGCCATTGCACAGGACGGCCTATAGCCGTTGTAGCACAGGATTCCCCTACTAGGTGAGTTTTCTACAGACCCATCTGTATTAGCCAGTGTTGTGAGAGGCTGCATTCCATTTCAGTGGATTTATTTTGAAGACTCTTTCAATGTGTTTGCCCATTTCATGATGGGTGATGTATGAGCACACCTGCCTACACTGCATGGAGTTTTCAGCAGTTTTTAACCAAAAACAGCATGACCCGTGTGCCCTACCCTCCCTATTCTGCTAATCTCTCTGAGTGACTTTTTTTGTTTGTTTGTTTCCTTGCATGAAAGAAGTCCTCAAAGGGAAACATTTTGCTGATGTGGAAGAGGTGAAACGAAAACCAGCAGAAACACTAAATGGCATTAAAATCGACAGTTCATAAACTGTTTTAAACAGTGGACAAAACATCTCAGTAAGTGTATTGCATCAAATGGAGAGGACTTTGAAGGTGACTGAATTTTTAAAAATGTAAAAATAAAAACACAATATTTTATAAATAAATTCCAAATTTAGGGTCTCTTTTCATATTTGTAGCAAAAAGAACTAGAATCACACCTAAAGCTTTATAACCTTCCCACAACTCCCACTTCTGTGCTTTCCTTCACAGTAAAATGTCTCAAAAGCTATTAATGCTAATAATTATATAGAAATAATAAAAAATATCTAAAATTAATTGAAGGCCTACTATATACAAGGTATTTTGTTAGGGGGCTTACCTATATTACTTCATTTAATATTCACAGAACATCAATGAAGTAGAACATCAATCAACATCTATACTGTTAATAGCTGAGAAAATTTAGGCTTAGCAAGGTTAAATAATGTTCCCAAGGTTCTGAAGTTAATAAGTGAGTGATAGAGCCATGATTTGAAATCAGGTACAATGATTTCACAGTTCACAACTGTGTCTATGTTACCTAAAATACTGTGTTCATTCAAAGTGACACTTCCTCCTCTCTCCTTCTTACTTCCTTTCAGTCCTGTCTGGCTCATATTCATGCAGCTCCACTAAATCCGTTGTCTGCATGTGACCAATGAAACCCATGTTAGCAAATGTAATGTCTTCCTCCTCAAATTCTGGAGCTTCTCAGGAATTTAAAATACAAAGTGTTCTTTTATAATCATTATTCTTGCTCGGCTTTGTACTTTGTTCAAAGTACTATACTTTGATCAGCACAGTACTTTGTTGTTTTTCTGTCTCCTTTCTTCACATTCTTCCTTCTTTACCCAAATCCTAGATGTTGGAGTGTCCCAGGGTGATGTGGATCCTGGTTGGCAGGATTTGTGTGTGTTGTGGCTGCTATGGACAAATACATATGGACGACAGAAGTCCTGTGGAGAAAAAGGGATGACATGGCCACTGTCTAAGAGAGAGAGATCCCTAGCCCCTGCCTGGACAAGCTTTTATTGCTTCTCTGGGTACATTACATTGAGGATGGTCCTCATTTACTACGCACAGGTTAGCTGCAGAAAATTACCTTTTACAGATAACAAAGGAAAGAATGCTGCTAATTACTTCAAAGAGAAGGATGTTACAGATCAGGGGGAAAAGTGGTTGAACTGGTTACATTCCATACTTGGGAGGTTTAGCAGAGACTTTAGGAAGTTACAGTAAACATTTGTTGCCTTAATTCAGGGTGAGGGAGTTTTAGCAAAAGAAAGTCTCATAGCAGCCTAGGTACAATGCGGGCCTGATTCCCCATGGGAGAACCTATCCATGGGTGTGGCTCCTGTGTGCCAGAACCTCACTTCCCACTGGCCTTTCCTAGTGGGAGCTGGTCTACATTCCCATGCCATACAAAACAGCTCCCTACACCAGGGAATGGTTTTCTTTTCTTTAATTGATATGTCTCTTTTAGTTATTTATTCACAGAGCTTATATAATATCTATATTCTGATAAATTCTAGAGCTTTACTTTTAGCTTTTATTTCATCTAGATTTTCTGTTTGGGTGCAGGTGTGTATATCCAAGTACCTACCTAAACTTTTTATTTCTATTGAAAATCTAATAATATCTTAAACTCAACCTCACTTAGTGAAACTTTTGAATCCTGCCCTCCTTCTCCAAAGATACTTAGCCTGTATATTTTTCCACCTCCATTATTGGCAACTACTTCCTTCATGGTGCTTAGGCCAAAACCTAGAAATCTTCATTGACTACTATCTTCCATTTACAATAATATTCAAGTATCAGTAAATATTGCTGGTTTTACATTCAGAGTGTATTGAGCATCTGACAACATACTACCACATTCTCTGCTATTTTATTGACCCAAGTCAACAAAGTCTGTAGGCTGAATTTATGCAGTAGTGTTCAAATTGTCTCTGTGCTTCCAAAACCTTATCACCACCACTGAAATTGTGACTGGAAAATGCAGGTTGGGTTGTCTGTCATGATGAAAGCCAAACTTGTGAGACCGGTGCTGGTGCAAAAGAAAAGAGGTTTATTTAGGTGCCATGACCTAGAAGAAGGTAGACTTCCATCTCAAAGACCATCCTCCCCTCTTGCTAAAGCCCATGGCTCTTATAGGATAGGAAGGAGAAGGTTTTTCTTTCCTATCCAATTGTCTTTCTAGTTTTTGGCATGCTGGGGCCCTGTCCATTCATCTCTCTTGCTTTTGGTTCTCTGGGGTCCTATTTATTTATCTTTCTAGCTTTTGGCATTCTCAGTGTAAAAATCTCCTCCTGCACCATCTTAGTCAATGGAGGAGACTCCCTAGAGCTTCCTGACTATCTAAGGTATCAGGGTCAGTGAGGAGGTCACTCCTCACAAATCCTGGAGGATGCTGAAGCCCTTACCTGTCTCCCGAAGTGGGACATGTAACCCACATATTCAGGGTTGGCACCCTTTGGGGCATACCATTCATTCCTGTGTACCTGTGTCCTCTGCACCCCTCAGCGCAGCCTACCCCTCCCAAGTGGCCAGCTCAACATTCCACCAGCTTCCCATGCTCCAACTGACTGCTTATGGGGACAAAATGATCTATTTTAAACACAGCAGCTGCAGTGTAAAAATCAAGCCAAATATCTCATCACCCCACTCAAATTCTTCCATTATTTCCTTGTCTTGCTCAACATACACGAACAAGTCCTACAATAACTCTGCATAATTTATACTCCTTTTACTCCTCTGATCTTATCTTCTTTATTTTCCTCTTGGACTCTGCTCCAGCCATATGAATACACTTTCTTGCTGTGCCTTGATTCTGTCAAGCATGCTCATGACTCAGCATTGGCTTTGCACGGGCTATTTCCTCTTCCTGGAACTCTTATCCTCTGATATCTGAATGGTTAGATGTGTCACCTCCTAGTATTTGCTCAGCTTGTATCTTCTCAAAGAGGCTTACCTTGACCATCCTAAGTAAAAGTGAAATTTGCATCCCATCCACATCTCTTCAAATCTCCCTATGCTGCCCTACTTTTCATAACACTTTTCAACTCCTAACATATCAAATAAATTATTACTTTCATTGTTTATTCTTTAATTCCCTCTCTAGGAAAGTGAGATTCAAAATTTTTGTGTATCTCATTCACTATGTATCCCAAATGCTTAACAGTGTCTGACATATAATGGTGTCATCTATATGTATATGTATATATAAATGACTGAGTGAACTCACAAAATGGAAGGAAAAAGAAGTCAAGGCCAAGAAAAAATGTCAACTCTATAGGCTCAAAGAACATATTTAATAGTTTTAAAGCAATATCACCAAAGGTTTTAAATGCTTATATGTGTGCACTTATCTTTTCTCTGGTTATCATTGAGATATAGCAAAGGAAACTTCAGAGGTCTGGTTTAAATGAGAGTCTGCTAAATAATGCTGGTGTAGAGTTTGACCTAGAAGTAGGTACATCCAGTGTGTGACTGTGCAAGGGGGATTCATAAATGAGTCACTTAAGGGGAAACACATACTCACACATGCATATACCACCCCCCCAGCACATAATGCAAACACTTCTAACCACACTCATAACTCAAATAACGCTTAAGTGAGCAACAAGTCACTTTCAGGAAGAAGCATGAGTTTGAAGCCACACTTGAATTGGTGATAAGCACAAATTTGTTCACTATTAGAAAAGAATTTGGACAAAATTTTAGCTTTTCTAGGCCACAGTTTTCTCAACTTTATTATAAACTTATTGGTCAGTATGACAGTATTACAATAACAATAATACCAAAACTGTTACAAGCTTAAAAAGATTAAAGTAGGTTATATACATGAAACAGTATTCATGATGTTTTATTGTGAGGAATTTGCTCTAGTTTTATTTTATTTTAAAATATACTTTATTGGTTATGCTAAAAATATGCTCTATTTTCATATCAGGCCAGTTAAAAGTGGGCTAATAGCTTATACTCTATGCTTATATGCCCCATATTCTAAGGAACCCCTAAACTCTGGAGCCAGGAGACATCTCTATTATGCTTCTCAACACAGTGCTCCTGAAACCAGCCTTCATCCATGCAAGCTGACATGCGAGATGATATATATTTGCTTTCTTGCAGCTGGGAGAGTTACAAAGTTTTCTCCAATTCATTAATAATTGTTGCTGTTAAATGGGCAGAGAGCTGTTAATACTTTTGTCCAGAAGGAGCTCTGGCTGGCATAGCTCAGTGGATTGAGCACGGGCTGTGAACCAAAGTGTCGCAGGTTCTATTCTCAGTCAGGGCACATGCCTGGGTTGCAGGCCACAGCCCCCAGCAACTGCACATTGATGTTTCTCTCTCTCTCTCTTTCTCCCTCCTTTCTCTCTCTAAAAAGAAATAAATAAAATCTTTAAAAAAAGTTTTGTCCAAAAGGAACAAAATATCTTTTATTTGCTAATAACTTCATACTTGCAAATTAGTTTTAGTATAGGTTGTTGGCCAATGCATGGAGATAAAGTCTGAAAACTAGTATTTACCTTACAATATTTTAATTTTGGTTTAATTGTGTTTCTGTTGCAAGATATGTGATTATGAATATTAAATAATAATTATGTTCCCCCTTCTTTATGCCCTTCCATGGGTCAAATAATTTAGTGTCCCATCAGTTTAGGGAAAAAAATAGCATTTTGTCTAGTCAAGTAAAATGGAAATTTCTCATGTAAAGTAGCTACATTGTTCTTCTGATCTGTTGATTAATTTAACAAACATGTAGCATTTGTCTCCTGGTGTCAGAGAAACATGATTTCTAGTACAGACTCTGGTTATCATCTGGGTGTTTTTATGCATGTTGATTAACTTCTCAGATCCTTGGAGATTTATTATTCCTTCTCAAAATATGTTTTAATAAAATAAAGTTTATAAAAATTGTTTTGAATAATATATGAAGTATTGTTCATGAAAGTACTCAGCACCGAGCATAGGACTAATAATCATTTATAAACATTAAATATCTTCCCTCCTTACTGTTTTTATTTTTTTCACTACCTGCTCCTCTATTGTTTTAATGTGCCTATGCTTGCTTATGATTGTGTTCATTAGTCACACCTTACTTTTAAAGTATTTGATTTTTGGTTTCTGTATTTTCTTTTACAGTTCTTGCCCTGCCCCACCACCTTTGCTGAGGGGTTTGGGTAAGGATCAGCCTTCCATTGTGCCTAGATGTTAGGCTCTCTTTCAGGCTGATAATAGGACTCTTTCCAGTCAACACTCCTAGGACAATGACTTCTCAAGTACAAATCCAGCATCTCTGCCTTTCTTTACTCCACACTCTAGTAGTGTCTCAATTTTAATGTCCAATCAGTATAAGTATCTAGAATCAAAGCGTTCTTTGTCTGTGGAATGTGGAAAAAGTGAGTTCTTAATTTTCCACTATTTTGTTTTGTCAAATATTTATTATATACAAGTCTGACCCTAGCCCCTTCTGTGTTTGGCAGAAGGGGTAGTTGGTCGCTTGACTAAGGAGTAGGTGCATTGCTGTGTGGTGCTATTATACACAATCTATACTCAATTATTAGAGACTACAGAAATGGAAGGAGAAAATAAAGCTGAAAAATTATGTGAACATTGAGGCTTGAGAAGTAGGATGTTTAGAGAAACCCTACTGTTTCAGAGAGACAAGGCTTGAAGTTGGCAAAGGAAGCCAGAATTTGGGGACCAAGTATTGCATGTGAGAAAAGCTACAAATAATCTCAAAAACCTGTTTTATCATTTTGTTTGTTTTTATTAACTACCTGAGTTGTACTACAGTGTTGTATAGTCTAGCTTGAAGCAGCAGGTATAATTTATTATTATTCCTATCATAATTATTAATGTTAATAGCTTTTGAGACACTTCACTCTGAAGAGAAGCAGAGAATTGGGAGTTGTGGGAAGGTTATATAGGTTTAAATGTGATTCTAGTTCTTTTTGCTACAAATATGAGGGGGGACCCCCAAAACTGGACTTTATTATAAAAATTGTGTATTTATTCTTACACTACCAACTCCTATGAGGTCAAGGATTCTGCTGAAACATCCATCCCTTCATTTATTCAATTTGTAAAGCAAAGCAAATGTAAGCTCTAAGATGTCAAGGACTCTGTTTTTTTTTTGCTTCAATTTCCTCAGCTTCTCTAGGAGTGCTGGCACAGAGTGGTACAGCATAAATTTCCCCAGAGAATTGATATTTGGAGGTATTTTCCTGAGTGTAAGGAGGACTCTCTGTTTAGGACTTGCACTCTTTTCCTTGTTTGTCTACTCTGACATCACACACATCCTGACCAAGTTGTGCCCCACTCAGCTTCTGCCACATGTCTTGAGTGGGAGGACAAGCATATCATCTTCACTGAGGAAGGCTTAGTGCTCTAGCTCAGTACTGCCAAGTGACACTCTGGCAATAATGAAAGGCCAGGACCCTTGGGCCACTGCTCAGCTGGAGGAAAAAAGCCTGCATACCCTTTCTGTGTCATTGACAGTATGCTGGACATTACAAATCAGAATGAAGGGTTGCAAAGAATAGTGAAAAAATTTACAGGATCTGCCTGGAAATAAGGGAGGCTTTCAGCCAATTCTTCATGGCACTCACTCTGATTACTTCAAGATGGAGGGAACTGTAAATATGGGAGATGAGAGTGCATCGGCAATTTGAACATTTTAATTCAAAGCAAGTAAATATGTGGACCTAGCAGGGGCCATTGCCTCCTGATGATTTTTTCATTGTCATTTGTCATCTCTCTGGCAGCTGTGGAAATGTAAGGTATAGAGATACAGCACTGAGCCTATATAGGGGCACTGCACCAAGAGGCTTCCTCATAAATTTCAGATTTATAAAACCTGGAAAGAAAGACCTTCAAGATTAGCCTGCCTAGCCCTTAATTTAATTCAGGTAACATTAAAACATATACAGTATTTGGTTTTCTTCTACTCACATGACTTAAAACCCTCATTTATTCTTTATTCCACTGGGTTTTTACTGTGCTGTGTAGCAGGTTCACTTTGATATCTAATCACCATTTCTCTTGCTTCACTTAACAGATGATTTTTTGCAGGATGTCATATAAATTGCTTATCATCTTCCTGGGGATGGTGGTGGAAAATACACACTTTTAAGGTTAGCAGTAAAGTCATCTTTTATCTTTTTGCTTCCCTCCCCTTTATCCCATTCAATAAATATAAAAACTAACTATACCATTTTCCAAGTATACAAGGTTCTATGATAAATCCATTATGGTCTATAGGCTAATACTTTAGCTAGTCTAGCCTTTCAGGAGGAGTAATACTACAACAGCCAACAATACTACAACATAATGGAGTCATTAACAGGGGTGTTTGGAAGGTCAGAGGAGCAAACTACTGACCACTGAGCCCTGAGTACCTGGAAGGTGAAGTAGCACTTTTGATACAAGTAAATTGTTGAGGTTGCTTTGATCTTGGGATATTTTGATGCGGCCAGTTTGATGCTTCAAAATGTAAAAACACTCTAAAAATCTTATGAAATAATGGTCACAATAAATGCTACTAAATCATATATTTTCAAATTCTTTCCTCATTGATGGATAGTGGCAGTGATATGGGTTATAGTTTGAGGTTGGGTTGCCATACAGGGGTAAGATGAAGATTTTTATGTTTCTATTATATATTATACAGCAAGTATATTATATATATTATATATATCTACAGACTTCTTAGAAATAGTTTATATATTATAAAGTTCATCCATTATGATGTTCAATTTGATGGTTTTTAAGTATATTTACAGAGGTGTATGACTAATGCACATACACATCTGACCCCTCCAGCCTTAGCAACCTTTAATCTCCTTTCTGTCTCTATAGATTTGTTTCTTCAGGGCATTTCATATAAATGGTATTATTTACCATGATCTTTTGTGATTGGCTTCTTTCACTTAACATAACATTTTTACATTTCATCTATGTTATCACAGGTGTCAGTATTTCATTATTCTTTATTGTCTAATAATACTCCTTTGTGGGACTATGCCATATCTGTTTTTTCATTAGTCAGTTGATGGATATTTAGGTTGATTATACTTTTTTCTGCTATAAAAATGCTACTATACATGGGCCTACAAATCAAAGGGTTGCCAGTTTGATTCCTGGTCAGGGTACATGCCTGGGTTTTGGGCCCAGGTCCCCTGCGTGGGGTGCTCGAGAGGCAATCACACATTGATGTTTCTCTTTCTCTCTTTCTGCTTCCCTTTCCCTCTCTCTAAAAATAAATAAATAAAATCTTTTTAAAGATGCATGCTACTATTAACATTCATATACAAATTTTGTGTGAACATGTGTTTTTATTTATCTTGGGCATATACTTAAGAGTAGAATTGGTATATCATATGGTACCTCAAATATTTGAGGAAATAAAGTTACCATATTTTTAATATTGAAAATAAATGGGTTTTTGCTTTTAGAGCTTATTGAAATGATCATGTAACAGAGCCAAATGAAGATATTACATTCTCATTGAATTGGGTTTCACAAATGAGTAGGACTCATACTTTCAAAAAATACATAAATCATGATGCTACCCACAGGAAGCTCATGATTTAGAAGGGAAGATAAACTATGATCTTACAAGGTACTAAGAAGCAAGAAAGAGCAAATGGAGGGGAAATAGCCTGGGAGATCAAGAAAGACATCTTGAGGAGATAAAATATTGTCAATAGTCAGAAACTGGTGGGAGTGGAGCAGCAGGAGAAAATGTAAAGCAAGAAAGCATCATATACCATGGCATGACTGGGTAAAAGAAGATATAGATCAAACAACACAATCTAAATGGGGGCTGGTTTGGAAGGAGGTAGCAGATAACCTCAGACCTTTAAGCATACTTCAGGAGAATATTTTTAAATCTATTTTCTTTTATTCTGAAAGAAATAAGAATGGAAAACACTAAAAATCAGAACTGTCTATGGAAATGCTTATTCTTATCAAAACATTATTGGAAAAACCAACATCTTATTTTCAATTCAAACTATCCTATACTCAAACTTTACTTTTCATTTTAAAATATATAAATGTCTATTGTAGAAAATTTGGAAACTATGGAAGAGTATAGATTAGAAATCAATAGTAAACTCACAATTTAGAACTATAATTTTTAAAATTTTGGAATGTATTTATATTAATTTTTATTTTTATAACTGCTTATGTATTTAAAACTTTAAATGTAGCTGTATGTATATAATATGAATTAAATTATAAAGATTATTTTAATTGCCTTTTTACATTAATACTTCTATAAATATTTTCCTGATTCCCAACATATTCTACAGGAAAAAGATTTTCAAGGCAACAATATCTACTTAAAAAGTAGATACCTAAACAGCAATACTTTATTAAATTTTTTTAAACAGGTATAATATTCACCCAATACTGAAGAAATGTTGATATCCTTTTTTTTTTTAAGATTTTATTTATTTATTTTTAGAGAGGGAAGGGAGGGAGGGAGAGGGAGAGAGAGAGAAACATCAACGTGCGGTTGCTGGGGGTTATGGCCTGCAACCCAGGAATGTACCCTGGCTGGGAATCGAACCGGGGACACTTTTGGTTCCCAGCCCGCGCTCGATCCACTGAGCTATGCCAGCCAGGGCGAAATGTTGATATCCTTACTATAACAGGACCTATATATATTACAAGTAGTAGTAGAACTCCTAATATGGTAATAAAATAAGTAAAGAATATGAATAGTCATCTCTCAAAGAAAGTCACGTACTTAATAAAAATATTAAAAATAATTTGTTACCTATAGTCAAAAAAGCATATTAACAAAAATTAGATGTTATTTTGCATATCTAATTAGAAATGAGTTAAAACTAGTACTTTGCAATCTGAGGAGGTTCAGCTACAATTTGCATTTCCTGCTTTCTTAGTGGGATTACAAACTAGTCAACACTTTCTTGAAAGCAGTTTGACAATATGTAATGCATGCCTTTAAAATGTGTGTGCTCATTAACACAATCTAAAGACATTTCCAGCAACCAAGACAAAGATTTATGATCAAAGATATTCACATCAGGCTTTCTTATACTGTATCATGAATTTTCATTGTTACAAAATAATGACTACGAAGAGAGTTAAATAAATCATGGAGCCTATATACAACGAAATTTGGTCTTCTGTCAAAAGCAGTAAGTTAAAGAACATTGACGTGGGCTATATTGTGAAAAATTGAAGTACAAAACTACTTATTTAATATGATGCCAATTTTAAGTAAATAAATAAATATATACATACGCTTGTATGCATTTATATGTATTTACATATACATATGCACACAGAGACTTAAAAGAGACATTTTGAATATTAATATTGGTTTATTTCTAGGATGTAAGCTATGGTTAGCTAGGAGTTCTTTTCTGTATTTCCTAAAGCTGTTTTTCATTCTGGTAAGGTAAGAAAGGCATATACATTGGGAGCCCTGTGCAAGGAGATACTTACAAGAAGTGTTCAGAAGGATATCAAGAGTATCTTCTTGATTCTTTTCTTTTTAAGGTTTGGTAGGTCCTGAATTTGCCAGGTATCTTCAGTATGATGATTACATTTTGTTCTGGGTTGATATATATCTTTCCTCATTTTCATAGTATTCTACTCCTCATCCCAGCCTCCAAGCATTTCTTAGCACATAGTAGACTCTCAATAAATATTTACTGAAAGATCAAAATAAAAATTTCTGGCAAACTGGACACTGTTTTTGTGGTGTTATTTTTGTCGCATTAGAAAGGTATGCATCTTTTATAGCTTGTCCTTGCCTTGGCTAGAATCTCTAGTTTTCAGGGTTTTATAACACTTATTATAAATTCCATCTGGATAGAAACTTGGCTAAGCTTCTTGGCTTTGAGTTTTTAATTGATGCTGTGTATATTGGAATGTGAAAAGTTATGAGCTCTAGCCTTTACAATGCTCTTTTATGCCTATATAATTTAGAAATAGTTTGTTGCCACAAAATGCTCTTTTTCAACCAGTCATCAGTTTTTACAGAAATGAAATACAGATGGCTTAAGAACAGACCTACAAAATAAGCACCAGGGGCTCTGAAATGGCAGTGTCTTGAGCAGCCAATTGCTTATGCTGGCATGTCTTTTTTTGGGCGCCCTTAAGAGAGCCCTCATTCTGCCATATGTTGAGCTAAGGAAAGTCCATATCTAGACACACAGTGCTGCTTTCTCATTAAGGAGCTCCAGGCCATCCTTTAACATGGTACTACCTGTTCACAAACACACTTACAAACCTTGATCCAGGTGACTGAATTTTATTTCAGACTCTCTGGAGTGGAACACAGATTATTGGCCTTAGAAATACTAATGTGTATTTTGTGAGAGATATAATATACCTGATTCATCAATGTATTAAACTAATTTATTTAGCACCTATTGTATGCTGAGTGCTGGGAACACATGTGAGACTTTGAGTTTTCCTTTGAAGATTTGAAATCTATAGACATAAACAATTCATACTTCAATCAGTAAAGGTTAACAGAGTTAGGACATGACACTCTGAGGTCAGAGAAAAAGAGTCTTTTTACCATGAATATTGAAAGGAGGTGGATGGGGATTCAATCTAGCTCTATATGAATTTCAGTTATGATTTTGGAAAATATTGGTAGATTTATAAATATTAGCATGAAATAGAGAGCACTACAGAAATTAATAATACCTCTATCTAATGGTGAACATTGAGAGAGGGCTTTTAAAACCACATCTGATGGCTTCACAGTAACTGAGCCAGGTCAAGTCCATTCTGGGGCAAAAGACTACCACTTTAACAACTCTAAAAGTTTTTCCTCCTCTCCCCTTCCTTCATATAAAAATGACGATACATGCATTTTTTTACACTGAACTTTGAAACACCTCTATATAATTTTCTCATGTAATTATCCCAACAGTTTGATGTAAATTTTACCATATCCATTTTAAAGACTAGAAATTTGTAGCTTGGGGAGACTACATGATTTACCCAAGATTGCATGGATATTATGCAGTTGTATTGGCCAGCACACTAGCTTTTGAAAATGATAGAAATCCAAATTGGAATTAACCTAAACAGAATGACCATTTATTGATCAGCTCCTTGGAAAGTACAGGGGTAGGTGTCCTGTCAGGAAGGATTAAAAATAGGGGGCTAAAGTCATCAGGACTTTACACTGAACTTGTGCCTTTCTGCAGGCTGACTTCCTTTTCTTAAGCAGGTTTCTCCTTGCTGTAGTTTACCCTTCCCCTGGCAATTCTGAGGGTACATTCTAATGGCTTTGAAGGGCCCAGGGTCTTTCCAATCACCTTCAGATACTATGTCCTCCAGGTAGGTTCTGACTGGTTCATTTTGGGTCAGGCAACCCCTCACAATAGCAGGGTTATCTCACAACACAATCACATGTTTGAAACAATTCTTAGAAGAAAGATGACATGATTTTATGCAGTCAGAAAAATAAAATTCCATTACAGTTGTAGAGCTGGATCTGAAATTCATACTTTATGACCTCAAATCCAACATTGCTTCATTATTTTTGGACATTGAGAACATCATAGTAATTTTTGAGTTGCATGCTAAGGGAGTTTTTGCCATTTGCACTTGGATGTTTCACAGATACCTCAAGAACTTGAACTGATGTCAGAACAGACATGTACTGTGCTCTGTCACAGCCCTCTGGAACCCACCTGGTTTTCCTCCAGTTTTTTGTCTTGGTGACAACTGGCCCAGAGCCCCATTGTAACTTTCATGGACCCTAGGTATTTTTGCTCCCATAAAAATATTAAATATTACATTTTACTGTATTAGTATAAAGATGGAGTTATTATTATATATTTAAGCCCTCTCCTTGAACTAAAGACTCACTTTGCCTTTATGATTTAAAAAGAATTAAAACACTTTTGTGGGACCAAGACACTATGCCCACAGAGCCTAATGTATAAATTGGGACAGAATTGGCTTGATTCGATCTGAATGGTGCAAGCCAGACATTTGAGATTTATCCTTAACATTTTCTTCCTTCATCAGCACATCTAAATTACCATATTCCATCAGATTTATCATTTAATTTTTTCCCGGAGTTGCTAACCTGCATTTCTTTTTTTCTGCCTCTATTTTCCCCTTCAAATTTTCAATAGCCACACCAGCTTGACTGGTCTCCTTGCATTCATTGGTACATTTCCTCAATCCATGATCTTTACTGCAGCCAGAATGATCTTCAAAAAATCTCTGTTTTAGTTTTTGCCCATTGAGTATGATGTTGGCTGTCATTCTCTCATATACGACCTTTATTATGTTGAGGAATGCTCCCTCTATTCCCACGTTGCTGAATGTTTTTTATCATAAATAGGTGCTGTACCTTATCAAATGATTTTTCTGCTTCCATTTATATGATAATGTGATTTTTGTCTTTGCTTTTGTTTATGTGATGTATTACATTTATTGATTTGCAAATATTGTGCCATCCTTGCATCCCTGGGATGAATCTCACTTGGTCATGGTGTATGATCTTTTTAATGTATTGTTGGATGTGGTTTGCCAATATTTTGTTGAAGATTTTAGCATCTATGTTCATCAGCGATATTGGCCTGAAATTTTCTTTCTTTGTCGTGTCTTTATTTGGTTTGGGGGTTAGGATGATGCTGTTTTCATAAAAAGACTTTGGGAGGCTTCCATCATATTGGAAGCCTTAAATGCTTTGTAGAATTCTCCTTAAATGCTTTGTAGAATTCTTCCTTAAATGCTTTGTAGAATTCTCCTGTGAAACCAACTGGTCCAGGGCTTTTATGTGTTGGGAGCTTTTTGATTACTGCTTCAATTTCACTTGCTGTTATTGGTCTGTTCAGGCTTTCTGCTTCTTCATTGAGTTTTAGGAGATTATACTTTTCTAGAAATTTGTTCATTTTGCCTGGATTTTCAAATTTCTTGGTATACAGTTCTTCATAGCAATTTCTTACCACCCTTTGTATTTCTGTGGTATCAGTTGTAATCTCTCCTCTTTCATTTCTGATTGAGTTTATTTGGGTTCTTTCTCTTTTTCTCTTAATGAGCCTGCTTGAAGGCTTGTTGATTTTATCTTTTCAAAGAACCAGCTCCTGGATTCATTGATCCTTAGAATTGTGCTTTTAGTCTCTATGTCATTTAATTCTGCTCTGATCTTGGTTATTTCCTTCCTTCTACTTGCTCTGGGTGTCTTTGTTGTTGTTTCCTGAGTTCCTGTAAGCATAGGGTTAGGTTGTTTGTTTGAAATGTTTCTTTTTTAGGTAAGCCTGTATCATTATGAACTTCCCTCTCAGAACTGCCTTTGGTGTGTCCCATAAGTTTTGGGTTGTTGTGAGTTCATTTTTGTTTGTTTTCAGAAACTTTTTGATTTCTTCCCTAATTTCATTCTTGACCCATTCATTGTTTAATAGCATGCTATTCAATCTCCATGATTTTGAGTGTTCTGGGTTTTTTCCCTTGGGGCTGGTTTCTAATATCAGTCCCTTATGGTCAGAGAAAGTGCTTGATATGATTTCAATTTTCTTGAATTTGTTGAGGCTTGTTTTATGTCCTATCATGTGATCTATCTTTGAATTACACTGTTAAGATTATATCCTAAGAACCCTGGAACACCAATACAAAAGCACCTATGCACCCCAATGTTCATAGCAGCACAATTTACAGTAGCCAAGTGCTGGAAGCAACCTAAGTGCCCATCAGTAAATGAATGAATCAAAAAAAAAACTATGGTACATATACACAATGGAATTCTACACAGTGGAAATAAAGAAGGAGTCCCTACCCTTTGCAACAGCATGGATGGAACTGGAAAGCATTATGCTAAGTGAAATAAGTCAGGCAGTGAAAGACAAATACCACATGATCTCACCTTTAACAGGAACCTAATCAACAAAACAAATAAACAAGCAAAATATAACCAAAGACACTGAAATTGAGAACAGTCTGACAGTGACCAGAGGGGAGAAGGGAGGGAATTTCAGGGGAAAAGGTGAAGGGTTTGCAGGAACAAGTATAAAGGACACATGAACAAAAACAAGGAGGGTTGGAAATGGGTGGGAGATGGGGAAGGCTGGAGGTGGGCTGGGATGGGGGTAAAATGCAGAAAACTGAAGTTGAACAACAATTAAAATAAAATAAAATTTAAAAATCCCTGTTTTATAACTTTTCAAGGATTTCCTCTTCTTTGGATAGTTAAAAAATAATCTTAACATAACCTGTAAGTTCCTGTAGGGACTGGCTCCTGCCAGCTTCATCAACTGCATCATGTAAGATTCTGGTTCATTCTTTCTATCTGAATCACACTGGGATTCTCTCTGCTCATTAAATATAGCTTTATTATTTGTCTCTCAGGGTCCTAAAACGTATTTTTTCTTATAGAATGTCCTTTATTCTCCCTGACCTAATTATCTGTGTCATTGTTTATATTTGGCCTCATGTCACTTTGCTTGGGAATCTTTCTCTGGGTCCTACTCACACAGCTTGGATCAAGTAATATATTTTCAAAAAAAGAAAAAAAAAGTAATATATTTTCTTGGTAAACTGTATTTCTTCTTTGTAGTAAAACATCTATAATTGTAATTATACATCTAATTGTGTAAATGATAATTCAGTGTTCATTTTACCCACCAGAAGTTTATGTCCATGTTTTAAGTTATTTATTCCTGTTTCCTCACTGTGCCTGCTATACAATAAGTACTCAATATCTGCATTTGAATGAATGAAAAAGTGTATGTTGATATGATCTCAAATATTTTTTTAAATGTCTTCAAATATTTAATTAAAAAAATTTACAACAGAATTTTTTGAGTTTCAATGACAGGTATTCTCATAGGCTCTGACCACATAAGATATCCATAATCACCACCCTTTTGGATTTTACTTTTCCTAAGCAGTGAGAAATATAGATATTAGGTCATTAACAAATTAAGTTCCCCTCAGTTGTGTTTAGTATTCTAAAAGAGTGAGAAGGATGCTGACTTACCTTTAAAAACTTCATTTGTAATAGAGAAGTAGTTTATTTATTTTGTAATGATTTTTAGTGTGTGTTTTCCCATTACAATTTAGGCCCCTTAGAGCTCCTCCCCTCAATGATTGCCACACTATCTTTGTTCATGAACTTTATCCTTTTTGCTCAATCCCTCCACCCCTACCATCCCTGCCTTACCTGTCATTCCACTCTCTTTCTATGAGTCTGTCTTCACTTTGCCTGGAAGTTCAGTTTGTTCATTAGATTCCACATATGAATGAAATCATATGGTATTTATCTTTTTCTTACTGGCTAATTCACTTAGCATAATGTTCTTCAGGTCCATCCATACTGTCACAAAGGGTAAAACTTCCTTTTTCTTTTTTACTTCTGTGTAGTATTACATTGTGTAAATGTCCCATAGTTATTTTACCTACTCATCTAACTGTTGGCCACCTGGGTTAATTCTATATCTTGGTGATTGTAAATAATGCTGCAATAAACATAGGGACACTTAGGTTCTTTCAAATTAGTGTTTTAGGTTTCTTTGGATTTATTCCCAGAAGTGCGATCACTAGGTCAAAAGGCAGATTCATTTTTAATTTTTTGAGGTATCCCCATGCTGCTTTCCACAGTGGCTGCACCAGTCTGCATTTTTACCAACAGTTAGATACTGGAATACTATTAGTTGCACTGAATAAAAGTCCAGCCAATAAAAGTCTATGGGCTAAAGACCATGAAGGCTTTGACCTTTTGTACTGGATTTCTTCCACTTAGTACATTTGGACACTACTCTGATGTTAATTCAGAACTGATCAGATTAGTGGTTATGTAAGCAGAGTGAGGCACTGGAAAATGTAAATTGAATACCTCAAAGTAAACACAAATATTGATTAATACAGTATGTGAACAAACCAGTATGGAAAGATTATACCTGTCTTTCTCATAGTGACTGGTCTTGTACATCAGAGAGTGTCTGTGCATGTTTCAAAAGTTGCACATTGTTTTTAGGAGCATGAGACAGTCCAAAACTTTGAATGGTAAATAAATTACTGCACAGAAAATTTTTTAAAAACTGTCTTCTTATGTAATAGTGACCTCACTATCCATTTCATATTCCAATTTCTGATATAAAAATGTGAAGTAATAGTTTCATTTTATAGGTGATGCAATGGAGACTCAGTGAAATGATGTAATTTGCCCAATGTTGCAAGATTTCTTAATGATACAACCCAGTCCAGAGATTGGCTAGAGATTTAGTGATCTTATTTTACTATTCTACCTTGCTCTTCCATTATTAATTGATTCACAATCAACTCTTACTCACTTTCATATGTACTTAGCACATTATGGTTTTTATAGAGCAAATCATTTGTCACAAATTATATGACACTGATGTACTAGCATACCTTCTTCTCCACATTGTGAATTCTTCTTTCCCAGAAGTCTGAATAATAATAACAGCCTGAGGAAAACAGAAGTAGAAAAAGAAATAAATTAAAAAATAGCCTCACCCAAATACAGAGGCAGACTTATGTAGCATAAGACGAAGAACTAAAACTAATCAGTGAGCATCCTTAAGACTACCACAACAATGTAAGGTGTTAAAATGAAGGGAGTTTGTTTTTGGAGTTGTAATAAAATTAGAAATATAACTACTATTTGTTTTTTGGTGAGCTTGGAAAAATTAATTTCCTATTTTAGAGTCTTTTCCCTATTAATTTGAGACAATAAAACCAACTAGCAGAGCTGTTTGTGAGAGTACCTTTCTCTCTATCCGAAAGGTGATTGGAAGGGAGATGGGAACTGTAGCATTGCCTCTTCACTCATCTCCTTGTTAGTCCTCTTGCAAGAGGGTAACCATTTCTAAATTAATTGTTGAACTCATGAGATATTTATTGGGCCAAATAGGAATCAATGTGCATTAAACTGTCTTTAGTGCATGCTTCAGCATATTTTCCACTGCACAGAGTGTCAGAATCATGCAGCCCACATAAAAGTGGCACCATCTCAAGATGTAGATACATAGTTCAAAGAGATATAAGTGTCTGCTTAGATTCAGAGCCTAAGTCACGGCTCCAACCCTGATTCACTAACACATCCTGCATTGTAGTATTGGTCACTAGGCCAGCTTTTAATAACATGGTGCTTTTCTATCATTTATCCACCTGCAAAATAAGATAGTATTTATCTTGGAGATTGTTGTGGGATAAACTGGGTAAGTGGCTTACAGGAAAACTGACATAGTGTTAGTGCAATAATATACATAAACTGAATGAACTGAACTGCCTTGTGATATAGGATTATTATTCTCACCGCTTTCAATATGAGAACACTGGAGGCCAGAGACGTTAAGCCACAAATAGAAGATACTAGAATCAGTACTTGAACCAACTCCAACCGACTATTAATTATATTAGCAAATATACATTTCTTAACAAGAAGGGTATATAAAAAGTGCCCTTTAAACACTGCCTTTCCAAATTCTTTACTGCACAGTCAAAAAGACAGGGGGAAAAGAAGGGGCATCTTAACCTTGAGTAGCACAATATAGCATCTACAGGCTTATTTCTAGATTTGGGTTAATCAGTTGTCAAACAATATGGACAATTGAGTGGGTATGGGTGAGAACTAAGCCTAAAAGACTTGTAAAGATAATCTCTGGTCTCGATAATCACTGGCTATTTTTTCTAAACTTCAGTTATATTAGTGAAACAAGAGGTGTGCTCTTATCTGAAGGTGAGGAAGAGGAAGTGAGTTTGGAAGCTTAAGAATTATTAAAGAAGCCACTAAAGTCACTGCAGAGAAATATCAAGTATCGTTTGGGGTCCTGCAGAAGAGCCATGCCATGATTCATGGTGCAGGTACTAGTGAAAGGTCAAGGATATAAAGAGGGTGAAGGAAAGAGAGAGAGAGAGAGAGAGGGAGAAAGGCAGAGTAAGAGAGATTGTGCAAAATAAGTAAACATTTTTCATATGAAAATGTTTACATTTCACCAAAATGCACTTGATAAAAGGTACTTACCAAAGATAATCTAAACACCATGTTTTAGTTTTATCTTTGTCATATGCATAACCTGAACAATTTGCCATGAGCTCAGAAATGCACAAGGCACATTGCAGATTTCGGTTCTGCGTTTCCTCCCTACTCCCTTACCTGAGAGACACACTGCTTTCCCTGACTCTTGGCCGATACTGTGATAATGTAGCCCAGCCAACAGAGAGCTGTACTTGACATTTTTCTAAGAGCTAGTTCCTGCACAACATGGTTAATCCTGTCCTATGATTTAAAAGCATAATTTTGGCCAAACCAGGAGAGAATCAGCAGCCTTACTTGAGTTACATAGATCACATGATTCTTTACATCAATCAGCCAGGACTTTCCAACTTGTATATAACCTTATCTCCTTCATATTGAAATATAGTAATAGTGGAAAACAGATGCAAATATGACCCCCTTCATAAGTTTAAAAGAACCATTGTTATTATACTAGACAAATAATGCTCAGATCTCCCATTTCTTTTTACTTCTGTTGCAAGATAACAAATTGCCTAGGACTTTGTGATATTTTGCCTTGTTGATAATCCTAGATGTGAAATGACATTGGTCAATCTATCTGTCACTTCTGTTCACCTCTTCTTCAACTGAATAATGGATGACTCAAGAATTAATCTTCAACAGTCTATAGCATTGACAGTTCTCAGATGAAAATATCTTCAAATTGTGATGGGAGACAGAAAACAATTTACATTTTCCATAGTGATTTGCTGACTCTTTATTTCTATAATATAACCATACATGGGTAGGTTCTGTGGATCAGAGTAAAATTTCAATCAAGAAGAAAGTCTAGGAAAGGCATAATTTGGTTAATGAAATTTTCAGGATAAATTAAAGTTAACAAGAAAAGCATTTTTTCTACATTTTCTTGTTAAAAACATTTTAGAAAGAGAGTAAAGTCCTCAATTTCCAGTTACTAAGCTACCCAGGCTAGATCTCCAAACTTCTTCCATGAAATATCCCTTTGCACATCAAGGATTGATATTTTTCAGGTCCCTGTGTGACTTTGAATAGGTAACTTATTTCTCTTTCTTTCTTTGTTATTATCTATTAAAAATTTCCATAACTAGATAGGCTGAAAAAAAGAAAGAAAGCTCTCCTCATCTGGGGGCCAGGGGTTCAAAGAACATGTTGTAAAAAAATTACAAATTAGAGAAAATTTTCCAACTTGGATTATAATTGTGATGGGGATTAGAGAATATTTAGGAAGAATAATGGAGACAGAAGAGTCTTGTTAAGCCTACAGCAGTTTGAGCTTGTTTATACACTGAGGGCATAATGGACAGAAAGGTTGCTAAGGGAGGAAACATACTATATTATACTGTATTTCTTTCTTAGAGGTTGCTAAGAGAAGAATATAGTAAGGCTCCTCGAAAGGATGTGAAACAAGGGAAAGGGGAGGGGTTCACCTAGAAGTAAAGAAGAGCCCACTTTATGTGATTTCTGGATTACAGGATGGTTTCACGTACAAATGAGCATGAAAGCAGAGGTGTAGGAAATTGAGGATGTGCAGCCTAATGGACCTACTCTGCCTATATTGCCTGAAGATGCTCATTTTTTAACAGCCAGGTGAGAAGAAAAGTTCAGAAAATAATTGTTTTAAAAATATTTATTACATAATGCATTCTTATATAAGGCTTATGATGTTCTAGATACTGTTTGAGATAACTTACAAATAGTTTCCTTTATTCTTTATAATAACCCCAAGAAGTAGGGATTGTGATTAACCCTACTCCACAGGTGGAGAAGCTGAAACAGAAAGAGGTTAACTGGCTCAAAGTTACACAGCAGGTACATATAAAGCCAGGATTTGAACCCAAGCAGACATAGGGTTCTGTAGTAGATGTTCTTACCTATTCTGTTTCTTAGTGAAGTGAAAATGGTGCTCCAATATATTGCCTGTGGTTTTATCAGGACAAGGTTCAAGGTTGCAGCCTTTATGTGAGTTGCATTCTGAAACTTTTTCTGGTCTATACACAAATCAACTCTTTTTTGTTTGAGCCAGATGGAACAGAAAACCACACAATAGCTACCAGGAACTCCAAAGTTGTCATCCCAAACACCTAACATTGGCTGTCCTTGCTGGATGAGGTCTTAATATGCTACTGCATCCTATAAGAAAATTTATCTCTAATTCTCCAAAACTGTATATTATGTTAATTTCTTCCATTTCTTTCCCAACATTATGATTTTAAACTACCCTCCATTTGAGTTCATTGATGGGTCCTAGAGCTGGAAACCTTGCAAACATAAATTTCCTTTGTTAAAAGAAGTGGAATAACTTGCTAGTGCTCCCCCTTCCTGACAAGAAATCCCAAAAATTGGAAAAGCCTCTGGTCATGATGGTTTTTTGGACAGGTTTTAAAGGACCTTTTTACCTTTGTCCAGGACCATTACTGATCCATTCTGGTTGACAGCCAGGCTAAGTCTGAAATCCTGGCCACAGCTGGTCGGAGGGCTGTATCAGCTACACTGCCAGCAGCAATACTAACTACAGTCTTTGGGATCTCATGAAAGGGAAAACAGGATCAACTGGCATTTAGGGAATTAATTTCCTCCAGTCTGATCATTCCTGTTAATTCAAACAGCTCAGACTGTGGGCCATTGCAGAAAGGTGCTGGTTGCTGGGGAAAATAAAACGCTGCAGTGGGATGGACTGATGTGTTGAGGCCTATTTGATAGGAACGATTCTCTTAAAAGGGGTCATGGTTACAAAAAAAAAAAGAAAGATTTTGGTTTTATGTTTTGTAATTGGCAGGAGCCAGATAACTTTTAACTCTTTGCTTCTCTTCTGCCAAAGCAGCCCATGTGAATATTCTGAGAGATGAACAAGTTGTAAGAAGTGGCATGCATATTTTAGAACTGTATTATACTTTTGCTGAAATCATTCAGTTGCTGTCACCTGCTAATGTAAGTACAAACTTGCATTCAGACACTCCTGAGTTCAAATTCTGGTTCAAATACTTTTTAAAAATATGTATGATATTGCATATCTCAGTATTTCTAGGACTACATAAGATACTGTGTGTGTGTGTATATAATCATATGTGATTATATATAATCACAGTTTTTAAAGATTAAGAATTTGGGTTTAGCAATGTTCTATAATTTGCATAAGGTCGGCAGCCAGGATGAGGAAGAGCAATAATAGAAATGTCTGTCTATCTTTAATGTTGTCCAAGCCATTAGCATATAATTGGCAATAGGTGCTTCGGTTATGTTGGCCAATACTCTAGCCATTGACCACATGTACCTATTTGAATTGAAATTAATTAAAAATAAGCAAAATTAAAAGCTAGTTTCTAAGGTATACTAGCTGAATTTCAAGTGCTCTATAGCCACGTGAGGCAAGTGACTACATTTGGACTGTGCAGGTACTGAAAATTTGTACCAAGTCTGAAAGTTCCAATGGCCAACACTGTCCAAAGCTAGAGATTCACAGATCAAAGAGATGACTGATAGTTTATCTGAGTTGTCACAGAAAGCTTCATGATGGCAGAAGAAGGAATTAGTCAGGAAAAAGGGGAATGAAATTTGTTTTTCAAAATATCTTTGCCTCTCCTTTCAGATTTCTTCTCTAAACTGTTTTCCTCATGTAGCCCATATCTTGATAGCTACCTTTTACTTTCCATGATCACAGTCCTGAGTTCTGTGCCAGGAACCCACACTCTGGTCCACTGATACTAGTTTCCCTTCCCAGGATACTCAGGTCTTATAGAATTTCACTGATAGAATGGAGTGAAGATCACCTTTGCATTCAATAAAAACAAGGTAATGAATGTAATTGCCTCAATTAAACTATTTTATCCATAACTATTGTTAAACATTCATTCTTGACAGTTAATTTCTGTTAGGAGTAGTTGTAGTTTGCAAAAGGAATGACTCCTCAAAGACCTTTCTTTCCACAGAGGTAAAGGTTAAATCTTTCTCTTTGTTCTCAGATCACTGTTCTTCCCAGCTCGTTATGGGGCTGCCAGATAGGGTTGACCAATGACCGACACTGTAAAGACTGAAGATCAAAAGAAGAGGAAAAGCCAGGGAAATTCTCTCCATCTCCTCCTGCCTCTGAAGCATTTCTGGTGGCAGTTGTGTGGTTTTAGCTCTTGCCAGGAAGTCCTACTCTGGTTCTTGGTTTTACCAGCTGATCCCAGTTTCTGGATCTTCCATGTACTTCTTCAGCCGAGAAGACACAGAGGCTTCATAATGTTGGTGAGCTCTAATTGTTTCCTCTCTCCAGTTCTTCATCTCTGTGTTTCATTCTGTCGGGTTGAAAAAATTTAGAGTGGTTTTTGTTATCTTGATTGGATATAACAAAATATTTCATGGCCTGTCCCTTCATAACTTATCCAGCCTCGTATGCCATTTTTCTCCACAATTTCTGAGCTCCAGTCATATGATGTTTTCTTCCTGAATGTGCCCTTCTCCCCCTCATTTGAATAATTCCTACTCATCCTCAAGAACTTAATTTTTTCTCCAGAGTAACCATCCCAAAGCTCCTAGACTATTCTACCACTTACCACATATTAACATAACTCTCCCATAGAATCCTATTCTACCCCTTACCACGCATTTTAGCACAACTCTTGAGTTGTCCATCTCTCCATTAAGCAAACAAGTTCTCTGAGGGTGTGGGCCATGACTTCCCTTTTTATCACTGCCCATCTGGCTTCTGGCACAGTGCCTGATACATGAATGATGGTCATAAATATTTCTGAGTGAAAAAATAAATGGTATATATTAAGTGAATTTTAATGAGAGCCAATCCATGTTAGTGGCTGATTTTGTATTGCAAATACAGAAGTCAAATTTTAAGCTCTTAAAATAATTATTTGTATGATGGAGTTCTGAACATTTCATGAGGTTCTACAAAAAGTACCTTGACTTCTAGGTGCTCTTGCACCCAAAGATACCTTAGGACTACTATTGTCATATTTTTCTTTCCTCATCCCCTATCTTGGGCCTTGTTTCACTAAACATTGCTCTAGTGATTCATTCTAATGGATTTCACATTACTATACTTTTGAGTAAATGATAGCATATATTGAAAAGATCAAAGATTTTTTGGAGAGCACTCCTTATTCAAAAGTAGATGAGAAAATAATGGAGTATTCAGGCCTCAACAAAATAGTACTATTGAGAATATAGTTTGGAATAAAAAAGTTTCCTGAGGTCCTCTATCATATTGGTAACCCTCCTTGACTGTCCAGATGTGACTAACCACTGTGTGTATGTGTGTATAACAGACACAGAGATTTTGAGATGGGGACAGAAAGAGAAAAGACAGAGACCAAGAGAGACAGAGAAAGTGATACTGACAGAGAGAAAGTGGTTTTGTTTTTGTTTTTTTCTTAAACTATTTATTCTTATTTAGCCTTTGTACTAGAAGATGTAGCATATTATAATACTACAAACATGAGTTTTCATTTAGATAATTAAATTAGCTTGAGAAAGTTAGTAAACTATGATGCATTCTTTCTTCGTATATAAGGTGGTAAATTGCTGGGAACTACCCTGCCTGGTTTCAGAAGCTGTAATCCCCTATAGCTAAAGCTGAATAAAAAGACTTTGGGACCATAAACCATTAAGGAGACAAAGTTTATCTTCCTTGTACAGACACTGCCTCTGACTGCTTTTTCTTCACCCTGCTTGACTCCAGGCAGATGACTGGCTAGCCAATGACAGGTAAGATTCCTCAAAGGAGGGATGACCTAAGACAAGCACGGTCTTGAAGGGGCCCTCAGGGAAGGACTTGGGGGGCTACAGAAAAAGGGGGTGATGGACCCTCACCCCTCGCTTTGACATAGCCTGAGTCCTCATGTTACAGAACAACAAGGTGGGGCCTGGGATGATATACTATTACTGAAAGGAACCCCCCAGGTTCATTATGTACGCTGCCAAAGGAAAGACATCTCTCAGTGTCAGAGATTCGTGAAAAGGAAAGAAAATGTTTATTTAATGCTATACAGACTTAAAGTAGTGACCTAATGTCTTCATCAAAATCCCAAAGTCCCTTAAAAGACCCACAAACACACACAGTCTTTCCTTCCCTTCTTTGCCCAGTCTGGGGTACCATATTTCAGGAAAAGAAATAGAAGTCCATGGCTCAGGCAGCCCCCGGTTCTTCCTGGTAATCCGTCTCAGCTGGTAGGCCTCCCTTGGTTCCCAGCACCATCAACTGTGTCACCAGGATCTCCAGCTAAAGCCGAGTGGTGGTTCCCCACTTTAGTGGTGGTTCTAAAGTTGTGGGGGTTCTCACTCTGGCAAAGCCATGTAGTTCTCTCTTCACTGCCTCAGCCACCTGGTTCTCCCTTCACAATGGCTGCAAGGAGCGGGAGTTGCCACTCTGACAAAGCCGAGTGGCAGTTCTCTGCTAAAGCCACATGGTGATTCTCTCTCACAGGGCTGCAGGAGTCCCCACTCTGCTAAAGACTAAGTGGTTCTCCCCTCAATGTCTGCTGTGTCTCGGTTTAAATCCCTGCGCCAATCTTCCTCTGCAGCCCCATTTCTGACTCCTCCCACACTCAGCTACACTTGCCATCAGTCTCACATCCTTCTAGCTTTACTGGACTGCCATCATGAGTCTGGGCATGTGTGGCCCCTTGTCATGGAGTCAATCTTCCCCAAGCTCCCATGCAGGCACTGTAACTTGGGGGACCTGTCCCCCCAGTTACGTCTTAGGGGGAAGTTACTTCCATTTCCCTGGCTTAGAGCATGGCCACAGCTATTTGACATATCTATGTAACCAGTTAAAGGTTATAGATGTGTTAAATGACCACACCAGAGGTTAGCTGCAAGGCTGTTGCTATGTGAAACAGCTCTCAATGGCCCTGCTCCATTTGTCCCTTCCCCCAAACCCACACCTGTCGGGGGGGGGGGGGGCAGTGAGGACATCCTAATATTACTGAGCACCTTGAGTTCTAGACCCCATTCCAAATCCCTATTTGGGGCCCCCCTCTTGGCTGCACCCTATTATACTCATTCTGTCTGCAAGAAGTCTCCTAATCTCTTGGCTGCCTTACTTACCCTATGCAATTTAAGTGTGAAACAACACCTTAAGCCTGAAACAATTCCTGAGGTGGGTGCGGCTCTTTTCTGGAGAGAACAGGGTTCCCTGAGGTGATCAGGCCTAGAAAGAAAGCACAAAATCCTATGAAACCTACTTTGCTAATACCCTCCATTTAAATGACAAGGGTCCAACCATGAAATGACTTTGTTCTCCAAAGTTGTATAGCCCTTTAGCTTTCTGACTCTGACTCAAAATAAGCCTTCAGAGTTCTTTGAATGTTATCTGTTGTTTGGTCATTACTGCTTGACAATGATTGATGAGCTTCATGTGTATACATCCTATATTGCTATGCAAATTGAACCCAGTAAAAGCCTATTGAGGAAAAGGCTCCTGGCCCTTCTCCTTTGAGAAATTTGCCACCTTTCCTTCCCAAGCAGATCAAGTCTTGGTGGATTTATTCTTATCTGTGGCAGCTGGTGGGGACCTGTGGGCAGAGCCCCCCCACAGTAAATATAATAACTACATTATAGGGTTGTTGTGAAGATTAAATTATATAAATGTTGCAGTAGTAATGTCAAAAGTTAAAGTGTCCTACAAATATGTTATGACTCTAGTATGTATTAGTCATTAAGCATCACCAATAACAAACCTGCAATTTCTTCCAAAGCATCACACTGTATCTAAAGCTACAGGAACCAAGTGAGAACCACTTTAAGTTTTATGTAAACATTTCAGTGTTATGCTTCCTTCTGTGTGTGAAGGAACTGTAAATGAAATATTTGGTTTTCAGTGAATTTTGGCACAATTCTTGGCTCACTTTGATAAATATTGATCTTTTATAAATTACTCAGGAGAGGAAGCTGATGCTTCTCTGAGCAACATACACAACCCCCCACTCTACTTTATACAAACACATAAATCATTTATGAATAGAGCCCCACATGCCCTATGAATAAGTCCCTTGGATTCCAAGATGACTTATACGTATTTTTCTCATTTGAATGTAGACCTAAATGTAAGTGAGCAGTCAGACTACATTAAGTACAATGCCTCTTTTTAAAAATTTATTTTTTATTGTATTGTTCCATTACCATTTAGTCTCTCCTCTCCACAGCAATCAACACACTGTTGTCTATAGTCCTTTTCTCTTTTTTAAAGTCTCATTTAAAGACTCAAAGAGAAGGGCTCAGAGATGACACTGAATAGCCATCTCCTGATCAGCTGTCCAAGGAATGGGTGATATGGGAAAAAGCTTCCAGTGTAGGTCAAATGACCTATGTGTTTTAGCTAATGTGTTAATCATTCACTGACTTTGGGAGGCATAACTCTGGATTTCAGGGGAACATAAGAAGAAGCTGTTGAATAGATAAGAATGCTGTTCATGTGTTTTGAGCCTTTCCAGAGCATGGACCCTGAGAATTGCTTCCATACCTGAGTTTATGTCTACTTGTGTCCTGCCCCAGCAGTCACGTTTTGTGTTCTGACATATAGATATTATAGGATCCATCTTGTCTGTCATCTTGTAAAAACAACACTGGTTTGTCTGGGACAGAAGGAGTAAAAACACTTAGGATAAAACTTCTTAGGTACCACAGCTTGTACTAAATATTTTATATTCATTTTCTCAATGAAACCTTACTTTTTTATAAGGTATAATTTTGGATCATGATTAATGTTAACAATTTATCCTCTGAAAATTTGCAAGTGTAAGAGCCATTTTATCTCATGTGTATACTGCTTTTTTTTAGTAATGATAAGAAGTTGGAGATCAGAAATATTCCTTTATGAAAAGACATTTTGCCATATTTTTCAGCTATGACATTAGGCTCTGGTTTGATGTCTGATTCACTCACTGCCTAGGTTTCACTGCCCTGAGCTTCTTAAGGTTTGGAATGCACAGTCTTAATCTTCTTTCAGATTAGTTTTTTCTTCTGAGGATTAATTTTTTTCTTCTGAGGCAGGACTATTTTGCTCATAAAATGTCCCAGAGGAAAAAAAAATGTCCATCCTTTATCAAGATAAAACCTGAGGAAGATCACAGAAAGGAGAAGAGTCCATGCATATAGCCCTTTTCCCCTTTCATGTGTCATCAAAGCTGAAAATCTCCATCTAACTGATTTAGGCCATGACATTTAAATAAGATAAAATGGTTTTTCAAGTAAAATAGAGACAGAGTCATAGATAGAGCAGGATGACAGCTAAGGGGGAGTGGGAGGGGAGGTTAGTGTGTAGAAGCACTGAGCAAATAAGAAAAAGGACTCATGAACATGGACAACAGTGTGGTGATTGCAGGGCGACAGAGTATAAGGGGACTAAATGGAAATGAAAATAATAAACTTTTAGAAACTAATTGAATAAATAAATTATTTCAATCATTCAGCATTCATACACTCCCCCCCAAAAAAAGAATGGTCACCCTTCTACTACTAGATGGCATTTGTATTTCATAGTCTATGTTTGTCATTTAAAGCTGGAAGATGGTCTCAGCCTTTCTAAAATGAAATCTGTCTGTTAAATTTGGCCACATAGGTAGGTGGGAACAGAAATGGTCTTAATGGTGCATTAAATCTCAATTAAATGTGCATTAAATCTCAAGTTACTTGAGGTTATTTATTAGAGCTCAGTTGTACAATTTTAACATTGCAGATTTCATATTTCACACTTTCTGGACTGAAGTGCCATTTAGAATTCAAATTGTCTTTCTTCCAGCAAATGCCAAAATCAAAGCCGACTACCCCTAAGGTTTTTGTTACAGACTTCCAGTTATCTCCCCCCTCAACTTCCTCTCTCTGATAAACAAGACCCCCTGGAATGGAAACTCTAGCGATATCATCATCAACATTATAATCAATCATTTTTATTATAATTGTTACTATTGTTACTTAGCCCTGAAATTAGTGTTACAAAGAGGTCATTGTATATGATAACCAGTGGAAGGCATGTGGAAATGCCAGGAATCTAAAAGGAGCAAATTTTAGGCACTGTTTTTTATAAGCTAGGTCTTAGCAGTTGGCAGTTTAAACATAAAGATACACTTAGGAAGTTAAGATACTTGAGGGCAAAGCATACTTGGTGGTGGGCAATGTAATGTGTGCATGTTCTACAAGTCTTGATTTCCTCCTTTTGCAGGCAGTTAAAGGTTATACAAAGGCCTTGAAGTCCTTTCAAAGGTAGTTTGTGTCTTGCTCTAGTCTTGACTTAAATTTTATGATACTCAACTTTTCTTATATTGTTACAGAGTACAGCGAAGAAGGGGGACCCCAAATAGGCATTTGAAATGGGCTCCAGAACTCAAAGTGTCCAGGAGATTTTCAGATGTCTTCACCCCTTCCTGCACAGGTGTGAGTTGGGGGAAGGGGCACACAGAGCAAGAACATGCAGGGCAGCTTTGTAGCTAATCCATGACATAGTCATTTAACATACCTATAGCCTTTGGCTGGTTGCTTAAATATGCTAAATAGCTATGGCCATGCTCTGGGCCAGGGAGGATGGAAAGGGACCCTCCTCCAAGATGTGACTGGGGGGCAGGTCCCCCAAGTTACAGCGCCTGCGTGGGATCTCAGAGAAGATTGGCTCCATGACATGGGACCACACCTGCCCAGACCCACGATGGTGACCAGAAAAGCTGGAAAGGACAGGAGATTGAAGACAAGTGTGACCAAGTGTGGGAGGAGTCGGAAATGGGGCTGCAGAGGAAGATTGGTGCAGGGATTTAAACCCAGACACGGCAGCCATTGAAGAGAGAAGCACATGGTTTTGGCTGAGTGGGGGCTCCTGTGGCCCTGGGAGAGAGGACCAAGTGGCTGGAACGGTGGAGAGGACCACGTGCCTTTGCCAGAGTGGGGACCCCCACAACTTTAGAAGGGGGAACCACCACCTGGCTTTAGCAGAGATCCCGGTGACACAGCTGAGGGTGCCGGGAACTACCAGCCTAGCACAGAGTACTGGAAAGAACCAGGGACTGCCTGAGCCATGGACTTCTATTTCTTTTCCTGAAATACAGTACTCTGGACTGGACAAAAGGGGAAGGAAGGACTGTGTGTGTTTGTGAGTGTTTTTAAGGGACTTTGGGATTTTGATGAAGACATTAGGTCACTACTTTAAGTTTGTATAGCATTAAATAAACATTTCCTTTCCTTTTAATGAATCTCTGACATTGAGAGACATCTTTCCTATAGATGGCGGACATAATGGACCTGGGGGTTCCTTTCAGTAATAGTATATCATCCCAGGCCCCCCTTTTTGTTCTGTAACAATCTGTCATATCCAGTCAATGATTGCATTGTTGGGAAACTTGAATGAGGGAAAAATACACAGAAGTGTTTATCACCCACTTGACATATTTCATAGAAAGTGTTTTATAAATGTTAGCTCTTGGTTTTATTAAACTGATAGTGCATGGATCCTGAATATTCTGTGATAATCTGATTTACCTTATTGAAAATACTTTGTATGTCTGTATCTCATAAGTAAGAATTAACTGGCAACTAAATAAGTTAATATATAATATTTTTGATATTTAGAAATGAGGTTCCTTAAAATATTTCATCAGTAAATACAGTGAAGGCAAACAAGAAACTTAACAGATTCTTGCTCATTAATTTCCTTAAGATTTCTAGTGTGAGAAAGCTGGAGTGGATGGGTGGCTTTTGATAACAGTGGTATCCTAATGTCTTAGACAGGCACCCTGGTTTGTCACTTTTGAGGTAGGTTTTATATTTTACATCTATTTTATTGTTTAGTATTTCCATAACCCTGGGCAAGTAATATGATCTTTCTGAGCCCAGCTTTCTCATTGGAAATGACACCTGCTTCATATGAATTGTGGTAACAAATAAATTAGGTAACTGGACACTGAGTCCCTGATGCAATGCTAGGTATCTTGTAGATGTACAAAAAATATTCTTGGACTAAATTAAAATTATTAGTAAGTAAGAGATGAGAAATAATATATAAGAAGCATCCTTATGCCAAATAGGTTGAAGAAACAGAGTGTGGGAAGGTGATAAGATAAGCTCCAGGAAATGAAGCTGTACTGTCATTCCATGATTTTTCTAGTGAGTTTTTAACTGTACTAAATTGCTTTTCTTAACAAAAACAAAACAACTGCATCTTTGGTTTTCATAATAGATTTTGTGTTAATTTTTTTCAAATAAGACAGGTGTTATAGACTGAATATTTTTGTCCCTCAAATTTGTATTTTGAAACCTTATCCCCTGTGTGATGATATTAGGAGGTGGAGCCCTGGGAAGGATTAGTTTATGAAGATGGAGCCCTCAGGATGGGATTAATGCTCTTAGAAGAGACACTGGAAAGCTGCCTTTTTCCTCTCACCATGTGAGATCACAACAAGAAGATGAATGAATGTCTATTGTTGGGAATAAGGAAATGAAGAACTAAATTTCCTCTAATAGACAAGAACCACATTGTAGATAAAAGGAAATGATAAGGGAGACACAGGGCAGTTAAGCAAACATCCTGTGTCTAGCAGACGCTTTCCCCTGAGTAGGCTAGATAAGCAGTGCTTTGTAGTTTTTAATGAGAAAATAGAAAACTAGCTAGCTAGAGCCAGGAGATTACTAGGTTAATGAACAAACAGCCTGCCTTCCCGCCTTATGCAGAAATGCTTGGTTTGAAATTCCCGCGTGGTCTCTGTAAGCGAATTGCTAACTGCCACGTCTGCTTCTGTATAACGCTTGCTTGCCCGCCCCTATATAAGAAAGTAGTTGTACGCGCTCGCGGCGGCTCTTGTTTGCAGCTCCTTGTGGGCACTGTGTCGTTGGACACTTTGAGAGTTCGCCCCTGTGCAGGTTAAACTTGGCCAATAAAATAACATCTTTGAATCCCTGAAAGTCTCCGATATTGGTTCTCCCGTGTGCTGGATGCTACATCTATGAAGCGAGAAATGAGTTCTCATCAGACACTAAGTCTGCTGGTGGCTTGATCTTGGACTTCTCAGCTTCTCGACCTATGAGAAATGCATTGCTGTTGTTTACAAACACCAAGTCTATGGTATTCTGTTACAACAACTTGAACAAACTAAAACAGGAGGTCATTAGGATATTTTTAAAATAAGCCCTCTGGCTTTTTTATAAATTTGCATACAAGCAAATATGAAACTCCTTTGGTTCAAATATTACTTTGCATAATTTCTTGGCATCAGACTGTGGAAAGATTGTAGAGAGACAAGGGTTCTGACTATCTAAATTGAATCCTGAGTAAAAATACTTGGTGCTCAACAGGGACTTGGTTTCTTACCATGAAGTCTGGTAGTGCAGAAATCACACTTTTCTATTTCAGACATCATTTACAATGTGTCTTAAGAGCCACAAACACACCTAAAACCATGACATAAGCATAAACACAGCTCCATGCAATTCTATGCTTCCCACAGAAGCCTTCAAATTAGGATGCCTAATTTTAAACACCTAGAGAAATTACAGACCTAATGCTAGGACTACCTGAGGAGAAATGTGGGCAACTTACCCTTCACCCTTCCCCTGAGCACGACCCTACAAGATACCCATGTTCCAGAGGACCCTGTGATATTTTGATGGTAGAAGCTCATGGGATACTAGACTTGACTTGGCCATTAAATAGATGCATAATCTTGAAAAATCTGTTTATCTTTTCTGAACCCCACTTCTGGCATCTAGAAAACTGAGATGCATGTTATTTATAAACAGCATTGTTATTAAGTGAACATATGTGAATTAGAAGCTGTAACAGGGTTTGTAGATGCTAGTTATTATCTTTAAACAGCACTAATTGTAAAGTGGGTTCTGTAGAAGTGGGAGTAGTGGTGGATACTTTTTGGTTTTGTGTTGTTTTGTTGTTATTGTAGATTGTGAGAGTGTGGGTACAGGAAACTTGTGAAATGCCAGAACTCTGGCAGTATGGGATTATATGTGTCAGAAGAGGCAGCTCTAGTCTGGCTTCCCAGGGAACCCTAGAGTGTGGGACATGGAGCTCAGAGAGTGCTTATGGAACAGGCCTATGATGGAAGCTGATTTGACACATGTTCTCTGTGGACCTGCCAAGTGCTTTTATTTTCATGAGTACCATGACAGATGGGTGGCAAAAAGAGACATCTTCCCTGTTCTTATGTTGCAGACATATATTAGGGTACTAGGAACAAACCAGAAATAGACAAAATCAAGCTGGAATTCAAACAAAGGTATAGACATAGGAAAAATGAAATGGCATAGTGATAAGGAGTTAAGTAGAAAAAAATTTCTGAGATTATTAGTTCTAACTTTCTCATGGTACTGAGCTAATGGGACCATAGACAAAAAAGGAATGTGTTCACCAGGAATCTTCAATGTGTACAAAGTAATTCTATAAAATGGCAGCATCTTGCTTATCATAGGGAGACATATAAAGTTGCATTAAAATATATATATGATAGCCCTGTTCAGTGTGGCTCAGGTGGTTGGAGCATCATCCCATAAAACAAAGTTTGTGGGTTTGACCCCTGGTCAGGGCATGTGCCAGGGTTTCAGGTTTGTTCCCAGTCAAGTTATGTATGAGAGGCAATAGATTAATGTTTCTCTCTCACATTAATGTTTCTCTCCCTCCCTCTCCCTCCCTTCCCCTTTTTCTAGAGTCTGTGAGCATGTCCCTGGGTAAAGATTAAAAAAAATCTATATACTTTACACTATTAAGTCTCCAAAATGCTGCTTTACCTTTTCTTGATTTTTAAAAGCAGGGTCAGAAGTAGTATTATTACTGAGAGCAGGGTTCCCCCAACTAAGCTATGCCATGTACTACTAGCATATCATCTGAACCCTTCAGGGACTCAGGAGCCAAGGACCAGAAAAAGAAGAAGGATGAAGCTGAGCTGAAGCTACTGCTCCAAGAAGGTGAAGGCAAAGCAGGGGTTTAAAGCAAACAAACAAAAACAGTCTCAGTAGTTAGAGGACAGGCTTTTCAGGAACCATAAAGTACCAAGGGCCTGTTATGACTCCTTTGGGTAAAACTTATTTCTATTCCACATAAGACTAAATAAGATGTGAAGCATGCCTACTTTTTACTTAGATTGCATGTTTTGGGATTCAGTTTGATGGGCCTACTAATAAATACAATCAGGTGGTTAAAGCTGCTTCCATCCCAAGCTACTCTTAAGAATCACAACTGTTCACATCTTGGAGATACAATTCTGAACAGCAAAGAAATAAGATTTGATGTTCTATGTTATTGCAGCCTCAAGGTGGGACATCAGAGGAAAGGTTTCAGTGCTTTCTAACTCACGTAGTGTTAAAGCTCAGTTTACCAATGTATAAAATAGAAAAATTTGTTATCTTATTTGAAACACTATAACATATATTATTTATATACCTGTTATGTAAGTAATAAACACTTTAATTAATACTAGCCAGAATATTCAGACAGACTTTAAGTTGGAGGTTGAACTTGAGCAATGAAGACTGTTTAGAATATGGCTGTGAAGGAAGTACGAAGTGGGTAGTCGGTTTGAGTGAACTGCAAAAATGAAGCACAAGGTGGTACACTGATGCTATATTTAATGCAGTATGTTCTATGTTTGGAGCATGTCAATTAATTACTTTAAGACTAGTTTTGTCTTTTTCAGATTAGAAAAATAGTAACTTTTGTTTCTAGCAGTATAATGAAAAATATAGCTTGGCAGACCCCTTTTATAAAAACAGTTTAAAATGCTAGATTAAAAAAATGTGTGTTGTGTAAACAAAAAAAAATGTAAGAAATCCTGAAATCCTAGAAGCTTATGTCAAAGTGGGAACCCACAGCAACTTTTACATATGAGTCATTTGCCGAATCTTAGTGCTTGGGCTGGCTTTTAGTGACCTTATGGTCCAGGGTGCAGGGCTCAAAAAAACCAAGCAAGCAAGCAACCAACCAACCAACCACATAAAACAAAAAAAAAGTCTCAAATGAGGGTTTAGTAGGAGAGCCCACATGATGTTGTCAACGTGAATGAGTCAGCTGCCCCTGCACCTCCAAAGATGTCAGGAATAAGTACACTTAAACACAAATGTTCTTACTATGTTTAAATAAATTAAAGAATGAATTTATGTCTAGGTGTTTGATGCAGGATACAGTGGGAAATAATTTTTCCTGGGAATAAGTAAACCACCAGAAAAGAATTATGTGAGTTTGAAGTCCATATTCACACTGCCTAGAGGGTAATTAAAACTGTAAGCTGAGAATTTGGGTAAAAGTGGTTCTGAGATGGTATTAGCCCTGAGAGCCTGAAAGGGGCAAATGCAGATGATCTTGGGAATAATCCACCTTCATCCAACACATCAAAATATTCCCATAAGCAAAGTTTTAAGGATATGGAAGCTCATAATTAGAAGAGAAATTAAGAAAAAAATACATAAGGCAGGAGAATAAGTGAAAGTGAGAAAAAGCAGCAGAGAGTAGACTCACACCCTCAGTTTTCAGGAAAAGGTCTATTTTGAAATAATAATCTTGCTATGTTTACCTAACTTAGAGGATAAGCAAAAGATTATGAAAATTAAAAAATTAGATTTGAAAAATAACAAACACAACTCCCGGAAATAACATTTAAATATTGAAAAGAATAATATAAAAAAGCAGGTTAAGAAAAACTGCAAACAGAATTATAGAATTGGAAAGAATAATAAAAAATTATTTAGAAGGCAACACAGAAAGATAGAGAAAATGTTGACTGGAACATTACACTGAAATTTCTAACAATGTTACACAAATGCCAAACCATAAAATATTAAATTACATATATATTAAAATTATATAGTCACTAATATTACTTGTTCCCCCAAACAATTCACTCATTCAATTCCCAGTCAGTGTACTAGGTTTTAGTAATACAACAATGGGAAAAAAACCCCAAGAAAAGTAATGTAAAAAAATTGGCTATATAATAACAAGTAGTTTGAGCTGATAGTACACTTCATATTCACAGAAGAAATATTTTTTAAAAGATTTTATTTATTTATTGTTAGATAGGGAAGGGAGGGAGAAAGAGAGAGAAAGAAACATCAATGTGCGGTTGCTGGGGGCCATGGCCTGCAACCCAGGCATGTGCCCTGACTAGGAATCGAACCTACAATGCTTTGGTTCACAGCCCACGCTCAATCCACTGAGCTATACCAGCCAGGGCAAGAAGAAATATATATATTTTTAAAGATTTTATTTATTTATTTTTAGAGAGGGAAGGGAAGGAGGAGGGGAGAGAGAGAGAGAGAAACAGAAACATCAATGTTCAGTTGCTGGGGGTTATGGCCTGCAACCCACGAATGTACCCTGGCTGGGAATCGAACCTGGGACACTTTGGTTCCCAGCCCGCACTCAATCCACTGAGCTACACCAGCCAGGGCAAGAAGAAATATTTTAAAAATGAAATCTATATCAGTATTTGGTAGGTTATATTAGAACAGAAAGCAGGGCCTTAATAAACCAGATATTGTGAGAATTTCCTAAAACAGTAAGCAGATAAGAGTTTATTGATGCAAATAATATCCTATAGTAAATTCAGGAAAGATTTATACCCAAAAAAATGGAAGGCTAGGCAAAGTTTTCCAAGCTAAGAAATGGAGGGGTCACAGGGAACAGGAGGAATTATGGAACCGTACATGCAATACCTACATGATTGTCCAGACTATTTGACCCCTTGCCTCCAATGCCCTTTGTGCAAAGTCCTGGATCTCAGGAGTATCTCTATCAGACAAGGATAGAGGGTGGGGTATGGGACCTGAAAGTCAGAATAATGTCTTAGAATGCTAGAAAGTGCAGGTGGCATTATCCTCACTACTCATTGAAATTTAGATACTTCTATATATTGCTGAAAATTGCCACCTACCACTAAAAGTCAGTCACTAAAAGAGGATGGCAATACTAAGTTATACTTAGTATACTTATAGCATTCACAGACATGCTGACAGGACATCGAAAAAACAAAAATGAGAGCCCTCGTATAAGACCAGCATATACCTGAGAAGACTGATGTAATTAAAAGAGGCAAGCAGATTCAATACAATAATGAAAAGGAGACTTTCATAAAGTACAGAAGTTTAAGAAAAAATATTGTATCTTACGATAGACCTATCTTTCCATACATGTATTAAAATAGTGACTTCATAAAGAAAAATTATAATTGTAAATGTTAAAATCAATAGCTATAATAAATAGCAAAGGCATCACTGAAGAGCAAATTGTTAAAACAGAAATAACAATTGAGAAATTCTTCTAGAATAAAGAATTAAAAAAGAAAGCTCTATAAACTTTAATTAAACAATTGAGAAACATATTTCCATACCCATCTGTTAAGAGTTCTAGAAGGAAAGGCTAAAAAACATACTTAAACAATTATGTTTGGCCTAAATACAAGTCCTTAAGTTCACCAACTTCTCTGAGTGGTGAGCGGGAAGAAAGATATAATTTCAGGCATACAAATATAAATGTGCATACACACAAAAACACACACACATGTACACAGATAAACATACATATATACATTTGAATATACTGATTAATACAGATAAACAAAAACATACACATATCCTTGTATATATACTTACAGCATATACATATATACAAATGATTGTATGCATGCAATCACAAGTATACACACAAAACATATATATGCAAACATGCACCCATGGACACATAATGTACATGCCCATCCATAGGCACACATCTGTGCATGCATATACACATATCTATTCACATATATACCCATACACACATTTACATATATACCTATACATATAAAAATACTATACTCACTTATATATAATCTGAATTTATGGAAATAAATGCACTTTAATATATATTTATATATAGAAAAGTTACTGAATAAAAATAATAAAAATATTAGCAATAGTTACTTATGAAGTGGGATTAGAATGCATTTTTAAATGATTTTTTAAAGATTTTATTTATTTATTTCTAGAGAGGGAAGGGAAGGAGAAAGAGAGAGAGAGAGAAACATCAATGTGCAGTTGCTGGGGACCGTGGCCTGCAACCCAGGCATGTGCCCTGACTGGGAATCGAACCTGCAATACTTTGGTTCACATCCTGCGCTCAATCCACTGAGCTACACCAGCCAGGGCTAAATGATTTTTCAATATCCTCTAAATTTTTATTTAGAGATGAACATTTTCAGTAGATTTACATAGCAAATATGTTTTTTTTTTCTGTAACAAAATGATTTGGTTAACCTCACTGTTAGGGTGGTTGGTAATGTGGGCTGTGAAAGAATTCACAAAGATAAGAAAAAGGCAGAGAGCAAAATTTTATTCACTTTCTAAAAGGGGAAAGGGGCATAATGTGGAGATATACCAGCAGTGAAATACAGGAGCTTTAAGCTTTTATTAGGTAATCTGAGTGGTTGTAGAGCAAGATGTTTCAGTTCATCTCATATAGGCTGCAGCTGGTTTCCATGTTATCTTTGGGTACAGGTTCAGTGGCTATAATCTGGTGCGTCTTATTTCATTCGTTCTTGGAGCATCTGTGCCTTTGGGGCACTTCCAGTAATTTTGTAGACCTGAGGGTAGAGGCTCATAAAACAAGAGTTGGTCAAGCTAGCTCTGGCAAAGAGGGCCAAAAAGGAAGCTTTTGTGTCATACCTAATCATTTCTTTCTTTTTTAAAAAGATTTTATTTATTGATTTTTAGAGAGGGGAAGGGAAGGAGAAAGAGAAGGAAATATCAATGTGTGGTTGCCTCTCAGGCTCCACCCCCACCCAACACTGGGGATTTGGGCCAAAACCCAGGCATATGCTCTGATTGGGAACCAAACTGGCAACCCTTTGGTTCGCAGGCAGGCACTGAATTCACTGAGCCATGCCAGCCAGAACACTAACCATTTCTTAATCTGTCCTTTAGCTTTCTGATTTTTTATAAATATAATTGCACAAAACTATCTCCTATATACTCTACATTGTTTGAATTTTTCTGTTGTCCCTTTGAATAGTTTCTCTGAATGGAAATACATTTCCCTTTTAAATTCTTTTTTACTCTTAATAAGCTCAAAAGCTGAAAAAATAAAACTAAAGGATTAGTTACATAATATTAAAATCATGGAGCCCTGGCTGGTGTAGCTCAGTGGATTGAGCATGGGCTGCGAACCAAAGTGCCGCAGGTTCGAGTCCCAGTCAGGGTACATGCCTGGGTTGCAGGCCATGACCCCCAGCAACCGCACATTGATGTTTCTCTCTCTCTTTCCCCTTCCCTTCTCTCTCTAAAAATAAATAAAATATTTAAAAAAAAGAATGTATTTAAAAAAATAAAATAGAATTATGTTGTTTGCAATATTTGGATTTTATGAAAAAAAGTACTTTTGACATTTTTGTAATTTAATTAGAGAACTGGGTTTAACTAGTTCAAAATTTTTATGAATTATGTGTGGAGGAATCCCAAGAAAGGGACCTTTAGAGAGAAAAAAGGTCAGAATAAAAAGGGAAACTTGAATGTCTACACTGCCTCTGAATGATAAAGGCTCTTTGCATACTCGAAATCACTTAATTTAAATGATAAAGAGACCTGGCAGCTATGCAAGGAAATGGAGTGTAGTTTATACCTGTCTGTTCAACTTTGAAGCTGCTCTGCAAATTCTCCAGGGAATTGTTATTTAACTTTAGAAGACTACTTTCTGTGTTCATTTACAAAACCCAAATGCATTTTGAGAGAAAATCAATTTTAAAATGTGTTTTCCCACTTAAATGAAACTTGAATTCTGTAAATAGTTGCTCAGTTCTCCCTTCCCCCACCTGCCTCAGGATGATAAAGCTTTGGGCTTGTTGGTGTTTCTTTGGGGAAAGGTCCTTGGCCTGAGTAATCACTAGTTTCTTTTGGGCCTTGGTGACCTATTAGAGAGGCTGGCATATGGATCCACCACACATAATATATTAACTTGCCAAAACAAGGCAGCAGCATTTAATGTCTAAATGCCTTTGCCACCATATGAAATATCTTACAGGTAAGGTTAGAGCTAGATTTAAAAGTGTATGCTGCTTCCTATCAATCCATTGGTGAGTACTGAGTGAGCTTTGTGGTTTTTTGCTTTTTTTTTTTGCAGGGGTCACGGGGTGTGGAAAGGAGGTTCTGAACACTTTGCAGGCTTAGTGCACACTAAAAGAGCAAGAACACATTGATTAATTAGCTGTTTATCGTAGGTGCAGAATATAGGAGCACTGATGTAGTATTCATTGTCACCACCATCGTGACTTTGGGCAAGGTGTTACAGGGTGCAGCCAAGAGGGGGGGATCCCAAATAGGCATTTGAAATGGGCTCCAGAACTCAAGGTGTCCAGGAGATTTTAAGGCGTCTTCACCCCTTCCCCCACAGGTGTGAGTTGGGGGAAGGGGCACACAGAGCAAGAACATGCAGGCAGCTTTGCAGCTAATCCATGGCATGGTCATTTAACATACCTATAGCCTTTGGCTGGTTGCTTAAATATGCTAAATAGCTATGGCCTGGCTCAAGGCTAGGGTGATGGAAAGGGATCTCCTCCCCACCTAAGATGGGACTGGGGGGCAGGTCCACTGAGTTACAGTGCCTGCGTGGGAGCTGGGAGAAGATTGGCTCCATGACATGGGGTGACACCTGCCCAGACCCATTATGGCGACCAGAAAAGCTGGGGAAGACAGCAGATTGAGGGCAAGTGTGCCCAAGTGTAGGAGGAGTCGGAAATGGGGCTGCAGAGGAAGACTGGCACTGGGATTTAAACCCAGACACTGCAGCCATTGAGGGAGAACCACGCGGCCTGGCAGAGTGGGGACCCCCACAGCTTTAGAAGGGGGAACCACCACCTGGTTTTAGCAGAGATCCCGGTGACTTAGCGGAGGATGCCGGGAACCCAGGGAGGTCTCCCAGTCGAGAGGGAGTACTAACTAGGAAGAACCAGAGGACTGCCTGAGCCATGGACTTCTATTTCCTTTCCTGAGATATGGTACTCTGGACTGGGCAAAGGGGGAAGGAAGGAAGGACTGTGTCTGTTTGTGGGTGTTTTAAGGGACTTTGGGATTTTGGTGAAGACATTAGGTCACTACTTTAAGTTAGTATAGCATTAAATAAACATTTCCTTTCCTTTTCACAAATCTCTGGCACTGAGAGACGTCTTTCCTCTGGCGGCGGACATAATGGACCCGGGGCCTTCTTTCAATAATAGTATATTGTCCCAGGCCCCCCTTGTTGTTGTGTTCTGTAACAACATGGATAATCAGAACAAAACAATCAGCTTTCCTGAATTGGGATAGATGTTACTTTTAGAAAAGTTTACCCATTGGGAGTGGGAGAAAATATATAAGAATTCCAAAAAGGATTTAAAATACATGGAATTTGGGATTAAAACAAATTTTGAATCTCTTTCATTCCTGGCCCTGTGACCTTGGGAGAAACATTGAATAACCCAGGGTTTTAGCTTCTCACCTGTAAAGTGGAGCTATCAACTGTCTTTTGGGGTCATTGTGGAGATGATAGCAATGTGTATAAGGCATTTGGCACACGCCTAATACACATTTGGTGTTCACAGAATTAAGAAATCCTACCGATGGATCTTAGTGTTACTGAGCATAAGGGAGGGGGGCAGGCAATGTACTATTACCCGAAAGGAACTCCCAGGTTTGTTACGTCTGCTGCCAGAGGAAAGACGTCTCTCAATGCCAGACATATATGAAAAGGAAAGGAAATGTTTATTTAATGCTATACCTAACGTCTTCATCAAAATCCCAAAGTCCCTAAAACACCCACAAACACACACAGTTCTTCCTTCCCCCCTTTGCCCAGTCTGGGGTACTGTTGGGAACTGCCCTGCCTGGTATCAGAAGTTGTAACCCCCACCTTGGCTAAGGCTGAGGGAGTGGCCTTGGACTGTCAGCCAGCAAGGAGACAAAAGCTTATCTCCCTGGCAGGAATGCTGCTTCTGCTGCTTCATTCATAACAGAACCCCAAAGCTTGGTTGGTTAGCCAATGATGGGTAAGATTCCCCAAGGGGGGAATGACCGAAGACAGGCACGATCACATGGGAGGCCCCCAAGAAAGGACTTTGGGGGCTACAGCAAAAGGGGATGATGGACCCTCGCTCCTTGGCTTTGATGTAGCCTGAGTCCTCATCATCTGGGAGAAAATCCTATCTCTTGGTTGCCTTAGTTCCCTTTCTCCACCTAAGCCTGAAACAATGACAGGGTGGTGCAGCTCTGTGCTGCAAAGGGCGGATTCCCCAGGTGATCAGGCCTAAGAAAGAATATGTAAATTCCTGTGAAACCTGCTTTGTTTAGAATGCTCTCAGTTGAATGAGAAGGGTCCAAGGAGGAAGTTTGTTCCTCAAAGTTTTACAGCTCTTTGATCCTGACTCAAAATAGGCCCTCAGACTTCCTTGTTATCTATGGTTTGATCCGTACTTCCTAGCAATGAGTAATGAGCTTTTACCTGAATTATTATGCAAATGAAACCAATAAAAAGGAGGGGGAACGGAGTGCTCCCCATGTGAGGAGTGGCCCCACTGTTCCTATTCCCCGACAGGACCTGGTTGTCTATGTCTGTTTTTCTCGAGTTTTGATGAGCCATCCACAGTGTTCCGTGATCACTGCTGGCCGGTGACCCATGCATCAGGGTACCGTATCTCAGGAAAAGAAATAGAAGCCCATGGCTCAGGCAGCCCCCGGTTCTTCCCAGTAATCTGTCTCAGCTGGTAGGCTTCCCTCGGTTCCTGGTACCATCAGCTGTGTCACGGGGATCTCTGCTAAAGCCGGGTGGTGGTTCCCCCTTCTAAAGCTGTGGGGATCCCCACCCTGGCAAAGCCGTGTAGTTCTCTCTCCACTGTCCCAGCTGTGTGGTCCTCTCTGCGGGGGTCTCCACTCTGGCAAAACTATGTGGTTCTCCTGGCTCAATGGCCCTAAGAAGGGGGGTCGCCACTCTGCCAAAGCTAAGTGGTGGTTCTCTCTCACAGGGCCACTAGAGTTTCCACTCTGCTAAAGACTGAGTGGTTCTCTTATATGTCCATAGCCACGTAGTCCTCTTGGCACAATGGATGCAGGAGTCTCCACTCTGCCAAAGCCGTGTGGTTCTCCCCACAATGGCTGCAATACCTGGGTTTAAATCCCTGCACCAATCTTCCTCTGCAGCCCCATTTCCAACTCCTCCTGTTACAGAACAAACAAGGGGGGCCTGGGACAATATACTATTATTGAAAAAAAAGCCTCCAGGTCCGTCATGTCTACCGCCCAAGGAAAGACTTCTCTCAATGCCAGAGATTCATGAAAAGGAAAGGAAATGTTTATTTGACGCTATATAAACTTCAAGTAGTGACCTAATGTCTTTATCAAAAAAATCCTAAAGTCCCTTAAAAGACCCACAAACAGACACAGTCCTTCCTTCCTTCCCCCTTTGCCCAGTCCAGAGTACCATATCTCAGGAAAGGAAATAGAAGTCCATGGCTCAGGCAGTCCTCTGGTTCTTCCTAGTTAGTACTCCATCTTGACTGGGAGACCTCCCTGGGTTCCCGGCACCCTCTGCTGAGTCACCGGGATCTCTGCTAAAACCAGGTGGTGGTTCCACCTTCTAAAGCTGCGGGGCGGGGGAGGGTCCCCACTCTGGCAAAGGCACGTGGTCCTCTCTCAGGGCTGCGGGAAGGGAGAGTCCCCACTCTATTAAGGCCACGTGGTTCTCTCTCTCAGGGCTGTGATCCACTCTGCACTTCCACAGCTGCATGGTTCTCCCTCTCAGGGCTGCACATGGTTCCCTCTTCAATGGCTGCTGCATCTCGGTTTTAAATCCCCGCGCCTGTCTTCCTCTGCAGCCCCATTTCCGACTCTTCCCACACTCGGCTTCACATGCGCCAGAACTCACATCCTTCCAGTTTTACTGGACTGCCATCATGAGTCTGGGCAGGTGTAGCCCCATGTCCAGGAGCCAATCATCTCCAAGCTCCCACACAGGCGCTGTAGCTCAGGGGACCTGCCCCCCAGTCAAGTCTTGGTGGGGAAGTTACTTTCATTCCCCTGGCTCAGAGCGTGGCCACAGCTATTTAACATATCTAAGTGACCAGCCAAAGGCTATAGATATGTTAAATGATCACACCAGAGGTTGGCTGCAAGGCTATTCCTATGCGAAACACCTCTCAAAGGCCCTGCTCCATTTGTCCCTTCCTCCAACCCACACCCTGGGGGGAAAGGGGTGAAGACATCTTAAAATCTCCTGGACACCTTGAGTTCTGGACCCCATTTCAAATACCTATTTGGGGTCCCCCCTCTTGGCTGCACCCTGTAATACTCCCACACTCAGCTACACTAGCTAGCACTCTCATATCCTTCCAGCTTTACTGGGCTGCCATTGTGAGTCTGGGCAGGCATGGCCCCATGTCATGGAGCCAATCATCTCCAAGCTCCCATGTAGGCACTGTAACTTGGGGGCCTTGCCCCCCCAGTTACGTCTTGGTGGGGAAGTTACTTCCATTCCCCTGGCTCAGAGCATGGCCACATCTTTTTAACACATCTATGTAACCAGTTAAAGGTTATAGATATGTTAAATGACCATGCCAGAGGTTAGCTGCAAAGCTGTTGCTATGCGAAACAGCTTTCAATGGCCCTGCTCTATTTGTCTCTTCTCCCAACTCACATCTCTAGGGGGATGGTGAGGACATTCTAATATTTCCTGGACACCCTGAGTTCTGGACCACATTCCAAATCCTCATTTGGGGCCCCCCTCTTGGCTGTTCCCTGTTACATTAGGTGCCAGAACATATAGTAATTTCTTTCAGTTTTATTTTTTTTCTTAATTTGAGTTTTGTTTTCTATATTATCATTCTTTAGAACAACCTTTCCCCCTGAAATTTCATTACATAGGTAAATCTGAGTCTTTTCTACTTCCCGATAGGATTAGTACATTGCCAAATCACTAATTACTGAATTAGCAAAAACAGCTGATTTAAATCAAATCATTGATGGAAGTTAAGTTGAGGAACAGCAATGTCAGGGTAGCATTGATATGAATAACAGCCATGCCATGTTTAACTGTCAAGCTCAAATCACACCATTAGGAAATCCACCATTGATGCTAATTGGGAGGAGAAAATCAAATAATCCATTTGCTGAGTAGGAAAAAATAGATCAGCATTATTGGACAACAATCCTCTTCAAATGAATTGTGTAACTAAATTTAGAGTTTATAAGGCCAAAAAGCTCAAGGCCAAAAGCTCAAGGTGAATGGTTGTTACTCTCAAACAATCAAACTGGCCTTATACCCAGCAATTTTGAGCCTTTCCTGTGTGCAAGGTGGAGAAGCTCCTGGGAGTCTGATTCCTGGAGTTGCTAGGATAATGAAGAAAGATACCCACCCCCACCCCATACAGAAAGATTAGCAGGCAGTTATTATTATTATTTTAATTTTTAGAGAGAAGGGAAGGGAAGGAGAAATAGAGGGAGAGAAACATCAATATATGCTTGCCTCTCAAACACTCCACTGGGGACCTGGCTGGCACCCAGGCATGTGCCCTGACTGGAACTCAAACCGGTGACCCCTTGATTCACAGGCTGGCACTCATTCCATTAAGTCACACCAGCCAGTGTACAGGCAGTTAATTCTTAAAGGACCAAACATCTCTGGTTTTATTTTTAATGATTTACCTTAGGTACTCATAGGTAATGAGTACCTATGTTATTCCTCTCATTTATCCTTAGGATTTGAAGAAGTCTTTTTTCTCCAAATGCCTTTTTTCTCCAAATTTCTCCAAATGCCTGTGAGACTGGAGATTAATGAGTATCTGTGTTTAGCAGGATATTAGGCAAACCAAAAGGATAATAATGGGGCAAGGGCTTGTTATCTATGACAGTGCCACAAGAATATGACGTTATGAACAGAGATGGTGGTTACCAGGTGAATTTAGGACCCAGTGCAGTAGACAAATAATGGAGGCTAGATCAATCACTGAGAATTTCTGCTTTGATGTGGACTCATAAAGGGTGTAAAAAATGCTTGAACTGTGAGCAATGAGTATATGACGGTTAATTATTTGTGTCAACTGGGCCATGGGATATGCAGACATTTGGGTGTTTATGAGGATGCTTCTGAACAAGATGAACATTTGAATCAGAAAATCTAGTAAAGTGGATTTCCCTACCTAATTTAGGAGGGCTTCATCCAGTCATTTTGTAACAGAGTGAAGCCAAGAGGGGGTCCCAAATAGGGTTTTGGAATGGGCTCCAGAACTCAAGGTGTCCCTCAAGATATCCCTCAAGATATAAGGGATGTCCTTACCCCTTCCCTCCTCAGGTGTGAGTTGGGGAAAGGGACACATGGAGCAGGAACTTACAGGGCTGTTTTGCACAGCAACAGCTTTGCAGCTAACCTCTGGGATAGTCATTTAACATGTCTATAATATTTAAATGGTTTCATAGATATGTTAAATAGCTGTGGCCACACCTTGAGCCAGGGGGATGGAAGTGACTTCCATCCAAGATGAAACTGGCCGGGCTGGCGGGGTCGGGGCGGGGGTGGGGTGGGGGGTGGGGTGGGGGGTGGGGTGGGGGGGAGGGCAGCTCCCCCTGGTCACAGTGCCTGCATGAGAGCTTGGAGAAGATTGGCTCCATAACATGGGGTCCCACCTGCCCAGACTCATGATGGCAGCCCAGTAAACTTGGAATAATACAGGAATGCTGCTAGGTGTAACTGATTGTAGGAGGAGTCGGAAATGGGGGTACAGAGGAAGGTTGGCTCGGGGATTTAAACCCAGACTCGGCAGCCATGAGAGGAGAGAATCACGTGGCTTTGGCCAGGGTGGGGCCCCCACAGCTTTAGTGAGGAGAGAACCACGCAGTTTTGGCAGAGTGGGGACCCTTGAAGTTTTGGCAGGGAGAGAACCCTGTGGCTTTGGGGTGCTCCCTTTGCCACGTGGCTTAGGCAGCAGGAGAGACTTTGTCTGGAAGAAAAGGGGTGAAAGGACTCTTGCTGGTGAGCCATGAGAAGGTGCCACTTGACTTTGGATTAACTGGAGATCCTGACAGCAACACAACTGATGTTGCTGGGAGCGTCAATCACGGACTTCTACTTCTTTTCCTGAGATACAGTACCACAGACTAGGGCAGAGGGAGATGGAAGGACTGTGTGCATTTGTGGGTATTCTAAAGGACTTTAATATTTTAATGAAGACATTAGGCCACTAATTTAAGTCTGTATAGCATTAAATAAATATTTCCTTTCCTTTTCACAAATCTCTGGTGTTGAGAGACATCTTTCCTCTGGCGGGAGACATAGCGAACCTAGTGGAGGGTCCTTTCAGTAATAGTATATCTTACCACCACCCCCACCCGGCCCTGTTCTGTAACAATTTGAGGGCCTGAATAGATTCAAAGGCTGAGAAGAGGAAACTTCTTTTGCTTGACTGTTTTGAACTGAGACATTGGTCTTTTCCTGCCTTGGACTCTAGTTGAAATATTGTCCCTTCTTGGGTTTTGAACCTGATGGCTTTCATATTAGAAATTGTACCATTGGTTCTCTTCATTCCTAGCCTTAGGCCTCAGACTAGAGCTACATCATCATCTCCTGAGTCTCCAGCTCGCTGACTATAGATCTTGGGACTTTTCAGCTTCTATAATAGCATAAGCCAGTACCTTAAGATAAATACTTCCATATCTATCATCTATTGATTAATCTATATGGTTTTTCTCTAGAGTACTAAGATGCAGAGTGATTTCCAGGATTACTTATATGAGCCAATCTAAAATACTACTAAGATCATTTTTATTATTCCATCCTTTCTTCACTTAATGATGAATTACACATAGGTTCTCTCATAAGCTTCACAATGACGATGTGAGATATTGTCTCTTGCAGTTGGGGAAACTGAAAATCCGAGGGGTTTTTGACTGCCAGAGTACATACCTATTAATTCAGAGTCAAATTTCAAATCTAGGAATTGTCTTTCACTGCCTTCAACACTAACTGCTAGTCCAAAAATAGCCTGTGTCTAGGAATTGTCTTTCACTGCCTTCAACACTAACTGCTAGTCCAAAAATAGCCCTCTGAACTCTCAGACCTATTCCATACACCATTTCTTGCTTTTAAACAAAAGAAAAAAAAATAATTGAATCTATAACTGTTCTTGAAGCTTTTAAAGTTTCACAGATTACTTTACCCCCACTCCCTCTTCTCAGTACTTTCAACAATACAGTGCAAATTATGTCATGACAGTGGACATTGTGATATTCCACCTACTTATATCCTGAAGACTGATGGATTTATTCACATACTTATTCTACTACAGGGAAGACAGCTGCGGGCATACAGTGGTTAGCATCAGCACTTTCCAGGAATTGCCTTAGTGTAAGAAAAGTTGAGTGCCCGAGTTTATATCCCCTCATGGCCTACTGAATTAAATGATTGGTCCACATTGAGGTATGTGGATCTGAACTCATTGTCCTCACACAGGACAGCCTTGAAGTGCCAGATCAGTTTCAGAATTCTTTGAGGAGTATGTTGAGACCTTATTGAGACTTCACCATGGCTCATCTTCCCTCTCCTTCCAAATGACTCCTTCTCTTTTATAGGTGTCAATCCCCAAAACGCTTTCTGGAGGACTTCCTGTACTTTAATCTTAGTGTATTGCTAGGGAACTCAGTTTGCAAGAGTCATAATGATAGGAATTGAGTAAACAAGATAAGCTATTCCTAGGGGTTCCTCTGCTCAATGTTCTGTATAGAGTATACCAAGTCTCGGGAAAACATTACTGAGAAAAGGACATTTAAGTTGAATCTTGAAAGATGAGAAGTTTCCAGGTAAAGAATAAAAAGTGAAGACAATTATAGAGAAAAATATTAAAAATAAATACCCAGAGATGGGTCTGAGTCAGTCTGTGAAATGCCATTTATTTAATGCAAGGATAAGGTCCTCTACTGAAGGCAACAAGTTTTCTCGAAAGAAATCTCTTTCCCATCATCTCACTCAAGGCCTGGCAATTTCAGATCTTGTTTTAGAAGGATAACTCTACCAATAGAGTTAAGAAAAGATTATACACTGAGAAGGATAGAAAAAGAGATCATAGGGTCTTCTATGAGTTCCAATTTATTGTCCTTAGCTTTATGTTTTCCTACAACCCAAGTCTGTATCATTACAGTGCCAAGAAAATTGCAGTAGCAATTTTTAAGAGTTATAGCAAATCAAAACTTTGTGATATACAAAACTTGAGGGAACTATTTTAATTTTCTATATTTTTTAACATCAAAATTTGATAGCTTTCTATTGTAATATAGTTAGGCATATTGAAACACACTGGGACATTTACCATTAAAATAGTCATTTAGCTTTGGTAAGATGGAGTTTCAGGGTTAGAATAGTTTCAGAGCTTCAGTATTTAGATTGTTTATGTAGCACTCCTGATGAGTGTGTGTGCACTGGATGAGACACAAGGAGAGTGTCTCTTTAATTCTTCAGGAAGCCCATTTATCCACAGGGGAATCCAACTCTTAGAGACAACTTCCTTGGATTAAAGTTTTTAACTTAAAAAAATATTTTTCAATTACAGTTTACCTTCAATATTATTTTGTATTAGTTTGAAATGTACAGGATAGTGATCAGACAATCGTATACTTTACAAAGTGCTCCCCCCACTAATTCAAATACCCATCTGGCACTACACAGTTATTATAGCATTATTGACTATATTCCCTATGCTGTAGTTTACATCCACATGACTATTTTATAACTACCAATTTTCACTTTTAATTTCTTTACCTTTTTCACCCAGTCCCACAAGACCTTTCTCTTTTGGCAACTATTAGTCTGTTTTCTGTGTCTATTGTGTATGTTTCATAAAAAAATTTGACTTTTAGCAAGATCTTTCAACACAAGATTTCTAGTTCTAAACCTTGGAGACACGGATGAAAGGAATTACAAATTTTCACATGATAGCATCTGGGTTACATTTGTCCTTGGCTCTTTAATTTCTGTATTTCTTTCTCTTTTGGTTTCACTCATAATCAGAGCTCAACATGTCACATACCAAATCCACATCTTGGCCTGAGACTCTATCTGATATCCAAACTTCTATACCCAATTATCCTCTGAATACCTCTGCTTGACTGTCTTTCCTATAAATTCCAAATATTCAAAACTGGGCTGCTTTCCTCCCTCTCCCAAAGTGTTCTTTTACCTTTCTGCCCTATTTCAGTGGTGGTCACCTGGTATAAAACCAATCACCTTCTATTTTCTCATCTTATCTACAAATATGGTATATATCATTGAAGATATTTTTTCAACTATAATGTGCATAAAAATCTCCTTGGTGGGGATTATTTTTAAAACCTTGATTTTGATTCAGTTGCTTCTAGGTTGTAGAATCTGCATTTTTGACAACCTTCTAGATGATTCTAATGCACTTGTTCTTAGACCCTACTTTGAGTAGAAGTTTCTACACTTATTCTTGTCTTTCAGTCACATGTAGATCTTAATGGTTTGGTAGGAAAAAATACAGGGTTTGTAATTATACAGCTTTTAGTTTAAATTGTGGATCTGATCAATAATAGTCATGTCTCTGGATAAATTATTTAACTTCTGTGCTCCATCACCTTCCCTTAAAATGGATATGGCTTCTCTCATGAGGACCTTGAATTATACAAAATAAGTAAAGTGCACATCTTGACATCTGCTATACTGTAGAGACTCAAAATATTCATTTTCTGCTTTCTATCAAAGCTGGAGCCTAATAAAAATAAGTTAGTGATCATCTGGTGACAAAATTTCTTTGAGGGATAGAGCCTTAGTTTTCACCAGAGAGAAGAACTCCTGGCTGAGCTGAAGCTGAGGTTTCAGTAACCTGATTAGAAAATGGACTCAGACAAGGTAACATTTTATGTCTTAGTACCTAAATTTAGCTGCTCAGAAGGGCTTTCCTTCAAAGAGGGAACGCAGTGATTCTATTCTTGGAGAAACTCTGTGAGTATTCAAAACGCTGTGCCTGTTAAATCTGTGGGTCACTAGAATCATTGTCCAGATTAGAAAAGAAACCATGGGGTCCCACCTGATGATGTTTCAACAGCAATAAAGGCTCAACTACAACAAGACAGTGCACACAACCCAAGCAGGAGACACACCTGGAGCAATCAGCTTAAGTGGCTGGTAAGGCTGTGCCACTGGGCCCTATTGGACACCTACTATATATGACCACTCTACCAAGACCAGGAGATATAGTAGTTCTACCTAATATACAAAAAGAGGAGCAGAAAAACTGAGGAGACAAACAAACATGTCCCAAATGAAAGAATAAGAGAAACTTATCTCCAGGAAAAGAGATAAGTTAAATGGAAGTGAGCATAATACCAGATATAGAGTTCAATACAATGATTATAAAAATTCTCAAGAAAATTAGTAAGGACTTGAACAGCATAAAAATAGACATGAAAAACATAAAAAAGAGCTAGTCAGAAATAAAGGCTATACTAACTGAAACAAAAAATAAATTATGGGCAATCAGTAGTAGAGTAGATAAGGCAGAGAAACAAACCAGCAATTTGAAAGAAAGGAAGCAGGAAATACTAAATCAGAAGAATAATGAATCTAAAAAATTAAGATAGTATAAGGAGTCTCTGGGACAACTTCGAGTATACAAACATTTGCATCTTGGAGGTGCCAAAAGGAAAAGACAGTTAGCAAGAAATTGAAAACTTATTTGAAAACAATGACAGAAAACTTCCCTAATCTGGTGAAGGAAATAGTCATACAAATCCTGAAAATACAGACAACCTAAACAAGATCAACACAAAGAGGATCATACCAAGACACATCTAATTAAAATGCCAAAGTTTAAAGACAAAAAGAAACTTTAAAAAAATTTTTTTTTAATTTTATTTATTTATTTTTAGAGAGGGAAGGGAGGGAGATAGAGAGAGAGAGAGAGAGAAACATCCGTGTATGGTTGCTGGGGGTTATAGCCTGCAACCCAGGCATGAACCCTGGCTGGGAATCGAACCTGTGACACTTTGGTTTGCAGCCCGTGCTCAATCTACTGAGCTATGCCAGCCAGGGTAAAAAGAAACTCTTAAAAGCAGGAAGAGAAAAGCAGTTAGTTACCATAAGGGAGCTCCCCTAAGACTGTCAGCTGGTTTCTCAACAAAGGGGTTGGTGTGAATTTTTTTTAAATTATGAAAAGGAAGGACTTACAACCAAGATTATTCAGCAAAGTTATCTTTTAGAATCAAAGGACAGATAATGACTTCCCAGATTAAAAAAAAATGCTAAAGAAATTTTTTACCACCAAACCATTATTACAAGAAATGTTAAAGGGTTTTCATTAAGAAGAAAAAATGATAAAAATATGAATAATAACATGGTAATAAACACATATGTATAACTTTAAATTTAAAGGATTAACTACTCTAATCCAGGGGTGTCAAATTCATTTTCACTGGCGGCCACATCAGCCTCGTCGTTGCTTTCAAAGACCTGAACGTAATTTTAGGGTTGTATAAATGTAACTATTCTGTAACAGTTAAGCAAGAGCTTGGCACTGTTGCCTGATAGAAACAAAGTGCTAGGCCAGATAAAACAAGGTGGAGGGCTGGATTTGGACCACAGGCCTTGTGTTTGCCACTGGTGATCTAATCAAAAGATATACAGTGGCTGAATGGGTAATAAAACAAGACCGTTACATATGCTGTCTATAAGAGACTCACTTGAGATAAAAAGATGCACACAGACTGAAAGTGAAAGAATGGAAAATATATATTTCATGAAAATAGAAACAAAACAAAACAGCTAGAAAAGCAATAATTATACCAGACAAAATAGACTTTAAAACAAAGGCTATAACAAGAGACAAAGAAGGACCCAGAAACTCTACTTCTGGATATTTATACAAAGAAACCCAAAATGCTAAATTGGAAAGACATATACATTCATATATTTATTGCAGCATTATCTACAATAGTCAAGATATGGAAGATATGGAAACAATTTGTGTCCATCAATAGATGAACGGATAAAGAATTACATATATACAATGGAATATGATTCAGCCTTGATAAAGAATCAAATCTTGCCATCTGCAACATGGTTGGACCTGGTATCATGCTAAGTGAAGCTAAGTCAGGCAGAGAAAGACAAATGCCAGATAATTTCACTTATACATGGAACCTAAAAAACAAAAACAAATAAACAGAACAGAAAACAAAGTTAGAGATACAGACAACATTTTGACAGTTGTCAGATGGGAGAGGTCAGGAGGATGGGTGAAAAAGGTAAAGGGATTAAGAAGTACGAATTCCTAGTTACAGAATAGTCATAGGGATATAAAATACAGCATAAGAAATATAGTCAATAATATTGTGATGACTATCTATGGTGTCACATGGGTACTAGATTTATCAGGGTGATCACTTTGTAGGTTATATAAATATCTAATCACTGGGTTGTATATCTGAAACTAATATAATATTGTATACCAATTTTAAATTTTTTTAAATGAAAAAGTAAAAGATAAAACTATTTTTAAGTTCTAATTTAACTGAACAGCTTATTTAAAATATTTTTAAACTTTCTGAAATGATAAATGTTAGCTGGCCTTTTTTTCCTCATTATTGTTTAATTTAAAAATTCTGGCATTTTCTCCAGTGAACTGGTATATATTATGTCTACTTTGAAGTTATGAGGACTACTATATAGTCAATTATTGTGAATATTCCCAATTTTTGTATTTCCTTTCTCTGTAAAATAAAACAGTAAATAAATATGGAGTGACTCAAGCCTATCTATTATATATTCAAATCCTTTATTTCATACATGTTTTGATCTACTTGATTTGTCAGTGTCACATATGTTGTGATAAAATCATATGTATTATGTTTGCAAATTTGTCAATGAATTTCTCATACTTTTGACAATATACTTTATAATCATATTATCTGTTGTGATTATTGTGATTTTTATAATGTTTATCTTTTAATTTTGAAATTTTCAATGTGATAGATGTTCCTTTAACCCTTTTATATGTTTTGTATTATATTTTCTCTTGTATTACTATACCTGTCATATTTTACTTGGGTCTATCTTTTTTACTTTTTAGTTTTTCCAACTTCTTTCACTTTATGTTTACTTCTTTTAAATAATTACACAGCTTTTATTTTTTAATGCAAAAGTAACCTTTTTAGTAAAATGTGAAAGATTTATACAATCTGAAGAGAAACCAAAGTATTAAAACTAATGTTTTTAAAAATATGTCATAACATGAGGATGGATACCATCCAGCAATATCCATCTTGGCTGCAGATGCTCATTGAAACATGAGAAAAAATATACACAGAGACAACTAGGTCCTGTGGGGAAATAGGAACAGAAGGGCCACTCTCTCTAGTGGAGAGCATGCTGTCTTCATTCCCAAGCAGATTTTTATTGAGAATTCAGACTTAGTTTGTGGATTCACAGTCTGGCAGAAAAGATCAAAAGAAGTAGGTGACTTACAAAAGTGTAGACAGAACTCCCGCTGTGATTCTGGGCAGAGATTGGGGTTTTATCTAACAGGGCTCAAAGGGCAGTTTTGGTTTCCTGTCTGTGCCTTCAAATTCTAATCTAATAATATCCTCCAGCAAACAGATCTTACAGGATCTTGCATATACTATGCCCCAGGCCTGATTACCCCTGGGGTCTGCCATTTCTGGTCTGGGCTGCTTCACCCCTGCAGACCTGAGTTAACAGAGAAGACAAAGGCAGCCAGGAGACTTGGATTTCTCACATTTAAGAATAGAGACTCAGGCTTTAACAAAGCTGAGGGGGCAGGGGTTGATGCCATCACCCCTTCATATGCACAGCCCCAAGTCTCATCCATTAGGGCATTCCCATGTGATCATGTCTGTCTTAGTTTCATTCTCTTTCTTAGAGATGTTACCAGTCTTTGACTGCCGACCATGCCAGGGAAATAAGTTTTGTCTCCTTAGTGGCTCCTGGTCCAGAGGTCTTTCACTCAGCCTAAGTCACAGGGGGTTACAGCTTCCTGAGACCAGGCAGGGTGGTCCCCAACAATAACAGGGACATTTAAAACATTTAGTTTTATTGCAATTAATGACAATTTTTAACTTTAAGCCATTTTATTCAGTATTATCTATTTATGGCCTTTTTCATTTTTCAAAATTGTTACTCTATCATTTATTTTCTCAACTTTTTATTATGAAAAGTTTAAAATCTACAGCAGAAAAGTCATAAAGATAGTAACGTGAACACCCCTCTGCCTCTGCTTAGATTGCTAAATGCTAACATTGTAAATTTCTTATCACTATATATGTAATATTAAAAAAATTAATTGTTATTATACTAGAATTGTCCTATTTTCTCCCCCTTTGCTCTCCTCCACACAGCCCAACACCATTCCCACAGTCAATCCCACACAGTGTTCATGTCCATGGGTCATTCATATATATTCTTTGACTAGTATCTTCCTTTTCTTTCAATCATTATCCCCTTCCCCCACCCCTCTAGTCCCTGTGAATCTGTTCCATGTTGCCATGCCTCTGGTTCTTTTTCTGTTCATTAGTTTATTTTTGTTCATTATATTCTTCTTATAGGTGAGGTTGAATGGTATTTGTCTTTCACTGACTGGCTTATTTCACTTAGCATATTATTTACCAGATCTGTTTGTGTTATCACAAAAAGTAGGAGTTCCTCTTATCTTTCTGCTATGTGGTATTACATTGTGTAAATGTATCACAGTTTTTTGACCCACTCATTTACTGATGGACACTTAGGCTGTTTCCAGCACTTGCTATGGTAAACAGTGCAGCTATGAACAGAGGGGTGCAAAGTTCTTTTGACTTGGGGTGTCAGAATTCTTAGGGTAAATATCCAGCAATGGAATCACTGGGTCAAAAGGTCATCCCATTTTCAGTTTTTTAAGGAAATTCCATACTGTTTTCCACAGTGGCTGCACCAGTCTGCATTCCAACCAATAGTGCACTAGGGTTCCCTTTTCTCCATATCCTTGCCAGCACTTGTTTTTTGTTGATATATTAATGAAGGCCATTCTGACAGATATGAGGTGATATCTCACTATGGTTTTAATTTGCATCTCTCTGATGGTTAGTGATGTTGAGCATCTTTTCATATGTCTATGGGCCATCTGTATGACCTCCTTAGAGAAGTATCTATTCAGGTCCTTTTCTCATTTTTAATTGGATTGCTGTCTTTCTGGTATTGAGTTATTTAAGTTCTTTATATATTTTGGAGATCAAACCCTTGTCTGATATATTATTAGCAAATATGTTCTCTCATACAGTCAGTTCCCTTTTCATTTGGATGATGGTTTCTTTCACTGTGCAGATGCTTTTTAATTTGATGTAGCTCCATTTGCTTATTTATTCCTTTATTTTCCTTCCCTTAGGAGATGTATCCACAAAAATATTGCTAAGAGATATTTGAAATTGTACTGCCTATGTTTTCCTCTAGGACTTTTATGAGATCACAATTTATATTTAAATCTTTTATCCATTTTGAATTTATGCTGGTGTATGGGTAATTTGATGGTCTACTTTCATTGTTTTTTGCATGTACCACTTCAGTTCTCCCAACACCATTTTTAATAGAATCTTTATTGTATTTTTTCTGTTACCATTTAGTCCCCTTATACCCTCTGCCCCCAGAAACACCACACTGTTGTCTATGTTCATGAGTCCTTCTTCCTTTTAAACAGGCTATTTTTACTCCATTGTACACTCATGCTCCCTTTGTCAAATATTAATTGACCATAGAGACATGGGTTTATTTCTGAGCTCTCTATTCTATTTCACTGATCTATGTGTCTGTGTCTATGTCAGTACCCGATTGTTTTAATTACACTGTCCTTGTAGTATAGTTTGATATCAGGTATTGTGATCCCTCCTACTTTGTTCTTTCTCAAGATTGCTAAGGCTATTCAGGGTCATTTTTGGTTTCATAAAAATTTTTGAATATTTGCTTTTGATCTGTGAAATAGACCATTAGTATTTTAATAGGAATTGTATTGAATCTGTACGTTGCAATGGGTAGTATGGACATTTTAATGATGCTAATTTTCCCTGTCCATGAACATAATATATGCTTCCATTTATTTGTATCTTCCTTAATTTCTTTCTTCATAGTTTTGTAGTTTTTTCTTAGCACAGGTCTTTTACCTTTGTTTAAATTTATTCCTAGATACTTTTTTTTCTTGTTGCAATAGTAAATGAGATTTTTTCCTAGTTTCTGTTTGTGATAGTTCATTGTTGGTGTACAAAAATGCCCTCAATTTCTAAATATTTACTCTGTATTCTGCTATGTTGCTAAATTTACTTATTAGGTCAAGTAAATATTTGGTGAAGATGATAGGGTATTTTATGTACATTATCATGTCACCTGCAAACAACGACAATTTTGCTTCCTCCTTTCCAATTTGGATGCCTTTTATTTCTTTTTCTTGTCTGATCACTGTTGTTAGAATGCCCAGTACTATACTGAATAAGAGTGGTGAAAGTAGTCACCTGTGTCTTGTTCCTGATCTTATGGGAAAGCTTTTATTTTTCCCCATTGAGTAAGATGTTGACTATAGGTTTCTCGTATATGGCTTTTATTATGTTGAGGTATGCTCCCTCTATTCCCACTTTGCTGTGTGTTTTGATTATGAATGTGTGCTGGATTTTATCAGATGCTTTTTCAGCTTCTATTGATATGATCATGTGATTTTTGCCCTTCATTTTGTTTATGTGGTATATTACATTTATTGATTTGTGAATATTGTACCATCCTTGCATCCCTGGGATGAATCCCACTTGATAATGGTGTATTATCTTTTTAATATATTGCTTAATCTGGGTTGTCAGTATTTTATTGAGGATTTTAGCATCAATGTTCATAAGAGATATTGGTGTATATTTTCTTTCTCTGTTGTGTCTTTATCTGGTTTTGTAATTAGGATAATACTCCCCTCATAAAGAGTTAGGGAGTCTTCCTCCTTCTTGAATTTTTTGGAATAGTTTCAGAAGGATAGGAATTAGTTCTTCTTTAAATCTTTGATAAAATTTGCTTGTGAAGCCATCTGCTCCAGGGCTTTTGTGTGCCATGAGTTTTTTTATTACTACTTCAATTTCAGTAGTTATTGGTCTATTCAGGCTTTCTGCTTCTTCTTGATTCAGTTTTGGAAGATTGTATGTTTTTAGAAATTTGTCTATTTTTCCCAGGTTGTCCAATTTCTTGGTATATAGTTCATAAAATTTTCTTAGAATCCTTTGTATTTCTGTGGTATTGGTTGTAACTTTTCTTGTCTGATTTTAGTTATTTGGGTCCTCTCTTTCTTTTTTCTTGATGAATCAGCTTATATATTTGCTAATCTTGTTTATCTTTTCAAAAAACTAGCTCCTGGATTTATTGATACTTTGAATTATTCTTTTAGTCTCTATGTCATTTAATTCTGCTCTGATCTAGGTTATTTCTTTCTACTCACTCTGGGATTTGTTTGTTATTCTTCCTCTATTTCTTGTAAAGGTGGGGTTAAGTTGTTTATTTGAGACTTTTATATCTCCTTTAGTAGGACTCTATTGCTTTGAACTTCCCTTTCTGGACTATTTTCACTGTGTCCCTTAGAATTTGGATTGTTGTGTGTTCATTTTTGTTTGTTTCCAGAAACTTTTGATATCTTCTTGACCTTATTGTTAACCCATTATTCAATAGCATGAGTTATTTATTTATTTCATTATTTAATAGCATGATATTCAGTTTCCATGTACTTGAATGTTGTAGGCTTTTGCTGTTCATTACTTGAGTTTTTTTTCTAGAGAATGCTTTCTAGTTTTAAGCCACTGTTATCTGAGAAGGTGCTGAATATGATTTCAATTTTCTTGAATTTGCTGAGGCTTGTTTTGTGTCCTACCATGTGGTCTATCCTGAAAATATTCAATGTGCATTTGAAAAGAATGTGTACTTTGCTTCCTTGGGTAAAAGTTTCTGTATATATCAATTAAGTCCATTTCATCTAGAGTGTCATTCAATGCTGCAATATTCTTGTTGATTCTTTGTTTGGAAGACCTGTCTTTTGTTGACAGTAGTGTGTTAAAATCCCCTGTGATGACTATGTTTCTGTTAATATTTTTCCAATGTCTTCCAAGGTTTTCTTATGTATTTAGTTGCTCCTATGTTGGGTGCATATATGTTTATAGTATTTATGTCTTCTTGATGGAATCTTCCCTTGAGTACTATGAAGTGTCCTTCAGTGTCTCTTTTTATGGCCTTTTTTTGAAGTCTATTTTGTCTAATATAAGTATTGGTACCAAAGGTTTATTTTCAGGTCCATTTGCTTGGAATTTTTTTCCATCTTTTTGCTTTCAGCCTGTGTAGATCTTTTGTTCTGAGGTGGGTCTCTTGTAGGCAGCATATATGTGGGTCATATTTCCTTATCTATTCAGCCACCTTATGTCTTTTGATTGAAGGATTCAATACATTTACATTTAAAGTTATCATTGAGAAGTACTTATTCATTGCCATTTTCTCCCTTTATACCTTTGTTCCTCTCTCTCTTTTTATTCATCTTCTTAAAGCATTACCTTGAGCATGTCCTGCAATGCTGGTTGGTGGAGATGTACTCCCATAGCCTTTGTTTGTATAGGAAGTTCCTTATTTCACCTTCCATTTTAACTGAGAGCCTTGCTGGTTAGAGTGGTCTTGGTTGTAGGCTTTTGCTGTTCATTACTTGGAATATTTCATGCTATTCTTTTCTGGCTTACAGTGTTTCTGTTAAGAAATATGATGATAGTGTTAAATTGAGCTTCCTTGTATGTCTCTGGATGTTTCTCACTTGTTTTCCTTAAGATCCTCTGTTTGTCTTTAAATTTTGCCAGTTGAATTATGATGAGTCTTGGAGTGGGCCTCTTTGGGTTCATCTTGATTGGGACCCTCTGTGCTTCCTGGACTTGCATGACTTTTTCCCTCACTAAGTTAGGGTGGTTTTCTGTGTTTACTTTTTCAAACAGTTTTTCTATTCCTTAATCCTCTTCTTCTCCTTCTAGTATCCCTATTATATAAACAATATTATGTTTCATGTTGTTCTGCAGCTCCCTTAAATGATTGTCATTCTTTTTGAGTCTTTTTTCCTCTGTATATATTTTAAACGGTGTCCTCCAACTTGCTGATTCAATCCTCTGCTTTAGCTAGCCTGCTTTTAATTTTTATTAGTGTATTCTTCACTTCAGATATTGTATTCTTCATTTCCTCCTGGCTCTTATTCATGGTTTCTATGTCCCTTTTCATGCTGATGTAGTTCCAGTAAGTTTCTTATAATTTCCATAGAGTTTCTTGTAGTTCTCACTGAACTTTTGAGCTTCCTTATAACTATTAGTTTGAAATCTATGTCTGATAGATTGCTTGCCTCAATTTCATTTAGCACTCTTTTTGTGGGTTCCTGTCTTCCTTTTGTTTTGTTTTTTTTCTTTGTTCTCCATGTTAGCTGATTTATCTTGTTTGTTTTGGCATATTAGATTGATCTGCTTTGACTCCCTGTTTTCATGGGGTGGCCTTCTGAGGTAAGAGACCTGTAGGACTCAGTGGTGCAGTCTCCTTGATCTCTTGAGCTAGATGTTTTTGAGATACCCTTTATGCCATTTATATGGTCTCTCTTATTGTAATTGGGTTTTGGTTATTGTTGGGTTGTTCTTTGGTGGATTCTTCCTTCTGTCTGGCTTACTGAGAGTCACACCACCCATATCTTGTATGCTGTTGTACAGATTCTGCCAGAAGAAAACAAAACAACCCAGGAAACAAAATTCACACTGTAAAAATAACCCCCACTCACAATCACACTATCAATAACAAATGAGCAAATATTAATACAGGTAGAAAGAGATTAAGACTATTATAAGAAAAGAAACTGAATATGAGATGACTAATGGAGAGAAAAATGATTTTGAGAGTATATAAAGAGGAGAAATGATAAGAGTAAGGAATAGAAATCAGGCAAAGAAAGAAATAAAATAAAATGTATATCATATAGAAAAATGAAAGAAACAGGAAAAAATGGAGTAAGAGGTTTAAAAAAATTAAAAATAGTGAAAAAATAGGAATAGAATTGAAGAAAAACATCCACCACAGCAATATCAATGACAAATGAGCAAAAGTTGATATGAGTATAAAGGAAATAAGGAGGAAAAAGAAAGAAAATTAATGAAAAACAGCTTATGAGATGTCTAAAGGAAAAAAAATAGTGACTTTGAGAGGATAGAGGGAGAAGAAATAATAAGAGTGAGGAATGAAAACAAGACTAAGATAGAAAAAAAAAGTAAAAAATAATGAATGGATAGGAGGAAGGCAACATGGAGTATGAGAGGGAAACAGTAAAATTTGACATTTGAAATACAACTATGTTGAGCATCTAGGAATTAAATGGAAGAAATGAAACAACAACTATATCAACAACCAATTGGCAAAAAATAAATGTGGAGAGAAAATAAGGATATTATAAGAACAGTAAAAAGATTATGAGATGACTAATGACAAAAAAACATGGTTTTGAGAGACTGGATGGAGGATAAATAGTGAGAGTGTGGAATGGAAGCAAGATGAAAGAGAAAAAATGTAATTTAAAACAAAAATAAGGCAAGGATGGGAGAAGGCAAAATGGAGTAAGAGAAGGGAAGAGTAAAACATGAGATTTTTAAATAAACTAAAATAAAAAATAGTAAAATGACAGGAAAAAACTTGAAGGAAAAACATTAAAGAGCTCTGCAGGTGAAAACTAACACAAATAATGAAGAAGACTGTGGTGGAATTCATCTCAGTAGAGTCTAGTGTTTGCCACTGTCTTCTCTTTCTGGATCTACCCCTGGTAATGTCAGATGGTGTCCTAGTCTAGCTTTAGTCAGCCTGTTCAAGACTACAAGTGACGTACAGTCTGTGGCTGTCTCCTTCAGACTTGCTGGTCCCTGCTATTCTGCCCTGCTGGCTTTCCATCAGCACAATGCCCAAGAGTGGTTCATCTATTGTCCAATAGCACTGCCCTTACCAGCTTTGTCTGACTCCAGAGGGGGGGCCTCTGGTGTGAGTGAGAGGGTAGAATACCTGGGTCACCCTTGGGGGGCACTGTTCAGTTTTCAGGGAAGTGGGTGTGTTTCCCCACCTCCTTGCCACACATCTTGGTCTGTCCCAGATTATTTCCAATAATGTATGGTTTCTGTTGAATCAGCTGTCCATTTCCTATGAGGGGTCAATCTGTGTAAAAGATGTATCTCTCTCCTGCTTGGTGCTGTTGGCAGATCTCTCTAAGAGCAGAGGCTGGGTGGGGCCATGAACACCTCTTGTTGCACCTGTCTCTAATCTCTCTGCTCTGTTGGCTTCAGTGATCAGGGCCCAAGGAATCAGTATAGTTTGTAATGTATGATAGAAGTTCAGAACAGCCATTTTGAAGCTTCTTCTTCTTTCTCCTGTGAATATGCACCAAACAGGGGGCTCCTGAGCCTTGCCTCACTGATCTGAAGAGCCTGCAATCCCACAGGTGGGGATTGGGTATGCCTGCCTGTGAGGGGACCTTCCTGGCTATAATAAATCTCAGGTGTTCAGCTTCTGGCCATCCAGTCTCCAGCCTGCCACTCTCATAGGAGACTCAGGCCAGAACTCTCTACTCTGCACAGTACCTGCTCACCAGCTGTACTAGGTCAGTTCCCACATCCCTTCAGTGTGACACTTTCTGCTCTTCTGTGTGGTGGGACTCATTGGGACCAAACTGAGCTTTCACTCTGGTTTCTTTGTAGGCAGAGCTGTTGTACACAGAGCACAGGGTCCCTCCTGTGTCTGAAGTCTTGCCTCAACTCCTGTTTTAATAGTACCTATGTTGCCCTCTCACTGCAACACCAAGTCCTGGGCCAGTTTTCCATGTGCTCTACCTCCCAGGGAAGTACAAAGTCTCTTTCAGTTAGTGCTGATCACAGTGTGCCAGTGCATCTGACAGTTTTAGATAGAAATTTTCTCTGGTACTCTCCTGGATGGCTCTGCAGCCATGGATGTGCTGCTTGATATGTGTATGCGGCTTTGTCTCCCAGACTTTGTATGTCTTTCCAAGTCTCTCCTCATTATGATTGGTGGTTTTCCTGTGTGGGACCAGGGCTCCACTCCAGGACCAGAGGGAGTCACTAAGTTGCATTTTCTGACTGATCCTTCTTTGTCTGTAGGTGCCTCACACAGGGTATTTTCCCCTCAACTTATAAAATCTCATACCAGATAGTGCAAACCATCTGTATTCCTTGGCTTCAAATATTCATATCAACTGATATTCTGATGATTGTTCAAGTCACTTGTCAAAAATCCATTCTGGGGGCAAAAGTGAGTGGGATCAGCTTCTACCTACTTAGCTCCCATCCATATATCTGTTTCTTTTTTCATATTTTGTTTCTATGTTTAGAGTAATCAATTTCTTGTTCTTCCTTTTTCACTGCAATGGTTTGAAAATTATACATTTAATTTATATTATGTTATGATTATATTTAACATTATTTTTCTAAGTATATTGTTTCAATTATTATTTACATTGTCCTTCAAAGGATGTAAAAACCTTAGTATTCTTTTACTTATTTTCTATGTCTATCTGGTGGTCATGAAGGTTTAGTGTATTTAAGATTTTTTTTGTTAGATTTTAACATTTATTTATTTATTTAAATTTTAAATTAAAAAATATTTTTTATATTTATTTTTAGAGAGAGGCTAAGGGAGGGAGAAAGAAAGGCAGAGAAACCTCAATATGTGGTTGCCTCTTCCATATCCCCTACTGGGGATGTGGCCCACAACCCAAGCATATGCTCTGACTGGGAATTGAACCAGCAACCCTTTTCTTTGTTCGCAGTCTGGTGCTCAGTCCTCTGAGCCACACTAGCCAGGGCTGTTTATTTATTTTTGATATACAAGTTGTCTTTTATTTACTTTTTTCCCAGAACAGCACTTATCTAGCACTGATATAATTTATATTTATTTTATTATTTAAAACATTTAATTATAGTTGGTATGTAATATTATATTAGTTTTAGACATACAATATAGTGATTTGACATTGATATACCTGACACTGTGATCCCCACACTAAATCTAGTAGTCATCTGTCATTATGAAAATTTATCACCATATTATTAACTGCATTCTTTACCTTTTTTCTTTTTTTAACTTATATTTTATTGATTATGCTATTAAGGTTTTCCCAATTTTCCCCCTTTATCTCCCCTCCACTGTGCACCCCCCAGTCCTTCAGCATCACCCCTTGGTTCATGTCTATGTGTTGTACATGTAAGTTCTTTGAGTTCTCTATTTCCTACACAGCACTTATTGACCTCCCTGTCTATTCAGTGCCTACCAGTTATGTTTCTTCTTTCCTGTACCTTTTCCCCCCATCCTCCATCCCCCTCCCCACTGAAAACCCTCCATGTGATGTCCATTTCTATGATTCTGTTCCTGTTCTAGTTTGTTTAGTTTTTATTTTCGTTGCTTTCTCTTTTTTTAGGTTCATTTGTTGATAGTTGTGACTTTGTTGTCATTTTACTGTTCATATTTTTGATCTTCCTTTTCTTAGATCAGTCCCTTTAACATTTCATATAATAAACGCTTGGTGATGATGAACTCCTTTAACTTGACCTTATCTGGGAAGCACTTTATTGGCCCTTCGCATCTAAATGATAGCTTTGCTGGATAGAGTAATCTTGGATATAGGTCCTTGCCTTTCATGACTTCCAATACTTCTTTCCAGCCCCTTCTTGCCTGTAAAGTTTCTTTTGAGAAATCAGCTGATAGCCTTATGGCTAACTCTTTCTAACTCTTTCTTTCCCTCTTGCTGCTGTTAGGATTTTTTCTTTGTCTTTAATCTTGGTTAACTTAATGACAATGTACCTTGGTGTGTTCCTCTTTGGGTCCAAGTTCTTTGGGACTCTCTGAGCTTCCTGGACTTTCTGGAAGTCTATTTCCTTCACCAGATTGGGGAAGTTTCCCTTCATTATTTGTTCAAGTAAGTTTTCAACTTCTTGCTATTGTTCTTCTGGCACCCTTATAATTTGGATATTGGAATGTTTCAGGTTATCCCAGAGATTCCTTAGCCTCTCTGCATTTTTTTTTTGGATTCTTGTTTCTTCATTCTGATCCAGTTGGATGTTTATTTCTTCCTTTTATTCCAAATCATTGTTTTGAGTCCTGGTTTCCTTCCTGTCACTGTTGGTTCCCTGAATTTTTGGTTTATTTCATTTGTTCTTTCATTTTTTTGACCAAGCTTATCAGTTCTGTAAGCATTTTGATCACCAGGGCTTTAGATAGGTTGGCTACATCCTCCTCTCTTAGCTCTCTTTCTGAAGTTTTGCACTGTTCTTTCATTTTGGCCCTATTTTTTTGCTCAGGGCCCTTGATAAGTTGTAAGGGAGCAGAGCCTCCGGAAGTCACCTAGGCAGAGCAAAACTCCTTGCTGTGCTGTGGTGCTGCCTGTTGGGGAGGGGCCAGAGAGGGAACAGTGCACCTCACCTGCTCATCTCTAGTGTACTTTTCCATGAACTCTTGTGTGAGACTGGGAGTTTCTCCTACCTTGGCAACCCCCACTGAAGCCCACAACCACCTCTGAGTCTCAGTTTCCTCGTAAGTCAGCCCCTCCCATGCAGCCTGCTGCCACACTGCAGCCATCCCCATCCTCACAGTCTGCCACCTCACCATGGTTTCTCTCTGTTTTCCACCTTACCAGTCTGGTTGTTCTCTTTGACTGTTTCTTTAATTCCGTGTTTGTCAGGGTTCCATGCAGTTTGATTTTTTTGGCACCTCTGGTTGTTTATTGACTTTAGGTTGGTTGTTTTTCTCCTTTTAGTTGTGCGAGGAAGTGAAGGGTTTCTACCTACACCTCCATCTTGGCCAGAACTCTCTAGACCATGACTTGATTACTTTCAGTTGCCATGTCTGCAGTTCTGCCCAAAATATCTAAATTGTCTCCTGTTAAGGAATATTAGTTTGCTTGTGCTGTCAAAATTTAGTGCTATGTTGATGGGTGTAAACAGTGTACTTTTTTACTTACAGTTCTGGAAGTTCAAATTTTGAGATCAGGTGCTGGGCTGGATTGTTTTCTCCTGAGGACCTTTTCCTTGTCTTAACACTTATTTAGAGTTGATAATATATTTGCCTGTTACTTGTCTTTTTATACCCTCTTACCTCTACTTTTACTTAAATTATTTTCCTTTTAATTTTGGTAGATAATTTCTCAATATTTATTTACTTAAGATTTATGGTTGCTAATTTTTTTACATCTTTATATGTTTGAGAATAATAATTTTGCAAATATATCTATGATGCTGTAGCTTTTAGCTGACCAATGCTGCCCTTACCAAGAACTACTAACCAAGCTGGATTTTAAAACAAATTAAAATCTGACTGAAGGTGTTGAATAGTTTATAGGACAGAACTTGAGAACTAAGATCCTAGAGAGACAGGAGATACACTGAGATACAAATAGAAGACAGCGTTTATACTATAGTTTGCTAAATTAATAAGTCAATTTGGTAGTCAGTAACTAGTCATTTAAAAATCACATTATTTTTATGTTTTTGTTATTCCCCTTGCACTCTAAAAGATGCCCTGGTTTAAATGATAAAACACATGCTTCTTTCTGGCTAAAAGTATATTTAATTTTGCAAGAAACTGCCAAAGCTTTCTTCTAAAGCAACTGTACCATTTTGCGTTCCTGCCATCACAAATGTGATTTCCCATTATCCACATTCTCTGCAGCATTTAGTGTTGTCAGTCTTTTTCAGATTTTAGAAATTCTAATGTGTAATGATATCTGTTTGTTGTTTTAATTTTCAATTTCCTAGTGATGTATAATGTTGAGTACTTTTACAAGCTTACTATGACCATCTGTATATCTTTTTTTGGTCAAGTGTCTGAATCCTTGTCCATTTTTTATTGGGTTGCTTATTATTGAATCTTAGGATTTCTTTGTAAATTTTGGGTACCAGCCATTTATCAAATATGTGTTTTGCAAAGTTAGTTTCCCAGTCTGTGGTTTGGGTTTTTATTCTCTTAACAGAGTTTTTGCAGATTGGAAGCTTTTAATTTTAGTGAAGCCCGAATTACTAATTTTTTCATCATAACATCTTTTAGACATATTTTCTACTAAAAATCAAATTCTCAATTCAGGACAATGGCTCTAGTTTGTTAAAACAAAAGCAAGTGACAAATTTTAATTCACAAAGAATAAAATACAAGGCATTGATATAATATTACATACAATTATAATAAACTAATTAGCTGTAGACTAATAAATCATTTAAATCTCATATACCCATATATGTACTTTAAAATATAGTTTTAAACAAAAAAACTTAATTTTCAATAAATCATCAATTTAAATATTGTCTTTTAATTGGTGTATTTCAAATATTGAAATTAAAAATATTGATAGTTAAGCTGAAATATCTACTATGTTTCTATTATTTACTATGTATTGTCCTTCTTTTTTTTTTTTTGCCTTTCTTTCTTTTTATGCCTCCTCCTGGTTTTAATTGAACATTTTGTACAATTGTATTTTTCCTCCTCTCAGCATATCATATATATTTTTATGTATTTTTAGTGGTTATTCTTGAATTTGCATTATATTCTTATAAATAATTCAAATTTACTTTCAAATAACACTGTGCCATTTCTTATGTAGTATAAGTACCTTTTAACATAGCATTCTCAATTCTCCTCTTCCATCCCTTATAAATTATTGTCATTCATTTCATCCATGCAAGCTATATTCTAATAACATTGCTGCTATTATTAGTTCAAATAAACCATTATGTATTAGGTCAATCAAGAATAAACAAATGGAATTACATCAAAGCAAAAAGTTTCTGCACAGTAAAAGAAACCACCAACAAAATGAAAAGGGAACCCATTGTATGTGAGAACATATTCACCGATGATACATTGGATGAGGGGTTAAATTCTAAACTATGTAAATAACTTATGTAACTCAACACCAGGAAGATATAATCCAATTAAAAAATGGGCAAAGGACCTGAATAGATACTTCTCCAAGGAGGACATACAGATGATCCATAGACATATGAAGAAACTGCTCAATGTCACTAATTATCAGAGAGATACAAATTAAAACCATGATGAGATATTACCTCACACCTGACAGAATGGTTACCATCAATAAATCAACAAACACCAACTGCTTCCGAGGATGTGAAGGAAAGGAACCCTTCTGTACTATTGGTGGGAATACAGACTAGTGCAGCCACTGTGGAAGACAGTGTTGAGTTTCCTCAAAAAATTAAAAGTGAAACTACCTTTTGACCCAGAGATCACACTTCTGAGAATATATTCTAAGGAATCCTGAAGCACTAACTCAAAAGAATATATACATCCCTGTGTTCATTGCAGTGTTATTTAAAATAGACAAGATCTGGAAAGAGCCCAAGTGACCATCAATAGATGAGTGGATAAAAAAACTATGGTACATTTGAACAATGGAATACTACTCAGCCATAAAAAGAAGGAAATTTTACCCTTTATGACAGCATGATGGACCTGTATATTATTTTACTGAATTAAATAAGCCAGCTAGAGAAAGACAAGTATCATATGATCACTTGCACGTGGAATCCAATGAACAGAATAAACTGACAAACTTAATAGAAACAGAGACATGAATACATGGAACAGACTGACCACTGTCAGAGGGGAGGAAAGAAGAGGCACTGAATGGAAGAGTGTGAAAGGATTAGCCCAAGAACATATATGCACAACTCAAAGACACAGATGACAGTGATGATAGCTAGAGAAAAGTGGAATGGGGACTGGGTGGAGGTGCACAAAGGGAAGGAAAGGGGACATCTATAATAGGATCATCAGTAAAAATAAAGTAAAAAAGAATAAGTAAAATAAAAGATTCTATTTCCTTTTTTTAGAGGTCATTCTTTCTTTATGCATATCTGGATTTCTGATCTATATCATTTCCTTCCCTTTCTGAATAATTTAACATTTCTTATAAGCCAAGGCTAGGCTGGTAACAAATTCTTGTAATTTTTATTTGTTTGGTTGTAAAGTCTATTTTTTCTTCACTTTTGAACGATAGTTTGCTGGATAAAGAATTTTATATTTTGGTTCTTTTCTTTAAATACTTTATTTTACTCTATTCTTTTTTTTTTTTTTTACTTGTATGATTTCTGCAGAGAAGTCTGGTATAATTCTTATTCTTGCTCCCCTATACATAAGATTTTTTTCCTCCATCATTTTTCAGCATGTATTTTTTCTTTGTGTTTGATGTCTTGCAGTTTGAATATGATATGTACAGGTATCAATTTTTTAGTATTTATTCTGCTTACTGTTATTCAAAGTTCCCGCATCTGTGATTTGATTTCTACCATCAATTTGGAAAATTCTGTTATCATTGCTTTAAATTTTTCTTCTGTTCCTTTCTTTCTTTCTTCTCCTTAAGGTATTTCCATTATACATTTGTTATACCTTTTAAAATTTTCCCATAGGTTTTGGATATTCTGTTCTTTTAATCCTGTTTTATCTTTTTGTATCTCAATTTTGGAACTTTTGACATTTCTTCAAGCTTACTAATTCTTTTCTGTTGATGAGTGTGTCAAAAACATTATTCAATTCTGTTACAATGGTTTTAGTTATTAGCATTTTTAGTTTTGTTTTTAGGGATTTTTATCTTTGTGCTTATATTACTCATCTGTTCTTGCATATTGCTCTTTTTTTTTTTTTCACTAGATCCCTTAGCTTATCAATCATAGTTGTTTTAAATTCCTTGTCTGATAATCCCAACAAGTCTCTGTAAGCGTGGTTCTGATGTTTGCTCTCTTCAAACTGTGTTTTCTGTCTTTTAACATGCCTGTAATTGATTTTTGAAACCCTGGCACAATGTACTGAGTAAAAGGAAATCGGTAAATAGTCCTTTAGTGTGAAGTTTTATGTATATCTGACTAGGGGTTAAGTTACGTTTCCTCTTCATTGTAGCCATAGTTGTCATAACTTAAAATGTCCTTTGATGTCCTTCTTTTTGTCTCACTTATGGTCTTGTTTTCCTAGAGACTCCTTCTTAAATAGAGCCTGATAATGCAGTTTTGTTTTTTTTTTTTTCAGTTGGATTCTATTGTTATTGTACAGGAGCCCTATTGATGTGATGGTAAGGTATAAGAACAGAGATGCATTCTATTGTACTAGGATTATGCATGAGCCTTTTAGTGAGCCTGTGCTCCTGACCTGTGACCTTTTCACAGGTGTTTCTCAGTTCTGTTTTGCTGTGTTACACTTAGGTGAGACAGGAAGGCTAAAAGGACCTGGACTTGAGCTTATCCCTTCCCTCAGTCCGTTTAGCCTGTGATACCACTCCAGTCAGTTATGTTTTGGTAATAAAAAAAAATTCTTTTAATGTAAGGTCTTGTTGAGAAGAGCAGAATGCTCTGGGAAAATTTCATAACAGCAACTTTTCTCCTTCTCTGTTGGAAGGAAATATGAGAGGAATTTTCTCTGCTCTTCACCTTGAGAATCTGGTAGTGCTTATGTAGGTAAAACACAGACTATGGTTCCCCCCAAGACTAAGCCTTCTTGCAGTTTCTTACTCTTAGACTTTGGAGTTCACATTGAGCTCCAAACAACTCATCAACTACAATTTAGACAAAGTGAAAACTTTCAGCTCCTGACATGCCAAACTAGAAAACAAGCTTATAATGCTTTTATTTTTCCCTTAATTTTTGCTTCTTCTCACAGTTGCATTGGATTCAAATGTAATCCAAGATGCATAAATAGCACTGGCTCAAACTTCTAATCTATAACTTATAAAAAGTTCAATGTTCATTCAAAGATTTTTAATTTTTTAGGGGGCTCCTGCTTTACAGTCTGTGGTTCATACCTTTGTTTCCCCTATTAAAATACTGTATGCATTCACACAAAAGTCTGTGCATGTGGTCCAGTTTATTATATTTACATAAATGAATAAGTAAATAAATACATAAATAAATTAATAAGCAAATAAACATTCTCTACTAACTGAAGAACTTTTGATGCATAGAAGATTTTAGTAATTTTTATGGACATCTTAAATGCAACTAAAAGAATGAATATTAGACATTTCTGGTCTTTCAAAAATGCCCTAAATTATTTTCACCAACTAGACTTTTAAGATTCCCACCAAGCTCCTGAATTTATTTCCCTTCTCCTCTCTTGCCTCTTTGGAAGCAATAGAAATATATATATATATTATATATATAAATATATATAAATCTTTATATATAGATATATAGATATCTATATCTATATATTTATAGATATCTATAAATATATATCTCTATATAAAATATATATCTATATATAGAGAAATATAGATATATATTTTATATATCTATATTTCAATAGAAATATAGATATATAATTTTAGCACTCTACTTTCTCTGTACATCATCATTCTACCCACCTGCCCTACCACATTGAAGGATATGGTCCTCATTACTTGCTTTCTACTCACAGGGTAATAATCCATGTAAGCATTGATATCACCTGGGTGATTGTTAGACATATCAAAGCTCAAGCTCCTTTTCAGGCTGGGTCAGAAAAATATAGCCTTTCTCACAACCCCCAGAGAAATCCTTACATCTCCTTGTCCAAAATCATGACACATGGCCATCCCTGACACAAAGCTTTACTATTAAAAGGTATAGATGTAATTTGGGCATTCGAGAAAATATAGTAGAAGATGATCGAGAGGAGAAACTTGGAGTGGGCATTAAGTGAACCAAATTTATGGAACCTGCCTTTTGAAAATGAAGAAGTTGAATGCAGAGCATCTGTGTCTTTCCCAAGATTTTACATGAGATGTTTCAGGATCAGAAATTGAATTCAGGTCTAACATAATATAACATCATAGCTGCTGCTGATTTTTTAAAAATCCTAAATTGAGGATATATTTACTGATTTTAGAGAGATAGGAAGGAGTATATATAGATATATGATAGATAGAGAGATAGAGATAGAGAGAGATGGAGAGAAAGAAAGAGACAAACATTGATCTGTTGTCTCTCATATGTACCCCAACTGGGGATCAAACCCATAACACTTTTCATGGATGATGTTCCAACCAACTGACCCATCCAGCCAGGGAGATTTTCTTAAATATTGATAATAAAAATCATGTACAAATAACTTGGGTAACAGAGAAAAAAATAGAAAACCTTTTTAAAAGTTATAAAATTATTTCCTTTTTTACCGTATTTTTCCAATTCAAACCTTAGTGAACAAATTATTTTAAAAAGAACCCTTTTTATCCTTATTCTGCCCACTCACTAGCTTTATATGCACTCAAATTGGAAACATTTTTGTAGCTGGGCTGGGTTGTGGAACTGCTGACTGGCTTCCAATGAAAACAAGGCTGATGAACTTATCAGATGCCCTTGTATTAAAGAGAGTGGCAGAATGGATTTTCTGTAATGCTATTAAAGTATGAAAATCAGCTGTTCAGATGAATATTAGTAAGTTGCTTATTTTCACAAAACTGATAACTCTTAGGAAGTTTATAACTTTACTGTGTGGTATGCTGGGGTGAGGGTGGGTATGCATGTGTGTTTTGGTCATGGAGCAGGAGACAGCTCATGTCTCCACAATATGAAAAACTGTGTTGCCTTGGAGTTGTCAGAGAGGAAAGAGCTTGCTTTTAAAAATGCCTTTCACACCTCCTTTACTGTGATGTGGAAATTTCCAGGATGTTCTACTTCTTTTTGGCTCATTTCCTCTGAGGACGTCCATTGAATCACTTAATCAGAAGAGGAAGGAACTGAAGGTGACCTATCTGTGGCCTCACTTTCTTGACCTCTTGAGAGAGAATGTTGTTTAGCTGCTCTCTATTATTATACCAGGTGCACTTGATTTCTTTCTCCCATAGGAAACTAGGAAATATTTTACAACTTTAACACTTCCTTAATATTTGGTTAGGTAATTATATTTTACAGTGGTTCTGCTATGAGACACTAATATCATGAGTCACTAAGAAACAAGATGACATGGGTAAAATATGAAATGTCACCTGTCATATTCTTCTTTAGGAAATTCATTTAGTATATCAGTATACAAATGGCTCTATGCAACCCCACCAAAAGAAGAATCCATTTAGTTTTGTTTAACACTATTCACTACTGTAATAAACAAGCTCTGTGAGACACCCCCACATACAACAAGGCCTGTCCTTGTTGTATGGCCATAAAAAAAGCCCAGCCATTGTTAATATGAGAATGGTTTGCGTGACATCGATTTTACCTGGCAGCCAAGGAGAGTGGACTGGAATACACATGCATGAACAAATGATGACTTCACTCTACTAGTCATCAATGATGACTAGTAAATGCCACTGGATGAGCATGTGTAGTATGTGGCCATCACACTCAAAATCTCTGAGCAAACAGAGCAATGAATCTGCATCAAATTTTGTATTAAGCTTGAACATTCCTCTGTGGAAACTATTCTGGTGATTGGTAGCTACATCATGACAACATGCCTGCTCATGCACCATGTCTCATGCAGAGATTTTTGGCAAAACATCAAATCACCTAGGTGACTCAGATCCCTTATAGCCCAGATGTGATAGCCTGCAACTTCTGACTTTTCCTAAAGCTAAAATCACCTTCGAAAGGGAAGAAATTCAGACCATTGATGAGATTCAGGAAAATATGACAGGGCAGCTGATGGTAATTGGGAGAATTGTGTGAGGTCCCAAGGTCCCTGCTTTGAAGGGGATGAGGCATCATTGTCCTGTGTACAATGTTTCTTGTATCTTGTATCTTCAATAAGTGTTTCTATGTTTCATATTACATGGCTGGATACCTTCTGGATAGACCTCATTTAGGTCTATGGTTAGGGAGTTGAGAAAAGCTGTTTGCAACACAGGGTCTGAAACTGGGGGTACGGAGGGAAGTCAACATAGCCCTTATCTCACTTTTATCATGACTGGATCAAAAGCTAATGTTTTTTTTCTTTTAATTTTTAAAAATTTCAAGTTGTTTATTTTAAGATTATAGAGTTTGTGTAATAACCCAGAGTTTAGTTATTGATTTGCAATTTTATTTTCAATCTAGAGTGTGCTTCCCTTAGTATAGTGACTGTGTTAGGAGTCTGATTATGGTTGAGTGAAATGAAATAAAAGCACAGTTACAGGGAAACATGAGGTACATGTCACTGAGGTGACATTCACCAAGGCCACACGATTCAGAAGGCCATAGAAAACAAATAGCACCATTTTCACAACTGGGATGAAACTGCTGCCTTGTGCAGTGCTTGTTTGTTTTTTACTTAAAGGCACAGGAAACAGAGAAAGTAATGAAAATCATGCTCATGTTCCTACTTCCTGAAGTTAATTAATGTTTACATTTTAGAATTTTTGCTTGTGATATTATGCATACTTATAGAAATGTTATGATTATACTAAAAAAAACAAATTTTCCACAATTTCTTCCAAACCATTTGCCTCTCTCTCTTTCTCTCTCTCTCTCTCTGTGACTCTTTCTGTATATATATATATATATATATATATATATATATATACACACCTGCCTAGGTACTATGGTCCAGCAATGTTGACACATAAAATTAATCAACACATACTATATATTATTTTATGTTATATTTGGGGAGAGTTAATATATAAATTTCTTTCTGTATTTCTATTTTAAAATTTTACAGAAATTATTATTCTTTGTGGAACTTACATTTATTGATTGAAATTAGGTTTTGAAGTTCTTTCCATAGTATTATATATAAAAATGTCCATTTGTTTTAAATGCTATATAGTATCTCAATGTATGAAAATTCCACAGTTTATTTTATTGATGAACATTTAATTTTTATTGACTTTTTTATTGCTAACATGTTAAACAGACATTCTTGGCAGGTCTGTTATTGTTCATGCATAAGAATCTCTCTAAAGTAAATATCAAATGTAGGAAATAGGAGTTACCATTGAAGATACAGTCAGGTTTTTAAAGTATACTAGACTAAATAATATCATCCATAATATATATTTCCACTAGTAAGAAGGGGGACTCTGTTTTTTTTTTCTTAAAATCCTAGCAAAGCTGAGATATTTCAGACTCTTTCCTACTCTGTGAATGGTTAAAAAAAGCAATTAAAAATTATGGGCTTTCTTCTCATCACGAGTGATATTTTTTCTCATATTTTCTCATTATTTGATTTCTTACTTTGTAAATTGCTTTTCATGTCATATACTCAGCTTTTTCAAATGACATGAAAAATTGGGTATGATGTTTGTTTTTTTAATTGAAATTTAAGAGTTTGTTTCATGTCCTTGAAAATGACTATTATATATGTAATAAATACCCTTTCCAAATATATTTTTTATCTTTTTTATGATGTCCCTGATATATAGAGGTTTTTGTTTCATCAATATTTCTCTTTATGGTGGGGCATGTGTGTGAATGTGTGTGTGTTCCTACATTAATTGCTTGTAGGTTGCAAAAATACTATCCTACATTTTCTTCTAACCATTTAAAAAGGGTTATTTTTGTAGAAAATCAAGAATTTGTATTGAGTTTTTAAGTTAATCTTTTAAAATTCACTTGTTAAGTAATTTTTAAGGGAGAAATGATTTCATATACTTTTTAAATTTTGTAAGTACCAAACTATATTTTTTTGTTAAGATATTTTTATGAAGATAAGTGAGTATATATCCAGTACACATCACCAAATGTGTAAGAGCAAGCTCACATGGAAAATAACTTAAAATTGTTTGTAGGCAAACACATTTTTCTATAATAAACATTTTTGACACATAGCTCCTATTTTTATTTATAAAAATTGTGTATTTATTCTTTTTATTATTTTACTGTTGAACTATTACAGTTGTCCCAAACTTTACATTGTTGATGTCCCATGCCCCATTCTCCCCTTGCTCCCACAGTCTCTCCCCACTCTGTTATCCTGTCCATGGTTCATATATACATATTCCTTGACCAGTCCCTTCCCTTTCTTTCCTCACTTCTTCTTCTCTCCATTCCCCTCTCATCATGTCAGTCTGTTCATCTTTTCCATTCATTTGGTTCTATTTTGCTCGTTTGTTTGTTTTGTTCATTAGGTTCCTCTTAGAGGTGAGATCATGTGGTATTTGTTTTTCACTGACTCACTTATTCCACTTAGTGTAACATTTTCCAGTTCCATCTATACTGTTGCAAAGGGTAGGAGTTCCTTCTTTTTTTCTGCTGTGTAGTATTACATTATGCAAATGTACTACACTTTTTTGATCCACTGATTTACTGATGGGCACTTAGGCTGTTTCTACCACTTGACTAATGTAAATTGTGCTGCTATGAACATCGGGGTGCATAGGTTCTTTTGAATTGGTGTTTCAGGATTTTTAGGATATAATCCCAGCAGTGGATTCCCTGGATCAAAACACAGTTCCAATTTTAGTCTTTTGGGGAAATTCCATATTGCTTTCCACAGTGGCTATACCAGGGTTGCCTTTTCTCCAGACCCTTGCCAACACTTGTTGTTTGTTGATTTGTTAATAATATGCATTCTGACAGTGTGAGGTGATATCTCATTGTGGTTTTAATTTCCATCTCTCTGATGGTTAGTGACTTTGAACATCCCTTCATATATCTATGGGATCTCTGTATATCCTCCTTGGAGAGGTGTCTGTTCAGGACTTTTGCCCATTTTTTAACTGGATATTTTGTCTTCCTGGTGTTGAGCAATATGTGTTCTTTATATACTTTGGAGGTCAAACCCTAGTCCAAGGTGTTGTTGGCACATATGTTTTCCCATATGGTTGGTTCCTTTTTCATTTTGCTGAAGTTTTCTTTATCTAAGCAGAAGCTTTTTAGTTTGATGTAGTCCCATTTGTTTATTCTGTCATTTATTTCCCTTGTGCTAGGAGATATGTTAGTGAAAATATTGCTGTATGGAATATCTGAAATTTTACTGCCTGTGATTTTTCCCTCTAGGACTTTTATGGTGTCACGGCATACAGTTAAGCCTTTCATTCACTTTGAATTTATTCTGGTGTATGATATAAGTTGGTGGTCTAGTTTTAGTTTTCTGCATATAGCTGTTCAGGTCTCCCAACACCATTTACTGAGAAGGCTATTTTTACTACATTTTATGCTCCTGCCCCCTTTGTCCAATATTAATTGATCATAGAGACATGGATTTATTTCTAGGCTCTCTGTTCTGTTCCATTGATCTATGTGTCTGTTCTTATGCCAGTCCCATAGTCTTTTGATTGCAGTGGGCTTGAAATATAGTTTGATATCAGATCTTGTGATTCCTCTTGTTTTGTGCTTCTTTCTCAAGATTACTGAAGCTGTTTGGGGTCATTTTGGTTCCATTTAAATTTTTGAAATATTTATTTAAATTTCTGAAATATGTCACAAATTTAGAAATTAAAATATCCCTAATCCCCATCACAAATAGGGATTAAAATATCAATGACATATTGATATTCAATGCACTGAATCTATAGATTGCTTTGGGTAGTATGGACATTTTGGTGTTAATTATTCCGATCCATGAACATGGTCTATGCTTCCATTTACCTGTATCTTCCTTAATTTCTTTTTTCAGTGTTTTATAGTTTTCTGAATACAGTTTTTTTTTTTTTTACTTTCTTGGTTAAGTTTAACCTAGGTACTTTATTTTTCTTGTTGCTATAGTAAATGGGATTTTTTCCTAGTTTGTTTTTCTGATATTTCATTGTTAGTGTACAAAAATGCCTTTGATTTCTGAATACTGACTTTGCATCCTGCTTTTTTTTGCCAAATTCACTTATTAGGTAGTTTTTGATGGCATCTATAGAATTTTTTATGTATACTATCACATCATCTGCAAATAATGACAGTTTTACTTCCTCTTTTCTGATTTGGATGGTTTTATTTCTTTTTATTGTCTGATTGCTATGGCTAGAATGTCCAAAATTATGTTGAACAAAAGTGGTGAAAATGGATACCCTTGTCTTGTTCCTATCTTAGGGGGAAAGCTTTTGATTTTTGCCTGTTGAGTATGATGTTGGCAGTAGGTTTCTTTACACAGCCTTTATTATGTTGAGGTATCCTCCCTACATTCCCACTTTGCTGAGTGTGTTTATCAAAAATGTGTGGCTGTATACTATTGAATGCTTTTTCATTATCTATTGATATAATTGTGTGCTTTTTATCCATTTTGTTTATGTGGTGTATTACATTTATTGATTTTTTAATATTATACTGTCTTTGCATCCCTGGGATGAATCCCACTTGATCATAGTGTATGATCTTTTTAATGTATTGCTGTATCCTCTTTGCCAATATTGTTTTGATGATTTTAAACATCTGTGTTCATCAGAGACATTGGTCTGTAGTTTTCTTTCTTTATTGTGTCTTTTCCTGGTTTTGGAATTAGGATAATACTGGCCTCATAAAAAGAGTTCATGGATCTTTCCACTTGAACTTTCTGGAATATTTTGAGGAGCACAGGAATTATCACTTCCCTACATGTTGGTTGAAATTCGCCTGTGAAGCCATTGGTACAGGGCTTTGTGTGCCAGGAGTTTTTTGATTACTGGTTCAATTTCACTAGTGGTTACTGGTTTATTCAAGCTTTCTACTTCTTCTTAATTCAGTTTTGGAAGATTGTATTTTTCTAGAATTTTTTTCCATTTCACTTAGGCTGTCCTATTTCTTAGCATATAGTACTTCATAGTAATGACTCACAATCTTTTGTATTTCTGTGGTATCTGTTGTACTTTCTCATCTTTTATTTCTGATTTTATTTATTTTGGTATTCTCTTTCTCTTGATGAGTCTGGTTAAAGGCTTATTGATTTTGTTTATCTTTTCAAAGAACCAGTTCTGGATTTATTGGTCCTTTGAATTGTTCTTTTAGTCTCTTTGTGATTGGATTCTTTTCTGATCTTGATTATTTCCTTCCTTCTACTCAGTCTGGGCTTTGTTTGTTGTTGTCCCTCCAGTTATTGTAGATGTAGGGTTAGGTTGTTTATTTGAGATTTTTCTATCCTTTTTGGGTAAGCCTGTATTGCTATGAACTTCCCTCTCTGGACTGCCTCCACTGTGTCCTCTATGTTTTAGGCTATTATGTGTTCATTTTAACTTGTTTACAGAAACTTTTAAATTTATTTCTTGATTTCATTGTTAACCCATTCATTATTTAATACCATTTTGTTCAGTTTCCATGTGTTTGAATGTTTTTCAGTTTTTACCTTGGAGCTAGTCTCTAGTTTCAAGCCATTGTGATCTGAGAAGGTGTTTGATATGGCTTAAAATTTCTTGAAATTGTTAAGGCTTGTTTTGTGTCATACAATATGGTCTATCTTTGAAAGTGTTCCATGTGCATTTGAAAGGAATATACATTTTGCTTCTTTCAGGGGAAATTTTCTATATGTATATCAATTAAGTCCATTTGATCTAGAATATGGTTCAATAGCACAATATCATTGTTGGTTCTTTGCTTAGAAGGTCTATCCACTGCTGACAATGGAGTGTTACAATCCTCTGTTATGAGTGTGTTGCTATTGATTTCTTTCTAGAAGTCTTCTAAGATTTTCCTTATATATTTGGGTGCTCCTATATTGGATGCATATATATTTGTAAGGGTTATATATTCTTCTTTTTTTTTTAAAGATTTCACTCATCCATTTTTAGAGAGGGAAGGGAGGGAGAGAGAGAGAGAGAGAGAGAGAGAGAGGGAGAGGGAGAGAGAGAGAGAAACATCAATGTGCGGTTGCTGGGGGCTATGGCCTGCAACCCAGGAATGTACCCTGGCTGGGAATGGAACCTGGGACACTTTGGTTCCCAGCCTGCGCTCAATCCACTGAGCTACACCAGCCAGGGCAGGGTTATATCTTCTTGACTGATTTGACACATAGCTTATTAAGGTAAATATTATCATTGCAATGTCAGAACTCAACAGCCCTTGATATTTTAAAAACAAAATTTATGATATTAGGAAAGTTATTTGCTTGTTTTAAGAAACAGTCTTTGGCCAAAACTAAAGCTTATTAAAATAAGTTATAAAATGATAAACAATCTTTTCATTTACTTGTGCAAATACTAATGTTTAATCCAGGTCTTTATATTCTCTACAGTACTATAGCCTCTCAATATTCCTAATATTGAACTTGTACTCTTTGTTCAAATAAATGTATTTAAAATATTGACATTTTGGTGAGGAACTCTTGAGCAGTGACTGGCTCACCCTGAGGGTGATTTCAGCTGCACATGATGAGAGATTGTATGGCTGAGTGGAAACGCATGCCTGAGCTTGTCTCCTGCTGCACGCCAGAGGCTGAGTGGAACAGCACACTCAAGATAGATTCACACTGTGTGCCTATGGACTGACTGGCTGATTTGAGCATGGCAGCTCATGGAGGGACTGGGCAGGAGGCTGGGCAACTGTGAATATTGTGGCCCAGACCTGGTCATTATTCTCTCAAAACCATAGGAAGGGAGAAAGGTGAAACCCAGCCCCTCTCTTCCTGTGGTATCCAGGAAGACCAACAGAACTCGCTGAATGGGTTTCTAGTCAGCAGGAGGTTTTTGTTGTTGTTGTTGTTGTTCTTCTTCTCTCTTTTTTTCCCCTTTTTTCTTCCCCCAAGTGAGACAATAAGATATGGAGTTATGAAAGGTCCAGAAACAGATCTAAAGGAGGAGCATAAGGTTAACCCTGAAAACTGAGAAACTGAGACAAATGTCACTTCACTATTCAATAGAGCTGGCATTTCATTGTTTATGTACATTATTATTATTTTTCATTATTTTTGCCACTTTTATTTTATTAGTGTTTTAAATTTCTCTTCCTTATGTTTAGTTTTCCTCATTTTATTTCTCTGTTTAATTGCATTATTTGACTGGTTTTCCTTATTCTATCTTTATTGTATTTTAATTTTCCTTTTTTCACTTCACTCATCTTCCAAAACCACACTACTTTTGATCAACTACTTTCTATTGTGGTTATCCAAATCATGTATTTCTTGTCATTTATTGTTTTTCCAATACTATTGTAAATAAACTGTTGTTACACACAATTGTATATACTACATAGCAACCCTCTCTGATGTTAGCCCACTTCACTTTATTCCTGAGCATTATTATTGTTGTGGTTAACTGTATTCTCTCTCCAACTGTGCTTACTTTCTATCCTTTACTCTCACTGTATCTCATCTAACCTTGCACAAGTGCCCTGTTTTCTGGATTCAGTTCACAATCCTCCACCCCTGTAATGAGAGTCTTATATCTTTTTTGCTTTTTATAAAAAGTGGCTAGTTGGGTGAAATATCACAGTTAATGCTATACTTATCCAAAGAATCTCCTATCACTTCTCTACTTGCTGGTACTTTAAACCCTATAAAATACTCTCCTGCTGTCTTAGTTCATTTTGCCTACACCCTGCCACTGATCACACACCAGAATATGAGGGGGCTGTGAACATCAGTATACCTTCTGGAAGAGAGAAACTACCAAAAAAGGAACTGCCAAAACATAAAAACCCAAGTACAGTGAAAGAGCCCACACAGACAGAAGAAAGGGCAAACCTAGAGTGTCCAGACAAGGAGATCAAAGACACCACACCACTGAACCTCATAGAATTTCTACCATAGGAGTTTACCCTGCAAAGACAGCTAGCAAAGCTAAATGTCAGGAAGCTCAGAAACAAACAAAAAAGTCACCTAAAATGGGGAGACAAAAAAAGAACATGCAATCCAAATGGAAGACTCCCCACTAAAAGAGCTAAATGAAATGGAGGTAACCAAACTACCGGATATAGATTTCAAAGTAATGGTTATAAAGATGCTCAAGGAACTCACAGACAACTACAAGGGACTGAATGAGAACTACATCAGCATGAAAAAGGAAATAGAAACTATAAACAAAAACCAGGAAGAAATGAACAATAAAATCTTGGAACTAAAAAACATACTAGAAGGAGTTACAAGCAGGCTGGATGAAGTAGAGCATTGAATCAGTGAGATAGAGGACAAGGTAGAAAACAACACCCAGAAAGAGCAAGAAGAGGAAAAGAGACTCAGAAAGAATGAAGAGGTGGTAAGGGAGATGCAAGACAACATAAAATGTAAAAATATCCATATAATAGGGATATCAGAAAAAGAGGAAGAAAAGCAAGGGATAGAAAACCTGTTTGAAAAAGTAATGATGGAAAACTTCCCTAATTTAATGAGAGAAAAAGTCACACAAATCCAGGAAACAAGAGAGTCCCATTCAAGAGGAACCAAAAGGCCCACTTTAAGAAACATCATAATTAAAATGGCAATATTCCAAGACAAAGAGAGAATGTTAAATACAAGGGAGAAACAGAAAGTAACATATAAGGGAGCCCCAATAAGGCTAGCAGCTGACTTCTCAATGGAAATACTCCAAGCCAGAAGCAAATGGCAAGGAATACTACAAGAAATGAAAACCAAAGGCCTACAACCAAGACTACTCTTTCCAGAAAAGCACTCATTTTAAATGGAAGGTCAAATAAGGAGTTTCCCAGATGAAAGAAGTAAAAAAGAATACACTTCCACCAAACCAGCTCTACAAGAGATGCCAAAAGAACTACTTTAAGAAAAGGAAGAAAAAGAGTGAGAGAGAGAGGAACATAGGTGCAAAAAAAACCTGGCAATGAGTAAGTACTTAGCAATAATAACATTAAATGTAAAAGGATTAAATGCTCCAATCAAGAGACAGAATAGATGAATGGACAAGAAATCATGACCCGCACATATACTGCCTATAAGAGACCCACCTGAGAACAAAAGACCTACACAGACTGAAAGTGAAGGGTTAGAGACAAATATTCCAAGCAAATGGACAGGAAAAAGTAAAAGGCTGGGGTAGCAATGCTCATATCAGACAAAATAGCTATCAAAAAAGGCATAAAAAGAGATCCAGAAAGTCACTTCATAATACTCAAGGGAAGAATCCATCAAGAAGACATAAACATTGTAATTATATATGCACCCAACATAGGAGCACCCAAATACATAAAGAAAATCTTGGAGGAATTCAAGAAAGATATTGACAGGAACACAATTATAGTAGGTGATTTAAATACCTTACTGTCAAAAATGGACAGATCTTCCAAACAAAATATCAACAAAAATATTATGGCATTAAACAATGTCCTAGATCAAATGAACTTAACTGATATATGTATATAGAGAGACTTTCATCCCAAAGAAACAAAATACACATTCTTTTCAATGCACATGGAACATTTTCAAAGATAGACCACATGATAGCAGACAAAATAAGACTCAACAAATTCAAGAAAATTGAATTTTCATATCAAGCATTTTCTCTGACCACAAGGGAATGAAACTAGAAACCAACCCCCCCCCCCCAAAAAAAAACCCCTCAAAAACATGGAAACTCATAGAGCTGGAATAGCATGCTCTTAACAATAAATGGTCATGAATGAGATCAAGGAAGAAATCAGAAAGTTTCTGGAAACAAATGAAAATGGTCTTGCAACAACCCAAAATTTATGGAACACAGCCAAGGTAGTCCTGAGAGGGAAGTTCATAGTGATACAAGCCTACCTAAAAAACACAGAAACATTTCAACCAAACAGCCTAACTCTATTCCTATCAGAACTGGAAGAACAAAAACAAAGACAGTCCAAAGCAAGTACAAGGAAGGAAATAACCAAGATCAGAGCACAATTAAATGACATAGAGACTAAAAGCACAATTCTAAGGATAAGTGCATCCAGGAGCTGGTTTTTTGAAAACATGAGCAAAATTGATGAGTCTTTAAGCAAACTCATAAAGAAAAAAAGAGAAAACTCAAATAAACACAATCAGAAATGAAACAGGAGAGATTACAACTGATACCACAGAAATACAAAGGATGGTAAGAAATTACTGTGAAGAACTGTATGCCAAGAATTTTAAAAACTAAGATGGAATGGACAAATTTCTAGAAAAATATAATCTTCCAAAACTCAATGAAGAAGAAGCAGAAAGCCTGAATAGATGATAACAGCTGATGAAATTGAAGAAGTAATCAAAAAACTCCCAACACACAAAAGCCCTAGTCCAGATGGTTTCACGGTAGAATTCTAGACAGCATTAAAGAAACACCTAACCGCTAGCCTTCACAGACTATTCCAAAAAATCCAAGAAGGTGGAGGACTACCAAACTCTTTTTTATGAAGCCAACATCATCCTAATCCCAAAACCAGATAAAGATACAACAAAGAAAGAAAACTTCAGGCCAATATCACTGATGAGTATAGATGCTAAAATACTCAACAAAATATTGACAAATGCATCCAGCAATACATTAAAAAGATCATGACCAATTGTGATTCCTCCCAAGGATGAAAGGATGATACAGTATTCACAAATCAATAAACATAATACATCACATAGACAAAATCAAAGACAAAAATCACATGATCATATCAATAGATGTGGGAAAAGCATTTGATAAGGTATAGCACCCATTTATGATAAAAAGCTCTCAGTAAAATAGGAATAGAGGGAACATTCATTAACATAATAAAGGCCATATATGAGAGACCTACAGGCAAAATCATACTCAATGGGCAAAAACTTAAAGCTTTCCCACTAAGGTCAGGGACAAGACAAGGATGCCTGCTTTCACCACTTCTATTCAACATAGTATTGGAAGTCCTAGCCACAGGAATCAGACAAGAATAGGAAATAAAAGGCATCCAAACTGGAAAAGAAGAAACAAAACTGCCATTGTTTGTAGATGACATGATAGGGTACATAACAAATCCTATAGATTCCACCAAAAAAAACTCAACCTAAAAAATGAGTTTGGCAAAACAGCAGGATACAAAGTCCATATTCAGAAATCAAGGTCGTTTTTGTATAGTAACAATGAAATACCAGAAACAGAAATCAGGAACATAATCTCATGTGATAGAGCAATAAGAAAAGTAAAGTACCTAGGAATAAACTTAACCAACAAGGTAAAAGACCTGTACTAAAAAAACACACACACAATATTGAAGAAAGAAATAAAGGAAGACACAAACAAATGGAAACATATACCGTGTTCATGGATTGGAAGAATTAACATCATCAAAATGTCCATATTACCCAAAATAATTTATAGATTCAATGCAATACCTACTAAAGTACCAATGGCATATTCCACAGATATAGAACAAATACTTCAAAAATTTATATGGAGCCATAAAGAACCCTCAAATAGCTGCAGCAATTTTGAGAAAGAAGAACAAAGTAGGAAGGATCACAATATCTGATATCAAACTGTATAACAAGGCAACTGTAATGAAAACAGCCTCATTCTGTCATAAGAACAGACACATAGACCAATGGAACAGAATAGAGAACCCATAAATAAACCCAAGTCTCTACGGTCAATTAATATTTGATAAAGGGGAAGCAACATAAAATGGAGCAAAAATAGTCTTTTTAATAAATGATGTTGGGAGATCTGGACAGCTACATGCAAAAAAAAATGAAACTTGATGACTAACTTACATCATATACAAAAATAAATTAAAGGTCGATAAAATACTTAAATATAAGTCATGACACCATAAAAATCCTTCAGGAGAACATAGGCAAGAAAATCTCATATATTCCATGCAGCAATATTTTCACTGCTATGTCCTTTAGAGGAATGAACATGAAGGAAAGAATAAACAAATGGGATCTCATCAAAATAAAAGGCTACTGCATGGCTAAAGAGAACAGCATTAAGATGAAAAGAGAACAAACCATATGGGAAAATATATTTGCCAATGATACCTCAGAAAAGGGTTTGATCTCCAAAGTGTATGAAGAACTCACATGATGCCACACTAAGAAGACAGGCAACCCAATTAGAAAATGGATCAAGCACTTGAACAAACATTTCTCCAAGGAGGACATAGAGGGTCCAGATATTTATGAAAAGGTGCGTAGTATTGCTAGTCATCAGAGAGATGCAAATAAAACTACAATGAGATACCACTTCACACCAATTAGAATGGCCATCATAAACAAAGCAACAAACAACAAGTGTCAGTAGGGTGTGGAGAAATGGGAACCTTAGGGCAGTGTTGGTGGGATTGCAGACTGGTGCAACCACTATGGAAAACAGTATGGAATTTCCTCAGAAAACTAAAAATGGAATTGCCTTTTGACCTGGCGATTCCAGTGCTAGGATTATATCCAAAAGAACCTGTGTTATGTGGACCCTGGTTGACGTGGTCTGTGTGTTGTGACTGTGATGAACAAATTCACAGGCACTGCAGAAGTCCTGTGGTGAAAAAGGGATGGCATGGCCACTCTCTGAGTGAGAGAGGGTCAAGAGACCCCTGCCTGGACAGGCTCTTATTGCTTTTCTGGGTACATTACATTGAGGATGGTCCTCATTTACTATGCAGAGTTTCATTTAGGTGGTTACTTTTGCAGATTACAAAGGAGAGTATGTTACTAATTACATCAAAGAAGAAGGATATTTGCAAATGCAAGGGAAAAAGTGGTTGAACTGGTTACACTCATCCTTTGGAGGTTTAGCATAGATTTTAGGAAGTTACTTTCAAGATATGCAGTAAACATTTTCTGCCTCAATTCAGAGTGAGGGAGTTTTAGCAAAAAGCAAGCCTCAAAGCAGCCTAGGTACAATGTAGGCCTGATTCCCCATGGGAAAACCTATTTTTGGGCTTGGTTCCTGTGTGCCGACTTGCTCCCTGTTGGTTTTCCGAGTCAGGTGCTGGGCTATATTCCCTACACTACATGAACAGTTCCCTATACCTATGCACTCCAATATTCATAGCAGCACAATTTACAATAGCCAAGTGCTGGAAGCAACCTAAGTGACCATCAGTAAATGAATTGATAAAAAAACACTATGCTACATTTACACAATGAAATTCTGTGCAGCAGAAAGAAAGAAGAAGCTCATACCCTTTGCCACAGCATGGATGGAACTGGAGAGCATTGTGCTAAGTGAAATAAGCCAGGCAATGAGGGACAAATACCATATGTTCTCACCTTTAACTGGAACCTAATCAACAGAACAAATGAGCAAGCAAAATATAACCAGAGACATTGAAACTTGGAACAAGCTGACAGTAATCAGAAGGGAGAGGGGAGGGGATAATGGGCAAAATAGGTGAAGGGTTTATAGGAACAACTATAAAATACACATGGACAATAACAAGGAGGGGTGGAAACAGGGAAGTTAAGTGGGGAAGGCTGGGGTGGTGGGGGGTGGGGAAAAAGGCAGAAAATTGTATTTGATCAGCAATAAAATTCAAGAGTATTAAAAACAAAATAAAATATTGATATTTCTATTTTTCATATTTTATTTCATTTGAAATTTATTTATAATCTGTGACTTTAATTGATAGATATTTTAACCTATTATATAATATAAGGTTTTAATTTTATTTTTATCATCATTTGCTGTGTAAATGTGTAAAGCCAGTTGTCTACCTCCCTTTTTATTTTTTAATATTCCATTCCCCCTGTTTCCTTTCAAATCTGATAGTTATTCCAAAATATTTGTCAAAACCATGCAAAATTTTTTTTTAATTTTATTTTAATCATTGTTCAAGTACAGTTTTCTCCCCCCTACTCCCATTCCATCCCACCCACCCAACCCTTCCCCCTTCCCCACCACTACCCCCCACCTCTAGTTTTTGTCCATGTGTCCTCCAAATTTGTTCCTGTAAACCCTACCCATTCCCCCCTGAAATTCCCTCTTCTCTCCCCTCTGGTCACTGTCAGACTATCCCCTATTTCAGTGTCTTTGGTTATATTTTGCTAGTTTTTTTTTCTTTTGTTGTTTAGGTTCCTGTTAAAGGTGATATCATGTGGTATTTGTCTTTCACTGCCTGGCTTGTTTTGCTTAGCATAATGCTTTCCAGCTCCATCCATGCTGTTGCAAAGGGTATGAGCTCCTTCTTTCTTTCTGCTGCATAGAATTCCATTGTGTAAATGTATCATAGTTTTTTGATCCATTCATTTACTGATGGGCATCTAGGTTGCCTCCAGCACCTAGCTATTGTAAATTGTGCTGCTATGAACATCGGGGTGCAAATGTTCTTTTGTATTGGTGTTTCAGTGTTCTTAGGATATAGTCCCAGCAGTTGAATTGCCGGGTCAAAAGGCAGATCCATTTTTAGTTTTCTGAGGAAGTTCCAAACTGCTTTCCATAGTGGTTGTACCAGTCTGCAGTCCCACCAACAGTGCACTAGGGACCCCCTTTCTCCACAGCCTCTCCAAAACTTGTTTGTTGCTCTGTTTATGATGGCCATTCTGACTTGTGTGAAGTAGTATCTCATTGTGGTTTTAATCTGCATCTCTCTGATGGCTAGCGATATTGAGCATCGTTTCATGTGTCTTTGGATTTTCTGTATGTCCTCCTTGGAGAATTGTCTGTTCAGGTCCTTTGCCCATTTTTTAATTGGGTTATTTGTCTTCTTAGAGTGGAGTTGTGTAAGTTCTTTATATATTTTGGAGATTAAACCCTTGCCTGAGGTATCCTTGGCAAATATGTTTTCCCATACAGTTGGTTCTCTTTTTATTTTGATACTGTTTTCTTTAGCTGTGCAAAAGCTTTTAATTTTGATGAGGTCCCATTTGTTTATTCTTTCCTTTATGTCCCTTGCTCTAGGAGACAAGTCAGTAAAAAAGTTTCTGCGTGAAATATCTGAGATTTTCCTACCTATGTTCTCCTCTAGGACTTTAATGGTGTCACGTTTTATATTTAAGTCTTTTATCCACCTTGAATCTATTTTTGTAAAAGGTGTAAGTTGGTGCTCAAGTTTCATTTTTTTGCACGTAGCTGTCCAGTTCTCCCAACACCATTTGTTGAAGAGGCTATTTTTATTCCATTTTATGTTGCTGCTTCCTTTGTCAAATATTAATTGACCGTAGAGTCTTGGGTTTATTTCTGGGCTCTCTGTTCTGTTCCATTGGTCCATGTGCCTGTTTTTATGTCAGTACCAGGCAGTTTTGATTACAGTGGCCTTGTAGTATAGTTTAGTGTCAGGTATTGTGATCCCTCCTACTTTACTCTTCTTTCTCAAAATTGCAGCAGCTATTTGGGGTCGTTTATGGTTCCATATAAATTGTTGAAGTGTTTGTTCTATGTCTGTGAAATATGCCATTGGTACTTTAATAGGAATTGCATTGAATGTGTAAATTGCTTTTGGTAGTATGGACATTTTGATATTAATTCTTCCAATCCATGAACACGGTATATGTTTCCATTTGTTTGTGTCTTCCTTGATTTCTCTCCTCAGTGTTATGTAGTTTTCTGAATACAGGTCTTTTACCTCTTTGGTTAGGTTTATTCCTAGGTATTTTATTTTTCTTTTTGCTATTTCAAATGGGATTTTTTTCTTGATTTCTGCTTCTGCTATTTCATTGTTGGTGTACAGAAATGCCTTTGATTTCGGGATATTGACTTTGTATCCCGCTGTTTTGCCAAATTCATTTATTAGGTCAAGCAGTTTTTTGGTGGAGTCTATAGGATTTTCTATGTACACTATCATGTCATCTGCAAACAGTGACAGTTTTGTTTCCTCCTTTCCAATTTGGATTCCTTTTATTTCTTTTTCTTGTCTGATTGCTGTGGCTAGAACTTCCAGTACTATATTGAATAGAAGTGGTGAAAGTGGACATCATTGTCTTGTTCCTGTTCTTAGTGGGAAAGATTTTAATTTTTGCCCATTGAGTATAATGTTGGCTGTAGGTTTCTCATATATGGCCTTTATTATGTTAAGGAATGCTCCCTCTATTCCCACCTTACTGAGTGTTTTTATCATAAATGGGTGCTATACCTTATCAAATGTTTTTCTGCATCTATTGATATGATCATGTGGTTTTTGTCTTTGCTTTTGTTTTTGTGATGTATGACATTTACTGATTTGCGAATATTGTACCATCCTTGCATCCCTGGAATGAATCCCACTTGGTCATGGTGTATGATCTTCTTAATGTACTGTTGGATGCGGTTTGCCAGTATCTTGTTGAGGATTTTAACATCAATGTTCATCAGTGATATTGGCCTGTAGTTTTCTTCTTTGTTGTGTCTTTATCTGGTTTTGGAATTAAGATGATGTTGGCCTCATAAAAAGAGTTTGGGAGCCTTCCATCTTTTTGGATTTTTTGAAATAGTCTGTGAAGGATAGGTTTTAGTTCTTCCTTAAATGCTTTGTAGAATTCTCCTGTGAAACCATCTGGTCCAGGGCTTTTGTGTGTTGGGAGTTTTTTGATTACTGCTTCAATTTCTTTTGCTGTTATTGGTTTGTTCAGGCTTAGTGCTTTCATTTTATTGAGTTTTGGAAGATTATATTTTTCTAGAAATTTGTCCATTTCATCTAGGTTTTCAAATTTCTTGGCATACAGCTCTTTGTAGTAATTTCTTACAATCCTTTGTATTTCTGTGGTATCTGTTGTAATCTCTCCTCTTTCATTTCTGATTGTGTTTATTTGGGTTTTCTCTCTTTTTTTCTTGATGAGTCTGCTTAAAAGCTTGTCGATTTTGTTTATCTTTTCAAAGAACCAACTCTTGGATTCATTGATCTTTAGAATTTTGCTTTTAGTCTCTATGTCATTTAATTCTGCTCTGATCTTGGTTATTTCCTTCCTTCTGCTTGCTCTGGGCTGTCTTTGTTGTTGTTCCTCGAGTTCTTGTAGATGTAGGGTTAGGTTGTTTGTTTGAAATGTTTCTAACTTTTTTAGGTGGGCCTGTATCACTATGAACTTCCCTCTCAGGACTGCCTTGGCTGTGTCCCATAAGTTTTGGGTAGTTGTGAGTTCGTTTTCATTTGTTTCCGAAAACCATTTGATTTCTTCCCTAATAACATTCTTGACCCATTCATTGTTTAATAGCATGCTGTTTAATCTCCATGAATTTGAGCGTTTGGGTTTTTTCCCTTGGGATTGGTTTCTAGTTTCAGTCCCTTGTGATCCGAGAAATTGCTTGGTATGATTTCAATTTTTTTGAAATTGTTGATGCTTGTTTTGTGTCCTATCATGTGGTCAGTCTTTGAAAATGTTCCGTGTACATTTGAAAAGAATGTGTATTTAGCTTTTTGGGATGGAGGGTTCTGTAAATATCAGTAAAGCCCATTTTGTCTAGGGTATTGTTCAATGCCACAATATCTTTGTTGATATTTTGTTTGGAAGATCTGTCCATCTTTGATAGTGGGGTGTTAAAATCCCCCGCAATAATTGTGTTGCTGTTCATATCTTTCTTGAAGTCCTCTAAGATTTTCTTTATGTATTTGGGTGCTCCTATGTTGGGTGCATATATATTTACTATATTTATGTCTTCTTGGTGAATTCTTCCCTTGAGTATTATGAAATGACCTTCTGGGTCTCTCTTTATCATCCTTCTTTGGAAGTCTATTTTGTCAGATATCAGTATTGCTACCCCGGCTTTTTTGTCCTGCCCATTTGCTTGGAAAATTGGTTTCCAGCCCTTCACTTTCAACCTGTGCAGATCTTTTATCCTGAGGTGGGTCTCTTGTAGACAGCATATGTGTGGGTCATGTTTTCTTATCCAATCAGCTATTCTATGTCTTTTGATTGGAGCGTTTAATCCATTTATGTTTAAGGTTATTATTGATAGGTACTTATTCATTGCCTTTTATGTACGTGTGATCCTCTCTCACTCTCTCTTTTCCTTTCTTTCCTTAAAGCAGTCCCTTTAGCATCTCTTGCAGAGCTGGTTTAGTGGAGGTGTATTCTTTTAGACTTCTTTTGTCTGAGAAGCTTCTTATTTGGCCTTCTATCTTAATTGAGAGCCTTGCTGGGTAAAGTAGTCATGGTTGCAGGCCTCTGGTTCTCATTACTTGGATTATTTCTTGCCATTCTCTTCTGGCTTGGAGTGTTTCCATTGGGAAGTCAGCTGTTAGCCTTATTGGGGCTCCCTTGTATGTTACTTCCTGTTTCTCCCTTGCTGCCTTTAAGATTCTCTCTTTGTCTGGAAATTTTGCCATTTTAATTATGATGTGTCTTGAGGTGGGCCTCTTTGGATTCTTCTTGATTGGGACTCTCTGTGTTTCCTGGATTTGTGTGACTTTTTCTCTCATCAAATTAGGGAAGTTTTCCATCATCACTTGTTCAACTAGGTTTTCTATCTCTTGTTCTTCTTCTCCTTCTGGTATCCCTATTATATGGATATTATTACGTTTCATATTGTCTTGCATTTCTCTTAACCCTTCTTCATTTTTTCTGAGCCTCTTTTCCTTTTCTTGCTCTTTCTGGGTGTTTTCTTCTACTTTGTCCTCTCGCTCGCTGATCCGAACTCCTGCTTCATCGATCCTGCTTTTCATTCCTTCTACTGTGTTCTTCAGTTCAGAAATTGTATTCTTCATTTCCTCTTGGCCCTTGTTGAGAGTTTCTATTTCCTTTTTTATGCTGATGTAGTTTTCATTGAGTTCATTGTAGCTTCCCTGTAGTTTCTCGTAGCTCATTGTGAGCTCATTGAGCTTCCTGACAATCACTGCTTTGAATTCAATATCTGATAGTTGAATTGCCTATTTCATTTAGCATTCTTTTTGAGGCTTCCTCCTTTCCTTTCATTTGGGGATTATTTCTTTGTCTTCCCATTGTTTGTGAGACTCTTCTTGTTCACCTCAGCTTCTTATATTGATGTGTTCTGGCTCCCTGGGTTTATGTTGTGAACTTCTTTAGTAGAATAGCAGTGAGTTTCAGTGGTGCTGTTTCCTTGATCTCCCAAGCTCACTGGTCTTGGGCTGTCGTTTAAGTTGGCTTTGTGTTTGCCTTTGGGTTTTGGTTGTTGTTGAGTCCTTCTTTGGTGGTTCCTTCCCACCAGCTGGTTAAATGAGGGTCACTCTGTTCACCACCTTCTGTATTTTTTTTGTGCTGGTGAGGGCAGGTTGTGTGGAAGCTGGTTCTTCTGTGTGTACAAGGTTTAAAGAAATCTTGTTCAGTTGTTTGTATTGGGTACTGTCTCTACTGTTTAGTTGTATTTCCAGATAAGTCCTGGATTGAGGTTTGTGTGGTTAGTACTCCCTCCTTCACCTTCTTTTGCTGTTATCTGTTGGTGGTTCCTTTGTTGTTGGGTTTCCTCTTCCAGTGGGTATCCTGTTGTTCACCTCTTCCACCTATTCTTTTTTGTCATCAGTTGGAGGGGGAAGGCAAAATAGTTTAAGACAGCAACAGAAAATTCTATGCTATTTACAGTAGTAGCAAGTAGGGAAGAGATAGGAGATCCTTTGACTATGTATAGTGTTAACCGTGGTCTTCCACCCAGCTAGCTGATTTTTAGAAAGGATGGAAAGAAGATAAGACTCGTGTTGGGGAAGGAAGGATTGTGATTTGGATCTATAAAGCAGGGAGGTTGTGGGCGGTCAGATTCTGGGGCAAGGTGAGAGTAAAGGATAGTAAATAGGTGTAGTGTGTGAGAGAATAGAGTTAACCACTACAATAATAGAGTTCAGGAAACTTTGAAATGGGCTAAGATCTGGGGGGGGGGTGTTGTGAAGTAATTACAATTGCATGGAACAGCAGTTATTTACAATAATATTATGGCAACATTCATATGACAGAGTCCATGAGATCTAGGTAACAAGAATAGGGAGTACAGAACATCCAGTAGTGTGCTGATGGGACACAGGTGAGTTAAAGGACAGTAGATTAGTAATACAGTATAGAAAGAGATATCAGGGGAAAGCTGTCAGGTCATACAATATATCCAGCCTAGCAAAGCAGGCTATACAAAAAGAAGAGGGATATAAAAATACTGTTAAAAAAGATGTAGGAACACTGGAAAAATAATAATAATACAAATATGCAGTAAATTGCAGGTTCTCTGTAATAGCAGAGTGACATTTATCTCACTGTCCCAGCTGTTGTGATGCCCCTTCTTTGGGTTCAACTTTGGTCTTTTCACAGATCCAGGATTTTGTCTCACTTGTAGGTATTTAGGAAAAAATTTAAAAAAGTAAAAAATGGAAAAGGCAGATGAGGGAAGGAAGAAGAGATAAAATTGGAGGACAGGAAGGAGGAAGGAATAAAACAAGAAATCAGGTAAGAGAGGAAAAAGAAATCAAAAGAGAATAAAAACAGTAAAACTTAAAAAAATTAAAAATTGTTAAAAAAAATAGAATCAAATTAAAAAGTCTCTTGATTTCAAAGTGGCCAAACTGGTTTTTCTGCTCTTGCTGGTTGAGGCAGGCTGAAGGATGATTTGTTTGGCTTTTCTTCCTTGGCCAGTGGAGTTCACACTGGCTCCTCAGCTTTGGGCCCTGGGTGTGGGAATCAGGTCTTTCCCCAGGGTTACTGCTGTGGGCTGGTGTGCCGGGATGCTCTCCTTGCAGGCGCGCCCGTGCGCCGGTGCGCCCGTCCGCTGGTGGGCTGGTGTGCCCGTGCTGGCTCTCCCACAGCTGGGTAGCAGACAGGCTGGAGCCACTGATCACTTTAGGAGAATTCCCCAAACAGTGTGTGTGTCTATTCACTCCTTCTGCTTGAGAAATTTCTCCAGTTCAAGCCCGCTGCTCCCCACAGTGGCCTGGCTTCTCCCACCGCCAAAGCTCCAGCCAGACTGGTGACCGTGGGAGTCCGGGTCCGCAGCGCGACTCAGCCCCTCCCGTGTCCACCGCCTCCAAAGGTGCTCACATCCTCCGTGTGTTTGCCAGCACCTGGATTCCTCCCAGAGCTGCTCAGACCTTGCTCGGCTGGGGAGGGACCAGTTGACCTGGCTCTCTCCCAAGAACCCTATGGTAAACCCAGCAGCAACCCGGGCCTGGGGCTGCAGCCCCGGGACCAGACGCTTGCCCTGGGACCCTACCTTGTTGCAGCACTCCCCTTAGGATCTGTTCTTTGTTCTTTCGGTTCTGCCACAATCCTTGGTCCTCTGTTTTTAAAAATGCTGAAATATGTTGGTTGCTTGCCTTTCTTCTCCATAGATCGGTCAGGATTTTCTCCCCTGAGCAGAGGAAAGCTGAATCTGCTCCTTCCTACTCTGACGCCATCTTAGATCTCTCAAAAATTTTTAAAAGGTTTTATTTATGTATTTTTAGAGAGAGGGGAAAGGAGGGAAAAAGAGAGGGGGAGAAACATCACTGTGTTGTTGCCCCTCATGTGCCTCCCACCAGGGCTTGGCCCACAACCCAGACATGTGCCCAGACTGGGAATCAAACTGGTGACACTTTGCTTTGCAGGTTGGCACTCAATCTACTGTGGCACACCACCCAGGTCAAGACAAATTTTTTGAATAAAATAGGGATAATTATTGCAATAGGGGACAGAACTAATCCCAAATACTCCCAGGAGTAGTAGAAAGCTTTAGACAGGGGACAATTTCTGAAAAAGAATGAAAAATCATTAAGAACATGGTTAGGTATCACGGGTGGAAGGGAAGAAGAACTTGGTTAGATGTTAATGATGGAGGAAAAGGATTTTGATTTAATTTGAAGAGTTAATAGCAAGGAGATTTTTGATAAGCTGGGTTAAGAATATTCTTTACTAAAACTGAACTCAGCTAGCCAAGGATGAGGTCTAGTGGAGAAGAGGGCTATATGAAGCCTGGGTTCAGTATGGTCAAGTTTTTGTCATCACAAACCAAGTTCCCATGTATGTGTATACTTGTTTCGCATGTATATCATATATGTGCTGTTTTGTCATTGACTGAATTGTGCTTCACCAAATGTACATGTTGAAGCCCCAATCTCCTGTGTGACTGTGGAGATAGGAAGGAAATAAAAGTAAGGTCATAGGCTGGGTTCCTAATCTGATAAAACTGGTATCATAAGAAGAGGACAAGATAACAGATCTTGCTCTCTCTCATTCTCTCTCCATACTGCTACAGAGGGGACTATGTGAGGATGTATTAAGTAGGTGGCTGTCTTCAAACAATGAAAAGGGCTCTCACCCAAAATTGAATCAGCAGGTGCCTTTACCTAGGACTTCTAACCATGAGAACTGTGAGAAAATACATTTCTATTGTGCCAGCCACACAGTCTATGCTATTTTGTTATGACAGCCCTAAAAGATCAGTACAATCAAATTTTTTGGTTTGTTTGTTGACTTAACCCCCTTTTTAATTACTATATTAATTATTATAAAGGAAGATTCCATCCTATTTTTATTCTTTCAGATTACCTAAATTCTCTCTTTATTGGTATAAACTGATTTTAGAATATTTTTTCTCACTTTACAAAAAATAAATACCATTGAAATCTCATTGGTGTTAGAAACTACTTCAGGGAGAATTGAATTTTTTAGGACATTGGTTCTTCCTACCCATGAGAATGGTAAATGTGCCCATTTATTCAAATATTCTTTTGTAATTCTGTGAAAGGTATCCAGTTATGTAATATGAAAAATACAAACACTTAGTGGAGAATATACAAGATACAAGAAACATTGTATGTAGCATAATGATGCCTCAGTCCCCTTCAAAGTAGGCACCTTACAACCACACACAGTTCTCCTAGTATCCATCAGCTGCTCCTGAATCTCATCTACAGTCTGACATCTCTTTTTTTTCAAAGGTGATTTTAGTTTTGGGAAAAGCCAGAAGTCACAGGTGCCAAATCTCAGCTATAGGGGGATTAAGTCACCTGGGTGATTTGATGTTTCACCAAAAAACTCTACATGACATAACATGTGAGTGAATGCATTGTTGTGATGAAGCTGCCAGTCACCAGTTTCCCAGATCTATGGCTTTCTGAATTATCCAAATAGTTTCCATGGAAGAATGTTCAAGCTTAACACAAAATTTGGTGCAGCTTTGTTGCTCCTCTTGCTCAGTCATTTTGAATGTGATGGCCACACAGCACACATGCTCACTCAGCGGCATCTACTACCCACTGACCAGTACAGCCAAGTCATCACTTTTCACCCATGAGTATTCCAGTCCACTCTTCTTGGCTTCCAGATTACATCAGGGTCCCACAAACCATTCTCATTATATTAACAATGGCTGTAATTTGGGGGGACAGACCTTGATAAGTGCTATATTTTTTCCTGGTACATGTTCTACTTGATATTTGATACATATTGTTGACATGATGACCTCTTTTCTTAAATACTTAAGTGTGTATTTCTTATAAACACAGGCTATTGTCTTATAATTACAATGCAATTTAAAGTTTGCAAAATTCACCTTGGTGGCATTATAATTTTCTGTTGACCTTTCTCAGATCTCACCAAACTATTCTAATAATACTGTTTATAGCTAAAGTTGGGGGGATTAAATAATTATTTTTCTCATCCTAGAGTTACTCCAGAATAGTTGTCATGTTCCTTTAGACTGATTTACTTTAGAATACTTCTTTAGTTTTTCTTGTCTTCAATGAAGTTGCCATTTGTAAGAGTTCAAAACATATTTTGTGGAACTATCTTCATTTTAATTGTTAGTTTTAATGATGAGATTAACATTAAAAATTTTTTTTGCAGGAATATCATAGTGGTGATGTAGTAAGCATACTTTTGAATATGCCACAACAGTGAACCGGTAACTTGCTGGTAAGACAAGTTACACATGCTGGTAACTTGTCCCATTACTGATAATAGCTTTGATGCTAGGTTAACATGAGTCTGCCAGATTTCTCACTGTGAGATTACTATTTCTTTTTTTTCTTTTCTCTTTTTTATTGTTCTTCGAGTATAGTTGTCTCCATTTTCCCTGCCACCACCAGCCATCTGTACCTTCCACCCTCAGTCCTACCCCCATTTGGCTTTGTCCATGTGTCCATTATGCATATTCATGACAACACTTTCCCTTTTCTTCCTCATTATCCTCTGCCACCTCTCCTATGCTTACTGTTAGTTTGTTCTTAATTTCAATGTCTCTGGTTATATATTGCTTGCTTGTTTTATTTATTTATTTATTTTTAGAGAGGGAAGAGAGGGAGGGAGGGGGAGAGAGAAAGAGAGAGAGAGAGAAACATCAATGTGCGGTTGCTGGGGGCTATGGCCTGCAACCCAGGAATGTATCCTGGCTGGGAATGGAACCTGGGACACTTTGGTTCCCAGCCCGTGCTCAATCCACTGAGCTATGCCAGCCAGGGCTTGTTTGTTTTATTGATTAGGTTCCACTTATAGGTGAGATAATATGGCATTTGTCTTTTGCTATCTGCATCATTTCATGCTCTCCAGATCCATCCATGCTGTTGCGGAGAGTAGGAGTTCTTTGTTTTTTCTGTTGCATAGTATTCCATCATGTGAATGTACCAGTTTTTTGATCCACTCATTTACTGGTGGCATTTAGGTTTCTTCCAGCACTTGGCTATAATAAATTGTGCTGCTATGATCATTGGGTAATATAGGTCTTTTTGAGCTGCTGTTTCAAGATTCTTCAGGTATAGTCCCAGCAGTAGAATTGCTGGGTAAAAAGACAGTTACGTTTTTGGTTTTCTGAAGAAATTCCATATTGTTTTTCACTGTGGCTGCACCAGTCTGCATTCTAACCAACAGTGTACTAGGTAGGGTTCCCTTTTCTCCACAACCTCACCAACACTTCCTGTTTGTTGATTTGTATATGAAGACCATTCTGACTGGTGCGAAATGGTATCTCATTGTGGTTTTAATTTGCATCTCTCTGATGGCTAGTGATGCCAAAAGACATATGAATCCTTTCATATGTCTCTGGGGACTCTGTATGTCCTTCTTGAAGAAGTGTCTGTTCAGGTCCTTTACCCATTTTTTAATTGGGTTGCTTTTCTTCTTAGAGTGGCGTTATGTAAGTTCTTTATATATTTTGTAGCTCAAACCCTTCTCTGAAGTATCATTGGCAAGTATATTTTCCCATACAGTTGGTTCCCTTTTCATTTTGCTCATGTTTTCTTTAGCCATGCAAAAGCTTTTTATTTTGATGAAATATGACTTGTTTATTCTTTTTTAATATATTTTATTGATTATGCTATTACTGTTGTCCCATTACCCCCCTTCATTCCCCTCTACCTTGGACACCCTCTCCCACCCACATTCCCCCCTTTAGTTCATGTCCATGTGTCATAAGTTCTTTCACTTCTACTTTTCCCATACTATTCTTGCCCTCCCCCTGTCTGTTTTCTACCTATCATCTATGCTACTTATTCTCTGTTTATTCTTTCCTTTATGTTCATTCCTCTAGGGGACATATTGGTGAAAACATTGCTGCATGGGATATCTGAGATTTTCCTGCCTATGTTCTCCTCTAGGACTTTTGTACTGTTGTGACTTCTACTTAAGTCTTTTATTCACATTCAGTTTATTTTTGTGTATGATGTAAGTTGGTGGTCAAATTTCATTTTTTTTTTTGCCTGTAGCTGTCCAGATCTCCCAACACCATTTGTTGAAGAAGCTATTTTTGCTCCATTTTCTGCATCTGCCCCCTTTGTTGAATATTAATTGACCATAGAGACTTGGGTTTATTTCTGGGCTCTCTATTCTGTTCCATTGATCTGTGCATCTCTTCTTATGTTGGTACTAGGCTATTTTGATTTCATTGGCCTTGTAATATAGTTCAATATCAGGTATTAGGATTCCTCCTACTTTGTTCTTCTTTCTCAAAATTGCTGCAGCTATCCAGGGTCATTTATGGTTATATATAAATTTTTGAAGTGTTTGTTCTATATCTGTGAATTATGTCCTTGGTATTTTAATAAGAATTGCATTAAATTTATGAATTGCTTTGGGTAGTATGGACATTTTGAGGATGTTAATTCTTCCAAAGCAAGAACATGGTATATGCTTCCATTTGTTTTTGTCTTCCTTAATTTCTTTATTCAGTATTGTGTGGTTTTTTGAGTACAGGTCTTTTACCTCCTTGGTTAAGTTTATTCCTAAGTACTTTGTTTTTCTTGTTGCTATATCAAATGGGATTTTTTTTCCTGATTTCTGTTTCTGATATTTCATTGTTGGTATATAAAAATGCCTTCAATTTCAGAATATTGACTTTGTATCCTCCTTTTTTGCCAAATTCAATTATTAGGTAGAGTAGTTTTTTGGTGGAATCTATAGGATTTTCTATGTATACTGTCATGTCATCTGAAAATAATGGCAGTTTTACTTCCTCCTTTCTAATTTGGATGCCTTTTATTTCTTTTTCTTCTCTGATTTCTGTGGCTAGGACTTCCAATACTATGTTGAATAGAAGTGGTCAGAGGGGACATCTTGTCTTGTTTCTGATCTTATGGGGAAAGCTTTAAGTTTTTGCCCACTGAGTATGATGTTGGCTGTAGGTTTCTCATATATGGCCTTTAATATGTTGAGGAATGCTCCCTCCATTCTCTGTTTGCTGAGTGTTGTTTATCATAAATGGGTGCTATACCATATCAAATGCTTTTTCTGCTTCTATTTATAAGATAATGTGATTTTTGTCTTTGCTTTTATTTATGTGATGTATTACATTTATTGATTGGTGAATATTGTACAATCCTTGCATCCCTGGGATGAGTCCAACTTGATATGGTGTATGACCTTTTTGATGTATTATTGCTGGATGCAGTTTGCCAATATTTGGTTGGGGATTTTAGGGTCTATGTTCATCAGTGATATTGGCATGAATTTCTTTCTTTGTTGTTTCTTTATCTGGTTTTGGGTGAATATGATGCTGGCTTCATAAAAAGACTTTGGGAGTCTTTTGTCTTCTTGGATTTTTTGGAATAGTCTGTGAAGGGTAGGAGTTAGCTCTTCCTTAAATGCTTTGTAGAATTCTCCTTTAAAATCATCCAGTCCAGGGCATTTGTGTACTGGGAACTTTTTTTATTACTGGTTTGATTTTGTCAGCTGTTATCAGTCTGTTCAGGCTTTCTGCTTTTTCTTCATTGAGTTTTGGAAGATTATATTTTTCTAGAAATTTGTCCATTCCATCTTGGTTTTCAAATTTCTTAGCATACAGTTTTTCACAGTAATTTCTTACAATCCTTTGTATTTCTGTGGTATCAGTTGTAATCTCTCCTGTTTCATTCCTGATTGTGTTTGAGTTCTCTCTCTTTTTTTCTTGAAGAGTCTGCTTAAAGACTCATTGATTTTGTTCATGTTTTCAAAGAACCAGCTCCTGGATGCATTTATCCTTAGAATTGTGCTTTTAGTCTCTATGTCATTTAATTGTGCTCTGATCTTGGTTATTTCCTTCCTTCTACTTGCTCTATTCAAAGACAGCCATCTTTGCCATTGTCCCTCCAGTGCTTGTAGATGTAGGGTTAGGTTATTTATTGAAATGTTTCTATCTTTTTTAGATAAGCCTGTGTCACTATGAACTTCCCTCTCAGGACTTCCTTCACTGTATCCCATCAGTTTTGGGTTGTTGCAAGTTCATTTTTTTTTCAGAAAGTTTTTGATTTCTTCCTTGTTTTCATTCTTGACCCATTCCTTATTTAATAACATGCTATTCATTCTCCATGAATCTGAATGTTTTTGAGTTTTTTTTCCTTGAGGTTGGTTTCTAGTTTCCTTCCCTTGTGTTTTGAGAACATGCTTGATATCATTTTAGTTTTCTTGAATTTGTTGAGGCTTGTTTTGTCTGCTATCATGTGGTCTATCTTTGAAAATATTCCATGTGCCCTTGAAAAGAATGTGTATTTTGCTTTTTAGGGATGAAAGGCTGTACATATATCAATTAAGTTCATTTGATTTAGGGCATTGTATAGTGCTGTAATATCCTTGTTGATATATTGTTTGGAAGATCTACCCACTTTTGACAGTGGGGTGTTAAAATTCCCTACCATGAGTGTCTTGCTGTCTATATCTTTCTAGAAGTCTTCCAAGATTTTCCTTATATATTTGGGTGTATATATATACACCCAATTCCTATTGGATGTATATATAGGAATACATCCAATATATTCCTATAGGATTCCTATAGGAATTCCTATTGATATAGGAATCCTATATTCCTATATTCCTATTTTGGGTGTATGTTTATAATTTGTAATTAATAAAGTTATTCTATTTTAATTGATACACTTGTAATTAAGTTATAATTAATAAACTTCAAGACTATGTAAATATTTTAATTCTTATCACACTTTGCCTATGAATTTTAGAAACTATTCATGATTTATGCCTCACTAAATTATATATTCTTATAAAATGATGATTTCCTAATTTCATCATTTCTTCTACATTTATTAGTTGGTATTATAGAGAAGAAAATAGATTTCCCTTCTACCTAACTGATTGATGTATTTATTTATATTTGTTTGTATCACAATCGACTCCTCCAATTTTATTTTCTTCAGTAATCTGTAACTATTATTTTATTGGTCAAATTTTCCTTAATTTGGCCTTTGGGAGCCCCTTCAATCTAGTTTTTGTGTTTTTTTGACATATCCCACTCTTTGAGCATTTGCTTCCTTTCTGGCACAACAAGACACTTCAGGTTTGTCTGAAACTTGCCATCGAGTCTGAAATCAGCCTTTTTCTAAGGATCACAGAGTGGCATTTAGAAACTAAAAACTGGGTACTAGTTGTACTCATTACTATTAAGGTGTCCTTATTGCAAACCCTTCTCTAGCAGACAAAACTAGGAAATATACTTACCAGTATAAAATCTCTCTGTTTTCACACTAGGGCTCACCTATATCAAATTCTGAATTTTTACCATACCTCCATTTCTAATACAACACTACAAGGTACATTTTAGTTTTTCATCATTTCCTACTTGTAATGCCCTTTCTTTACTCCCATTCTGGCACTCTGATGGCTTGAATATTGCACTTTTTGATATTTTTCTATAGGTCCCCAAGTTTCTGTTAATTATGTCATCTTTTTCTCTCTGATGTGTAGATTGTATAATTTTTATTAATTTAATTTCAAGTTCCCTAACTCTTTTTTTCTGGTATCTCCATTTTGGTATTTAGTCACTATACATAATTTTTAAAATTATATACTTTAATTCTCAAATCTGAGTCTTTTTTATAATTACTATTTCTTTGTTGAAAGTTTCATATTTCTATTATATTCAAGAGTGTTGCTCTGTCAATTTGGAATGTGATTATGGAATCTTCTTTAAAATCTTTGATAATTCTAGCATTTGTATCATTTCAGGGTTTTTATCTGTTAAGAGCTGGGCTTTGCTTGTTCTTTTTGTGTTTAGTAATTTTGAATTACAAATTGAACATTTTGAATAATATGATATCCAGGATCCTTTAAAAGTCCTCTGAAGAATATTGATTTTTGTTGTGTTTTAACAGCTTTTCAAACTGAAGGAGGCAGTGTCTGGAACCCTGATCTATAAGGATTGGTGAAGGGACAAGGGGTGCCTAGGTAAACTTCTCTAAAGGCTATTTTCTCTCTGTGCTGAAGCAGCTCAAGTTAGGGTTCCACCATTTAGACATGTATCCCAGAATTTGGGAACCCATGGTCCAAGGTCTTATCCTCAGTGATGTTAAAATGGACACTATGTCAAGGCCAGGCACTTTTGTGCATATATTCACCAAGCCTTTTCTGCACCAGCTTGCTTGATGATTTACTTCCTTCTTGTCTTACTTTGTTGCCCACAACCTACACTCCATACCACACATACCACCTTGCTTGCCATCCAATGTCTGCCATTCTACTGCATGAATATGATCTTTTCTGACTGGATTGTCCAATATTTTTATAAATTCTTATAACAATTATGAGCAAGTTTTAGCCTTCTTTGCCATGATTTTTGTCAATTTCATTGTGTGGGAATATTTGTTCATAAAACAGTGTCTCTAAAATGATGCTCTGTATGCTTTTCAAATCAATATTTTTAAGGTAAAATTTACATAAAATACAGGAGCTTATTTAAAATCTATAGTTCAGTAAGTTTTGACAAATGTAAGTATTTTCCCTTAAGTATTATGCTAAGTGAAATAAATCAGATAGAGAAAGACAAATACCATATGAGTTCACTTATATATGGAATCTAAAAAAATGAAATAAACAAACCAAACAGAAACAAACTCTTAGATACAGAGAACAAATTTGTGGTTCTCAGATGGAAGGGGGATTGAGAGATGGGTGAAAAAAGTAAAGGGATGTAGAAGTACAAATTGTTAAATATGGAAATATTCATGAGGATACAAAGTACAACATAGGAAATATCAATAGCATCATAATAACTGTATGGGATCAGATGGGCACTAGACTTATTGGGGTGATCACCTCATAAGTTATATAAATGTGTAATCACTACATTGTACACCTGAAGGTAGTGTAATAGTATATCAACTGTATTTGAATAATGAATTTAAGAAAATAAATAAAATACTAAAAATAAATGTATTTCCTTGTATATCTATAAATGTAATTAAGATGTAAACATTTCCATAATTTTAGAGGGAGGGCCAGTGTCACTTGAGGTGGCAGCTGAAGGGAAGAGACAGAAAAATCTCTTGACCTATACTGGTTGATCTCCCCTCCCACCTTACCATTTGTCCTGTGCAGTCATCCTGCCCTCTCCTTTCTCTCTATCTACTTGACCCTTCCAACAGCTAGGTCTATAGGCAGGTTTTGAGTTGCTCCAAAGCCCTGACCTGGCCCTGAGCTGTCTGCCCCCTTGTGACACCCCAAGGGACAGGGTAGGTTGATGCAAAGACACACACACTGCTGAAGTTACCTCACAGGGCCAGCCACCAAGGAGCCTGCAGAACCAGCATCCTGAGGGTGCTAGCTCTACCACTCAGTCATACTGATCAAAAACATTCTGCATACAGCACAGGGCCCACATGGTGCCAAACATCTGCTAGGACTGGAAGTTTGAAGCATTGGTGAGTCCTGCAGAGGCTGAGGCTGAGCTGCTGGCCTTGCACTTGCACATTGGTGCATTTTCTTTATGCCCTTGGCTAGAGAATTCTTTCATGATCATGCATCCAAAAATGGTCACAAACGTGACAGATCAGTGCAAGCTTGTCATCTAAGGAGACTTCTGGCTATTTCATATACAACACTCCAAACAGAAAATAATGCACTAACTGTGCTTTGTAGGCAACTACCTCAGCAGCTGCATCCCTGTCCAGATAGCACCCCCCATTCACCTCACTGGTAGTGTGCCCCTATCTGGTCCAGGTCACTCCCTACCCCTGAGCTTCTTCTCAGCTTTGTGCATAGCCATTGTACTGAGATGGCCTATCTTTACTTTTCTGTTTAGCACCCCTCCAGAAAGATGGTGTGCCACAGGGCCAGCTCAGTGCTTCTCTCTGAGTATCGTATCATTGGTGTCCTAGATAGATTCTGCAAAGCAGCCAGTGCTATCTGCTGGGAACTCCAATATATCTGGGTGCTCAGAAATGGTAGACTCCTTCTCCAGAGCACAGATGGACTCTTTCTGTCTTATGAGCTTCCAAATGTCTCTATGAGGGCCATGCAATCCAGTTATCCAAACTTTCTTAACAAAGGAAACAACCTGAGGCCCCAGAAAAGTGTCAGAAAGGCATAGCAAAAGAGGAAGACAATTAGGCAATTAGTGTCCCTTCCCCAGTACAGTCAGAATGTACCATCTGCATCTAGGATCTGGAGATTAATGGGGTTTCCAGAGCCTTTAAGGCAGTGTTGGACCTCAGTTCTAAGCTCCCAGAAGACAGTTTAGCTAAGAAATCCCAGATGTCTGCTACCTCCTTCCCCAAAGGCACCTGCCATCACCAGCTTATTACAGCCAGACCAGAAGTCCTGGAGTTTACAGAAATTAACCAGGTGCAGCAGGACTGTCCAGTGAGCTGCATCCTCCTCCCTACTGCCCAAGAGGTAGGTAGGAAATGCTAGGTGAAGGCCAGACCTTTGGCCCAGCTCTCCTGTTTCAGTGACGTCAGGGAAGAAGACACAGGGAGGAGAGCTTTCAGAGACTCTGTGTAGCAGGAATTCTCCACTTGCATCTTCCATTTGAAGGTCCTATAAGTGGAAAATTTCAGGGTCACTAATATACTCTTGGCATGCTACTTTGTGAGGTCAAAGAGAGCTAAATACCCTCCTTTCTCACCTCCAAGCTTCCTTGTGTAGTCACTGTTGGAAACCTAGGCTTGGAGAAGAAAACTGAGTGCTAATGGAATCTCAGAGGTTTAAACTAAGGTCCTTTCAGACTGCATTGCCATTCAGTCTTCCTGTTCTTTCTCCTTGTTTGCACCCAGGATGACAGACTCCCTGTCCTTGCCCACGTTCTTTGCATATTCCAGCCACAACCACATTTCCAGTCACTGACTTGGCTGACCTACCTGTCACTCCCCCAATCCTGTCTGCTTCTGTGCCTTCTCCCACCCCAGATATTAATGGTGCCATGAGATGCACAATTCCCAACTCCCCTTCTTTTGCCCTTCCTATGGAATCTCTCTCTTCAAGTTCAAGCCAATATTTTGGGATTCTGCTTAGAAATGAGCATGGAGGATCTTTGCATTCTAGTCCCTCAGTCATAGCTATAGCATCTTCTACTTCTGACCTCCTCCAACCTCCCTGCACGTTAGCCCTCTCTTTCAGGCCTTCCTCCTGCAGAATGGAGGCACCTGTGTGGATTCTTCTTCCTAGTTCCTATAGGCTCCTTATCCACTGTCTTTACCACCTAAGCCATCTCTACTTTCCCAGTCAATTCCATTGTCACAGACAGCATGTCTGACTCAACCAGGCCATCTGCTTTGAACTTTGCGGTAGCTGACCTGGATACTACTTCCCCATTCTAGGCTTTCATCCTCAGACCTCCTCTAGGCTCAAAGGTGAGCTCCCTCCCTACTTTGCCCCAGCCCTTTGCAGTGTAAAACAGATATCCCCAGCTTACCTGCATCCAACATTCAACCACTGCAGACCCATTTGCATTTTGGAGATCTGAAGCCTCTATGGGTAGCAGGAGTTTTGGAGTCTGTGTGGCTGCTTCAGGTCCCAGCTTCATCTCTGGAGCACTCAACTTGCTTCAGAGCTGAGAGGGACATCCTGCACCACTGCTTGTGTTGGGGAAGGTTTAACTTGAACCTTCAGTGCAATTAGAAAGGCCAGTTCTATGGAACGCAGATCTGTCTTGGGAGATACTTTCCTTCATTTTCTGGTCATAGCACTGAGGATCCCTACTCTCATCTCCTTAGGACTATCCAAAAAAACACCTTCTATTGTTGGAGGAAGTTGCGCCACTGAGAAGAAACATGTTCCAGGAGACAGTTGTATTTTTCCTTGTGATCAGGTCATCTGAGGTTCTTCTGGTCACGGCACATCTGTAGTCAAAGGGACCAGCTCTACAGTGGTATTTGGATATTCTTCTATCCCTGCTTTTTGTCACCTAGAGCTTCCTGACCACTGTACATTTGCTGCACTCAGAGGGACTAGAACATACCTATGCTTAGAACTTATCTCTTTCCTGCTGACAGTGAGTATATCTGGGCCTACCTGTCCAGATCACAGGTGCTACAATTGGAGAGAATAGTACCACACCTGTGCTTAGAGATACTTTTGGTCCCACCTGCATTCAGAGTGCCTGAGGCCCACCTATCCAGAGTGCTCATGATGCAATGTGAATTTGCAGAATCATACCTATGATTGGAGGTCCCTGTGTTTCTGCCTTCCATCAGAGCATCTGGGACTCACCTGTCCAGAGCACAGAAGGTACAATAGGATAGGCCAATATTGTATTGGTGCCTGGAGACACTACAATTACTACCAATATTCACAATAATAGGGAGCTTATGTCCAGAGCATGTATGCTTCAGTCAGAAGGGAAAATACCATATTACAGTTTTAGGGAGGCACTTCTAGTGTCATCTTCTCAGGCCAGAACTAGGGACTCACCTATCCTTTGACTTTGAAGGAGCCAATACAACTGAGAAAATACCTGTACTTGGGAGCACTTTTGCCACTATCTTTGGTTAGAGTATCTGTGCCTTTGGTATGCATGCAGCAAGTAGCAGTTTTCCTTTTAGATCATGTCATCTGTTCAGGGCTTTGTTGGAGACAAGTGTTAGGTCTTCAATCCATTCATTTTCTCCTAGTGCAAGATTTAGGGTCTCAACAACTAAGTAGGAGAGGTTTTCCCTAGAAATGGCAGGTCACCATCGTACCTCATTAATGGATCTTGTTCTGCTGGGTGGAGGTTCAATATCTTCTGTTTACATCAAACAAACTTAACCTGCTCTTTGTCTTAGGTTGTGTATGTGTCAATGTGTTAGAGGGTGTGCAAGAGAGGAGTCTAGCCAGATACCACCATATCGACCTTGAGAAGTTTCACTATATAGAATAGAAAAGGGCTCTATATGTAATATGAACCAAGCTCTCCTTGGCTTGGATTGCTGTTAGCCTGGCAGACCCCAGCTCTGGTCCAGAACTGGCAGCACACCCACTGCTGCCTATAGCCACCCCTTTCCCATTTGCCTCAGTGAGCTCTTATCTTTCCCCACTTACAAATACATAAAACCTTATTTTTATTAAATTGTCCTCTGCTCATATGTATTTTGCTCTTTGACTCAACCAAAGAAATAATTGTTTTGTAAGAGAGGTTACATGTTGATCCAGACTGAACTGTACAGTTTTCTGGACCCAGTGACCAGGCTGCAGAAGTTACCACATTTTATGACTACGTGTGCTGACTTTTGCAGTCTCTGTTTTCAAATATAGGGACAGCCTAGGAGGAATTGAGGTTCAGAAAAGGAACAGGAGAAGTGGTCACTCTTGCCTCTCTCCACTCTGCTTCTGATCTTACTCTAGGCTAGACTATCCCTGATGTGGGTTAAGAAGCCATAATCTACAATTTTAGTCTTTGTAAAAAGTTTATTTTTTTGTGCTTTTGTCATGAATTAGACATAGGCCAATGCCCATAGAGTTTCACCATAATCGGAGACGATGGGCTTGGCCTCCAGGCTCTTGGGACTAGAGGGACAAAGAAGAAAAAGCTTAGACTTGCTCATCAATGATTTAAAAATTTAAGTCTAGGATATTACACGTTACTTAGAAGTTACTATTATGCTGCTTTAACTGTCAGAAAATACCTAGATAAAACCTATTTGGAAAAAATTACTCTTCTGGCCCCCATCTGAACCGCTAAACTATCACATTACAAGAGTTACAATTTTACTATGAGATACCTGACCCTAGATTTATGCTCTATCTCCATGGAAAATTGGAAAAAAGTGCCATCTTTTCTAAGATATTTCACAGCTCATGAGAGCTTGCTTAAGATGTCAACAGAGATAAGTACAGACATTTCCTTCAGCAATTTCTATATCATTTTATTAAACCGTTTTTAAATGAGGGCTCTACCCATGACCCTGTGCTAGGTCATATTGAAATACAGAGGAAAGATACCTCTTGCCTCTGAGGAATTTACATGGTCATGAAAGAGATAGACTATAACAGGAGTGAACAACTACAACTAGGGGCGTAAGTGATAGGGTTACAAAGGCAAGTAAGGATAACAAAATTAAGTCTGGGGAGATACAACATGAGTTATGGCTTAATGATAAGAAAACAGCCTGGTGGAGAAGGGCTATTTCTAGGTTAAGGAAAAAGTAGTAAAAGTCAGGGAAGTAAGAGAGCTCATGAGCTAATGTGCTACCAGGCTGGTGGTCACATGTGTCTGGAAAGAGAAATTAAAGCTGAGAAATGCAGCCACATGGAGGACAGAGGCAGCCCATAGACAAATTTATGTACCAAGATGGGGATTTTTTCTGTTATCCTGAAAGGGTAGGGTATAATGAAGATTGTAAACAAAAATGTGACAAGATTACATGAAAGTTGCAGAAACATCCCAATGGCTGGGTGGGAAGTAAGCACTGAATAAATGCCAGAACAGAAGCAAAGAAGCTCATGGGCTCCAAGCAGTGACCCAAGCCAAGACCAGACCATAAGCTCTTGTTCTAGAAGCACTGACAGTGGGATGGTGAAGAGACAGAATGCAAAGGAGATGAAGTGGGTGATGCCACATCATCAGGCCTGTACTAGCCATCTGGCTTGGAATAATGGACATGAGTACTTTTAGCAAAAATATAATCAGTTTAATTTTTATGTGAGATGTTTGTGGCAGATTCAGGTAATATTCAGAAGGCAGTTCATTAGCACATTTATCAGTTTCCTGTGTTTATTTAGTCTCTGGGATATGCTAAGAACGTTTATGTAGCAAGAATGGCCAAACCTTACCTTTGTGGAGTCTACATTCTAACTGAAGGGGCCAAAAAGAAATAACATAGATAAAATAAAATCAGTAAATGATCCGGTAGGTTATTGGTAACAAGTGCTATTGGGGGTGGGCCCTTTGGGCCTCAGGCCTGACTCTGGCAGAAGTGTCCATTCACACTGGCACAGACATAAGGAACTGATTTCTCCCATTGTCTTTTTTTTTTAATTCCTCCAGAAAGTTGCTGATGGCATTTAAGTGCCACCAATAACCTGTTTGGAAGTGAGGGCAGGGTGACAGATGGGAGAAAAGCAGGGAAGCCAGGCTTACCTACCCCACCCCCCACTGTCTGGCTGATTTCTCCTAGGAGAATATAATGGTGGGGAAGGGAGATCAAGACTTGATGTATAATCACATAATGAATAAGTGGACAGGGATTAGGGGCCTGGGGGCTAGATGTGTCAACATGCAAAGAAAACTCTCACTGAAGTACTTATCTACTGACTCTTGGTGATCAAAAATTCAAAATTTTGGGGTAAAAATTATGTTATTCTGCTGAGCTTTCCAAGTCTAACTGCTCATGGAATTGTGCACAGTCCTCACAGCAAGTTCTGTGTCTTGGTCAGATCTGGTGTCTCATGACTTCTTCCTGTACTGTGAAGGAGAGGAGAGATGCTTTAAAACATACCCAATGGTCTTAAAATGATTCTTAAAGAGAAGGTTTCAATTACTTTAGAAATGACTTACACTAAATTCAGAGACCTCAGATAGCCTTTCACAATGTCATCTTTTCTTATCTTCAAAATGTAAAATACTCCCTGTGTTCCAAAGCAGGTAGATTGTAACCAAGTGATTTTAGAAATAAGAAATGCAAAAGATGGTTAGTCAGAAAGCCTGAGCTTGAATCCTGCCTCTAGCACTCAGTAGATTCTGGTAGAAAGAATATTTACTATTTCTGTGAAACGGAACTAATAATGGTGCCAAATTTATTTATTTGTTGTGACAGTTAAATTTGTTATTATATCTAAGGAACTTAGAACACTGCCTGGAACATAAAAGGTAAAATATAGGCATTTGCCATTTTAGTATAAAATGTTAATAATTCATAGAAATTACTAACATGTTTTATTAATATAGGATCCTTTCAAAATCAGTGTGATGGTGCTGTAAGCCTGAGATCCTATAAAGATTTAATTGGCTAGCTGAGAAGTTTTGTTGGGAAAATAGTTGATCTTTATCACTTTCTTTTTTGTAATTACCAATTCCTCTCAGCTCCCCAGGAAACAGATTAATTAATATCATTAAGAGGTAGCAGAGAACCGAATCTTACACTTTGAAATGCTTCTCTCGTGGAGAACTCCACCTCCAGCTGAATTTGTACATGAAATGTGAAGAAAGCCTGCCCCAAAGTGTGCTTGAAATGGGACCCAGTGTGATGTCATGAGGTATCAAGAGCAGAGCACCCACAGTATGGAAGCTGGAGCAGTGGGAGTGGATTTGCTGGGTTTTCCCCAGGAAAGACTTGTTAACAGAGCTACATGCTTTTTGCTGAAAGGTCAAGTACAGACAGATTTGACAGAAAAGAGTGGTTCCACATTAAAAGCCTGGAGGAGAAATATCTGTCACTTCTCTCAGTAGTTTCCATCAGCAGTCTGGTACAAGAGTTATATGCCTTTTAGGACATTTTGAATCTGAGCTATAGACTGGACTCACGAGGGACTCTTCTGGGTCCAGAGATAAGGTAAGTTAAAGGGAAAGAACAACTTTTGCCTCATTTCAATAAATGGACATATGATGTCCCCATTCCAACTTCTTCCTCAATATTACTGACAAAGAAAAAATGCAGACATGGAGCCATCCTGGTAGGTGTGGGACACGGGACAGAGCCCTTGGTGAGTGGTGTAGTGGAATTAGCACTCTATTCCCTCTTCTAAGAGTTCTTGCCACCTTTCCTTTCCAAGCAATAGAATGGGACTTTTTCTAAGAGATGCTGCTGCTAAATTGGATTGTGAAGTCTAGTTGAGACAGGAGTGAAATGGTAGCTGGTCTGCAAACACAGCCTTCCTTCCATTCAGTATCTATGTTCTCTGTAGTTCCTCCCACTTTGTTGATTTGGGGCAAGGGAGATGACACTCTCACTCAGGAGCTGCAGTAGTCAGGAAACTGAGGCATTAAAGTAGAAGACAAAGATTATATAAGAAAAGAAGTATGGGGTTTAAAGCACAGTGGTCTCAGGAAGCTAGAACAATACACAAATCCACACCTATCAGTTCAGTAAATCACCTGAATATAAGATTCTGCATCCCAGTAACCTTTTTTGTGTTTGTCTTGGAGCAGTGATTCTCAAAGTACAGTATCAGCATCATTTGGGAATTTAATAGAAATACAAAATTTGGAGCTATACCCTAAGCCTACTGTCATATACCCCCTGGAAAGGGCCAGAGTTTCATAAACCTGTGTTTAACAAGCCATCATTCTGATGTTCATAAATGTGTGAGGACCAGTTGCTTAGAGAATCAAAGTGTAAACCATTGTGCTTGTTAAAAATGTAGATTTAGTATGAATCAGAATCTGCTTGTTAGCAATATCCCTAGATGAATCATGTACACTTAATTTTTGAGAAGCATTGGCTTAGAATGTTCATGCCAAACTATAGATAGTTCCTTCAACCATGAAGTGTTGCAGAGCAGAAAATGTTGAGAATGTGGATGGGGTTCCTATCTGAAGAGATCCTGACCCTGAGCATATATGAGCCCTCACTGGGTTGGTGCTTGAAACTTCAGTTTACAGTCCTTACCTAGAAACACTAAAATATAAACCAGATTCAGGCTTGGGACAGAAATTACACCTGAGCAATCTTTCCAACAGGAGAGGGAAGTATCCTTGCTGCTGGACTCAGGTATAGCCCTGAAGTTATAAGTAAGGCTTCTTAGCAAGGTTTCTCAACAATATCTTGGGAGTTGGCTGAAAGACTAGCAAGCCAGGGCATTTCCTTTATTCACATCTTGTGTGCCTTACTTACAGCCCTTTTAGCAGTGATAGGAGCCACTATTGTCCTAGGGAAAGGGAAAATGAACTTTTCATTTACAGAGCTCTGTTACGTGTGATGCATTATGCTTTCTTTGTATGCCTCATAACCTTGTTCCTTTTTTAAATTATATTTTTTTGATTATGCTATTATAGTTGTCCCAATTATTACTCTTTTGGTCCCCCCACCCAGCAACCCCACTCACTCAAGCAGTCCCCCCACCATTGTACATGTCCATGGACCATGTGTGTGTATAAGTTCTTTGGCTCCTCCATTTCCTATACTCTACTTTACATTCCCATGGCTATTCTGTAACTACTTATTTGTATTTCTTAATCTCCTCACCTCTTCACCCATTCCCTGAAACCCCTCTTTTGTCTGGCAACCATCAAAGTGCTCTCTATATCCATAATTCTGTCTATGTTCTTCTTGTTTGCTTAGTCTTTTTTTTTAATAGATTCAATTGTTGGTAGATGTATATTTATTGCCATTTTATTGTTCATAGTTTTGATCTTCTTTTTCTTGCATAAGTCCTTTTAACATTTCATATAATAATGGTTGGGTGATAATGAACTCACTTACTTTTTCTAAGAAGCTCTTTATCTGACCTTCAATTCTAAATATCTCTGCTGGGTAGAGCAATCTTAACCATAGGTCTCCACTTCTCATGACTTTGAATACTTTTTGCCAGTCCCTTCTAGCCTGCAAAGTTTCTTTTGAGAAATCAGCTGGCACTCTTATGAAAACTCCCCTGTGGGTAACTAACTCCTTCCTCTTTTATCTTTAACATTTGGCAGTTTAATTATGATGTATCTTGGAGTGGGCCTCTTTGCATCCATCTTGTTCGAGACTCTGTGTGTTTGCTAGACTTGCATGACTGTATCATTCACCAATTAAAACAGTTTTCTCTCATTTTTTTCAAATAGATTTCCAATTTCTTGCTCTTTTTCTTCTCCTTCTAGTACCCTTATGATGTGAATGTTGAACCTCTTGAAATTGTCCCAGATGGTGCTTACACTGTCCTTGTTTTGAGGAGTTCTTTTTTTAGTTGTTGTTCTGATTGGTTGTTTCTTGCTTCCTTAAATTCAAAATCATTGATTTGATTCTCCGCTTCATCCACTTTACTGTTGTTTCCCTGTAAATTGCTCTTTATTTCAATTAGTATACCCTTCGTTTCTGATTGGATCTTTTTTATGATGTTGAGGTCCTCACTAAGTTCCTTGAACATCCTTATAAATGGTCTTTTGAATTTTTCATATAATAGGTTGCTAATCTCCATTTTGTGTAGTTATTTTCCTGGAGTTTTGATCTGTTCTTTCATTTGGGCCATGTTTCCTTGTGTCCTCATTTTGGCAGCCTCCATGTATTTGTATCTATGTATTTAGTTGAGCTGCTATTTTTCCGTGTCTTGGTAGTGTGGCCTAATGTAGTAGGTGTCCTGTAGGGTGTAGGGTCCAGTGGCACAGACTCCCCTATCACCCAAGCTGAGTATTCAAGGTTACCCTTAATGTGGGCTGAGTATACCCTCCTATTGTAGTTGTGCCTTGATTATTGTTGGCGGGTAAATGGGAAGGATTTACCTATGCCAGGCAGCTGCAAGGACTGGCTGTTACCACTGACCACCAACGTCTGCCCTCCATGGAGGATCAGCTGTATAGGAGCAGGGTGGTGATGTTCTGACATGGACCATAGCTGTCCACTGTGTGCACAGGCTCTGGGATTTCCCAGGTGGTACACGCCAAGTTAAGCCACAATCTCGGTTCTGTCTGGGGCCACTGTACATGAGCTATAAAGCAATCTAATATGCTGCTATTTGTGCTGGGCTTGGAGATTCCCAAATGAAGCCAAGTTGTAAATCTAGGTTGGTGTTGGTAGTATGGGGTCTGGGACCACTTAGCAAAGGGTGTGGGGGCTGGAGGCTTACTGAGGCCTGCTGTTGCTTATTTGACAAGATTTAGGAATTTGTGAAGTATGAGCCAAGACCAGCCAATCCTTGGAAAAGTCATGGTTAATAGTTTGGGTGGGCCTGTAGTTGGGTGGGATGGAGTTGCAGGGGATCTCCATGGCAGGGCAAACAGTGTTAACCATGTTGATGGAGTATCAGATATTGCTCCTGCCTGCTGGGTCTGTGGCTTTATTGGGGGGAGGTCTCAGAAAAGATATTATAGCCTTGGTTGATTTTCTGTTTGGGAGGAAGCAGTCCTCCAACTGGAGCTCAGAGGGAATTGAGTAGGTCCATGCATGGGTTCTTTAAGGGGAACTGTTTGGAACTCTAAAAGTTTCTTCCATTGACTCAATCCATGCTGGTTTTCACAGCCAGAAGTTATGGGAACTTATCTTCCTGGCACTGAAATCCTTCCCTGGGAAGCCTGCTGTGGGGCTGGGACTCCTTGCTCCTGAGGTATCCCTCTCCAATTTACAACCTCCACATGTGGGTGTGGTACCAGCCCATTCCTCATCTCCATTCTTCCTACGAGTTTGGATGGATGTGGTTGATTTAATTCCATAGTTGTCAGATTTCCATTCAACTTGATTTCTGATGTTTCTGAGTGATGGTTGTTCTATATTTTTGTTGTAATTTTGATGCAGATGTGCAAAGACACAAGTTGTGTTTACCTATGCTGCTATCTTGACTGGATGTCCCATATCCTCTTTCTTTATAACCATCCTCTAAAGTAAAATACTGGGTTAATTTGTATTAGGTTTAAAAGTGTGTCCATGTTTCCACCATAAGAAGTTTATTTTCTAGGCTCTCTCATTTTTTTATATGACTTGCAGATCTTTTCATTATTAGGTAATTCAGGGTGACTGTAATAGCATTCTTATTAGAAAGCAGAGAAGGATGGTTTTTTTTTTTTGTATTAGGATGTTTTATTATCCTCTCAAAAATATCTAAAAAGAAAAAATGATCCATAATCCTCTCAAAATGCATGCAATAGGACTTCAGATCAGTATATGTGACAACTACATAGGCTTTGAAAGATAACTAAGACTTTATTTTAGGAGTAAAGGTGGTAAGGCAGCAGCACTAATAAGAAGAAAGAATTGAGTTTGGATTCAGGCTTTAAGCTATATCCCAGTTTCTCAGTTTATTAGAGGAGTGACTTTGGTCAAAGTTAAAGTCAACACACTTGAGCCTCCCATTTTTTTTTTTTTTACAAAAAATGTCTCAGACAAAATAGATCCCAAAATAATGTTAGTTTCCTTTCTTTCTTTTTGTGGTCTCTTTATATATTTTTTCTTCTAGAATGGATCTTGGAGGGAAAATGTGCTAATAATTTCAATTTGACCTCATTCCTTCAAGACAGATTGTTAAGCTTATTCTTCTATTCATTCATTCATTCATTCATTCATTCAGTTTTTATTAAGTAAGCTGTTCCAGATTCAGGAATATAATGGTAAACAAAAACAGACCCCAGTGACTTAGAATCAAGAAGACTGGCAGACACCTAGCAAATAAATCATATAGGATGCATAATTAGAAAGTAGGTTAAATATGGGATACTGTATAAAATGCTTTAAAGATGTATAACAAAGGGATCTGATCTTGTCTGGGCAGTCAGAGAAGATTACCTTGAAAAAGTGACATATAAAGAAAAATTAAGAGTGAAAATACAATTAGACCCTTAGAAAAAAAATAAAGGAAAAAAGCTTTATGATATTGGGTAGGCAAAGAGTTTTTAGACACAACACCAAAATAATGATTGATAAAAACCAGAAATGATAAAATGATATCATCAAAATAAAAAAAAAATCTTTGGTCTTTTAAAGACCTTGCCAAAATAAAAAGAGAATAAAAGGATAAGCCACAGACTGGGGAAAATATTTACAATGTATATCAATCAGTATGTATACAAAACTATCAAATCTCAAAAATGAGAAAACAACCCAATTTAAAAAATGGGCACAATATTTGAGGAAACACTTTACCAAAAAAGTATACATGAAGAGGGACCCCCCGAAAACAAAATTATCTTCCAAAGGGTGGGCCCCTCATAATACAGGCCTCCCCTACTAGATGAGTGCTCTAGGAACACATCTGTATCACTATAGAAGCTGACCTTGTTGTGAGAGGCTGTGTTCGTCTTCAGTGAATATTTTTTGAAGACTCTTTCAACACATTTGCCTATTTCATGGTGGGTGATTTACACGTGCACCTGCCCACACCATGCTGAGTGTTCAGCAGTTTTTGACCAAAAATGGCAGGGCCCCTATTCCCCACCCTTCCTATTCACTGGATCTCACCCTGAGCAACATTTTTTTTGTTTTCCCATATGAAAAATCTTCAAAGGAAAACATTTTGCCAATGTGGAAGAAGTGAAACAAAAAATAGTTGAAGCACTAAAAAGCATCAAAATTGTCCTTTTCCAAAATTGTTTTGAGCAGTGGAAAAAAATGTCCAGTTAGGTGTATTGCATCAAGGGGAAAGCATTTTGAAGGTCACTGAAGTTTAAACATGTAAGAATAAATAATACACAATTTTTATAAATAAATCTGTTTGGGGGTTCACACCTTATAGACAGAAAATGAGCATATTAAATTACATTAATCATTTTTAGTCATTAAAAATTTAAATTAAAACCACAAGTACAGTCAAGAATACAGAACTAGGGGAACTCTTAGATCTTGCTGTTTAGAGTAAAATAATGGTACACTCATAAAAATTTTGATAGTTTTTTTCTAGAGTGAAACCTATGTTTACCATATGACCCAGCAATCCTACTTCTAGATAATTATACTATAAAAGTGAACACTTATGTTTATATAAGCACCGGTGTATAAATGTGTTTAGATATTTTTAGTAGCATTACACATAATCACTGAACAGTGGAAACAACTCAAAGGAACTTTAATGGGTAGATAGATAAATAAACTGAAACTGAGGTACAAGTAACAATAAAATACTACCCAGAAGCAAAAGTAAAGAAACTTCTGATATACATGACAACTTAGCTGAATCTTAAATTCACTATGCTAAATAAAAAAAACACAGTCTCAATGTTACATCATATGATTTCATTTATATGACATTCTGGAATTTGCTAAAAGAATATATTACCACATGTATTTTTTAAAAAGTATATATTTGTAAGAATTCAAACAAGTGTGGTAGGACTGTAAAAATAAAGAAAAAGTTATAAGATTTTTTGAAAAGTAAGCAAGACAATACAGAACTAAATAAAAATAAATGACCATTTTTAAACTTTTACTTTGTGCTAAGCATTTTACATGGATTATCTCATTTCATCTTCATCAAAGAACTTTCACAACTATTAGAACCTATAATAAAATAATTATTATTTTATGGTGAAGTTAAGAAAAATGAAATAACTAATTTATCAAATAAAGCCTGTTAAGTAGGAAAGCCAGGATTTTAATGCCTAACTGTCAGGCTTCAGAGTTGGCTTTATAAAACATTATGCTGTCCTGTCAATCTTGTAGGTCTTGATGAGTATTATATTTTAATCCTAAGGTCAATAGAATCCATGGAAAGATTCTAGGCATGTTCACTGTTTTTTCAGATTTTCATTTTTTGAAAAGATCACTCTATAATTTTGAGTATAAACTGGTGGAGGTAGGACTTGATGGATAGTATAGAGTAAGACATGAGTTAGATGGCTGTTATGGAGTGATTTGGGGATAGAACCTTTAGAAAGGTAATTAAGTTATAATGAGGCCGTTAGAGTGGGTTCTAGACAAATCTGACTGATGTCCTTGTAAGAAGAAATTTGGACACAAAATGAGACACAAAGGAAGTGTGTGCACAGAATGAAGCCCAGGTGAGTATGCAGTAAAAAAGGCAACCATCTGCAAACCAAAGGGAAGCCTCAGGGGGAAACAAACCACTGACATCTAGCCTTGGACTTCTAATCTCCAGAACTGTGAGCAAATAAATTTCTGTTGTTTAAACTGCCCAATCTGTGGTACTTTGTTATAGTAGCCCTAGCTAACTAGTAATATTAAAGATGTAGTATGTATAAAAATAATACCACAGGAGGTGGAGAAAAAATAGAAGTAACATTTCTTTATATTACTTGATGTGAACTAGTATAAATCTGATAGGCTGAGTCTGATAGAATGTATATGGTAATTACTGGAGTAACTTTATCAAAATCTTATGAAAGTATTCACACTTTACTCAGGGAGAAATGTGCACATGTTCATGAGTACAGTCTTTTTCATATCATTTGGGTATACCCTTTACTCCCCCAGATATGCAAATAGAACATCCATGGACTTCACCTTAAATTTCTTTGATCTGGATTAAGGGACGCCACCATTTTTCAATATTGTGTCTCCTAGCATGATTCAGTTTATAAAAGTGAAATTCAAAACAAAAAAAAATGTAATAGCATATGTTCTTTGAGATAATGACCTCAGTAATATACATATCCTAGTTGGCTAGAGATTCCTTACAATTTGGAATCTGACTCCTTAGTGTAAACTTCGTAGCAGTCAGTCTCTAGTTCTTAACTGATGGAAGCAAATGCCATATTGAAGCCAAGCTGGATCAAACATTATAGAAATAGGAAAATCTGGTTATATCTTCAATCTCTCTTATCCCTGTAGATGCTCCCAACTTGCACATCTCCACTTCAGACAATGAGGCTACATGAAATTACAGAAAGAATGTGGTCATCTGGGTCAGACTTACCCAAATTTCAGACTTACTCCTGCCACTTCCTAGTTAGTTCTGCAACCTTGAATGACTTGCTTCAGTTATTTCTTTTGTGAGACAATGAAACAATGTCCTTTTTTATAGGATTATCATCAAGATTACATGAAATTATGCTACCTGGCATTTGGTATAATGTACAAATAGAAAATATTCATGACACTGGACTTGACATGACACAACAAAATATAAGACAATGGAATTCTGACCCACAACCTCTTCAGGAAACAGTCCAGGAAGCCAAACCATAACCTCTGTAGCCATCAGTTCAGTAAGGCCAGGCCTTGCATACTGACTTCCAGCTTTCCTATATTTTGGCTTCTTTTCTAACTCAGAACCAACCAGCAAAAGTCAAGTACAATTTTTTTACCAATCATATAGGATGTACCTGCTTCTAGTTAGCCATCTCCAACTTTGACACCAACAGCTCCCAACCACGGCATGCCTAAAGCCTGCCCGTTGTCCCACTATACTATAAAGCTTTTCTGCTCTTCTGCCTGCCTCTAGTGCTTACCAGTCACAGGTGAAAGTGGTTGACTCCTTTATTTTAAGGAGCTCTGAATAAATAAACTTTACTTCTTCTTACTTCAGTGGTCTTTATTTCCATAAGTAGGTATTTAATACATATTAGTTTTTTCCCTTGGTGTTTCCATTTCTTCTCTACCTATGTGTACTAAAATGTCCTTACTGTCCTTCCCTTTTATTTTTAGGAATCAATCACAAATGCTTCTTTTGAAGTTTGAATAGACCCTCTCACTTAACCTTAATGATATATCTCTAATGTATTTACTATTTTCCAGACCACATGTTTCCCAGGATACTGTTAGCTAAAGAATCTTCTACAAATCTTGATCTTCATGCTTGTAAAGATTGGAGAGACAGGGATTGAGGTTAGGGTGGCAGGTTTTGCCTGATCAGAGACAAAGTTTCACATATATTTTGTAAAGTAAAGACTTTACAAGACTTTTAAAAGACTTTACTTTTATTATTATTCTTATTCTTTTTTGACTAATCAATGACCAGTATAAAAAGAAAGAGTCTTCTAGATAGAGAAGTTGAATTCACTTTATCCTTCAAACATATTTAAAAAAATAACCTTCCATAAAACAACCATTTAAAGAGTCTAAGTTGAGACAACTATGAAACTTCTGTTCAGGGGTTCTTCTTTTCTAAATACAAAACTAACAACTTGTGGAAAAGCTGTCATGTGGAACTGAGCTCCCTGGCTTCAATCTGCTTAATGTAGCCTGGGTGTTATTTACAGAGTGGTTTTACAGATATTACAAACATTGGCAAAATTTCTTTGAAGTCCATTGGGTGGAGGAGATGTACATGCATCAACCCTTCCACAGCTTACCAAGGGCTAGGAAGATGGATGACTATTCACAGGGGCCCAAATTATCTTGAAAACAGCTTGCTGGAGTTCGTGATTAAGTTACTAAGATGAACACCATATGCTGGCTTGGCCACGCTAATACCTTTGTCCCCTGAGTGCTGTAAGAGGATGATGGTGCTGACCACTCAGATGGAGATGGTTTCCAAAGTCAGGGACTGCTTGTTTGCACTCTTCTAAGTCACTGAGGGAGAGGCTCTGTGCTTACCCAGGCTGCCTGACCTCAAAGCTCCCTGTAATTTGGAAAGCAAATGATTTATTTTCCTGTTAAGCAGGACCAAGGTTTTGTGAATCAATTGTGCACCTATTAAAATGCAAATTAGACAATGAGAACCCTTCATGTCGGGATATGTAGTGAACTCTGGAGGCCAGTTGCTATGCTGGGCAACAATAGAATCAGACCTCTTGAAGCAAAGTGAAGAAAGAATAGACCAAGCTGGTTTGGGATGGTCAAACTACTAACTTGGCATCCTTTCTGTCCCTGTATACCCCCCAGCATGTCACAGCTGTCCACAAAGATTCTGCCATCCTCAGTGAGATCAGTGTACCTTAAAACACTGCCTCTCCAATAGACATACTGACCTCCCTGAGGTTAAAAAAAAGTAAGATGCAAGTGTAGTCTAACTTAACAGAGAACTCTAGTTTTTCTCATTCTGTTGTGTCATGAGTGTTTCTAAGAGAGAAGAGTACCTTTCTTACCATTCTTCTTTGGTTTTGCTCAGAATGATTTCAGTGGGGCAGCAGACTAGAGTAGTGTTTGGACTGAATATTTGTGTCCCCCCCAAATTCAAATGTTGATGCCCCCATGTGATTCAGAGATGGGGCCTTTGAAAGTTAATAAGGTTTATTTAAATGAGGTCATGAGAGTGGGGCCCATGATGGGATTCACATTTTTACTTGAACTTCTAGCCTCTAGAACTGCAGAAATAAATGTCTGTTGTTTAAGCTACCCAGTCTGTGCTATTTTCTTAGAGCAGCCTGAACTGACTAATACAAGCAATCATTTCTAAAACTGCTTATTCTAATTTTACCCATTATATTATTCACTATTTCAGTCATTTATTCAAATACCCTACATATTTATTGTATTTCACTTTATGTCAGTCATGGACTCTATGCACTGAAGTTTTTAACAGAGAGGTATGAAGGTGGCAGCAGAATCACAAAGGAGGGAGTGTTATTTTTCCTAAAGATAACATAACACATGTATATATAAATAACATGTGTGTATAAATCAGTTAACACCCAAAGATTTCTAATGAGGAATTTAGGCCTGGGTGTAGTAAGTTACTTCTACCCAAAGAACTTTATACTCTAGAAGTGTGTATTTCAAATATCAGTATTAGAATATGCTCAAGGGAGTTTGCCAATTACATAATATATGCTAGAAATAATTTTTAATTAGTGAAAATTTATGGTATTTAATATATGTGGCTTGGCCATTTGTGCACTTACATCCATTCTTGTATAATTGGTGAATAAGAATCTCTTGGACAAGACACCTCAACCCCTCACACTTGTGCCTCAGAAATGGAATTTTATTTGGTCCTGTGTCTCTCCCAAATAAACAGAAAATTCTGCTACTAGACCTTACAAGAATAATATTTTATCATACTGTCAAATTATTTGTTTCATTTGCCTTGGGGTGAACCTTTCATACTTTCAAACAGTTGGCTTAATGTCAAGCCTCTGTGCTTCTCAGAGTCAGGAGTTCCAACTAGCTTACAAAAATTGTTAGTGTTATTGTTATATGCCTGCTTAGCTAATAAATGTCCCTTTGTGTAGCAGCGTTTGGTCTGAAATTGGCTTTCAAACTACCCAGTTGAGCTTATGGGAAGAACAGACATAGAGTTTCCAGTTACCTCTAATTTTGGACAAGATGACAATATTCACCATGGCCAGCTGGATTTAAATATACTTTCAACAGAAAGCTTCACAGAGGAAGTGATACCTGTGTTGGGGAATCAATCACTTCCTCAAACCAGATAAACAGTGCTGTGTAAAGGACACCTGCTTGAAAACAAAGTGTGTACCATTAGAATTCTAGTCCCCTCACTAGCTCATCTATGATCTCAGGAAAGGTTTTCTTTTCTAGTTACATCTCATTTATTATTTTTTAAACTTTTTTATTGTTGTTCAAGCACAGTTGTTTCTATTTTCCCCCCACCACTCCCCACTGCTCCAGCCACCCCCACCTCCATCCCTGATCCCAGCCTCTCTTAGTTTTGTCTTTGTGTCCTTTACAGATGTTCCTGAAAACCCTTCCCACTTTTCCCCCTATAATCCCCTCCCACCTTCCCTCTGATTACTGTCAGTTTGTTCTTAATGTCAATGTCTCTGGTTATATTTTTCAGGAAAGGTTTGAATGTCCCCAAGTTTGTGTGCACATCATCTCTGAAGCTGTTTATATGTCTTCAAGATGTAAACAAGAAATATTTTGCTTGAGTGATCTATTAAGTTGTTCTGCAATTCTTTGGTGGTACCTATTGAAACACAACTGGGTTAAAGAAACAAATCCTTAAAGGAAAGAGAATCCTGTGATATTGGGTAAGAAAAGAATCAAGGGCCAAAGAGGAGGCTTTTTGGTATCCTTCATATCTTTGGTGAATAGTTGTTTATTGAAAGTCAACTCTCTCACACACTTCTTTAAGTATAGTCTAGAGAAGAAGAAAAATAAGGAACTGTGCTAAATAATGTGCCAACACAATCCTCTTTCAACTTTATTTTCCTCATCTAAAATGGTAGAATTATTTTGAATAATTCTACTCAACTAAGTGAGGGATGAGAATAGTAGAAAATAAGCTTCTAAATTCTATAAAGACCAGATCAGAATGTAGGAAAGAAAACTGGTAATTCTTGAGTATCTTCATTTACCATACAATAACCTACTTGTATTAATAGGTTATTTAATTTTCAGAACAACCTTGTCTGAAAATTGTCTCTGCACTTTTCCATGGTTTCACTTTCTGTGGCTTCAGTTATCCTGGATCAACTGCTGTCCAAAAATACAATGAAAAATTCCAGAAATAAACAATTACTAAGTTTTAAATTACAGGCCATTCTAAGTTAGCATTATGAAATTTCACATAATCCTGCTCTGTCGTGTCTGGGGCACAAATCATCCCTTTGTCCAGGGTACTTACACTGTATATGTTTCTGGCCCTTCAGTCATTTAGCAGCTGTCTCAGCTATCAGATTGGTTGGCAGTGGAGCAAATTAACACCACTTTTATTTTAGTATACTCTTATAATGGTTCTAATGTATTCGTTATTATTGTTAATCTCTTTCTTTGCTTAATTTATATATTGTTTTATCCTTGTTATGTATGTATAGAGAAAATATATCTAGAGTTAGTACTAGCTGCAGTTTCAGGCTTCCATTGGGGGCTTTGCAACATATCTACTGTGGATTGGGGGGGGGGGGCTATGTATTATTTAGGTGATAGGAAGCCTGTGAGAACCTTTAAGCAGGGCAGGGAGAATGGTATAAATTATGCAGTCACTAAGAAAGCTGACTTCCCCAGAGATCCTCAGAGAGGAGGCCACAGAGCTACCTTGCAGGCCTCTTCAAACAACATGTCAGCAGACACACGGCTGAAAGGAGGAGCATCTGTCAGCAAAAAGGCTAGGCTTGGTTGGCTCCAGCTGGGGAAGGCTCTCTTGGGGCTGCAGGCTTGTTCCATATCCTCTCGCTGCCAGATACAGTTCCCAAAGGATGACTGCAGTAAGCCTGTAATTGTGGGGAGAAAAGTTAGTCTGAGCTAAATCAATGCTGTGGAACAGAAACAACCTTGACTCAGAACAGCTGTTCCTACACAGTAGACTCAGAGTTTTCAAAGTAGTCTTTAAGTACAACTTGGAATAAAGAGTGGGGGTGGGGTGCAAAATAGAAGTGTGAACAGAGCCTAGAATTTCAAAGTGAGACCGAAATTATGGAAGGGAGGTTTTGAAGTACAGAGGGCAGAATATCTAGGTTCTGAAAATGTGGTTGGAAGGATTTTTTTATAGTGACTGGCTAGCTGATACCAAGAGGAAATGATCATGGAATTGCTTTCCCATGCCTGACCTCACCTGTTTGATCATGGCTGTTTGTCTTGTACATAAATAAATTGGTTCCATTTGAAGAATGTGGAGCTGTAAAAGGAGATGAGAATGAATCATAAAACACCTTAGAATTGGCTCCACACTAAATAGTTCATCTAGTCTTCCCTTCTTTACATTTAAGGAAACTAAGGCTCAGAAAAGGGAATTGCTCTAGGTCAGATAAATTCATTGCTTTCTTCATTGGGTTATAGATAGCCAATGAATCTTACATTTAGCCAGATTATTTTGTAGTTAAAATCACCCTTTGTTGTCTGTGAAAATATTCAGATAATCACATATTAATAAAAAAGGCAGAGGCCCATGATTACCAAGAAGCAGCAGATATACTCCAGGCTACTATTAGGTAGGAATAGGGCTGGAGGTGGGGGTAGATGGGAGGCATGGAAGGATTCTGGGTCTCAAGGGAGTCCATGTCTTGGCAGAATGTTAGCCCAGCAGCTCTTCGGTTCTGCTCTGCTCCTAAAGCTGGACAGAGGTGTTTTATCATAATATACATAGAACTAAATAATATAAAATTGGCTTATATTAAAGTGCCTACAAATTCTTTTTGATACCTTTATTGTGATAATCTCTAATTTTGATAAACAGACTATAACAATGTGAAACTATATGACAGGGTGAATTCTGCTTTGTTTTTCAAAGCATACAGAAGATTGCTAATGCAAAAATAATCTTCTCTTTCTTTTTGTAAAGCATCTTTTTTTGCTATTGCTTTTCTACCCTGGAAACTCTAAGATGATTTCTGATTTATACCCAAAACATACATAGTGTTTTCATAAGTTGGCAATTTCAGTATTCAATAACAACAAATACCCTGGCCACATGTCGCATCATTAGATCCAGTGGTTTGAAGAATCTAAGGCAAAACTCTAAACAACTGGTTTTATAATTAATGAAATTCAAGAAGATGAACGTTAAAAACCTCCTAAATTCAAATAATTGTATTGATGTTAGAAACAGAGATAACAGTTTTGCTAACATTTCTTGAATGTCTTCCATTCTGTCAATCAATGAGAACATTCATAAAAGAGGCATGATCTCTGCCTTCTAGGTGAAATAGCAGTGACATTATTGAGCATGTAATATTAGACATTTTCTTATATATGCATATTACTTACTTTCATTGCATTAATTTATTGACATTTCAAGCACCCTATAAAGTATTCTCCACATTGAAATAAAAATTAGGAAACAATTTCCAAGAGGTTAACACACTTCAGCAAAGTCACACTATCGGTGTCAGAGCTAGAATTAAACCCAAGTCTGTTTGATCCCAAATGAAAAGAGTATCTAATACATCATTTTGGAGAAGTGCATGACAGCTGCAAGAATCCAAGCGAGAAAAGAAGTAGATGCCAGGGCTAGACACTGGACACATCTGTCACCTACTGGCAGATACACTAGACAATATGGTAATGGGGCTTAAATATTCCCTTTGATATCTTCGTATCTGCAATCTATAACTTCAATGAATGAGATGATCCCAATGTGAGATGTTGTGATAGGGCTGAAAGGCTAGATTTTTCTCTTCTGTGATTAAACCAAGCAGCTAAGAATATATGATTAAAATCTTTTTCTCCATCCAGGTATGGAAGCCCAGATAGATATTGTGTTGTTCTTTGAGGTGAAGAGAACATCAGTGAGTCCCTTGGCATGGTTTTCTCTGGTAAGTCCTGATATACAAAGTTGTTCATACTCAGAGAAAATAAGATGATATGTTCTGGATCCAAATTGTTGAATAGGATAATATACTATGTCTAGTACTATAACTCTGAAGCCTGAATATCACAGTTTTTTGGCCGAAGTAGGGTCATTTCTGTTGCATATCTTTTGAGCACATGACAAAAGATGCATGTAATAATTCAGGAGATCCTGAATTATTATTTTTAATAATAAATAACTGTTATAATATACAGTTTGCCAATTATATTCACTATATTAATAAGTAGATATTATAAATATTGATTTCTCATTTTATAGCTCTCCACTATACTATACCATAACTTGTCAATCTATAGGTATCCTGTCTACATGGTATGGTGAATGTAGCCCAGCCCCTGATTCAGGAAACTGATGGGGAGCTAGTTAGCACACAGGAGCCAAGCCCATGGATCAGTTTTCTCGTGGGGAATCAGGCCTGCATTGTATGTAGGTTACTATGAGGCTTGCTTTTTGCTAAAACTCCCTCACCCTGAATTGAGGCAGCAAATGTTTGTGCATATCTCTAAAGTAACTTCCTAAAGTCTGTGTTAAACCTCCCAAGTATGGAGTGTAAGTAGTTCAACCACTTTTCCACTTGCATCTGAAACATCCTCTTCTTTGAAGTAATTAGCAACATTCTTTCCTTTGTTATCTATAAAAGGTAACCACCTAAAGCTAACCTGTTCATCATAAATGAGGACCATCCTTGATGTTATATACCCAGAAGAGCAATAAAAGCCTGTCCAGGCAGGGGCCTGGGCCCTCTCACACTCTCTCTCTCTCACTTAGAGAGCATCCGTGCAGTACTTTTTCTCCACAGGACTTCTGTAGTCTGTGTGAATTTGTTCATCACAACCACAACACATGGACCTGCTGGCCAGAGTATGCATCATCAATCCATGAATGTTTTAAGTCTCCAGTCAGTTACAAAATATCTAGAAATAGTAGTTTCAGACAATGATTGTGGGTGTGATAAATTCATGATTACCAGATTCCAGATAATTATTTTTAATCTTATACTTGAATGACATAGCTCAAAAGAGCATCTAGTTCAATCCACTTTTTAAAGAAAGTAACTATTTAATACTCTTCAGATTAGTCTGTTCATTGCCACTAAGAATGAAATTTTCATGATATTTAAAATGTTATATCAGCCCTGGACAGCCTGATCAGTGTGGCTCAGTTGGTTGGGAGTTATCCCACAAAGTGAAAAGTTGCCAGTTTGATTCCTAGTCAGAGTACAGCCTGGCTTTCAGGCTTGTCCTCAGTTGGGCTGCATTTGAGAGGCAGCTGATGGATGTTTCTCTCATATATCATGTTTCTTTTTCTCTCTTTCTCTCTCCCTGCCCCTCTCTCTAAAAATAAATAGTCTAAAAATAAAAATAAATAAAATGTTAATATCATTTATTTCTAATTTAATTTGTTTTCAAGCTGTCAGTGGCTTTTATCTGTGTTAATCAGCTTCCACTGTTACCTCTACTTTCAGTCTTGCCCATTTCAATCTATCTCACCACTACTTTCACTTTAATTTTTGAAAATTATAATATAATTATTTTCTTCTGCTAAGTTTTTTCAGCAGTTAGTAATTTCCTTTAGCATAAATGACAATGTCAAAGTCTCTGCAGTTTTAAGTATACTGTGAAAATTGAGAACATCTGGGAAAAACCATTAAAAGTAAATTACAATAGCTTTGATTATTTATGTTTCATTTCTTGTTTTTAAATTCAGCTTTTCCAATCTAAACATTATTAAACTAAAGAACATTGATTCTGTAAAAGTAAGTTGTTCCTACACATGCTATAATGGGTATTGTGATGTTTTGGAAAGAATATGGGTTATGGGGTCATGCAGACCTGGTATCAGATGTCAGCTTGGTTATTATTGCCAATTAAACATTATAAAATAATATACATCCATTTTTAGTATACACCAGGAATATGAACAGGATAATGAAGTCTGGACATTGATGTGATATGAGGCATATAGAAAATGAAAAGTTTGCCAGCAAGGAGGTTGAATATAACTTTTGTAACTAGACAGACATGCAAGAGTCTCCAATCTTTTGGCATCTCTGGGCCACACTGAAAGAAGAAGAGTTGTCTTGGGCCACACATTAAATACACTGTGATGCATAATCACAATAAAACCCTCATAATGTTTTAAGTGAATTTATGATTTTGTGTTGGGCCTCATTTATAGCCATCCTGGGCTGCACGTGGCCTATGGGCCACAGGTTGGATGCCCCTGAAGGGCCTTAAATAGTCCACTTGGGTGATTATTTTTGCCCATTTGAGGACTTTCACAGATGATTGCATGAGGGTAGCTTTGGGTGAAGCAAGACCAGTCAGCAATCCACTGCTATTTAGAAGGTGAGAGATAATGAGAGAATGAATTGAGACAATGATGGATGAAAAAGTATGACTTCAATTGATGCTTATGTAATAAAATAAAAAAATAAGATTGAAATTTTATTTTAATAAACAGGTTTAGTTTAATATTACATGTATACAGAAAAGTGCACAAGTCATGTGCATAGCTTGTAGATTTTCATAAAGTGAACACAGGCTCATGTAACTAACACTGAGACCAAGAATTAGATAATTTCAGACTCCAGCAGCATGTTCATGGCCCCTCCCAGTCACCATCAGAAACTCACCCCTGAAATCATGGGTTAGATCAATCTGTTTTTGTGCTTATATGAATATGACCATACACTGCATACTCTTTTGTGTCTGACAATTTTAAGCATTTTGTTATGAATTGCTCTTTTTTTAATTTAATATTTGTTTCAGGTGTACAGTATAGTGGCTACATAATTATATAATTTACTGAGTTACCTCCCTGGTAATTCTAGTACACACTGGAACTATACATAGTTATTTCAATATTATTGACTTTATTTGTTATGGAATGTGTGTAATAGACAGTTTCTGCTCATAGTTTCTCTTTCATATAACTATCCTATATATATATATATATATATATATATATATTCTACTGTTAACAGACATTTCCATAGTTTTCAGTTTGAGGCTCATAAATAATGTTGGTATAAATATTCTTATATGTTTCTTTGTATTAAATATGTATGTAGTTTTGTAAAATATATAGCAATAAATGATATCATTGGATCACAGAATATGCATAAACTCTAGTGTATACAGTGAAAGCTTTCTGAAGTATTATCTATATATAAATGTGGTGCCTGAGTACTACATGAAAGTTGAGTTGCCTCACATAGTCACCAGGTGTCATCCAGCTTTTCCATTTTCTCCAGTCCTGTTCTTGTTTGTGAGGGGAGAGGGTAGTCAGTAAAATCTAATTGTTTTTTCAATTTGCATTTCCCTCGTGACTAATGAAGTTAAACTTCTTTTTATATGTTTATTTGCAAGTTGAATATCATCTTTGCTGAAGTGCTTAAGTATTTAGTCCATTTTCTATTGTGTCACTCTCTTTTTTTTTTCATATTTCTTTCTGTATAGGACCTTTGGTTAATTACAACATTGCAAATACCCTCTCCCATTTTTGTTGGTTGCTTCTCTACTTTCTTGCTGGCATGTTTTGATAAACAGAATTTTAATGTAGACTAATGTATCAATCATTATCACTAAAGTTAATAATTTTTGTATTTCACTCATACTATTTTTACCTAGGCTATGATGCTCTGCTACTAGATTTGCTGGAAATTACTGTTATCATTTCATCTTTTTCATGTAGATGTACAACTGTCGAATTGATTTGTCTGTAGAGCATTGCACATTTTTAAAATATGCATAACCACTGACTAGCATGATATATTAGTAAGACCATGCTTTTCAACTTTTCTGCAATGACATCTTTGTTATAAATCAGGGATCTGTGTACATGGGGCTATATTTCTGAACTCTCTGTTCTCTTCAGTTGAATGGGATGCTTATTGTTATTTCAGTACTATGCTGTCTTAATTTCCTGAATTTTATATCTTAGTATCTATTGTATTTCCTCTAAGCTTTTTCCTTTATGAATGTTAAAATTTTTTATGAATTTTAGACTTTGTATTAGAGTACTAATTTGGGTAAAAATGTGTCAAAATTCTCCCCCCAAAACATGTACTTTGTTCATGATTAAGATTGTTCTCTATTATCTTATAGAGGAGGCATCTTTTGTGAGTGACATCATAGCATATGGGTGGGCCTTAGAAAATTAATTTGCTCTGGCAGACAAATGCTTGAGCATTCATATACTGCCATGATATGAAGAAAACTAGTGATACATTGCTACAGAAACACCCAGGCAGAAACTGCCTGGCTAAGTCACCAAAATTCATACCTCACATGGATCTAGAAAGATAAAGCATGTGTCTCAGCATCTGGGAAAGCATGTTTCTAATGTGAGCTCAGGACTCAAGAACATTTATTAAGTTCAAAATTATGCAGACAGCATTTTATAAAGCCAATTGAATTTAGTTGGGAGAGACAAATTATCAGGGAAAAGCCTTGAAAACTGTGTCTGGCACAGGTCAGCTCTTGGATATACTGGAAAGTTTACTAATACAAAGAATAAATAAAGGGTGTGCATAGGAAGACAAGAAATTTGAGAATTAGGGATATTACTGCAAGTCAGAAATATGGCTGCACAGATTTTTCTGGGTCATAAGCAAGATTTGTTTGCATTTTTCTAGTGCAGTAGAAAAAAATGCAGTTTCCTACTGCATGTGGGAAAGAAGTCCCACATGGATTCATGTTCTTGAAAGTCGCATCTTCTATCTCTGTAAGCCGTGCTACTATATAAACTTGTTTAATTGTCCACAGAACACATTTATGACAAGTGAGCTAATTATGAATTTTTCAGCTCTTGTCACAGAGTCATTACTTTAAATCATGAAATTGAATTGGAGTCTACTTTCCTGGTATGGATTTTAAAGGAGCACTTAGGCCCAAATTTTATGTCACACAAAACTAATTTCAGAAATGTAAAAAAAATTATTTACTGCAATATTAGTATCTGTTGTTATAGATCTATTTAGCCTAAAATATTTCGGGGTTCAGAGGAAAGGGATAAGGAAAAGTAGAAAAATGGACTTCTTATAACTCAGCTTCTCTCAATTTTGTAAGAATATTTTTGATACTTTATTTGTAGGATGGAGGCAGCAAAATAAGCATATAAAACAATCTTGTCCAAGGGAAATCTAGCATACTGGATTCTTGTTTCAGAAATTTTTGGAAAAGATTACTTCATGTGTTAGTATAACCACACAGATAAAAACACTAGCAAGCCTAATAGAAAATCCAAATTATGGAGCTTTATGGGGAAATCAAGAAAAATGAAAGAAATATTTACTTAATATGGATTTGTGGTATATAATAATAAATTTGGAGGAGATATGAGTTGAAATGGGAGAAAAGGAAGCCCAGATAGAAAAGTAAGACCAGAAAACAAAGAATCTGCTGATTCACTTGATTAGTTAAGATTTCATTCTTCTAGCCCTGGCTGGCGTAGCTCAGTGGATTGAGTGCGGGCTGGGAACCAAAGTGTCCCAGGTTCGATTTCCAGCCAGGGTACATTCCTGGGTTGCAGGCCAGAACCCCCAGCAACTGCACACTGATGTTTCTCTCTCTCTCTCTCTCTCTCTCTCTCTCCCTGTCCCTCCCTTCCCTCTCTAAAAATAAATAAATAAAATCTTAAAAAAAAAAAAGATTTCATTCTTCTGATCTTCTGGCCAAGATGGAGGCATAGGTGGTCGCACTGTAGCTCCTCACACAACCAAAACTAAGGATGACAAGAATTTACAAACGAAAAACAACCAGAACAGAGAGAAATGAACCGAACAGAAGTCTGAATACCATACATCCAGTCTGGTAAGGAGGGGCAGAATTGGAGGCCTACAGAGAGGGGTCCAGGGGTACCGGCAGGAAAAATTGGTGGCTGGCAGATGTGAGTGCACAGCACAGGGTGCAGATGGCAGTTGGCGGACCCCAGAAGTACAGAGGCAGCTGATGGACTGGTGGCAGACCCTGGGTGTGGGAGGCAATGAGCAGACCCAGTGAGGCACACAAGGCAGCTTGCTGTCTGCAGCCGCACATTCACTCAGACAAACTGAATGGAAATGGGCAGCAACACAGACCGTGCAACCCAGGGACCCAGCTCCGGGAAACAAAGCCTAAAGGCGCCAACTGAAAACACCTTGGAAGTTGAGGCCAGGAGATTCTCTCAGCCTCACAGGAGGCTCCTTGGAGAAACCCACAGAGTCTAAGAGAGTGCACAAGCCCGCCTGCCCGGGGGGCCCGCACCAGAAGGGCCCAATTTGCTTATGGGAAGTGGCAAGGGGGACTGGAGTCCTGGTGAGAGCGGAGTGGGCGCCATTGTTCTTTCTCGGACCCCGCCACCACACACAAGTCAAAACCAAGCGACTGAGGTGCCCCTCCCTCGTGAACACCTAAGGCTCCGCCCCTCATACGTAAGAGGCACGACCAGACCAAAGGAAAAAATAAATAAATAAATAAATAAGGTGGCTCAAACAGAGTTAAAAGCCCCAGAGCCAGTTTTTTTAAGCAACCAAGAAATAGCCAACCTATCAGATGCACAGTTCAAAGCACTGGTGATCAGGGTGCTCACAGAATTGGTGGACTTTGGTCATAAATTAGATGAACAAATACAGACTACAATAAGAAAAATGAAGGAAAATGCACAGGGAACCAATAGTGATGGAAAGAAAACTGGGTTTCAAATCAATGAAAGGGACCAGAAGGAGGAAAGGAACAACCAAACAGAAAAGAATGAAGAAGCAAGGATTTAAAAAATAGAGGAGAGGCTTAGGGACCTCCAGGACACCTTTAAATGTTCCAATATCTGAATTATAGGGGTACCAAAAGTGGAAGAGGAAACACAACTAGTGGGAAAGTTATTTGAACAAATAATAAAGGATAACTTCCCCAATCTGGCAAAGGAGATAGACTTTCAGGAAGTCCAGGAGGCTCAGAGAATTCCAAAGAAGTTGGACCCAAGGAAGAACACACCAAGACACATCATAATTACATTACCCAAGATGAAAATGAAGGAGAGAATTCTAGAAGCAGCAAGAGATAAGGGGACAGTTACCTACAAAGAAGTTCTCATCAGAATGTCAGCTGATTTCTCAAAAGAGACCTTACAGGCAAGAAGGGGCTGGAAAGAAGTATTCCAAGTCATGAAAGGCAAGGACCTACATCCAAGAATATTCTATCCAGCAAAGCTTTCATTTAGAATGGAAGGGGAGATAAAGTGCTTCTCAGATAAGTCCAAGTTAAAGGAGTTCATCATCTCCAAACCCTTGTTTATGAAATGTTAAAGGGACTTATCTAAGAAAAAGAAGATAAAAAATATGAACAGTGAAAAATGACATCCACTCAGAGTTAGTAACAACCATACCTAAAACAAAAGCAAACTAAGCAAATAAAGAGAACAGAGTGGAACCACAGAAATGGAGATTGTATGGAGGGGTTAGCAACAGAGAAGTGGGAAGAGGAGAGAAGGGTAAAAACATAGAGAATAAGTAGCATGGGCAATAGGTAGAAAATAGACAGGGGGAGGGCAGGAATGGTGTGGGAAATATAGAAGCTACAGAACTTATGACACATGGACATGAACTAAAGGGGGGGAATGTGCGTGGGAGCGGGTGGGCAGGGGGAGGGGAGTGAAGGGGGAAAATGGGACAACTGTAATAGCATAATGAATAAAATATATTTAAAAAATATTTCATTCTTCTTTACATGTTACACCAATATTTCCTAATCTAAACTATAAACAGGCTTTCTTTTTGGTTCATGAGATGGGAAATAAATAAGGGGAGAAAGGAAAAGAGAAAAGAACATAACAAAGTGACTGTCAGAAGGAAAGGAATGGAAAATCAGTTGAGCTGAGGGTATAAATATGTAGAGTGTTTCCCCTCACCCCTTATCTGCATTTTGCTTTCCCAGGTTTTCAGTTACCTGCCACCAGCAAAAGTTAAAAAATATTAAATGGTGAATTCCAGAGATAAGCAATTCATGCATTTTAAATTGCACATTGTTCTGGGTAGCGTGATTAATCTCGGGATGTCCCCCCAGCGATGTGAATTATCCCTGTATTCGGTGTCTCCATGCCGTTTACCTCTGCTTGCCCATTAGTCACTTTACTAGCTGTTTTTTTTTGTTATTAAGTCATCTGTTGTGGACCTCCGATGGTTATGTTTAAGTAACCTTTGTTTTACTTAATAATGGTCCCAAAAGCATTAGAGTAGTGATGTTGGCGATTCAGATTCACTACAGAGAAGCCCTAAAGTGCTTTCTGTAAGTGAAAAGGCAAAAGTTCTTGTCTTAATAAGGTGTTTTATCATCCTACATTACCATAAAAAAGAGTGAGTACAGTACAGTAAGATATTGTGAGAGTAAGAGAGACCACTTCATATAACTTTTATTATAGTGTATTGTTATATTGTTCTATTTTATTATTAGCTATTGTTTTGATCTCTTATTGTACCTAATTTACAAATTGAACTTATCATAGGTATGTATGTATAGGGAAAAACATTGTACAGTATATATGGGGTTTGGTACTATTTGCAGTTTCAGGCATCTACTGGGGGAAACTGTTGTACCTCTCGGGGCAATAGGCCAGTAGCTGGTAAAATATACTACTGATACAATACAGATAACCCTTAAACCATGCAGCTTTTAGGGGTCCCAGACTCCCTTTCCTCAACCACTGCTGAAAATCCATGTATAACTTTTAACTCTACAACTGGCCCTTTGCATCTGCAGATTCAACCAACTGGGAACAAAAACAGTATTCATCATGGGCATTTGGGAATGCACAATCAAAAATGTGAAAGTTCTGTTTTCAGTCTTTGGTTGAAACTGCAGATGTGAACCCTGTGGATAGAAAAACTTGAGGATAGGAAGATCAACTGTATTTGCTGAAAATTTTCTGCCTGCAAATGGACTTTAACAATTTAAACCAGTGTTGTTCAAGGATCAGATGTACTTCTACCAACTTTAAGTACTTGCTGACATCTTGCCCTGACTGGTGCAGCTCAGAGAGTTGGCATCAAGTTCTTCTCCCTCTTTAACCCCACCCCCCTAATCCAAAAATAAATAAATGAAATCTTTAAATACTTGTTGATATCATCAACTTCTTTTGTTCACTATATACCAGATTCTACTGAAGGTATTTTGTCAAAAAGAACAAAATAAATTTTAAAGATTGTAAAAAGCTATAAAATGTTAAAATTTCCATGGAATAAATGGCATTGCTAATTAGATAGTGATGAGAGTATCATCAGTGACTAAGGAATCAGTGGTTTTGGACCTGTATACTACATTTTTTCCAAAATAATATTTGAGGAAGATTCAACTGTATACTGCAAGTTGTAATTCTCCCAGGAATCCTTCAAAGTGTTTATATTTCCTGTTTACAGGTCCCATTATCATTGCTTGTGTCAGTATTCTGATTAAATCGTAGCTTTCAGTTCTGACACTGGCCTCCAGAGAACATGGCTGGAGTGACCCTAGCTTTGAGGCTCACTGTCCACTTAGGTACTGTTACCTTTTTCCTACTCAGATCTATATCTGAAAGTTATATGGTAGGTATTCAATCTATTCTGGTTTGCCATGTCATAAGTATTGTTTGGGTTTTTTTTTTGTATGCAAATGTGTTGGAATTAATTCCAATTAAACCTACTTTACTTTGACAGTTTAATTCTAGAAAAAAAGCCAAATAAGTAAATGTTATTTATAATTCTCTTTGTATCATGTAGAATGTGAAAGTCTAAATAACCCAGAATAAATTGCTCCTAAATTCAAAGTTGGCTTCCTTAGGAATCTATATTTATCATTTTGCAGCATATTACCTTATACTCCTCTCTTGTTCCTGTAATGTAAAATCCTGGGGGTTGTGGAGCCAAATGCATGTAAGAAGGCTTGTTAAAAGGAAATAGGGAGGTTATCTTGTTCTGACTGGCCCAGCTGACACCACTCATGTAGGCTTCCCTCTGGTCAGTAACCACTGTGTCAACGAATCTATGTTGAGATTGTGACTCTTGTTTGTCTGATTTCTTTGGAGGCTGTCCATGGTGTTGTCTTTCAAAGGAAAAGGAATATGTTATGTGGTTCAAATGTTCTTTTTAATCATTCCTGATAATTATCCAGTTTACAATGATAGAAGCAAATGTTTATTGAGCAACTAATGAGTGTCAATGCCTCTCCTAGATTCTGGGCACACACTAGTGAAATAAAGTAGACACAATACCTACCTTCATAGCACAATAAAAATTGAATTAGCATAAATGAATTCCAGATTCTGGTATATTGCCCTGAAGTATTTTTTGGTTTACAGTGTGTTGTTTATCTTTGTGTTACATTTTAACATACCTTCATGGGAAATTTAAAATGAGAATTTTAGAAAACACATATTGATACTGTTCATTCATTGCCGTTTTTATCTGGAACTTGTCTTCTCAAATCCTGTCACTTTATTCCATGCAGTTTTCCTCCCATACTGCAAATGGCCTAAAAAAAAATAAACAATGCATTCTTTGGTTCTTTTCCATTTTTGATCTCCTAAACATAATTTTATACTGCTTTAACATTGAGAATTTTTTATTGCTGCTTAGGCTAAGAAAATAGCCATAATAGCAAACATATAAGAGTGATAAAATTAAAAAATTTTATAGTCTCAAACGTTGCTTTATAGTTCTATATTACCTTTCTGAGATATAATTGAAACCACTTTAAACTCTTCCTCTTAGATTTATTTTTGAATATGGAATTTACCTATCCTTGTCAATATCTGACCTCCAGATGTATTTGGGACCCACAAAACTCACATTTAGCAAGCTGTATTAGTTAGCCTAGGCTGCCATAATAAAATGGATTAGGTAACTTAAGCAATACGAATTTTTTTTTCTTTCTGACAGTTCTGGAGGCTGGGAAGTCCAAGATTAAAGGTGAAAACTGATTTGGTTCTCTAGTGAGGTCCCTCTTTCTGTTACAAATAGCTGACTATTGTCCTCACATGGTGCAGGGAGGCAGGGAGAGAGAGAGAGGGAGAGAGAGAGGGAAGGGGAGAGAGATTCCCATCATGGGGATTTCTCCCTGATGAATTCATCTAAACCTAATTATTTCCCAATGGCTCATCTCTAAAATGCTATCACACTGGTCACATTGGGTGTTAGGGCTTTGACAAGGATTTGGAAGAGGCACGATTCAGTCCATAGCTCAAGCTATACTATTATTATCCTTGAGAATAATTGTGCAGACAAAATAGTTGATTGTTTAAGCTTTGATTTTACCTGAATATGTATAAAATTTATAAAATATTAAAATTGATATATATATATTTTGAAAGTTTAAATTTATTGTTGAGAGCCTAAAGTGTTATTGAAAAATTATTTCTTTGTAAATTATATGTCAACATATCTGGGGATAAGATTTGTTCAAGAAACCCTTAGTCCCTTGTGGCTCCTGTTCTATGTCACCAAATAATTTTTTTATATCCCTGCTGACTAGAAAATGTTTGGAAATGAGCAAGATGGAACTTGATAAGCATCTAAATGGAAAATTCTCACAGTAGGACCTGCTAACTTGATTGCACCATCACCATGGCAACACTATCTATTATACAGCCAGGTAATGAGATGGCTTAGTTCAATTAGAGTTAAGACTATTTTTCAACCACTGAATATGAAATTTATAAAGTATTTGCTTAGAATAGGTTATGTTCTTCTATGATTCAAAAATTATTCTGTGTTCAATAGAGTGCACAGACAGAGGTAGGCGAGCAAATCCGTTTATTTTGTCTTTCAACATTGCAGTATATTTAAATATGTCTGCAAAATAACATTTATAGATATTTCATGTTGCCCCTTTATGACTATAACCCCTCTTCATTCCAGGCCTGCATTAACTCCAGCAACCTCTAATCTCTTCTCTATGTCTATAACATTGGCATTTCAAGATCATTATACAAATGGCATTATTTTATGTAATTTGGGGGTATTTCTTTTCTGTTAAACATACTTTTCTGAAAGTTACCTAGTTGTTGTGATCATCTATATCAATATTATGGTGTGTTTTTTTCCCCTGGAGCAGTATTTATGTATGAATACACCACACTTTATTTACCACTGATCTGTGGAAGGGCATCTAGGTTGTTTACATTTGGGGGTTATTACAAATAAAGCTGCTCTAAATATTAATGTAGAGGTTATTGTATAACCATAAGTTTCATATATCTTTTCATTAAGTATAAATGTTCAGGATGCAATTGATGTTGTATGGTACTTGTATGTTTAGTTTTTTAAATAAACTGCCAAACCGAATAAAGCCATTTTCTTATACAGTGACTTTACTATTTTATATTCCCACCATCAATATATGATAATCTACTTGCTCCACATCCTCAGCAGTAGTTAGTGGCCTCATTATTTTTTATTTTACCTCATTTTATAGTATGTAATGATAACTTCTTGTGGTTTTATTAGACTTTTCTAAATAAAGGTGATGAATATCTTTTCATGTGCTTATTTGCCATCTTCTTTGGTGAAATTTCTGTTCATGTATTTTGCTCATTCTCTCTTTTTAAAAAAATATTTATTGATGGATTTTAGAGAAAATGAACAAGGGTCAAGGGGAGAGAGACAGATAGAGATAGAGATGATAGAGACAGAGATAGAGATAGAAAATAGATGATAGATAGATAGACAGACAGAAAGAGAGATTTGTTGTTCTACTTGTTCATGCTTTATGCATTCATTGTTTGCTTCTTTCATGTGCCTTTACTGGAGATTGAACCTGCAACCTTGGTATATGGAGATGATGCTCTAATCAACTGAGCTACCGCCAGGGCCCACTCATTTTCTAATTGTATATTTTATTTACTATTTGAAAGCTCTTTACATATTCTAGATATTGGACTTTCTTACATATTTAGTTTATAAATATTTTCTTCCCATCTGTAGTACTTTTCTTCAAAAGGGCCAATTTATTATCATTAGTTTTTTTCTTTTATGGGTCATGTTTTTGCTATCAAAACTATAAATATATCCCAAAGATTTTCTGCTATTTCTTTTTATTTAAATCTATGATATGTTAAGAGTTAAATTTTATGTAAAATGTAAGACTTAGGTTAAAATTGTTTGTTTGGCCTATGGATACAAAATTTTATTTCTTGGAAAGATCTAACCTGCATTGAATTGCTTTTATGCCTTTGTAAAAAATCAGTTGGAAATATTTGTATGGCTATATTGTGGTTCTCTGTGTAACTGCATTTATCTGTGTTTCCATCATTATGCTATTATCACAGTATCTTGACTACTGTCACTATGTTATACATTTGAGAATCAGGTACACTGGTTCTCACATTAATTCTTTTTTTGTTTTATTTTAATTGTTTTATTGAGATATAATTGACATATAACATTGTATAAGTTAAAGGTGAACATATTGATTTGATACATTTCTATACATATTACAATATGAGTACCATGGTATCACTTCATAAATTATCACAGATACAAAGGTCACATATGTCTTTTTTAGTGGTGAAAACATTTCAGATCTAGTCTCTTAGGAACTTTGAAGTATGTAATAGTGTGTTTTGACTATAGTCACTATGTCATGAATTAAACCTTCAGAACTTATTCATATTGTAGTTGCAAGTTTGTACCTTTTATCATCTCCCTAGTTTCCCCATCCCTCTGCCCTGGGTCACCATCATTCTGTTTCTATGAGGTCAGCTTTTTTAAGATTCTGCATATTAGTGATATCATACAGTGTTTGCATTTCTCTAATTATGTCCCTGATTGTAACAACCTTAAGTTCTATCCGTTGTTATCACACATGGCAGAATTTTCTTCTTTTTATGCCTGAATAATATTCTGAGATATATAAGGTCAAAGGAAAACCCAGAAAACTCACCACCATATTTTTCCTTAGGTTCCAAGGTCCCTAGCCAGTCTTCCTATTCTCTCAATATTTCAGTCTTTATATGTTTTTACTTGTATTTAGTGGAGGGAATAGGAAAAACTACGTCTACTCCATCTTGCTAAAAGGGTTACATCCCTATTTATTTTTCATTAAGAACTTAATGCAGAGGAATCTTATTGAATATTTTACCCTTCTTCTTTTATGGAAACACATTACCCCAGAGATCACAGGGCTTGTCAATAAATACAGTTAAACTGCATTTGGTAGCAAACACTGGCCCCTGGTACTCAGAAAGGCTGGTAATTTCAAGTAAGCACAGGTGATTTTGGAAATCTTTGTACAACACGACTTCAGTAAAGTAAACACAGATCAGAATGGCGTGCTCCTGAGCTAAGTTGGCCTGAGCTGGATTTCATTTTGAGGAAGTGGCATGGGCTACTTGATCTTACATTTGGTATTTTCAATGGGAACCCATCACGGACCACAAAGAATGCATGTGCAGAAGTGCTCTAAGGCAAGGGCCCATTTCCTTTCCCTCTCTGAGTGTTTCCATGCCATGAACAGCTCCTGTCACAGTTGCTGCCATAGCTTTAAAACATCATTACATTATGGTACATGAGGTTTTCCTGTTAGACATCATTAAGTATTATAACTAAACCCATGTTTTAATAAAAATATTATAATTTGAGTAAATGGGTTTCTTATTTTTTATCATAGATTTTTTTTTTGTTTTTAGTTGTTTTTTGGTTTTAAGTATTTAGTGAATATTTCAATGAAAATTTTATTTAGATTTTATTCATCTATGCATTTTATGAATTAATACTTTATTAAAACGGAATGTGAGAAAAATATTTAAAATTAATGACAACTTGCCAATCAAACATGAATATGAGTACCACTAGCTGTTGATTTCAATCATCAGTATGAAGCATTAAAAATAGTTTAACAACACCTACACTGTGCCACCAGTGAACACTGAATTAATTATCAATGTGCAAATCTGTTGATGAGTTTTTTTAACTTATAATTTTTATTTTTAATGTGGTCACATTATTTGTAACATTGTGATTCTTTTACATGCATTATATTTCCAAATCTTCCTATTAGAAACTTTCAGGCTACTCTTGGTAAGTGTTAGAATCTTTCCTAACATATACATAAAATAAGTGGCTTGAACAAATGCAATCAGTCAATCAGTTGTCATTTTGCTGGAATTAAGGTATCTATTTCCCATTTCAGTTTTACACTTTATAATATAACACTGCATCAATTTATAACTTGTCTTCATCATTAAAATTATTAACTTAAATCATGCCCAAAGATCACAAGTAAATGAATATTTAGAATGAAGGTTATGTATAACTATAGTGATATCAATATGTAATTTAATTTTTGCTGCTAATTACAATGTATCAAGAAAACTGCACACAAAAATTGAAGATATTTTGCAATAGCAAAGTACCTTAATTTTCTCAATAGTAGCTTTTGGTATCTTCCTTCAATATTTCCTTTGGTGTGGGGTGTTATTTAAGAAATTGGCTATTAATCCCATAGAGGGATTAATTTATGAGCGCTCCCTCACACCAACATACATGATTAAACTCCATCATGAAAATCCCATTGCATTGAAAGATGAAGTTAAATGTATAAATTATTGCAAAACCAGTAGCATATGTAGCCAATTTTTATTTTGTTCATATTTTATTTTTTATAATTGTTTTATTATTGTTCAAGTACAGTTGTCTTCATTTTCCCCCCATCACACCACTCTGCCCCACCCATCTCTACCTCCCAGCCTCGAACCTACCCTCTTTGGCTTTGTCCATGTGTCCTTTATACATGTTCTTTGATGGCCCTTCTGCTATTTTCCCCCTTTATCCCTCTCCTTCATTCCCTCTGGTTACTGTCAGTTTGTTTTTATTTCAATGTCTTTGGTTATATTTGCTTGCTTGTTTGTTTTGTCGATTAGGTTCCACTTATAGATGAGATTATATGATATTTGTCTTTCACTGCCTGGCTTATTTCACTTAACATATATTCCCCAGGTCCATCCATGCTGTCTCAAAAGGTAAGTTTTCCTTCTTTTCTTACAGCTGCATAGTGGATGCATTGTGTAAGTGTACACAGCTTTTCTATCTGATCATCTACTGTAGGCACTTAAGCTGTTTCCAGATCTTGGGTATTGTAAATAACACTACTATGAACATAGGGATGAATATTTGTGTGTGTGTTGGTGTTTTAGGATTCTTAGGATATATTCCCAGATGTGGATTCACAGTGTCAAAAGTGAGTTTCATTTTCAATTTTTCGAGGATACTCCTTCCATACTATTTTCCAAAGTGGCTGCACCAGACTGCATTCCCACCAATGGTGCACCACGGTTTCCTTTTCTCACATCCTGGCGACACTTGTTTGTCGGCTTATTGATGACAGCCATTCTGACATGTGTGAGGTGATATTGTGGTTTTAATTGGTATCTCTCTGATGACTATAGTGATGCTGAACATTTTTTTCATATGTCTCTGGGCCCTCTGTGTATCCTCTTCGTAGAAGTGTCTACTCAGGTCCTTTCCCCATTTTTTGATTGGATTTTTTGTCTTCCTGGTGTTGAGTTGCATTAGTTCTTTGTATATTTTAGAGATTAAATCCTTACCAGATACATCATTGGTGAAAATGTTCTCCCACATTGTGGGTTCCCTTTTCATCTTGCTGATGGTATCTTTAGCTGGCCAGAAGCTTTTTGTGATGTAGACTTGCTTGTTTATTTTGTCCTTTGTTTCCCTTGACTGAGGTGATATACCAGCAAAAATACTGCTATGTGAGATATCTGAGATTTTACTGCTTATGATTTCTTCTAGGACTTTTATGCTTTTGCAACTTACATTTAAGTCTTTTATCCAACCACTTATTTCTAAAAATGTTTTTCACACAGTATAATATACATGCATATATATTTATATATTTTTTTCTAAAAAGCAGTAATCTTCATAATTTTTGTTGTTATATGATGCCAATTCTGGTCAATGAAGCAGTTTGCTAGTGTGCTAAACTAAGCCAGTATGCTGTTTTCAATAAAAATTTATCATCGTCTTAAGCCTTTTCTGCTTTCTCCTCTGAGCTATCATTACAAATTCTGATTAATTGTTATATGTTAGGAATAAGTCAGATAACTAATTTTATAGGAACTTGTAAAATGAATACCTAACCATACACTTTGATGATTCATTTATAAATAAAGTACATGGACTTAAAAAAATACAGTTCCCTCCATCATAAAATGCTGGCAACAATTTCAGTTTTAGAGCTTTTTACATGCATCTTTGTTTTTATGCAGAAGGTAATAATAGTACATAATCATTTTAAATACTTATTTCTTAATGAATACTATCCCACATAATTATTATGTTTCTAAGTGATCTTCATATATTTTGAAAATGAGAATTTCAAGAATATCAGAGAAATTAGTGATAATATAACTACAGGCATGACAAGATATAGAATTAACACACATTAGTATTGTTAAATAATATTTGCTTCGCACAAATATGAAATAACCATTGAAGATAAATAGAAACTATCCCCTTTTAATCCAGTTTTTTGAAATATAATAAGAAAATTATATAAATATAAGTGGAAAGTTTAAACATTTATTTTATAGTGAATGTTTTCTCTACAGAGTCTTTTAAAGACCAGATTTTTTAAATTTTGGTAATATAACTTATCAATATTTTTCTTTTATGCATCTTACTTTTGTGACCTATGGAATCTTTTGTCTACACTAAAGTAGCAAAATTTTCCCTTGTATGTTTTGTTTACCCCCTGGAAATTGAAGAGGTGCAGCTTTTACACTTGGACTTTGAACTATTTAATATTAAATTTTGAGAGTAAAGAGTGATATTTTACCATTAAATTTCCTTGACACCTTGGAAATCACCTTTTTGATTTTTCAAAAATCAAGCTACTATACATGTAAGTTTATTTTTGGACTCTTTCTTCTGTAATAATCTATTTTTGTTATGCCAATACCACATTAACTCAACCACTTATTGTAAGTTATACAAATTTTGATATATTATGCTTAGATTTTCATTCAGTTAAAATGTGTTTTTTCTTTTATTTTAATCATTATTGTATAGGTGCGTTTGGTTTAATTTATAGTTATTTGTAGATTTTGCATATATCTTTGTAATTTAATTGTGATCAGAAAAATTATCCATATAATTTCAATTTTTAAAAATTAATTAACTCATTTTACAGGTTAGTATACAGTCTAATTTGGTGATTGTTCCACATGCAATTGAAAATAACTTGTATTTCACTCTCATTGGGCAGAACTTAAAATCAATTAGATATTCAAGAGTCTTTTATACATGTATTGATTTTCTGACTACTGTTAATTACTGAGAGGAGTGTACAAATTTTTCAACTATAACAGTAGATTTTTCTATTTTTTCTTTTGTTTTTATCAGATTTTTTTCCTCATGTATTTTAAAGGTCTATTTTAAACTTTAAAAGGGGCATTAGCAATTTTATGTCTTCTAGATTCTTTTATCATTATAAAATAAATCTTCCAAAAAGGATAAAATAACACTTTTTACCCCTGATGATAATTCTTGTTCTGTAGGCTGTTTTGTCTAATATTAATATGGTAATTCCAACATTCATATGGTTAGTATTCGGATGTTGTTTATTTTTCCATCCATTTTGTTTTAGCCTACCTAAGCCTGTATATTCATATAACCAATTTGCTATTTCATATAGCCAATTTCATATATATATATATATATATATGTGCAATTAATATGGTTGATTTTCCTCTTTAATCAGTCTGGAAATATCTGCCATTTAATTGGAGCATTTTTACCATTCATATTAAATATAACCAACATATTGCATTTAAATCTATTAAATGCAAATCTATATTTTGTTTATTTCTAAATCTTATTTCTGTTTTTAAATTTCTTACAATGTCTTTTTCATTTTCCTTATGCATTGTTTTAGGGTTCCATTCTGTCACCAGTGTTGGTTTATTAGGTATCTCAATATTTGTGTACTGTTTAGGATATGTATGTTTAACTTAGCACAGTTTATCTTCAAATCATATGGTACTTCACTTGTAATGTGAGAACCTCACAATAGTATATTTCCTTTGCTACCTTTCTGCTATTATTTATTTTTCTTTAATGTTTTAATCCATGTAATGCACTAGTACTTTTGCTGCATTCAATGAATTACCTTCCAAAGAAATTTAAACATATGCAATATATTTACTCACTATTTGCCATTTTTGGTTATCTACATTTTGGGGAATACACCTTTTTTCTCCCTGATATTTCTCTTTTCCTGATGAATATTGTTTTAACATTTCTTACAGATATGCTACTGTTGAATTCTTCATTTTTTTCTCATCTATAAATGTCTTTATTTTTTGAAGGACACTTTCATTGGATGCAATTTTTTCCTTTTTAACACTTTAAACATGGCATCTACTAAATTCTGGCTTTCACAATTCAGATACAAAATCTGTTAAGTTCTTTTTTTATTTTTGCATGATTTCTCAGAAACTATTTAATTATATTTTATTGTATTTTTTCCTTTAAGTTCTATCTTTTTTTTCTCTATACATATATGCTTTTGCTTTCTTTTGAAATTTTCTTTCTATATTTACTGTTCAGCAATTTGTGCATTATATGTCTTGATGTATGCTCTCTGTGGTGTGTATACACATGTGTAAATCTTCTGGTTGGGGTTTTTTGAGCTTTCTGGATTTGTTGCCTTAGAGTTTCTATCAACTTTGGAAAATTATTAGCCATTTTTTTTCAAGCATTTTTTTCTGTTACCCTCGTCCTCTTCTACTAGAATTCCAATCATATGCATTAGGCTGCTTGCTATCTTCTGTTGATCCAGGGCCCTGTATATTTATTTTTCAGTCTTTTTTTTAATGACTCTGTCTTTATTTTAAATAATTTATGTCACTGTGTCTTCAAGGATACTTTAATTTTTCTCTGGCATATGTAGCCTGCTATTCATCTAGTAAATTTTTTTCAGGATTTACATTTGTAAATCTCTAGCAGACCTTTAAGTTCTTGTTAGTATTCTTTATTTTTAAGTTATATTTCATGTCTTCCTTTAAATCTTTGTGCAAATTAACATGTTTATGATAACACTCCCAATGTTCTTATCTGCAAATCTCATCTGTTATTTCTTGATTTACTTCTATTATTTTCTTATATAGGTCAAATTCACACATATATTTAGACTATTATATCATCAATATATTTATACATTATTATACTATTATGTTATGTATCATTCCCATAAAATACCAAAAAACAAGTCAAAAAACTTAAAATTTTAGAACAAATTCAATAAGCAGGAAGTTAATATTCAGAGGATACATATAGGATTTTTAGAACTTAATATCAAAGAAGACAAAGGGAAAATGAACCCATAAAATAATAGGTAAATTTGCACACACAGAAAAAAAAACTCCAGTGCTAAAAACAAATCAATACAAACAAGAAATAACTCAGGCAGAACCTTCCTAGTAACAAAGAAAATGGAAAAAAATTTCTATCAAAAAAAAAAAAAAAAAAAAAAAAAACACAAAAAACACAATCAAAAGTTTTTGGTGAGAATGCCAGAATGGCCTTGGTGGGAATAAGTGAAGATTAAGTCATTTGGAATATTGTCTGATGGTACTTAATAATTTTGAATATATATTCTGTATGATATATTAATTCCAAAAGTCTTTGTATCTGCTATAATAACAATGACAACAAGCTGTCAGTGGCCTAAAATTATAAAGCTGTATTTTTAATTCAGGTCACATATTAATAAGAGTCAGAAAGCAGGCAGGAGTTTTGTTACATGTGTGATTCACATGAATGAGAATATTTCCATTCAATAGTTGTCATCCCTATAGTCTGAATCATTGAAAGGCAGCCAACCTTGTTGTCTCTGGGCCACACTGGAAGAAGAAGTTGTCTTGGGCCACATATTAAATACATAAACACTAACAAAAACTGATGAGCAAAAACAAGATTTTAGGTAAATTTACGATTTTGTGTGGGGCAGCACTTATAACCATCCTGGGCCACATGTGATCCATGGCCATGGGTTGGATACCCCTGACTGGTGTGAGAGGTGAAAAAAGAACATAGATGACTTCATGAGATGTTTTATGGACCTGTTAGCTAGGATATCACTTCCACTAAGATTCCTTTGGTCACAATTAAATGACATGACTCCACCTAAAGGGAGTGTCTAAAAAGTGACCTAGTTTTTGCACTGAGAAGGAAAATAAAATGGGTAGTCTGTGTCAGACTATTTCTAGAGAAATTAAAATACATGTGCAAAAGAAAACATAAAAGAATTCTGTTGTAGCATTGTTTATAAGAAAGGAACCACCACCAACAAAAGCAAAAATAAACTATAGGTTTAAAATTTTGTGATTTTTTTTGTTGATTAGGTTCCTGTTAAAGGTGAGATCATATGGTATTTGTCCCTCACTACCTGGCTTATTTCACTTAGAAAATGCTTTCCAGTTCCATCCATGCTGTTGCAAAAGGTAGGAGCTCCTTCTTTCTTTCTGCTGCACAGAATTCCATTGTGTAAATGGGCCATAGTTTTTTGATCTATTCATTTACTGTTGGGCATTTAAGTTGTTTCCAGCACTTGGCTATTGTAAATTGTGCTGCTATGAACATTCGGGTGCATAGGTTCTTCTGGATTGGTATTTCAGGGTTCTTAGGATATAGTCCTAGCAGTGGAATTGCTGGGTCAAAAGGCAGACAGTGACCAGAGGGGACAGGGGAAGGAATTTCAGGGGAAAAGGGGAAGGGTTTGCAGGAAAAAGTAGAAAGGACACATGGACAATAACATGGTGAGGGTGGAAACAGGAGGGAGGTGGGGAGGACTAGGAAGGTGGGCTGGGATGGGGGTAAAAGGCAGAAAACTATACTTGAACAACAATTAAAATTTTAAAAATTATGATTTTATGAAACATCATCTTATGTAGAGTAGATTATATAAAGTAGAACAAGAGACATGCCTAAAACAAATGGATGAACAAAACCAGCCAGGATAGAAATAAAACTTGTTAGTTTAAAGAACTAGTGAAAGAAATTTCTCACATCATGACTAACATTACTAGCATCTGGACCCTGTAGCTAACATTTCTCTCTCTTTGCAGTTGCCGTGAAATCTTACAGTTTGCCGAGTGAGCATGCTTTTTCCAGTTTCAACTAAGTTAGATTTTAGGAAGGATAATTTATAATTTTTAAAATCATTTTAGTTTTAGATGTCACTTTGGGGAAAAAAGGCAAGAGTGTCTTGGTACTTTAGCAAAGTGAACACTGATTCAAATTTAATGTAGAAGTAAATAAGAAAACTAATTAAATCCTTTCAGATGAAGTTATGAACAAATTATCTCATTTCTTTGATATTTGGTGTTTATATTTTTTTCTAAGCATGATAGAAAACATAGAAATAAAATATTATTTTAAAATACATATAGTGAAAGTATATTTTAAATATTATGCTTAATACACACATATCTTTCAAAGAGTACATATAATAATTTTGCCATATAAGGAATATATATCTGCTAAACTACTATATAGTGTTAAAAATGTCCACACAAAAGATGTTTGTCTCTGGGCAGTGAAGCTTCTTGTTATGAATACTGAAACTTGCTCAAAGAATGCTTGATTGATGAGGTGTGTGTTCTCATGGGGTAGGGCCTGACTTATTCATGATTAAGAGTGTCTGGAGAGCAATAGACTAGAAGAGAGTCACTGAGTCCTGGAAAGAGGATTGCAGTGAAAAAAAAAAAAAGAACAAAACCCTGAAAAATGGTGAAGACTGATCACAAGGCGGTTCTGATAGGAAGGAGACATTGCTCCAGGTATAGATCCTGTATTAGTGCCCTAGGGTTGCTGTAACAAAGTACCAGAAACTAGTAGCATAAAATAACAAATTTATTCTCTCTTGATTCTGGAGGCTAGAAGCCTGGAATCAAGGTGTCAGAAGGGTTGGTTCCTTATGAGAACTCTATTCCATTCTTCTCTCCTATCCTGTAGTATGGCTGACAATCCTTAGTGTTCCTTGGCTTGTAGATGCATCACTCCAATCTCTGCCTCCATTTTCATGGCATTCTCCTCATGTTTCACATAACCATCTTCCCTCTATATTTCTTTCCTATGCTAAAAGAATAGTCATTGGATTAAGGACCCCATGCACTCCATTATTAAGATGTAAGTCTTAATGAGTTACATCTGCAGTGATCATATTTCCAAATAAGATTGTGTGATACTTGGAGTTAAGATTCCAACATATATTTTGCGAAGGATACAATTCAACCCATAACAAATGCCTTTCCAAAATCTTCTTTACTCTAGAGCAGGAACTATAGTGTAAAAGAGAAACTTATCTTACATTGCTAAGACCTCAGAAATTCTGCTGAAGGAAACCCTGTTAAATACCTGATCACAAGAGCAGAGGCACTTCTCTGCTGATCTTGACTGGGAGGTATTGGAGTTTGGTGGTCTAGAGGAAGTTGATTTTGTAGGGTTAGTTTTTTTCCCTAGAAATGAGAGCAGGAAGAGTTTTCCATGGTAACAACTGGATGAAAGAATGATAGTAATGAGTGGAGCAAAAGGAAAGAATAATGAGAAGAGAGTGATGTCATGCCTTTGATTTACTGTCTCTAATGAAGGTTCTATTTTTTGCCTGCTTTACAAAATTTTAATTCTAGGTCATCTTTTCTAAATCCACTATCTCTGATGCTTGTCTTGTAATCCAATCTTTTTGCCTTTTCATTTTTGCTTTCATTTTCCCTAATAGCATCCTCAAGACCAGGAAGAAATATTGGCACAGTACACATCTGGTAAATAGATACATTTTGTTGCATATATGTCAAAGGTTGCTCTCTTTTTTTGGTTAATCATTGTTGGAAAATAAAAAAAAATAAAACAATATTTTCCCTCTGTACATGACAGGGGAATAGCCCTTCTCTATATGTTTCAATTGGTTGATGTCCACCTCCCCTTTACATATCTAGAGAAGGTCAATTAGCCCATTAATGAACTTCTTTCTTCTGAATCTAATCAAATTTTAATTTTTATAATATGGAGTTCTGTTGGACTAAGAAGAGATTTCTCCTACCCCTTGTGCTTCCCTGACTTACTGAATCAATTTTAAACACATAAAAAGCTAAAACTGTTAGATTCCAGTGCTTGAGGTTTATTCTGTCTTATTATTTTGCCATGTTTCAATTATATAGACTCTGTTTCCCAGCATTTGGCATGACACCACTAGCTCCCACTGCTTTGGTTGACTTGTCTTTCGATTTCCTGGTCTCCATGTGGTTGTGTATAAAGAGGTAGTCATGGATGACTGGGGAGAACAGCACTCTGGCCCCCTCACAGAGGGACAGGCTTGCATTACAGTGATAGCCCCCAGGTTTTCTCTTCAGTGGATCTTAAATTTCTGAGCATGGGGAAGAGAGTGGAAAAAAATGAAACATCTTTTCATGTTCTTACAGACAAGATCAGATTCTTTCCTGTGGCTCTGCACATGCAGGAGTCCCTTAGTAATAATTCATTGTCTTGCAGTTAGAGAAAATGCCTCTTTCTTTCTAAAAATAACTGGATAAACTCATATAATATATGTGTGTGTGTGTGTACCACACACATAAACTCATATATCTGCATATATGTATGTACACATATGAGTATATACATGTATACATACATATATATGTGTGTATATGTACACACACACACACATTATATTTTGGCCTGTCCAGAAAAAGTCCAGCCATTGTTAATATAATGACAACAGTTTGTGCAACATCAATGTAACCTGGCAGCCAAGGAGAGTGGACTGGGATTTGTATATGTAAAGAATGACAATGTCACTGTACTAATTAATGAGGGTGGTAGACTCAGTTGAGTGAGCATGTGTACTGTGTGGCTGTTACATTCAAAATGACTGAATGAGTAAAGCAATGAATCTGTATCAAATTTTGCATTAAGCTTGAACATTCTTCCATGAAAATTATTTAGATGATTCAGAAAGCTTTGGGGGCAACGCAATGAGTTCAGCACAAATTAAAGAGTGGCACAAATGCTTCAAAGGTTGTTGAGAATCTGTTGAAAGTGATACATGTTCTGGAAGGCCTGCAACTAGCAGAACACCTGAAAATGTTGAACATGTATGGACTGCAATGAACAAATAATGGCTACTGACAGTTTGAGAAGTAGAAGATGATTTGGGGATTCTAAACACTACTGTCTCCAAAATATTGATGCAGGATGTTGGCATGAAATGTGTTGTGGCAATATTTGTTTCATGGCTTTTGCTAACAGAGCAGAAGGAACATTGTGCTGCAGTTGCTAATGACTTGACTCAAACAGCTACCAATCAACCAGATTTCCTTAAGAAAGTCATAACCAAAGAGGAATCATGGGCCTACTATTATTCAGAAATGAAGCCCCACTTGTCCCAATGAAAGTCTCCTGGTTCTCCACACCCACAGAAGACACAGCAAAGTCATTGCAAGAGCAAGACCATATTAACTGTGTTTTTTAAAAGATTTCATTTATTTATTTTTAGACTCTTAGAAAGGGTGGAGACCTGAAAAGGACTGGCCCCACGCCCACATGTGGTAATTGAAAATCTGAAGGGATAGCTCAGCTACAAAAGTCCCCATGAGGAGCAAGAGGTCCAATCTCCTGCCTGGCTCCCCAGCCCTGAGAACTAGTACCTGGAAGGAGAAACCCACATACATCTGGCTGTATTTGAGAGAGGAGAAGGGAGGGAAAAAAGAGAGCGAGAGAATATCAATGTGTGGTTGTTTCTCATGCACCCCTACTGGGGACCTGGCCTGCAGCCCAGGCCTGTGCCCTGACTGGGAATGGAACCAGTGACCCTTTGGTTCTAAGGCCTGCTCTCAATCCACTGAGCTACACCAGCAGCCAGGGATTAACTGTATTTTTTTACTGGAATGGTATTGTCCATCATGAGTATGCCCCTCCAGGCCAAATGATTAATAAGTAGTATTACCTCAATGTTCTTCTTTGTTTGAGAGATTCAATACGATGAAAATGGCTGCATCTATGGGCAACAGGTGACTGGCAGCTTCATCATGATAACATGCCTGCTCATGCATCTCATCTCATGCAGAATTTTTTCACAAAATATCAAATCATCCAGGTGACTCAGATTCCTCCAGCCCAGATTTGGTGACCTGCAACTTCTAGCTTTTCCCAAAACTATAATCACCTTTGAAAGGGAAGAGGTTTCAGACTGTCAATTAGTTTTGGGAAAACACAGTAGGGCAGCTGATGGTGATTCCAACAAAAGATTGTGCAAAGTGTTTTGAACAATGGAAGAGATACTAGGAGAATTATGTAAGGTTCTAAGGTTCTTACTTTGAAGGGGCCTGAGACATCATTGCCCTGTGTTTAATGTTTCTTGTAACTTGATTCTTCCTCAAAAAATGTCTCTGTTTTTCATATTACATGACATGAAAATATTTTCATATTACATGATAGGAAAAATAAAGACATTTATTGAAGAAGATATAAGATACAAGAAATATTGTACATAGGAAAATGACACCTGAGTCCCCTTCAAAATAGGGACCTTGGGACCTCACACAGTTCTGATCACCATTAGCTACCCCATTGTATTTACCTGAATCTCATCAATGATCTGAATTTCTTCCCTTTCAAAGGTGGCTTTAGTTTTTGGAAAAGCCAGAAGTCACAAGGCACCAAATCTGGGCTGTAGGGGGGCTGAGTCACCTGAGTGATTTAATGTTTCACCAAAAAACTCTGCATAAGATGTGATGCCTGAGCAGACTCATTGTCATGATGAAGCTGCCAATCACCAGTTGCCCATAGCTGCAGCCTTCTGAATCATCCTAATAGTTTCTGTAAGGGAATGTTCAAGCTAAATACAAAATTTGATACAGATTCATTGCTCTACTTGCTCATTTTGAATGTGAAGGCCACACAGTATACATGCTCACTCAACAGAGTCTTCCACCCCTACTGACTAGCACAATGAAGTTGTCATCATTCACACATGTGCATTCCAGTCCACTCTCCTGTGCTGCCAGGTTATATTGATGTTGTACAAACCATTTTCATTATATTAACAATGGATGGACTTTCCCAAGACAGACTATGTATGTATATACATACATACATATATTCATATATGTGAATATACATATTTTAATACATACATTTCATGTTTCATAAATATATATCACACTTAATATAAATTCAAAGAAAATTATAAATTATAAAGAAATAAAACAATATTCCTTTCTATATAATATATAGTACATATTATAATATATTATATATAAATATATGAAAGATGAGAGAGAGAAAACAATTGGTAGAAAGATGAAAATTTCTCAAGGGAAATTGTAAAGTCCATTAAAATATACTTCAAAAATGTCCCAGGATGACATTTAAATCAGGAGGGTTGTGAATTATTTTTAGAAGCATAAACTTAAAAAATAAACTTAAATCTAGGGACAGATAAGCCTTCTAGAAAGAAGTGGAGACCACTACATCACAAGGAACAAGCATTGCACCAGAATAAGCTGCTTTATTAGAGAAGGCAGCTTTTTGGCAACACTATCAAAGTATTTTGACAAAATATTAGGTGAATTTGCATGGGTATCATTACAGTGACAAGAAAAAAAACATAACTTCTGAATAGAAAAAGATAAAATGACTATGATTTACCCTTGATAAATATTCCAGAAATTCAATACTTTTCAAAGAAATATTATGAAGTCATTGAAGTGAGAGAAACTAGTCATTTATTATCTAGAAACTTTGTAAATACCATGCTCCTCCTGGCCTTGTTGGACAACTTATTTAAGTTTGTTCCCAGTGGCACTGGAATAGTCAAGATCCTAGTGGAACAAGCTCAGGATTTTGACATTTGGATTTCTTCTCCATTTTCATATGCCTTTATAAAACAACAGATAATTGATCTTAGCATGGAAGATACTTTAAAATATCCACACATTACTACATATTTATAAATGTGTGGAAATTCACATAAAGTATAACACAGGGCTTAGTAGGAAATGGGTCACTTTACATGAAGGGTAGTTATTATTTACAAAAGAGATATTATAGCTACTAAATTTTTTCAATTATTTTTTTTTACTTTTTTAATTGATGTTCAAATACAGTTGTCTCCATTTTTCCACCACCACTCTCTTCCGCCCCACCCATTCCCACCCTCAATCCCACCCCCCCTTGGCTCCGTCCATGCTACTGAAAATTCTGATGTCTGTTCTGAATCAAATATCTTCAGATATACTTGTAAGTTACTTTTATTTTCAGAAAAGACAAAATAAAGAGCTTGTTGTATTCCTTATTTTGATCCACCTGTACACTAAAGGGAAATTTTACAATATATTTATTATATTTAACTACTTATAAGATCCTTCTCATATATTTTGTTTGTCTTTATTTAGTATGTATTATTCATTTCCATGCACATTCATTTTTATAAGAAAATGATCATTTAAAAATTAGTGTCAATAACTTCACAGTAATTACTGTTTAACTATACTTTTCCAAACTTTTTTAGGTCCTAAGAATTTTTTTTTAATTTCATTTTTTAATTACAGTTTACATTCAATGTTATTTTGTAATAGTTTCAGGTGTAGAACATAGTGGTTAGATAATCACATACTTTACAAAGTGTTTCACACCATATTCCCAGTACCTACCTGGCATCATATGTAGTAACTGCAGTATTTCTTATTATACTCCTTATGCTGTACTTACATCCCCTTGACTATCTTGTTAACCACCAACTAGTACTTCTTAATCCCATCACCTCTTTCATCCAAATCTCTAGTGCCCTGCTTCTCTGGCAACTACCAGTCTGCTCTCTGTGTCTGAGTCTGTTTAAATTTTGCTTGTTGATTTATTTTTGTTCTTTAGTTTCCACATATAGTTGAAATTGTATCATATTTGTTTTTCTATGACTGACATTTCACTAAGAATAATACCCTCTAGGTCTATCCATGATGTCACAAATGGTAAGATTTCATTCCTTTTTATGGCGAAGTAATTTTTCATTGTACATATATACCACCACTTTTTTAGCCGCTCGTCTATTGATGGGCACTTGGTTTACTTCCATACCTTGACTATTGTGAATAAGTCTACAATGAACACAGAGGTGTGTATATTCTTTCAAACTAGTGTTTTGAGTTTCTTTATATATATATACCCAGATGTGGAATTGCTGGATCATAAGCAGTTACATTTTTAATTTTTTCAGGACTCTGTATAATATTTTCTATAGTGGCTGAACCAGTCTGCATTCCTACCAACAGTGCATGTGGGTTGCCTTTTCTCTTTGTCTCGCCACACTTCTTATTTGTAAATTTATTGATGATAGCCATTCTGACATGTTTGAGGTGATAGATCATTATAGTTTTAATTTGTATTTCTCTGATGATTATTGACACTAAGCATTTTTACATACTTGTATGCATCTTTTCCTGTGCAGAGCCCTCCCTTGACATGGCCAAGACTTAATCTGTTTTAGCATAATGAAATCTACTGGCCTTGCTTTTCTGACTCCTCCCTAGGAGGATTCTGCACAGGAATGGTTGGTGCCAGTTGAGGGGTGAGGAGAAACGGCCCTCATACTAGAGCTCAACAGTCAGTCCCTCCTTATGCATCTCTGATACCCCCTGAGTCTGATGGACTTCCAGAATCTTCCAAAAAAGGCATTACCAGAGGCCCAGTCTGGTCACAACTATCTTATTCCTTTCTAGGGCTCAAGCATGGCACTGCAGGACTACAGAGAGTTGGGAGGGTAGGGCTAATGTATCTCCTCCAGTCTGATGCCCTAAGGCAGGGGTCTCTAACCCGCAGTAAGTGTCCATGGCTTGTAAAGAACCTGGCTGCACAGCAGGAGGTGAACAGCAGGCAAGAGAGTGAAACTTCATCTTTATTTATAGCTGCTCCCCATCACTGGCAGTACCCTCTGAGCTCTGATTTCTGTCAGATTAGCAGCAGCATTAGATTCTCATAGGAGAATCTATACTTTTGAATCACTCTGAATCATCCCTCACCCATGGTCAGTGGGAAAATTATCTTTCATGAAACCAGTGCCTGGTGCCAGAAAGGTTGTGGACTATTGCCCTAAGGGAGTGCTTGACTCAGGAAAGACAGCATCTGTGGGTAGTGTGGGAGAGAGACTCAGCACAGGGACATTTGAGATTGTCCTTACCGTCTTCTCACTGAGGCCATACAGTCTAGTCTCTCCCAATATGACTCCAGTCACTCTGATCTCTCCCTCCACGAGAGCACAGGGTGAATGGCTGCAAAAGGGACTTTGTGCACTGGCTCTTTACAAGGGTGCCTAGGTTTATAGAAGATTTCTGCCTCACCTGGGTAGACTGAATCCCTGTTGCTTTCTACAGCCAGATGTATATGGGTTTCTCTTTCAGGCACTAGTTCTCAGGGCTGGGGAGCCAGGCAGGAGACTGACACTTCTTGCTCCTCATGGGGACCTTTGTAGCTGAGCTATCCTTTTAGATTTTCAATTACCATATGTGGGTGTGGGGTCAGTCCTTTTCAGGTCTCCATCTTTTCTGCCAGTCTTGATGTGGTTTCTTTTGTAAATTCTTGATAATAAAACCTGTTCAGCTAGTCTTCAGTTGGTTATTCAGGTTAACTGTTCTATAATTTAGTTGTATCTTTGATCTGGTCCCAGGAGCAGGCTAGTTTAACTTCCATCTACTCTGTTGCCATCTTAGAACTCTAAGAGGTTTTTTTTTAAACTTAAAATCATTTAGTCCTTCAGAGCTTAGACAGTGTTTTCTAACCATACTATCTTAAAAAAATCTCAGAGTAACTATGTGAAGAAATATCTGCCCTCCTTTATATATAATTATGGATAATTTTACCAAGATGACATAGCTCAAAATTGGTGGCAACTAGATATTTAAAGGTCATCCTAAATTCTAAATTCATACTTTTAAAAACTGGATTATCACCACTCTAATTGCTTGCTTTTGTTCTTTCTGTTGTTTTATTTATTACCATCTAGGACTTTGGCTAATATCATAATAGTTTGGGAATGTTATGAAAAAATGAGGTAAAGATCTTAGAAAAATAGAGAAAAGAGTGACAACATAAGCAGAGAGACAAGTCTAGATCTTTGAGGAAGAATAGGTAGATAGTAGCTGCATAACAGTGGGGAATTATAACCTACCCTGATGTTCTTTTTCATTGTATTTTTCCATTACCATTTATCCCTTTATAACCTCTTCCACCTCCACCCATCTCTGTCACCCCTGCAATCACCACACTGTGTCCATGAGTCCTTTTCATTTTTTCCTTTATCCCTCCACCCCACAAGTCCACCCCAGGGCTGCCAGCCTGCTCTCTATCTATGAGTCTATCTCTGTTTTGCTGGTTAGTTCATTTTGTTCATTAGATTCGACATGTAAGTGAAATCATGCCATATTTGTCTTTCCCTGACTGGCTTATTTCACTTAGCATAATGTTCTCCAGAACCATCCATCTTTCTTTTGACATTGTTTCTGTAAGTGCTGAGTCTGACTAATATGTGGCTTGTAGATAAACGGCATGTTTGTATAAGAATCCTAGGAACTAATGTTAAAAGAGACAGACTCCAACTTACAGGCATCCTAACTCCAGAAGATTTGCTGACCTTCAAGTGTGGAGCCAGGATAATATAAAGCCAAGAAAACTAAACCATAATGATGCACACTGGACTATCACTTGCTATATGGGAATGAACTGTGCTCATCTGCATGTAGGGAACTTCACAATCTCCTACCTTGATCTCTTTGTTCTATTACCTTCTCCCTCCTTATAAAAACCTGTGCAACGCCAGAGATGCTGAGATGGGCTTTAAGAAAAGTGTCCCCCATCTTCTAGGTACTAGCATTTCCAATAAAACCCTTTCCTTTACATCAGCACCTGTCCCTGGAGTATTGGCTTTCAAAGCTGCCCCCAGCTGAACCTGCATTCAGTTACATAGCTCCAACCTGTGGTTTGGATCTAAATGGAAATACAACATTACCCAAACAAAATCATGATAGAGGATTTAAACAATGAGCAAAAGTGAGAGGAAAACAGGAGATTAGTTTACCAGGTCATTAATATAAAGGAGACTTTATCAGGTATTTGCTAAAGTTTATAAGGTACTAGTCTACCTTGAGTGGACATTGTTGTGGCCATATCTTGTTGCCTTTATGACACCAGCCTCTCCCCTTTTTCCACACCACAACTCTTCTATCTTATATCAACAGGGCAATTCAGGAACTACCACTTGAAAATGGGGAAAGAGGCAATCTTTACCAGCATCTGACTTCTCCCTTTCCTCTAAAATGTGGATTCAGCATGCCAGTGATTGTGGGAAGTTGAAAAAAATGAAACATGGAGAAGTGAACAAGTTTTAAGAAGTGTAAAACAATTTTACTGTAATCAAGCTGAAGCAGCATTGAAATGTGGCCTACTGTCAGCAGAGACTCTGAGTCTCACATCCTCCATCATCAGATGGAGATCATATTGACCCAACACAAGCACTTCTCAGGGCACCTGTGTGTGTTTAAAGAGATAATACATTTTTTGGACTATTAAATGATAAAAAAATAAAACAAAAACCAAAAAGCACTATTTCTACTTTCTCAGGCTTTGTGATAAATCTAACAGTAAAACAATAAAAAAGACAGGGTCTCATTCAAATCCAATGCGATCAAATCAACTACTATATTTAATGATAGAAACACCTTTGTAGAGAAACTGCGTTAGAAAGCAAGGGGAAAATAAACATAAAATTAGGAATAGTGATTAAGTTTGGAGTGAAGGGGATATATTCTCTCAAAGAGAGTATGTAGGAGCTTTGAGATATTGATCATGTTTTATCCTATAAGCTAGTGCTGAGCACGAGTGTTCATTTTATCATTCTGTATGATACCTTCTAGACTTACACACAATTTAGTTTCATGTGAGAAATATTTCTTAATTTTTTAAAAGAAATCTTAAGAATGACATGGGGCTATTCATCAAAGTACATCATATATTTGGAAATAAAGGCATAAAAATAATGATAAATATTAACTATAGGCTGAGTGTTGGCATACATTGATAAGGGTATTGGGGTTTGTGGGTCAAAGGGAAGGTTTCTCTATGATTCTGACATTTTAGGTTTTCAGAAGAAATAGAGGAGAAAGCATGCAATAGAATACAAAATGAGAAAGAAAAAGAGGATAATTTTTTTCTATGTTTGGGGCAGCTAATGCTTAGGACTGTAAAAAAGCAAGCTGTTGAAGGTAAAATGCCTAGGAGAAACACAGAAACTACAGAATAAAGAGGGAAATGGATGTGTTGAGAATCACACTCAACATACTGTTTTGGGGCAAGATTTGGGGCAAATTACTATGTTTCTGGGATTCAGTTTTCTTATCTGTGAAATCAAAGAACACACTAAGGGATGGAAAGATCAGAGGATTCACCAGCCTTAAAACTCAGCTTGTTCAGACACTGTCCTTACTTTTCACCAGCCAAGCTGGGTGCTAAGGGCATTGATTGCAAAACAATGGAAGAAGAGGAACAAGAATGCATGCCCTTGCTGTGGCCACCTCCCTGAGCTGCAGCTCCTTACTTTAACAGATTGTTGGGACAAAAACAGCTTACTGTTGGAGGTATTGCTGCATAATTCTAAAGATTATCACACCCGGTTTAATTTTTCAGTAGCTTTGGCATTAATATTTCATTACTATTATCTGAGAGGTAGGTTAGCATGGCAAAACCCTTACCCAGTAAGTAATTACCTGCTGGGTACTGAAGGGATGAACCATATGGTGAGGCAATAGGGACATGAAGAAGGAAAGAGGTGAAGAGTTTACATTCCCAGAGGGTATATTTTCATATGCCAGCAAACATATAGAGCTTATAAGCATTGAAGGCATGGAGGAGCAGGAATAAACAAACAATCATGAATGTGCTATGCAGAAAATTAGTTGTGATAATTTGGTTGTAAAGAAAGTAAGATAAGGCATGAGTAGAAGATGAGTGAAATGCCTGCCTGATTGTGTTTAAAAATAATGCTTAAAAATTATGCATGCTATGCATTAGACACTTGGATAAATACTTTTGGTATATTATGTCATTTTACTTTTTCTACAATTCTTTGAGGTTAAATATTACTATATATCACCATTTTAAAGATGATAAGATATGATTTACCAAGATTAAGTGATTTATACAAGGTCATACAACTGGTAAACAGCAATGAAAATGTTTGAATCTAAGTAGTCTTTCAAAAATTTATCTTTCTTGGATTAAGTATACATTGGCAGTTACAAAATAATCACAGAATGTGAAGTGCAGTATAGGGAATATAGTTGATAATATTGTAGTGACTATGTGTGGTGCCAGGTGGAAACTGGACTTATTAGGGGAGCACTTTGCAAGGCTTATGACTGTCTAACCACTATGCGGTACACTCAAAACTAATACAAAGTAACATTGAATGCAAACCATAATTGAAAAATAAAATGAAAAATATATTAAAATATTGCATTAAAAGTTTATCCTTCTTAATGTTACCCTATTTTGTTTATTTGTTTTCTCTTAACTCACTAGTTTCACTATTTAAGTCTATGATCAGGCAGAGGAATAGCTGACCACTGCGGGCTGTTAATCAGAAATGAGACTGTTTACCCCTGTGTGTGCCACTCATTCATTGTATATCTCTTACAAGTAGTCAGCTGGGAAAATCTGAAGTATGTTAGGTAGCTAACAGTTATATTAATTTCAAGCCTAAGTTATATGCTAGGCAAACTATTCACCAATCATTCTATTGTTCATTTCAGATTTGTGCCAAGGCTGCCAACCAGCCTTGCTCACTGGAGAACTGCATGGTGAGCTCCATGTTACAGTGTTCTTTCCAAAAATCTGCATCAGCTCACTTCTTATCAACTTCAGGGTGCATGAAAGCTATGTGCAAGGCAGTTTACTTAGCTCTAAGCAATGAATATGTATGTGTGTGTGTATACATAGGAGTGGAAGAAAACTAAGATTTACTTTTCTGAGTCATTTTCCCAGCTCCCATAGGTAAATGAATTTGGCACATGCAATTAGTCAAACTGTCTTCAGTAGCATGTTTTATTAAATTTGCACAAAATCATAAAATGAATCAGAATTAAAGCTTGATATGATAATACCACAAAGTCAGTAACTCACAAAGTGGGTATTCACATTATATTATTGATTGAAGTGTGGTTTGATCAAAATCATTCATTGTATAGACTGAGAATCACATAGAAACCAAGTCTTGTCACAGCAACAGGGGCTGAATAGACCACAAGGGGACTACATCCAGGTTCTAGGGCTGAAAAGAGTTACTTAGGCTGGTGATAGAAAGCCTGCTGCACAAAGAGGGATGGCATTATCAGATCACAATTTACTAAAGCAATCATCATTAACATGCCAAAGATGAATAAATGGGTTTCACAACAGATGGGAGGATTATATTGATGAGAAGCCCAGAGAAAATGCTATGTGGAAATCCAAGAAATTATTGTCAACTAATGTAAGTAAGTACTAGGGACTCAAGCACAGGACTACAGTCTTTCTATATGGAATTAAACTGATCCACGGGATGGGGTAAAAGGCATAAAATTGCACTTGAACAACAATAAAAATAAAATAAAATAAATAAAACTGATCCAGTCAAATGATAGTATTAGAAAGGTTTATAAAAATTATATTCAAAAACATAAAACAAGGCTGAAGTCTATTTACTTCAAATGAAGGCTGGCTTAGTATACTAGTCATTCCATGGTAGATTAAGCTCTAGTGATAAAGAATCTCCCAAATCTCATTAGTTTATAGCCATTGGGTAGGGGGTTGGGCAGTGGGGGAGTTCAGGGATTGAGGGAAAACAAATCTCATGGATGTGGACAACAGTGTGACAATTTCCTGGGGAAGTGAGGGAAATGGAGGATGGTACAGGAGGGTAAAGGCGGGATAAATGGTGATGGACAAGATATGACTTGGGGGTTGAACACACTGTACAGATGATGTGTTGTAGAACTGTGCGCCTGAAACCTGTATCATTTTGTTAACCTGTGTCACACCGATACATTCAATAAAAATTTTTAAAAAATTTATTTTCTGTTTCTGATATATTTCCATTGAAAGTTGTCTGGGAACCCTCACTTGTGTTATCATTGTGTCCTTCTTTTGGGACCCAGGCAAACAGAGAAGCCACTTTCTGAAAAATTTTTAGTCATAAAGAGAAGGGAAAAAATTGTGTGACATAAGATTGGCTCTTAAAACATTTGCTATGAAGCAAATATATCATTTCTTCTCAAATTTCACTAGTCAAAGCATAACATGTAGCAGGCCTGAGTTCAATAGGTTGAGGCACATATACAGAAAGTAGAACTGGAGAGACATGAAAAATGGTAAAATCTACTGGGACTGGTTGTAATGTAGTTTGATTGTAAGCCAATAGAATGTGGGAATTAGTCAAGGTATGGATTCTTCATATACTTTTTAAAGTGGGCTTCAGCCTAGAAAGTGGGAAAGATGAGCTTCTGTTATAAGCAAGATTCCTAGCCAGATTTGCGTATTGACATGTGCTGGTGTTTGTGTGTGGCTTGTGGGAGGGCAGGATGCGGAATGAGAATGGACTGAAAAAGGATATAATGGATTAAGTGGTACAAGTGGATGAGGAAAAAAAAATATATAAAATCATGAAACCAAAGAAGAATCCTAACTTTACTCTCTGGGCCTTAAAGTATGTTCTCCTGAGAAAAACAAGGGAAGAAAATTGGCACAACACCAAGGGCCTTTTATTTGGTAAAGATGTTACAATAAATTTCTATTTAATTCCTCCAGTAGCCCTCCAAGATTAACACAATGATTCAATATCGATATCCCCCATTCTCAAGAGGAAGACATTTGAATCTAACAGAAGACTACAAAGTTGAAGGTCCAGGATTTTAACCTCACTACAAGTTATTTTTATAATCTCTTAATATGATGATCTGTCATTTCAACTACCTACATATCTCACAAACATTCCCTAAACAGTATGGGATGCATATAAAGCTATAGCTAAAAAAAAGAAATCCCAACCCAGTAGGAAACTATCTTGAAAGAACTGAAAACTACAATTTCTGAAATCACTCTGTTAACTGGATATCAAATTTTAGATGGGCTCTCAAGTTCCAGATTGTAACATACTGCTTATGTCTAGCTTTTACTTTTGCTGCACAATGAACCCCTTCTCCCAGGCTCAGCAAAGCTGCTTGTTCAAACAAGAGTTTTACAGAGATGCTGTTTCTTTTTGAATGGTAGTTCCTGAAGGTGCCTATTATTTGTCTTGTACCAGGTAGGCTGCCTTGCAGATGGTCATCGTGTGTAAATTTATCCAGACAACTGGGATCAGCTTTAATCTAGGCACACAGATGAGAGGTGTAGCATGTTCCTCATCCTTGTGCATTTGGTATTCCACAGTAGTTCAAGTCCTGAGCCTTGTTAGAGAAAGATGCAAGCTGCAAAAAGACCCTGGATATGAAACATGGCATTCTCCCTCACTTTTGTAAAGGCCTGTCTATTCTTGTTTGGCCTCCAATGCTGTATTGGTGCTATCCATTGGGGGGATTTTTGAGTGGTGAATGAATAGTCAGATATTTTGCAGTTTATTGCTCTGTATGAACATAGGCCATTTGTCAGATAGCCAACCAACAGCCATATTGGACAAAATTCTCTGTTAAAAGATTAAGCTGAATTATTGATATGGACAATTCTGGCAATAGAAGAAAAACATTTATTGGTTGCTGATGGACTTTGGTTTCTGGTACATTTTATGTGAAATGCCACATAAAAGGACATTTAGAAACAAAAAAATTGTAAAATTCTCCTTAAGGGTTGAGAATTACTGAGACACATTCTTATTAAATAAAAATCTACATTCCAACATCTAACAAATTTAATTCATATTTCACTAACATTAGCATGCAATCCATTAACCTCAATAATTTTTTAACTGGATAATTTTCATGCAATAATTTTGCTTATACTAATACAATAACTGGAAATGCATTGCATAAACTCTCTTATTCTTAGATTCATAGTTAAACTTGCTGACAAGTATTAAATGTACCAATATAAAAAACAAAATTTTCCCAATTCATTCAATTTGTAGATTCCAAAAACCACTTTCCTTGTAAATGATAATGTTCATTATCTTGCTCTGTACAGTGACTTCTACTGGGAAAGATATTTATTTTTTAAAGATATTTATTTATTTATTTATTTATTTATTTATTTATTTATTTATTCTTAGAGAGGGAAGGGAGGGAGAAAGAGAGAGAGAGAGAAACATCAATGTGCAGTTACTGGGGGCCATGGCCTGCAACTCAGGCATGTGCCCTGACTAGGAGTCGAACCTGCGATGCTTTGGTTTGCAGCCTGCACTCAATCCACTGAGCTATGCCAGCCAGGGCAGGAAAAAATATTTCTTGAGAATTAATAATGTTACTGGTGCAATCCACTAAACATATAAAAGTAAATTTATTTTGTTAAACACTGAAGAAAGAAGCAGCATCACTTGTTTTAAGTGGTCACAGAGCTGAGCAAGCAAGAGCATATAAGTGGATAGTGAAATTATGCTATAAACAACACTTTCCCTAGTTTTCTAGGATTGGCAAAGATGGGAAGTGTATACCACGAATTCCATAACCTTGAGTGATTAATTTTAACTAATTTTAGATAGATAAATCACAGAAAAATTATATTTATTTTGTGTATCTATTTCCATAATTTTAAATATTTTCAACAAGTACTCATTGATTTTATTCTTTAATTGTTTTAGATGTCACGAAGAACTTTATTTTATTCTTTTAAAATTTTTGTTGTAATTTGTTCCATTGCCATTTAGTCCCCTTACACCTCATTCCTGCCTGCAATCACCACACATTGCTTTTAAATATATTTAAAAATAGTGTGTAGTACATAACATTTTATAAAAAGAAATGCATATGAATTATGTAAGCATTGAATATTATAACAAGCATAAAATAAAATACTAAAATATTATATTTCTGTATAATGAAGTTGTAGGCATTTTTGCTTTTTGATACATCTTTTCTCCTCTAATTTTATTGAAAAATAACATATACAATAAAATTTAATAACTTAATTGTACAGTTTGATAAATTTGGATAATTCTATAGTGTTATGTAATTACCATCAAAACAAATAAAATATAAAATATGTCCATCACCCGATGTTTGCTCATTGTTCCTTTGCAGTTGATCTGCTCACCCTAACTTTGACCCAATCAGTCATTTACTATCTTTTGTTGTTATTAAATTTCATAAATATAGTAGTTTTGCCAAAGAGACAAAAACTGTGCCTGTTCCATTCTCTGGATCAGCTGTCTATCTGCAGGAAAAACAGAGTACAGAGGAACATGTTAAATTGCATCAGGAGTGTGCCAGGAGCAAAATCCAGACTATGGGACTGAATAGGTCAAAGGTCTGTGTCCTCCACAAATGAAAAGAAACAAACAAAACTACATAAAGTGGACCCATACAATATGTAGTTAATTGTTTGACTTCATTCACTTAGCATAATGTTTTTGCGATTCATCCATGTTATCACATACATCAATATTTTGTCTCTTTTCATTGCAGGGTATTTTCTACAGGATTGATATCCTACAATGTGATTATTTATAATTTGATGTATATTTGGATTGTTTCCAATTTCTATTATGAAAATTATGCTATGATTGTTTATATACAAGTTTTTGTATGAATATATATTTCCATTTTTCTTGGAAAAAATAATTAGCAGTCGTATTCTTTTTTCTTATGATACATATACATTGAATTTTATCATTATAATGCTGCAAAACTGTTTTTCACTATGACTATACTAGTTTATATTCCCACAGCAATAAATGAGTGTTGTGGTTGCTTCATATAATCACCACACTTAGTATTGTCAGTTTTCTTAACTTTAGCCATTCTAGTGGGTGGGTAACTGTATCTTGTTGTTTTAATTTTTATTTCTCTGATGATTGGGAATGTTGCACATATTTTAATGGGATTATTTACTATTTATATCTATTATTTACTCAAGTTCATGCTCCTACTTTTCACACACTTTTAAAATGGGTTTGTCTTCTTATGATTACTTTGTATTAGTTCTATATCATAATGTCAATACAAGCCGTGTATCATATTTTTTCTACTAGTCTGTAGTTTGCCTATTTATTTTATAATTGTCTTTTAAAGTGAAAATTTTTCAATTTTGATAAAATCTATGTTTGTCACTTTTAAAAAGTTGAATGAGTCATGCCTTTGTGTCCCATTTAAAAATCTTTTCTTAGCCCAGTTTCTAAAAATCATCTGTCTTTCTTTTAGAAGTTCAAGCAATGACATTTAGGTCTGTGATCCATTTCAAGTTAATTTTCTATTTGGTATGAGGTTAAGAGTCAATGTTTGTTTTTCCTACACAAGTTTCTATTTGCTCCAATGTTATTTTTTGAATAGACCATCTTTCCACCATTGAATTATCCGAATGCCTTTGTAGGAAATCAAGTGATCATTTAAGTTAACAGTCTATTTCTAAGTTGTCTATTATGCTCCATTTTTCTATATGTTTATTTTTACATTAACACCATACTTTCTTGACAACAGAAACTTTATAGTAATTCTCAAACCAGCATAAATCCTTTGCCCTGGCCAGGTGACTCAGTTGGTTGGAGTATCATCCCCTTCACCAAAAGGTTATGGGTTCAATTCCTGGTCATGGCATATACCTAGCTTTCAGGTTTAATTCCAGGTCAGGAAAAGTAAGGAGGCAACCGATCAATGTTTCTCACATTGAAGTTTCTCTCTCTTTCTCTCCTTTACTCTCTCTCTAAAATCAATAAACATATCCTCAGGTAAGGATAAAAAAGATAACACAAGCTTTCAAGCTGTTTATATCTTACAAAAGTTTTTGGTTATTCTAGGTCTTTTGGTTACAATATATAGTTTAGCATGAGCTTGTTAATATCTTCAAAAATCTGACTATGATATTTTGGAGAATATATTCAATCAATAGATCAATTTGCGGGGAACCACCACCTTAACCACACACACAGTCTTCCAATTCATGACTATTTATGTAGGTCTCTAATTTCCCTTTTCAGTATTTCCTACATTTTAGGGTATAGGTCTTATACATTTGTGTTAAATCTATTTCTAAGTATTTTTGATGCTCTTGTAAATATACTCCTAAAATTTCATTTTCTATTCATTTGCTAGTGCATAAAAATACAAATTGAAAGCCCTGGCTGGCGTAGCTCAGTGGATTGGGTGTGGGCTGCAAACCAAAGCATTGCAGGTTCGATTCCCAGTCAGGGCATATGCCTGGGTTGTAGGCCACGGCCCCCAGCAACTGCACATTGATGTTTCTCTCTCTCTCTTTCTTGCTCCCTTCCCTCTCTAAAAATAAATAAATAAATAAATAAATATTAAATTTTTTTTTTAATTAAAAAAATACAAGTTGAATTTTTGGTATTGAACTTGTATCTTGAGGCCCTGCTAAAGTCACTAGTTAGTTCTAATAGCCTTTGTCACTTCTTTAGCATTGTCTGTGTATATGATCATGTAATTAAAAACACTTTTTTTCTTTCCTTTCTTTATGCCTTTTATTTAGTTTTTCCTGCTTTATTTTACAAGCTAGTATCTCTAAAACAATGCTAAATAGAAGTAGTGAGAGTAAACATGTAGCCTTGTTCTTAATCCTAAAATGCTGTTAAGAGTATCAAACCCTTTTCTAAAATGTATTTTCAGTTACTAAGGTAGAAAGTTTGAAATGATATCCAAATACTGAGAATAAGCTGAATGTATTGTATGATACTGTATTTTCATTTGTTTTATGTTGTTTTTATATGCACACTGGTATGCATACAATATATGTGTGTACAATATATGAAGTCTGTCTGGATAAAATTCAGTCATTGTTAATATACTGAAATGGTTTGTGCAACATCGATTAACCTGGCAGCCAAGGAGAGTGGACTGGAATGTGCATGCATAAACAATGATGACTTACTGTAGTAGTCAGTGGGGACAATAGATGCTGTTGAGTGGGCATGTGCACTGTGTCACCATTACATTCAAAATGACTGAGCAAGTAGAGCAATGAATCTGCATCAAATTTTGTGTTGAGCTTGAACATTCCTGCATGGAAACTATTTGGATGATTCAGAAGGCCGCAGCTATGTACATCTGGTGACTGGCAGCTTTATCACAAAAATGTGCTGCTCATGTATCACGTCTCCTGCAGAGTTTTTTTTTTTTGTGAAAAATCAAATCACCCAAGTGACTCGCCTCCCTACAGCCCAGATTTGTTGCCCTGTGTCTTCTGGCTTTTCCCAAAACTAAAATCACCTTTGAGAGGGGAGAGATTTTGGACCATTGATGAGATTCAAGAAAATACAACAGGGCAGCTGATGGCATTTGGGAGAACTGTGTGGGACCAAGGTGCCTACTTTGAAGGGAACTGAAACAAGATACAATATTTCTTGTATCTTGTATCTTCTCCAATAAATGTCACTATTTTTATATTACATGGCTGGATACTTCCTGGCCAGATCTGGTATATAATGATTAAGTGATTAATATGACCCAGACTAATATGACTCAGACTTAGTACATATCAAGGGATATGGTATAATGTGGTATATAATTTGAACAAAGTAGTGGATAAAAATTTTTTCACACATACAGCTGAGAAGTATGTTAATGAATATAGTTCTTGGCAGAATTCCCAGTTCTTACAGAACTGTCATTTGTTTTATCTTTGCTTGACAGAAATGGGATATTTTCCTTCTTCACTGAGTGATTTTTTAACATACTGAACAGATGAATTGCATGGAAACTACAGTCCTCAAAATATATTAGTCCCCAATCTCCGTCTAATGCCTAATCAGTTCATTGAGTATGGATTCTATATATTGGTATTTAAGGGCACATGTTCTCCTATGTCCAGTCTTTATGAATTGGAATCCATATACCTTTCTTGCTTAAGTCTTAAAGGACTCATTTAAGACTTAATAGATAATCACAGAATAGCTACGGGGATGTAAAGTACAATATAGGAAACCTAGTAGCCAAAGAAATATACATGCGACCCATGGACATGAACAATGGTGGAGGGATTGGGTGGGGAGTGCTGGGTGGAGGGGGCAAATTGGGGAAATTTAGGACAACTCTAATAGCATAATCAATAAAGTATAATAAAAACATAAAGTAATAGAAAAAGGCTTTAGGGAACCTGGAGAACAGAGTTAGTCCAAGACTAACAAGGAAAATAAAAACCTTGTGATTTCCAGGATCCATAACTTATGCTGGATTATGGGCTACATCTTTTGCAACCACACTGGTGAAAGTTTGACTGTGTGACATCTTTGCATTTGGAAAAGCAGATGAATGGGTGCATTTAATGTAGATGAGACACATGGTACTAACCACATACCAAGTATCCAGACCCACCATGTGTGATTTCTAATGACAAATGGAAAGTTTTCACTCCAAAAAAAAAAGATATACTGTACATTAGAAAATTGCTTATTTACACTACCACCCTTAAGAGATGAATTTTCCATTCTCAACAGAACTATTATTATGTGTTTATTGACTTAGTGAAAAATACTAAACAAAAATATCCACATAATTCCTTTCATATAATCCTTCAAAAAGATATAAGCTGTATAGTCAAAAGTACTCTCTGCAATGTGATTACACAATGAGCAAATTTTGGTTTTCTTGTTTTTGAAGTGTTTCTTTTGTTTTAGAGAAAAAAATGAACACTTTTGACTAAGAAAATAAGCATGAGAGAAAAAATATGGGTAAGTATAAAATAACAGTTTAGGAGACCTTTGGGATTAACTTTAGTGTGTTTTGCAATTATATAATTTCTCCATGTTTGTAGAGGGAGAATGAAAAAGACAGTCCAGAGTAATCTTCCATGCATCTATTTTTTTATATGATCCCTGGTTCTGGTTCTGTGTATCCATTTAAATATTGAATAACTATGTTGGCTAAGCCACCATGAATTAATTAAAAACTACCAAGCTCTCATCATTTACTACTCATACAAATGTGTTATTGCCTCTTGTATTAAGATAGCATTACCTGATAAAAATATCTAAAATTTCAGACATTTTCTACAAGACAATTGTTGAAGACATATAATAGTCAAATGCTTTATTTGCACTATCTGAAATCAAAATAGAAAGCAAGAATATGCATACTTTCTTTTTTATATACCTTGATCTGAAATGGCAAACATAACTTTAGTTGACCATTTTGACTACTGCTAATCACTGGAACATACCAGAAAGTTGGGAAATGCGGTTTTTATCTGGAAATCTGCCTCCCAGCAATAACACAAGGTGGAAGAGTTACACAAATTAAAAAATTATTGGTTTCAATATTTTCTTTGGTAAAAATTCTATGTACACACTTATGTAGCACATAATTCTATTTTAGGTACTAGTGACAGTGACATATCCATCCCCCCAATATGGCTGCTTTTTTTACAAAGTGAATAACAACTTATTTTTAAATACTTTGTTTAGATATAATTCAATTTCCCTACAGTTAACCAACTTAAAGTGCACAAATCCTTTTTAAATATATTTATACAGATATGAACCATCATCAAAAGCTCATTTCATAACAATTTGGTTATGCCATTTTGAAAACTCATTAGCAGTCACTGCCAATTCCACCTATCTCCCTCATCCCCAGGCAATCACTAATCAACTTTCTGTGTCTAAAGATATGCCTGTTCTGGCCATTTTAAATAAAAGAAAATACACAATATGTGGTACTTTGTAACTGTTTTTTTTCACTTAGCACTTCTTTCAAGTTATATGAATATTGTAGAATGTATCAGTAATCTATTGCTTTTATTGCCAAAAGGCATTATGTTGCATGGATTAACTAGATTTTCTTTATAATTTATCAGCTGATGCACATTTGAATTGTTTTCATTTGGAGGCCACTGTGAATAATGCTTTTATAAATATTTGTGCACAAGTTTTGTTTGAATGTATTTTTCCATTTCTTTTAGGTATATGCCTAGGGCTGGAGTTGATGAGTCATATGGTAACTCTATGTTTATTAGTATTTTGAGGAATTACCAAACTATTTTACAAAGTGTTATAAAAGTGGTTGCACCATTTTACATTCCCATTAACAAGATATGAGGGTTCTAACTTCACATCCCTGCCAACATTTGTTATTATTAGACCTTTAATTATAGTCAATTTAGTATGTGTGAAATGGTATTGTATTGTGGTTTTGATTTGCATTTAGTAATGACTAATGATGTTACACATATTTTCATGTGCTAATTGATGATTGGCATATAATTATTGGAGAATTCTATTCAGAACTTTAGCCCATTTTAAAATTCAGTTGTTTCTTCTTTTTGTTATTACATTGTAAAGGTTCTTTATGTATTCTGGGAGCATGACTCTTTTCAGATATGATTTGCAAATATTTTCTTCTAGTATGTGGGTTGAATTTCAATGTTCTTCAAGGTGTATTTTTAAAGTATATTTTTTTTAATTTTATGAAGTTCAGTATATCTTTTTTCTTTTCTCCCTTCTACTTTTGACTTTCATGTGGACCCACTGGGGACCTGGCCTGCAACCTAGGCATGTGCCCTGACTGGGAATCGAACCAGTGACCCTTTGGTTCACAGCCAGCACTCAGTCCAATGGGCTACAACAGCCAGGGCCTCTCCCTTCTACTTTTGATGTCATAAAATACTGTCTAACACAGTCACAAGATTACACTGCTATAATTTTTTCTGAGTTTTAAAATTTTATTTCTTATACTCAGCTCTATGATCAGCTTTATATTAATTGTGTGTGTTTGTGTGTATGGTGTGAGAAAGGGATTCAAATTTATTCTTGTGTATGTGGATATAGAGTTGTCTCAGTGCTCAGTGCCATTTTTGAAAAAAAAAAATCCTTTCTTAATTAAATTGTCTTGACAATCTTGTGGAAATACAATTTATCAGAAGTGTAATAATAAGGTATATTGGTTGATTTTTCTTTTTGCTTATAAATGTTAAAGTGTTCCAACACCATTTGTTGAAAAGAGTATTCCTCTGCCATTATATTGACTTTGATACCTTGTCAAAAGTTAATTTATCATATTTCTGTGAGTTTATTTTAGGACTTTCTTCTGTTTCATTATCTTTTTCTCCAATACAATACAGTCTTGATTACTGTTGATTTGTATTTTCTTGAAATGAGGTGGGATGAGTAACCTCCTTTACATAAAAAACATAAGAAGAACACAGCAGTATGAAGGAGTACTGGGATCAGTTGCTTAAATATGCTTTTAGACTGCTAAGAAGGAATTATGTTTTTCAGTGTTAGGAGATGGTGCAAATTATCTCAACAAGTAGGTGATGTCATTGAGGATTTGGGGCTAAAATTTCAAGTTGTAGTAACTGCAGTTATGTACCCTGCTTAATTCCTTTTCATATGGCATTGGGCAACCATACTGGAGTGGCTTGCATTAAGATTAGAGGTTGGTAGAAGTTCTTAGCATTTAAAGAAACAGATCTTTCTTTTTTATACTTTAAATTTCTAATGGAAGCAAAAATAATCATAATGATAATGCTAATATTTTGCATGCTTATGATGGTGGTATTTAGTTTACAGAGTTCTTTTATAAGTAGTATTTATTACAACCAATTGCAATTTAAAAAGTCTACAAAATAAGAACTAGTTCACTATTTTAGGATAAGAAAGCTAATGTTGCACTATTTATTAAAGACATGTGTATAAGTGAACACCTTTAGTGTTTCAGAATGTTCCCAAAAATAAAGCATTAGCCAAGATAGTAGGAAATGACTTATGAACAACACGGTATCATCAAAATGAATGCTTGCTTAAGAGTCAACTGAAAGAGAAACCTGTTAAGAAATCCAGACAGGTTAATACAAACAACTGTGGGTGGAAGTGGTAGTGTTATATATGACAACATAATTAGAGTTAATGAGATGAAATTATGGGGATTATGGAGGAAGCTAAAGTTAATAAACTTGTATAATTAAGAGCAATTAGCAATAGAGCTAAGCTATCTTTTCTGTTGTGTTTTAGGGAAAAAAAAAGCATGTCCAATGTGTGAGAATGATTACTTTATGGGCTAATTTTCAACAGTTGGTTTAGAGACTATGCCAAAAAAATGTTCAGTTTCAGAAGACATGTATCCAGTCACAAAACAACACATGTGAATACACACATAGCCTAATTTAGATTAATTTTAAAAAACTTTTAAAATACTCACTGTGTGCTGAAAACTGGTCATTAAATTAAAAAATAGTGATGTTTTGTTTCTTCCTTCATTTTTGTCCCTTAAACTTTGGTAAGAATAGTAAAACTTTACAATGTGTGTCCATAAAGTATCCAGTCATATAATATTAAAAATGCAGACATTTATTGAAGAAGATACAAGAAACATTGTACATAGGAAAATAACACCTCAGTTTCCTTTAAAGTAGGTACATGGGGACCTCACACAGTTCTCTTAGTATCTCTTCCACTGTTCAAGCTCTCTGCAAAATCCTTTGTTGGAACCACCATCAGTTCCATCGAATTTTCCTGAATCTCATTGACAGTCTGAAATCTCTTCCCCTTCAAAGATGATTTTTACTTTTGGAAAAGCCAAAAGTCACAGGGCACCAAATACGGGCTGTAGGGGCTAAGTCACATGGGCAACTTGATGTTTGACCAGAAAACTCTGTATGAGTTGTAATGTATGAGTGGGAGCCTTGTTGTGATGAACCTGCCAATCACCAGTTGCTCATAGCTGTGTCCGTTTTCACTGTATTGCATCTCTCAACTAGTGAAGAACATTGAGATAGTATTCCTTATTAATTGTTTGGCGTGGAGGGGCATACTCATGATGGACAATACTTTCCCAAACAAAAAACACAGTTAACATGGTCTTGATCTTGCTGAGACTTTGACACACTTTCTTTGGGCATGGAGAACTAGGTGACTTCCACTTGGACAACTGGGCCTTCATTTCTGGATCATAGCCATAGGCCAACAATATATCTCCAGTAATGACCTTCTTGAGGAAATGTGTTTCATTGTAGTGGTTTAAACCAAATCATTAGCAACTGCCTCATGACATTCCTTTAGCTCTGGTAACAGAAGCCATGAAATTAATTTTGCTGTGACATGTTTCATGACAAGATCTTGCATCAAAATCTCAGACACAGTAGTTTTTGGAATCCCCAGATCAGCTTCTGGTTCTAGCACTATCAGTCACTGATCTTTGTTGATTGTAGCCTGTTAAAGTTCAACATTCTCAGACTTTCTGCTTGTTACAGGCCTACCAGAATATGGATCAATTTCAACAGATTCTCAAACATCTTTGAAGCATTTGTGCCACAATTTTATTTGCACTGCACTCATTTCATTGTCCTGCAAGCCTTCTGAATCATCCAAATAGTGTCTGTGGAGGAATGTTCAAGCTTAATGCAAAATTTGATGCAGATCTGTTGCTCTAGTCACTCAGTCATTTTGAACATGATGGACACACTGTACACATGCTCACTCAGCAGTGTCTCCTGGCCCCACTGACAAGTTCAATGAAGTTGTCATTGTTCATCATGTGCAATCCAATCCACTCTTCTTGCCTGCAGGTTACATCAATGTTGTGCAAACCATTCTCATTATATTAACAATGGCTTGACTTTTTCTGGACAGACTTCATTCACATATACACAATTAAAATTTTTCTTCTCTATGCTGTGTATTTTATAAAATCAAGGTGATAAATTAAGGTATTTTCTAATATAATCTATAAACTATTCAAAAGGTAGCAATAAAAATTATGTAAACTTCACAACATGATTTTTCAGTATTACTTTAACAATCAAAAATAATTTTTTAATTTCAAAGTCGGTTTGTTCCTGAGATCAACCCAATTTCATGCAAATTTTAAATTATAAATAGTCACATTGTGATCAACTATTTAAACTTCTCCATGAATAATATGAGAAAAACACCATGCATTTCTGATCCATTAAATCATTAAATAGTATTTTCATCAATAATCTGCAGGGTAACTGTTGGGAACTGCCCCACCTGGTTTTAGGAGCTATAACCCTCCATGGCTAAGACTGTGTGAGAGACCTTTGGACCAGAAGCCACTAAGGAGACAAAGATTATCTCCCTGGTAGGAGCTCCACTTCTGCTCCTTTTACTTCACCCATAACCTGCTTCCAATGCTTGGTTGGTTAGCCAATGATGGGTAATATTTCCCAAGGGGGGAACAACCTAAGACAGGCATGATCACGTGGAGGCCCCAGGGAAGGACTTGGGGGCTATAGCAAAAGGGGGTGATGGACCCTCATCCCCAGCTTTGACAAAGCCTGAGTCTTCATTCTGTCTGTGAGAAGTCTCCTAATCTCTTGGCTGCCTTACTTCCCCTGCCTGACTTAAGCTTGAAACAATGTCAGAGGGCAGTGTAGCCCTGTGCTGGAAAGGGCAGGCTGCCTGGGTGATCAGGCCTAAGAAAGAATTAATAAAATCCTGTGAAACCTGCTTTGCTAAGAATGCTCTCAATTAAATGATAGGGGTCTGAGTAGGAAATGAGTTTGTTTCCCAAAGTTTTGTAGCCCTTTAGCTAACAGACCCTGACTCAGAATAGGCCCTCATTGTTCTTTGTATGCTATCTATTGTTTGATCCTTACTGCCTGACAATGATTAATGAATTTTACCTGTATTTCTGTGCAAATTGAAAGCCAATAAAAACCTGTCAAGGCAAGGATCAGGGCGCTCTCCTCTTGAGGGAGTGGCCAAGCCTCTCTGAGGCACTCTCCCCTTGAGAGAGTAGCTGCACCATCCCTTTTCCTCCACAGGACTCAGTAGTCCATGTGAATTTATCTTGTATCTCATCCATAATGCCACGGACACTGCGGGCTGGTTTCCGCATCAGGTAACACCTCAACTGAAATGAATGTGATGTAGTAGAATGATTTTCACACAGAAATGGGTAGGTTTATGAGAAATGTAGAGTAGTTTTTTAAAGGTACATTTGTTTCCCATGCACAGTGCCAATTTTCAAACTTGGAATGAAGGTAAACAACTCAAATATAGTATAAGTACTGTGTATGTATGGATAAATAAATATATATAATTAATACTTTTTTTCTTTTCCACATATAATCTCTATTGTTAACAAGGAGGAAACAGGGAGATCCAAGATGGTGGAGGAATGAATGGAAGCCACGCTAACCACCTCCCAGGACCAACCTGGAATTACAACTAAATCATGGAGAAATTACCCAGAACAAACAACTGAACAACAGTGAGACAGAACCCTTATAATCTCAAACAGGCAGAAGAATCAGCATCAGCACAACCTGACTGGTAAGGAGTCCAGTGGAGACATGAGAGGCCTGTCTGGGTGCCCACAGGTGTCAGGGAAGCACCAGAGGGATATTTAAGCGGCTGGTTGGATCTCCCTGAGAAGTGGGGGTCTAAACATGAAGCTGGGATCCCCAGGCTACAGCACCAGAGCATGAAAAGTACACAGATAACATCCAGCTATGAAAAGCAGCAGGGTTGCTCTTTGCCAGAGACAAATGACTGGAGACACAAAGAGATGTTTGAAGAGCCAACATATAAATTTTCATTTGCAGCCACTTAACCCAGCAAGAGGGAGGACTAGAGATGCTTGAAGAGAGACTTGGGATGGAGGTTTTGGGGAGAGAACTGAGGGAGTAGATGCCGGGATCACAGTGCTGAGTCATCCCCTGAAAGGCAGCATCTATCTTTCTTAGGCAGACCACTCCCTTCTGAGCAGTAGCAGCCCTGTTGAAGAGAAACAATAGCCCTGACCCCAGAAAGGAGTCTGCCCCACCCTGTGGTGCAGAAGTCTGACTGTTGAGTGCAGAGTGACTAGATTAACAACTGAAAGAGTCAGTCATAGACAGTAGATCCCTGGAAGTTTCAAACAGGCTGCCTAAGGTCAGACAGGTTCACCATCTGACATCAGCAGAGGCAGATCCAGAAAGAAAAAACTGGTAAATACTAGATGCTATGAATACAAAATCCACCATGGTCTTCTCTATGATTTTTGATATTTTCTCTCCTGTATAACTTTTTAACATTTATTTCTTGTCCATCAAGTTTGTGCATATTGAATCAGTAGATTTTATACTATAGTTTATTTTATACCTCATTTTACCTTTTTCTTTCTTCTTCTTATTTTCATTTAAATGTTGTATTCTCTCTTGCAACAACTTATTTCCATTCTGCATTCTTACTATTTCTTCCCCATCCAGCCTCTCAAAACCAACTTTCCTGTCAATGGTCATCTTACATTCTTTTTCACATTATTAAAATAACTGTGTTCTCTCTCCACATTTAGACATCTTTGCTCATTTTTTGTGAATAGAATTGTTGCTCATTTGTTTTGAATAGAATAGTTGTTGCATTTTTCAATTTTATCTCCTCATCTTCAGTAATTTTGTATTTCAAATCTCAAATTTTACCATTCCCTTCTCCTACTTGTTTTTGTCTCAAATTTTAATTTTTCCCTGTCTTATCCTGGTTTTTGTTCCTCACTTTTAGTATTCCCTCTCCTTTTATCATCTCAAAATCACTTCCCTTTCCTCCAGACATCTCTTAAACTTTACTTTCTTCCCCCCACTACTGTTATTCCCATTCCAGCTATAATAATTTCAGCTCATTTGTTGTTGATAGTGCTGTGATAGATCTATTTCTCTAATTTCATTCCTGTTTTTATTATTTATTTGTTTTTCATTTTTCTTTATTTTATTTTATTTTATTTTAATCTCTGTTTTAACTTAATATTATACACTTCCTTTCTCTTACTCCATTCTGCTGTCTTCATTCCCATTTTTTATTTATGATGCAAATATTACTTCCTCTCTTCACATTGCTCTAATTCTCAACTCTTCCCAAGTGAGGTAGTGTTCCTACCTCAACCCTCTCAAAATCATGTTTCTTTTAGTAGATTATCTCATATTCATTTCTCCTTTCTTATACTAGTTTTAATCTCTCTATACCCTTATTAATACTGGCTCATTTGCATTGATAATTGTATTGCAGGGGATAGTTATTTTTGTGGGTGTGAGTTTGTTTCCTGGGCTTTGTGGTCTTGTTCTGGTAGCACCTGTAGAACAACATGACAAGACATTAGAGGCAGAGTGACACTCAGTAAACCAGTTGAAGGGAAGGATCCATCAAAGAATGACCCAACAACAATCAAAACCCAATTACATCCAGAGGACCAACATAAACAGCACAAAGGGCATCAAGTTCAAGAAATAAAGGAGACTATACCACTGAATATAGCAGGCCTCCTACCATAGAAGTTCATATAAATTGATGATTGAACAAGCAGAAACAAACAAGAAGAGTCTGCCCCCAAAATGGGAAGACAAACAATAACCCCCAATTGAAAGGAAAGGAAGAATTCTCAGAAAGAGTACTAAGTGAAATAGAGGCAAGCAAACTATCAGATATTGAGTTGAAAACAATGGTTATAAGGAAGCTTAATGAACTCTGAGAATTACAAAAAAACTGCATATAAGATACAAGGAACCTACTATGAATTACACCAGCATGAAAAAGGACATAGAAACTATCCATAAGAACCAAGAGGAAGTGAAGAATACAATTTCTGAATTGAAGGACACAGTAGAAGGAATTAAAACCAGCCTACATAAAACAGGGGATCAAATCAGTAAGTTGGAGGGCAAGGTAGTAAAAAAAACTCCCTGAAAGAACAAGAAAAGGAAAAAAGACTAAAAAAGAATGAAGAGGGGTTAAAGGAAATGCAAGGAAATATGAAAAATAATAATATCTATATAATAGGGACACCGGAAGGACAAGAAGAGGAGCAAAGGACAGAAAATCTGCTTGAAAAATTAATGATGAAAAACTTCCTTAATTTGATAAGAGAAAAATTCATACAAGTCCAGGAAGCACAAAGAGTCCCAAACAAGAGGAACCAAGAGAAGCTCACTCCAAGACACATCATAATTAAAATGGCAAAACTCAAAGACAGACTCTTAAAGGCAGCAAGGGAGAAATAGAAAGTAACATACAAGGGAGCCCCAATAAGGCTAGCAGCTGACTTCTCAACAGAAATATTACAAGCCAGAAGGGAACGGCAAGAAATATAAGTAATGAAAAGTGAAGTCCTGCAGCCAAGACTACTCTACCCTGTAAGTGTCTCAATTAAAATGGATGGTGAAATAAGGAGTTTCCCAGAAAAAAAGAAGACTAAAAGGATACATTTCGACCAAACTACTTTTGCAAGATATGCTAAATGGGCTGCTTTAAGAAGAGGAAGAAAAAGAGTGAAAAAGAGAGGAACACAGGTATGGGGGGTAAAATGGCAATGAATAAGCACCTATTAAAAATAACCTTAAAAGCAAATGGATTAAATTCTCCAATCAAAATACATAGGGTACCTGAAAGGATAAGAAAACCCACAAATATGCTGCCTACAAGAGACCCACCTCAGAACAAAAGTCCTGTGTAGACTGAAAGTGAAGTGTTAGGAAAAAAAATATTCCAAGAAAATGGACAGGGAAAAAAAGCAAGGTAGCAATACATAGATCAGACAAATAGACTTCAAAATAAAGGTAAGAAAAAGAGACACAGAAGGACACATCATAATACTCAAGGGAAGACTCCATCAAGAAGATATAAACACTATAAACATATGCACCCAATAAACAGCAACTAAATACATAGGGAAATTCCTGGAGTACTTCAAGAAAGATGTAGACAATAACACAATTATAGTAGGGCATTTTAACACCCCACTGTCGACAATAGATAGATCTTTCAACAAAAATATCAGCAAGGATATTGTGGAATTGAATGAAACACTAGATCAAATGGACTTAACTCGTGTGTGTGTGTGTGTGTGTGTGTGTGTAAGCTTTCATCACAAACAAGTAAAATACACCTTCTTTCAAATGGATATTGTACATTTTCAAAGAGAGAACATATGATAGTACAAAAAATATCTCAAAAAGTTCTAGAAAGTTGAAATCATATCAAGCCTTTTCACAAACCACAAGGTCTTGAAATTAGAAACCATTCAAAGGAAAAACTCAAAAACATTCAAATACGTGGAGACCGAATAGCATGCTATTTAAAAAATGAATGGATCAAGAACATCATGGAAAAAACCAAAAGGTTTCTGGAAACAAATGGAAATTAACACACAACAGTTCAAAACATAGAGGACACAGCAAAGGCAATCCTGAGAGAAAAGTCCATGGTAATGTAGGCCTACATAAAAAAGGTAGAAACATTTCAAATAAATAATCTAATCCTACATCTACAAAAACAAACAAACAAAGCCCAGAGTGAATAGAAAGAAGGAAATAATCAAGATTAGCACAGAATAAAATGACATAGAGACTAAAAGAACAATCAAAGGTTCAATAAAATCAGAAGCTGATTCTTTGAAAAGATACACAAAATTGACAAACCTTTAACAAGACTTATCAATAAAAAAGAGAGGAGGCCAAAATAAATAAAATCAAAGAGGAGATATTGCAATTGATGCCACAGAAATACAAAGGATTGTAAGAAATTGCTATGAACAACCATATGCCAAGAAATTTGAAAACCTGGGTGAATTGGACAAATATCTAGAGACATATAATCTTCCAAAACTGAATTAAAAAGTATCAGAAAGTCTGAACAGACTGATAACAAATATTGAAATTGAAGCAGTAATCATAAAGCTCTCGGCACACTAAACCATCCTGGACTGGACCGTTTCACAGGAGAATTTTACCAAACATTCAAGGAAGGGCTAACCTCTATCCTTCTTAAACTATACCAAACTGTCCAAGAAGAGGGAAAACTCCCAAACTCTTTTTATGAGGTCAGCATCATGCTAATCCCCAAACCAGATAAAGACAAACAAGAAAAGAAAACTACAGTCCATTATCGCTGATGAACATAGATGCTAAAATCCTCAACAAAATATTGGCAAACCAAATTCAGCAGTACATTAAAGTGGTCATACACAATGATAAGTGGGATTCATCCCAGGGATGCAAGAATGATACAATATTCACAAATCAATAAATGTAATATATCACATAAAAAAAAGGAAAGACCAAAATCACATAATCATGTCAATAGATTCAGAAAAGGCATTTGATTAAGGTATAGCACCCATTTATGATAAAAACACTCAGCAAAGTCAGAAAGTCTGAGTGATCATACCTAACATAATAAAGGCCATATATGAGAACACCTACTGCCAACATCATACTCAATGGGCAAAAACTGAGAGCTTTCCTACTAAGATCAGGAACAAGACAAGGGTGTCTGCATTCTCCACTTCTGTTCAACATAGTATTAGAAGTTCTAGCCAGACTGATCAGACAAGAAAAAGAAATAAAAGGCATGCAGATTGGAAAGGAGGGAGTAAAACTGTCATTGTTTGCAGATGGCATGATAGTGTACATAGAGAACCCCATGGGCTCCACCAAAAAGCTACTTGACCTAACAAGTGAATTTGGCAAAACTGGGGAATACAAAGTCAATATTCAGAAATCAAAAGCATTTTTGTATACTTACAACAAAATTTCAGAAACAGAAATCAGGAAAAAGATTTCATTTGCTATAGCAACAAGAAAACTAAATTATCCAGGAACAAACTTAACCAAGGAGGTAAAAGACATGTACTCAGAAAACTACACAACACTGAAGAAAGAAATTAAGTAAGACACAAATAAATGGAAGCATGTACCATGTTCATGGATTGGAAGAATTAACGTAATTAAAGTGGCCATATTATCCAAAACAATGTATAGATTCATTGAATACCTATTAAAATATCAATGACATATTTCACAGATATAGAACAAATATTTCAAAAATTTATATGGAACTATAAATGAGCCCAAATAGTTGCAGCAATTTTGAGAAAGAAGAACAAAGTAGGGAGGATCACAATACCTGATATCAAACTGTATTACAAGGCCACAGTAATCAAAACAGTCTAGTACTGGCATAAGAGCAGACACACAAACCTATGGAACAGAATAGAGAGCCCAGAAATAAACCCATGTCTCTATAGTCAATATTCAATAAAGAGGACAGAAGCAGAAAATGGAGTAAAAATAGCCTCTTTTAAAAATGATGTTGGAAAATCTGGACAGCTAGATGCAAAAAAATAAATAAATAAAATGACCACCAATTTACACCATGCACAAAAATAAACTCAAGATGGATAAAAGACTTAAATATAAGTTGTGACATCATAAAAACCCTAGAGGAGAACATAGGCAGGAAAATATCAGAATTTCCACTCAATAATATTTTCTCTATATGTCCCCTAGAGTAAGGGATATAAAGAAAAGGATAAACAAATGGGACTACATCAAATTAAAAATCTGCATGGCTAAAGAAAATATCAGCAAAATGAAAAGGGAACCAACTGTATAGGGAAATATATTTGCCAATAATATCTCAGACAAAGGTTTGATCTCCAAAATATACAAATAATTCATCTGACTCCACACCAGGAAGACAAACAGTCCAATTAGAAATAGGCAAAGGACCTGAACAGACACTTTTCTGAAGAGGACATACACAAGGCCCAGAGACAAATGAAAGGATGCTCAGCATCACTAGCTGTCAGAGAGATGCAAATTAAAACCACAATGAGATACCACTTCAAATCAGTCAGAATGGCCATCACAAACAAGTCAACAAACAATTGGTGGCAAGACTGTGGAGAAAAAGCAACCCTAGTACACTGCTGGTGGGAATGCAGACTGGTACAACTATTGTTAAAAACAGTATGGAATTTCCTCAAAAACTAAAAATGGAACTGCTTTTTCACCCAGCAATTTCACTGCTGGTATTATACTCTAAGAATCCTGAAACAACAATTCAAAAGGACCTATGCACCCCAATGTTCATACCAGCATTATGTACAATAGCCGAATTCTGGAAACAACCTAAATGCCCATCAGTAAAGGAATGGATCATACAAACTGTGGTACATTTATATAATGGAATACTATATAGCAGAAAGAAAGAACTCCTATCCTTTGTGGCAGTATGGATGGAACTGGAGAGCATTATGCTAAGTAACATAAGCCCGGCTGTGAAAGCAAATATATGATCTCACCTATAAATGTAACTTAATCAACACAACAAACAACCAAGCACAGAACCAGAGACATGGGTATAAAGAACAAACTGACAGAGGCCTGGCAAAGGGGGATAATGGGGGAAAGAAGAGGAAGGCTCAAGTCAATGAATATGAAAATGACCCACCAACAAAAGCAACAGGGGCAGGGGCAGGATTGAAAATTGTAGGTGGTGGGTGGGTAGGGCCAAAAAGAATAATGGGAAGAAAATAGAGACAACTATAATTGAATAACAGTTAAAAAAAGAAACAAGGGGGAAGTAATATGAAGAATGTTGATGCTTTAATAAAAATTCTTATTCCTACTAGGAATATAATTCAAAATTTATCTAAATGGAAGGCCAGTAGCTTTATGTCCATATGTGAGTTATCATACATCCCTTTGCACAATACTTGTTCAGGATGTGAGTGGGTAGCTGAAATATGCTTCATCAGGTCTGCCCATAAGGACACTATGGGCTTGACAGATTCAGAAAAGAGAGCATGCTTAAAAAATATTACCCTTTATTAGACTTCAATGATTTGAAGTGAAGTGGGAAGAATGTAAACAGTAGTTGAAGAGTCTGAAAAATGAATGCAATAGATTAGGATTTAGGAATGTAGTATATTGCTAGGAATGGTCCAAGGAATTGCTAGATGGTGAGCAGAGAAACTAGATATCTGAAATTAAGTGGGGTGTTGGTAGTCAGTTGCTAATCCTATTGACCCTTGCTAGATTCTGGACAGTCATTTTACATGAGCCCCAAGGACATAGGTTGTATTGTTACTGTCTCAACAGCCTAGTACAATAGCAATGCTATACTTTGAGTGAAATATCAGATCACCCTTCTCTCTGATCCTTGGCTTCCTGATATTAGACTAGTATAAGTAATACCACAAACTTCAAGGACCTGCTCTACTTGTGTGGAAGCAAGAGTCTGCATTTTTGTGTGGCAGGCTCATTGGCCCAGAACAGTTATTTCAATAGTTGAGAGGACAATACTGAGTTACATTTTTCCCCATAGATCTTTGGATTTATTTCATTCACTACTTTTCAAATGTATCAACATCAAATTCCCCAGGTTTTAAAAATAAACAAAACACTCTCATGAAGAATAAGGATAACTGAAGCAAATGGGAAATTTGTTAAGGCCTATAACATAAAAAACTGTAAAATGACAAGAAGCACGTTTGTATGTTTCCCCCTTTGGTTGGACAAAAGTACAGAAAATTTCTTTTCTATAAATACAGTTATCGGTAGTATTTATCTCAGCATGAGTCACAGTGGAGAGCGAATTTTCTGTGTCCACATCATATCCTTTTAGGGATGATGTAGTATTACATTCTATATGTTGGAATTGCTTTTGGTGTGTTTTTCTCATTCACATTTCTTTGTCTCAATAGTTCTACTCTCTTTCTTTGGAATGTGGATATCCAGGTAATAGAAAAGGGTGTTCCATTCTCTGGATCCCTGGGATTGCTGGACCTGCCAGCCAGGGGGCTTCCTTATTTTCTCTCTGAGTTAGGAACTAGAGGAACTCGTCCTACTTGGGTCTACAGGGACTCATTTGTGGAGGTTCAAGATATGTTGGAAAGCTCTCAATAGCTCTGTGTATTATCAGGAACCAAATCAGACAGCAATTGCTGTCACCAAAACCACAAAGAGAGAGCACTTGTGATTCTTTCTGACAGCCCCTTAGTGATTGCCTCAGGCCATTGGGCTGTGACTATGCTGCTTCTACAAAATGTGTACACTCTTCTGACTTGGAGTAATTAAGGAGAGAGGCAAATTCTACTGTCAAATATAGGCACAATAAATTTTCCACGCATTAGCTACCCACATCTAACAGGTGAAAACTTCCATTGGGATTGCCACTGTATGTGAAAACATGTGGTTATTTTACTATGAAGAGTTCAATTCAGGAATACCAAGTGCCTGGAAGATAAGGCCCATATGTATTCACAGACAAAGGGAGGTGGCAGGGATGGTAAACTGAGTCAGAGTGTTGCTGTTTCTTTTTCCATTTATTGCTTTTGGAGATTCTTTTCAGTCATCTGCACTAAAAATCATCCAAGAATTACAGGTGGCCAATGATCAGAAAGAAAATTAGCCAATAGCAAAATGGGCCACTTAGACTTTGAAAGAGAAAGATGCAAAAATCAGCATTAGGGCATAGGGGGAAGTTGGAAAAGGAAATCAAATTACTCAATCTGAAAAACTAGAGATCAATTTATTCCAACTCTTAGCTGCAGAAATTGAGAAACTCCATTAAAAAGAAAAGAACAGAAAAGAAAAGAAAAGAAAAGAAAAGAAAAGAGAAAATGCAAGTACCCCTTACAAAAAAATAAAGTACAGGTTTTTTTGTGAAATATGAAGAGGGTGAAATTTAGTCACAAAAACTTAAAAAGCATTCTGGTTAATATATTAATCTAAAAAGCTAATTGAGTAAATCTGACAATTTATCCAAAAACAACTTGTGGATGGTGAGGATTCTGTTTCTGGTTTTGAAGAATTTTATGTACAGGTGGGTCACATCCTGCAAAAGAGAGATTACTTATAGTTTTCTCCTGGGTGTTGGTCATTTGATTTCTGAATTATTTTTCTAACTACCAAAGCTAATAAAGATCAACAGTTTGAGGGGTTGATAACTGCATGTTCACTAACTTTCTAGTTAACCTAGGCCAAATCTTGTTTATTAAAGTAAGTGAAAAAGGTGAGTTTTATCTTAAATAAACTTTAACTTGAATTACCCTGTAAAAACTAGTTAATAAATAATTTAATTGTGTGAGATCATAAATAAAGTGAAAAGAGCTCTTGTAGGATTTTAAAGGGCCCAGAGATACAGGTGTATTTTGATTTGCTTGTTTTGGGTTCTTACAATAACCAATTTGTTTTTAGCATTTAGTGGAAAACATTTGGATAAGCAACTATCCTAGATGTTTGGGACAACTCCACACAATTTCCCACCTCAAATGCCCATAGTGCCTCCTAGAAATATGAGGAGATTTAAGAAATTTTCAGGGACAAAATGGTGCCTGAAATGCTTCTTTTGATCAGATCATAATAGAAAATTATGTCTCAAAGACCAAGACAAGAATTACTGGGCCCAGAAAATAAAATATCTTCTTTAGGGATACAGGGGTTCAGGCTTAAAGATAAGAAACATTTAATAACATCAACTGGACAGATACTGCGTGACTTTTCTACATTGAACAATTACATCAGTTCAACATCCTTAAGAGAAAGGGAAGATTGCCTTTTATAGACATAAAGAAACTGAAGCCAGAAAAGAGAATGACTTGCCCAAGTGCACAGAGCTAAAGAGTGGCATCTGTCAGGAGAATGAGAGGGCAAGACCTAGGGGCAAACTTCTAGGAACCTCCCTATCCCATTTTATTTTTCTTTCTTTTTATTTTTAAATTTAATTTATTAGGGTGACATTAGTTCAACAAAACATACAGGTTTCAAGTAGACAATTCAACAATATATAGTATTTCTAAGTGAGACTCATTTAAAGAAGCAAAATGGAAGTTCCAGAGCTAAGACTTTATCATTGAACTATGTTTTTCGACTATGTGAACTGCTTTGAGGTAGAATTGTTCTTCCAAGTGGGATTGTTAAAAAAGCATTTTATATGAACAATTTATATACTTGTCAGGAGAACTTATCATGAAATTATTCTTTGTAGTTCTGTTTCCATGATAAACCAAAAGTTTTTTCTTTCTCTTTTTTGGTTAATTCATTCATGTTGGTCTACACTGAATACTGAGAGAATGGTGTGGTATTTATGCCAGTCCTAAAGACATAGTTACAGAAGAATTGGAAATGATTAGCCTCATAGCCATCTGAAAATGCACTATTAAATAGTAAAAACTAATTCTGAAAGCTGGAAACTCTTATGAACAGCCCATTATTGTAATTGGCTTTTGAGCAATAAATGGAGTATGTTCCTCAGGGCTTTGTAGGGTAATGAAATAAACTGAATATAAACTATATTACCATCTCTTAAAGTACTTTTAAGTACTTTGTATACTCTAGTACTACAGAGATACTTGCCAACATTATGGCCTCCTCACATGTCTCATTCATTTGTTGTTTTTCTTATTAGAATATAGTAAACACATCATTGAAGAACATCAGAGAGCACTAATTTAAGTATGCACATTATTAGATTCAATTTTACACTAAATAAAACATTGCAGTCACTTCTTTATCAGGATGGATGTAAGCCATTACTTTGTATTACTATAAACTTTAGAATGACTCTCTAATCCTACAGTTTTGAGGCGTTCTAATCTATCTTCACTACATACATCTTTAATGTAGGTTTGTATATGTATTAATCCCTCCTTGTGCAAATATCACTTATGTACAATGTTTTGTTTTATTTGAAGGGAGGTGGCAAAGTTATACACAGAGATTGATTCTATCTGCCAGCAATTTATTTAGCATAGTTTAGCTGTGGGAATTATAGTAATTTCACAGGCCAATAGAATACAGGATAATGTGTTTTAATAAGCTAATATCAATAAACAAATAAATATCATACTCCAAAGCAATGAACAATAATGATACATTATTGTTCCAGGCAAGAGGAGATAAAAGGAGAACATCTAAATTCAGCTGAGGTTTACCTTTTTATATGAATTTGGTCACTGGGACAGACAACTTAACCAACTACAAGCTGACTTCCAGCTGCTGACAAAATTAGAAGTCCCTGTTACTAGAGCATATCTCAGGCTAGGGAGTGGCAGTACTGGTGTTGGCGAGCAGGCCAGGCCTGCTCCAGGGGTTAACACTTCAGGGACATTGCACTTTTGAGCACCACTGCCCACCAAAGAGTCATCTTAGCCAAGGCAGGGACAAGTGTCTGAAAATCTTCAGAGAGCTGTTTAGGTCAGCAAAGTGTGCCTCGCCCACACTGAAATCTCTGCAATAGTCTAAATGTCTCCTTGCCGTGTTTTCTTCTCCACATGCTGGGTGTTTATCAGTGACAGCAGATGAGATGATGACATCCTGACACAATTTACTTCATTCTTATATCAAAACAACTTGACTTCTAAAACAAATATTTTTGTCTTTGTCATAAACAAGTGAATCAAAACAATTTCATTTAAGTAATAAACAAATGGCCTTGAAATAATATTAAACCAATGCACAACATACAATATGATAGTTGCATAATGCAACTTCTTTCCTTAACATTCATACACAACATAGGTGTTCATCCTGACACATGCATCCTTGCATTTTCTCTTTATAACCAGGAAAGTATTTAAGTGGAATTATGCTGCATAATTTCTAAGTCAGTTTTGTCTTTTCTCTTAATGAAGATCTCTTTTCATATCAGTAGAGGTAGAGCCTTGTCATCCTTTTATACTACTGTATTATATCTCAGTAGAATAGTTAGTTATACCTCAGTTTATAGAGACATTCCCTTCTAGATAAATATTTGGGTAGTTTTCAGTCCCATGATAGACATCCTAATAAGCACATCTTTACATTCATGTCAAAACTAATATCTCAGGATATGTTTTTAGAAGTGTATATTAGAGTTTACCAAGTTGTTATTTATGACATTGATATCACATGGGAGCTTTCTGGAAATAAAAAGTTCCAAGCCCAAGTCTAGATCTGCTGCTTCAGAATCTGCATTTTAATGAGAACTGCAGTAATTTGTATTAAAGTTTGAATAGTATTTGTCCTAAAGAATCATATGTATATCTTCAATACTGATAGCTTCCTGACATGAATATTATCAATCATATTTTAATTTTTCCCAGACTGATATTATATTTTAGTTTTCCTTTATTTGATTACCTATAGATATCTTTTCTTATGTTCATTAACTATTTATTTTACTCCTTGAGTTGAATATTCATATAACTTTATTTTTTGTCATGTATTTTTCTTTATAACTTTATAACATAAATTCTGAATTGCCAGTTACATGTTACATATATTTTCTCCAAGCTGGCTGTTTAATTTTATATATTTATTGAAATCTATTTTATTCTGGAAAATAAAAGAAATGTTAGCACAATTAATTTATCAGCCTTTACTTTCCCAGCCTTGGTTTTCTCAATTCAGGTGGTCCTTTCTATCTAAATTATTTTGTTTAGTTTTTTACATAGATATTGTAATATTTCTAAAACTTGGGATTTTTATTTTGTGAATTATTTTATTTTTTTCAAATGTGTATCCAGTTGTCTCTAACCATTTTTTAAAATCTGTTCATTTCTGCATTGAAAAGCCGAAATGTCACATATATAAAGGGTCTATTTTCATACTCTGCATTCTGTTCTATTGATCAATTGCTATTTGTTTTTATTTCCATGGCTGTATAGTAAATTTTAATCTATGTCATGGAAATTTCTCTCTCATTGCATATGTTTTAATATTTTTCTTGACCAAATTAATTATTTTCTTTCAGATAGAAGTTGTAATTACATTGTTTAGTTTCATAAAATAGCCCTTTTGGGAGACTGGAATCACAATTAATGTAACAATAAATTTGCAAAGAATGGATTACAGTCTTTTTTAATATATAAATATAACACTTTTAATTATAGAATATTATATATTGTATATTTTTTGGAAACCAGTGTATAAATCCATTTTATGAACTATAAATGTGAAATGATAAATATAAAAGTATAAACAAATAAAATCATTATACAATTCTCATTTCCATACAAACTTTGTTAAAATCTGCTGTATTTTCTTGGAGTTTCATTTTTTGGATGTTTATAACTTTATAAATTCATGCATGGTACACTTTAAAAGAAGTGAAAAATGTAGATATAAAGATATCATATTACCTAACATAGCTAACAAAGACATCCACTTTTGGCACTTAAATATATAATATTTTAGACTGATCTGTATAAGTATACATATATTTTTTAAAAGGAAAAATAATTATGTTGACAGTAGCAGCTAGAATTTATTATAAAGTGTAGTACAAATGTAAACTGCTTAACAAAATTTTCTTATTTAGCTTCACAGCAACTCTTGAAGGAAAGTATTAATCTTATTATATTTATGAATACATATGGTTATTATATTTCATTCATAACTTTTATTAATCCATAATAAAAGGATAATTAACCCAATAAATAAAAGACATGGTTATGCAACTTCCAGAAGAAATACACATTGATAAAAATATGAAAATATATTCTATTTTAGATTCTCAAATAATGGGAAATGAAGATTTTAGTGCCTCTCATGTTCTTTTTTAGAAGAAGCAAAATTTATTTTAATATTTTATATAAACATTATATTGAAATAAAGTATACATAAAAATAGCAATCATATGGTATTTGTCTTTCTCTGACTGGCTTATTTCACTTAACATAATATTCTCCAGGTCATCCATACTGTCACAAAGAGTAAAATTTTCTTTTTTTACAGCTAAGTAATATTTCATTGTGTAATGTCCCATACTTGTGTTATCCACTTATGTATTGATGGACTCTTAGGCAGCTTCCATATATTTGCAATTGTAAATAATGCTACAATGAACATAGGGGTGCTTACATTCTTTCAAATTAGTGTTTTGGTTTCCTTAGGACATATTTGCAGAAGAGAGAGACCTGGGTCAAAAGGCAGATCTATTTTTAATTTTTTGAATTATCTGTATACTGCTTTCCACAGTGGCTGCACCAACTTGCATTCCTATCAACAGTGAAAAGGGGTTCCCTTTTTCCATATCTTAGTCAGCATTTGTTGTTTGTTGACTTTTTGACTGTCACCATTCTGACAGGTGTGAGACAGTAGCCATTGTGGTTTAATTTGCATTTTTCTGTTGATTAGTTCATAGTGTAGGAGACAATTCTGTGTGGCTTGGGCCCAACTCCCACTCAGAGATGCACAGGACCCATGCCCAATGATATGTTCTCCTGTGGGGAATCAGGCCTGCAATGTGCCTAGGCCACTATGAGTATTGCTTTTTGCTCAAACTCCCTCACCCTGAATTGAGGGCATTTACTGCAAAGCAACTTCCTAAAATCCATGCTAAACCTTCCAAGGATCAGTGTAACTGGTTCAACCACTTTTGCTTTTTGATTTGCAAATATCCCTCTTCTGGGATGTGATTAGTAGCATTGGCTCCTTTGTTTTCTATAAAAGGTAACCACCTAAAGCAAATCTGTGCATAGTAAATGAGGACCATCTTGTAATGGGCAGAAGAAACCTAATAAAGTCCTGTCATGGTGGAGGCTGCAGCTTTTGCTCCCCTTGAGAGAAAAGCCATGCTGTCCCTTTTCCTCCACCAGACTCGGTCGTCTGTGTGAATGTCTCATTTCATCCATAATGATGTGAACACTCTGAGCCAGTGTCTGCATCAGTTAATGAGGACCTTCTTGTAATGTGCCCAGTAAGACAATAAAAAACTCATTGGAGCATGGGCTGAGGCTTTTGCTTCCCATGAGAGAAAAGCCATGCTGTCCCTTTTCCTCCACCAGACTCGGTTGTCTGTGTGAATGTCTCATTTCATCCATAATGACATGGACACTGTGGGCTGGTGTCTCCATCACATAGAGCATCTTTTTATATATATATTGGTCATCTGTACATCCCCAGTCCTATAGCACCAGATCCTGAAAGGAACTCAGATAACCTTCAACTGTGAAAAACAGCAGGATTTGTGTCTGCCAGAGAGAGATGGCTGGAGAGTCAAAGAGTGTTCTAAAGGAACAACACACAGTATTTTGTAGGCAGACACTTACCCTGGCCTCTAGCAGAAGGAGGACAGAGTAGACTAGAGATGCTTGAGAAGAGTTGGGGTTAGTGGCTTTGGGCTACCACCCCAGGCAAAAAGCATACATGAATTCCAGAGAACTGAAAGAACAGCCACCAGTATTCATGTGCTGAGTCATTCCCCATACTGCAGAAGCCATGTTTCTCAGGCAGAACACTCCTCTCCAAGTGGCATCAGCCTGAGAGGAAGCAATAGCCCTGTCAGCAGTAAATACTCACCCTGTGGAGCTTAAGCCCAACTTCTGGTTACAGCTTGATTAATTTAACAACTGATCAGTTCTAACAGCTGATTAGTTTAACAACTAAGGAGAAAATTACCAAAAAGCAGCCAAAATGGGAAGATAAACAAACAGACCCCAAATGAAAGAACAAGAGAATTCTCCAAAAGAAGGACTTGATGAAATGTAGGCAAGAAATTTATCAGATGGTTTAGAGTAATGATTATAAGGATACTAATCAGCATCAAAAAAGACATAGAAACCATAAAAAAGCACCAGTTGGAAATAAAGATGCTAATATCTGGAATAAATAATATACTGGAAGGAATGAACAGCAGGTTAGATGAAGCAGAGGGTGAAATCAGTGATTTGGAAGACAAGGTAGAAAAGAACATCCAGGCAGAACAGCAAAAGGAAAAAAAAATTAAAAAATGAGTAGAGCTAAAGAAACATTTTGGACAACATGAAGCATAACAACATTCACATCATGGGAATACCAGAAGGAAAAGAGAGCAAGCAAGGGATCAAGAACCTATTTGAAGAAATAGTGACCAAAAACTTCCCTAATGGGGTGGAGAAAAAAGACACACAAGTCCAGGAAGCTCAGAGAATCCCAGACAATTTGGACTGAAAGAGGCCTACACCAACACATCATAATTAAAATGACAAGGAGAGAATTCTGAAAGCCACAAGAGAAAAGCAGGTAGTTACCTATAAGGTAGTGTAATGTAGTACAGAGCCAGGGGTCCCAGAAGTCCCCACAGACTGTGGTTGGGGATGGGAGTCAGAGATAATACAGCATTTAAGAATCTTTGCATAAAAAAGATGATAATAACTGTGCTACCACTCCAGGCAAAAAGCATACATGAATTCCAGAGAATATTTAGGGACTTGTGACATAGCTGGGGGTTTGTACAGCACCTTTGCAGGAGGTAGGGATGCAGAGGCACATGTGTTACTGAATCACTCTTGCCCTGACTAAAGATGGCAGCCAAGAGAATATAAATGATATGGGGAAACTGGCAAATGTAGTACATGGTGGGAGTAGCTGGATAGGAGGTCATGTAGGAAGCTCTGGGTCAGCATTTATAATAAGAGTGGGCAAGGAAAGGAAGGTGGGGCTGCCATGGGATAGTGAGAAAGCAACAAGTAGCCATGCTGATCTGTAGTGAAGAGGGCAACTATATGAGAGAGATACAGCAATGCTGCCAGTAGTTAGGGAGGGGCTACACTTTGTCTTCTGAGAATCCAGCCATAGGGCCTAGTCAGTGAGAAAGCAGGCATGTGGTCTGTAGTGAAGTAGCAGCTGTGCAGGAGAGAAGGGCATAAGGAGAGAGCTGATGGAGATGTGCCAGGATCTGGCAAAGATGATGAAGTTGTGCGGGAAACTGCCTAACCAATGACAGCTAAGTTGGAAATGCCTAGAATGCCGAACTGAGACTGCAGACTGTAGAGTTCCACTTCAAAGAGATGCCACTTTGTTGGGACATATGCCTTGTTGGACTGTAACATGATCCAGGTAACATGGCACATGATTTCCTGGAATACTACATGGAGGCTGAGTACAACACACCGCAGGTGCTGAAGGACAGAGCTACTGCAAGAGGATGCCACCTTGATGCATGACCCAGCAATTATTGTTGGAGCAAACAGGTTTTATTTACAGGGGTGAAACCTTGGGGCTCTGAGAGTGCTTCTACTCAGAGCCCTGTTCCCCCTGAGACCCAGTACTTTCCTTGCTTCCCACAAGGCTATAAGTCAAAATCAAGCCCAGTAGTTTCCCATATCCTTATTTGTTCTTAAGCTGTGCAAAAAGTTCTCCATCTTCTTTGGAAAGTACTCATTGTTCCTTGATTTGTTAATGATGGCCATTCTGACCAGTGTGAGGTGATATCTCATTGTGCTTTTAATTTGCATCTCTCTTATGGCTAGTGGTATTGAGCATTCTTTCATATGGCAATGTGCCCTTTGTATGCCCTCCTTGGAGAAGTGTCTGTTCTGGTCCTTTGCCCATTTTTTAATTGTATCTTCCTGGTGTGGACCTGTGTGAGTTCTTTATATATTTTGGAGATCAAATCCTTGTCTCAGGTATCATTGGCAAATATGTTTTCCCATATGTTTCCCTTTTCATTTTACTGATGTTTTTGTTAGATGTACAGAAGCTTTTTAGTTTAATGTAGTCTCGTTCATTTATTCCTTTATATCTCTTACCCTAGAGATATATCAGTGAAAATATTGCTGTGTGGGATATCTGACATTTTAGTGCTTATGTTTTTCTCTAGGACTTTTATGGTGTCAAGGCTTACACTTAAGTCTTTTATCCATTTTGAGTTTATTATGGTGTTATTATGTAAGTTAGTGATCTAGCTTCTTCTTCTTCTTCTTCTTCTTTTTTTTTTTGCATCTACCTGTTCAGATCTCCCAGCACCATTTATTGAAGAGGCTATTTTTTTCTGTTTTATACTCCTGTCCCCTTTGTCGAATATTCATTTACCATTGAGACCTAGGTTTATTTTAGATTCTCTATTCTGTTCCATTGATCCATGTGACCATTCTTATGCCAGTATCAGACTACTGAGATGATAGTGGTGTAATATAATTTTGATATACAGTATTGTAATCCTTCCTACTTTGTTCTTCTTTCTCAGAATTATTGAGACTATTCAGGGTTGTTTATGGTTCCATATAAATTTTTGAAATATTTATTCTATCTTTGTGAAATATATCATTGGTGTTTTGATAGGGATTGCATTGAACCTATAGCTTGTGTTGGGTAGTATGGACATTTTGATTGTATTAATTCTTTCAATCTATGAACACAGTGTATGCTATGATCTATTCATGTCTTCTTCAATTTCTTTCTTCAGTGTTCTGTAGTTTTCTGAATACAGGTCTTTTACCTCATTAGTTAAGTTTATTCCTAGGTACTTTATGTTTCTTGTTGCTATAGTAAATGGTATTTTTTCCTACTTTCTGTTTCTGATATTTCATTGTTGCTGTACAAAAATGCCTTCAATTTGTGAATGGTGACATTGTATCCTGCTGTTTTGTTGGATTCATTTATTAGGTCAAACAGTTTTTTGGTGGAGCCCATGGGGTTTTTCATATACACTATCGTGTAATTTGCAAACAATGACAGTTTTACTTCCTTCTTTCCAATTTGGGCCTGTTGTTTATTTTTCTTGCTGATCACTGTGGCTAGAATTTCCAATGCTATGTTGAATAGAAGTAGTGAAAGTGAACACCCTGTCTTGTTTCTGATCTCATGGAGAAAGCTTTTACTCTGTTCATTGAATATGATGTTGGCTTGTATATAGTCTTAATTATGTTGAGGTATGCTCCCTCTATTCTCATTTTGCTGAGTGTTTTTATCATAAATGTGTGCCAGATTTTATCAAATGTCTTTCCAGTGTCTATTGATATGATCATGTGGGTTTTGTCTTTCATTTTGTTTAAGCAGTGTATTATGTTTATTGATTTGCAAATATTGTACCATCCTTGCATTCCTGGATGAATCCAACTTGATCATGGTGTATGATCTTTTTAATGTGTTGCTGGATCTGGCTTGCCAATATTGTGTTGAAAATTTTAGCATCTATGTTCATCAGCGATAATAGCCTGTAGTTTTCTTTCTTTGTTGTGTCTTTACCTGGTTTTGGAATTAGGATTAAACTTGTCTCATAGAAAAATTTTGGGAGTCTTCCCTTTTCCTGAGTTTTTTGGAATAGTTTGAGAAGGATGGGAATTAGCTCTTCCATAATGCCTAGTAAAATTTGCCTGTGAAGCCATCCCATCCAGCACTTTTGTGTGCTGACAGTGTTTTTTTTTTTTTTTAATTTCTGCTTCAATTTAGCTATTATTGGTCTTTTCAGGCTTTCTGCTTCCTCTTGATTCAGTTTTGAAATATTAGGTGTTTCTAGAAATTTATCCATTTCATAGAGGTTGTCAAATTTCTTGGCATATAATTGTTCATTGTAATTTTGACAATCTTTTGTATTTCTGTGGTATCAGTTGTAATTTCTCCTCTGTCATTTTTGAATTAATTTATTTGGGTCCTCTCTCCTTTTTTCTTGATAAGTCTGATTAAAGGTTTGTCAATTTCATTTATCTTTTCAGAGAACCAGCTCTTGGATTTATTGATTCTTAGAATTGTTCTTCTAGTCCCTATGTCATTTAATTTTGTTCTGATCTAGATTATTTTCATTCTTCTACTTGCTCTGCATTTTGTTTGTTGTGGTTCCTCTAGTTCTTGTAAGTTAGATTCAAGTTGTTTATTTGAAATGTTTCTATCTTTTTTAGGTAGGCCTGGCTTTGCTATGAACTTCCCTCTCAGGTCTGCCTTTGCTGTGTCCCATAGGTTTTGGGTTGTTGTGTGTTCATTTTCATGTGTTTCCAGAATCCCTTTTATTTCTTCCTTGATCTCATTATTAGACCATTCATTGTTTAATAGTATGCTATTCAGTCTCCATGTATTTGAATTTTGGGTTTTTTTTTTCCTACAGTTGGTTTCTAGTTTTAAACCATTGTGATCTGAGGAAATGCTTGATATAATTTCAATTTTCTTGTATTTATTGAGGCTTGGTTTGTGTCCTACTATCTGGTGCATCTTTGTAAATGTCCCATGAGCATTTGAAAATATATATTTTGCTTCATTGGGGTGAATCATTGTGTATAATCAATTAAGTCCTTTTTGATCTAGATGTCTTTCAGTTCCACTATATCCTTGATGATATTTTGTTTTGAAGATCTACCCATTGTTGACAGTGAGGTGTTAAAACCCCTTACTATAAGTGTGTTGCTGTCTATATCTTTCCTGAAGTCCTACAAGATTTTCCTCATGTATTTGGGTGCTCCTATGTTAGGTGCATATAAGTTTACAATGGTTATATCTTCTTGACGGAGGGTTCCCATAATTATGAAGTGTCCTATTCTGCTTCTTTTTATGGCCTTTTTTGAATTCAATTTTGTGTGATATAAATATTGCTACTGCAGCTTTTTTTCATGTCCTTTTACTTGGACTATTTTTTTCATCCCTTCACTTTCAGCCTGTGGAGATCTTTTTTTCTGAGGAGAGTCTCTTATAGACAGCATATATGTGGGTCATGTTTTCTTATCCAATCAGCTATTCTATGTCTTTTGATTGGAGCATTTAAGCCATTTATATTTAAGGTTATTATCGATAGGTACTTATTCACTGCTGTTTTTTTCTGTACCTGTATCTCTCTCTCTCTCTCTCTCTCTCTGCTTCTTTTTATAGCATTCCATTTAGCATCTTTTGTAGTGGTGACTTGGTGGAGACATACAATTTTAGCCTTTTGTCTGAGTAGCTATTTTTAGCATCTCTTTTAAAAGAGAGCCTTGCTGGATAGAGTAGTCTTGGTTGTAGGTCCTCATTTTTCATTATCTGAAATATTTTGTGCCAATCTCTTTTGGCTTGTAGTGTTTCTGTTGAGAAATCCACTGATAGCCTTATCAGAGCTACCTTGTGTTACTTGCTGTTTCTCCTTTGCTGCCTTTTTTAAAAAAAAATATTTTGTTTATTTATTTTTAGATAGACAGGAAGAGAGGGAGAGAAACATCAATGTGTGATTGCCTCTTGCATGCCCCCTACCAAAGACCTGGCCTGCAACCCATGTGCTCTGACTAAGAATCTATCCAGTGACCTTTTGGTTCACAGGCTGGCACTTAATCCTGTGAGCCACACCAGCCAGGGCCCTTGCTGTCTTTGAATATTTTTTTCTTTCTGTTTAACATTTGGCATTTTAATTATGATTGATCTTGGAGTAGACCTCTTTAAGTGCGTCTTGATTGGGACCTTCTGTGCTTCATGAACTTTTGTGACTTTTCCCCTCAACAAGTTTGGGAAGTTCTCTGTCATTATTTTTTTCAAACAGGTATTCTATCTCTTGCTCCTTTTCTTCTCTTTCTGGTACTCCTATAATGAGAATGTTGTTATGTTTCATGTCATCCTGAAGTTCCTTTAAACTATCCTCATTCTTTTTGATTCTTTCCTTTTATTTTGCTGCTCTGCCTGGGCATTTCTTTCTACCTTGTCTTCCAGCTCACTGATTCAGTCTTCTGCTTCATCCAGGTAGCTTTTAATTCTTTCTAGTGTGTTTTTCATTTTGGATACTGTATTCTTCATTTATTCCTCTTTTTTTTCATAGTTTTTATTTCCTTTTTCATGATACTGTAGTTCCCACTCAATTCCTTATAGTTGTCACTGAGTTCCTGGAGGATTCTTACAACCACTTTATTTTTTAATTCTGTGTCTGGTAGATTGCTTGACTCAATTTCATTTAGCTCTTTTTCTCGGATTCCTCCATTCCTTTCAGTCAAGAATTCTTTCTTTGTCTCCCCACTTTGGATGATTCTTTTTATTTGTTTCTGCATCTCAGGATGCTCTGCTTTGCCTGCCTGTCTTTGTGGGTTGGGCCTCTGTGGTAGGAGTTCTGTGGCCCTCAGCAGTGCAGCCCCTTTGATCTCCTTGTCTGGATGCTGTAGGGTTTCCCTTTTTTAGTTTGTGTGGGCTCTCTTGATGTGCTTGGGGTTTTCTTGTTGGTGGCTCATTTGTTGGTGGGTTCTCCCCTCCAGCTGGCTGACTGACAGTCACAACGCTCGCCACATATTGTATACTGGTGTACAGGTATTAGTTAACAGAGCATAATTACCAGAAAACCAGACCCATGTCAGAAAAAAAAACCCTGGTGTATTACTGATACAACATCAATAATATCAACAGCAATTGAACAAATATTAATAAAGATGGGGAGAGATTAAGAATATCATAACATAATAAAAAGAGAATATGAGATGACTAAAGGAAGAAAAATTATTTTAAGTGGAAAGAAGGAGGATAAATAATGATAGTAAGGAATAAAAGAAAGATAAAGAAATGGAGGGAATAAAATTTAAAATGTAAGTAAAACATGGGAAATGTTATGTTAAAAATGGAGTAAGAAAAGGGAAGAGTATACAATGAGTTTTGAAGTAAAATTAAAAAGGTATTGAACCAACAGGAACAAAATTGCACAGAAACCACAGCAGGGTCAATAACAATGATAGCTGAGTGAAGATTAACAAAGGTGGAAAGGGAATAAGAATATTATACAAAGAGAAAAGTATATATGAGGTGTCTACAGTAAAGAAAAATTATTTTGAGAAGATGGGTCAGAATAACTAATTAGAATAAGGAATGGAGCCCAGGCTCAGAAAGGGGAAAAATAAAATTAAACAAACAAACAAATAAATAAATAAATAAAATTCCTAAGTCAACTGATCAAGAGCTGGAGGAAGGCAAAATGGAGCAAGAGAGGTGGAGAGTATCCTATGGGATTGAAAGTATAAACAAATAGTGAATACCATGGGAGAAGAACAGCAATAACCATGATATATTCACCCAACTAGCCACAATTTATAAAGGTGGAAAGAAAATAAGACTATTAAAGGAAAGGGAAAAAGAATGTGAGCTGACTTAAGGAAAGAAGAACGCTTTTGTGAAGATAACTGAAGGACAAATACTAAGAGTAAGTAATAGGAACATGTCATAGTGTGGGAAAAAATAGTTTACAACAATAACATGAATGGTTAGGAAGAAGGCAAAATGGAGTAAGATCAGGGAAGAGTGCTATGTGAGATTTGAAATAATTGTAATATGAAAAAATATACATAACCTGGATAAAAAGAATAAAAATAAAAGACCAAGTACAGTGAGCTAGTTGGAATACAACTGAAGCAAAATAAGACATCAAAAGGCTGTGGAAAAGAGGAAAAAAAAAAAGAAAAAACATGCAAGTTCTGGGGAAGTGCAAGGTGAAATTTGTTTCAGTTGTTGGTATTTGCCCTTGTTTTTGGATCCATCTCTGTTTTTTTTTTTTTTTTTTTTTTTTTTTTTTTTATCAAATCAAGGTCCTGGGGTGGGTCATCCAACTTCTAGCAACACCATCTGTATCTCCTTTACCTGCCTCTGTTGCACTTGCACAGAGTGGGGACTCTGTGTCTCCCCTGGGAGGCACTATTTAGTATTCTGGGAAAATTGTGGGTATCCCTCACACCTCCCCCTACACCTCCCATCTTAGCCTGTCCCAGTTTATTTCCAATAATTATAGGTTCTGATTAAATAGCTGTCTGTTTCATGGGGGGGTGGGAAATCTGTATAAGAATATCAGCTCTCTCCTGCTTTGATTTCAGCTCCATGTGCAAGGTGTGGCTGGGCAGAGCCCTGAATCCCCCTTTTTGCACCACTTTCTGAACCCCCTGCCTTGATGTCCTCAGTGAAATAGGGCCCCAGGACCCAGTGTACTTTGTTTTCCTGTGAGAAGTTCAAAATGGGCCCTTTTAGGCATTTCTCTTGATGTCTGCCTCTAGCAAAAATGCCGCTGCAGGGTCTTTCAGATCTTCCTTTGCTCCTGCAGGAGATGGGGGCTGGGTGCAACCTTCCCTTCCCAGAGGTTCTGCCAAGGAAGGGGGCTCAGTCTGGCTTTAAATAACCTTAGGCACACAGTTAGCCCACTAGTCTCACAGCATACAGTGGCCTGAATCTTTACTCTGTGCAGCTGTGCCAGCCTGGAGCTGAGAAACCACCTTGCTTTGCACCTTTTTAATCAATCTGCCCAACCGTTCTGAATGGGAGCAAATCACACCTTCAATTCTTTTACCTTGTTGGCATGGCAGCTATATGAATGGGGTCCCTGCCCAGCACACCTCAGCTCCCCGCTCAAAAAAGGCTCTTTGGGATTTCCCACTGCAACACTGAGCCACTGTCTGGCTTTCAATACATGCCACCTCCTTAAAAAGTAGAATCTACCACAGTCATTGGCCAGCTATGGCTCTCCTCCTCTACAAGATCCAGATTCTGACAGTATCTCTCTCACTCTCTGGCACTCTCCTAGGTGGTGTTTGCTGCTTCAGCTATGCCTATGTTGCCAGCTGTATGTGTGTGTAGCCTGGTTCTCCCTGACAATTTGACAACTTTGTGTATCCAAGTCACTCCTTGTCTTGGTCTGGAGATTCCCTGCCCTGGGAGGGGAGGGAGCTGCTAAGCTGCTCTCTCTGAGTAGGCTCTCTATGGGTTCAGTCACCTCAGCTGCAGATGCTGCAGCTGCTGGCACCATGGCTGCTGGTGTCACACCTGGGGATTTCCCCATCCTCCTATAAAATCTCCTTACCACTCATTTTGAAGTGTCTTCTGTACTCTTTGCCTTCCAAACTACATATCAGCTAAGATTCTATTGATTGTTCACTTTACTTTTTTTGGAAGGTCAACTGAATGACTGAGTTGGGTGAAAGAGCCAGTGGGCTCAGCTTCAACCTATTTGGCTACCATCTTCCTCATCTGAATCTAATTTTCAAATTTAGTTCTTCTGAAGCAAATCCTATTTATACCACAAGGTAAAGCCAGTTGTATATTCTGAATCCAACCTCACTTGTCTAAATTGAATGGAAATTCCTCCTAGATTCTGATCTGAGCAATCTCAGTATTTCTGATTTTGCTCTGGCCTTTTATTATCTTCTTTAGCTTACCAGGTATTTTGAAGGCAGGATGAATGACATAATCCTAGCTGCATTATCCAGAAATAATTTAAAACTTGAAGTTTATTCAACGTATTTTCTAGTTTTCTTGTAACTGTATGTATTACCCAAGCGTTTGTTTCAAATTTTGGAGGAGGCTTTAACATGCAAATGATAAAATTCAACCATACATTAAGACATTAAGACAAAGATAGCTATAAATGGTTACTAGATTACCTACACTACTAATCCCCAAGTAAGAGTTTTCAAGCCTTTATTAGGAAACTTGCAGATAATGATGTGTAGTTAACTTCAGAAGCTCATTTTTGTTAGTCATAGCTTCTGAGCATCAATGTCAACCCCAACAAATGTGCCTATAATTGTGACAAACTCTATTGCTGCTGTTTTTGGAGGCACCAAGTATTTGACTGGGCAGCTCTACCAAGAAACTCAGGAACCATTTTCTTTTCCTGGAAAATACTATGACTACTGGTGCTCATGTATACATGTCTCACACTCAGATAAATCTGCCTACTGAGCATGGAATTTTTAGAGTACTTTCCCAGGTTTAGTTGGTAAGCGAAATATTCATATTTTAAATCTGATTCTTAGACTTGGGAAAATAGTATCTTCATCTTTAGTCATCCTAATAAATCTCAGGGTTCTCATGAGTGCTCATTTTGTAGCTTTCTTATTTGTTTGGTTTTTGTTTTACTTATTTTATCATTTAGAAGTAGCTGATTCTTAATTTAGTCACTTTGCATTTAGATGTCTTTTGTGAAAGATCAGTGATTATTGAGCACCAATTAACACTAAATGGTTTCTGTTCTCAAATTTTACTATCTTAACTATGTTACCCTATTATATGCTATCTACAAGCACAGATAGAAACTAAATTAATTACATTGATACCGTATCATAAATGTCTGAAGTGTTCTACTCTTTTAAAAAGTGACTTGTAAATTCTGGCCAAGATGGAGGTGTAGGTAGACACACTGTGCCTCCTCACACAACCAAAATAACGGCAACAACAATTTAGAAACAAACAACAACAAAAAAAACAATACTGACAAAAAAATTGAACTGTATGGACAGTTCAACCAAGAAGTAGACACATTCATCTAGACCGGTAGGAGGGGCAGAGTCAGGTGGCTAGGCAGAGAGGGGTCTTGCTTGGCAAAGCGGTGGCTGGCAGACCCTGGGTGCACAAGGCAGCAGCTGGTGAACCAGGTGAGGTGGCGGACTGTGGAGGGGCATGGCACACAAGGCAGCTGGTGGGCCTGGTGGGCCCACATTCACATTCAGATAAACCAGGTGAAACTGTGGAGCAAGACAGACCTTGAAACTCGGGGTCCCAACACAGGGAAACAAAGCCTCAAACCACCAATTGAAAACACCTGTGGGGTTGAGGCGCCAGAAGAAACTCCCAGCCTCACAGGAGAGTTTGTTGAAGGGATCCACAGGGTCCTAGAATGTATACAAACCACCCACATGGGAATCAGCACCAGAAGGGCCCAGTTTGCTTGGGGGAAGTGGGAAAAGTGGCTGAAATTCAGGAGAGAGTGGAACAAGTGTCATTGTTCCCTTTCAGACCCCTCCCCCACATACAGCATCACAACCCAGCAACTGGGTTGACCTGCCTGGGTGAACAACTAAGGCTCTGACCCTCAGTACTTAACAGGCATGTCAAGGCAGAAAAAAACATGGCCCATACAAAAGAACAGATCAAAGCTCCAGAAAAAATACAACTAAGTTATGAAGAGATAGCCAACCTATCAGATGCAGAGTTCAAAACAGTGGTAATCAGGATGTTCACAGAATTAGTTGAATTTGGTCACAAATTAGATGAAAAAGTGAAGGCTACACTAAGTGAAATAAAGGAAAATGTACAGGGAACCAATAGTGATGGGAAGGAAACTGGGACTCACATCAATGGAGTGGACCAGAAGGAAGAAAGAAACATCCAATCAGAAAAGAATGAAGAAATAAGAATTTTAAAAAGTGAGAAGAAGCTTAAAAACCTCCAGGACATCTTTAAACATTCCAATATCTGAATTATAAGTGTACTAGAAGGGGAAGAGGAAGAGCAACAAGTGGTAAAGTTATTTGAACAAATAGTAAAGGAGAACTTCCCCATTATGGAAAAGGAAATAGACTTCCAGGAAGTCCAGGAAGCTCAAAGAGTCCTAAAGAAGTTGGACCCAAGGAGGAACACACCAAGACACATCATAATTGCATTACCCAAGATTAAAGATGAGGAGAGAATCTTAAAAGCAGCAAGAGAAAAGGAGACAGTTACCTACAAAGGAGTTCCCATAAGACTGTCAGCTGATTTCTCAAAAGAGATATTACAGGTAAAAAGGGGCTGGAAAGAAGTATTCCAAGTCATGAAAGGCAAGGACCTACATCCAAGATTGCTCTATCCAGCAAATGGAAGGGCAAATAAAGTGTTTGTCAGATAATGTCAAGTTAAAGGAGTTCATCATCACCAAGCCTTTATATGGAATGTTAAAGGGACTTATCTAAGAAAAAGAAGATAAAAATGAACAGTAAAATGACAGCAAAGTCCCAATTATTAACAACCACACCTAAAGCAAAAACAAAAAGAAACTAAGCAAATGACTGGAACAGGAACAGAACCACAGAAATGGAGATCACATGGAGGGTTAGCAACAGGGCAATGGGAGGAGGAGGGAAGGGGAAAAGGTACAGAGAATAAGTAGCATAAATGGTAGGTAGAAAATAGACAGGGAGAGGGTAAGAATAGTATGGGAAATGTAGAAGCCAAAGAACTTATATGTATGATATGTGGACATGGACATGAACTAAAGGGGGGGAATGTGGGTGGGATGGAGTGTGCAGAGTGGATGGGAGTGAAGGGGGAAAATGGGACAACTGTAATAGAATAACCAATAAAATATATTTTAAAAAAGAAATATATAATAACACTTTCATAACTCAGCAGCATTTGGAGTAGCTCATAGTGTGTAAATATGCATGTAACTGAAGTCTAACCTTATGCAATAAACTCATTTACAAATTTTTTAAAAAGTGACTTGTGACATAGACCAATAGTTTGCAGGGATTCTGGTCTTCCTTGTTCTTTCTTCTTTTTATTTTGGGAAAACTTATTTTTTTAGATATTATTATTTTTATTTTTAAAATATATTTTATTGATTATGCTATTACAGTTGTCCTATTTTCCCCTCCTCGCTCCCCTCCACCCTGCACACCCCCTCCCACCCACATTCCCCTCTTTAGTTCATGTCCATGTGTCATACATATAAGTTCTTTGGCTTCTACATTTCCCATACTATTCTTACCCTCTCCCTGTCTATTTTCTGTCTACCATCTATGCTACTTATTCTCTGTACCTTCCCCCCTCCCTCCTCCTCCCATTGCCCTGTTGCCAACCCTCCATGTGATCTCCATTTCTGTGGTTCTGTTCCTGTTCTAGTTGCTGTGTTGTGATGCTGTGTGTGGGGCAGGGGTCCAAGAGGGAACAATGGTGCTTGCTCCACTCTCTGCTAGATTTTAGTCACTTCCCCTGCTACTCACAAGAAAGGTGGGCACTTCTGGTGCTGACTCCCTTGTGAGTGTGTTTGTGTACTTTCTAGGACCCTGTGGGTCTCTCCAATGAACTCTCCTGAGAGGGCCAGAGTTTCTCTCACTGCTGCCTCGGCCCCCACAGGTGTTTTAAATCAGTGGTTTGAGGCTTTATTTCCTGTCACTGGGGCCCTGGGTTGTGTAGTCTGTCCTGCTCCCCAGTTGTTTCTCCCAGTTTATCTGTGCACAAATGTGGGACTGCCTACTCCACCATCCACTCCCTTGCTGGGTCCGCCAGCCACCACCCTGCCCTAGCTGACTGACTCTGCCCCCCAACTGGTCTGGATGAATGTGTCTTCTTTAACTCCTTGGCTGTTGGACTTCCATACAGTTCAATTTTCTGTCTGTTCTGTTTTTTGTTTTTTTTTAAATTGTTGTTGTCCTTCTTTTGGTTGTGCCAGGAGCACAATGTGTTTACCTACACCTCCATCTTGGCCATAAGTCCTGGGAAAACTTTCTGACACATCATATATTAACTTTCTAGAACTCTAGTACCTTTCCCTATGCCTGAGAAACTTTTTCTCCCGAACCTGTTGCTTCGCTAGTTTTTCCTTCATTCAAACTCTTTCTTAGCTATAGCTATTTACTTTCCATTGAGTTCTCTATATGGTAACTTATTTGGAAAGCTATTAAGACTTCAAGTGTGTTATTTTGTGGAGTTAGCTGCCTTTATTTTTTTATTAGCCTCTCTGGTCACCTCTTACCAGACAGAGAGGCACATATTTTTTAAAACAAAATCAAGTTATAGTTATCCATGATACTTATAAAACTACAATTCTATGTATTTTCTGGAAGTGAGAAGTCACAGAAGTAGACAGGCTAAACAGACTGTTGGGTAATAAACAAATAAAGAGAACAATAGCAACAAAACAACATTCAAGAAAAGTAGAAACATAGAAATTAAAAAGGATGTAAGTCAAGAAAGTGTTTTCCCTGCATTGTGTATCCTTACATGTGTATGATGATAGAAACTTTATTTGGTAAACAATATTGTAGGACTAGAGAAAAGAAAAGCCATTGAAAGGACAAGGGTTTGGTGATGAAGTTCTCTCCTTTTTTGCCTGAGACTGTGGGAAAATGTCATCCCTAATTTCCATAAAAATACCCATGAAAATTTTCAGAGAATACAAAGTAATCGAAAGTAATTTAGATTACAAAAATCTAAAGTAATTTCTGTGGGTTATTGAGGTTATTCCTTATTCTGGGTTTAGTGTAGTTAAAGATGAGGATAAGGTCCACCAAACCACTTCACATTCTCTTATTGGGCTTTGATGAGTGCGAAAAATGGAAACTTACCAGAAGTAGGTTTTCCAGATTACTTTATATATTGGGGCAGGGGGCTCTGTGGACTCTCTGCACAGAGAGCCCATCCACCTTGGATGAGAATAAGCCTACCAAGACATGATCTGCTTCAGGAGTAAAGGTGGCAGATCTCCCAAAGGAGAAGGGTCAGGAGCCAGTTCCTCAATAGGTTTTTATTGGGTTTAATTTGCGTAGGAATACAGGGAGTATAGATAAAGCTCATCAGTCATTGTCAGGCAGTAATGATCAAACAATAGTTAACATTCAGAGAACTGTGAGGGCTTATTCTGAGTCAGGGTCAGATAGCTAAAGGGCCATAAAACTTTGGGGAAACAAACTCATTCTATGTTTGGACCTTTATCATTTAAATTGAGGGTATTAGCAAAGCAGGCTTCACAGGATTTTATTCATTCTTTCTTAGGCCTGATCACCCCAGGGAACCTGCCCTTTCCAGCACAGGGCCACACCCACCTCAGGCATTGTTTCAGGCTTAAATCAAGCAGGGTAAGTAAGGCAGCTAACAGATTAGGAGACTTCTTGCAGGCAGAATGAGGACTCAGGCTATGTCAAAGGTGAGGGGCAAGGGTCCACCACCCCTTTTTTCTATAGCCCCCAAGTCCTTCCCTGAGGGCCCCTTCATGACTGTGTCTGTCTTAGGTTGTCCCTCCCTTGAGGAATCTTACCTGTCATTGGCTAACCAGTCATCCACCCAGGGTCAAGCAGGGTTAAGTAAAAGGGGGCAGAGGTGCTGCCCCTGCCAGGAAGATAAGCTTTGTCTTCTTAGTGGCTTATGGTCCCAAAATCTCTTACTCACCCTTAGCCATGGGGGTTAAAGCTTCTGAAACCAGGCATAGCAGTTCCCAACAATATATTATTGAATTATTTATTGTATCAATGAATTCTACTATTATCTAATCAGTCTAGATTTGGGTTTTCATTAATATGCACAGTTCTTTGGGGAAATTATTAAAGGCCATAGAGAATTGTCTGTAAAGATCTATTATTTGAATCTGCCTAAGGCAAAAACAAACTTTGAGCACTACAGAAGCAGAGAAAAAATCTATATCCCTGAAGGGGAGCTATGAAAGCTGTCCTTTGTAAGGAAATTCTTTTCTGTGTTGGTTTTTCCTCCGAAGTAGTACTGTTCATACCTTGTTGTGATTAGTCATATGTAAATTGATGAATCATGATTTTGAAATGGATATATTTATATATTACTTATATATAAAATGTACATAATGACATAGTATATATATACATATATGTAGAGTTGTCCTCCAGCATTCATAGAGAATTGGTCCCAGTACCCCCTCTAACTCTATACCAAAGTCTTCAGATGCTCAAGTTTCTTACATAAAATTCAGAGTATTTGCATATAACCTATAAAAATAAGTCTACATGTTCAGTAGATATGCAACCTTTGTAGGCCTAATTACACAGTACACAACAGCAATAGCATAACTTTTTTTGAAATAGTTTTGATCTATGATTGGTTGAATTTGCAGATGAGAAACCTTTAAATATGGTGGTCTGACTATATTTCTTATGTATTGCTACTAACACGTCACCTCAAAACATAGAGGCTTAAATTAACACCAAAATTTTAAGACCTCTCATGCTTTCTCTCAATCAGGGATTTAGAGGGGGATCAAAGATGGTGTCGGAGTAGGAAGGAGCAGATTCGGCTTTCCTCTGCTCAGGGGAGAAAATCCTGACCGATCTATGGAGTAGAAAGGCAAGCAACCAACATATTTCAGCATTTTTGAAAACAGAGGACCAAGGATTGTGGCAGAACTGAAAGAACAAAGAACAGATCCTAAGGGGAGTGCTGCAACAAGGTAGGGTCATAGGACAAGTGTGTGGGCCCAGGGCTGCAGCCCCAGGCCCGGGCCACTGCTGCGTTTACCATAGGGTTCTTGGGAGAGAGCCAGGTCAACTGCTCCCTCCCCAGCTGAGCAAGGTCTGAGCGGCTCTGGGAGGAATCCAGGTGCTGGCAAACACACGGGGGAGGTGAGCACCTTTGGAGGCGGTGGTGGACACCAGAGGGGCCGAGTCGTGCAGTGGAGCCGGACTCCCACTGTCACCGGTCTGGCTGGAGCTTGGGCCCGGGGAGAAGCCAGGCCACGGTGGGAGAAGCCAGGCCACTGTGGGGAGTGGCGGGCTTGAATGGGAGGAATTTCTCAAGAGGAAGGAGTGAATAGACACAGACGCTGTTTGGGGAATTCTCCTAAAGTGATCAGTAGTTCCAGCCTGTCTGCATCCCAGTTGTGGGCGCGCCGGCACACCAGCCCACCCACCGGCCCACCAGCGGACAGGCACACCGGTGCATGGGTGCACCTGCAGGGAGAGCATCCCCGCACACCAGCCCACAGCAGTAACCCTGGGGAAAGACCTGATTCCCACACCCAGGGCCCAAAGCTGAGGAGCCAGTGTGAAATCCACTGGCCAAGGAAGAAAAGCCAAACAAATCATCCTTCAGCCTGCCTCAACCAGCAAGAGCAGAAAAACCAGTTTGTCCACTTTGAAATCAAGAGACTTTTTAATTTGATTCTATTTTTTTTAACAATTTTTAATTTTTTTAAGTTTTACTGTTTTTATTCTCTTTTGATTTCTTTTTCCTCTCTTACCTGATTTCTTGTTTTATTCCTTCCTCCTTCCTGTCCTCCAATTTTATCTCTTCTTCCTTCCTTCATCTGCCTTTTCTATTTTTTACTTTTTTAAATTTTTTCCTAAATACCTACAAGTGAGACAAAATCCTGGATCTGTGAAAAGACCAAAGTTGAACCCAAAGAAGGGGGATCACAACAGCTGGGACAGTGAGATAAATGTCACTCTGCGATTACAGAGAACCTGCAAGTTATTGCATGTTTGTATTATTATTATTTTTCCAGTGTTCCTACATCTTTTTTTAACAGTATTTTTATATCCCTCTTCTTTTTGTATAGCCTGCTTTGCTAGGCTGGATATATTGTATGACCTGACAGCTTTCCCTTGATATCTCTTTCTAGACTGTATTACTAATCTACTGTCCTTTAACTCACCTGTGTCCCATCAGCACACTACTCGATGTTCTGTACTCCCTATTCTTGTTACCTAGATCTCATGGACTCTGTCATATCAATGTTGCCATAATATTATTGTAAATAATCGCTGTTCCATGCAATTGTAATTACTTCACAACACTCTCCCCCCCCCCCCCCCCCCCCGCAGATCTTAGCCCATTTCAAAGTTTCCTGAACTCTATTACTATAGTGGTTAATTCTATTCTCTCACACACTACACCTATTTACTATCCTTTACTCTCACCTTACCCCAGAATCTGACCGCCCACAACCTCCCTGCTTTATAGATCCAACTCACAATCCTTCCTCCCCCAACAAGAGTCTTATCTTCTTTCCATCCTTTCTAAAAATCAGCTAGCTGGGTGGAAGACCACGGTTAACACTATACATAGTGAAAGGATCTCCTATCTCTTCCTTACTTGCTACTACTGTAAATAGCATAGAATTTTCTGTTGCTGTCTTAAACCATTTTGCCCTCCCGTCCATCTGATGACAAAAAAGAATAGGTGGAGGAGGTGAACACCAGGATACCCACTGGAAGAGGAAACCCAACAACTAAGGAACCACTAACAGATAACAGCAAAAGAAGGTGAAGGAGGGAGTAGTAACCACACAAACCTCAATCCAGGACTTATCTGGAAATACAACTAAACAGTAGAGACAGTACCCAATACAAACAACTGAACAAGATTTCTTTAAACCTTGTACACACAGAAGAACCAGCTTCAACACAACCTGCCCTCACCAGCACAGCAAAATACAGAAGGTGGTGGACAGAGTGACCCTCCTTTAACCAGCTGGTGGGAAGGAACCACCAAAGAAGGACTCAACAACAACCAAAATCCAAAGGCAAACACAAAGCCAACTGAAACGACAGCCTAAGACCAGTGAGCTTGGGAGATCAAGGAAACAGCACCACTGAAACTCATTGCTATTCTACTAAAGAAGTTCACAACATAAACCCAGGGAGCCAGAACAGATCAATATAAGAAGCTGAGGTGAACAAGAGGAGTCTCACAAACAATGGGAAGACAAAGAAATAATCCCCAAATGAAAGGAAAGGAGGAAGCCTCAAAAAGAATGCTAAATGAAATAGGCAATTCAACTATCAGATATTGAATTCAAAGCAGTGATTGTCAGGAAGCTCAATGAGCTCACAATGAGCTACGAGAAACTACAGGGAAGCTACAATGAACTCAATGAAAAATACATCAGCATAAAAAAGGAAATAGAAACTCTCAACAAGGGCCAAGAGGAAATGAAGAATACAATTTCTGAACTGAAGAACACAGTAGAAGGAATGAAAAGCGGGATCGATGAAGCAGGAGTTCGGATCAGCGAGCGAGAGGACAAAGTAGAAGAAAACACCCAGAAAGAGCAAGAAAAGGAAAAGAGGCTCAGAAAAAATGAAGAGGGATTAAGAGAAATGCAAGACAATATGAAACGTAATAATATCCGTATAATAGGGATACCAGAAGGAGAAGAAGAACAAGGGATAGAAAACCTAGTTGAACAAGTGATGATGGAAAACTTCCCTAATTTGATGAGAGAAAAAGTCACACAAATCCAGGAAACACAGAGAGTCCCAATCAAGAGGAACCCAAAGAGGCCCACCTCAAGACACATCATAATTAAAATGGCAAAATTTCAAGACAAAGAGAGAATCTTAAAGGCAGCAAGGGAGAAACAGGAAGTAACATACAAGGGAGCCCCAATAAGGCTAACAGCTGACTTCCCAATGGAAACACTCCAAGCCAGAAGAGAATGGCAAGAAATAATCCAAGTAATGAGAACCAGAGGCCTGCAACCACGACTAGTTTACCCAGCAAGGCTCTCAATTAAGATAGAAGGCCAAATAAGAAGCTTCTCAGACAAAAGAAGTCTAAAAGAATACACCTCCACTAAACCAGTCTGCAAAAGATGCTAAAGGGACTGCTTTAAGGAAAGAAAGGAAAAGAGAGAGTGAAAGAGGATCACACGTACATAAAAGGCAAAGAATAAGTACCTATCCATAATAACCTTAAATGTAAAAGGATTAAATGCTCCAATCAAAAGACATAGAATAGCTGATTGGATAAGAAAACATGACCCACACATATGCTGTCTACAAGAGACCCACCTCAGGATAAAATATCTGCACAGGTTGAAAATGAAGGGCTGGAAAAAATTTTCCAAGCAAATGGGCAGGACAAAAAAGCCGGGGTAGCAATACTCATATCTGACAAAATAGACTTCCAAAGAAGGACGATAAAGAGAGACCCAGAAGGTCATTTAATAATACTCAAGGGAAGAATTCACCAAGAAGACATAAATATTGTAAATATATATGCACCCAACATAGGAGCACCCAAATACATAACAAAAATCTTAGAGGACTCCAAGAAAGATATGGACAACAACACAATTATTGTGGGGGATTTTAACACCCCACTATCAAAAATGGAAAGATCTTCCAAACAAAATATCAACAAAGATATTGTGGCATTGAACAATACCCTAGACGAAATGGGCTTTACTGATATTTACAGAACCCTCCATCCCAAAGAAGCTAAATACACATTCTTTTCAAATGTACATGGAACATTTTCAAAGACTGACCACATGATAGGACATAAAACAAGCCTCAACAATTTCAAAAAAATTGAAATCATACCAAGCAATTTCTCGGATCACAAGGGACTGAAACTAGAAACCAACCCCATGGAAAAAACCCAAAACACTCAAATTCATGGAGACTAAACAGCATGCTATTAAACATTGAATGGATCAAGAATGATATTAGGGAAGAAATCAAACAGTTTTTGGAAACAAAGGAAAACGAACTCACAACTACCCAAAACTTATGGGACACAGCCAAGGCAGTCCTGAGAGGGAAGTTCATAGTGATACAGGCCCACCTAAAAAAGTTAGAAACATTTCAAACAAACAACCTAACCCGAAGTCTACAAGAACTCGAGGAACAGCAACAAAGACAGCCCAGAGCAAGCAGAAGGAAGGAAATAACCAAGATCAGAGCAGAATTAAATGACATAGAGACTAAAAACACAATTCTAAAGATCAATGAATCCAAGAGTTGGTTCTTTGAAAAGATAAACAAAATTGACAAGCTTTTAAGCAGACTCATCAAGAAAAAAAGAGAGAAAACCCAAATAAACACAATCAGAAATGAAAGAGGAGAGATGACAACAGATACCACAGAAATACAAAGGATTGTAACAAATTACTACAAAGAGCTGTATGCCAAGAAATTTGAAAACCTAGATGAAATGGACAAATTTCTAGAAAAATATAATCTTCCAAAACTCAATAAAATAGAAGCAGAAAGCCTGAACAATCCAATAACAGCAAAAGAAATTGAAGCAGTAATCAAAAAACTCCCAACACACAAAAGCCCTGGACCAGATGGTTTCACAGGAGAATTCTACAAAGCATTTAAGGAAGAACTAACACCTATCCTTCACAGACTATTTCAAAAAATCCAAAAAGATGGAAGACTCCCAAACTCTTTTTATGAGGCCAACATCATCTTAATTCCAAAACCAGATAAAGACACAACAAAGAAAGAAAACTACAGGCCAATATTGCTGATGAACATTGACGCTAAAATCCTCAACAAGATACTGGCAATCCGCATCCAACAGTATATTAAGAAGATCATACACCATGACCAAGTGGGATTCATTCCAGGGATGCAAGGATGGTACAATATTCGCAAATCAGTAAATGTAATACATCACATAAACAAAAGCAAAGACAAAAACCACATGATCATATGAATAGATGCAGAAAAAGCATTTGATAAGGTACAGCACCCATTTATGATAAAAACACTCAGTAAAGGGGGAATAGAGGGAGCATTCCTCAACATAATAAAGGCCATATATGAGAAACCTACAGCCAACATTATACTCAATGGGCAAAAATTAAAATCTTTTCCACTAAGAACAGGAACAAGACAAGGATGTCCACTTTCACCACTTCTATTCAATATAGTACTGAAAGTTCTAGCCGCAGCAATCAGACAAGAAAAAGAAAAAAAAGGAATCCAAATCGGAAAGGAGGAAACAAAACTGTCACTGTTCGCAGATGACATGATAGTGTACATAGAAAATCCTATAGACTCCACCAAAAAACTGCTTTACCTAATAAATGAATTTGGCAAAACAGCGGGATACAAAGTCAATATCCAGAAATCAAAGGCATTTCTGTACACCAACAATGAAACAGCAGAAGCAGAAATCAAGAAAAAAATCCCATTTGAAATAGCAAAAAGAAAAATAAAATACCTAGGAATAAACCTAATCAAAGAGGTAAAAGACCTGTATTCAGAAAACTACATAACACTGAGGAGAGAAATCAAGGAAGACACAAACAAATGGAAACATATACCGTGTTCATGGCTTGGAAGAATTAATATCATCAAAATGTCCATACTACCAAAAGCAATTTACACATTCAATGCAATACCAGTTAAAGTACCAGTGACATATTTCACAGACATAGAACAAACACTTCAACAATTTATATGGAACCATAAACCACCCCGAATAGCTGCTGCAATTTTGAGAAAGAAGAGTAAAGTAGGAGGGATCACAATACCTGACACTAACCTATACTACAAGGCCACTGTAATCAAAACAGCCTCTTACTGGCATAAAAACAGGCACATGGACCAATGGAACAGAACAGAGAGCCCAGAAATAAACCCAAGCCTCTACAGTTAATTAATATTTGACAAGGGAAGCAGCAACATAAAACGGAATAAAAATAGCCTCTTCAACAAATGGTGTTGGGAGAACTGGACAGCTACGTGCAAAAAAATGAAACTCGAGCACCAACTTACACTATATACAAAAATAGATTCAAGGTGGATAAAAGACTTAAATATAAAGTCTGACACCATTAAAGTCCTAGAAGAGAACGTAGGTAGGAAAATCTCAGATATTTCATGCAGAAACTTTTTTACTGACTTGTCTCCTAGAGCAAGGGACATAAAGGAAAGAATAAACAAATGGGACCTCATCAAAATTGAAAGCTTCTGCACAGCTAAAGAAAACAGTATCAAAATAAAAAGAGAACCAACTGTATGGGAAAACATATTTGCCAAGGATACCTCAGGCAAGGGTTTAATCTCCAAAATATATAGAGAATTTACACGACTCCACTCTAGGAAGACAAGGAACCCAATTGAAAAATGGGCAAAGGACTTGAACAGACACTTCTCCAGGGAGGACATACAGAAAATCCAAAGACACATGAAACGATGTTCAATATCACTAGCCATCAGAGAGATGCAGATTAAAACCACAATGAGATACCACTTCACACCAGTCAGAATGGCCAGCATAAACAAAGCAACAAACAACAAGTGTTGGAGAGGCTGTGGAGAAAGGGGGTCCCTAGTTCACTGTTGGTGGGACTGCAGACTGGTACAACCACTATGGAAAGCAGTTTGGAACTTCCTCAGAAAACTAAAAATGGATCTGCCTTTTGACCCGGCAATTTCACTGCTGGGACTCTATCCTAAGAATTCTAAAACACCAATTCAAAAGAACCTATGCATCCCAATGTTCATAGCAGCACAATTTACAATAGCTAGGTGCTGGAAGCAACCTAGATGCCCATCAGTAAATGAATGGATCAAAAAACTATGGTACATTTACACAATGGAATTCTATGCAGCAGAAAGAAAGAAGGAGCTCCTACCCTTTGCAACATCATGGATGGAGCTGGGAAGCATTATGCTAAGCAAAACAAGCCAGGCAGTGAAAGACAAATACCACATGATATCACCTTTAACAGGAATCTAAATAACAAAACAACAACAACAACAGCAAAACTAGCAAAATATAACCAAAGACACTGAAATAGGGGATAGTCTGACAGTGACCAGAGGGGAGAGAAGAGGGAATTTCAGGGGGGAATGGGTAGGGTTTACAGGAACAAATTTGGAGGACACATGGACAAAAACTAGGGGTGGGGGGCAATGAGGGAGAAGAGGGGAGGGTTGGGTGGATGGGCTGGAATGGGAGTAGGGGGGAGAAAACTGTACTTGAACAATGATTAAAATAAAATAAAAAAAAAAGGAATTTAGAAAGGTCTCATCTGGGTAGTTTGGGCTTTTAGACTCAAGAAGTATCAAGTCACATTATGAATGGAGCTCCAACAACAGGGTGGGACAGGTCTAGAAGAGCTGGGGGATGGATTAGTGGAGATATCTCTGTCTGTCCTACATAGTTATAGAGTCTCTTCATGGGAATTAGTTTGGGCTTTGATGTCTTTATCAAGTTGTTTTGTGTGATCACTACAGAATTTTCCCTTGCAGTTATCATGATAAAATATCTTATATAAAATCTCTTAAACTTGTAACACCCTGTTTTTATTATTAATTATTATTATCATATATTTTCCATTGATGTTGGGAACCGCCCTGACTGGTGTCAGAAGCTGAAACCCCCGCCTAGGCTAAGGCTAAGGGAACGCCCTTGGAACCATAAGCCAGCAAGGAGACAAGGGCTTGTCTCCCTGGCAGGAATGCTGCTTCTGCTGCTGTATTCATAACTGAACCCCAAAAAGCTTGGTCAGTTAGCCAAAGATGGATAAGATTCCCCATGGGGGGAACGACCTAAGGCAGACACGATCACTTTGGGAGGCCCCCCAAAAGAAGGACTTTGGGGGCTGCAGCAAAAGGGGGTGACGGACCCTCGCTCCTCGGCTTTGACATAGCCTGAGTTCTCATCCTCTAGGAGAAAATCTCCTTATTGCCTTAGTTCCCGTGCTAAGCCTGAAACAATGACAGGGTGGTGAAGCTCTGGGCTGTTAAGGGCAGATTCCCTGGGTGATCAGTCCTAAGAAAGAACATGTAAATCACTGTGAAACCTTCTTTGTTTAGAATGCTCTCAGTTGAATGAGAGGGGTCCAAGGAGGAAGTTTGTTCCTCAAAGTCTTACACCTCTTTGACCCCGACTCAATAGACCAGCAGAGTTCCTTGTTTTCTATAGTTCCTTACTTCCCACTGATAAGTACTGTACTTTACCTGAATTATTATGCAAAATGAGCCCAATAAGAGCAGGTATGGACGGTAAATCAGGGCCCTCCCCACTAGGGGGGGTGGCCATTTCGTCCCTACTTTCCCACAGAAACTAGTCTGTCTCTGTGCATGTTTGTGTTTGTTTCTCGCGTGTTTTTCGGTGAGCCATCCACAGCGTTCCTTGGTCACTGCTGGCCAGGGACCCATGCGCAACACATTATCATTTATCTTATACTCCCCACCCCATGCAATAAACACACTATTGTCCATGTCCATGAGTCCTTTGTCCTTTTTGCTTTATCCCTCAACCCCCTCCCATCTCCCCATTAGCTGTCATCGTGCTATCTATGAGTCTGTTTCTATTTTTCATGTTAGTTCAGCTTGTTCATTAGATTGCACATATGAGTGAAATCATATGGTATTTGTCTTCCTTTGACTGGCTTATTTCTTAGCTATGTAATATTCCATTGTGAAAATGTCCCATAGTTGTTTTAGCTACTCATCTATTGATGGACACTGGGGTTGCCTTTGTATCTTGGCATTTGCAAATAATGCTGTAATGAACATAGGAGTGCTTATGTCCTTTTGAATTAATGTTTTGAATTTCTTCAGATACATTCCCAGAGGTGGCATTGCTGGGTCATTAGGCACTTTCATTGATAATTTTTTGAGTTATCTCCATACTGCTTTCCACAATGGCTGCAACAGTCTGCATTCCAACCAACAGTTCAAAGAGTTCCCCTTCCTCTACATCTTCACCAGCACTCATTTGTTCATTTATTGATGATAAACATTCAGACCAATGTGAAATGGAATCTTTAGGGTTCTCTATGTAAAGTATCATGTCATCTGCAAATAAAGGCAGTTTTACTTCTTCCTTTCCCATTTGGATGCCTTTTATTTTTTCTCATCTTATTCCCATTGCCAGGAATTCCAGTACTATGTTGAATAATAGAGGTGAAAGCAAACATCCAAGTTTATTTCTAATATTAAGGAAAAAGCACTTGTAGTTTTTGCCCATTGAATATGATGCTGGCAATGAGTTTGGTATATGTAGCCTTTATTATTCTTCAGTATATTCCCTCTATTCCCACTTTGCTGAGAGTTTTTATCATAAATGGGTGCTGGATTTTATCAAGTGCTTTTTCTGCATTTATTGATATGATCATGTGGTTTTTATATTTCATTTTGTTTGTGTGGTATATCACATTTATTGATTTGCAAGTATACTAACCTTGAATCCTGGAATAAATCCTACTTGATCATAGCTTATGATCTTTTTGATGCTTTGCTATTATTGATTTTTAATATTTTGTTGAGAATTTTAACGTTTATTTTAATTAGTGTTATTGGCCTATAATTTTCTTTCTTTGTAGTGCCTTTACCTAGTTTCAGAATTAGGGTAATGCTGGCCTCATCAAATGACCTTGGGAGTTTTCCCTTCTCTTGAATTTATTGGCATACTTTGAGAAGGAGAGATATTAGTTTTTGGAATGTTTGGTGAACTTTATCTGGGAAGCCATCTGGTAACAGCTTTCTGTTTGTTGGGTCTTTTCATTACTGCTTCAATTTCACTAGGTGTAATCTGTCTTTCAGACTCTCTGGTTCTTTCTGATTTAGTTTTGGAAGATTGTATGTTTCTAGGAATTTATCCATTTCATCCAGGTTGTCCAATTTGTTGGCATATAATTTTTCATATTTGCTTGCAATCCTCTCTGTTTTTTGGTGTCAGTTGTTATTTACTCCTCTTTTATTTCTCATTTTATTTACTTGGGTTCTCTCTCTCTTTTTTTCTTGGTGAGTCTGGGTAAAGATTTGTCAATCTTGTTTATGTTCACAAAGAACCAGTTCTTAGATTCACTGATCTTTTGTATCATTTTTTTAGATCCTACTTCATTTATTTCTGGTCTGATCTTTATTATTTCCTTCTTTCTATTCACTTTTGGGCTTTGTTTATTGTTCTTTTTCAAGTTTCTTTAAGTGTAAAATTAGATTGTGTATTTGAGCTTTTTCTTGTTTCTTGAGGTAAGCCTATAATTGTAGGAGAACTTTTTGCATGGCATGGGCTCAGCTCCCACTCGGAGATGCACAGGACCCATGCCCATGGATAGGTTCTCCTGTGGAGAATCAGGCCAGCAATGTGCCTAGGCTGCTTGGAGTCTTGTGCTTGCTAAAAAACTCCCTCACCCTGAATTGAGGACATTTACTGCAAAGTAACTTCCTAAAATCCATGCTAAACCTTCCTAGGATGAGTATAACCAGTTCAACCACTTTTGCCTTTTCATTTCAAATATCCCTCTTCTGGGATGTGATTAGCAGCATTGGCTCCTTTGTTTTCTGTAAAAGGTAAACACCTAAAGTGAACTAGGGCATAGTAAATGAGGACCGTCATGTAATGGGCCTGGAAAAGAAATAAAGGACTGTCATGGCAGAGTCCAAGGCTTTTGCTCCCCTTGAGAGAAAAGCCATGCTGTCCCTTTTCCTCCACCAGATTCGGTAATCTGTGTGAATGTCTCATTTCATCCATAATGACTTAGACACTGTGGGCTGGTGTCTGCATCAATAATGATATAAATTTCCCTCTTAGGATTGGTTTCCCTGTGTCCCACAGATTATGGGTTGTTATCTCATTTTCATTTGTTTCAAAGTATATTTTCATTTCTCCCTTGATCTCATTGTTGATCCATTCATTGTTTAATAACATGTTATTTAGCTCCCATATCTTTGTGTATTTGTCAGTTTTCTTCTTATGATTGATTTCCAGTTTCATAGCATTATGATTACAGAAAATGCCTGATATGACTTAAGTCTTCTTGACCCTGTGGAGATTGCAGCTGATCTGAGAGATACAAATTATTTTCTTAAATATTGTTATATATACCATGTGCATAGGTTCAAAGTCATGACTAGCTTGAATGTTATGGCTTCACATTAGTCATGTACAAATGCATATGCACCTGATATATGTAACAATATTTAAAAAAAGAATTTGTTTGTATCTCTCAGATCAGCCATAACATCTACTGGGTTAAAATTATTGAGACTTGTTTTGTGCCCTAACACTCATCCACCTTAAAAAGTGTTCATATGCAGTTGAAAATAATGTATATTTTGTTGCTTTGTGGTGAAATGTTCTATAGATATCAGTTAAATCCACTTGATCTAATGCATCACTTATGTGACTATCTACTTGTTGATTTTCTATCTGGAAGATCTATCCACTGAAGTCAATGGAGTGTTAAAATCACCTACTATGAATGTATTTCTGCAGATCTCTCTCTTTATGTCTATTGAGCTTTGCTATACATGTTTATATTCTCCTATGTTGGGTGCATAAATGTTTACTGAGGTTATATCCTCTTGCTGGATTTTTCGTTTTATCATTATGTAGTGTCCTTCTTTGTCTCTAACTATAGCTTTGGTTTTAAGTCTCTTTTGTCACATGTAAGTATTGCCACCCCAGCTATTTTTTTCTTTTCCATTTGAATGAAATATCTTTTTCTGTCACTTTCTTTTTAGTCTGTGTATATCTTTTGATCTGAGATGGGTCTCTGGGAGATGCCATATATTTGGCTCTTTGTTTTCTTATTCATTCAGCTATCTATGTCTTTCAGTTGGAGCATTTAATCCATTTACATTTAAAGTGATTATTGATAGATACATGTTGATTGCCATTTTATTTTTTAACTATTTTCCTCTGTTTTTATTATTTTTCTTCTTAAAGCAAATCCTTTAACACTTGTTGAAACACTGTTTTTTTCTTCACAAATACCTTCACCTTTTTTTTCTGGAAAGCTCTTAATTTCTCCTTTAAATGCTAATTTTTCTGGGTAAAATAGTCTTGGTTGTAGGTCCTTGCTTTTCATCACAGTAAATATTTCATGTCAGTCCCTTTGGCATGAAAAGTTTCTGCTGAGAAATCAGATGACAGTCTAATGTGGGCTCCCTTGTAGGCAGCTAACTGCTTTTCTGTTGTGGCTTTTATAATTCTTTCCGTGTCTTAAGTGCCATTTTAATTGCAATGTGTCTTGGAGTGGACCTCTTTGGGTCTTTGTTGTTTGGGACTCTGTGAGCTTTCTGAACTTGTGTGCCTTTTTCTTTCACCAGGTTAGGGAAGTTTTTTGTCATTATTTCTTCAAATAGGTTCTCGATCCCTTGCTCATCTCTTCTCCTTCTGGTATTCCCATGATGTATATATTTTTATACTTCATGATGTTCAAAATGTTTCTTAAGATCACCTCACTTTTTAAATTCTTTTTTTTATTTTTACTACTCTGCCTGGGTGTTTTCTTTTTTTCCTAGTCTTCCAAATCACTTATTCAAAACTTTGCTTCATCTAATCTACTGTTTATTCCTTCCAATATATTATTTATTTCAGATACTGGATTCTTTATTTCTTACTGGTCCTTTTTCATGGTTTCTATGTCTTTTTTCATGCTATTGAATATCTTTATAATCATTACTCTAAACACTCTACCTGATCACTCGCTTGCCTCCATTTCATCTAGCTCTTCTGGAGAATTCCCTTGTTCTCTCATTTGGGGCCTGTTGTTTTGTCTTCCTATTTTAACTGCCTCTTTGTATTTGTGTGTATGTATTAGGTAGATATGTGAAGACTCTTGTTTACACCTATGTCAGATGCTGCGTGTGACTGGCCCTGGCCAACCTTTTGGAGCTATCAGTGATCCGTAGTTTGTGGCTCTTTCTGCTAGGCTTAGGTGTGTGTAGAAAGAATCAAGCTGCACACCAAGGCTTGCTTTTACCAGGACTGAGGGAGGGTCAGCTAAAGTCTCAGAGCTCCCAGAGATTTGCCTCTGCCTGTAGGCTTTCTGTCAGGCTTCATCTCTGAAATACCCTCCAGCTGTACTCCGCAGGAGCTGAGCTTAAGTTCTACAGGGTGAGGAAAGATGAATTCCTGCAGGTGAGCCTATTGCTTCCCCTCAGGCTAATGTCACTTGGATGGGAGTTCTCTGCCCAAAAAAGATAGCTTCTGCAGTATTGCATGTGAGCTGGGAAATTGTAACCTTTTCTAAAAGAAAGCACTTTGTGGAAGCACTTTGTGCTTTCTTCTGCTTTAAGCAATTGCTTTCATGCCTTTTCTTATCCTATTATCATCTTAAAAATTACACCATATCTGGACTGTTGAATTTTATTCAATGACAGTATCAGTCCATTTTGATAACTACGCAATCCAACATTGTACTATGATATTGTCAATCCCAATTGATATCCAATTAATTTATTGGAAACCTAAACAAATGTACATGTTCTATTTGGGTTAACAAAATAAACCAAAGAGATAGTTTAAAATTACATTTAGCTAGCTGGCCATAGATATACATTCTACTTCTGTATTTGTGAATCATCAGAGAAAGGTAAAAATAAAATAGCCCCCAAGAGTAAAACCCAACTTCTTGTCTATATCTGGAAAGAGTATTGACTATATAAGCCATGAAACTGATATGAGGATTGCAATTAACCTTTCACAAGCAACTATGGGTTAAAAATGTTACCTTAAATGAATATAACAAAATATCTTTTCCTTCTCTCTGCCTCTACAAGTTGTTTCATCTCCATAAATTGAGGGCTGTACCAACTAGAAAATGGAACTGCTGTCCCTTCCTCCATGAGTGACTGCTTTAGAGGCTATTGAAACCTCAACATTTACTCCCATCTTTAACTGAACAGTGTTACATGAAAAACAGTAGTAATATTAACTAAGATATAGAATATTAGAAGGGGAAATTCCTTGGGAGAGAAGGGTAAAAAGGAAGAGAGAGTGAGTTTGATTTGTGATATATCAGTTTCCAAGGTATGTTCATGTAACACAAAGGAGATATAAAGTAAGATTTGTATATAGTCCAAATTTGGTACTTGTTGGCTTCAGACCTCATCAAACCTGGTACTTGTCACATTTTGACAAGAAAAAAATGTTACAGCACTTGGCACTTGCCCGGGACCTGTAGCACTTGCTGGAATATGTATGAGTCAAAACGCCACCCTGCAAAAGAAAATCTTCTTCACTTGCTGCTTGCTTGCCACTTGTCAGTTTTGGCATTTGTCATGAGTTCTGAAACAAATTAACAAAGATATCAAGTTATCACTTTACTTGTTTCTGGATTATAGGAAAAAAATAGGCATGAACTCTACCATTTCTGTAACATTATATTTTTGCTCACATCAATCTACTACATTCTCAGTTCTTTTACTTACTCTACTGAAATTTATCTGGGCAAGGTTACCAATTAGTCCCTATTGATTAAATGCAATGACTGCATCTCAATTTTTACCTTAATAATCTCTTTTCCATTTGAAAATGTTGACTTATCCCTCTTTTATGAAAACCAAGATTCTTTTGGCTTTAACATTAAATTTTCTGTTTTATATTAAGGTTTATTATGTATGTATGTGTATATTGTTGATGTTGAGAATATACCTACCAAGAAGGACACTATGGTTAATCAGGCTCAAATTCATAACCAGAGTCTAGCCAGCATTGTTTACAGAGGCCCATTCTGCATGCTGAATTTCAGGGAAATGCTACAGACTGGCTGCTAATCCTCCTGCACTGGACTCCCACTGCCTGAATCAAACCTTAAATGAGAGCTCCTAGGATTATTTTGAACCAACAGGACTGAAATACTTCTCATCCAATCAGAGCTGCACAGCTATATCCTCATTAGCATCTTCACTGACTGATCAGAGGAGCTTCATTCTGACAAATCAGGAAAGTGCTTTTTGGACCCCTCAAACTGTGAGAATTTGGAGTCCTCATTTTTCATGAGACCATACCAATCAAGGACTAAGGGCAGGCACTATTCTGTATATATGTCAGCTTGTCCCCTGTCTTAGTGGAGCTCACTTTCAGTTTCCATGGAAGATTGTGTTTCCTAGCTGAGTCAACACCAAGGCTGCCTCATCCAGGCCACCTCATAGCTGTGCTGCTTCTCAACTGAACTGTTTACACTGAATAAAGTCTCTCCCCTCATTGAACCTCAAATTGGAGGCTCTTGTTGTCATTCATTTGGTGACAATGACTTTTGGTTGACTATATATGTGTGTATATATATGTATGTATGATGTATATATGTATATGTATAGGTACTTGTACATGTATACTCTTTTTTTCTTTCCAATGTCTACAGCAGCTTCCCATTTTGTCACTCCAATTTAGAATTTTCTAAAGTTATCCCTATATTTTCTTCTTTCCCAGGCTAATTTTATATGTCCTTATCTGTATTTTATTATCTGATAATTCTCTAATTTTTATCTCTAGACTTTTTTAAATAATATATTTCCAATTCCAGGAACATTTCCCTTAATAATACTATTATTTTAGGGGAAGAAAAGCTCCTTAGTTTATTCTGTTTTTGGATTTGTTATGACTTTTGTTGCATACATATCCAGTACCTGTTTTTGTCTTTCAAGTCCAGGCAAAGAGATATAAAAAAAGTTTCTTGCCATTTAATGCTAACTGGATTCCATTTCTGGCAATTTGACAGGTAAGATATGCTTTCTCTACAAACACCTTAAAAAGCTTTACAATAATAATCTGAGGAAAACACCATTCTTATTTCTACATTTATAGATGATGCACAAAATGGCAAAGTCATTTACCTAATTCCATACACATTAGAAGATGTGAATCGAGCATTAAAACTGGAGCAGTATATCTCTGATATTTTTTCAGTTAGCTATTATTAGAAATTTAAAACACATAAAAAGTTGAAAGAATAATTCAATGAACATCCATATGCTTATTGCAAATTATTTTATGTATTCTTGTTGAATAATTTAAAAATATGTTTCAGGAATAATGACATTTCAACCTTAGGCATAGGGTATATTCTACATATAATGATAACACCAGTAACATACCTAAGAAAGTTAAAACTGTGTCACAATAGCTAATATCCAGTTCATATCCAAATTTTCCTAACTTTCAAATGTAGTTTTAGAGCTGTTTTTTTTTTCAAATCAAGATTCAGTCAATGTTGATACATTTTGAATGTCTTCTTAGTGTCTTTTGAAACAGAACAATTTCTCCATCTTTTTTCTTCTCTCACAATATTGACTTTTTGAAAAACTCAGGCCAGTTGTTTGGTTGAATTTCTCACATTTTGGATTTGTCTCATTTTCTCATGGTGTTGTGTAAATAACTTTTTTTAGAGCCTGGGTTTTATCTACTATCTTACTTTTCTTCCTCTTTAGGCCTTGGGAATTTAATCATTTCTGAAGGAAACTTTCATTTAAAAAATGGTGTTGCCTCTTTGTCTTTCAATAGAATAGATAATATTTTAAAAGAAAGATTGTATTTGGTAACTGTCACAGTGACTGACATGAGGGTCTGACTTCATTGAAAACATTAGGAACTTTTAGAGGGCAAGTTAGGCTGTTGGTTTAATCTCTTCTTCCACAATAACCATACTGGCAACAGAGTGTGCTGCTGATGTGTATAGTTAAGATGAAATAATATGAGTTACTACTGTTATACTTGGTTCATTGTGTGAGTCTGTTCCTGGTGTGTATTTATGTGCTTGCACATACTCATCAATTCCTCGCAAAAACCTTATATTGTAGATGTTATCTTATCTGCGAATTAAGAAGAGTTACATAGATATTCAGAGCCACTATTTATAAGAGATTTCCCTGATTATAAACCCTATAAGATTTCCACAATCTAAAATGGTAAAAAAATTTTCAACTCTCATGCCAAATATGATTGGTTATTGGTGAAAGAGTATAGTCATGAGGAGGATTCTGAGGACATAATTCATCCTAGTGAGAAAGAGTGTCATAGAAAATACTAATTCATATGAAAAGTATTTGACAATGCCCCCTGACCCACAATGAGCAAGAAAATCTCATAGTTTTCTATCTGGGAACACCAGTTCTTTCCTTCTTCAAGACAGTTGTGATTCTCTAAGATTTTATTAATACAAGGTATCCAGGTGTTGAGGCACTAACTTCTTTTAGTCGTATGTATGTTGAGAGGTGGGGTGACACCTCAAGGTGATTGGGAGAATAGAATAAAATAAAATAAAGTTCACAGTAGTCCTCTAAAGTAGACAGAGGTTACTATTTACACCTGACTAGAAATAATCGCTATGCAAATGGTCTCATAATGTGTTCTCTAAAAGATTATACACAATAGAGCATTCAATGTAAAACAGCTTCATGGGTCATTTAAATGAAATCAACACTTCTGCAAGTGAGATGCTGTGAATAGATGCTTTCTATTAAATTCTTAGAAAGCCCCAGACTCATGAAAAGTGTGAGAAAAAAGTAACTTTGTAAGATGCCTCACCCATGCTTTATTTACTCCACTGTAGTGAAGGCATTGTGACATGGTAGAGTCATTTCTTTGGAAATGGTATTTAGGAATAGACACAGATGATTTGATTACATTATTAAGTCTGAGGTAGAGACATAATCTGATTCCTTATAATTTGGCTACTAAGAAGGTCATCAACAAAGCCAAAGATACTGGCATCGAATAATAAATGAAACAATAAATATTTACTTCCATCTTTTTTCAAATCCTGTTGTTATATGCTATTTCCCAACCCAAGGCATCATTTTAGCATTTATACTTAAAATACTATGAAAGATTTTAATTAGGTATCACTTTACACTTTTTAATACGGTACGCCAGCAATTCCCTAACCCTAATTCAATAGTCTAACATAGAGATATAGGGAAGCTCATCCCATAATAATTTTATGTTTGAAGTAGACATTTAGTGAGATTAAATGATTGATCCATTATTATCTGAATTTGAAGAGATAAAAGAGTAATTAAAATACATATTTTTCTTTCTTTTCCTCTACAACATGAAAAAATTACACATTATAAAGAAATGTTGGATAACCCAATATTATTATGCAGTTTCAAAGGCTTTTTCACTTCATTGGCTATTTTTACTTCATTTTTTCATAGGTCCACATTCATCCTCACAACCACACACACACACATACACACATACACACAAGACCAGTCCTAGGGACCCAGATGTTTTTCATCATATTGATGCCCGATCATCTATTGCATTTATTGGTGTGTAGAAATCCCCCACCATTCCCCTCACCATCACCAACATGATTTTTAAAACAAATAAATGTATAGTTTTTATTTTAGGATTGTTTTCTCCAGCTAAAGGGGAAAATTTAAACTGTGTAAACTTCACTTGAGGAACTAGTTAAGACTACAGATTCTGCTTCTAGAGAATGACACTATGTTGGTCTTCATTTGGGGCACAGAAATATGCATTATTTACAAGTAATTTAGAAGAATTTAATTCAAGGTACTTTCAGAACTGAGAAACATTGCAACTAGGGGACTAACAAAAATAGCAAAATGTGAAGTTACAAATGGCCTCAGTCTTTCAAAACTTTGTAGCTAGTGTTCTTCATCTATATTCTCCTCAGTCTTATGATAAGTTTGTTCCTCTCAACTATATCCCCAAGAGATCTCTCTAACTTCTGTGTTCTAATACCACCTTAGGACAGGCCCTAAAGACATGGGGAGCAACAATCATGCTGGATAGAACAGCTCTAGAATCTTGGGACATGCTTGATGCTAGGCTTTTATCCTTTATTGGAAGACCCTCTCTGAGACATTATAGTTCAAATAGGTACATCAAAGCAAGTCAGCAGTTCACTATTTTCTTCTATTACTGACTAATATTTGAGCTTCAGTTTAGTATTGTCACCTGTAATATGATACCATAAACTTATTTGTCTGTGATTAACAGAGGATCATTTGAGATGACATTTTCTATTTTTGAATAGACTTCAGTTTTAGAGCACTTTTAGGTTTACAGGAAAATTGAGCAGGTAGTTAGAGTTCTCATATAGTCCCTCTTCCAATCACCCCCTCCTCAAGTTCTCCCTATTATTAGCATCTCCCTTTAATGTGTCATGTTGTTACAACTGATGAACCAATAATGATATATTATTAACTAAAACCCATACTTTACATTAAAACTTATGTTTTGCTTTGTACATTTGTGTGAGTTTTGACAAATATGTCATGCCATGTATCCACTAGTATGGTATCATACAGAATAATTTCTATTTTAAAAGTTGCCCTAAAAATCCTTTCTGTTCTGCTTATTTATCCCTTTTTCCCACTCAACCCTGGTCCACCATTAAACTTTTTACTGTTTCTGTAATTTTGCTTTTTTTAATAATAATTTTTGTATTATACAAAGTGCAGCCTTTTCAGGCTGACTTCTTTCATTCAGCAACAAGAATTTAAGATTTTTCCATGTATTTTTATGGCTTGACATCTCACTAAGTTTTATTGTTAAATAATGTTCCCTTGTATGGATGCACCTCAATTTGTTTGTAAAGTCAGGTAGGTAAGGACATATTGGTTGCTTTAAGGTTTGGGCAATTATGAATAAAACTGCTATAAATATTTATGTTCAGGTTTGTGTGGACATAAGTTTTCAGCTCATTGCATATAAGCCCATGTTTCTCTATGTAGAAACTGCCGAACTGTCTTCCAAAATGGTTATGAGTGACAATTCCTGTTATTCCACATCATTGTGAACATTTGGTGGTGTTAGTACTTTGAATTTTAGCCACTCTAATAGGTACATAGTCGTATCTCATTGTTATTTTAATTTATAATTCCTTAAGGACATATGGTACTGAATATTTTTTCATATGGTTCTTTCCATCTGTAAATATTCTTTGGTGATATATCCAGATCATTTGATCCTTTTTCATTGTGTTACTTTTTTATCATACTGTTTAGCTTGGGTAAGTCTTTTATTAGATTTTTTTGCATTTTGTAAATATATCCCCCCTCTCCATGGCTTGTCTTTTTCTCCCCTTAGATGTGTTTTTCATAGAGCGGATTTTTTTTATTTTAAGGAAGTCTAGCTTATTAATTTTTCTCTCATGGATCAAGTTGCATTTAAAAATCATTAACTATGTATGGTGTCAGTTGGTACAATATTTATCAGGATGGTCACTTACTAAGTTATATAATGTTTAATCACTGGGTTGTATGCTTGAAACTCATAATATTGTATGTCAACTACAATTGAAAAATAAAAAATGATTTAAAAATAAAAAAATTCATTGCCAAAACTAAGGTCACCTAGATATTCTCCTATGTTATCTTCTACAAGTTTTGTGTGGTATATTCAAGTCTATGACATATTTGGAGTTACTTTTTGGAAATGTGTAAGGCCTATGTCTAGATTCATTTTTTTTGCATATGTATGTCCAATTGTTCCAGCACCATTATTGAAAAGACTGTATTTTTTCTTCACAAACTTGCCTTTGCTCCTTTGTCAAAGATGAGTCAACTATATTTCTATATGCCTATTTCTGCATGTCTATTTTGTTTCATTGACCTATTTGTCTATTATTTCACCACTACCGCATTACCTTGATTACTGTAGCTTTACAGTAAATCTTGAACTTGAAGAGTGACAGTCCCCTAACTTTGTTCTTCTTCAGTACTATGTTGGCTATTCTTGATCTTTGTCTTTCCATATAAACTTTAGAATCATTTGTCAATATCCACAAAGTAATTTGTTGGGATTTTTATTGGAACTGTGTTGTGTCTGTAGACCAAGTGAAGAAGAACTTGTTATGGAAAAGACAACTCAGACGGCCTTGGAGTTTGCAAAGTGGGGTTTATTCATGCATGTGGACCCAGAGGAGATAAAAAAATCCAAATTCTGGGCCTTGAGCTCAAGCTGGAGTTTCCTTATATGCTTGTTACACAGGCAGAAGGAAGAGGGGAAGGAGTGCAGCTGCTAAAATGGGGGTTAGTGTATGACCTTGAGATAACTGCTTATCTGGGAATGGCTGCTGTCTGGGAAGGGCTGCTGGTCACCTCCTACCTAAGAATAGCTACTGCTCAGCTATGTCCTGTCACAATCCCCCCTTTGATGCTATAAGGTGTTTTTATCCCTTCAGCATCACTATATACCTGGCTATACTGCTGAGATCCTTGGGAGGGTTGCAACTGCTGATACTGGTGGTGGTACCACTGGAGGGCTAACACTTTGGCAACTGCCCTACAAGTCACTGTGGCCCCAGGTGCTGGACCAAGGTCCAGAGGGTGCAGGGTCCCATAGGCCTTACACCTCCAGGTCTAGTATCCTATGGTTCTGGATATCACTCCAGTCTGGTATACCTTCCCTCCTCAAGTGCAGAGGGATTGCTGTGGCTGAACACAACCCGATGGCATGTCAGTGGAGGAGCTGAAAGCTGACCCTGGAAGATAGTAAGAGACCACTCTACTGCTGAGCATAATCCCATGCCTGGGGGTATTACATTTGCAGGATGGGGCTGAGACAGGGGCCGCATTTGTTAAGCGAAGCATACAATAAACCCAAATGCAGAGACCAAAAAGAGATAAACTATTCCTAGGGTGATCCGCTCCATGGGGTTTCATTCCACAGGGGTCACAGTCACTAGTCCAATTCCCAACGCTCCTGCGAAGGTGCCAATTAAAGTCAGGTACCCTGCAGAACAATGGTCCATTCCTTGGTGTCTTCTTTACTGGCTGGCATCCTCTGGTGCATTGACATGGGTATTCTAGGTGCAGGCCTAGTCCTCAGGTCCTCGGGATCTGCTGCTGTTTTGGCCCAGCTGTGGTGGATCCAAGGGGTGACTCCTGTAACCTAGGCAATGCTAGAGGCAGCAAGTCTGTCCAGGGAAGTCCAGTTTCCTGGTAGAATTTAGCTAAGGTTCCATTTTTCGTCCATGTCCCTGATCTACAGTGAATACTTCCGACAGGTGTGGTTGCTGAGTGCTGCGCTGGGTGACGCACTGGAACCCTGAGGGACCTCGTAGGCTGCTGGGGCAGGTGAACCCAATGGAGCACCATGAAGGGCCGTGACAGAGGACTGCAGGGACAGCTGTGGGGGCACTTCAGATACACAGTGCATGCCCTCTGCAAGTTGACGTGAAGAGTAGGAGTGGGTTCAGGATGTGCTTTTGGTGCTCTTTCCTTAATACAGCCAGGCATTTTGGCAGCGTGTGTGTTCCCTCCCAGCACCATTCCTGGGATGGGGCCACCAGGAGGAGGTCATCCATGTACTGCAGAATCGGCAGGTCCGGCCCGCCCCCCTTAGTGAGGGGCTTCAGGTCTCCTGCTAGGGCTTCTCCAAATAAGGTTGGGGAGTTCTTAAACCCCTCGGACAGTCTAGCCCAGGTTAACTGAGTCTTGACTGCTATGTGCGGATCTTTCCATTTGAAGGCAAAAATGGGTTGACTAGAAGGTGCCACAGGAATGCAAAAGAAGGCATCCTTCAGATCAAGGAAGGTAAATCACGTTGCTATTGGGGGAAGCTGGCTCAGAAGGGTGTATGGGTTTGGGAGGTCTGGTGGAGGGTGACGGCTGCTTCATTGACAGCACACAGATCCTGGACTGGCCAATACCTGCTCCTGTCTGTCTGCCATCATGAGTCTGGGCAGGTGTGGCCCCATGCTATGGAGCCAATATTCTCCGAGCTCCCACGCAGGCACTGTAACTTGGGGGACCTGCCTCCCAGTCACATCTTGGGTGGGGGGAGTGTTTCTTTATCTCCCTGGCCCAGAGCATGGCCACAGCTAATCAGCATATCTAAGTGACCAGCCAAAGGCTATAGGTATGTCAAATGACTATGCCATGGATTGGCTGTAAAGCTGTTGCTGTACAAAACAGCTCTGCATGTTCTTGCTCTGTGTCCCTTCCCCAGCTCACACCTGTGGGGGAAGGGGTGAAGACATCTTAAAATCTCCTGGATGCCTTGAGCTTTGGACCCCATTTTAAATGCCCATTTGGGGTCCCCTCTCTTGGCTGTACCCTGTAATAATCTCTCATTTCAGATATACACCCACTTTAAATTCTTTTAAAGGACAATCGACGAATGTCTCATCTTCTTGTAACTACTTCTGGCTGGACATGGACGTCATCCTACCTATCCATGGGTCAGAGGTGCCCTGAAAAGGAGAAGTGGTGCAGCATGGAGGGAGTCCTTCTTATAAGGGGAAGGACCTTACAGAATCCTGGTCAGTTGGTTGTCACCAGAAAGTCGCAGGCTTGGTGTCCAAAGACTGGCATTACTGGACCATTGGCATCTTGGTCATATTCTGGAGATGACAGATTTGGAAAGAGTTGGAAGGCCCAATTAAATCATAACCACTAAATGAGAAAGCCAGGAACTTAAGTAAAGAATGGCTTATCTGGAGGAAGGTGTATAAGGCATGCTACACCTATCCAAAACTCTTATGGCCCATTATACTTCACTCAGGCTGAGGGGAATACATTAGGATTTCCCTTCTTCTAGATATCTGAACCCTTCCTGTCTAAGCCATCAAGACAGAAAAGGGAAAATCAGTTCTAAAGTGAAGCCCACAGATCACCCAAACTGCTCACCAACCCAACCACTCAGTTCAGCCAAACCATTGAATTTCAGGGGGCGATGATGAAGAATGGGCTCCTTAAGTGACGCCTGTATTGCAACCAATCACTCAGGTAATGAAGTCATAGGCATACGTCCTATGAAAACAGAAGAACACACAGGTTAATTCACACAATAGACCCCAAACCAGTCTCTGTGCCTGTGAGACTGTCTTTTGGGAAGACATTCAGTTGCAAGATCCTTCTTGCAATGACATTCAGCAATGGCAATTTGACAGGTCCTCCATACCGATAAACTGTACATCTTTGATGATATTACAAAACCAGTTTCAACTTTCAAACAAAAAGGCACTTTCAAGACCATTAGTTGCGTCATCCTGGTGTTCAATACTGAGTATTGTGATTTTCCTTGAACCACAATTTTTCTCCTTAAGATCACCCTCACTGTTATTAAAGGGACTACTTTGAGTTCCGCTTTTCATTTTGACTGTTCATTTGAATAAACACACCAAGAGCAGCCTGGATCACTTATGATCTTTAATTTTGCTTTGTTGGAACTCACACAGGGAACCTTTAGATTGACTTCTCAGTCCGCCCCTCGGAGCACAGAAGCAGAGCCACGCATCTGCCATCTGGCTTCACCTGTACCAGTTGTTTCACTCAGATCCTTGAGGCTTCCATTGTACCCACAGGTTCCTTTTTGGCCATCTTTCATGAAAGCAACCTTTGTTCCTTCCCTGGAAAGACTGCCATGAACTACACAAGCAACCAAAGTACCAGGCTTTTCTCGTGGGCTTACACTAGCTTCGCAAGTCAATCCCAGTTCCTCAGGGCTTTCTGGTGACAACCAGAACACATACATGCCTCCTTCAGGCATGACATTCTAGTCAAAGTCTTGGTTAACAAAACCACGATTAGTGGTTTTGACTGATCTTATTGGTTTTATGCAAAGAAACCTTATGTCTTCACTCACTCCTTCAGAATGCCAAATTCTGGAGGGATCATATAGGGAGAAAAATACAAAGCATGAAAAAAAATCCTTTCCCTTCTGATATCCACCAGGCTTCTCAAAACCTTCACTTCCAGACATTCTGCAACACTCACAAACCCTCTATTCTTTCTTTCATACAGCTTCTGATATCTACCAAGATTGCATCTCCATGCCTTATACCTTCTATTATTAACTAATACCACATAATTCCTTCCTAAAACTTTTACTTTTCCATTTATTTTTGCAGTTCCCCACGGGCCTTCTTCATTTACATATATATTATATTTTTATTTACTTTCCTACAGAGTGTGAAGTTTCAACCTTCCCTGGAATCCTCAATTTCCTTTTTAGAGCAGATACAGAGCAAAATCCAAAACACAGAGTTCCAGAACAATACACAGGTAGGGGCATTCTCTTGCACCAATGCGTCCATTGGTGCCTCACACAGACATGCTCCTTCAGGTCCGGTCTCTTGGCAAAGACATGCCCCCTTTGCCTCTGGCTGAAGCACTCGTCAGCCCCAAATGACCCTTCCTGGGTCCTGAGTGGCAGGGGCATTCTCCCCAACCGGTTACAGGTGACCTTTCCTAGGTCTTCAGGTACAGGTTTCTGATCAGAAACAAAAACCAATGTTAGAAATTTGCTCTTTTCCCACGAAACCAGAAAACTAGTTGAGGTTTCCTTTACTCCAGGTTTAACATCCTTTATACTAATTTTACTCATCCAGATTTAACCATCATTTTATTTTCATCCGGGTTCCTTTCCCACACTGGGAAGGATCTATACTTAGACTCAGTACTTAAACTCAGTATGTGGCAGCCAAAAGTCCCTAGCTTTACAAACACTTTCATGACATGACAAACACTGTCACCCTGTACCAGGATTCATTGTTTCTTTCCGGAAGAGGAATTTCAAACCTTCCTCCAGAGTGCAGGTCCAACTTTCCCTTTCTGCCTCAACTGCAGCAGTAGGAAAGTCAATTGGCTTATTCCCCACAGTCACTTGTACCTGGGGCTCCTGTGGGGAAATAGTGAAGGGTTGGGAGATGTCCAATGGAGCCCCTGGGCCTCCTCATTCCTTCTCATCCTCCATTTCTTGCTTCACCATCATTCTACCTGGATTCTTCCCCCTTTTGCGATGGGGGCACTCATTCCTCCCATGCCCCTCCTCCTTCCAATAGGCACATTGATTACAGCCTAGTGCACCTTTCTTCTCCATAGGGCCCCTTTTGCCTCTGGCCCAGTGGCGGGCACCCGATGAGTTTCCCTTTTCTGCCCTGGGGCCCCACTTTTGATTTCCCTGGGCTAACTCCAAAAACACTGTGGCCCGATTTGCCTTCCCTGCTTCCTGGGCATTGTAGACTTTAAAGGCTATGTCCACTAGCTGGGAGGATCTCATTCCCAGTACTCCGTCTACACCCTGAAGTTTGTTCCTGATATCCAGAGCACTCTGCCCAATAAAAGTCATGTTTACCATTCTCACGTTCTCTGGTGCCTCTGGATCAACGTCAGTGTATTTCCTATATGCCTGATAGATCCCCTCTAGAAATTCAGAAGGATCCTCATCTGGCTTCTGCTGGAGAGTCTGTATCATATTCAGACTCCTCTGCTTGGGCACTCCTTTCCTAAGTCTTTCCAATATGCACTTTCTATAGTGTCTTAAAGAGGTTAAGCCATCTCTGCTATTTGGGTCCCACTTAGGGTCTACCCGAGGAATTGCCTCCACTGGGTTAAGAATTCCCTCGGTGTCCTCATCACGGAGACGCTGGGCCTCCTGATCAGCCCTACTTAGAACCAAACGTCTTTCATCTGCTGTCAGCGAAATGTTCAGGAGGGCCTGTGTGTCTGCCCAGTTTGGGTGGTGAGGGGCAAAAATAGAGGCAATGAGATCTGCCATCTTCTGAGGGATCACTCCTATAGGAGGGATTGGCATTCCTCCAGTTCAGCAAGTCGGAAGTGGAGAACGGAGTATGAGCCCAATAGTGACCCGCGGGCTGGCCTTCCTCATTTATTCCGCCTATCGGGTATTGCCTCAAAGGGTACTGGCTGGCTACACCTTCGGAGGCGCCCCAGGTACCGGAGGTGCCCTAGCGAGTTCTGGAGGGTGACACATATGGCTCAGCAGGTGGAGGAGGAGCAGTTGGCTTTACGGGTGGAGACAGTACTGAGGTGGCTCCCCCTGCCTGGGCAGGGGGAGGTACCCCAGCAGTGGTAGTTCTCATCCCGTGTGAGGCTGGAGGTGTGGACACCTCCACCAGCTGTGAAGGTGGTGCCCTCTCGGAGGCCCCTCCTACCTGTGGAGGGTGGTGCCCCTAGGCCTCACCCTGCAGAGGGGGCCAGGCCCTTCCCACCTGCAGAGGGTGGTGCCCCAAGGCCTCACCCTGCAGAGGGGGCCAGGCCCCTCCCAATTGCAGAGGGTGGTGTCCCAAGGCCTCACCCTGCAAAGGGGAGAGGCTTCTCCCACCTGCAGAGGGTGGTGCCCCGTGGAGATGCCCCCCCCACCCACAGGGGGCTGGATGGAGGCAAAGCACAGACACCTCCCACCTGCTGGGGCACCAGGACTCCAGAGCCGACCCCCACCCACTGGGGCTGGGGTGCCCCACAGGCAGGTGGTGTGCAGGCCCCTCCCACCTGTTAAGGTGGCGGCAGAACACAGGATGCGCCCACCTGTAAAGATGGTGCTGGCCTGCCAGCTCTGGTTTCAAGAGCCAAGGGGTCCCCTACGATATGCTGGTGAGGATAGCTAAAGGAGCCAATTCACGAATCTTCGGTAGAGACTTCTCCCACCTGCAAGGGCTGGGGAGTCATGGCGGCCCCCACCTCTTGTGGAGGTCGCAGCACCACTGGAGTTTGTCCTGTCTGCGAGTTCCCATTCCCTGGGTTCAGAGCATTAATGAGGTTTATCTCCTTATTCTCTCTCTCTTCCTGTGTTCGACTGTCAGTGAGGGGTTCTGAGACCACTTTTCCCTTCTGGACCATCACACGCTTCTCTGTCTCTGGCACAAAGCTGTTGTGCAATATTATTAATGCATTAAGATAGTGTAACTCTTCCGATAGTTCATACTTCCTGCAATACTGTTTCAATCTAGCAATGATGCAGTAACTCAAACAACCATTCACTGGCCATCTCAGCTCATCACCCAAAACATAAGTAGGCCACACTGTGTTACAATAATAAACCATTAACTGCTTAGTCAAGGGAATCTTGTATGTCGACTTAGCACAGTAGTTCTCCCAGTCCCTTAGGATTCTACCCAATGGGCTCCACTTAGGGACTGGCTCAGAACTACTCTTACAGTTCCAACAAAGCAAGCAAAAGTTCAAACAAAGCAAGCAAAAGGTCAAATAAAGCAAGCAAAAGTTACAGATGGCGTAAAGAAAAGGTATTTCCAGATCCATTATCCAAAATTCCCGCTCCATTATTCAAAAAAACAGCACTCAGAAACCAAGTTTTCAACCAAAAACACTTCCACCTCTCTGCTCCCTCTCCCCGTTTTGTTTTGTTTCGTTTCCTTTTCATCTTTCCAGGCGTGATAGGTGGCCGATGCCCTCAGGAGGAGTGCGGAGAAATTAAGTCTCACTCTCTCGCACCTGAGGGGGTCGGTCTGCCACAGACAATTATCGTCCCATCTGGGTCACCGAAAATTGTTACAGAACAAACAAGGGGGGCCTGGGACGATATAAAGAAGCCCCCAGGTCTGTTATGTCTGCCACCAGAGGAAAGATGTCTCTCAATGCCAGAGATTTGTGAAAAGGAAAGGAAACGTTTATTTGATGCTATACAAACTTAAAGTAGGGACCTAATGTCTTCGCCAAAAATCCTAAAGTCCCTTAAAGCACCCACAAACAGACACAGTCCTTTCTTCCTTCCCCCTTTGCCCAGTCCAGAGTACCGTATCTCCTAAAGCCGCGGGGGTCCCTACCCTGACAAAGGCACGTGGTCCTCTCTCCCCGGACCACGGGAGTCCCCACTCTGCCAGAGCCACTTGGTTCTCTCCCTCAGGGCCGAGAGAGTCTTCACTCTGCTAAAGCTGTGTGGTTCTCTCTTGCAGGGCTGCACATGGTTCTCCCCCTCAAATGGCTGCCACGTCTCCATTTCAATCCCAGCACCAATCTTCCTCTGAAGCCCCATTTCCAGCTCCTCTCACAATTGGCTACAGCTGCCAGATTCTGGGCAGGGGTGGCCCTGTGGTGTGGAGCCAATTATCTCCAGGCTCTTCTGGATCCTATTACAGATCCCTATTTGAGGCTCCCCTCTTGGCTGCACCCTGTTACAATCCCTCCTTTCAGATTTACACCCACTTTATAATCTTATAAAGGACAATGGACGAAGGTCTCATCTTCTTGTAACTGCTTCCAGCTGGAAATGGACGTTGTTCTACCCACCCATGGGTCAGGGGTGCCCTGAAAGGGGGTGGGGGATGCAGCATGGAGGGAGTCCTTCCTGTAAGGGGAAGGACCTTACAGAATCCTCGTCAGTTGGCTGTCACCAGGAAGTCGCAGGCTCAGTGTCCAAAGGCTGGCATTACTGGACCGTAGGCATCCTGGTCATATTCCGGAGGTGACAGATTTGGAAAAAGTTGGAAGGCACAATTAAATCATAACCACTAAATGACAAAGGCAAGGGCTTAGGTAAGGAATGGCTTATCAGGAGGAAGGTGTACAAGGCACGCGGCACCCACAAGAGTGGGACACTCTGGTGGCCCACTATACTTCACTCGGGCCGAGGGGAATATGTTAGGATTTCTCTCCTTTCAGATATCTGGGCCCTTTTCTGTCCAAGCCATCAAGACAGAAATGGGAAAATCAGTTCAAAGTGAAACCCACAGATCGCCTAAACCCTTCACCAACCCAACCACTTAGTTCAGCCAAACCATGGAATCTCAGGGGGTGAGGATGAAAATGGGCTCCTTAAGTGAGGCCTGGATTACCGTCAGTCACTCAGGTAATGAGGTTCTAGGCATATGCCCTACAAAAACAGAAGAACACACAGGCTAATTTACACAGAAATTCCCAAGCCGGTCTCTGTGCCTGGGAGACTGTCTTTGGGGAAGACATCTTGTTACAAGGCCCTTGCTACAATGATATTTACCAGTGGCAATTTGACAGATCCTTTGTGCCTGTAAATTGAAAAGCAAATTTTCAAGACAGTTAGTTGCGCCATTTCTGATGTTCAATACTGAGTATTGTATTTTCCTCAAACCATAATTTTTCTCCTTAAGATCACCCTCACTGTTATTATAGGGACTACTTTGAGTCCCGCTTTTAATTTGATTGTTCGTTTGCATAAACACACCAAGAGCAGCCAGGACCACTTGTGATCCTTGAGTCTACTTTGCTGGAACTCACACAGGCAGCCTTTAGATTGACTTCTCAGTCTGTGCCCCCCCCCTCCCCCGCCCTGTCCTTGGGGCCCAGAAGCAGAGCCACACATCTGCCATCTGGCTTCGCCTGTACCAGTTGTTTCACTCAAATCCTTGAGGCTTCCGTTGTGCTTACAGGTTCCTTTTGGCCATCTTTCAGGAAAGCAACCTTTGTTCCTTTCCTGAAAAGACTGCCATGAACCACACAACCAACCAAAGTACCAGGTTTTTCTCTTGGGCATATGCTCGCTTCACAAGTCAATCCCAGTTCCTCAGGGCTTTTTCTGGTGACGACCAGAACCCATACATGCCTCCTTCAGGCATGACATTCCAGTCAAAGTCTTGGTTAACAAAACCACTATTAACGACTGGTCCTATCAGTTTTATGCAAAGAAACCTTATATTAATGCTCCCTCCTTCAGAATGCCAAATTCTGGAGGGATCAGGTAGGGAGAAAAATACAAAGCGTGAAGGAAAATCCTTTTCCCTCTGATATCCACCAGGCTTCTCAAACCTTTCCTACAGAGTGTGAAGTTTCAACCTTCCCTGGAATCCTCACTTTCCTTTTCAGAGCAGATACAGAGCGAAATCCAAAACATAGAGTTCCAGAATAATACACAGGTAGAAGCATTCTCTTGCACCACTATGCGTCCAGTGGGTGCCTCGCAGAGACATGCTCCTTCAGGTCCGGTCTCTTGGCAGAGACATGCCCCCTTTGCCTCTGGCTGAAGCACTCGTCAGCCCCAAATGACCCTTCCTGGGTCCCCAGTGGCAAAGCCATGCTCCCCAACCGGTTACAGGTGACCTTTCCTAGGTCTTCAGGTACAGGTCTCTGATCAGAAACAAAACCAATGTGAGAAATTTGCTCTTTTTTTTTTTCATGAAACCATAAAACAAGTAGTTCAGGTTTCCTCTACTCCAGGTTTAACACTTTCACAACCTTTACACATAATTTTCGCATCCAGATTTAACCATCATTCTCTTTAATCCTGGTTCCTTTTCCACACTGGAAACGACTATACTTAAACTCAGCATGTGGCAGCCAAAAATCCCTGGCACTGCAGGTACCTTCCACTAAAATTCCCTAGATTTGCAGGGACATCTGCAGTTTTCTGAAGCTCAGACCCTGCAAACACCCCATAGGTCAGATGCTCACCCTTGGACCTCAGTTCATGTCCTTCAGAACCAGAGCTATCCCTATCAGAACCAGTTACACAGAGAACCTGACTGATGCAGTGCCCACACAGAGCAGCATACAGCCTATAATCTGAAGAGAGCCCTTAGCCTGGCACCTTGCCCAGTTCCAAGATGGAGGGGCTCTCACGTGACCCGTCATCCAAGACAGCGACAACCATGAACCCTCCACCCTCCACAGTGGGGCACTCAAGTCGCTCATCCTCCATTTTACCCAAAACTGCGGTGCACCCACATGGCTTGCTGTCCGATCTCCCACATACATGCAATATAGTACTGTGGCAGAACCCTCCCTCCAAGATGAATTCTCCCAATAGGCGCTGACAGACAAGGGAAGGGACTCAGGTCGCCAGCCTGGCCTCATCCCTCTAGGGGTACTTAGGTTCCATCTTAGCTAAGGCTGCCTGTGTATAATTTGGGTTAAACTCCCAGCCGTTGTGCTGTATGACAGACCGAGGAACCGCAGGTTAGGGCTCACTCATGCTCCGTAGGCTTCTACCCATGAGGCAACAAACACAGTCATTCACACAAACACACCGAGTATATTACGTTCCCATCCACCGGAACTGTGGGAGCCCTGCCTGGGCCTTCTGGCCTGAGGTGTGATCAGTCCCTCCTTCCACTCCAAGAGTGGGCCTGGTTTTCGGGCTCCTGGTCCCCATGGGGCACTTACCAGATTCCAGATTGGCGCCTTCCCAGATACCAGCAGTTTGCACCCTGCCAGCATGGGTCAAAGAGCAGTCCGGGGGCCGAGCCTGCGGAGCCCGGGATGTTCAGGACCCGAAATCACCAGGGCACACACGCCTCCTTATCACCACTGGGCCCCACTGGCCGCCCCAAGGCTGCCTTCACCGGAGGAAACAGCTTGCTCTTGTGAGTCGCTTCCTGGTCAGGGAACCAAAATGTTACGGAAAAGACAACTCAGACGGCCTTGGAGTTTGTGAAGTGGGGTTTACTCAGACCCCAGGCCCATGCAGACCCTGAGGAGATAAAAAAAAAATCCAAATTCTGGGCCTTGAGCTCAAGCTGTAATTTCCTTATATGCTTGTTACACAGGCAGAAGGAGGAGGAGAAGGAGTGTAGTTGCTAAAACAAGGGTTAGTGTACAGCCTTGAGATAACTGCTTATCTGGGAATGGCTGCTGTCTGGGAATGGCTGCTGGTCACCTCCTACCTAAGAATAGCTACTGCTCAGCTATGTCCTGTCACAAACTTACCTCTTAACATATTAAATCTTCCTATCCATAAACATGGGATACCTCTCTGTTTATTTAGCTCTCCTTTGATTTCTTTATTTAGCGTGCTATTGTTTTCTTCTGATTCATCCTGTGCATATTTGGTTAGGCTTACATCTAAGTATTTGATTGTTGGTGCTAATTGTGTTTAGCACCAACAGTGCTATTGTATTTTTAATTTCAAATTCCTATTTGTCATTGCCGGTATATAGGAAAGCAATTTAATTTTTATATTCTTATTTTCTGCATATTTACTATAATCAGTTTCAGGAGTATTTTTCTTCATTCTTTAGGGTTTTTTTTTACATAGGCAATCATGTCATCTGTGAAAAAGAAGAGTTTTATTTCTTTGTTTTAATTTCCTTTTCTTTTTCTATGTATAAGTTGGAATTTTCAGTACATGATAAATAGGACTGGTGAGAAGGTACATCCTTCCTTGTTCCTGATCTTAGGTGTATAGCACCTAATTTCAGACCATTAACTATATTACGTAAATATTTTTGTAGATATTCCTTATCAATTTATGAAAGTCTCCCTTTAATTCTAGTTTGCTCAGTTTTTATCATGAATGTGTATTGGGTTTTATCAAATGTTTTTCTACATTTATTGAATTACTATATTAACATAATAGAATACATAACTTAATTTTCAAATGTTAATTGAGCCATATTTAAAATGTATTTCCACAATGTAACATTTGAACATAAGACATTTTTATGTGTACTATCTTGTCCTACCAACAACATATTACCAGTTACAAGGAGAAATGGGAATATGTAAGAGAAAGAGAAGGCCAGAGAAAAGTAGACTGAAAATAGTCTCCCGTTCGGAGCTCTGCTTCAGTAGTGTTTCTTGCTTTATGTTGAGCAAAGGAAAACTTGTCTTAAATAAGCCAGCATAATTGCCTTTAGAAAGCAAAGACTCCTTTAAGAAAGAGGAGAGAGGAAAAAAGACTTGAGGTTATGTAATTTGGTTTATTTGACTTTTATCTTTCTTTTCTTCAGAAATAGTACTTCAAGGCTGGTTCCAGAATTTTAGATTTGATAAACTGGTAAAATAAAAGGATTTCAATTTTTCAAATTTTGCCAACTGTGGTTTTGCTATGAAAGTTTTATGACAAATTGTGAAGGGCAACAAGGAAAGTGAGGAGAAGATGCCACAAAGTTCTTACATCATTTACTACTTTAGACAATTAGAGCCTCAGATGGTAACTAGATCATACTCACACTTTCCACTCCAAAATTTATACTGCAAACTATTGGGTTGGGTCTTGCAGCTCACATTCAGAATTAAGAGTAGTCTTTTCTAAGAAAGGACAATTTTGAAATGTTAGTGTATTATATTTGCATTCTCACACATATGCTCTAAATCATGCTAAGAACTGTGAGATATAAGTGGACAGGAAGCTAAGATGGCTAATATTCACCAGTGTGAAGCCAACAGCCTATCTGGGCAGACAAGTTAAATAGGAACCATCTAGGCAGGAGAGGAGCTTTATACAGAAAATAAACATCTTAAGGGTCAAGAAAATAAAACCAGTGTGGCCTGAAGAACAGCAGGAAGACTCTGTGAGAAGTGGGGTTTGACTTTGACTTTAAGGAAGAGCAGATTTTTCAGTAGATAGAAAAGGTGTCTCAAAAACTTTTGATGTAAACGACAACATAGTAATAGATTGTGACTCTTCTGCACTGCTTCTGAAGATTTCTTCCTTCCATCCTATAGACAGCTTTGACCTGTTTAGTTCACATCTCTCACTGTCACTCTCTTTGCCTTTTAGGTAACTGTCTCTTGCTATCCTCTGTCCTCACCCAAGGTGAATTCAACGTACAGGTGCACTCATTCTAGGAATCTGGAACTCTGTTGCAAGGTCATTAGCAATGTCCTCTTCTTCCATCCAGTCTCAGCCATAAACCCCATGATCACAACCTCCTAAGCTACAATCTCTGCTCACAAACCCCCGCATCCTAGCTTCCTTATGGAAGTGTCCCCTACACAACTTCTCTTTAACTTCATAACCACTGCTACATTCACTGCTCTGTTTTTCACAGGACTACTCTGAGTTCACTCACACAGCTTAGAGTCTATGGACATTCATCACAATTGCATTTTTACAAGCCCTTGGCTAATGCCCATCATCCCTGTGCTTCATCAAAGTAGCTAAACTTGGCTGAAAAAAAATTACAAAACTAAAAATGTTCTTAATCACCAAAAATTTATAATTATGTTACCTTTTGTATGCCTGCAAAATTTGGGGGAAAAGTCAGACTAAACTCTATTTATGGAGGGCTCATCAAGGCAGGTTTGCCCTTACACTTTCAGGTCCTATGGGCTAGAGTACAAACAGAGGTCTACAGATCCTGGGTCTATGTATCTGAAAGTATAAACTCGCCTAACAAACTGTTAAATAAAATATGGCCTATTCTTCTGTCTTGACAAATACACCTTCACAATGACTTAAAAGGCCAGGTTTCAATCCAGTATTTTAGGATTCCTCAGAATTCTGTGTGAGCTAGTAAAATAGACAAAAGAAAATAAAGGCAGATGGCCTCCCCTTTCTGTTATTAATACCAGTTCCCACCTCCATTACGAAGGTCTTGAGTTTTTAGACAACCTAGTCAGCATGCCCATCTATATTGCTCCTAACAACTGCCCCATGGTCTCTCCTAGGGCCTCAAGGTGTACATAGAGTTTTATCTGCTCTCAGGAGGGCAGGCATGTGGAAGAGAGTAAGCAGGACAAGGAGAACGTCTTGGGCCATTTGGAAAGGGAGTTCTGGGATGCCAGCTATCCAAATGCTGGTTTAGAGGCTCAGGTTGGGTTTTGGGTATGCATATGCATATGCACTTGACCCATGGCTCAGTGCCTGAGTGGGGCCCCTAAAGCATGAAGTTGTTGGTAGAGTAGGATCTTTTTGTCAGGGTATAATGAGAAAACTCTAAGGATATAACTCATCATATAGGCACAATGAGCTGAGCCACCAAGAAAGCCTCTGTCATTAAAAGATTACAGATTGATAATACAGTAAGCCTGACATTCAAACCCAGTTTACATTCAGAGAAGAGAGAAGATTTTAAGCCTATCTTGAGATTCCCAGGAGCCTCTGCAAAAGATGGGGAAACAAGAATCTATGTTTTGGGACCTCATATGATATTAATCAAAGATGGCCATCTCTTATCAGAACTTTTTCAGGTTCTACCACACAGCTTCTTGCAGTGTTGGCATGTGAGGGCTCCACTCACTCTATGCATGGAAATATCCAGAGAAAGGAAAACAGTGGTAGCGAGGCTTGCTGAGAGACCACAGTGAACAGAAGACCAATGCTATTTCCCAGAGTAGTAATGGCAACTTCATTTAGAGAAACATTGCCAGAGCTCTTGAAAAACAATCCCAGGACCTTTTTGGATTATTTGGGGACAGAGCTAGTTCCTGCAGGGATTTAGGCACCTAGGAAGCAGGTTATGCAAGAGACCAGAAGCCAGGGGATATTTCCAGTTACTTCTTACTAGTTTTCAGGTTGTGGTGTAGAGGCTCTATGGCCTAACAATTTTCCACCAGAAGTAAATACAGATGCACATGTTTAGGACAGGGATAGTGAAGAAATGAAATCATTTGACTAGAGGAATTCCCACATAGAGTAATAATGCCAGCTGTTTTCTCAGGAAAGAGACAAAGTAGCATTTCTTGATGTCTGCTATGAGTTAGGCATTTTACGTATAAAGTTTAATTCTCAAAAGAATCCAGTGGCATAGGTCCCCATAACATCCTGAGGCTCAGTCAGGTCAAGAAATAGGCCCTAAGATACGTGATAGAGATATGGTTTCTGAGCAGTGTTTGTCTCCTCTCCTTTGCTGCGTTCCGCAATTGCAGAAGTCTCTTTCCTAAGAGTCTCCTAGAATCCTGGCAGTGAAGGTTATCTCATAAAGAAATTCTTACAGTCAATGTAAATAGGAGCACTCTTTTGACTGTAGCTTTCTCATATATTTCATAGTTTTAGATTTTAAATTACATTCCATTATGTGTAAGTCTGAAGTAATATTAGTTTTTTTTTGCGGGGGAAGTGGATATCAGAAGTTGCCACAAAGGGACTTGTAATTAAATTGGTATGTCAAATTTCCAATAGTATCATTTTCACATAGGCATTTAATAAGTAATATTTGGGGATAAAATAGAGTCTAAAGGGTACTTTGAAAAAATATAGAATAGCACTTACATCCCTTTTAGATATTCCCTCCACTTCTGTCTATTGAACAGCTTCAATGCTCTGCTACCCTATCTCTGAATCTCATACCCAGGCTCTGTCCCTGCTGCTTCTTGAAGATCCATAGAAGAAAATTCAAAATTGGCTCTCTTGGTTATTGCCAGTGAACAAAAATCTGGATGATGATAGAAAGATAATATCATTTCTGCTGCTTAGAAAAGTTGACATGTTTTAGTGCCATGTGTATAAAAAAAACCTGTGGTTGCTGATAGAACTGTGGATTTTTTAATGTTTTTAGTGCCAATTTTATATAGCTATGCAAAACTAATGCTAGCTTTCCAGGGTTGCCACAAATAAGAGTGACTCCAATATGCCCACAGGTGAGGAGAGACAGAGCCACGTGGTCATGAAATCACTCTTTTATGATCACATTGAAAGAGCCATGAACTTTCCCCACTTGCTATTATATTTTAATTTACTGACACATTTGTGATCACACATATAAATCAGTGTGCATCTTTGAAAGATATATTGCACACCAAATCCAAGCAAACTACTGCATTCTGTTTTATGGAACCTATGTGACCTGACTGCAAAGAGTGTATTTGATTAATCAGAACTAAGATTTTAATAAAGAAACAGCAGGTGGGCCAACCACAAAATTAAAACTCCCAACCGTCTCAGAGCAATAAAGTCATAAATATAAAAGTGCTCAAAATACCTCGTTTGCACCTTTGAATAACGTCCCTGCTTAACAAGGAGGGAACACTGGCTTGACCAGCAGAGGGCAGTTTTCCATGTATGTTGCCATTTCCGGGTTCAGTCTTGTCCCAGTATCTCTGTCAGTCTTTCACTGAGTTATACAGCAGGGCTTGTGTGCTAATTAATTGCCATCTGCAGTGTGTTTTTACCAGTGATTTTTGCACCCAGTTGCTCAGTTGCAGTATCCTATGAACTGCATTTCAACACATGCTGAAATACAAAAATATGCATCTGGTTTCCTAATCAACTTTGGCAAATTTAAGGATTTATTTTTTTTTATTTTTTGAAGAAACTATCAATTTATTTCTGTGACTGTTTATAGCCTCACTGTTAGTAGTAAAAATTTTATGGCTTTTTGAAGAAGCCAGATCCAGATTTGAAATCAGGCTCTGCTGCTTTGTGGTTGTGTGACCCTATATCGGTTTTGTTAGTTAATCTAGTTACTTAAACTAGAACTATTTTCTTACAGTAAAATGTACATAACAATCACAGCCCAAGGTTGTATTGAGGTTTAAACATTTTAAGAATTCGTGAAATATGTACTTGAAGATTTTCAGCCAACCTACGTAAGTTTCATGTGTACTCAGAATACAGCCTGCCAACAATTTTACCTGAGGAATTCCTGAGCACCATAACCATAAGCTACACTAACTACCTCTAGGAAGACAGTTGAATCAATATGTACATCTGTTGTTTTGGTGACTGTAAACTTGGCAAAGGAATGATAACAAATATACCTTATAGTTCATAAAATGTTGTTATGCACATCAGTATTCATTCTTCATGGCAACTCTTTAGCTATGCAGGAGAGACATTAGGATCTTTTTACAATGAGGAAATTGGGCCTCAGAAAGTTAAACAATTTGCTCAACTTTACATGGTGTTGATAGATACAAAGCTTGAAGTTAGTTCACTTTGACATCCAGTCCAGAGCCTTTCCAACACACAGTCTGGAATCTCTGAAGTGTCCCAGTGATTCCTTTACAGAGTGTCTGCCTCTACATTTGTAGGTAAGATAATTAGGCCAATTACCACCAAGTTCCCTTTCAGCTTTGGTATTAAAAGAGGTCCTAAAACAATTTCAATGGAAAGAAATGCTTCCTACATCAGCAGAGAATTATAATGATATTTGTATAGTTTGCAGAGAATGAGGTTTTAAGATTTAAAAATACTGAAGAAATTTCTTGGAAGAAAGAGGGTTAAAGAAAAAGTTGGTGAGGCTCTATTGGTCCTTGAGTCAGTGAATCATTAGATTTTTAAAAATTCAACTGCTTCATTCCCCTCTTTCAATATTCATTAAATATCACCTACCATCATTCTAAATACCACCCCCAAGACAATACACCATAATATAATTACAATACAACATATAAACTTACTCTTCCTCACTGCAATCCAAGTACTACCCCTAAAACCAAACTAAGTAATTGCAACAGTATTCGTGGTAATGATGCTGCAGTAATAACAATCAACATGCATACACTCTAGGTGCCAGAACTCTCCTTTGTGCTGTAGAGGCATAATCCCAAATAATTTTGTTGTTGTATGAGGTAGTTATTGGATTGGCCAAAACGTTTATTTTTTTCCATAAAATGACTCTAGTAGCACTTAGTTGTCTTCAACTTTATTCAAAACAATTTTGTTAGATTGTATTGTGACAGCTGTCCTACCAGCATGCCTTTAAAAAAAATTCATGAAAACTGATGAATTTTTGTTTAACCATTTTAGTACTGAAGATGGAAGAAAATGTGCAATATTTTCAGCATATTATCTTTATGCTCTATGTTTTCTTTATTATTTCAAGACAGGTAAAAATGCAACTGAAATGAAAAAAATTGTGCAATGTATAGACAAGGTGCTGTGACAGATGAAACAAGTCAGAAGTGGTTTGCAAAGTTTCATGCTAGAGATTTCTTGCTGGATGATGCTCCACAGTGGGTAGACCAGTTGCAGTTGATAGTGATCAAATTGAGAACAATCAACATTATACCACATGGGAGATAACCAAAATACTCAAAATATCACATCAATAAAATTATTGGTGAAAATGAAAAACGAGTCCTCTATTATATGGAAAAAAACTAAACAAAATTTTTGGCCAACCCATACTTATAACATCCGTGTTATACAGCTGAATAATTTATTGAGGAATTCTTCATCTCTTCTGTAGCATTTTTTTCAGGCTACCATTAGTTATTTCATACTTACTGTATTTGTCTTTTAATCAGTTTTCCTTTTCCTACACTATTACCAACACATCAGTCTACAAAGCATCTGGGCTGGTCTTTTAAAATGTAAATTTAATCATGCCATTCCCATGTTTAAATCCTTTATAAAACTTCTATTTCTAAAAGGCATTTCTGACAATTACCTACCTTTTTAATTTCATCTCATTTTATCTTCTCTCATCTTGTTTCATGCCTCACCTTTCTTCCATCATGAGACTTCAACCACATTAAAATTCTCTGTATAACTTGGCAGGATCAAAATTTTTCCCAGTGCAAGGTTTTACCCCATGGCATTTCCTAACTGGAATGCTGTGCTTCCTACTCTTCCTTTTGTTATTCTGATGCATATCTCTAAATTAATGTCATTTCTTTCCTGGATTACCTATTCTCAAGTAGGACACATTTAATTCTTTGGCTCAAATACATTGCTTTTTTATTTTAATTAATACAACAAGTAGTTATATATACATTTATTGTTGTGTTTATTATTGTGTTTTTTTTTCATTAGGGAAAGTTCATGTCTGTTTGATTATCATGACACATCCAAAATTTTGCCCAATTACTTGCAGAGAGTAAAAATGAATTAAATAACAAAGTCAAGGACTCAAAGTTTTCTCTATTTTTTAATATATTTTATTGATTATGCTATTACAGTTGTCCCATTTTTCCCTCCTTTATACCCCTCCACTTGGCACCACCCTCCCACCTGCATTCCCCTGCCCCCATTGGTTCATGTGCATGGATCATACATATAAGTTCTTTGGCTTCTACATTTCCTATGCTATTCCTAACCTCCCGTCTCTTCGGTTCCTACCATTTATGCTTCTTATTCCCTGTACCTTTTCCTCCATTTTCTCTTCTCCTCCCCACTGATAACCCTCCATGTGATCTCCATTTCTGTGATTCTGTTCCTGTTATAGTTGTTTGTTTAGTTTGTTTTTGCTTTCTTTAGATTCGGTTGATGACAGTTGTGAGTTTGCTGTCATTTTACTGTTTGTATTTTTGATCTTCCTCTTTTCTTAGATAGTTCCCTTTAACATTTCATATAATAAGGGTTTGGTGATGATGAAACTCCTTTAATTTGACCTTATCTGGGAAGCACATTAGCTGTCCAAATGTGCTAAATGATAGCTCTGTTGGATAGAGTAATCTTGGGTGTAGGCCTTGCCTTTCATGACTTCTAATACTTCTTTCCAGCCCCTTCTTGCCTGCAAGTCTTCATTTGAGAAATCAACTGATAGTCTTATAGGAACTCCTTTGTTGGCAGCTCTTTCCTTTTCTCTTTCTGGTTTTAAGATTCTCTCCTTATTTTTAATCTTGGGTAATGTAATTATGATGTGCCTTGGTGTGTGCATCCTTGGGTCCAACATTTTTGGGACTCTCTGAGCCTCTTGGGCTTCCTGGAAATTTATTTTCTTTGCCAGATTAGGAAATTTCTCCTTCATTATGTTTTCAAATAAGTTTTCAATTTCTTGTTCTTCTTCTTCTGGCATCCTTATGATTCAGCTGCTGGAACCTTTAATGTTGTCCCAGAGGTTCCTAAGCCTTTCCTCATTTTTTTTTTTGAATTCTTATTTCTTCATTCTGTTCTGGCTGAATGTTTATTTCTTCCTTCTGTTCCAAACCATTGATTTGAGTCCTGGTTTCCTTCCTGTCACTGTTGATTCCCTGTACATTTCCTTTATTACACTTTACATAGCTTTCACTTTTTCCTCTATTTTTCGGCCATACTCTACCATTTCTGTGAGCAGACTGATTACCAATGTTTTGAACTATGCATCTGATAGGTTGGCTATCTCTTCATTGCTTAGTTATATTTTTTTCTGGAGCTCTGATCTGTTCTTTCACTTGGGTCATTTTTTTTTTTTTGTCTTTTCATGCATGGTATGTAGTAAGGGGCAGAGCCTTAATTATTTGCCAGGGCAGGGCAACCCACCCTACATTGTTATGCTGTATATGGAAGAGGGGTCCAAGAGGGAACAATGCCACTTGCTAGGCTCTCAGTGGGGTTTTAGTCACTTCCTCTGCTACCCATAAGCAAATTGTGCCCTGCTGGTGCTGATTCCCAGGTGAGGGATTTTGTGTCTGTTCCAGGAGCCTGTAGATCTCTCCAAAGAACTCCCTTATGAGGCCAGGAGTTTCTCCTTTCACCTTAAAGCTGACAGATTTTTTCAGTCAGAGGTTTTGAGGCTTTATTTACCAGCACTTGAACCCAGCGCTGCGTGGTCTGTTTCTGCAACCAGTTGTTTCTCCTGGTTTATCTGCACAAAAATGTGGGACTACCCACTCCACCAGGTGCCGCTGCACCCACCCCCAGTCCTCCATCTGCCACCTTGCCATGAGTCCCCTCCATGTTGGCTGCCTGTATCTGCCCCTCCTACTGGTCTGGGTGAATGTTTCTTCTTTAACTCCTTGGTTGTTGGACTGCCATACAGTTCAATTTTTCTGGCAGTTCTGGTTGTTTTTGGTTTTTAAAATTGTTGTTGTCCTTCTTGGGGTGGTGTGAGGAGACACAGTATACCTACCTACACCTCCATCTTGGGTGGAAGTGCATTTTTATTCTTATTAAACATTCTTATTACTTTCCCCTCAATTTCTTCCTTAAAAAGGCAAGACATTTAAACAATTTCTTAGACCAAGATGAGAATTACAGAATACCTGAAGCCATAATTCAAACAAGTCAAACAAAACAAACAAACAAATAAAAACTGCTCAAGGATAATAAAAGAATAAATGGAAGTTAAACAAATGATTCCCACATTTATTATATAAGATTTCCACTCTCATTTTGTTTTTTTTTAATAATACTAGTATACCTGATGTTAACATTCCATGTATTCTGCATCTAATAAAGAAATTATAGAAAAATTACTAGGGGAAGCAAATGAGCTTCCACCCAAGAATTAGGAAGGTACTCAAGGGTGAAATTGAGAATCTACTGGGGCCAGCATTTAATTGGAAAGGCCATATGATACACGTCATAAAATTATAATTACATGGATGAGGTGAATGGTGACTAGTTCATCCAATTCTAGAATAATAGAACTAGTAAACACTCTCCACAATGCATAGCTTTGAAACTTGAAACAATTATTTATTACACCTAAGGAAAATAAAGTAACAAATTTTAAAATACAGATGCATTTTAGAGAATTCATGTAAGTTTATGGATATTAGTATGATGCTATCTTGAGGGGTATAAGGCCATTGATCATCTATCTTGAGGGGTATAAGACCATTGATCATCTATAACTTAGGTTTTTAACCAGGTGCCCTGAACCAAAGGCATGCTTGTCTTCAGATCGTGTTCATGTCATAGATTAAACACCTATTTGATGCAATGTATTTTATTCCACATTTCAATGTCAAATACTTTTTAATATTTTACTAAACTCATGTCACCAACTTCCATTCAAGTAGGGCAGACCTACCATTTATCAGGTGTCTGTAGGACTGAGTGATCCTGTAGGGCATATTGCTTTCAATTAACTCCTCCCTCAACCTATCTTAGTTGCCATCACAGGAAAACGGTTCCCTACTCTGCTCCAGTGACCACCACTAGACCTGTTCTTCCAGGGCTTTGTTCTTACCATTATTCATTTGATTATCTGTAAATATGTACTGAATGCCTACTACAGACATGCTAGCTTTTTGAGAAATGGAAAAGAAAAGAACGTGGTTACACATATTGCAATGCATACAAGAGAAAGGAAAATGGAGCAATCACTGTAACACATGTAAAGTGCTGAAAGAGAGACACATGCAAGAAAAACAGCATAACTGAAGATGGAAAACCTCATAAAGGAAATAACATTTGAGTTAAGTCTTAAGCATTTATAGGGCAACACTTGAGAGGTGAAAAGAACTCATTTATGCAAGAGAGCTGTGCCAGACCACAACATGCTTTAAACAATAGAATTCATTAAAAAGAGAGATAAACATCAACTTAAGAAATCATACTTAGAAGTTGACACTCTGTTCTGAAGCTGTAGAGATCAGTCCCACTGAAAGAAAAAGGCTTTCCCAGATTTTGAGTGAGAGAAAGAGTCTAGGCAAACTTTCTGTTTTCTAACCTGTTTAGCTAGATGAATTATGGTGACATATGTTGAGATGGGAAGCAGCAGAGGCAGATCATTTGGGAGTAGGTGTATCTGTATGTGCGTAATGGAGAGGGAGAAAGTGTAAGGTGATAAGTTCATCTTTGGACATGTTAGTATTGAGGTACTGTGGGTCTTTTAGGCAGAGATAGACACTGGGCAACTCGATACACAGTCATGGAAGTGAAGACTGAAGTCTGGCTGAAGATAATGAGTTAAAAGTCATAGAAGTGAGAGTGAAAGCCATAGCAGTGGATGAGAATGTGCAGGGAGAACATTTATAATGGAAAGACAAAGTGATTTTATTTAATCAGAGGTTATGGAATTATGTCACTTTCATAGAGGAAAGTTTATCTAATTCTGCTACAATGGCCTTAATTTAGCAAATGGGAAAATGTGAGCACAGAGCAGGCCTTCATTCAATGAATGTGTACTTACCACTTCCTTTGCCAAGAAAGACATGGCATATTTATACAAAAATTATGAAGTTATTTTTTAAGCAAAATTGAGCCTCATAGAACTACAAAGTGTGTTCCTTTCTTATTGCTGTGTGCTGAAATCCAGGACACATAAGCTTCCATTTCTGGTGCAGCAACATTAGGAGAGGGAAATTAAACAGGTGTGGTATGACCTCCTTGGAAAAGCTGAACCAGCGTGGAGCAGCTCTTTGCTTCTAATAATAGGTAGGGGGAGGTAGGAGGGTGAGAACAGTATAAAACTGAGACTGCTCATACACAGAACTCTTTTGTGTTATATGTCCAGCTGTTTTGAAAGATGTCTTAGTATCTGCCTCAGCTTGTCTTGTAAAAGCAATTGAGCCAGGAGCACAGCAGCAAGCAACCAATGATATACAAGTAGTGGCTATATGTATTGCATTCACACCAGGGACAGATGCCTGGTATTTGAGAATATCCTTCCTACTGTGGATGGACATGACTACAGGAAGGTGACTCCTGCCCATGTGTTCTTGTTAGATTGAGATATAATAGCAAAATAAGTAAAGAGATTGAGGTAGACAGCTCAATAGGCAGACACGCAGACATATGCTTAATGTGCAGGAGTCAAGGATCAAGGAGGATTGGAACAATGCTGCTATCCTATACCCCCTCACCTTGTTCCCAATATTCTGCTAACCTCTGAAGCCATCTGGGGATTTTAATATCTGAAGTTCTTCATACCTAAGCATGCTTAAAGCTATTGGATATTTCTCTGAATATACTAAAACATAGTATAATTTAAGTAGCTATAAGCTTGGGCAAGTCAGAAGGATTTTGATTAATGTAAAAGGAAGGATTTCAGAGTTCTCTGGCCAAAGAATCATTAAAAAACAATTGTCTGTTCATCATAATATACCCATAAGAGCCCCTCAGTATTTGAAAACTTGAATAGAGTAAGAAAGTAGATTTCAAATTGGGATATGACCAAAGACTGAATTCCAATTATTTGAAAAATAATTAAAATTGATTTTTTATATATTTTTGTGCTAAGATTTTAGTCATATTTCTGGCCTCCTCTTAATCACTTTGTAAATTAAGGCATGTCTGTGACAGAGTCATGTGTTTATTCCCTCAGTATATATCAAAGTCCTCTCACGTCCTTTATTTCTTAACTCTATAAAGTTAAGCTATAAAATATATGATAACTAAGCATTAAGGGATTGAAATTTTAAAGTTCAGGAAAAATTTAGAAAATTACAATATGGCTCTATGTACACATAGCTTAGCATTTTGGAGAAACTTGTCAAATAATGCTAGTATCTGTCAATAGCAGAATAATGAGTTAATTTAGCATTGCTGTCTACTAAGGTAGCTTGGTAACTATCATAAAAGAGTAACATTGTGGGCCTTATGAGACCAATGTTCTCACACAGACCTTTTTTGAAACTATGTGATTTTGATGAGCTATACCCTTTCGGGTCTCATTTTCGCCACCTCTGAAATAAGATAAACTTATTTCCTCAACTCTAATATTCCATGAGTCTATGAAATAGAGTGGATTCAAGGGTACCTATGAAAACCTTGGCAGGAGAGAGTGATGTCAACCTCAGCTCAGGCTGATCTGTACAGTTGCCACAAATGCATGATAAGATCTGCAGGGTCCAGCAACATTTTTATGACTGAATGCAGGGATATTCTAATTGTAGTAGATCTCAGAAGCCAGGAGCTGACAACTTTTTTAAGTCACCAGATGCTCCTATACCAATCACCCTCAGTTATCTGCACTCTGAAATTCACAGGAGCAAAGACTTCAATCACATTCACGTGGGTATCTGGGGCCACAGGGTATTATGTGTTAAGTCTCTAAATAACACTCCAGTCAAAATCGAGTCAGAGAGCCAGCATTACAATTGTCAAAACAATCACTAATTATCTGTGTGCTGAATAAATATTGCACTCCCTACAACACAAACTTGCCAAGATACTCCTAAGTCTTTTTCAGCAAGAGAGCTCCCCACTAGAAACTGTCTTGGGAGATCACAGCAAGCTCTGTAACTCACCATTGCATGCCTGCTTTTGTCACCATAAATTTGCAATTAGTTTTCCTCAGACTTAGACTGATTAGAGCATTCTTCTTTCCTTCCAGTTGTTATACAGGTAGTTCCAATGTGAATCAGCTCAAATGCCAGAACATGTCAAGTCTTGAACTTCCAGGTTCCTCAGTGAGCCTAATTCAAAGTATGAAGAGGAGCCTTTAAACCTTGCTGTGTAATACTGTCTCCTTACCTCTGAGCAAGAAACCAGGAGAATTAGAAATGATCACAGAAGATAATTTATTAAGTTGACCTAATTGAGGACTCCAGAGAGGGGGGAGATTAGAGCCCACAATTTGACCTGATTGAGTCTAATGACTAGAGTGGTAAGATATCTAATATTTTATGAAGCATCTAAGAACTAGAGGCTTAAACATTTTATTTTACTTTTATGGCATCTCTCTAAGATAAGAATTATTGTCATATTTTTACATATGGTTCAGAGAGGTTAAATAATTTGCCCAGGGTCATATATTTACAAGTAGAGGAGCTGTTATTAGAATGCAAATCTGTCTGTAGACCAGTGTTTGTTTTTTTCTCTTGTTCCCTAGACTTCTGGGGAGAAATACCCAGGTTTAGGGAAATATAAAGGAACATGAAGAATGATTTGGTGGGTCAGTTTCCTTTGAAGCTGATGGAAAACTATCATCACAGAGTTGGAGCCACAGCATGGAAAGGAGCAGAGTGAATCTGAATAAATTACAGGTGGGAAGGGCAGCCTGCGAGAGTAAACAGCCAGGGGTCAGGCTTTGCAGAGAATTAGCTGGGGCCTCAAGAGTCTCCACAGAGAAGTTTCAACTTAAATTTCTCTTACTAGCAATCAAGACCCTCCAAAACTAGCCACAATGGTGTTCCAATCTTACTGCTGATTGCTGAACTTCACATGTTCTGCATTAGAGTTGACTAGCATGACAGCAGGTACAATATCTCTTCCCTGACCTTCATATACCAGAGGGCCTTCCCCCAGACGCTGGAGATTTGTGTCTTCCTACCTGCCCTACTCCCTTCATCAAGGCCCAGATCAAATGTCTGTAGCTTTTTCTAAATCCCCAACATGAAAAATGAACTTTCTCTCACTGAATTCCCTCAGCATATTAATCAAGTCCTAACCACATGGCAGATTCTGCACAAGTCTTACATTTCCTGCTAAATCCTCAAGTCTTAAAGGTTGGGGCAAGAGATAAAGTAGAAGAAGCATATATTTGAGATTGAAAATCTTCTCCTTTCCCCTCTCAGTCTTCTACACAGAGACAATGCTCAGAAAAATATGTACAAAATAGGAGAATTTACCTCCTATTATGCTTATTATTATGCTTATTTTTATTTTCTTTATCTTAGCAGAAAACACTGATCATGCATTGAGTGTTTTTTAGTAAGTACTGGCTATAAGGATATTTCTGTAATAGTCAAGGTCATGGAAGACTTTTTCTGTTGTGCTAGGTCACTGTGTTACTCATGTTTTAGGGGAGACATGAATAGCTCTGAAGCAGGGATGACCTAAGATTTGTTTTCAGATAGGTTCATCTCCATGCAATGCTAAAGATAAAGTGGAGAGAGGTGCCTAGGCAGCAGGAAGAACATAGGATGTAGGCAGCATCACAGGTATGAGATAATAATGACTTAAATCAATCTTTATGATGGAGAGGAAAAGGACTAATGAAATAATAGGACTGTGGGTGTCTATTCATAGACTTTTCAGTTCAGGCTTCATCATTTGACCATTTACAGCTGATTCTTAGTATTTGACTATTTCTTCATTTCCACTCCATGGGGTTTGGCTTTTCTTCTTTGTATATTTGCCAAATATGATAGAAATAAAATTTTTAAAAAACTATTAAAAATAGGGAAAGAACATGTATTATATTTTAACTAATAGAAAATACATATGATTAAATAGAAATGAGTTCCAGAATGTGGTGGTCTTAGAACACTGTAATGAAATTGCTATGAACCATGGCCAAAGGTAATTATATTTGCAGCTATGTGAAGAACTGCCAAACTATTTTCTACAAGTGGCTCAGCATTTTACATTCCTAACAGCAGTATAAAAGAGTTTCAATGTCTCCACATCTTTACCAACACTTGTTTTGTTTTGTTTTTAATCATAGCTATCCCAGTAGTTATGAAATAATATCTCATTGTGGTTTTGGTTTCCATTTCCCTAGAGTATTGATAATTATTATAATTTCCTATAATTATTGTGCATTTGAATATTTCCTTTGGATAAATGTCTATTTAAAATTATATGCCCAATAATATTTATAATTATTTGTATGTATATGTTTTAAATTGTGAGAAAAACTAGAGTTAGAAAAAATACAGACATATAGGCTTTTATATTTTCCCATATATTTACCATTACCACATATATTTATATCTATTTAGATGCCTTCAATTTACTGCCTAGTGTCCTTTCATTTCAGTCTAAAAGACTCCCTTTACGATGTCTTATAAGACAGATTTATTGGTAATGAACTTTAGCTCCTTTTTTCTTTCCTTCTTTTATGCTTTCCTGCTTTCTTTCTTTCTTATCTAGGAATATCTTACTTGTCCTTCAAGAGGAGAGGTTTTCCAAATATAGAATTGTTTCTTGAGAGCTTTCTTTCAGCACTTTAAATATGTCATCATACTGTGCTCCTGCTTCCATGGCTTCTGATGAGAAACTCGCTGTTAATCTGACAGGACATCTCTTTTTTTTCTTGTTGTTTGTAAGGGATTTTTTTTTTGTCTTTGGCTTTAGTTAATTTGATTATAATGTGTCTTGATATGAGACTCTTTGAGTTTAATTTATTTAGAATTCATTGAGTTTCTAAGATTTTAAAAATCTATATAATCCATCAAATTTGGGATATTTCCAACCATCAGTTTAAATATCTTCTCCATTTCTATCTCTCTAATAGTGCATATGTTGGTCCACTTTATGGTGTCTCACAGAGTCCTTAGGCTTTGTTCACTTTTTGTTTTTTTTTCTGCTCCTCAGATTCAGTAACTTCCTATCTTTAAATTTACTGTTTCTTTTTCTGCCTGCTCCAATCAGCTGTTAAACACCAGTGTTTTTTTATTTTAGTTTTTATAGTTTTTACCTCCAGAATTGGTTTGATTTTTATAATGTCTATCTCTTTACTGATATTTTCATTTTGTTTCTGTAATTTTCTGATTACCTTAGGTTTTCTTCTCCATATTTTCCTTTAGTTTTGTGAGCATATTTAAAACAGTTGATTTAAACTCTTTACTTAATAAATACAATTTCTGGGCAACCTCAATGATGGTTGGGTAAATTTTTTTGTTCTATTTAATTGGCCATATTTTCCTCTTTCATTGTATTATTTGTGATTTTTTTCTGTTGTTAAAAAATGACTTGTTTAAAATATAAAAACTCTTTAGTATACAAACTGTTATCACAACAGCATCCATGTAGCAGCAAGGAGTTGGGGAACATGGCAGAACACTTGGCATGAAAGGGAGGTTTTCAGGGTCTCTACAGTTTCCCGTGCCTGCAATCACTTGGTAGCCTGTGAGAGCATGAGGTTTTAGCTGAGGACAGATCAAGGAAGCCAGAGGCAGAAGGGCCCTGATGCCAAAATGAAGACAGAGCATGGCAGACTGCTCCAACATGCCATCTCCCCACAGTGGCAGCCTCCAGAGAAATCCAGATGCAGTTAGGAGGCAACAAGAAGGTGTTGAGATTCAGAGAAGAGACAACCATCATTTCTCAGCATCGTATTGATCACACTGTTGGGAACAGAATTTTCCAGAGAAGATGAATTCAAAAGACCTAAAAATTGTCCTGGGAAGAGGACAGAAATTGTACCCGAGTCTACCTTCTAACCCAGATTCATCCTAATTCCAGAAAACTGTGAATCTACTCAGGTGTTTGGAAAGGGAAAGGAATGACAGAAATTTTGGCTAAAAAGGACCAGAACCTTGCCAGTCATTGGCCAAGAAAGCCTCAAGGCAGTCCAGGGACATCTGTGGGAAGAACTGTGGGTCAAATGTACTCATATGAGAGATGGTACTCAGTTGAGCTGACATAAATGATCTTCAACTCCAGGTCAACCATCAGAGCCTCATTGCCCTCAAAGCAGATCTTGAACCAAATAGAACACTGAAACGGCCTCAGACTCTCCAGCACTGCCATGTTCAGCACCAGCACGGTGGCCATCACCTCACCTTGTTACAGAACACAACAAGGGGAGGCCTGGGATGATATACTATTATTGAAAGAAGGCCCCGGGTCCATTATGTCCGCCACCAGAGGAAAGACGTCTCTCAATGTCAGAGATTTGTAAAAAGGAAAGGAAATGTTTATTTAATGCTATACAAACTTAAAGTAGTGACCTAATGTCTTTACCAAAATCCCGAAGTCCCTTAAAACACCCACGAACACACAGTCCTTCCTTCCTTCCCCCTTTGCCCAGTCCAGAGTACCGTATCTCAGGAAAGGAAATAGAAGTCCATGGCTTAGGTAGTCTTCTGGTTCTTCCCAGTTAGTACTCCCTCTCGACTGGGAGACCTCCCTGGGTTCCCGGCACCCTCAGCTGAGTTGCCGGGATCTCTGCTAAAACCAGGTGGTGGTTCCCCCTTCTAAAGCTGTGGGGGTCCCCACTCTGCCAGGCCACGTGGTTCTCTCCAGGGCTGCCGCGTGTTCTCTTCTCAGGGCTGCAGGAGTCTACACTCCATCAAGTCAGTGTGCTTCTCCTCCTCAGGGCTGCACATGGCTCACCTCCTCTCAATGGCCGCCAAGTCTGGGTTTTAAATCCCCACGGCCAATCTTCCTCTGCAGCCTCATTTCAGACTCCTCCCACACTCAGCTTCACATGCCAGAACTCGTATCCTTCCAGCTTTATTGGGCTGCCATCATGAGTCTGGGCAGGTGTGGCCCCATGTCCTGGAGCCAATCCTCTCTGAGCTCCCACGCAGGCGCTGTAACTCAGGGGACCTGCCCCCCCAGTTACAGCTAGGTGGGGAAGTTACTTCTGGGTGGGGAAGTTACTTCTGTTCCCCTGTCTTAGAGCTGATCACAGCTACTTAACATATCTATGCAACCAGCCAAAGGCTATAGATATGTTAAATGACCACACCAGATCTTAGCTGCAAGGCTGTTGCTATGCAAAACAGCTCTCAAAGGCTCTGCTCCATTTGTCCCTTCCCCCAACCCACACCCTGGGGTGGGGGATGGAGACATCTTAAAATCTCCTGGACACCTTAAGTTCTGGACCCCATTTCAAATGCCTATTTGGGGCCCCCCTCTTGGCTGCACCCTGTAACAACCTGGCTATGGGTGAAGTCAGACTTGGGCCTGGGCCTATGTCTAGGTCCTTTATGGTCTACAGGACAGCATTGCCCATGGAACCTCCCACCTCCTCTATCAATGGATTGAAGTGCTGAAAACTGGATTCTTGAATATTATAACATGGTATCTCTGGAAATCAGATTCCTCTGCTTCCTGACAATCCAGGAATCCACATTTTGCTGTTTTATTGATTGTTGATGACTATAGTAGTTCATCTGTTTAGTGAGTTTTCCAAAATATTTTGCAAAGATGGTATGCCTTGTTATGTGTTGTCACTGAATTTATGATGCATGGGTCACTGGCCAGCAGTGATCACAGAACGCTGTGGATGGCTCGCCGAAAAACACGCTAGAAACAAACACAAACATGCACAGAGACAAACTAGTTTCTGTGGGAAAGTAAGGACGAAATGGCCACCCCCCTAGTGGGGAGCGCGCCGATTTACCATCCATACCTGCTTTTATTGGGCTCATTTTGCATAATAATTCAGGTAAAGTACAGTACTCATTAGGGGGAAGTAAGGAACCATAGAAAACAAGGAACTCTGTGGGTCTATTGAGTCGGGGTCAAAGAGCTGTAAGACTTTGAGGAATAAACTAACTTCCTCCTAGGACCCTTCTCATTCAACTGAGAGCATTCTAAACAAAGAAGGTTTCACAGGAATTTACATATTCTTTCTTAGGCCTGATCACCCAGGGAATCCGCCCTGTTCAGCACAGAGCTGTACCACCCTGTCATTGTTTCAGGCTTAGGTGGAGCAAGGGAACTAAGGCAACCAAGAGATAAGGAGATTTTCTCCCAGAAGATGAGAATTCAGGCTATATCAAAGCTGAGGAGCAAGGGTCCATCACCCCCTTTTGCTGCAGCCCCCCAAGTCCTTCTTTTGGGGGGCCTCCCAAAGTGATCGTGCCTGTCTTAGGTCATTCCCTCCTTGGGGAATCTTACCCGTCTTTGGCTAACCGGCCAAGCTTTTTGGGGTTCAGTTATGAATAAAGCAGCAGAAGCATCATTCCTGCCAGGGAGATAAGCTTTTGTCTCCTTGCTGACTTACAGTTCCAAGAGTGTTCCCTTAGCCTTAGCCTAGGTGGGGGTTTCAGCTTCTGATACCAGTCAGGGCAGTTCCCAACAAATTTGGGAATTTCTTGAACATTAGGAGCTAAACAAAATAGAGAGAGAAAGAAAAGAAGCATCCATATGCCAGGAGGGTGATACACGCCAAACTCTAGAGGACAGAAGCACCTATGCTCAGGACCCTTCTGTACATTCCTGTCAAATTTGCATTGAGAAGTGTGTAGGTGAAGACTTCCTGGTGCCATTGCTGCAAACAGACATCCTTTTTTGTGCTCCTGTGATGGTCAGCTGCCCCAAGAGGGTGAAAACTGTGGGTCTGTGCCATCAAGCTGTGTTAATTCCTGGAAAACAGAGGCAGCAGGCATGCAGCTAAAGGTAGGGCTCCAGGTACCACCTGCCCACTGCAACTGTGTGGTCTCAGGCCAGCAACTTGACTTTCAGAATCTGCTTTCTTGCCTATAAAATGAAGTTCTTTCCAATTCTCAAGTGCTCAGTTCTATGTAAATAATGACACATTTGGGACTTTAGACCAAGATGGAGGCTTAGGTAGATATGCTTCACTACCTCACACAACCAAAAGAAGGACAACAACCAATTTAAAAACAAAAATCAACCAGAACTGCCAACATTGAACTGTATGGAAGTCTGATAACCAAGGAGTTAAATAACATTCATCCAGATTGGTATGAGGGGCAGAGATGTGCAGCTGGGGTGGCATGAACATGTAGCAATATGGTGGCTGGTGGGCCAGGTGGGCAAGGCAGTGGCTGGGAGACTGGGAGGTCCCACATTCATATGTGGATAAACTGGGAGGAATATTTTCTCAGTTGAGGAGGGAGACAAACCTCATAACTCAGGGTCCCCGCACGGGAAAAGAAAGCCTCAAATCCTCTAGTTGCAAAAACCTGTGGAGGTTGTGGTGGCAGAATAAACACCTAGTTTCACAGGAAAGTCTATTGGAGGGACCTGGAATATACACAAACCCACCCACCCAGGCATCAGCACCAGAAGGGACCAATTCACTTGTAGGTACTGGGAGAAGTGACTGAAAGCCGGGCAAAAGTCAAATAAGCTGCATTGTCCCTTGTATGATTCCCCACCCATATACAACACCATGATGCAGTGAAGTGGGTTGCTCTGCCCTGGCAAATAGCTAAGGCTCTGCCCCTTAAAACATAACAGGTGTTCCAAAACAAAGAAATATGGCCCAAATGAAAGAGCATATCAAAACTCCAGAGAAAGAACTAAGTGATGAGGAGATGGCCAACATATCAGATGCACAGTTCAAAACACTGGTAATCAGGATGCTCACAGAAATGGTTGAGTACAGACACAAAAATAAAAGAAGAAGTGAAGGCTATGCAAAGTGAAATAAAGGAAAATATTTAGGGAACCAACGATGAAGGGAAGGAAAATGGGTCTCAGATCAACAATTTGGAAAAAAAGAAATAAATAAATATTCAACTGGAACAGAATGAACAAACAAGAATTCAAAAAAAAAATAGGGAGAAGAGGAAGAGCAAGATATTGAAAATTATTTGAAAAAATGGTGAAGGAAAACTTCCCCAGTCTGGTGAAGGAAATAGATATGCAAGTCCAGGAAGCTCAGAGAACCCCAAAGAAGTTGGACCCAAGGAGGAACACACCTGGGTCATCATAATTACATTACTCAAAATTAAAGATAAGGAAACAATCTTAAAAACATCAAGAAGAAAGGAGGCAGTGACCTACAAAAGAGGTCCCATGAGCAGCTGAGTTCACAAAAGAAACCTTACAGGAAAGAAGGGGCAGAAAGAAGTATTTCAAGTCATGAAAGGCAAGGACCTACATCCAAGATTACTCTACCCAGCAAAGCTGCCATTTAGAATAGAAGGGCAAATAAAGTACTTCCCAGATAAGGTCAAGTTAAAGGAGTTCATCATCACCAAGCTCTTATTATATGAAATGTTAAAGGAACTTATCTACAAAAAAATAAGATCAAAACTATGAACAGTATGATGACAACAAATTCACAACTGAACCTAAAAACCAAAGCCAAAAACAAGCACAAATTAAGCAGAATCACAGAAACAGATATCACATGGATGGTTATCAGTGGGGCTGGGGCTGGGGGAGAATGGAGAAAAAGATACAGGTAGTAAGAAGCATAACTAGTAGGTACAAAATAGACGGGAGGAGATTAAGAATGTATAGGAAATGGAGAAGCCAAAGAACTTATATGCATGACCCATGGACATGAACTAAGGCAGGGGGTATTGCTGTAGGGAGGGGGAGTACAGGGCAGAGGGCAATAAAGAAAAGAAAAAAAATGTGACTACTATAATGGCTTAATCAATACAATATATTGAAAAAAGAGGGAAAAAGAGGAGAAATAAGCAGACAAAGAAAACCAAACATCTCTTCAAATTTTTGTGGATTCTCTCTATGCTGGGATTCTCAGCACTCTGCTAGCCTTGCACTAACCTTACCCTGGGTATCAATCAACTCAAAGTGAAAGCTTAGAGTCCTCTCAGATCTTTTATGAATGCACATCTTGCATTTGACATGCTTATGGCTTTTTAAAATGTACCATATACATAGGTACTTTTGAATGTTCTACTTAAAAAAAAAAACAACAACTCCTCCAGCTTCTTCCTCCAGGGCTTTATACAGTCAAATATATTTTTAAACCACAATCTTTTGCCCTAGGTTCCTGGGGGTTGTAGTTCACCTTGAAGTGTTTTTGAGCAATTCTTAACCACTTTTCTATCCTGAGCTTCAAGTTAGATTAAACAATGGTGAAGAGCTCACATCAGTCTTTTAGGTGGCCTATACACAAATTTGAACAGATATACGTAATAATTTGTTATGCTCTGCTGCTTCTAAGGGACAGGATTCCACACAGGGCTGCTGCAGCTTCAAAATCTGCTGCATGGAGAAACTGTGGGGCAAGGGCAAGTTAAAACACACACATACACACAACACTTTCCTGCCATTTTAAAGTTGCCTCTTTTGGTATTCATCATTTGCTTGGAGTTCTGACAAAGTAGGTTTTGACAGTTTCCGCTTGTTTAGTGAAGTTTCAAAGGGGAAAGAGGATGAGACCTTGAGGCTGTACATTCCACCATTTTGCTGACATGCTTTTATTTTTAAGTAAAATTTTGTTGAGATAAAGCATACATTCAGAAAACTGTACTAAGTGTAAGTATAGAGCTTGATGACTTTTCACCTGGTTATACCTGCTTAACAAGCGATGAAATCAAGAAATAGGGTATTATTTATTTTCCCGTGCTCCCTCTTATGCCCACGTTCACCAATTCTCAAGTGTGACCACTCTGTAACTTTTAACAGTGTAGATTGGTTAATGTGCTTTCTAAGCTTGTATAAGTGGAATTATATTGTGTACAGTCTTATTGGCACAGAGTGATCTGACTAACGTAACTCAGATCACTGGGGAGAAGTAGGGGGCAGGGCATAGGAGGAGTTTGTCATGCAACTGTGGGCAGTCTAGGACAGGATTGGCTGAGAAGCTGAATGCCGCTAGAGCACAGGGAAATAAAAAGAGGGAGGGCTCTCTGGCTCCTGAGCTGGTTCTCGCTCAGGCTCTGGTTTTCAGGCTCGAGCTTGGGCTGGTGCTCTAAGGCTCTTCCTCCAGGATGCCTGGATGATCATCTTGCTAGGGTGCTTGCATTTTCCAATGGGCAGTATTTTGTATGGGAAGGAACTCGGCACAGCCTAGGATCAGGCTGGCCTGGCAGAGGGTGGCAGGTTTATTTTTGGGATGTTTTAGAGGGAACAGGTTCTGAGACACAAGCCTGACATTCTTTCAAAATTGTATAGATTTTGTATATTATGTTGTTTTAATTTGTAAACTAATCCTATAGAAATAAGATAATTAAAACCTAACAAGGGGAATGATAGAAGATTCCGGGAGCTAAAGTTCAGCCTTAATTGATTGGCTTAAGTGATTAAAGCTGCAACTAAAGAGTTAAAGAGATTTTTTAGCCTTAATTGATGAGCCTAAGTGACTAATTCTTGTGTAAAGCTATTCCAAAATTGTGAAGCTTTGAATCAATTTCTTTCCTTTATCACCAAAACTTTGCCTCTGGAATTTTGCCTTGGGGCAACAGGACCCCAAGTGCTGTTTGGTTACATTATGTTTTCCACCATATTTTACTCAACACTATGTTTTTAGGTTTATTCATAAAATTGTATGTAGTTGTAATTCATTAATTTTCATTTCCAAACAATTTTTGCTGTTTTTATTCTTTCTCTTGTTAATAATCATTCGTGTATGTGCGTTTGTTGACTAGTATCACCTTTACTTCTACGTGCATTTCAGTACACATCTTTTTTTTGGATATACATGCCTATTCCTAGATATGTTATAGGGCATGTGTTAGTTCAGCTTCAGTTTTTCAAACTGGTTTTACTAAGTGACAAGCCCACCGACAATGGATGAAAACTGTAGTTGCAGCACATTCTCATTAACATTTGCTAGAGCCTGTGATTTGTTTTTTCTTTACTTTTCTGAAAGTGTGAATTGTGATTGTCTAGCACTTTGTTGCCAGCAAAGTATGAGTGTTCTGGTTCCTCCAAATCCTTATCACTCATTGGTACTGTCAGCCTGTTTAGTGTTAGGTGTTCTGGTGAAAGTATTATGGATTTTATTGCTGTGTTAAGTTGCATTTCCATGACATATTAACATTGAAAATTCTTGCATATGATTATTGGCTATTCATCTATGTTGCTTTGGGAACTCTCTTAAAATATTTTCCCATTATTTAATTGAGGTTTTTATCAATACAATATGTAGTTGTGAATTATTTATAAACACTGAAAAGTAATATTTTCTCAGATACATTTTTGTGTTTTTTTTTTTGTTTCTGGCATATTTCTTCATTTTATAAGCCAGAGTTTTATATTTTAATGGAATATAGTTTGCTTTTTCTTTTCCTATTTATGACCTAAGAAATATTTGCATGCTTCCAGGTTATGAATGTAGGCTTCTATTTTTTATTCAAATAGCTTCATAAATTTAGCTAATGCATTCATATCTTATATACATATTATATTTGTTTTTAAGTGTGAGATCAAACTTACTTTTTTCATATATGAGTATATCCAAGTGTTATAACGCCATTTGTAGAAAAGGCTGATTTTTCTCCATTAGATTGCTTTAGCATTTTATTAAAAATCACATGATTGTATAAGTCTATTTGGGGGTTCACTATTATCATTCTTTATGTCTACTTTAACTATCACGTTCTTTTGATTTGTGTAGATTTATAGAAAAACCTGAAGTCAGGTAGTATAAGTTCTCTCTCTTTGTTCTTTTTCAAGGTTATTTTAATATTTAATATCATTTTTATATCCACATCCTGTTTTTAGTTAGGCTTTGATAATGCCCCAATAAATTAGGCTCTGGTTAACTAGTTTCCTCTCAGGGCAGATCTTTTTATAAAGAACAGAGTGTTCTAGTGTACAGTCATGTGCTGCTTAATGACAGGAATGTGTGCAGAGAAATGCATTACTAAGCAATAGTTTGCATTGTGCAAACATCACAGAGTGTACTTATACTAACCTAGATGGTAAAGCCTACCACACACCTAGGCTATATGGTTCTTAGGCTATAAACCTGTACAGCGTGTTAGTGTACAGAATACCACAGGCAATTGTAACACAATGGTAAGTATTTACATATCTAAACATAGAAAAGGTACAGTACAAATATGATATAAAAGATAAAAAATGGTACATACCTTTGTAGAGTACTTACTATAAATGTGGCTTGTAGGATTTGGCAGTTGCTCTGGGTAACTGAGTGAGTGAGTGGTGAGTAAATGAGAAGACCAAGAATATCCCTGTACACTAATGTAGACTTCATAAACATCGTACACTTAGACTACACTAAATTTATATAACAACACTGGTTTAAATCAAGTACAAGAGAAAATGATGTTGCGTAGAGAAATGGTAAACAGGAAATATATGAGGCTGCTGCCAGCATAACACAGAGTACTATTTCACAACAAAATTTGTTTTAAGTAGAAAGAGCACACCTCAAATACAAGAAAAATTATAGTAAATACCTAAACCAGTAATATAGTCATTTATTATCAAGTATGTACTATACATAATTGTATGTGCTATACTATTATACAAGTTTCAATGCAGTAGATTTGTTTGCAACAGCATCACCACAAACACTAGTGATGCATTGCACTATGCTGTTTCCATGGCTATGATGTCACTAAGAGATAGGAATTTTTAGCTCCACTAAAACCTTATGGGACCACAATTGTATATGTGGTTTATCATTGACCAAAACATCCTTATGTGGCATATGACTATATTTCAAAATAGTTTATGTTTCCATTCTGTGAGAAGCAGAAAGGGATTTTTCTCAGATATTTACTGCAGGAATCGGGCCAAGCTCCTGGAGGTAAATCTTAAAATATGGTAGAGACCCCACTATTAATGGGTCCTCCTAGAGTTTTTAACTTTCAGAGCTGTCCACATTGGGGTTGCAGCAATTTGTCAATTACAGTTCAGGTTTTCCTACTCTGACACGTTCCCACAGCAGTTCCTGCTAGTGCATCTGCTCTAGCAGTCAGAACGCTGTGCTTTTCACCTGTGTGTCTAATTCGGGGGCAGCAGTTTGTCTTGCGTCCTTACTTCTCTAATGGATCCTAAAAGACTTGTGGATTTTTCAGTCTGTTTACCTTTTTAATTGTCTTTAGTGACTTCCAAGCTCCTTATATGGAAAATTAAAAACATTTAAAAAATAGAACATATTAGATGTTGGTAGGGTTTAGAGACAGAGGAGAGAGGACATGTGGATGCAGTTATGAAAGGTCAGTATTACAGATCTTTGTAGTGATAGAACTATTCATTATCTTGATTGTTATGGCATATCCATGAGTCTACATGTGATAAAACTGCGACATGCACACTCATACACACAAATATAGTTCATTCTTGAGCTGGAGATTCATGGGAGGTAAATTGATAGATGACACTATATGACTTTTAAGCGTTATCTTACCTCTCTAAGGATTCCAAAATTCAGTGGTTCACTGTATACTCCAAACAATGAAAAGTAATTTGATATTAAATTATAACAAGAGCAAAACTTGAATTGTGTTCATCTAAGATTATTGCTTAGGTATCAGCAATGAACTGGTGCAGAAACATAGAATGAATGAGATTAGCTTAGGTATCAGTAAGGTACCTAACTGATTCAGCAGTATAGAATAAATGAGACTAAAAGCAGAAGCAAGGACAAGGGGCAAATGCAAATAGAAACTATTTAAAATAAAATGTGAGAATAAAACTTAAAATAAAGAGAATATGAGTTAATTAACACAAATGTGTTGATATATGCATTCTAGGAATCCCCAAAAGAGAGGACAGAAAAGACAGAAAAAATATTTGAAGAAATGATGGCCCAAAACTTTAAACTAATGTTAGTTTTATTATATTTATATTATGAATATGTATAACATTTCACTCTATTTTGTAAACATTATTTTCACATTTTAAAAACATTAATTTTTTGTAACTAAACACATTAATGCTCTCAACCTGTTTTTTGTCTCTTATTTTCTTGGTTGGCAAAATCACATCCTCTAGTGATTTCTTTAAAATGGGCTGAAAGTAATATGCATATTTCCACAGTGTTTGAATGTTACAAAAATGTTATTTGTTCCTTTATGTATGAATGATTATATATATAATTTTTTAAATTTAAATTATATTTTATGGTTTATGGTATTACAGTTGTCCTAATTTTTCCCCCTTTGCCCCCTCCTCCAGGACCCCCTCACTCTCTCAGGCAATCCCCACACCATTATCCATATTCAGGGGTCATGCATATCTATTCTTTGGCTACTATATTTCCTATGCTGTACTTTACATCCTGATGACTATGTGGTAACAAATTTGTACTTCTTAACCCCTTCACCTTTTTTGCCCAACCCCATGTCTCCCTCCCATCTGGCAGCTATCAAAATGTTCTCTGTATCTGTGATTCTGTTTCTCTTCTGCTTGTTCATTTGGTTTTTTGTTTGTTTGTTTGTTTTGTTTTTGAGATTAAACTGTTGATAGATATGTATCTATGGCCATTTTATTGTTCATATTGTTCACTGTTTTATAGTTCTGATCTTCTTAATGAAGGCCCTTTAACATTTCATACAATACTGGTTTGGTGGTGATAAACTCCTTTAGCTTTTTCTAGTTTAGGAAGTTCTTTATCTGACCTTCAATTCTAAATGATAGCTTTGCTGAATAGAGTCTCTTGGTTGTAGGTCCTTGCTTTTCATCACTTTGAATATTTATCACCAACCCTTTCTAGTCTGCAAAGTTTCAGTTGAGAAATCAGATGATAGTCTTATGGAAGCTCCCTTGTAAGTAGTGGCTTTTATCTTGCTGCTTTTAAGATTCTCTCTGTTTTGGGCCCTGGCTGGCATAGCTTAGTGGATTGAGCACGGGCTGCGAACCAAAGCATTGCAGGTTCGATTCCCAGTCAGGGCACATGCCTGGGTTGCAGGCCACAGCCCCCAGCAACCTTGCATTGATGCTTCTCTCTCTCTCTCTCTCTCTTTCTCCCTCCCTTCCCTCTCTAAAAATAAATAAATAAAATCTAAAAAAATAAATTAAAAAAGATTCTCTCAGTTTCTTTAACCTTTGGCATTTTAAGTATGATATGTCTTAGCGTGAGCCTCTTTGAGTTCAACCTGTTTAGGATTCTTTGTGCTTCATGGACTTGTATATTTATTTTCTTCATATAGGTAGGGAAGTTTTCTGTCATTTTTTTCCAAACAGGTTTTCAATTTCTTGCTCTCTTCCCTTTCGTCACGCCCAGGATGTGAATATTGGTATGCTTAAAGTTGTCCCAGAAGGTCCTTACACTATCCTTACTTTTTTTATTCTTTTTTCTTCTTGATGTTTTAATTGGGTGTTTTTGTTTTTGCTTGCTTGATTGTTTGTTTGTTTTTGGCTTCCTTAGATTTCAAATTGCTGATTTGATTCTTCACTTCATTTACTCTACTGTTGATACCCTGTAAATTGTTCTTCATTTCAATTAGTGTAGGCTACCTTTCAAACTGGTTCTTTTTTATGTTTTCATGTTCTTCTTTATGCTGTTGAAGTTTTCTCTGAGTTCATCTGCTCTTCCCCTAAGTTCACTGAACACCCTTATAACCAGTATTTTTAACTTTATATCTAGTACACAGGTGGCAAACACAAGACCTGTGGGCCAAATCTGGCCCTCCACCTTGTTTTATCTAGCCCAGCACCTTGTTTCTGCTCAAGATCTTGCTTAACTGTTCAGGGGTAGTTACATTTATACAGTCCTAAAATTACATTCGGCCCTTTGACGGCAACCACAAGGCTGATGTGGCCCCTGATGAAAATGAGTTTGACACCCCTGATCTAATATATTGCTTGTCTCAATTTTGTTTAGTTCTTTTTCTGGAGTTTTGTTCTTTTCTTTCATTTGGGCCATGTTTCTTTGTCTCTTAATTTTGGCAGTCTCACCATGTTTCTTTCTATTAGTAGACTGGCCTAATATAGAAGGTATCCTGTAGGTTCCAATGGCACAGCCTCCCCTGTTAGTAACCTAGGCACTTGAGGTACAACTTCTCCTATAGTTGATCCTTGATTGCTGTTGGCAGGCCAATGGAAGAATGTACCAAGGCTGATCAGTGGCAAGCACTAACTGACCACTGATCTCCGACCATTGTAGAGGATCAGTGGTACAAGGGCCATTCCCCATAACAGGACTTACTTGAGTAAGGCTCTGGTGTGTGCTGAGTTTGCTCCTTGAGTGTGTGGCTTAGAGAGGTGGTTGGGTGGTGGTACTCCAATGTGGCCTGTAGGTGTCCATTGGTACACAGGGTCTTAGGTCTTCTAGGAGGTACAGGCCAAGGTCAGCCACAGCCTATGTTCTGTGCAGGATGCCTGGAATAGTCTACAAAGTCATCTGTAGATGACAGCTACTTGTGCTAGCCTTGAAGGTGCCCAAGTGAGTCCAAGCTGTGAAGTGAGGCCAGTTGCTTCTAGTGCTAGGCTTGAGGCCACTTAGCAAAATGTAGGTGGCTTGTTGAGGCCATATGCTGCTTGTTTGAGAGAATTTAGGAAAATCTGAAACATGAGCCAAGATAAGCCATTCATATGGAAAAGCAGCTGGGTGGCCCAACAGTTGAGTGGGGTGGAGCCTCAGGGATCACCACAGTTGTGCAAACAGTGTGAGCCAGGTTGATGGAGTATCAGGCACCTGCCTGCCAGCTCTGTGTATGAAAGGCTCTGAAAAGTAAGAGTGGCCTCTGCCAGCACTTCTGAGAGAAAGCTGCTCCTTTCCTCCACTCCTGTCCTGATGCAGGACACTTCAGTTTCTCCCTGTATGCCTCTAGTACCTTCCATGATGCTACCCTGGTGATGGAGCTCAGGGGGAGTGATTTCAAGTAAGTCTGTGCATAGGCCTTTTAAGAGGAACTGCCTGGGACTCAAGAAGTTTCTGTCTTCTACAGCCTCAATCCCACTGGTTTTTACTGCCAGAAGTTATGTGGACTTATCTTCCTGGCACTGAAACCCTGGGCTAGAGGCCCTGTTGTGGGGTGAAACCCCTCATTCTTGAAATATCCCTCCTGATTTTTATCTGCTGCACATGGGCATGAGATCAGCCTGTTCCATGTCTCCAACTTTCCTACCAGTCTTGCTATGGTTTCTTTTTTAATTCCGTAGTTGTAGGACATCTATTTGGCTTGATATCTGGTGGTGCTGAACAATAGTTCTTCTGTAATTTAGTTGTGGCTGTGCAATGAGGTGAGCCATGTTTACTTATGCTGCTACCTTGACCATAAGTCTTAGAAACAGCAGGATTTTAATCTGACATCATGTAGACAGAATTACAGCATTTTTCTTCATTCAGGGAAAAGCAGTTGTGGACTTTCAAGTTGTCTGTATCTGAAAACTAGATTGTGGTTTCAATCCCAGTCTTGGCATGTATAGGAGGCAACTGAACAATGTTTCTCTATCAGGTCGATATTTCTCTGTCTCCCTTCCTCTCCTTCAACAGCCAGAAGAGATTCATATGATGAGGTCTTGAACAAAGAGCTTCAGTTTTCTTGAGAGCTGGTATGGAAACATGCTAATTCCTCAACCTGGAAGCTTCTGTGTATATAATTCTTGAGTCAGTCTTTTTTTCCTTGAGATTTTTTAATCGTTCAATTATCTTCTGTCACTGAATATCACTATAGGGAATTCAGAGGCCAAATTTATTTTTCTGCTTTTAAGTGACCTGATAGTTATCTGGTTGCCCAAAGCTCAATTTTGTAGGACATTTATTTGTGTTAACCATCTGTCAGGTTTTCCTAGGACACAGAATATATTTTAGTCTCTATTTTAAGACTTTGTTTCTAGAAAGTTTTTGTGAATAATATATTTAAAGATAGATTTTATTCTAATTTTTTTTCTTTAGTTACCCAATTTACACAATTTTTTTTCTTCCTTACATTTTATTTTCTCAAATTTCTTTCAGGAACACTTATTTATACCCATTCATTTTGTTTGCCTTTTTAAATCCTGTTTTTTTATTACCATATTTAGTAGAGTATATTCTCCTGTTATTATTAACAATTTTGCCTTTGTGTTTTTTATTTTTTCTCTCATTTCTTTCTTAGTTCTTGTATACATATTCCATCATATTCTAATTTTAACACCTTGTCCTAAATTAATGTATCTTTGCCTATATTATCTTATTGTTTGGTTTTATTACATTTTAAAAATTTTATGTTGAAATACTTTAAGATTTTCTGTCTTATTATTCTTATTATTATATTATTTTATGGTGAGTATTCTTTTTATGCCCTTTTATTTATTGTTTATTTCTTGTGTCATCTTTGATTCTGTGACTCTTTCTTTTTGATGAAATATTTTTGAAGTAAGTAGTTTGTTTTTTGAAACTTGGTTTCAGAAATTCATTGAAGAAAGGCCAAGCTTCTGTGTGAATAGTAAAGGAGTGTTTTTTAAAGATAAAGATATTATATCTGGCTACTCTTGCCTTTGGTATCTCATCGTTAAATAGAGATAGGCAGGAAGTTGAGAATTGATCATATACTCTTTTCATGCATCTATTTCTTTCGATATACCCTTTTCACAAATGTCAAAATGTTTGATGATAAGATTGAGTCCCTATTTCTCATTGACCTTGTTGTTTTTGCATGATTTCTCATTAAGACAATGAAGGAGAGGTTACTTTTATATGTCTAATTTTAAATTATAAGTTCTTAAAATGATTTATGTGCCTAGGAAAAATTACTTTATATCTTCCAATATACGTAGACCACAGGTTTACAATGTCAGAGCCAAGATTTTATATTGTTGTATTATAGAGTTTTCTGGGCTATCCTGCCTAAGCTGAAAAAGGGAGGGAAATCACTCTTTAGTCTGTGGGTAAAAGCTAGTGCAATATCAGATGATATATCTATGCTTTAAAATAATCTCTCCATATGGTCTACAATTGTTCCTCCCAGAGGTAATGAGCAAGAAAGTTGAGAGGAAGGCATCAATATAGGCCAGATATAATGCAGAAAGAGCCTCAAATTGGCTCCTGCCATTTAAATATTTATTGATATAATAAGAGCAAAAACTTCAGAGAATTAAAATTTATAGCAAGGCTCCAGGGAAATATGATTTTTTCTTTATCTCTCAGTGATTTAACTTTTTTAAAGATTTTATTTATTTATTTTTAGAGAGGGAAGGGAGGGAGAAAGAGAGAGAGAGAGAAACATCAATGTGCAGTTGCTGGGGGCTGTGGGCTTGCAACCCAGGCATGTGCCCTGACTGGGAATTCGAACCTGCGATGCTTTGGTTAGCAGCCCGCACTCAACCCACTGAGCTACGCCAGCCAGGGCATGATTTAAGTTTCCAAGTTTCTTTTGACTGAGATCCAAGGCCAATTCTGTGACTATAGAGAGCAATTTACTAGGGCAAATGATTAGCTGAATGTGTCATACACAAGCAATCAAAATGGAATCTTTGCTTTTGCATGCATGTGTAGGTGTATGGTAGGCTTATCCTTTGAAATTGACCTTGAGAGACACTATGATAGACTCTCAAGAATGTGATGATTAATAAGATACGGGTGGGGAAAAATTTTAGAATGATGCCTAGATGTCTGGTTTGGACATCTGAGTGGATAGTTATATCTTAAGCAAAATCAGATATACAGAAAGAGCAGCAGGCCTAAGAGTGCAAAATAAAGGGTACAGCTTTGGACAAATTAAATTTCATGTGTCTGAGGGATATCAAAGTAATGTCCACTAGGCAGTGAGATATATGGTCTAGTGCTCAGGAAGGAAGTATGGACTAGAAAAGAGATTTGGAAGTCATCAACATCTTGTCAAGGGCTTGTCAAGTGGAAATTCAAGTGAAAGCTCAAGATTCATTTTATATACAACAGACCAAACAAGTACCAGGGAATTTTTATGTGTGTGTGTAAATGGTGCTTTTCTCTCTGAGGAATGGTATTCCTATATTAGAAAACTTTAGCATTTTAAAACTCCTTGCAGTCCCCCTGTGAGTGACACAGGGGACTGTGTCAATCAAAGTTTTTGATATGTGATAATACTATCTCTGTCCCTGTGCCATGAAGTCTATATTTAACCAGGTAAAATAATAATGAAGATAATAAAAAATAGTATACAATATTTTAACTTAATGAAACCAGCTTAGGTATTTCATCCTGAACTCTGTAATTATTGACATAACTTTTAAGGAAAGGCAGTTGTGAGAGAAAATGGGACATGAAAAACTGTTTAAATGTGTGTGTGTGTATGTGTTTATGGTAAAATTTAAAAAACATAAAATTTATAATTTTAAATCATTTTAAAGTGGAATTAATTATATTTACAGTGACCCCACTATGAGAAGTCACTATTAAATGGGTATAGGGTTTCCATTTGGAATGAAAACAAGATTGTGGTACATTTATTTTCAGCAAAAGTTTTGTCTTGAAAAGAGGAGATAAAGTAGAAGTGAAGAGACTTGAGATCTCATCTTGTGCTTCCAAAAGTAAGAGTTGGTATAATACATCTTCAAAGCTGAGTTCCACACTCTGCAAAATGGTATAACAGTATCAAAAGTATAGGGTTTTTGTGATGAAAAAATCTTATTCTGTATGTGTGGTTTATTACAAAATGGATATTTGATACATGTCAGTTATTCCAACTACCAATCTCTGTACCTGAGCCTAAAGTGGATTTGGCTTGTTATTGGTCATTGACTGTCTAGCAGCTCTCCATGGAAATTGACCTTCCCTTGGAAGCTGAGCAGCTCAACAGGGAAGTGAAAACAGCAGAATGACAACAAGCAGTTAAAGGAATGGCAAAGATTTATTATGCTTTAGGGGCTAAAATCAAGTTCACTTGTAACACAGAATATTATTTAAATAGATTTTTAAATGTAGCAAAGTGGTTTAGGAAGCTCCAAAGGGGCATTCACAGAATTCAGAAGAAGCTGCAAAGAGATGTGTGATTATCATAAGAAAAATGAGTCTATAGTTGAAGAGTCGGAAGCAAGGTTAGTGCCACATTGAGGAAGTAGGAGAAAGTGAAAGACAGGGGGTGTAGGAGACAGAAAAGGGAGAAGGAAAGGGAGGGAGAAAACGGGGGTTATTGATTTAGTCAGATTAGTAACACATGATGTCTTCTTTTCCTAGGGAAAATTACAAAGACATTTTTATATCCCCAAACCGGTAAAACAAGAGGGAAAGACTGGCTAATCAGGAGGGTGGCCTAAGTATTCAATTTCTGGAATCATAGCTTTAAGGAGGCGGGGTCCTGGAGCTTGGGATGGTGGTGTATCTCAAAGAAATGAAGGGAATAAATGCCACCACAGCAGTTTCATCATTATAACTCTGTTCCTGTTCTTCAATGCTCAAATTAAGAGTATGTTTCAATTAAGTGAAAGAATCAACTGTTAATTTATTCATTCATTCATTCATGTGGGCATTTATTTGGTTAATCAACAAATAAAATTTGAAACCTATTATATGCAAAGTCAAAGATACATCACTTTTTTTTTGTTAAGTGTTGGGTAATGGAAAATAGGAAGAGGAAAGACAAATTTTAGTGTGAAAGGAAGGGCCTGACAAGAATATCAGGAATGCAAGAACTTGAATCTGTTTTTACATATATCTAAATGTGAAATCAGTAGGCTCACCTGAGCTTCCCCAAGTACCATTCTCACACAGGTAGAATTCACTTTAAGGTAAGGATAAATTATAAAGCTTGGTTATAAATTCTTTTGAACAAATTGTATTTCTTTAAAAACACAATGTCATGTACAGTAGAAAGTTCTAATGTTTTCTTAGTAAATACATCATTAATCCCCAATATGGCAGTAAATAAAACTATCAGTGATATTACAAATATGCAATGAATCTTCCCATGATGTCCCTAGGGCTCCAGGTTAGAAATTCTGCATTAATTGGATCACAGTGAAGTTTCACTTTACTGTGGAAATCCAACTAAACAACACTAGCGAAAAAGTTAGAATGGGGAAGAACTGAAGAGAAACATTTAAAATGGCAATCATTGGTCCTACAGGAGAGGAGGAATTCTCTCCTATCTTACAAAGGTTCTTTTGGCTAGTCTAATAATCAGATTAACATCAGACATATTAACAGGAGAAAATCAAATTAAATTTTATATGTATGAAAACCCACACACACCTGAGAGAAGCAAAAGCCCCACATAAATGAAAGATTCAGAGACCAAAAGGTGAAATGAGGTATGCATGTTATCCTGAGCTAAGGGATAAGGATTAAGGGCCTGGGGCTTTAAGCAGAGACCAATTCACAGGATTGTAAGAAGAAGAAATGTGTGGTAATTAGATGTTTGCACGGCTAAAACAGACATGTTTAACCCGTTTGTTGGTTACTCAGGTAAAACATATCTCTGGTAACAGTTTTCATTCTTGGAAAGACCCCAATTTAGATTCCTCTAGGTAGTTAATGCAGGGACAGAAGCTTCTCTGGGCCCACAGAATCTAAATTGCCTTCAGTTCAAAACAACCTATGTGCTAAAGTGGCATATTTTGGGGTGACATATCTGCTCCCTCACAGTCCCATCTGACAATTCATTCAAAGAGATTCTGTCCAAGAGTGAACTCAATGAGATGGTGGCATGAGACTGGTGCCTTCAGTGGGTTTCATCTCTGTGTACCCACTCTTCATAACCTGAGTGTCTCCACTGCTAAAAGTGATTCCTGAGTTTCAGATATATAGAAGACTTTGAGTCAGCAGTGTAGGGGGAGTTCTCCTGTATATGGAAGTCAAAGCCATTGTTCCATTTGTAGGAGCTGCTTTTAGTTGTAAGATTTATCTCTTGGAAACTGTTTGCTTTCTTTCAAACTATAATGGATTTTCCAGTGAGAACATCTTCTGTTTTTCCCTGAAAACTTTCACTTCCCTCTTTGAGGGAAATACCCTAACTTTCATCTCTGGATTCTTATTACAACCAAAATTCTATGGCAACTGTTGGAGTGGCCCTGCATGTTCTTCCCCTCTCAATAACAGCTGCCAGGGCCAGCACTGTCCAATTTTTTCCTCTGTGCTTTCTTTGACCACATGTACTCAAATTGCATTCATTTCATCTCTGTACTAGAGGTTTGATATAAACACTGCATCTCTACATTGTGAATTTAATAGTTATGTGAAGATAGATGAAGTTTATTAACTCATAGTAAGTAACATCTTTTCTATGAGTAAATATATTGTTTGTCAGGAATCAACTCCTCTACCCCAGCGGCAGGATTCATTTGTAAGGCCACTGTATCAAAAGCAGACTCCAGGTGAATCATTAAATCCTTTTATTCAAAAGGGCAATAAAAGTCTAGGAAATACAAGCAAAATTACAGCCAGTGAAAAATATGGTGAGAGAAAGGTCTTTGTTTGGATAAAGTGCAAGCAGAAAAAGGCTTTGACCTCTGGTGGAAAGGAAACAGTACCCATTGGTGGTCATGGCACATGGTATGTGGTCAGTATTAGATATTGAGTTGGAGTACCATGGCCAAGGTGAAGTGGAAAACCCCCAGGGTGAAGAGGGCTGCCTATTTTCTAATGTCAATTAATATATTTATTTGAATCTAAGTTACTATCTAGTATAGTGCCATTATTTTATGAACTACAAAGGAAGAAATGCAGTTAACTTTGATACAGTGCTTCTGATTGTAGAAATTTTTATTTTAGATATAGATTTTTAACATATATCATGCTGTCTATTCTGTTACTTTGAATATATAATATCTTCTGTTTCATTGCTTGATTATAATGTATTTTTGAGGGCATTTTAAATGACAACTAAACCTCAACATACCTCATACCAGCAATGCAAATAACACATAGTCAAAGCATGTTTTATAGACAGCTATGGCGATAGTTTGCCTGTGTGGGCAATAGCAACTTACAACACAAGCACTCCTGGCCTGCTCCCTGGTTGATGCATATTGAAAACATTCTACAACTCTGAGAGATACTCAGATTTCAGGAATTTGTGCTATGTGAAAAAAATGCACATTAGAATTTCTGAAATACAACAAGCTCTCTCGCTTTTATATGATGAATTTATAAACTTAAAAATAGCTCTACTCCAATCAAATGATGTGCAGATATGTTGGGCAAGAATTAATTCTGTGGAAATTGATTTTAACATGTTGAAATTTCTCACCATGACAGGAAAATCATTATTCTAAGGGACTTGGTGTCTCCACCTGGTAAGAGGTACCCAATTCAACAGTAGAGAAAGAATACAGTGGTGTAGTGGAATCTGAGCACCTAGAGGAGAAGCTGCCTCTGATAACACTAGTGGCTAACACTGTGTTAGGTAGAGTGTATCATATGTGCCAGATCTATGTGATGCATTATTTGTACTAAATTTCATAATTGTACTAGATTTCATAATCTTAGGAGTAAAAATTTCCTTGTCAGGACATTTTATGGATGAGAAAACTGAGGTGCAAAAAGGCTAACATAACTCACTGTATACTCCCCATAGTAGTTGGTAAATATAGGGACAGAATCAAACTTAGGCAGTGTGACTGCCAAAACCTTTAGCATTTTCTACTCTGCTAAGTATCTCCTGGCAAGTTAGCTTGGGACAGTAGCTTGTTCTCTATATGACAAGGTGTTCATAAATTAGGCATTTGTGGGTGGAAAGTTCTGCATCTTTGCACTTCTACCAGAAACAATCATAATTCTCTACTGGCTTCCTTGTGGGTCTAGTTAATGCAAGTGAACTTGGTATCAGAACAGTTAAGAGTGAGTGGTTGCAAAGTACTTTTTTAAAAAAAATAGTCTTTCTAGAAGTGTTTAGTTCATGGACTTATAAAATTACTTATTAAATACTAAGTTAATGGTTATTATTAAAATTTAGTCAATATAAAGTATATAAAATAAAAGCAACAAATTTTCTTCTCCTGTTCCCCATTACTGGAAAGAAAAAAACAGTGTTACCACTTTGAGGTGCTTTTTATATGATTTTTATATTATATACACATAAATTTAAGTTTTACAAAAATTATATCAAAGTATTCAATTATTATGAAACTTGCCTTTTAGGATTTTATTTATTTATTTTCAGAAAAGGTAGAGGAGAGAGAAAGAGGGGGAGAAACGTCATTGTGTGGTTGCCTTTCGCACACCTCCAACTGGGGACCTGGTCTGCAACCTAGGCACGTGCCTTGATTGGGAATCAAATAGGCAAGCCTTTGGTTCACAGGCCGGCACTCAATCCACTAAGGCACACCAGCCAGGGCTGAAAATTTGCCTTTTTACACACCAGTATATCAACAATATAAACTCAATTTGATTTATTCAGGTAAAAGGGGAAATTGTTGGTTCATATATTCCAAGGAAAAGATTGGGGGTTTGAACTATAGGATCAGAAGACTAGAACTGGAACCAGAATTTTGTACACTCTTCTTACCTCAGATTAGTGTGTATTTTCAGCTTGATTGTTCTCTTTCATTGCAAAGTAAATTATTTCTACAGGATGGGAACTGTGGCTCCCAGGAATTCCCAGTTCCATTTAAAAAATCTATAGCATGACTCAAATGCATTCCACTTGAGTTAGGTATCCTACCTCTGGGTCAATCAACTGCATGGAGGAGACTGGGAAATTACGGTGCTTACGTATTTGTTCAGGTACCCAAACCTTCAACAGTAGTCCACAACCAGTATAATTGCAAAAATGCCAATTTCCATTTTGAACCACATAGTTGAGGGCAGAAACTGGTGTAATTTCCAGAAGTATTGATGGTCTCTCCACATCCCTAAAAGATTATTGCAAAGATAGTTATCTGGACAAAATGATAGGAACTAATTAAGTGAGTATGAATGTACTATAATATATCACTTGTCATCTCTCTGTGGATAGGCCACTCATCTTACCTCATGTTTTGGATTATTATAAGTATTTTCATTATTCCATAAATGCTGGTACAATCATTTTGTACACATATCTTTGAATCCTATAAACATTTCTATAGAATGGATTTGTAGAAATGGAAGTTCAAGTTAAAATATATGCATTGTTTAATTTGATAGATACTGTAAAATCCCCACTGAAAAAAATTTGTATCAATTTATACTATGATTAAAAGGGAATGGTTGTGATCTTCTCAGGTCCCCTAAAAACATTATATAGCATTAAGTAAAAGTAAATTAAGCATTTTCAGAAGTGGATTATAAATTCATCACCACAATAAAATTATTAAACTTTCTAGGCTGTCTTTTCACATTATTGCAAGTTATGTGGCCTTGAGAGTAAATTGGCACTGAATATAGTATTAAAGGTCAGACATTCAGGGCCCTGGCTGGGTAGATCAGTTGGTTAGAGTATTGTCCAGGTGTGCCAAGATCTCAGGTTTGATCCCCAGTTAAGGCACATTCAAGAATCAACCAATAAATAAGTGGAACAATAAATCAGTCTCTCTCTCTCTTCCTCCCTCTTTCCCTCTCTCTCATCAATAAATAAAATTATTTTAATTGTTAAAGAAATGTAAGGATCTTGTTTAACCAAGAGTGAAAGAACAATTTAATCTTAAAGTTGTGCAGAGAGATGGCCTGGGTCTTTCTTGGGAAACAGAAGCTAATGAAAGGATCTTTTAAAATATGGCTTTAGCTATTAAGGTCCAAGTCCAAGATTTATTTGACTTGATAACTTTCTCAGTTTCATTAGTAGTTGTCAGTCTTCTACATCAGAAATTGTTGCTTGTAGTGAGAGGCAGTGGAAGAGAAAGGTGTACTAAAGAGCTTCCCACAGATTGAGAATATATTTGTGTATTTAATTTCTTAGATGACTCAATTATGTTCTGAACACACATAAAATTATAGCATAATTTTTTCTCAACACATTTTGTACAATGACTCACGTGGAGATTCTTGTTAAAATGCATATTTCAATTCAGTAGTTTAGAAATAGGGCCAAGAATCTACTTGTCAACAGCACTCATGTGACACTGAGGCTACTGGTCTGTGGATCACATTTTACCAAGGAACTGGCTTACAGATACCAAAAGGGAAGGGATCTAAGATTTAAGCATAATTTCTATTTTGTATAAAGAAATCTGTGCATAGATAAATTATTGGCCTAAGGTCACAATTCTTAAATCCTGAAGCCACGATTGAACCACCACTCAACCTGAGGGAAAAAAAAAATCATTTTTTTTTTTTAGTCACAGCTGAAACCCAAGTCAAGTCTCAGAGTCAGAGTCTGGAATGAAGGAGGCAACTTAACGAAAATTTCACATATTTACTATCAAAGACTTTGTGAACTAGTTAGAGAAACAAAATATTAATATAATGCAATATGTTCTATAACACAAGGATATGTAAGTAATAGTTGTGGTTTATAGAAATTATATTTTAATAACAGTTATAATTTACATTAGATAAAAATTAGAAAATGTGCAGATGAAAAAATAAAATTACTTGTAACCTCAGTATCCAGAGGTTATAACCAATATGTGCATATCATTATGTTTTATAGTTTTATTATTTTTTTTGTATAAATACCTAGATTTATGTCAAGATATCTCAGAAATAGTTTCTGGGAAAAGACTAAAAGGTATTCCCCAGACATCATTTTAAAACTTACAGAAACCTACACCTGGTTGTTTTACTTATGAGTCACAATTAGCATCTACCAGACTTATCTGCTTAGATATTTCTTTCTACTGTTCATGTGACTGTCTGTCTGCTCTATGATATTAATTCTTACAAGATGATAAATATATTAATTATATTGTGTTTTGTATTTTTCTATGCATTATCTTGTATGCTTCTTCCTTGCCTTGAATTGCCCTCAAGAATAGTAGCAGTAATAAAATTATGCAATTTAGAATGAAATAAATGGCAGAGAAAAGGATGAGCTTCAAAACTTCCCTTCTTTTTCTTTCCCATCAATTCAAAGATTATGTGTCATTTTATTGTTTTAAGTTTCAAGGTTTCCAAGAATATTTACATAAAAAAAAACAGGAATTCCCCAGTTTCAGAGAAGGCCAGTCCCTGCCAGGACTATATCCAGAAAGCAAAAAGTCTCACCATCCTGGGGCCTGGGGCTTTCATGGCTTCTGCTTTCTGCTGCACATGGTGGAGCCTTGTCTGCCTGCAGTAGAAACCCATGACAGCCACAGACAGTAATGGTGAGGTGCCTTAGCACATCTCTGTGGCTTTGTCTTTTGCCCGCATGTCAGCAGCAATGGTGAAGCCCCAGACAGAAAATTCCTCCCATCCCAGGACATGCACCACCAGCAGAATTTGCCCTGTGGGAAGATGAAAGCCTCTTCCCTGACAATAGTCAGGGATAGCAGGGGGCCACTGTGAACTGCTTCAGCAAATTCAAATTCAAGCTTGCAGAGACATCTGTGTTTCAGGTTTACCAGAAGGAGACAGGGTGAACCTGAAAGCAAAGACTTAGAGAACACACTCAAACTTCACCTGGTGGGCAGCAGAGGACATAATAAAAGAATTTCAAAAGACCAAGTGGTGCTCACTATACTTACATGGAGTATGAAAATCATAAGCTCCATGGAGTCTATTGCGATATCTGCAAGGTCCTATGCACATGCTGCCAGTGCAAGCTAAACAAAGAAGACATTGTGCTATGTATTCATAGCTCCCAGGGCCAAGAGGACTGCATGCAGTGCAGAGGGAGGCATGTCAAATTCCACAGTGTGTTCAATGTGTTCAACTTAGGGGGTTATCTAGTCTTTCTATCACATTCAAAAACATTGGCTTTATTCACACTGGCCAGAATGGCCATCATAAACAAAGCAACAAACAGCAAGTGTTGGAGTTGTTGTGGAGAAAAGGGGACCCTAGTGCACTGTTGGTGGGACTGCAGACTGGTACAACCACTGTGGAAAACAGTATGGAACTTCCTCAGAAAACTAAAAATGGATCTTCCTTTTGACCCAGCAATTCCACTGCTGGGACTATATCCTAAGAACCCTGAAACACCAATCCAAAAGAACCTTTGCACCGCAATATTCATAGCAGCACAATTTACAATAGCTGAGTGCTGGAAGCAACCTAGCTGCCCATCAGAAAATGAATGGATCAAAAAACTATGGTCCATTTACACAATGTAATTCTATGCATCAGAAAGAAAGAAGGAACTCCTACCCTTTGCAATAGCATGGATGGAACTGGAAAGCATTATGCTAAGCAAAATAAGCCAGGCAGTGAAAAACAAATACCATATGATCTCACCTTTAACAGGAACCTAAACAACAAAACAAAGAACAAGCAAAATATAGTCAAAGACACTGAAATAGAGGACAGGCTGACAGTGACCAGAGAGGTGAGAGAAGAGGGAATTTCAGGGGAGAATAGGAAGGGTTTACGGAAACAAATATGGAGGACACATGGACAAAAACTAGTGGGGGTGGTAATGGGAGGGAGGTGGGGAGGGATGGGTGGGTGGGCTGGAATGGGAGTAAAAGGCAGAAAACTGCATTTGAACAATGATTAAAATAAAAAATAAATTTAAAAAAATTTAAAAAAAATTGCTTTTAAAACAACCATGAAGCTTAGGCTTTGAAAATCTGCCAGGGGCCACCCAGGGAGACAAAAGAAATAACTGACCCTGGCTGCCAGGCTAGCCATTCTGCCCTGAACTAGGAGGAAATGCATAGACTGAATTGATATGTTTCTCCTAGGATATTTCTCCTTCCCTCTCCCCTGACTTATCTGTATTTTCTGTTGTTTGTTTTGTTTTTGTTTTGTTTTGTTTGTGGGGTAAGAGATAGTTTTATTCAAATACAGGCCGACCATCCAAATAAAGCACATACTCTTCCTGTCTTTCTCACCCCCTACCCCTTTCTTTCATATCCTTAGATTAGTTTATAATGTCTGTTACCATTTCTTTGAGCTGACTAGATTTAAAACATTCTTTATAATAAACTATGTGTTACATAGTAAATGCATTCACATCATGCCCTCTGGTGTAAAAGGGAAGCCTATAAAAATATCTGGGCCAGATGGTATAAACTGTAATCACTTAAAATCAAGGATGGCATAAGAAAGGACAAGAAAGCACTGAGCTACTTCTGAAAAAACAAATTTCTCTGGAATAATATAATCAATAAAGCTCAGCTGTATGACCTCATGAGCATAATTGTATTCAGACAAACATTATAAAGTGCTAAGATGACACATCTAAACTGTTGCAATAAAGTTTTTCCATAGTAAGAGCCCCTGAGTTCCATAGCTGTAGGATAGGTTAAATATTTTACTTTCTAAAGGAAACTTAATGAGATAGAAAGAATAAAGGAATTGGCTTTATCTGATATTTGATTTACTTTCCCAGCCATTTTGATGAGTCACCTTTTGGTGTTGATTTTCAATTCAGCTGCTGTTGTAGCGCCATAATCCTGAATTATGAACAAAAAGAGTGGTTTCATTTAGCAGAAGTAAATATTCCAGCAGCTGTGAACTCAGGATTTAAATATCATTCTAACTCATAAAAGCAAACAGATACAGCATAGAGTCTAGTGAGAAGTGAATGGCAGACATACTTGTATGAGTCCATCTCTGGGCATCCAGGGTGGCTGAGCTGTGGCTCACCTCTTGTAATATGCTCATGTCTTCCCCCACTTTTCCTAGGATTCCTCTAACCACTGCTCCTGCTCCTTCAACTCTGTCCCTATAGACAAGTGACTGCTTCATTCTTCAATTTATTCATTTAACAAATATTACTGAGTGGCTACCAAGTACTATGCTCATTTTAAAATAATTTGTATTAGACAATGAATAAACAAATACAGTACTGGGCTAAGTGCTATTTTAGGGTATCTATTGATAACTATTAAAACAGAAAATGGTATAATTAATTGTGGGTATAAATAATTGTATAAATAATCAGTGGATGAGTAGAAACATGAACTGCAAATATGTAAGAAAGTCACATTCTAGGAAGATAAAGATAGAGTTAAATCACAGAGTCTGGTAAGGTTTCCTGAAATAGGTAATGACAAATAATTGTTATGGCATAGGATGAACAGGGTATGATATGTGGCAGAAAATGGTTGTGACATGACACAGAAGGGTAAATAAGATCAGACTATGAAGAATATTGAATGAAAGAGCTTGGTCTTTATTCTGGAGGTGAATCACCAATGACTGGTTAGGTGAAGTGCATATTCTAGGGTGATCAGTCCAGTTGCAGGATGGAGAATTTGTACTTAAAAATCCCAGATGCTAGATTTTTCACAATAGTACAAAAAATTTTAAGACCATAGTTTTGCTAACATATTAATACTGTTTGTTGCTTTTAAAAGCAATTAATTTTTAGTGAAATTATAGGTGAATACAATTCATCTCACTCTACAATAGGGTATAGGAAAATGAGGTTATTTTTGCATCCCTTAAAATTAGAGCAAGAGGTAATATGGTAAGTAGGGATGCTCTGAATATCTCTCTTTTTGATCTTCAATGATGATACTTACCAGTAGACAAAGAAACTAAACTAAAACCAGTTCTCAATGGATAGTAACAGTTTATAGGTGGCATAATTTAGAGTATCAACCCAATCCCAGTCCCTTTTTCAGTAAACTTCCCTCTCACAGCCCCTGTATGTTTGATACAGTAAGGGACCTATCCCTATACCCTGACCTCAGGTAATTGGACAAATGGTAGACACATGACCAAAGGACAATCAAGGCTCCAGAATGAGCCACTTAGGTTAAAATGGCCTAACACATCTATTGCTTGACTTGGTAAGAAACTCTACCTTGCCTCTCAAACCATAATCTGTGGACCAGCTTCTTAGAAATGCAAAAGTCTCAGGCTGTGTGCAAGACTTCCTGAATCAATCTTCATTTTACCAAGACTCCCAGATGGTTCATATTCCTATTAAATTTTAAAAAGTAAAACTTAAAAAAAAGCACAAGTGTATACCAGCAAGTCTGACTATCTTGAGAATTTAAGAAACATGGAAAACACATGAGTTATTAGCAAACTAAAATGAAACAGACACATACAAAGTATAATTCTTGTGTTCATGTTCATAATCAATTACTTCTATGGAAATCCCTTGACTACATCTGTGACTGAGGTAGCTGTAGCTATCCCAAGTTTAGTCTCTCTTTCTAGTTCCAGGTGCTCAGATTCCTCCTGTAATCTTTCTGCTCTTAAATTCCCATGCAAGTCACATCTTCATGTAGGGATATTTATAATGAACTTCCTTACTCTTTGAACCAGCTTGAGATTCTTTGTTTCCTACAACAAAAGTTGCCAGTGTAAAAGACTTGTAGTAGCAATCACTGAGGGAGTTAGCATGTGCAAATCTCCAATTCAATCCAGTAATTCTAGTAAAAGCAACAATGGCTCTTGTGTATAAAATTGGCAGCTATTCATTTCTGCAGTCAGAGCTGGTCAATGAGGGAAAAGCAGATGACTCCCATTTAGGGCATGCATTGATCTCCTCAGGCTAGCAGGATTTCTTGTACAGAAAAAGAACGTTTCCCTCCTGACTTGTAAGAAGGAAAGAAGTTGTGTCAGAGATTGTCTTTTGGTTTTAGAGGCAGAATTGGCAATCTTTGCTGATGTTTCTCTAGGGAGAAGAAGAGGTGGTTTTAGATAGATATCCCAATTTTAAAATTCAGAAAGTTTGCCTTTTAGCCAGACCCATGCCAGGAGAGTCTGTCTCTTATTGACATATACTCTTTTGTTTACATAAACTTCTTCAAAGAAAGTAGTATTCTTTGTAAACATTCTGCCTGCCTCACTACAAGTTCTCTGACTTTGAGCAAGTCATTTAAACTTTCTGCTGTTTCATTTCTTCATTTATAAAGGGGACACATAAAGCCCAATCAGTTTCTCTATATGATATTATGCCATAGTCCAAATCCAGTTAATCTATATATATATATCTAATCATATATGTAATTTTCAATGTTATATAAATGCAGATATTTCTAAAATGTCCTGTGGTGTCCTTAGTACTGTAGTAGTGGAATTTTTATTCAGAGAAAATAGTGCATTTTAAATAATATAAGAGGTTTTTGTTGTTTGGATTATCTTTGGGGTGATGAGATGCTCAGTGATCTGAGGAATTGAACTTCAAATACGGTAACTAAATCCAGGGTTTCATGAAGAATAGTGTAAAAAAATCAGATTTCTATATAACTTAAGACATCATATTCATTTTGGCAACTATTTATAGAGTTCCTGAACACTCTATCAGCAGCACATCAGAAATAGAAAGATCTCAGTTTAGTTGGGAGGAAGATATTACATATATACAGGGTCTGGAAGAAGTAACACCTACTAAAGTGTGGTTGATAGGGTAATAATGTGGGTGTGATAATTTATAGTTTTAATTTGAACATTTCACTTAAAATGTCATGGGTATGCTTCAGTGTGATATTGTTATGTTACAGAATTACATGCTTACGATTTTATAATAAAACATTTTGTAACGAAAAGGGGGCGTTATTTGTGCTAGACTCCATGTGTGTATGTGTGTGTGTGTCTTGGGTTGGTCAAAAAGTCCATTTGTTTTTTTCCATAAAATAAGAGACACATTTTTTTAGTTTTCGCCAATAACTTTATTGATTTGGATATTTTGAGTATGTTGTCTATCTCCTGCTGTTGGCTTCTAGTGGGTAGAGGCTAGGGGTGCTGCTAAACATCTTCCAATGCATAAGACACCCACAGCAAAGAATTATTGGGCCAAAATGTGACTAGTACCAACAAACTTCACAAACCACCTTTGATATGTTTGATCAGTCACAATAACTTCTCCATATACTGCACAAATCTTGACTTGTACTGCAGTTGCATTTTTTATCTTTCTTGAAAAAATAAAGCATAATATGTAGAAAATGTTATGTATTTTCTTCCATCTTCAGTATTAAAATGGCTACACAGAAATTCACCAATTTTGTTGTTTTTTTTAATGCTCACTGATATGACAGCTGTCACAACATAATCTATCATAATTGTTTTGAATGAAATTAAACACAACTAATTTCAGGTAAAAAGAAATTTGCTAGATTGTCCTCTTTTGCTCCTATAGGTCCACAATAAATTTTATCATCCTGCTACCCATTTCCCAGTGATCTGACCTGCATAGATTGGATTAGTCTGTTGCCGTGACCTCTAGCTTTTGGTAAGAACACATCAATGGATGTCATGGGCAGGAGATTGGAGGTGTGGAAGAGTGCTGTTGGGCTATGTTTTGCCTTCCAGCTTTCTTCTTTCTGGATCACCATTGGTGAAATGATCCTTGTACCAAAGGCTATACTTACTGTATGGCTTTCTACAGGTTCCAGTAATCATTTCTTCCTTTTCTCTCTTCCTTTCTTTTTTCCTTTCTTCCTTTCTTTCCTTTTCTTCTTCTTCTTCTTCTTTCTTTCTTTCTTCTTTCTCTTTCTTTCTTTCTTTCTTCTTCTCTTTTTTCTTCTCTTTCTTTTCTTTCTTTCTTCTTTCTTTTTTCTTTCTTTCCTTCTCCTCTCTTCCTTCCTTTTCCTTCCTTCCTCCTTCCTTCCTTCCTTCCTTCCTTCCTTCCTCCTTCTTTATTATTTACCACTGTGGATCAAGCATTTAAATTTATTCAATGGGGTTATAATCTGCTACCATCAATTGTTTTCGTCATATTTTTAGAATTTTGTCTATCGAGAGGCCCTCAACTAGCACTAATGTCCTCTTGACATGTTTCATTCACCATTCTCTGATTCCATCTTTACTTTGAGACTGAACAGAATATTCTAGGTCCTTCTCCTACTTTCAGTATCCCAGTCCTAGAATTGAGCATTTCTCCATGGACATCTAGTTCCTCTTAGTGATTCAGGGTGTGCTTATTGCTCTTGTGATGCAACTAGACCCTTTCAGCAAATACACCTGGGGAAGGTCTATCAGTTTACATTGACAACTCTACACCTAACCCAAGAGCATGGGATACATTCCAGTCTTCCCCTTCCACATGTTTAATGCTTTTCTCCAACTGTCAAAACTTGTTTGCAATTATTCTTAGTATCTATTTTTATTTGTCAATCCCAGAATATATAGAAATGTTTTAGAATTATTAACTCATATTACTGAGAAAAGGAAACCTCCTCAGGTTTGGTGATTATGATACGTCTCTGCTATTGCTGGTCCTGGAATATGTATCATTTTTTTGGCTTCCCTAAAACTCTGCGACATGTTAGCTAAACTGGTTTTTATTAGATGCTCTTTTAAGTATCCAATTTTATTCTGTACTCTGCTCTCTTCTGGGACAATACTGATAAAATGTGCTAGAGTAACTACTTCCAAGGGTTTAGAATATGTAGCAGAGTCAATGTGCCATAGCTGTTATGTCTCTGCAGGCTTGAGCACAGTGTCAACATCAATGGATTTATCCACTTTCTGACTTAATCATTAACAAAACTGTCATGTACCATGCAAGAAGTTTATATTATGAAATGCATGTAGACGGGATCTAGGGAAAGGCATATACTATTACACACTTTAAAAAATAAATCAAATCGTTTAAAGTAGCTAGTTATTCCCATTCTAATTACATTATTTACTTTTGCTTCTTCACCTGCATCTGATCTGGGGTTCATGACTATTCTTCCATAGCTACCTCTAATTGGCAAAACTTATGAAGAAATCCAGGACATTTCTTCAAGAAGCTTTGTCATAATGTGCTACAAAGACATTTTGGCTAGTGTACATTGTGATTTATAATAAGAAATATATATTTAGTCTTCATCCCATTTCAGGCACATGGCTTCCAAAAACTTTGAAATTTCCTGTGATGAAAGGTGTTTTGGTTGTTAGCAGAGTCCAACCTTGGATTATAGTTTGAACTTTGAGTCCACCTTCCTTCCACCTCACACCTTTAGGAGGGAAAAGGCCTAGAGATTGAGTTCAATCATCTAAAACTCGCGGGAGCGTTCCAGTGCGGCATCCAATGTCAGAATCTCCATAACCCCCAAAAGACAGAGTTCTGAGACCTTCAGTGTTGGTGAACACATGGAGATACACAGAGAGAGGGTGTAAAACTTTGCATTTTTCCCATACCTTGCCCTATGTATCTCTTTATCTAGCTGTTGATTCATAACATTTAATAGCCTTTGTAATTAATCACTAATCTAGTGAGTAAACTAGTTTTCTGAATTCTGTGAGCTGCTCTAGCAAATTAATTGAACCAAGAAGGGGGTTGTGAAAAAACTCTAAAATAACCACTTGGTCAGAAGCATAAGTAACAACATAGATTTGCAATTAGTATCTGAAACAAAGGGAAGTCTCATAAAACTGAGACTTTAACCTGAAATCTGATGCTGCTTTCCAGTGGATAATGTCAGAATTGGGCTGAACTGCAGGATGCCCCACTGCTGTTGAAGAATTGCTTGGTGTTGTGGGAAAAGGAAAGCCCACACTTTGGAACTGGGTGAAGAATTCAACCTGGAAGGCCTAAAATTTATCTAGTATCAGCTTGAATATTCATGCTAACCACGTTTAGCATGTTGAATGTTTATAGAAATTTATGGAAAAAAGCAAAATTAGAGCTATTTTAAGGCTGAGAAAATAGCTACTTAAATAATCAAAGTTTATATTAATCATGTCACATTATATTTCATATAATTTATTTTGTCATAATTAAAATAATATTGATAATACTACAGAAAAACATGAAATTGTCTCACCCCTACAGTTCAGATTTTTAAAAATTATTTTTATTGTAATTCAATTACAGTTGTATGCATTTACCTCCCACCATTCCAAACAACCCCAGCCAAACTCACTTCCCTCCCTTGCTTCCACTCTGCCCCTCCCTTGTTTTTCTCCATGTGTCTTTTATAATTGTTCCTGAAAACACTTTCTTCCATTATCCCCCTGTCACTTCCCCTCCGGTTACTGTCAGATTATTCTTAATTTCAATGTCTCTGGTTATATGTTGCTTGCTTTTTTCTTTTGTTGATTAGGTTCCAGTTAAAGGTGAGATCATATGGTATTTTTTCCTTACTGCCTGGCTTATTTCACTTAGCATAAGGCTCTCCAGTTCCATCCATGCTGTTGCAGAGGGTAGGAGCTCCTTCTTTCTCTCTGCTGTGTAGTATTCCATTGTGTAAATGTACCATGGTTTTTTAATCCACTCATTAACTGATGTGTACTTAGGTTGCTTCCAATACTTAGCTATTGTAAACTGTGCTGCTATGAACATTGGGGTGCATAGGTTCTTTTGGATTGGTCTTAGGGTTCTTAGTATATTACCCCAACAGTGGTACTGTTGGGTCAAAAGGCAGTTCTATTCTTAGTTTTCTGAAGAAATTCCATACTGTTTTCCACAGTGGCTGTACCAGTTTGCATTCCCACCAATCAGTGCTCTATGGTTCCCCTTTCTCCACATCCTTTCCAACACTTGTTTGTTGATTTGTTATAATGGCTATTCTGACTGGTGTGAAGTGGTATCTCATTGTGGTTTTAATTTGATCTCTCTGATGGCTAGTGATGCTGAGCATTTTTTCCATGTGCCTCTGGCCCTCTGTATGTCTTCCTTGGAGAAATATCTGTTCATGTCTTTTGCCCATTTTTTTAAAGATTTATTTATTATTTTTAGAGAGGGGAAGGGAGGGGAGGGGGAGAGAGAGAGAGAGAAACATCAATGTGCGGGTTGCTGGGGGTTATGGCCTGCAACCCAGGAATGTACCCTGGCTGGGAATCAAACCTGGGACACTTTGGTTCCCAGCCCGCGCTCAATCCACTGAGCTATGTCAGCCAGGGCTATTTTTGCCCATTTTTAATTGGATTGTTTGTCTTCTTGGAGTGGAGTCCTGTGAGTTCTTTATATATTTTGGAGATCAAACCCATGTCTGAGATATCATTGGCAAATATGTTTTCCCATATAGTTTGGTTATCTTTTCATTTAATGCTGTTTTCTTTAGCTGTACAGAAGCTTTTATTTTGATGAGATCCCATGTGTTTATTGTTTCCTTTATGTCCATTACTTCAGGGGACATATCAGTAAAGATGTTGCTGCATGGAATGTCTGAAATTTTCCTGCCGATGTTTACTCTAGGACTTTCATGGTGTCATGACTTATATTTAAGTCTTTTACCCACCTTGAGTTCATTTTTGTATATGGTATAAATTGGTGATCGAGTTTCATTTTTTTTTTAATGTAGCTGTCCAGCTCTCCCAACATCATTTGTTGAAGAGGCTATTTTTACTCCATTTTATGCTTCTTCCCCCTTTGTCAAATATGAATTGACCTCAGAGACTTGGATTTATTTCTGGGCTCTCTGTTCTGTTCCATTGATCTATGTGTCTGTTCTTATGCCAGTACTAGGCTGTTTTGATTACAGAGGACTTATAATAGAGTTTGATATCAGGTATTGTGATCCCTCCCACTTTGCTTTTCTTTCTCAGAATTGCTGTAGCTATTCAGGGTCATTTATGGTTCCATATAAATTTCTGAAATGTTTGTTCTATATCTGTGAAATATGTCATTGTTACTTTAATAGGTATTGCATTGAATCTGTAAATTGCTTTGGGTAGTATGGACATTTTGATGATGTTAATTATTCCAATCCATGAGCATGGTACATTTGTTTGTGTCTTCCTTAATTTCTTTCTTCAGTGTTGTGTAGTTTTCTGAACAGAGGTCTTTTACATCCCTGGTTAGGATGTTTCCTAGGTACTTTATTTTCCTTGTTGCTTTATTAAATGGGTTTTTTTTCCTGATTTCTGTTTGTGGTATTTCATTGTTGGTGTACAAAAAATGCCTTTGATTTCTGAATATTGACTTCATATCCTGCTCTTTTGCCAAATTCACTTATTAGGTTGAATAGTTTTTTGGTGGAGTCTATAGGATTTTCTATGTATACTATCATGCAAACGATGGCAGTTTTGTTTCCTCCTTTCCAATTTGGATGCCTTTTATTTCTTTTTCTTGTCTGATTGCTGTGGCTAGCACTTCCAATACTATGTTGAATAGGAGTGGTGAAAGCAGACATCCTTGTTTTGTTCCTGATCTTTGTGGGAAAGCTCTAAGATTTTGCCCATTGAGTATGATGTTAACTATAGGCCTCTTGTATATGGCCTTTATTATGTTGAGGAATGCTCCCTTTATTCCCACTTTGCTAAGGTTTTTTTTTTTTTATCATAAATGGATGCTTTACCTTATCAAATGCTTTTTCCACATCTATTGATATTATCATATGATTTTTGTCTTTTTTGTTTATGTGATATATTACATTTATTGATTTGTGAATATTATACCATCCTTTTGTACGTGGGATGAATCCCATTTGATCATGGTGTATGATCTTTTTAACATATTGCTGGATGTGGTTTGCCAATATTTTGTTGAGTGTTTCAGTATCTGTGTTCATCAGTGATATTGGCCTTAAGTTTTAAGAAAGTTTTCTTTCTTTGTTATGTCTTTATCTGGTTTTGGGATTAGGATGATGCTGACTTCATAAAGAGTTTGAGAGTTGTCCATCTTCTTGAATTTTTTGGAATAATCTGTGAAGGATAGGATTCACCTCATCCTTAAATGCTTTTTAAAATTCCCCTGTAAAACACCCTAGTTCAGGGCTTTAGTGCTTTGGGAACTTTTTGATTACTGTGTCATTTTGTCAGCTGTTCTTGGTCTGTTCATGCTTTCTGCTTCTTCTTTTTTGATTGTTTGGTTTTATTTTATTTTTTGTTCAAGTACAGTTGTCTGTTTTTTACTCCCATCTGCTTCTTTTTCAATCAGTTTTGGAACATTATATTTTTCTAGACATTTGTCCATTTTCCCCTAGGTTTTAACATTTCTTGGTATGTAGTTCTTCATAGTAATTTCTTACTATCTTTTGTATTTCTGTGGTATCAATTGTAATCTATCCTCTTTCATTTCTGATTGTGTATATTTGGGTCCTCTCTCTTTTTTTCTTGATGAGTCTGTTTAAAGGCTTGTTGATTCTGTTTATCTTTTCAAAGGACCATCTCTTGGATTTAATGATCCTTAGAATTGTGCTTTTAATCTCTATGTTGATTAATTATGTTCTGATCTTGGTTATTTCCTTCCTTCTACTTGCTCTGGGCTGTCTTTGTTGTTGCTCCTTCAGTTCTTGTAGGTGTAGGATTAGGTTGTTTATTTGAAATATTTCCATTTTTTTTTAGGTAGACCTGTATTCCTATGAACTTCCCTCTCAGAACTGCCTTTGCTGTGTCCCATAAATTTTGGATTATTGTGAGTTCATTTTCATTTATTTTCAGAAACTTTTTGGTTTCTTCCTTGATCTCATTCTTGACCCATTCATTGTTTAATAGCATGCTATTCAATCTCCATGATTTTGAGTGTTTTGGGTTTTTTCTCTTGAGGTTGGTTTCTAGTTTCAGTCCATTGTGGTCAGAGAAAATGCTTGATATGATTTCAATTTTCTTGAATTTGTTGAGGTTTGTTCTGTGTCCTTTCATGTGGTCTATCTTTGAAAATGTTCCATGTGCATTTGAAAAGAATGTGTAATTTGCTTCTTTAGGATGAAAGTCTCTCTCTATATTAGTTAAGTTCTTTTGATCTAGAGCATTGTTAAATGTCACAATATCTTTGTTCATGTTTTGTTTGGAAGATCTATCCATTTCTGACAGTGGGGTGTTAAAATCCCCTACTATAATTGTATTGCTGTCAATATCTTTCTTGAAGTCCTTCAAGATTTTCTTTATGTATTTGGGTGCTCCTATGTTGGATACATGTATATTTACAATGTTTATGTCTTCTTGATGGATTCTTCTCTTGAATATTATGGAGTGACCTTCTGGGACTCTAATTATGGCTTTTTTGAAATCTATTTTGTCTAATATGGGTATTGCTACCCCAGCTTTTTTCCCCTGTCCATTTGCTTGGACAGGGAAATATTTGTTTCCAGGCCTTCACTTTCAATCTGTGTAGGTCTTTTGTTCTAAGGTGGGTCTCCTGTAAGCAGCATATGTGTGTGTCATGATCTTTCTTCCATTCATCTATTCTATGTCTTTTGATTGGAGCTTTAATCCATTTGTGTTTAAGGCTATTATTGATAGGTACTATCAATTGACTTTTTTTTTTTGTACCTATGTTCCTCTCTCTCTCTCTCTCACTGTTTTTCTTCCTGGTCTTAAAGCAGACCCTTTTGCATCTCTTATAGAGCTGATTTGGAGGAGGTGTATTCTTTCAGACTTCTTTTGTCTGAAAAACTCCTTATTTGGCCTTCCATTTACATTGAGAGCCTCGCTGGATACAGTAGTCTTGGTTGCAGGCCTTTCATTTTCATTACTTGGAATATTCCTTGTCGATCTCTTCTGGCTTGGAGTGTTTCCATTGAGAAGTCAGCTGCTAGCCTTATTGGGGCCCCCTTGTATATTACTTCCTGTTTTCCCCTACTTCCTTGAAGATTCTCTCTTTGTCTTGGAATTTTGCCATTTTAATTATGATGTGTCTTAAAGTGGGCCTCTTTGGGTTTCTCTTGATTGGGACTCTGTGTTTCCTGGATTTGTGTGACTTTTTCTCTCATCAAATTAAGGAAGTTTTCCATCGTTAATTTTTCAAACAGGTTTTCTATTCCTTGTTCTTCTTCTTCTCCTCCTGATATCCCTATTATACAGATATTATTACGCTTCATGTTGTCTTGCAGTTCCCTTATCACTTCTTTCTTCTTTCTGAATCTATTTTCCTTTTCTTGCTCTTTCTGGGTGTTTTTTTCTACCTTGTCCTCCAGGTAGCTGATTTGATCCTCTCCTTCTCTAGCTTGCTTTTGATTCCTTCTACTGTGTTCTTCAATCCAATTGTATTCTTTATTTCCTCTTGGCCCTTGTTGACAGTTTCTATTTTCCTTTTCATGTTGACATAGTTTACAGTGAGTTCATTGTAGTTTCCCTGTAGTTTTGGGTAATTCTCTGTGAGTCCATTGAGCTTCCTTATAACCATTACTTTGAACTCAGTAACTGATAGTTGACTTGCCTCTATTTTATTTAGCATTCTTCTTGAGGCTTCTTCCTTTCCCTTCATTTGGGGATTATTTCTTTGTCTTCTCATTGTTTGTGAGACTTTTCTTGTTAGCCTCTGCTTCTTACATTGATCTGTTCTGACTCTCTGAGTTTATGGTGTGAACTTCTATGGTAGGAAACCTGTGAGATTCAGTAGTGCAGTCTCCTTGATCTCCTATGCTTGCTGGTCTTGGGCTGTCAGTTATGTTCGCTGTCTGTATGTCTTTGGGTTTTGATTGTTGTTGGGCCTTTCCTTGATGGGTCCTTCCCTCCAGCTGGTTAGCTGAGGGTCACTCCATCCACCATGTCTTGTATTCTGTTGTGCAGTGTGGATAGGTTATGTTGAAGCTGGGTCTTTTCTCTGTATGAGGTTTTGAGGCTTCTCTCTCACTATTTTTCAGCTGTTTGTTCTGGGTAATTTCTATACCATTTAATTGTATTTCCAGATCTGTCCTGGGTGGAAATAGTGTGGCTTCCACTAACTCCTTCAATTTCTTCCATTATTATCTGCTGGTGGTTCCTTTGTTGGTGGGTTTCCTCTTCCATCATGTACACTGGTGTTCATAGCTCCCAGGTACTCTTGTACATGATCAGTTGGAGGGGGAAGGTAAAATGAATTAAGACAGTGGAAGTGTATTCTATAGTATTTAAAGTATCAACCTGCAGAGACAGGAGATCCTTTGCATATTTATAGTGTTAACCATGATATTTCACCCAACTAGTCACTTTTAGAAAGGGTGGAGAAAAGAGAAGACTTGTTAGTGGACAGAAGGATTGTGAGTTGGATCTAGAAAGCAATGAGCTTGCGGGAGGTCAGATTATGAGATATAGGGAGAGTAAATGATAGAAAATAGATATAGTATACGAAGGAATAGAGTTAACCACAACAGTAATAACGTTCTGGAAACAGTGAAGTGGGCTAAGTTCTGGGAGGTGTGCTGTGTAGTATTTGCAACTATAGGGAACAACAGTTAGTTACAATAATAAGGGAGTAACAATCATATAACAGAATTTATGTGATGTGAATAACAAGAATACGAAGTACATGACCTAGAGTAGTGCACTGTTGGACCGTAAGTGAAGTAAAAGAAAAAAAATTAAAAATACACTATGAAGCCCTGGCTGGCATAGCTGAGTGGATTGAGCGTGGGCTGTGAACTGAAGTGTCACAGGTTCGATTCCCAGTCAGGGTACGTGCCTGGGTTGTAGGCCATGACTCCCAGCAACCACACATTGATGTTTCTCTCCCTCTCTCTCCCTCTCTCTCTCTCTCTCTCCCTCCCTTCCTTCTTTAAAAATAAGTAAATAAAATCTTAAAAAAAAATACACTACGAAAGAGAGAACAAGGAAAACTAGTCAAACAATGCAATTTGACAAAGCGAAGAAGACTAAACAGAAAGAAGAGAAATAAAAAAAATACTAATAAAATAAAAGATGTAAAAATAATACAAACATACAATAACTTGCAAATTCTCTGGAGTAGCAAAGTGAAATTTATCTCACTGTCTCAGTTGTTGGGATGACCCCTTTTTGGGTGTAACTCTGATCCTTTCACAGCTCTGGGTTTTATTGACTCACTTGTGGGGATTAAAAAAAAAAGAAAGGAAGGAAAGAAGAAGGAAAACAAAATAGGCCTCCTGCTAGCTTTAAACTGGCCAAGCTAATTCTGCTTGTCTTCCTGGCTACAGCAGGCTCTGGGGGGATTGGTTTAGCTTTTCTCCCTTCCTGTGGTTTTGAGAGGATAGGGGCCAGGTCTGAGCCTCACTCTTGGCAGTTGCCCAGCCTCTAGCCAAAATCCTCAGTTCACTGCTGGGCCCCCAGTGCCCTTCTGTGCCCAGTCTATGCCTTCAGTCCACCAGTTGTGCTATCCTTGAGGTGCACCAATTAGGGGCAACTCACATATCACCTTCTAGCTCTTGGTTGTCCTAGATGCTAGGGACTCTCAGAGTCTCTTCAGGGTAGTTTGGCTCTCCCACTGCATTAAGTCTGTCTGGGGATTGCTGACTCCCTGAGCCCTGCTGCTCTCCTCTGCGAGGGGTGTCTCAGACTTTCTCTTAGCCAGCCAGTTGCCCCCGCCACCCCACCCCACAGATGGGGAGAGGCAGTGGCTGTTATGGTGGAAGTGGGCTCATTCCTCCTCTGCTGCTGCTGCCGGGGGGAAGTGGGGTTGGGCATGTGGTGCCTCTGGGAGGCAGGGTTGAGCACTTGCCATTCCTGGGGCTGGGGGTATGAGCACTTGGCCTCCACTGCTGGTACAAGCTGGGTAGCTTCTGGGCTGAAGGTTTGGGCATGTGCTGTCCCTGGGCTTCAGGTGTGAGTGCACAGCCTCCGCTGCTGCAGTGGGAGTGCAGTTGCCTGCTGTGGTGTCAGGGGCAGCTGCAGGAGGTGGAGGAGTAGGGCAGTTGGGTCCCTGGCATACTACTGGGATCGAGGGTGGGGTTGGGTGCCCTCTGCTGCTTGGGCCAGGAATAGGGTAGGGGTGCAGCTGCTGTGGGAGAATTCCCTGAAGAGCCACTGAGTGCCTCTTTTTCTTTTTTTTTGAAAAATTCCTCCTGTTCAAGCCTTCACTGCCAAACATGTACCTGGTCTCTCATATAGCCCAGCTCTCCAACAAGACTGGAAACTATCAGGATCAGGATCCATCACAGCTCAACTCTTCCCAGCTGGCTTCCACAGTCTCTGCCGGTGCACACCATCCCTGTGTGTTTGCCACTTAGTCCTTCCCCCCTACCCCCAGCAACTTCAAGCATCCAGTTCCATCCTAGTGCTGCTGGAACCTCCCTGTTTGGCAGGTTGACTCTGTTGACCTGACTCTCTCCCAAGAATCCTGCTGCAGACCCATTGGGTGGCAGGACTGGGGCTACATCTGCCCTGGTCCCTGCGCTGGTTTCAGAGACCTTATTGTCACAAAGCTCTATCCTTACCATCTGATTTTTCAATGTCCTCTACAGTTTTTGGTCTCCAATCTTCTTATATGCTGGGATACCATTGGCTGTTCAATCTGTTCCTCAGAAGATTGGCTAGGTGTTCCACCTGTGTGCAGGGGAAAGTACACTCTGTTCTCACCTATTTTGTTGCCATCTTAAAACAAAAAGACATTTGAGAATATGAAGTTTCTAGGGGAAAATGTGACTATTTTACAATGCATTTGGTGTAAATTGCTTATAATATTTGATTCAGAAATAAATTTTCTCTGACTTGTTGTTTAAAATCATAAGAAATGAATTAAGAGTAGTGTTAAGTATTTTTATCACATCTTTATGTTTAATAATTAAATCTTGAAACTTTGTGAAAATATTCAACGTTGATAGACTTCCAAAATCTACTTTGATGAAGCTTTTATAAAGTTTTACCTTAGTTCAACAACTAATGGTGAACAATCACAGCATATTCAAATAAAAAAAGGTAGGACACAAAATAAGAAATGTATGTGTTAATACATGCATTTCATATTAAGAATTATGGACTTTTATGTTCTTATGAACTCATAAAAACATAAAATAATGTTATAAAATTTAAGTAAAAAATACATTGGTCATTTTGGGAGAATGCTAGTGGGAGTATTTAGGAGTGCTTTGGGAGAATAATAATCAATATTATTATTTTGAATCACATGTAATCAATCAGAAAAAGTAAACATTTTGTCTATGTCTTTTCTATTGAAAGTATACCAGTAGATAACCAAATAGAAATAGGGAGGTTACTTATAGAAACATCCGACTAATGCATGAAAAAATGATAAAACTAGATTATCACTATTTTACAACATTTTTTAGTGGATCTAAGCATTGTTTCTCAATAGATGTTAATATCATAAAATGAAAGATAACTAGATATTATGTATGCCTTGATGCAGGAATAAAACTCTGAAGTATTTTTACTCTCTCAAAAATAAGACAACACAGTCAGGTCAAACCTGTCACTCCAACTATTAATATAGAGGACACACAGATGCAGAGGAACATATCAAACCATCCTTTGATGATACAGTCACTTTGCAATCTCTATAGAATTTTCTTTTTAAATTAAAGAATGACACCTAGTGGGGGCAAGGTTAGGGGATGAAGAGATTGAGGAAAAAGGAAAAAGGACTCAGACATGGACAACAGTGTGGTGATTGCTGGGAGAGGGAGGCAGAAGGGGATTCAAAGGTAATGTAAAAACAATACAATAAAGATAAAATTAAAAAATTTAAAAAGTTAAAATTAAAAAATTACAAGAGAATTAAGTATTGTAGAGAAGCACATATAGATTATTTAGATTCTGCTTCAAACTTAAAAATTAAGATATAAATAGATTGAACAAATTGAATATATGATAACATAAAGGTATTATCTTTATTTTTAGTTGAATATGGTCTGACATGTTAAAAACATAATTCCTACCTTTCACTGAAAAAGTACATATTAAATATGATATATGGAATATACTTTGAAATAATTTTGCAGGGGAATGGTAGATAGAAATATAGAAAAAACAAAACTGGTCATAAGTTAGTAATTGTAAAACTGGCTTCTGGGTGTGTGGAAGATTATTAACTAGTATGTCTAATCTTGTATTTAATTGGAACTTTCTATAATAAAATTATAAAAACAAATAAAAATGTACAAGGTGAATGTAATTTAGAATACTAATCGAGCTGAGGTAGTAAATATCTCTTTGCCACAAAGTGAATAAAAATTATATTTTCATAATCTACATGTATAAAAAATGTCTAATTCTGGAATTTCCAGCAGCCAAAACTTCATTGGCATTTGATATCCTGACATTCCTCTACCAGAAGAGCAGGCAGACCAAGAAACTCAGAAAAAATTATTATGGTTCTTATAATGACCAATTTCAAATATCTGGAAGTCTGTTGGCATGTATCAGAATTTTTCAGTGCTTAGTGCTGATCCACAGAGAAACCATCAATGTTATCATATTAAAATTGTAACCGACCAATTTATTGAATTTTCTTACAGGTTTTCTTTAACAAAAATGTTTTCAATCCATTCTCTTGAATTTCTCATATACATGTTAATAGCATCTGTAGTACTAAAAACTTTCCTTTGTCTTTTTCAATAATGTCTACTTTTCATTTTTTATAGTTGTCTGCTTGAAATTTTGAATGATTCCTTACCAAAATGAAATGTAAGTGAAGACAATAGACATTCTTATTTGTTCTTCATAACTGAATTTTGACTTGAGAGTATATCATTTATCCTTTTTTATATTAAATTTTTATTGAGGTATAATTGACATATAACAGTATATTAGTTTAGGGTGTACAACATGATTTGTTATTTCTATATATTGTAAAATAATCACCACAATAAGTTTAGTTTAGCCTCTGAGAATCCATACAAAGTTATAAAACAATTTTTTTTCTTATGATAAAGACTTTTAAGGTTTACTTTCTTAGCAACCTTCAAATATTCAATAATTTAATATTGCAAAAATTGTACTTAATATATTAATTTTAATATTAATTTTAATGACATACACATATTTTCCTATTTTTGCAGGTGGTTTACCATTAAATATGAACAGTGATGACTTTCTTTTTTTTTTTTAAGATTTTATTTATTTATTTTTAGAGAGGGAAGGGAGAGAGAGAGAGAGAGAGAGAGAAACATCAATGTGCGGTTGCTGGGGGTTATGGCCTGCAACCCAGGAATGTACCCTGGCTGGGAATCGAACCTGGGACACTTTGGTTCCCAGCCCGCGCTCAATCCACTGAGCTACGCCAGCCAGGGCGTGATGGCTTTCTTAAATAACTTTTCCCAAAAATATAAATTGATTCAAACACTTTACATAATACATGTAAATGATAAAAACCATCATCATAATAAAAATAAGAATACAAGTATCAACCACCTAATTAAGACACATAATATTACCTATAAAGCCCATTTAAGTGCCTTTTAATCACCTGTGTGGTAACTTTTGTTATTTTTGTTTCATATTTCTTTCTAATTGTAGATTTTGTTTATGCTCATTAAAATACTGAAAAATATAACACAAAAATGAACTACCTGCAATTTTACCACCTAGCAATGAGCACCCTTAACCTTTTGTGCATTTCCAGTATTTTAGTATATGCATATATGTTTTTGTATTTACAAAATACAATCAAACTATTTTACTTTGAGTTTTCTAAAATATTTATAATGTTTACCATTAACCTTTGTGCATTTCCAGTGTTTAGTTTATGTATTTACAAGACATAATCATATTATTTTAGCTTGAGATTTTAAAATATTTATAAATATATTGCTATTATAAATGTTAAATCTCTGAGCATCTATGATGATGTTCTTATAAATGGTTTGTGGTAATAAAAATAGTAGATATAGGTACAAACTGTTTCATTTATAAGCATTCTTAAATAGCTTTTAGGAATAGTGAAGCCAACTTACATTTCAACAATGATTTATTTTGCAATTCATTGTATGTTAATTTTACATACAACAAGATACACTAACTCTTAAAGTGTTTATTATTCATGTATTTAACGATTTTCAAAATATTAATATTAAACATTCACACTAGTTTTTTAGACAACAGACAAATTACTATTTCTTTTACTTTCTTTTCTTTTAACTTTGTTGTTCTGCATTTTTATTCAACATTCTTAAAATTCACAGTTAATAAATGTCATTCTCTTATTAAAGATTAAGCAGTACAAATCAAACTAAAAATAAATTAAAGTCTTTATGCTTTAAAGTTCTCTGTAAAATGGTGCATTCTTGGTGTTGTGTGAGTGATGATGTTTGACTGAGATAGATTTTAGGTCAGACTTTACAAGGTTAAATAAATTTTTACAGGAGACATCAAACCAGGTGCACTTCCACAGCATGTCTGTACTTTACAGCATGCTTGCCTATGTTAAAATTCCATTTCTCCATTTTTTTTCTGAAGTCAGATGTATTGAGAATAACAGAACAGAGTTAAAAGAATGGCTATTTGTTAAATATCTGGCTGCTCTAGCTAATGAAGCTTAGGGTCTTGTGCTTTCTCATTTCAGCTGCCAGTTCCTAAGCAGGTGGTCCTATGCTTAAAGGGTGGCTTTGATGGGGAAGAAAGGAGAGTGAGAGGCAATAGGATTTGGGGAAATGGATAGGTTTAATGGGGTGTATTTTTAGAACCCAAAAAAGAAACGCCTTTGGACCTTCTTTTTTGCTTCTCTTAGGTTGATTTCATAACCACCTTCCTTACCAAATATGGCTTGAGCAGGTCAAGAAAAATCAGTCCGCCCAGCAATACAGAGCAGGCTTTCAAAGAGTTGAGAGTGTCAGATGATTGGGCAAGAGAATTTGAAGAGGAATATGGGTAAAATTATTTTTGAGAGATTTTTTGACCTCGCATTTTTAATATTTTATGATACTTATTTTGATTTTTGGTCCTGCCACCCAGGCACTTTATAGTTCAAAATGCAAAATACATTGAATGCTTGACATGGGAAAAAAAAAGGGGGTTGGAAAAACTTAATTTAAGCTTTTTAGCACAATCCATATCTGGAGATTGTCCATGCACATGGGGATGTGGAGCCTTACTTCCACCATGAACATGCTCTGCCATGAACATTCCACCATGTACCATTAGACCTCAGAAACATATGCTAACCTGGCTCAGTCAGTCCTCTTGACACATATCTGAGTCAAGTCTTCAATGTTTGGCTGGGCTTTGGGCCAAGTTTCTGCATCTTTTCCATGGTTGCATTGCACCATCTCTGTTCCTTTTCTACTATCCATTTCTCTTTCCCCCACACATAATCCAACCTTAAATTACTTTTTAAATACTTATTCTCAATAGTGGTTAGGTTTAGCTTGACATCAATGACTGAATTTTATTTTAACTTCCTAGAGACACACACAGATTCTATGCTTAAATAATTAAGAAGAAAAATTGTGAGTATAACACTTTTCTACTCCTATGTTGCTCTGGCGGTTGTTATCACCCTGGTGCAGGTGCAGCCAGACCCTATGCTGACCTGGGCAGGCATGTGCACTCCACCTGCAATCTGTGGACGTTAGGTGCCTCCTGTGCAAAGACCACAGGGTTTCTCTTTACCAGTCAGGGTTAACCTGACTTTGTACCTCAATACTTCTGTCTCTCCTCACCTTCCTGCCCTTACATAATTTTGTTCAGGAATTAGGATTTAATAAATAGAAGGCAGGAAAGGATTTTACCTTCCATCACCTTTTGTTTTGTGCCACATCACAAACCTTCTCTAAATCTGTCTTGGATTTGGACACAAAAAGGAAGATGTGAAGGAATCTAAGAAATACTAGGTAAGCATTTAGGTAGGTCAGTTATAAAAATGAATAATTGAACTGCTTCCCTTTCTTGATATTTACTTTAATTTCATTTGTAAGAACCTTTACTTCAGACATTTAGATAATTTTACATAAAGATTTTCAAAAGGTCACTCAGCAGTAACCGAGAATTTAGAAGCCAGTATTCCCAACATATACAAAATAACTTTATTTTCAAAATATATTAATAATACACTGAAATTTTATATTTAACACAAGGCAGTTGGGTGGCAATAGAACTGGGTATGGTTGCACTAAGTGTATTTTATAAAAAAGTTTCCTAAGAATGTCTTCTAGTTGAGCTGGTAATGTTTTAGCAATTTTTTTTTAACATACAGAGTTACACCCTGACTGGTGTGACTCAGTGGATGTAGTGCTGGCCTGCGAAACAAAAGATTGCTGGTTCAGTTCCTACCCAGGGCACATGGCTGGCACAGGCCAGGTCCCCAGTTGGTGGTGGGTTAGGGGTGTGAGAGAGACAACTAATGGATGTATCTCTTGCACATCAATATATCTCTCCCTCACTTTGTCCCTCTATACTCCACTTTCTAAATACAAATAAACAAAATCTTAAAAAAAAGACCCTGGCTGGTGTGGCTCAGTGGATTGAATACTGGCCTATGACCCAAAGGGTCCCCAGTTCCATTCCCAGTCAGGGCCTGGGTTGCAGGCCAGGTCCCCAGTAGGGCGCTTGTGAGAGGCAACCAAATACTGATGTTTCTCTTCCCCTCTTTCCTTCTCCTTCCCTTCCCCTCTATCTAAAAATAAACCAATAAAATCTTTAAGAAAACATACAGAGTTGCAATTTAACAGGATTTAAATCCTAAATGGAACAATCTTTGCAAAATTCTATTTTGTCATTATTTTGTTTAAAATGTATTCATGATACACCACTTTTGGAGACAAATACAAAACAGAAGACACAATAAACTCTAGAATCTAGGGGATCATTCTAGGTTCTTTTAGAGAATGAAAGAGGAAATTGTATTTGGAGTTAATGAGATATAATGCAAGGTACTCACTTAGTTTATATACTCAATCTTAAATAAATGCAGGCATTGTTAAAACACTAAATTTTGGTATAAATAATAACTACTTATATTATTCCTAAATTTTAAGATATTTAGATACCATTTCCAGCCTACACATAATGAAACATACCAATAGGGTGGAGGCTTTCCTCCCAATGTTGTGGAAGGTTCAGTGTTTAATTGGTACCTATGTGTATTTAATCTTTGATCAAGTATATAAAATAGGTTTTTCATTATCTACATTTTAAAAATAAATAAAATTATATATATATTTAAAACTTATACAGGGCACATAACCAATATCATGGAATGTTTCTGTTTCTTTAAAGTAATGTATTGAGTTCTCTGTTAAAAGAAACTTGTCACATGTAATATCTTTCTCCCTGCCTGATCCCCTCTCAAACAACTTGTAAAGTGATAACAAAAAGCTAATCAACAAAACAAACAAGGAAGCAAAATATAATCAGAGCCATTGAAGTTAAGAACAAACTGATAGTAACCAGAGGGTAGGTGGGAGGGAAAAATGTGGAGGGGAGGGGGAAGGTTTTTGGGGAACATGTATAAAGGACACATGGACAAAACCAAAGTGGGATAGGATCAAGGGTGGGACGTGGTAATGTTGGGGGGAAAATGGAGACAAGTGTACTTGAACAATAAAAATATAGGGGAAAAAGCTTTCATTGATTGTTTATTATACATTAGGTGCTATGAAAATATTTTCTTCAGTATATAATTTTTCAAAAGTCTACCTATGCCACAAGCATCAAAATTTGTTGCCTGGGCCCTGGCTGGTGTGGCTCAGTGGATTGAATGCCAGCCTGCGAACCAAAGAGTGGCCGATTTGATTCGAAGTCTAGGGCACATGCCTGGGTTGTGGGCCAGGTCCCCAGTAGGTGGCCTGTGAGAGACAACCACACATTGATGTTCCTCTCCCTCTCTTTCTCCACCCATGTTCCTCTCTAAAAACAAATAAATAAAATCTTTAAAAAAAAATCATTTTCTGAAGTAGTCCTATTGAGGAAATATGATGTACTAGGATAGCTCCAGGGCTCATACCATTCCCCTTTCTGTGAAGTAATAGAGAAGTAGAGATCAGGGAAGTAGGTGCACAGCATCCTAAAAGAACAATATTAGCCCTGGCTGGCATCGCTCAGTGGATTGAGCGCGGGCTGCGAATCAAAGTGTCGCAGGTTCGATTCCCAGTCAGGGCACATGCCTGGGTTGCAGGCCATGACCCCCAGCTACCACACATTGATGTTTCTCTCTCTCTCTCTTTCTCCCTCCCTTCCCTCTCTAAAAGTAAATAAATAAAATCTTAAAAAAAAGAACAATATTAGAACATAATGCCTAATTGAAAGGGTGAGATACAAAGACAAGCACAACCTGAATGTAACAGATACGGAGAACACATTGGATGGTTGAATTTTGCTATATACTATAAACAATGCAAGTATCAAGAAGTTGCTTCTAGAATTCCAAGTGTTAACTCACCAATTCAATGTTAATTAATTAATTAATTTGAAAACAGAGGGTCCTCAATTGAATGAGTCACCTTATTTATCAGTACTTCAGTTTCCCCACCTATGAAAAACACAAAAATAAAGCAAATGCAAAATGGAGCTAACTTTTGAAGGAGGAGTTAGAGATGGGGTTTGAGGCTGGGTGGGCCCTCAATTGAGTAAGGCACTTTGCTTACCCAACCTCAGTTTCTCCAACCATAGCCATTAGAAAAAGCAAAGTATAGAACACTTCACAGGGTTGTGTCATCCTTGCAGAGGCATTATGCTAAATTTCTCTGTATTGTTACAATTAGAGTATAGGAACTGCTGAAACAAGCACTCAATAGGCATTTATTAAAGCTTATGAACCTTACACCTGCTTTAAATTCTCTTGTGCATCATTTGGAGAGTTGAGTAAAAAAGCTTACTTATATGGAAAATGTATTTTAATACAAGATTGGAATTAAATGAAAACAATATTAGAACACTTTGTAAATTTGACATGTATAATGTGCCAAAATTTTCTCAGAAAAAATGTAGGAAACTTGACAGGGTAAAAGCTATGAAAAATTTGATGAACATGATGTACTTAATTTAACATGATTTAACAAAGTCAGGTCATCAATGTGTTTGGTGGTAGAAATTTTATAATTTCTGAATGTCCTGTGACTTATTGTGGTAAAGTGTATCACATTTGTTTATTCTATATAATATAATATAATATATATTATACTATATAGAATAAAGTATGTATATTTGAGAAAATTGATATACACATTTAGATTAATATGAATAGTAGATTAATAAATATTTGACATATAAATTTAATAATTTTAAATAGCATACTTCTTTAAAAGTATAATTTAGCAATCAAATAATGTTTTAATAGTATAAAAATTATCCAGAATTAATTTGTAAATTTGAAATTATGGTAAATTACATAATAATATGTACCCATGTATCTACCACAAAAATAGATAAATGTTGACTTTTTGTCTTTGTATCTTAAGATTTTTAATTAAGTAAACAAAAATGTACAGATAAATCTGAATCCTCTTTTTCACTGTCTTTAGTTCTATCCCCTTCCTTTTTTTAACTGAGAAGCAAATATTGATATGTACTTATTTTGCACAATTTTGGTACATGTTTTAAAACTGTCACTATATATTTGCAACCAATAAATAATATGTCTATATGTGTGTGTTTGAGGTAAATTTTAGTTAATACAATAGTTCTTTTTTAATTATTTAAATTGCTAGGCCTATTCATTTTATCAATACAGAACATTTTTCATTTCTGCCACTGATTTTTTTTGCCAATTAGAAGGAGATTAGAGATATATTTTACAAGATATACTTTATCGGGTTGAGGAATTGTTCTAGTCCTATTTTTCTGGGAATATTTTTCAATCATAAGTGGACTTTAAATTTTATATATACATATTCAATCTTGGGCTTAATTACATCTATTAGTGTTATCAAGAGAACCAGCAGTTAGGTCAAAAACATACACCACTGATGATTATTTTCAGGGTCATACGGCAAAAATATTAATTAGTACTGGCTTTGTATAGCAAATTTCCCCCAAAAAATCTTACTTAAGAATAATTAATACATTTATATAGATATTATTTACATACTATATGTTCACTAATTTTAAAGCATTTAATGCTTTTTAATATATTTACAGAGTAGTCTAACCATCTCCACAATTATTTTAGATCATTTGTATCACTCCAAAAGTAATCTTGTATCCATTAGCCCCTTCATTTGTTTAAATTAAACAAGTTCTTTCTGTTTGACCCACAAAATTTTGAGCTAGCTCTAAGCAACCACTAATATATTTTATCTTTCTTTAAATTTGTTTATTCTGGACATTTCATATAAATAAGATCACATGATGTGTGATATTTGTCACTGGCTGCTTTTACCAAACAGAATATTTTATTTTTTTTAGATTCATGTTGTAACATGTATCACTACTTCATCCTCTGTTATCACCAAGTAAATTAAATTTATGTGTACTTCACATGTAATATAGTCATTCATTTATTGATAGATATTTGGATTCTTTTCACTTTTTGTGTATTGTGATTCAAGTTGCTACGAACATTAGTGTATAAGTTTTTATGTTGACATGTATCTATCTTCATTTCCCTTCAGTGGAGACAGGAGTGAAATTAGTGAGCCATATGGTATCTCCATGTTTTAACATTTTGGTGAATAGTCAATCTATTTTTCAAATAGATACATGTTGAGGACCGCCCTACCTGGTCTCAGGAAGCTGTAACCCCTCGTGACTTAGGTTGAATGAGAGACCTCCAGACCAGGAGCCACTAAGGAGACAAAAACTTATTTCCCTGGCATGACTGCTGCCTGTTCTGTGCCTGACCTCCTAAGCTTGATCAGTTAGTCAATGACAGGTAAGATTTCCCACGGAGGGAATCGCCTAAGACAGGCATGATAACGTGAAGGCTTCTTGGAAGAGACTCGGGGCTGTGGAAATGAAGGGGTGATGGACATCAACCCCTGCCCCCTTGGCTTTGTCAAAGCCTGAGTCCTTGTTCTTAGAAGTGAGTAATCCAAGTCTCCTGGCTGCCTTTGTCTTCTCTGTTAACTCAAGCCTGCAGAAATAGCAGGGGTAGTTCAGCCCAGACCAGAAATGGTGGACCCCAGGGGTAATCAGGCCTGGGGCATAGAATATGCAAGATACTGTGAGATCTGTTTGCTGGAGGATGTTATTAGATTAGAATTTGTAGGCACAGACAGGAAACCAAAACTGCCCCTTGAGTCCTGTTAGATAAAACCCCAAGCTCTGCCCAGAATCACAGTGGGGGTTCTGCCTGCACCTTTGTAAATCACCTACTTCTTTTGATCTTTTCTGCCAGACTGTGAATCCACAAACTAAGTCTGAATTCTCAATAAAAATCTTCTTGGGAATGGATACAGGCGCACTCTCCACTAGAGAGAGTGGCCCTTCTGTCCCTATTTCCCCACAGGACCTGTTTTTCTCGTGTTTCAACAAGCATCCGCAGCAGAGATGGATACTGCTGGCCGGCATCATCCACAATTGCATCATTTTACATTACCACCAGCAATGTATGAGAATGTTCTAATTTCTTCCCATCCTCAACAAAACTTTTTTGTTACAGCCATCCTGGTGTTTATGAAGTGGTGTCTCATTTTATTTTTCTCTAATGGCATGATATTGAGCATCTTTCCATATACTTATCTGTCATATTTCAACCTCCTTTTGAGAAATGCTTATTCAGATTGTCCATTATTAAATTGGATTATTTGTCTTTTTATTAATACATTCTAAAACTTTTAAAAACAAATATTTTGGTTACAATTATTTTATCAGATATAAAATTTGCAAGTAATTTTCCATTTTTGTGGGTTGTCTTTTCATTTCTTGATGGTATGGTAAGCTTGAAACAAAATTGCCTTTAATTTTGATTAAGTCCAATTTACCAATCTTATAAATTTTGCTTTTGGTGCCACGACTAAGATGTTATTGTCTAATGCAAGATGATTTATTCCTGTATTATCTTCTAAAACATTTATGGCTTTAATCGTACATTTAAGTCTAAAATAAACTTTGACTTAATTTTTTATATGAGGTGAGATAGGGGACCAAATTAATCTTTGGTATGAGGACATCCATTTTTTTATTGTACTTCAAAGACAATTGTCTTTATTTTCACCCCACTATGACCTCCATCCCCACCCATCCCCACCTCCACCCTGGAACCCACCCCCTTTGGCTTTGTCCCTGTGTTCTTCATACATGTTTCTTATGGCCCCCTCCATTATATTTTTGTCTTGCAATTTTTTAAATTATTGTACAATTACAGTTGTCCCACATTTTCCCTGTTGCTTTCCCCTGCCCAACCCCCCTCAGTCAATCCTCACCCCATTGTCCATGCCCATGGATCCTTTATACGTGGTCCTTGACTAGACTCTTCACCTTCTTTCCTGTTATTCCCCCTCCCCATCACCTCTGGTTATTTCCATGTCTCTGGTTCCAGTTTGCTCATTTGTTTGTTTTGTTCATTAGGTTCTACTTATAGGTGAGATAATATGGTATTTGTCTTTCACCACCTGGCTTGTTTCACTTAGCATAATACTCTCCAGTTCCATGTATGTTGTCACAAAGGACAGAAGTTCCTTCTTTCTTTCTTCTGTCTGGTATTCCATTGTATAAATGCAGTTTTATACATTTACACAGTTTTTTGATTCACTCACTTACTGATGGGCCCTTAGGCTGTTTCCAGAAATTGGCTATTGTAAATAATGTTGTTATGAACATTAAAGTGCATAGATTCTTCTGGATTGGTGTTTCAGAATTCTTAGGGTATAATCCCAGCAGTGGGATCACTGGACCAAAAGGCAGTTCCATCTTTAGTTTTTTGAAGAAATTTCATACTGTTTTCCACAGTGGCTACACCAGTCTGCATTCCCACCAACAGAGCACTAGAGTTCCCTTTTCCCCACATCCTCTCCAGCACTTGTTTGTTGATTTGTTAATGATGGTCATTCTGACCATTGTGGAGGGGTATCTCATTGTAGTTTTAATTTGCATCTCTCTGATGACTAGTGATTGACGTAGACACTGGCCCGCAGTATCTGTGGCATTATGGATGAGATAAGATAAATTCACATGGACTACCAAGTCCCATGGAGGAAAAGGGATGGTGTGGCCACTCTCTCAAGAGAAGAGTGCCCTGACCCTTGACAAGCTTTAATTGGGTTCAATTTTTACAGGAATAAAGCTCATCAGTCATTATCAGGCAGAAATGATTAAACAATAGATAACATTTAAAGAACTCTTAGGGCTTATTCTGAGTCAGGGTCAGATAGTTAAAGAGCCATAAAACTTTAGGGAAACAAACTCATTTCAGGCTTGGACCCTCATCATTTAAATTAAGGGTATTAGCAAAGTATGTTTCATAGGATCTTGTGCATTCTTTCTTAGGCCTGATTGCCCTACAGAACTGGCTTTTTCCAGCACAGGGCTGCACCCACCACCAGCATTGTTTCAGGCTTAAAGCATCATTTCAGGCTTAAGTCAGGCAGGGGAAGTAAGGCAGCCAAGAGATGAGGAGACTTTTCACAGACAGAATGAGGACTCAGGCTATGCCAAAGCAGGGTAAGTAAGGCAACCAGGAGATTAGGAGATTTCTTGCAGACAGAATGAGGACCCAGGCTATGTCAAAGCCCAGGGGCGAGAGTCCATCACCCCATTTTTCTGTAGCTCCCAAGTCCTTCACTGGGGGGCCCCTGTGATCTTGCCTGTCTTAGGTGACCGCTCTTTTGAGGAATCTTACCTGTTATTGGCTAACCAATCAACCATTGGGGTCCAGGCAGGGTGAGGTAAAAGGAGCATAGGCAGCGCTCCTGCCAGGGAGATAAGCTTTGTCTCCTTAGTGGCTTATGGTCCAAAGGTCATTCACTCAGCCTTAGCCATGGGGGGTTACAGCTCCTGAAACCAGGCAGGGCAGTTTCCAACAAGTGATGTTGAGCATCCTTTCATGTGTCTATGGGCCCTCTTTATGTCCTCTTTAGAGAAGTGTCTGTTCAGGTTCTTTGCACATTTTTTAATTGGATTGTTTGTCTTCCTGATGTGGAGTAATGTGAGTTCTTTATTTATTTTGGAGATCAAACCTTTGTTCAAGGTATCATTGGCAAATATGTTTTCCCATATAGTTGGTTCCTTTTTCATTTTGTTGATGTTTTCTTAGCTGTGCAGAAGTTTTTAATTTGATGTAGTCCCATTTGTTTATTCTTTCCTTCATGTCCCTTTTTCTAGGGGACATATCAGTGAAAATATTGCTGTGTGGGTTATCTGAAACTTTCTTGCCTGTGTTCCTTCTAGGAGTTTTATGGTGTCACAACTTATACTTAAGTCATGTATCCATCTTTAGTTTATCTTGGTGTATGGTGTAAAGTAATAATATATTAATGACGTATGGGCTGTTCTCACAGATATTAAGCCCCACTGGGATTTTTGGCTTTGTGTACTTTCAATGCATTGTTTTTATACACATTGTCATCTTTAAATGGCACTTGGAGGACCAAATCTACAGTTACCTATAAGAGTGATCGAACAAACACCATAATCCATTACACAGAGCTATATCTTTCATCAGCTCTAACAGTATGAACTTCTCCGGATGGGAATGTTTGTACAGTTATGAGGATAATTTATTAACATTCTTGCATTAGTTTATAAAACTTAGTGTAGAACAAAAATTATGTTTCAAAACCTTAACCATTGTTAAAATGATGAAAATCACTGGATGTAAAGAGAGTAAGTAATCTTTGACTTTGGCCTCACATTCATTGGGCTTAGCTTGATGTACCCCTTTTATATTAAGATCTAAATTCAAGAACAAATTACTGGAATAGGATTTTGCATATACTAAACAAAAACAATGTGGGTCAGAGGGCAGAATTTGCCTGCAAGAATTCTTTCTCCTATTTGTTTTTGTTTCAAAATGTTTAACTTACTTAGGAGATTATATTGAACCATGAGGTATGATTCAGACAGAGTGAGTGTCTGTAAATAGCCTGAAAGAGAAGTAGAAATAGATGCCTCTTGATGAAAGAGATAATTGGAGCCTGGGAGGAGGAAAGGGAAGTGTGTGGATTTCTCAAACAATGGGAAATACAGTCTTCTGTCTAGACAATGCTGGAAAAGATGAAAAATCCTTAAAAAATAGCTGTAAGATTTCTGGCTTTGACTAAATATCCTTTTGCCTGAAGCAGAGAATCTATGGATTTGAATAAATTTAGAACTGGGAAAATATTACATCTTATGGTCCCAGGCTGACCGATGATGGAGAACCAGAGAAGTCTTTCCAATTTACTGAGAGTACGTAAGTTGCTAGAATACCACACCCTAAGAGCTAGAAGCCTAATGGGAGTTAGAGGTTGAATGTGTCCTTCCCCATGCCCACTAGGGCTAGGAATCACAGCTAGTTAATTTACTAAAAATAAATTAATTATTTCTTGAAAATTTGAATTATGCACTGAAATTGATAACTACTATTTTTAAAAGATTTTATTTATTGATTTTTAGAGAGGGGAGGGAGGGAGAAAGAGAGAGAGAGAGAGAGAGAGAGAGAGAGAGGAACATCAATGTGCAGTTGCTGGGGTTCATGGCCTGCAACCTAGGCATGTACCCTGGCTGGGAATCAAACCTGCGGCACTTTGGTTCTCAGCCTGAGCTCAATCCACTGAGCTACACCAGCCAGGGCTTACTATTTTTTAATAATATAATAAACTTGTTCTTTCATATCCTCTTGGATTTTGTTTAGAGTTGATATGGTAAAGATTTGGAGTAATGTTCTAATAGGTTTATCTTCTTTGTGTGTTTTCTGTTATTTATCTTACATGTTAAATAAAAGACTGTGGCTACAATGTTTTCACTATGAATTTTATATTTTACTGCTTCGACTACTATAAAATGACTCATCTTATTCAATGCCTTAACCTCTACCTAATTTGTTCTTGCCTGTTCTATATCTGTTTTTTAAGATCCAGTATGTCTGCACAATTATATTTCTAAAGTAATCATTTTGTGTATTGTATAAACAATATAAAATAAATGTTTTTCATTCAGTGATTGAATTCATCTTGATAGACTTTGCTCATTCTTATTGATATTAACATGTAAATTTAATTTTTAGTCTCTTCTTTTAAAAAATGTTCTTTACTTCAGGAGTCTGCAATTTACAACCTGTGGACCAAATGTGGTCCAGAATCTGGTTTTTTTTTTTTAAAGATTTTATTTATTTATTTTTAGAGAGGGAAGGGAGGGAGGGAGGGAGGGAGAGAGAGAGAGAGAGAGAGAGAGAGAGAGAGAGAGAGAGAGAGAGAGAGAGAGAGAAACATCAATGTGTGGTTGCTGGGGGTTCTGGCCTGCAACCCAGGAATGTACCCTGCCTGGGAATCGAACCTAGGACACTTTGGTTCCCAGCCCGCGCTCAATCCACTGAGCTACGCCAGCCAGGGCTCAGAATCTGTTTTTTATATGAGCTAGAATGTCTTTACATTTTTAAATAGAAAAACAAGTGACTATAGGTCACTTAAAATATCTTCCATCTGAACAAAGAAAGGTTGCCAACCCCTGTTCAGTTTTATATCAAAACATACTTTTAGCAGATGCCGTCATGGCCCCATTCTTGTTCTGTCTGTGATTATCCAGCTGCTGACCTAGGCGGGTGGGGCTCCATCCTCTACACCCAGTGGCTGGAACTGGGTGGAAGTGCCAAGGGTTTGGTTCCCCCTGGCAAAAGTCCTCACTAGTAGATGAAGAGCCACCCACTTGCTTCTCACGTGGAAAATTCTGAGACAGGCATTCAACACTAGCTTGGAGAGTCCCCAGCATGACTGAGTGCCACTACCTTAGCAGAAACATGCCTGATACTCTGTACTTTGTGGCTTCCCTCTGCTCCCCATTTCTCTTCCTCAGTCCTTCTCACTGTCTCCTGGTATTATGTCCCAAACAACCTACTTACACTCAATTCACGAGTCATTGCCTAAAATAGCCATAAGAATGTTATCTTCTATTTTTTTCTGCTTCCTTGAATTTTACCCAGTTCCCTAATTTCATACACAACAAATTTCTGAAAACATGTAGGAGTTAAATATATATAATTTGAAAATACAGTCTTATATTTTATAAGTTCTCAGAGAGCCAAATATATCATTTGAAATTTCTCCTGACATTAGCCTTTAGTCTGAAGTTTCAAAAGCACATTTAAAAATTTTTATAACTAATTTTTAAATATATTTTCCTCACAAGTCACTGACTAATAGAGGGTAAAGACATATTCAGTAGTTTCTCTCTTTGAGTTTTATTTTATACATTATATTTAGGCTGCTTATGATTGGTAACTTCATTTTTATTTTTTTCTCTTTCAATTTATTTTAAGGAAAATAATTAGATCCAAATGAATTAGGTTCTTAAATAACTGGAGAAATATTATCCCTCAGATGAAGACAACCATGCTGCTGCTACAATGTATGTTCAATGAACGGGCAATTTCACCTTGAAATATTTCAATAACTTTTTTCATCAGAAGAATGAAAACCATAATTCACTTGACAAAGGAATTCCAGAACAAACAATGTATTTTTTCTAAAGAGTGCCATATATAAAAGTTAATTTTAAAAAATCAAGTACCCCCTGCTAGGTTTTTTTCTGTTACCTCCAGGTATGTAGGATAAATTTGTTTACTTGGAGTTTATTTAGGGCAGTGATTCTCAATCATGACTGCACAGCAGAATCCAGGGTACTCTACACACAGCACAGAGGCCTGGGCCTCAGTGCTAGAGATTCTGATTTAATTGGATTGGGGTGTGATCTGGGTATTGGGAATTTTGAAAACTTCCCAGGAAATTTTAATGTGCATCTAAAATTGAGAGCCACAGGTAGAATCATGGGAGTTCAGGTGAATTCTACTGAATTTTGATCTTTTTTTGTTTAAGTCTTTCACATTATGAAAAAGAGGAAATAGTAATGTATGTAAATTCACAGCATAGTCCCAATTGGGAACTCTGTTTCTCTTTTAATGAGTTTCTTTCTCTTGTGCTTTATTTGAAAGGAGGAAGTTGAAGGTTTCAGCTTTTCCAGAGTGGCCAGTTACTCAACTACTGTCACAGTTTTCTAGGAGAATGCATCCCACCCTCTAGCTCAGTACTGCCACCTTGAGCAGAAGGATGCCAGAGGCTTTCTATTGCTACCACTGTATGATAAGAGTTGATGCCAAGCCTAGAATTATTCCAAATGGTTATTTCTTTGAGAATTTCCCCTCATCTACTCTACCACCACCTCTCCCTCTCACCACTTCCTTATTACCAGGAATCTTTTCTAGACTGCAAAGTATAAGCATTTCTCCAGGTTCACATCCATTTATTTCCTTGATCATTTGAGGCACAAGTGGTTCCAGAATTTCCCTTTTAGAGAAACTTAAGGCAACCATTCCATTGGAACTGTACTGGAGCCCCTTAGTTGCATCCCCTCATGTACACCAAGCATGGTATTGTTATCAAGCTCAAGTGTTTATGTGGTGTTGCTTTAGAAAAGCTGGAGGAGACTGCTGCCATAGCTCTAGGGAAAGGTGCAGATCTTTCTTCAATTTCATGTAATTACATATTTGTATTCAACTATTTTGAAATACTTGGTACATAGTTGCCAAGAAGGTTCTCTCATTCCTATCTTGGTCACTTCAATGGTGACGTAATTGTAGCTGTTGTCCTGCATTCTAAGAAAAATGTGATTAGTAATTTTTGACAAAGAAGTTTGGGTGGTCAGAGAACTCTCGTGGGATGTGCTACTATGCTAGTGAAGCCAGAGGTGATGGTTTCCTCCCAAGAGGATGGTCTATTCTTAGATCACAGGATCTTGCCAGATTACATAAATTCAGTGTCAGCAATAGAATAACACTCCCACCTCCCGACATCTATGTGGTCCATAATATTTCATGTTGCTGACACTGTCCTTCCTACCATCAAGGGGCATCCAACTAAGGAAACTAGATTGACTATAAAAACTTACCTGATATGCACAGATAATTGGTGTATGGATGATCAAGTAGGAGGAATCGGAAATATCCTCAGGAATTTACAGATAGGCAGACCAGCAATCCAGTCTCTCTAGTAATGAAGCTTAGAAATGTGAGACACATGAGTTATCAGTGGCCTTACTGCTTGCTGTGCGTGCTTGGATCCAGTCGACAACTGATGTTGTCAGGCAGAGTGAGAAAGGATGAGCACAGATAATGTCCTGGGTATGTTCAAATTTCTGAGGCCCAGCTCCCATTATATCCTGATTTCCATCTCTTGTATAGTCAATTCCCTTTTACCTAAAATGGTAAAGCAACAAAAAATGTGTTTTTTGCATTGGCAAAATGGCAAAAACAAAAATGTGTTTTTGTTGCTTCTGAATCAAAGAGTCTGGAGCGAGAACAACACTCAAGTTGCAATCAGACCTGAGTTGGAGACTTGCCTCTGACCCTGGAAATTTATGTATAGGCATTCCTGTGAAATGATAATAACATCAGCACATCAGAGACAAGGTGAGAAAATCCCTGCCTCGGTGTCTGGCAGATAATTACAGAATAGAACGGCAATCAGAAATTAGTTATCTTCCCCCTCCACCTGCCTCTCCCTTCCACCCACCGCCTAAAAGAACAGCAAAATGAATCCCAGAGACACTAAGAAAACTGGCTGGTGTTAGTTGTGTATGTTCTAGGTTGTGATTCAATACAGATTCACCTGAATCGAGCAATCTCTACACTGTAAAAATATATATGAAAGCAAGTCTTTTTGATAGTTATCCTTGCCTGAGAAAACCCATTTATTTTTCTCTTTCCAAGTAACTACATACCTAATGTCTGTGGTAACACGCATATCTGCAAGTGATTAACCTATTCCTCATGACACAATCTCATGACTGTTGTTCAGAACTAAGAAGTAAACCCTGGCAAAGTCTTAAAATAACAAGCATCAACACAAAAATAAAAGAACATTTCCTGTTATTCACTTTCAACAATCTCTGCAAACATCTTCAGGAAGCCAAAGCCTTCTATTGACCAGTTTAGTATGTTATTCTACACCAGAGGAAAATGGTAATAAAATGAATATCATTAAGGGTTCAGAGACCACATCATAATATACTGTGTATGACAGATCCTGCTGCATTCAGAATGTGGCACATTATAGATTAATATCCTGCTGTCTGCCCCCTAAAATCATTCCTTGTTGCAAAATTATATCTGTGTAACTTTATGTTTCAAACTCCTATCTTGTTCTTGTTTGTGCATTTGCCTCCTGCTTCAACTTTGGTGAGGGTGTTCTATTTATATCCTCACTCTGAGCTCAGAGACAGAAGAAAGGATTGGATAAATGCTCCAGGGGCCTGGCAAGGCCATGGAATACCTCAGTGGGCTCCTGCATACTGCCTTCATTACAGAAATACATTTGTCTTTGGGAAAGTATCTGTTCATTCCCTACTTTTGGATACCTCTGTGTCTTTATGAAAAGTTCCATCAGATAAAATATAGAAAAGTAAGCCAATGGAAACACCAGAAAGGCTTTGGTGTCACAGAAAACATATGAGCTTTTCAATTACCATGAGGCATCATTTCTTTGCATACAAATATGAACAGCTAGATACAAACTGTGCTTTTTGCCCACTGATCTTTAGAAGTGTCTGAGGCATGGGGTCAGTAGATAGCTTTCTTCAAATCCAATTTCTGTCAACTAATTATGTTTTTTCCAAGAAAATGTAATTTATTCCCCATTCTGGGTGAACCTTTTGTAAAATAGGAACAATAATAACACATAACCAATAGTTGGTTTAAGATAGAAATGAGATAATGCATGTGAAATAAAATCCAAAGTAGTTTTGCAAATATCATCTTTTGGAGTTAAATTAACCCACGCAAATTTCCCAAAGGTGTTATTGATATTGTCTTCTGGAAAACACGGTCATAACAAGTGTTGAAGAGCTTCTTCTTTAGGGGAGGAACGGGAAGTTAAACCATGTAATTAGGCATTCAAGTTTTTTCCACCACTTAAAGTCTCACTTTCCACTGACATTTGAATGACATAAGAACACTGCTAAATTGCTAATGGAGGAGAAGCATTGAGGCGATTGCAGTAAAAACACCTGTTCATCCTTCTGCACTATGAGACTGACAGAGCTGTTACTCATAATGATACCAGAATAAAAAAGCAATGGCCCATATATCAGTCAAATAGAAATCTTATTTGGCATGGAGTTAACTGAGGGAAATCTTGAGCCTCTTAAGTAACCATTTTCAAATTGATTACATGCAGGCTTCACTGTCTGTAACATGGGACATTAGGAGGCCAGAGTGATGCTTTTAAAATGCAAACATTAAGCATGTTCTACACTCTACAATGGCTCCCACATAAGACCTGATTCTTGCAAATGACATCTAAACCCTTTTACATCTGGCTTCATTGCCTCTCTCTTCATGCCATTGTTCCCACACGCTTCATGCTAAACTAGTCTCTCCAAATTTCTATGCATGTCAGAGCCTCAGTGGTGTGCAAAGGGAGACTTTTTTTTTGTCACACCAGCCTGTATTTTAGTATCTCTAACACTGCACTTTCCCAGCAGGAAAGGCATGAGTGCTGATGAAGCAGCCTGTAAGAACTGTGTATTCTATTTCAATGTGAAAAGAAAAATCTTCTGAGACAGCTGAGACTAGATGAGCCACCTTTTTGCTTTTCTTCTGCTATGAGGCTGTCAGGAAGGTCATTTGGGCAGCTCTAGCTTTCAGTGGAAAGTAACTCTACCTTACATACAACGAGGCAATTGTCATTGAATTCATGAGTGTTTCTTATGTCATAATTTTAATTATTCTCATGGCGCAAAAGCTGGAGGTTTGGATGTTTAACTATTTCATACCAAACCAAGTTACATAGTCAGTTATAAAATAGGTATGGCTTTGAGAGTTGCAGAAATTGATTCAGAAAAGCATAAATCTTCAGTTAATATTTTAAAGCTTATCTTAAATAAAATAAAATAAACTCAAAGAAAGTAGAAAATACAAGTCTAACATTAGCAGCTTAAGTATATTTAATATCTATGTATACCTATATTTATTTACATTATCAACAGAGAGATGAAAAATACATAGAATCCCAAAACAAAAAAACTATAAAATGCTGAAAAGAGTAATAAGAAAGTTATTACATATAAATGCATACTATATATGTATATATACATACATATGTATATTAAATTAAGTGGAAAGATGGAAAGGTAAGAAAAAATCCCACAGAAAGTAGACCAAAACCAAAATATGTCCTACAGCTGGCTAACAGGAGTTTCACAAAGAGAAGAAAAAAGGGTAAGGGATTAAATAAATAATAACACTGGACAATTTTCCATTAATAAGAAATTCAAGGTTATGGTAAAAAGACTCATAAATAGTCCAGCTCAATAAATGTAAAAATAGCACCCAAGGCATATTATTATGATATTTCAGCTCCCTGACTATAAAGAAAGTCTTCAAGCAGTCCCAGCTTGAAAAAGAAAATAAAGCAGACTTCTCAGAGGACTTTAAAGCTGTATGAATTTTCTGGAATGTTGGAATGATGGTGTAAGTATGACATCTTCAAAATTCGAAGTGAAAATTATTTCCAATCTAGAATTAGAATTTTTTAAATGGTGATGAAAATATGAATATCTTCTTGCTCAAAACATTACCAGAGAATATATTCTTGTCAAAGAAAGGAAAAATCCAAGAAAATTAAAGTGATAGGATTGCTGATCTAGGCTGGCTCAGCAGACTGCCTCTGCTTCAAGCTATGGGTTAGTCATTACTCTGGAACTCAGGGTGGAGGGAGAGCAGGTTGTAGGGAGAGAAAACCAGGGGAAAGTTTTTTCATGCTTGAGCACTGTTTTGCAGGAAGAAAAACCCCATCATGAAACAAGGTTAAGTTTCTGTTCAAGTCAGGTCCTCTAATATCCTATTAGCCCAATGGTTCTCCACAGGAGAACAATTTTTATTTTTTGCCCAGGGGACATTTTACAAAATCTGGAGACATTTTTGGTTGTCACAGCTTGGAGGTTAGTAGAGGTGCTATTGGTTTCTAGTGGGTACAGTTTATGGATACTTCTACATATCAACCCTCTGCAACAAAAAATTGTCCAACCCAAAATTTAATTTAGTACCTATGTTGAGGAACCCTGCATTAACTTAATTAAGTCCATGGACAAGCCCAATGTCAAGGAGCAAGGAAAGACCCACCAGGAGTTGACAAAATGGGTACAGATACAAAGTATTGCCACAGCGAGTGAGGAATTATATGGAAAATTTAATCCCATTTATCAACATATAATACATTAAAAATTCACTTCAAAGAATGTGGACAAATCTTTCATGGGAAATAGACACGGTCTTTATTTCCTAGAAAGGAAACTAATACATACTACTGTATTTCATTGATTCTAGGATACATATTTTCTTTTCACATTCTAACATTTCTGAAGTAACAATGTATCTTAGGGTCAAAATGATAAGGAAGTATTGTATTATATTTTAATTGGCTACTTTTATTTCAGTGGAGCATGAAATACTGACATCTCCTACTATTCATGGTATATAGATATAGTGAAACACATTAATGTTTATTATGTACTTGCCCTATGATAAGCAGTAAATTCAGAACAACTCTTGGAGGTTACATTTTGCAGATATAGATGAGGATTAGAACTCCCCACCCTTCATCTATACATCTCTCTCTCTCTCTCTCTCTCTCTCTCTCTCTATATATATATATATATATATATATATATATATATATATATATGACTTTACTCTTTCCATTGTGCTTCAAAGAGAGAGAACAAGAGAACGATGATGCAAACATTAATATGTCAGACTCCAGAGCTACATTTGATTGCAACTGGGGACAGATCAGCACAGCAGTAAAAAAAAAAAAGTAGTTGATGCAGCATCTGAGATTAAATGAAGTACAGGGTAAAATTGCAAAGGATGGTATTAGACATACAGTAAATACACACTATATAGTTACTGTCAATATTATATAGCCAGTAGTACTGTAATAATTGCTTTACATACACTATTCCATTTAGCTCTCTCTATATTCTATTCACTGACACATCACATAAATTTTTCAGAAATGGCACCAAGATAGCAAGAGATTAATAACCCATATTCAAACAGCTCAAAGTGGTGCATGTGTGTGTTTGGTGGGGAAGTGGGATTCAGAACTCATATCTGAGATTTTAGCTTTGTGTATTTTTTGCAACTCTCTTTCTTTATGGCACTGTGGTGACTGTTTGAGCCTCCAAGCATAACCAATGCTGAGGAATTATTCTACTTACACAAAAAATGAAATTGTAAAACATTTGTATCAGCAGTTTCATGAATAGATTCTTTGGTTTGCTTACAGAGAGTATGGAACATTAGGAAGAGATGGAGACTTATGCAGAGATATAAAACAACCAATAGTGTTCATTCTACATCTTATTCTGTATAAAAGGTATTGGTGAAAATAATATATGCACAATTGTAATTCCTTTATGTTTTGTTTGGCTCCTTAGTGAAATGCTCAAAGTCAACTCTCAAATGATCTATTCAAAGAGAACATGAGGCAGCTTAGAAAGTATATTCAGGTTTTAGCCAAATTCAAGAAAAAAAAATACAGGACCCAAATAAATAAAATCAGAAATGAAAGGGGAGAAATCACAACCAATACCAGAGACATACAAAGAATGTCAGAAATTACTATAAACAACTATATGACAAAAATTTGACAACAGGGGTAAAAGGACAAATTTCTAGAAACATGTAATTTTCCAAAACTGAATCAAGAAGAAGCAGAAAGCCTGAATATACTGGTAATAATCAGTGAAGTTGAAGCAATGATCAAAAAACTCCAAGCACACAAAAGGCCTGGATCAGATAGTTTCACAGGAAAATTTTTACCAAACATTTAAGGAAGAGCTAACTCCTATCCTGCTCAAACTATTTTAAAAAATTCAAGAAGAAGAAAGACTTCAAACTCTTTTTATGAGGTCAGTATTATCCTCTTTCCAAAACCAGGTAAAGACCAACAAAGAAGGAGAACTACAGGCCAATACCACTGATGAACATATATGCTAAACTCCTCAACAAAATATTGGAAAACGACATCCAGCAATATATTAAAAAGATCATATAACATGATCAAGTGGGATTCATCCCAGGGATGCAAATACAGTACAACATCTGCAGATCAATAAATGTAAGATATCACATAAAATGAAGGAAAAATCACATGATCATATCAATAAATGCTGAAAAAGCATTTGATAAAGTATAGCACCCATTTATGATAAAAAAAACTTAGTGAAGTAGAAGTAGAAGGAACATACATACCTCAACATAATAAAGGACATATAAGAGAAACCTACAGCCAACATCATCCTCAATGAAAGAAAACTAAAAGTTTTCCCCCTAAGATTAAATACAAGAGAAAGGTGTCTCTTTCACCACTTCTATTCAATGTAGTATTGAAAATTTGAGCCAAGGAATCAGACAAGAAAAAGAAATAAAAGGCATCCAAATTGGAAAGGAGGAAGCAAAACTGTCATTTTCTGCAGACGACATGATAGTATACATAGAAAACCTCATAGGCTCCACCAAAAAACTACTTGACCTAACAAGTGAATGAGGTAAAACAGCAGGATAAAAAGTTAATATTCAGAAATTGAAGGCATATTTGTACATTAACAATTAAATATCAGAAACAGAAACTAAGAAAAAATCCCATTTATTATAGCAACAAGAAAATTAAAGTACCTAGGAATAAACTTAACCAAAGAGGTAAAAGAACTATACTCAGAAAACTACAGAACACTGAAGAAAAAAATTAAAGGAAGACACAAACAAATGGAAGCCTATACTATGTTCATAGATTAGAAGAATTAAGATCATTAAAATGTCCATACTACCCAAAGCAATCTATAGATAAAAAACAATCCCTATCAAAATAGCAATGAAATATTTCACAGATATAGGACAAATATTTCAAACATTTATATGGGAAACATAAATGACTCCAAATAGTTTCAGCAATTTTGAGAAAGAAGAACAAAGTAGGAGGGATCACAACACCTGTTCTCAAATTATATTGCAAAGTACTGTAGTTAAAACAGTCTGGTACAGGCATGAGAGTAGACACCTGGATCAAAGAAACAGAATAGAGAGCCCAGAAATAAACCTATGTCTCTATGGTCAATTAATATTTGACAAAGGGTGTAGGAGCATAAACTGGAGAAAAAATAGCCTCTTCAATAAATGGTATTGGGAGATGTGGACAGCTACATGTAAAAGAATGTAACTAGATCACCAACTTACACCATATACAAAAATAAACTCAAGATGGATAAAAGACTTAAATATAAGTCATGAAACCATAAAACTTCTAGAGGATAACATAGGGAGGAAATTCTCAGATATTCCACACAGCAATATTTTCACTGACATGCCCCCTGGAGCAAGGGACATAAAGGTAAGAATAAACAAATGTGACTTCATCAAAATATAAAGCTTCTGCATGGCTAAAAAAATCAGCAAAATTAAAATGGAACCAACCATATGGGAATATATATTTTCAAATGATACCTTGGATAAGGGTTTGATTTCCAAAATATATAAAGAACTCACAGGATTCCACTCCAGGAAGACAAACAATCAAATTAAAAAATGGGCAAAGGACATGAACAGACACTTCTCCAAGGAGGACATACAGAGGGCCCAAAGACATATGAAAGGATGTTCACATGACTGAACATCCTTTAATTTTAGTTTTAGTTTTTTGAGGTTATATAACCTATAGAAAGGGTTGACATAATGACAACTTTTTCTGTGGGTTATATAACCACACAGAGCTTAAATTGCATCTCTCTGATGACATCGCTAGCCTTCAGAGACATGCAAATTAAAACCACAATGAGATACCACTCTCATTGGTCATAATGGACATCATAACCAAATCAATAAACAACAAGTGTTGGAGAGGATGTGCAGAAAAGTGAACCCTCGTGCACTGTTGGTGGGAATGCAAATTGGTGCAGCCACTCTGGAAAACAGTATGGAATTTCCTCAGAAAACTAAAAGTGGAATTGCCTTTTGACCTGGCTATTCCACTGCTAGGATTATGCTCTAAGAATCCTGAAATATTCAAAAGAACCTATGCACCCCAGTGTTCCTAGCAGCACAATTTACAATAGCCAAGCATTGGAAGCAACCTAAGTGCCCATCAGTAAATGAGTGGATCAAAAAACTGCAGTACATTTATACAATGGAATACAGCAGAAAGAAAGAAGGTGCCCCTACCCCTTGCAACAGCATGGATGGAACGGGGAGAGAATTATGCTAAGTGAAGTAAGCCAAGAGTGAAAGACAAATAAATACCATATGACCTCACCTATAGGTGGAACTTAATCAACAAACAAAGAAGCAAGGAAAACATCACCAGAGACATTGAAATAAAAAACAATCTGACAGTAACCAGAGGGGAGGTGGGAGAGGGTAATGGGGGAAAAGGAGAGAGGGTTGTCAAGGAACATGTATAAAGGACACATGAACAAAGCCAAAGGCGGGTAGGATCAAGGGCAGGAGGTGAGGATAGCTGGGATGGGAAAGAGTGGTGGAGGCAAAATGGAGACAGTTTTGTACTTGAAGAACAATTAAAAAAGAGTCAACATTTGCAAAGAGAAGTGAAAACATCTGAAATATTTAAATAAGTTAATAAGTAACACTTCAGCTGGCTTCAACATTTAATCTTCCAAAGCTAAAGTTACATCAACCTTCCCATTAAAATTTCCTCTGAGCATCGTATATATTAGTTAATATGAAAATATAGTATTTCCAAATACTCTAAATTGGCACAAATATAGAAACAGGTTGTAAATCAATAGAGCATGCAAATCAACTGCAATCATATAGAAGGAAAATTATATAACCTTCTATTACCATGGCTGTGCAGGGAAGAAAATCCTACGTTACTATGTAAAAGAACAAAAATGTGTTTAGCTATATAGAATATAAGGAAAGTCATAGATGGGAGTCATGGGGGGAGCTGCCTGTCTGTTCCCTTGACTAATGTCCCAGCCATATCTCATGTTTATATTTTTGCAAACAGATCAAATTCATTTCTATCACATTTCTGCTCCTAAGTTAACATTTTAAGATTGAATGTGACTTGGATCATCTGGCTTTCTTAATAGTTCCAGGGGTGTGTAGATGAATATAAATGCGGATTTACGATTCATTTCAAATAAAGCTCTGGTCAATGGCAGAAAATGTCCAGGACTATCACAGAAAGTGTGTGCCCTCTGCTAGGATTATTCCCTCTGTCAGTCTATCTGTACGCAGTGTTTTTCTGAGTTACTTTTTGGTAAAACAAACAGTCCTGGCATTATGATGAATTAACACAGCTTCAAGTATTTGAAAGTAAGATATTTGTTTGATTGTTCTCTATATTTAGAACACCTGTAGTATCCCAATTTAAAAATGAAGCCCCTAGTGATTGAATGCTGTACCCAAGAGTACTTGTTTTGGGGGTCTTCAAAATTTCAGAGTGTATGGCAATACCATGGCAGCCAAATTTTGGCCCTATAATCATAATCAAACTTGCAGGTTAGATCCAGAGACACTGGTATTGAACAAGGAAAAAGAGAATAAATTAAGAAATTAAAACTAAGCTTTAGTCTTGATTTTTCATGATTCTGGATCATCACTCAACTCTCTAAATTTCCAAGACTAGGTTGATGCAGTGATGGTTCGTTTTAGCTGTACATCACAATCATCCTGGAAGTCTGTACAAATGGTAAGGCCTGCCCACTCTCAGGTCATTTGGTGAGAATATCTGTGGAGAAGGCCTGACTTTTTATACTGTTTAAATGTCCCTCAGGGTATTCTATTGGAAGCCAAGATTGATCTATTACTCCTAAGGGCCTTTTCAGGCCACTTGGCTCAGGTAGGTGATTGTCTTCCTTCCCCTCTAATTTCTTTTCACCAGCTCTTTTTTTAATCTTTCACTTATTTTCTTTTGCCAGCTAATTTGATTTACTTACCAATCCAAATCCTAAAGTTGTGAGTTTATTATATAATGTGTGGAAATATCCACATGTGTTTACTGGCAAAATCAGATAAATTTTAAAACCAATGTTGTTCTCATATAAAGACACAATGCTGAGGTCCCGTCAGCTTCCAGAGCTGAACGCAGTCCCAGGAGGAACAAACAAACAACACCAAAACAACAACAACAAAAACATAGTTATCTGGGAAGTGTAATTTGATAGACATGTTCTCATTTGGCTGTGTTCTGAATCTTCTGATGGAAACATTTATTTGGGGAAAAATGATAACTATTTGGCGAAAGAGTTATTTCCTATTATAAAATGTCCAGGATTCTTTCTTGGATTTTTTTAACAGATTACTTTGGTTATATTCCACTTTTTATAAACTGTGTCTGTAAAAACCACAGGCCCATGCAAGGGGGATTTTTTTTTGGTTTCTCGTATTACAGAAATCCTGGGATACATAACATTTCATAGTCCAAAGGCCATAGTCTGAGTTGACACAGTCTATATTAATGCAGTTTGCAGCATCCAACTCAGGAGAGTAGCACACTGTAGGAAAACTGGGACTGGTGGGTAAAACATTGCTTTCTGATGCACTTAGATTGATACCTGGTAGATAGATTTCTTTTTCTATGTCATTGCTTACAAAATTCTTAAAGAGAAAAAACTCTAATAAAGTACTCACTTTGTTATTTTTGCTTGACTTCACCAAATTTATTGCAACCAGCTGCCATCTACTTTATTTATTTCTTTACAGCCTAGAGTAAATAATCCTAAATTAATCAGCTAATTACAAATTCCTTTTCATTTCTTTTACCCAGAATTGGGAATAAGACTGTCAGAACCAGCTAGATGTTAAGTAGAGACAGGCCTGCATTGTTTTTACGACTCTGGAGAGTTTCTAGGAAGGAAGAAGTTCATTAAATGTCTGAATTACTTGGAAAGAGAATAGGATTCTGTCTGGTCATCCCCTTGAGAGAGTCACACTTTTATTGCCTCAATCTCCCTCCATTGTTCTTTGGGGAACCAGGAAAAATCCATTATGTAAACCCTTTCTACAGGTTATATAACTCACAGAACATCAGGTAATTATCACATTCATTTGACAAATATTTATTAAGTGCCTACTGAATGTCAGACACTGTGACAGGCCCTAGGGATGAGAAATTAAGAAGATAAAGCCTTGGCTTCTGGGGTTTAACTGATAAAGAGAGGTCAAGTTGTACTACCTAAATACTATAGAAGAAAATAAAGAGGTCAAGACAGAGAGGAAGTGTAGAAGAGTTGTTAAACATAGATATTGGATAGGGGATTTCTCTCTGGTACAGTGACATTTGAGCAGTACTTAAAACAGAAATTCAAGCTGATCTCTGAGAGAAAGTTTTCAAGGCAGTGGTAACATATAGGGAAAAGGCTACGAGGCAGCAGAGACCTTGCTGCATTTTGGGAACAAAAAAGCTGGTGTGACTGGACCAGAATGATGAAGATCCAAGGATGCAGAACAAAAGGTCCGATGGTCAACAAGGGACAGGTCATTTGGGCCCTTAAGCCATGGTAAGAACTTTGCTGTTTATTCTGAAAGATATTAAAAGGTTATTGAACTTCCTCTTTCTTGTTTTCAAAGGATAAATATGGCTTCAGTAATGAGAATAATCTTCTTAGGCAAACTTTGAGGCAGAGAAACCAGTTCAGAGACTTCCTACATTGTTCAGGTGAGAGATAATGATGGCTTGGCTTGCAAAGTGTGATGGAGGTGGTATCAAGTGCTCAGACTCTGAACTTATTCTAAAGGTAGAACTGAGAAATTTGCTAGATTGGGTGTGGTATAAGAAAAGGAAAATAAGTCAGGGAGACTCAATTTTATTCTATAGACCATTGTCTGGAGCTCTATTATGGAATTACTCAGGCTTGGGAAGGGAGAGAAAACAAAATTTGATTTCTATAAGCTGAGTAGCTGTGGATTTTTTTAATGTTATAAATCTCAGTTTCTTCAAGTATGTTAATGAAAATGATATCTAACATATTAGTGTATCTATAAGGTATAAATTAAGTAACAGCCATAACTATGTTAAACCCTCTATACTTACATCTAAATTTTTATAGCAACACTTTGAGAAAAGTGACAAAAAAACTGAAACATGAAGAGATTATAGAATTTGCTCAGTCACACAAGACTTGAAATCAGGTCTGTTTGACACTAGGACCCAAGTCCCTGAACACTATATTAACAACCACAAAACAGTTAGTGGTCTCAATGATACAAATAGCTAACATGGAACACATCTTTTGTCTAACACCTCCTACGTTATTTCTTTTAAATTTTACAACCTGCCAGGTCCATGTATTACCTTTCTTTTACAAATGAGGAAGCAGAGGCTCAGAGAGGTTAAGGAGCTCATCCATATCACACAGACAATCAGCTAGCACAATCTGGAAAACTGGGCTTAAAACTTGGATCAATACCATGCAAAGTTGTCTGTTTCACTAATACTGAGATGCTTCTCCGCACTAAGGGATTCAGTGTGTATTCCTCTTGCCAACATGGGGAAGGAAAAATAGGGCAGAAGGCTGGTTGTATAGATTCTTATGAGAACCTCTAAAACTCAGAGGAATAGCAGGGACCTGACCATCTATCTATGATACTAGAGCCATAAAAAGGACTGGCTGCTTTAGCTCTGTGGCACATTTCTCTGACATCAATATTATAAGATGCTGGTTTGCTTCTTTTCCCAAAAATGGAATTTATTGCATTTTTCATTGTTTTTCTTTTTCAGAGGTGATAAAATATGCATCAGAAGCATGCTTTTGTAATTCTTAAATACTGTCCTTTCACCAGCAAATTGAATTGTTTCGTGTTGAGAGAGAAATAAAAGAATACAAGTGAAAATCTGACTGTTGCTGAATCCTCAGAGAAATGAAAACAGAAAGAGGGAGGGAGGGAGGGAGGCAGGGAGGAATAAACTATTTTAAAAGTAAAATCTGACTGCATTTGAAAGATTATAAAATAGGAATATGTAATTTATTATCAAATAATAGTAACAGATGGGTTTCCTTTTGTTTCAATCTCAGTTATGATGTCACAATATAAATTAAACTGATTATTTTCAGGGATTTTTCTCCCCTATGATTTGGTCAAAATTGCAAAAAACTAAATCAAATGTTTATAAATCTACTTTTAGATTGACAGAGATTAAAGCACTACTAGAGATACCGGTGCACAGAAATTCTATTTAATACTGTCCTTGGCCACTAAAGATGGAGAAGCTACTTACTGTGATGGTGAAATGCAGCAGCAGGACTACTCCTGTGCCTTTTGAAGCTCCTTGGAAAAAGGCTGTAAAGGGAGCAAGCAGGATGCCTGATTGAAGCTGTGGTATGATGTCTTCATTTCTAGAATATTAAAGGTGCAAACATTTATTTAATGCCCACTGAGTGCCCATTTATTTTGACACATGACTAAGTATTTACATATGGTAATTCTTACAACATGCACCAGAGAGAGAGAACTCTTGTTATTCCCATTTCAGAAATGAGGAAACCATCAGAGAACTGAAGATGTCTAAAACATATATCTAGTATATATGGGAAGTTGTATATACCACTATTTATATGACGCCTACTCATGGCTACTATGCATTGGAATGCCTTCCCTTAGTGTCCTAACCCTCTACTACCTTCTCTGTAAAATAAGATTATGTATCTACTTTCCAAAAGAATTAATTGTAAATAATATGTACAAAGTATCTTACAGAGCCTAAAATATTTTAGGAAGTCTTTCTTATTCTTTATGTATATTTCTTATTCTTAAGAATAAGAAAGACTTCCTAAAATATGTGTTCTGTTCAGAACACATCTAGCCATTGTTAATATAACAGGTGACATCTGATGTAACCTGGTAGCCAAGGAGAGTGGGCTGGAATGCACATGCATAAATAATGATGACTTTACTAGTCAGTGGGGGAGTAGGCACCATTGAGTGAGCATGTATATTGTGTGTCTGTGGCATTCAAAATGACTGAGCGAGTAGAGCAATGAATTTGCATCACATTTTGCATTAAGCTTGAACATCCTCTTATGGAAACTGTTTGGATGATTAAGAAGGCCACAGCTATGGGCAACTGGTAATGGACAGCTTCATAACAACAACGTACCCACTCATGCATCACATCTCATGCAGAGTTTTTTGGTGAAACATCAAATCACCCAGGTGACTCAGACTCCCTACAGCCCAGAATTGGTACCCTGCAACTTCTGGCTTTTCATAAAACTAAAATTACCTTTGAAAGGGAAGAGATTTCAGACCATTGATGAGATTCAGGAAAATATGAAAGGGCAACTGATGGCAATTGGGAGAACTGTGTGAAGTCCCAAGGTGCCTACTTTGAAAGGTACTGAGGTGTAATTCTCCTATGTACAATATGTCTTGTATCTTGTATCTTGTATCTTCTTCAAGAAATATCTGTACTTTTCATATTACATGGCTGCACACTTTATGGATATATATATATATAGTTTAAACTATATATATAGTTAAAACTATATATATAGTTTATATGTATAAAATATGTATAAAACTATATATAGTTTATATGTATAAACATACATATATGTATAAACATACATATATAATATGTATAAACATACATATAAACAAATATGTTTATAAACACATGTATATAAACATATAAACAAATACATATAAACATGTATATAAACATAAACAAATACATATAAACATATGTATATAAACATATAAACAAATATGTATAATATGTATAATATATATAATATGTATAAACATACACATATATAATATGTATAAACATACATATAAACTATATATATATATATATATATATATATATATATATATATATATATATATAGTTTTATTGGTGCATGTACCAGTCAGGGTTTTACAAAAGAAACCAAACCAGAAGGATGGAGATATTTATATTACAATAATATATAAATTATAAAATATTGTATTATAAGGTTTAAAATTGTAGTACAATGAATATATGATATATATTATAGGTGTCATTGATACATATATATTGAATATCTGAATATATGTGTGTGTATATGTGTATAATATATGACATGTCTGCATTTCACAGGCAGAATTTCTTCTTTCTCACAGTACTTCTCTTTTCCCTTTAATATCTTTCAACTGATTTTGTAAGATCCACTGAAGCTACGAAGGATAATCTTCACTTAAATCCACTGATTATAGATGTTAAGCACATCTACAAAGTACCTTTATAGCAATGCCTAGATTAGTGTTTGACTAAATAAATAGGTACTATTGCCTAGCCATGCTGAATCAAGACTATCCATCACAGTACTTATTTGCTAAACTGTGCAGCAGCAAGAAACTTGCCTGACTCATTTTATCATATTTGATTAGTATTTTTTAAATTTTCTTTAGTGGGGACAGGAGAGCCAATGAGGAAAGAGGCATTGCATTTCCTTGTGTCTGCACATACTCCCTAAGAAAAAGTAACTATTGTAGTATTTGTACTTCATTGAATTATTTGCAAAATGCCCTAAATTCAATATTTTCTTGAAGGCAAATACTTGTTAAATTATTCATAGTGCTCCTTTCCAAGAATAAGTAGATTACTTGCTGCCTATATCAGCTAGGAGACTGTAGTACCAAAATATGAGAATTTATGTTTTATGTGCATTTTCCCTTGGCTAATATAGCCTGTATTTGGAAATGGGAATAGGATCAACTCTGAAAGCAAGTTATGGAGCATGCTTTATGTTGATGGAGATTGAGATCACGACAAGAGAAAGTCTTACTGACAAGTTGACACTTGAATGCACATCAGAAAGAAATAAAATGCAGACTTTTGCAGACATCTGGCCAAAAAGCATTCCAGACAAAGTTTCTCTGTTAAGAGCATGCCTGCTGTGCTGTGGCAAAAATGAAGAAGTGGTGGGTTAGAGGGAAATTAATGAGAGGAAAGTGGGAACAAATTAGATCAGAGTGATAAAGAGAAGCTTGACTTTTATAGATATGTTGGTCTTGTTAATTAGATTACTTTTCAATAATGGTCTCTCCCCTGTGTGTTCTTTATACATGTTCCTGAAAAACTTTAGGATCAAGGGTAGGAAGTGGGGATGAAAAGGGTGGTGGGGGTGGGGGGAATGGAGACAACTGTACTTGAACAACAATAAAAAATGTGGAAAAATAAAATTAAAAAATATACTCTCTTCTCTACTTCCATGGGATGATATACTTCCTCTCTCCAATTTTGTTGACTTGGCAATGTAACATACTGTAACCAAATGAATATGCTGCTCAGATCTTCAAAAAAAAAAAAAAAGCCTGCTGCATGCAGCATATTGGGACCTAGGACTTCCAGTGCTGTCCCTCTGATTCATCATCATGTTCACATTTACTGGGCTCTTCTTAGTCAATGACTGAGCATTGCATGGGCATAGTACCATTTTTGTGTTGGAACTTTGGTTCAAGGATTTCACATTGATTTAGCTAAAGCTTCCTTAGAACTGCATTGCAATCTGAGATTTTCCATACCTGCTTACTCCTTCTTCCCCCTCCCCTTCTACAGTTGTCAGAACTACATTGCAACTCTGCACTGAAAGTTCTTTCTGCCTACTACTGCCCTTCTCCCTTGTTCTTTTTTTAAAAAATTATTGTATTTTTCTCCAATACCATTTAATCCCATTACACTCTCCTTTCCCTGCCTCTCTTGTTCTTTATTGGCCTTCCCCTTCAACTGAATCTTTTGAATGTCTAATTCCTTTAATAGCATCTGTATTTTTTATGGGCTCTGAAAAGGTAAAATTGACTTTGTATTATTATATTGTGCACCCTGTACCTTGATTTCCACTTCTTATGTAGCACGCACTGACAAAAGACAAGGGGTACATGAAATAGAACTGGGCCCAATCTATAATTTGAACCTAGTGTACCTGAGCCTGGACCACCCTCAACCATTCTATAGTCATCAATGTAGATAAAATAAACCCTTGGCATTGTTAGCTATATGGTATTATTGTTACAATAGTTGGTTGATATACATAGTAACATCCTGACTTTTTTTCTAAAATAGATGGAAAGGCACTAAAGAGTTTGAAGCATGTGATGACAATCTGAATGACCCCGTTTTAGCAGATTCACTCTGATTATAATGTTAATAATATATGGAAAGGGATAAAAGGCAAAAACCAAGAAATCTGCTATTGGCTTATAAAAGAATCCAGGCACAAGATAATGGTCATTTTGGCTAAGATGGAGCAAAGTGGGAGAATCAAGATATTCTTTAAAAGAAAGAAAAGACAGAATTTATTGATGGGATCATGTATAGTGTGCAATAAAAAAAAGAGAAAATAGTGACAACAATGGTTTTGACCTGAGCAATTGGAATGATGGAGTAGTCTTAACAGAGAAAAGAAGCAATCTGTAATCAGATTTTATAGACCCTTGAACTTTTCAGCTGCAATTGTCTGCATTGTATCTACATCACACTTCAGTCACCTTCTTCCACAGTTGTTTCCTGAGCCTTGCCATCACTAATTTGTATGTCCTTTCTAGAGTCTAGAATTTCAGTATGCCCCATTCCATCTCTTATTTTTCAAGGTTACTGAATCTAGTACGTAAAATAAAAAATACTTCAAATAATACTTCAGTATTATCAGAAGTTCCAAATTTTAGTTATTTTTTATGCTTTAATGATACATAATCATTTTTTTCTTGTGGCATAGGACACCACTCTTCTTTACTATAAAAACTCCCAATATACATTTTCCTCAGGAATACTCACTGGCTTGGCAAAATCTCAATCCTGCTTATCTGCAACAGCTCACATTTAAGACCAGCTCCTCTTCCTAATCAAGCCCTTGCTCCTGCAACTGTCCAATCTATTTAATAAATTTCCACTTTCCTGCCTTGCTATTAAATCATTTCCATCGGCAGGCAAATAAGCCTAAGTAGGTCTAGTATAAAATACAAGCTCCTCTTTCCAGACACCAAGGACACCCCATGGGTGGGGAATAGAGGTCAAACCACCCAAACAATAGCCTCAATCTCATGAGTCCAGGGTATCAGGACTCCCTCAACTTCTTTCAAACAAACAGCCCCAACTGCAGTGTAGGGGACACAGGTCCTTATTGTCCAGGAAACAGCCCTCTCCTACCACTAAGGATTGCATCTTTCAGGTGCCTGTTACAACACTGATGGACTGTGACTGGTCTTGGAAATGGACCCAGAGATACAATAGTACTCACTGATGATGGCACAGATTATTGAAGCTTCAGCTATCATATCAGTAAAATGGAGAATGATAATGTAACAATCTAAAGAACTGTTGTAAAGGTTAATGTTCTCATGCACAGAATAAACCCTTATTTTATATTAAAAATATTCATAAAGGATTTACTGTGTTTAGATTTCACCAAGACCCATGACCAATACATAAAGTGATGATGTGAAATATACATCCAGCTTAAATTTGGGAAACTTACTGAAATAGATCAATCTAAGATAGAGATGAAGTAGCAAGTGAAATACAGATATAGATAGTGACAGATGGATATTATAAAGTAAGAACTTTTTGCTCAGGCAATGTCTTATTGAGATGTAATCAGACCTAAATTAATACATGGACTCAAATAACAGTTATGCCTCTGTTACTAACACAATGCAAAATGTATAAGCATTATGACTAGTAGATGAAACCCAAAGCACATATAAGAAAATTTATGATGAATAAAATAAAATAGAATCCATAGAATTAGAGGTTTCTTTGTGTTGGAGTTTTATAGTCAATTTTGACTTATTCAAGATATGAAAGGATTATTTAACATTAGAAATAAATTAACATAATTTATCTTAATTTTAAATTGACAGAGTTTAAAATTAAAAATTAAAAAGTGTATAACTGTCTCAATATGGATAGAAAAGGCATTTGAGAAAAATCAAATTTTTACCTTAAATGGGAAAAAGCAAAATTTCCTTGGCATTATAATAACAACCAAAAATCTACAATAAACTTCACACTTAATTTTGAGACTGCAGAACTGTCCCACTTTGGAAAACAATTTAATGATCATCTTAAAATTGAAAATATGCATATTCTAAAATCCATGCACAAGTAGCCATTCCTTTTTAATAATCTTCAAAAAATAAATGCTATGTGTTCTGGTGGGGTGACTTAGTTGGTTGCAGCATCCTCTCATACACCAAAAGGTTGCGGGTTTGATTCCTGGCAGGGTGTGGCAGGAAAAGAAAAAAAAACCATGATAAGCTTCTGTGCTCTGTAGCTTCAGGATAAGCCGTGCTCTTTGTAACATCTGCAAAATTCCCCATGCCTTGTTCTTTTGTCTCCCATATATGGTAACTAGACCTAACTCCCGCATTTAGCTTCTGTAACTTTGCTTCACCATATAGGCAGGAAGCCGGGGGCTATTTAAACCCCGGGGAAAACAAAGATTGGGGCTCAGGATTTGGGATTTTTACCCCTCTGAGCCTGTGAGTGTAATAAAGGATCGTGCTCCGCCATCTCCCCCACATGTGAGTTATTTTCCGCAACAAGGGCACATACCTAGGTTGATGGTTCAATTCCTGGTCATGGTGTGTTCAGGGGGCAACTGATTGATGTTTCTCTCTCACGTTGATTTTTCTTTCTCTCTCTTTGTCCCTTCCTTTCTCTCTAAAATCAATAAACATATCCTCTGGTGAGGATTAAAATAAATGAATGAATGAATGAGTAAAAGATAAATGCAATGTATAGGTTTATATGACAGAATACAATGTATCTCATGGAGAACAAATCTCAAAACACAATTCTAGGGGAATAGATTTAATCAGTTAGGTCTAGTACAACACCAGTGTTGCCAAGCTATTTTTTTAGTGTTAGAACATTGCTATTCAAGATTATATAAAAATAAGAATCTATGGTTCCCTTATTTTATTTGTAACTATGATAAATTTACAGTGTCATATACAAATATAAAGGCAGAAAAATTTGTATATTTGCAAATGTGGAAGGCCTTAAAATATTTTTGACACATGTAATGTTCTAGAATAGACATTAGCAAACTTTCAAAGGACTAGATAGCAAATGTTCCAGTCTTTGTAAGCCACAGTTTCTATCACAAATTCTCAGTTACTTTTCAATTAGCTAGTGTGCTAAAAAAATTCTTAGCATTTTTTTCTGATCCAGGATAAGGGTTTACAAGGTTTAATTGTGGAGATTGGGTCCTTAGATAGAGAATTCAACTGTGATTGTTTTATAGGTTTCATTTTTACAAGAATCTCTAGGCTTTAAAATGAGAACTATTCATAAGAAAGTCTTCACAGAATATATGTTCAACACTCATAGTAACTCCAAATAGATAACTATTGCCTCTTGGTGTCTAATATGTTACACAAATTCATTTGACTCCTGAAACTAAAGTCTGAAAAATATAAGGTAAGTTTTTCAGATGTTAACATCTACCATACTCATTCTTCAAAACCTTTTTGTCTGCCCAAATTTTACAAAACCGAAAACTCTCTTACTTATATCACGGTAATCTGTTTTTATGTCTTTTCTGCAATGTTTTAATCATAAAATAGAAAACCTAATGTTGATGGACAGATAAACTTTGTTTTTTATTCTCCCATGAAGAACTTACAAATAGAATCTTGGGATTTATATTTTCTAAAGCTGTTGAATATGTGTGCTTATACCTACTTATTTGAATAAAGCTACTGATTATGCAATATAAATATAGAAAACAGTTGGGGCTTTATTACTTAAATTATATCCTGCTGGCCATCAGCTCATCTCTGCACTAGTGACAAGAATGGCTCATTTTTTTTCCATTGGGAAAAGAGAAGGTATATTTAATATTACCAAATATTTCAGGAGATTTATATTTGGATTCTCATTTTGCTGTAATTAGAGCCCATGAATTTTATGCTATTAAGGCAAATTGTATGTGACAACTGAGGAAACTGAGTTTATAAGAGGTTAAGTAATTTAACTGAGGTCTCTTAGCCTCTCAGTTTCCCTTTCTTCTCAACTTAGCATCAGCAAAATGTTCTAAATCTAATTAAAGCTGAGAAGATAGAGATATAAAATTGGAGCAGTGGTAAAGTAAGCTAAATGATTGACATTAAATTAAATAATAGAAATATTTATCTTTGGAAAAAGATAATCCAAGTGTTCCTGAACACTTCATCCAAGTGTTCAGGAAATATTTAACAGTTATTGACTTGAGAGTTTCTTTTCTTACACCAACCAATTCTCTGCTTCTCCAACACCAAATTAAGTGTTCAACAATTTAACTGTGGCACTATCTGGAGTTAGGCCAGCACTCCTGAGTTAAAGGTTCAGTTCCACCAGGTCCCCCTAGTTCAAAAAACAATCACAAATGGGAGGCCCAAGCCACCCACAATTCTGCCTGGCCAGCTACAAGTTCAGGGGTTCCTACAACTTTAACACTTGGGTTTGATAATTTACTGCAACAACTCACAGAACTCAGCAAATAACTTCACTTAATATCATTATTTATTGTAAAGAATACAATTCAGTTTATTATAAAGGCTGCATCTCAGTTTATTGTAAAAAATGATGCTGGAGTGGCAAGTTAAAGTGTAACTGGAAAAGACACTGGTGTTCAGGCTGCCTGTTACTACCAAATCCAATAAGCAATGACAGTGATTGAATCTTTTATGGGCACTTTATTCAGATGGCTAGAGATCAGAGAAGATGGTGGGTTCATACCCTAACAAACCATCTTCCCTTGTCTTTCCCAGACAGATCTTTTATAAAGTAGGGGAGGACAAACAGTGTGCTGCCAGGGCTTTGAGATTCAGGGAGGATTAGGTGAGAGAAGTTGCATCCTTCCTGTTCTCCACAGTTAGCTGTTTCCAAGGAGGGAGGGCTGCAGTCTCACACAAAAGGCCAGGATGCCTCTAACTTGTCCCCAGGCAGTAATCTCTAGCTAGTGCCCCGGGAGGTTGGCGGCTTTTCCCAGGAGCCAGGATGGGCCTTATCTATAGTTTCTGAAACAAAAGCTTAACATACACATTACTTGCTAGACTTCCAGCTTTTTACGTTAAGCTAAAATTTTCCAAGTCTTGAGTCCCCTATCAAAAGGAGCCTTGAGCCCTGAGCCAAGAGGGTTCTTGGCCTCACACAGGAAAGAATTTTAGATGCAAGCCAGACAAGAGGTTAAAGTGGAAAAGCAGGTTTAATTGAACAGAGAGGACAGGCAAGGAAAGTCATTCCACAAACAGTAGTGGATTCTCCTCACAGGAGAAGAAGAGAGACACCAAATATCCCTAGAGGTTAAATTTGTATCTGTTTGTAGTTTCTATGAAAAATTACTGGTGTGGGAAACTAGTGGAAAAAACATAGGGATCAGCTTTAACCTTTACAAGGTATATTTTGTAGTCTATTTTCTTTTCATGGTATGTGTAAACAATAAAGTGTATTGAGTAACTATTAATCAATCTTTGCAGGAATTTTCTTTGTTCTGGAAGCTCTTCATGGCCTGCTTGCATCTCCAGTCATTTGAGGTCTGTGTCAAGCAGCACAAAGTAGGCAGGCCCCTGAATTAACTTTGACTTTCGTTAGTTTATATAGTTCACATGCCCCTCTCCTACATTAAGGATACAGCAGCCAGGCAGAAGAAATGCATATGGCAAAGTATTGGGAAAGAGAAAAGGTGCAGAGCATTCATGTCTTTCCTAGGTGCAATATCCTCCCTGTACCTGGATGTGTTCACCAGCCCAGGAGCTCTCTGAACCCCATTCTGTGTTCTGTTTTTTTTGCTTTTTTAATGGAAGTTTCATTACATAGACAAATTGGGTTAAATCAAGGACATTGGTGATTAGACTCCATCTCCAGTCTCTTTTCTCTATCTGTAGGTCAGAACTGGAGCTCAAAACTCCAACCCTATAATGACATGGCTGGTTTCTCTGGGGACAGTCCTCCCACCACTCCCATTTTAAATTATCTAGAGCCTACCAATAGTCACTTTATTAGTGTAAATATATTTTATCATATATATTTCTGCTAAATACATTACCAGATATATTCATGCTAAGTACATAAGCATATATATATATATATATATATATATATATATACACACGTATAAAATCAGATATATTTGAAAGGGGATCACTATTAATGTCAAAAGATATTCCTTTCAGTCAGGAAATTCAAAGGATTTGGGGAGCTCTATGATAAAAACCAGGGCCAAAGACCATATATTATTTTTATTTTACAACATGACTGAATAAAACATCTTTAGATCAACACTTTATTTATTGTCAAGATTATCAAACTTCATTTTTTAAAGCTAATAAAAAGACACTCAGGTTCCTATGGGGTGGGCAGATACATTCAAATTTAAGTTTAAGGATAAGTTTATGTGTTCCCATCCTCTAAGAGTCACTGTGTGTAGAGGTTAATATTTTTTTCTGTGAATTACAAAAGGGATTTTTTTTTTTGTTATTAAGCTTTTGCCTCTGGGCAATATTCCCTGAGTGGAAAGTTAAAAATAGTACTGGCGAGGTTTATGGTTAAGATGACAGTTGTAAGTAAATGCAGTACTTGCCTCCTTGTACAAGCACATCAAAATTACAACTAAAACACAGAACAATCATTATTCAGAACTGCCCGAAATTTAATGGGATGGAAGTTCTACAACTAGGGAATTAAAGAGGCCACACTGAGAGTGGTAGGAGGGATGAAGACGTCGGACAAGTCAGTCCCAAAACCATATGTGGCGGACAAAAGTTGGGAGGAATATTTCAGCTGTGAAAGTCCTCTCTGAAGAGCAGATGGTCCCAGCCCCACACGAGGACCCCCATTCCAGGCTTCCAGAGCTGGGAAGAGAAGTCCCCATAGCTTCTGCCTGTGAAAACCAGCCGTAATTGTAGCTAAGTGAGACAAAGAGCTTCTGGAGTCCCAGGGGTTCCTGTTTTTCTTTGTTTGTTTTTTTTATCCTCACCTGAGTGCATTCTTATTGATTTTAGATAGAGGGGAAGGAGGAGAGAGAAGGGGAGATAAATATTGATGCAAGAGATAAATATTTACTAGTTGCCTCTCATATGTACCCCAACCAGGAACAGAACACACAACCTGAGCATGTTCCCTGACTGGAAATCAAACCTGTGATCTTTCAGTTTATGGGACAACTCTCCAACCAGCTGAGCCACACTGACCAGGGCCCAGGGGTTCCTCTTAAGGGGCCCACACACAGACATTTGGATACATTCATTTTGAACTCCAGTACTGGGGCAGCAGATCAAAGGGCACCAGAGACATATGAAGAAAAACTGAATTGTCCAGGGCAAGAACTTGGAGGGCAACTTTATCTTAGAAAAAAGTGCTGGCAGAGGCCATTCATTGTTCCTTTCCTGAGGCCTCCTCCCACAGAGCCAATAGGCAGGTGCCATATACAAGACTCCATAAATAAGGCTTACACTGTTCGACCTGTCCTGGTGATTCTCTGATACCTTGTCTCACCTAACGCCTGGAACCACCCAAGGTGTTTCTAGTGGCTTTTTCATGAGAATGACCTGACTTGGCTCATACTTCAGATTTTCCTAAAATCTCTCAGACATGCAACATCTGGGCTTAGCATGCCCCATACCTCTCACTCAGTGGCCCCAGGCCTAGGACTAACAGTAGCCAGTCATGGTTTGCAGATTGGCCTCCCCCGGGCACCTTTAAGCACAGCCGAAGTAGCAGCCACCTGAATATCACTTGGTAGCTCATGCCAGATAGCCCTGGGCAGAACAAAGGCAGTAGCTGACCTTGGCCTGCACCTCTCAGGAGGCCCCAGAACCAGTGCACCCAGTAGAAAGCTACAGACCACAAAAAGGCATCACCATCCAACCACTTTCACAACACATTCAAGAGGTGGACTCAGCAGGTACCATAGGTCTACTGAAGTAAATCCTATTCTGTGGGGTGGGCCCGTGCACAGCTGATCTTCTATGGTGTTTGGAGTTCAGTGGTCAGTGGCCACAGCCAGTTATTGTTGCTGATTGGACTGGAGGTAAATCCTTGCCATTGATGTGCCAATAGCAGTGAAGGCTCACTTAAAATAGAAAGATGTACACAGCCCATACAGGGGCAGCACCTCGAGTGAATACCTTGGATGATCAAGGAGACAGTGCTACTAGACCCTCCAGAACGAGTACTGCATTAGGCCACTACACCAAATTTGGGAGATATAGCAGCTCTACATAGAAACAAAAACAGAGAGGCTGCCAAAATGAGGAGACAAAGAAACATGGCTCAAATCAGAGAAGAGAATGAACTCCAGAAAAAGAACTAAACAAAATGGAGATAAGTAATTTACTAGATGGAGTTCAAAACATTGGCAATAAGGATGCTCAGTGAACTTAGTGAGGACAGCAACTGTTTAAAAAAAAGATCAGTCAGAAATGAAAGCCACACTAACTGAAACGAAGAATAATTTATAAGGAATCAACAGTAGAGTAGACAAAGCCAAGAATCAAATCAGTGATTTGTAATAGAAGGAAGCAAAAACCACTCAATAACAGCAAAAAGAAAGAAAGAATCCAAAAAAAAAAAGGGATAATGTAAAAAGCCTCTGGGACAACTTCTAGTGTACCAACATTTACATAATGGAGGTATGGAAGAAAAAGAGAGAGAGCAAGAAATTGACAACCTATTTGAAAAAATGACAGAATAATTCCCTAACTTGGGGAACAAAATAGAAATACAAGTCCAGGAAATGCAGAGTCCCAAACAAGAATAACCCACAGAGGCCCACACCAAAGCACTTAATAATTAAAATGGCAAAGGTTAAAGATAAAGAGAGAATTTTTAAAAGCATCAAGAGAAAAACAGTTAGTTATCTACAAGGGAGCTGTCATAAGACTGTCAGCTGATCTCTCAACAGAAACTTTGCAGGCCAAAGGGATTTGCAAGAATTATTCAAAGTGAAGAAAAGCAAAGACCTACAACCGTGATTATAGTACACAGCAAATCTATTATTTAGAATCGAAGACAGATAAAGAGCTTCTTGGACAAGAAAAAGCTAAAGGAATTCATCACCACCAAGCCAGTATTATATGAAATGTGAAGGAATCTTTTTTAAAAAGAAGAAAAAAGATACAAATTATTAACAATAAATGACAATAAATACATATCTATCAACAATTGACTCTAAAAGGCACAATAAATGAGTAAGCAGAACAGAAACAGAATCCTAAATACAGAGAATATTTTAATGGTGGCCAGATAGGAAAAGGTTTGGAGAGATGGGTAAAAAAGGTGAAGGGGTTAAGAAGTACAAGTTGGTTGTTAGAGAATAATGGTGGTGTATAGTATAGCATAGAGCATATGGTCAATAATATTCTAATAACTATGTGTAGTGTCAAATGGATGTAAGATTTATCAGGTTGATCTCTTAAGTAAGTTATGTAATGTCTAATCACTGTGGTATATACTTGAAACTAATATAATAATCTATGCCAACTGTAATTGAAAAATAAAAATTATTTGAAAATAAGGGAAAATTATAGAACTGGTAGATCAAGAAAACTTACATGCTACAATTTGCATGTTATCCTGGATAGATCTCTGTACTTTATGTTTTTGTACTTAATTGTGCACAAATTTTTATATATCTTTGTAAACTCTAAATTTTATAATATTATAATAAAAATCTTTTGTTTTCCTCTAGTGACAAGTACATAATTTATTAAATATTTTTCCTTTAGAATAGTGTTTGAAGTTTGCAGTAAAAAGGTTTTTTAAAAAGGCAAAAAAAATTAGGATCACTACTCTTTATTGTTTTCTCATTATCATTTTAATGGATATTTCTATCATGTAAGTCTCATATTTTAAAACAGATGAGGCTACATAATGACATTAAAATCCTTATTGTGGAGGTTCATAGATCCTAGATTTAATGAAAAATTACATCAATATTTAACTTTATACTTTATTCAAAATGAAATATACCTTATGTAAAATGATTGATCTTATACTTTATTGAAAATAAATTGTTTTATGTAAACATTTCATAAATTCTTAAAAAAGTGTCTTAAGAGATGATTAGTGTTTGTGACTCTGAAGGAGGTTTAACTTCTAAGAAAGATAAGATTCTCTCCTGTGTTGTGAAAGGAAGATAACTTGTAATAAATTTTTATATGCATGGCCAGGTGAGGAGGATGACCTAACTGAAAAAAAAGAAGGACCCTGTGCAATACAGAGATCCCTGGTTCAGATATTAAGCTTTTGGATTCTACATATGGAGCAGTTTGGGTTAAGAAGAAGTTTACTAGAAAATAATGGAGGGAAAGGGGTTCATCCCTGGAATTAAACATATTTAATGAGACTTTTAATTAGAATAAGATCTATCCTAGGAATTTCAAAGGCAGCTGTCAAAGGTGAGAACCCAGGGAAATCAAACCCTAATATAGATGTGAAAGGGCAGTGGCCAGAGACAACTGAGGGAGCTTAGTTCAATCTAGCAACTCTCAGTGCAAATGTATTGATTTAGTAGAGGGGTATCTTTTAGAAACCAAAACCAGGAAATGCAGCTAAGACTCAGAAGGGGTTGAAACAAAAATGTAAAGACATAATTTATATAAAAAAGATGATGCAAGCACTCTAGGGGTCCCAGTACCCTAAGGTCTAAAACCCACTGTGGGTGCTTGGCTTCACTAAGGAAAGAATTCAAAGGTAGCCAACATAGAGTGGAAAGTGGAAGTGAGTTTATTAGTAAAGCAGTGAGACAGAGACAGACAGAGCAGCCCCTGGATAGTGGGATTTACTTCTTTTATTGAGGTTCATTTAATCAAGGTATAGGGCATTCAAAGAGGGAGAGGAATACTCAGGATCTTTCTGGGAAAGGGGTTGAGACTTTTCACAAGGGCCCATTGGCCATTTTGTGTCCATTTCTGATCATATTTGTGTGGGGTATGTCATTTAGTATGCTAGTATATTATAATGAGCATATAAAGAGACTAGGAGTTACCCTAAAGTGAAATTAGTAACTATGTTGCATCAGGCTGGTCTCTGTGGGTTCTAAGGCATAAATCCACTGGCGATTGGAAGTTAGTAACTTCCCTTAGTGTTTCCTTTTGATTTATTTTTAGCTTCATAGAAAGCTTGTGTAGTATGAGAGGTAGCCCTGTAGTGGTGGACTCTGAGTTCTATGTATAGTATCTATCCCTATGTCTGAGTTTCCTGCTATTGATTCTGAGCTGTCATTTACCTTATGACCTAATTATGACTTAATTTCAATTTCCTCACAATCAAGGAACAACACCTAACTCTCAAGTGGGTTTTGAAGTCCAGAAGTTAACTCTGTTGAAGGAAATTGGAATGTTTAAGTAGCTATGCAACATCTATTGTTCTTATCTAACTTACATCAATAAAGGAGCTGAGGTCCAGAAAAAAATGAGCAGCCTTCCTATTTCCATTATTTACCAGCAGTGTGACCTTGGAAAAGTGAGGTGATCTTTTTGAAGATGTTTCCTTATCCCTGACAGGAAGATAATAGTGCCTAACTTATTGGACTGTGACAGGGGTTACATTACTGAAGTCACGTATGATACAGTAGGGCTGCCTGGCCACTGAACAAGTGTTCAGTGGGCCTTAAATGTTGTCACTGGTAGGGGAACCTTAGAAACACAGATTTAGATTCCAAATCTGATTCTCTTCTGCTAACGTCTCACCTTGCTCTTCAAGTAAACGAAAATAGATAATATTTTAAATTTTCTTTGTAAATTGTGAAATATGCTTCTCTGGTAAATGTTGAAATAGAGTATATGAGGTGGCATCCTCCCACTGTTACTATGATGTTTGTTTCAATCTTACATGTATAATTCTTTTAAATTTCTTATAAAATTTATTTTCAAGTTAAAAAATTCCATTTAAATCAAACAACAAAAACTTTAGACAGTCTCTGAATTGGTTGTCTCTGAAGATCCCCTCTGTTGTTGTGGGGATGTCTTCACAACTCATAGCAGGTTTTATCAGTGAATTTCCTAAAAGCTATTCTCCAGTCATTTTATGACTGTTGCTAATAGGTAGAAGTCAAATTACAGTAATGTCAGCATCAGTAGAAGAAAAACAATTTTTGCTCCTAACAGGCGAGATGTTAGCCACATAACTATTTTTACTCACAATATTTATTCTGGTTTTGCCCCTTATCGTAACCCCCTAAACATTCAATGAGCTCTTGTCATCTAAATGTAAATTTTGCTTTGAAAAAATCTTGCCATGAAAGGTAATTTAAAATCCCAAATCTTTCCTTCATGACACACACATCACATGCTATCCAAATACTGAGCACAAACCAAATAAAAGCGACTCTGCCTGGGCCTCACAGAGTAAGCAGGGAAGCAGGGAGCAAAAGAAGCAAAGGACACACTGGAGGGGAACACACACTGCTTGGGCGCATTCCATAAAGGAAATCCCTTCCCTGTTTGGCCAATGTGGCAAAACAATTTTGGCTTCAATGGCTTTATGAGTTGCTGATGGTCCAGGATCCTTTCCTTGGCAATACCTGAAGATATCCTTTTACCTGGAAATACTAGAATGGCAAACCAGGCATAACTTTTCTAATCCCTAAGTCAAAAGTAACCAGATGAGGTAGATGTAGTCAATTTCAGTTAACTTCTGCTTCAACAATGAATAATTAATACACAGGATGGCTCTACTATGAACTCCAATCCTACTTCCCCAGGAATTTGAGGAAATTGAGGTAAATTCCTCTAAAATCATATGTGAATCTTCTTGTGGAAACAGACATAGTGACCTTCCAGGCCACCTCAAGGTTAAATAAGAGGGTTTTTTTTTGTTGTTGTTGTTGTTTTAGATCTCCCACCCTATGTGTTCTTGCCTTCCAGGTACTTTCCGGGCTCTGTCTCCCAAGTTCACTTAACCATCTGTAGATCCCTTTCTGGCTCTCTGCTGCCTTTTCAATCTTGATGAGTCCAGCTTTGCCATGCCACCTGGTCAACTTACAGGCTAGATTCAGCCTCCAGCCACTCTTTCTATCACACTCCTCAATATGTGTCCCACTCTTCCCCTTAATCTCTTTCCTAAAAGCCACCACACAGGGCTTTGCCTCTTGGCATCACCAAAAGGGAGGATATCATCCCCTCTTCCATCAGCTATAGCTCCTGTCATTCTACATTCCAATGTGATCCATGTGAGGTTTTCTACTCTCATGCAGAGGTTTCTGAATCTGACTCCACATACCCAAAGTTTAGATGAAGTATAATAGGGTTATCATATAAAATAGGACTGGAAGTTTTTGTCTTTCCAAAATTCACATGTTCAACCCTAACCCCTAACATTGCAGTATTTGGAAAAGGCTGAGAGGTAATTAGATCATGAGAGTGGAGCCCTCATGATGGAATTTGTGTTGGCAGAAAAAAGAGAGAGGAGAGCTTTCTCTGTGTCTTGGCTGTGTGAGGACACTGCAAGAAAGGGGCCATTTGCAAACCAGGAAAAGAAGCCTCACAAGAGCAGACCACTGGCACACTGGTTTTAGGCTTTCTAGCCTACAGACATGCGAGAAATACATTTATTTTGTTTAAGCAACCTAGTCTATTTTCTGATATCAGCCCAAACTGACCAAAACACCCATTTAAATTTGAGTTTCACATTTAAAAAATAAAAATAAAATTCCCTGTTTCAAAATTATTAGATGTTCATCTAAATTCCAAATTTTATTTTGTTTTTTTATTTGATAAATCTGGCCTCACAAACTATAAAACACCTGCCTTTCTACAGTACTTAGCTACTTTTCTTCCAAATCGCTTCAGAGATCTGAAAACTAAAGAAATGCCAGTGTCAGTTCCCCATAGCAGGTCATTGTCACCACCAGAGTTGTGTGCTTATCTGTGGGCTATAGCACTACAGTAAGAAGGATTCTCATAGACCTTTCTGCTCTTTTTCAGGAGAAAAGTGTGTTTGAGAGCTACCTAAAGGACATGACCTTTACTGTTTACTATCTGATGTCCTCTTCTCTAATGCATCTTGGAATGTTACTATTGACCCTAAATGTATCCTGTGGTAGGGCCATAGTGCCAGTTCAGAACTCACAGGGCAGAGGTAGGGATTATAGCACCTTCTAAATCACTCATCAGTCTACCACCTCCATTCAGGACATCTGTAAAATGGATGGAAGGTTTTTTCTGTAGTCATTTCTCTTCACTGCCTAAAGGAGTTTTTGGTTTGTTTTGATTTCATTTCCCATAATAGAAATGTTGTTTTATAAGCTTTTGAATTTTTATACGTTTGGCAGAAAACCTAACACAAATTTACTACTTTGCTGCTTCTTACCTTTATTTTTAATCCTGCTTAAAGGACAGGCTCTTTCAAGCTAAGGGCAGGATTTCTTGCCTCACTAATGGGACCCACAACTGTTTATGTCTTCTTCCTCCTATTCCTTCTTTGCCCCCTCCTTCTTTCTTCTTTCTCTTCTTCCATATACTCCTTCTCCTCCTTCTAACACTAGGTATAGCAAAAAAAAAAAATACATGAGCCCTGGCTGGCGTAGCTCAGTGAATTGAGCGCGGGCTGGGAACCAAAGTGTCCCAGGTTCGATTCCCAGCCAGGGTACATTCCTGTCTCTCTCTCTGTTTCTCTCTCTCTCTCTCTCCCCCCCTTCCTTCCCTCCCTAAAAATAAATAAATAAAGTCTTTAAAAAAAAATAAAAATAAAAAAAGCTCCTGTTTCCTTGTTGATTTAAAAAAAAATACATGGATTTCACCAATAAAAAGATATGTGTATAAGTTTCAGTTCCATCACTTACTAGACAAGACTAGGATATTGCCTGGGCTATGTCTTCCCATGTAGAGATGCAGGTAATATAGTGCACTACTTTCCCCTTGCTGTGAAGATTAAATGAAGTAATGTACATTGAGTTCCTGGCATGTCGTGGTTGTTTAATAAATGCTTCATTCTTTCCCTTTCTTCTGACTGACAACACATATTATTTATAAGTATATAAAAATACTTTTCACACTGTTATAGCTAGTTTGCACCTAGGATGTAGTACAAGTTGATAAGGACATTTTCTGAAATTTTTAGTTTTTAACTTTCAAACCACTTCCCTTTGAAATGAACAATCTGTTTGTCTGCTAATATTATCTCCAGCCATGTTAATTACTGTTACCTAATGAAACCTTAGACAATGTCTTAAGTTCATTGATTTCTTTGGGCTCTCGCATTCTTTTTGGGCTTATTGTCTGAAAGTTTCATCTCTTCTCCACTTGTTATTCCAACCATATATCTACTTCAATAATTCTACCTTTTCAGACTTGTCCATGTGCCTGATACCTCAAAAATCCAGGGATGCAAAAAGCACTATTTGCCTTTGAATGTTAGCTTGCCTAGCAAGATATCTGCATCAAAAAGGCACTCAGTAAACATAGTGATTACATAAATATATGTATGCTCCCCCATCCATCTACTTAGAATCCTTCAGCAGCACCCCATCTTTCTATTAACAAGTCCATAACTTGGCCTACGAGATCATGGCCCACCACATTGGGACCCTGGGACCTCCCTGCATCACCTTGTACTGAATTCATTCATTCAGTCAGTCAGTCAGGCAAGAAATATTTGTCAAGCACTTATGCATGACAGAAGATGTTCTAGGAAATGGATGTAGAAGCATATAAAGCACAGAAATACACTTTTCATAGGTCATAAGTATAATAAATGAGGAGAGACAGTTAGTAGAACATACATAATTTATACACACACACACACACACACACACACACACAATTAATACATTAATGGTGCCATATATTTTGAAGAAGAAGAAGGCAGGAAAGGAGGAGTTTGTAGTTCTATTACTTTCTGTAGTTTGGAAATTTGGATCTTTTTGCACCATCTACTTTACAGTGGTCCTCTGTAAGTGTCATTCCCTTTCCTTGGAATGGTGTTTTCTGCAAAGCTTTGCCCATTCTTCTATTTACCTTGCATTATTTCAGCTCAAGTGTAACTCTCTCATTTTCTCAGGTACACCTTCTCCAACCATCCACTTCTCATCCTCCATCTGCTTGTTGCTAAAGGACAATTCCTAATGTTCTGTGCTTCCCTGAGCTGTAGTTCTTTCTTTCAGACAGCTTTTTATTTTTGAATGATTCATTCATTGTGAGATCAATTATTTAATATGTGTCTTCACACCAGAATGTATTTTCCAAGAAGAGGGACAATATCTGGATCCATCCTACCCTCATCCCCAGAACCTGGAACAATGCCTGCGATCTAGTGGACCCTCACAAAAGTTCATGGAGGGAGAGAGGGTCCACAGTAATGCCATGCAGTCACCATGACATGTACATGCCAAGGGTCATGCACATATGAACAAGGAGGTAACAGAACAAGAACAATAAACAGCTTTAAACTCAGCTTTATTTACTTCACAATTTTGCCTGAAGTCAAAATTATTCCAAAAATTGCTGAGATGTCACAATACTTTCAGCATAAACTTTTAAAAATTCCTGAGTGATAATAAATAGGAAATCAGGAAATGACCTTTCTTTATTCCATGGAGCCAAGAAATGGAACAACATAAATATGACATAGGTCTTTCAGTCAAAACTAAAATTGCCTATAAAAATGAAAAGTTCCTGCACATGGTGATCCAGTCTCTGATCTTTTAATTTTCTCCAAATGCCTAAAATGTTGCACAAACTTGCCATCTGGAATTCTTGGCTAAGTGATGAAATTTTGTTTTACCAAAAATCTTTTTTACCCTTATCTGTGCCCTCAGAGTACTTCAAAATAGAAGAATATATTGTGCCTTCTGCTACTTTCATTTTCCAGCTCCAAAATCCTGTCTCCAGAATAAACTATTTGATGCAAAGACATTGGGCCCTTGAGTGGTGCTAGCAGCTCTGTGATTCATGAGGTTGAGGGAATGGCCACCTTGTTCAGGTAGGGCTGCAGGTACCCACGGTGCTGGTACCATCTGCTTGGCTGACCCACTAATCTGCCAGCCAATTTCTGTGAACACCAGAATTATTTTCCATTGGAGATTTCCTAAAAACATCTCTTACATCAATTAAAGACTAAAGAACAGATGGTGATTTCTTGAGACGGTGGATGATTTAACCGATTCATTATTCATGTGGGGAAGAGTGATAACCAATTCAGCATTAAGTACTTTGGTGTACTTTTCTTTTAGGTTTGTCAATTTCCAGTATGTTAGATTTCAGGTTTTCAGAATGAACATATGCTTCTTGGCTTCTGATTATGGATACTTATAAGGATGCCCCAGGAAGTCATCAAGCATAGGCATCTGTGTCAATGATGTCAAGGTCAGGCCTTCTGTCAATGGAAATGATGTTCATTAACTTTCAGGTACCAAAACAGCTCCAAGGACACTCAGCAAAACTAGTGGCTGAGATAAATTTGAAACAATATGCCAAAGCATAGCACTGTGCCTGGCATACAGAAAACTTAGGAAACAACATCAAAAACAAAAATTCTAAGAATTTAACAGTAATGAATTGACCTTGTCATTCATTTTGGCACAATATTGGAAGAATGTGCCCATATTTCTCTAATAAGTTTACCATATTCATAACTATTTTTCTCTAACTCTGCCTTACTTTCTACTGGTGTTCTTCCTTTTTTTCCCCCTCCTTCACACCCCTCTCTTATTTACAACACAAATTATTCATAACAGATCTAATGAGGTATGTTATTAATGATTCATTGTCAGAGCACACCCATTGCTCATTCTTTTGCCAAATTACTGCCTTTTAAAATTGAGCCATCACCACTCCTCTTTGACCCAAGTGTGGTCTCATGATGCAATTCACCCTGGTCAGGTTGACAAGGTCAAAAGACAGAAAATTTGGGAATCACATGTACGAATTACCCTGAGGGAGTCTGTTTAGAAGAGACTGGGGGACAGGGTACATTGAATTCTGTAGACTGCTAAATAGACCAGAATTCATTTTTCTTTTACTTTGAAAACTGGTATTTTTTTTTTAAATGACACTTTTTTTTAAAACATTTTATTTATTTATTTTTAGGGAGGGAAGGGGAGAGAGAGAGAGAGAGAGAGAGAGAGAGAGAGAGAGAGAGAGAGAGAAACATCAATGTATCAATGTGCGGTTGCTGGGGGTTATGGCCTGCAACCCAGGAATGTACCCTGGCTGGGAATCGAACCTGGGACACTTTGGTTCCCAGCCCATGCTCAATCCACTGAGCTACGCCAGCCAGGGCTTGGAAACTGGTATTTTTTAATATTAGGTTCAAATCTTTAAAAATCTGTCAATGTACACAAAATTTTTTCTCAGAAACTAGTTGAGTGATGACCTCTGTAGAGTCTAGGAAGCCGTTTGGGAAATTTGCAATGGGTCACAAAGAATCTTTTCATTGTGCATGTCTTCAAGTCCTTGGGCCTGGCTGAACCATGTCTGCTCATTTTGGAAGCAATCTCATGACTAAGTAAATCCTCCCCCATTCTTGGCAGGTAAGATAAGGAAGGTATCGAGAAGTTTAAAATCAAATCAGTGTTCTATCCGCAACTAGCTGACATGTCCCTTGACCTCTCTGAGGTACAGTTTATTCATTTGTATAAAGTATGCTTTTACATGGTTTATGAGATAATGTATACAGAGCACCTGGCACAGAACTTGGAACAATAAATACTAGCTCTTTTTCCCCTGGGAACCATATCCTGAGCTTACTTAATGCCTCTTCTAGCCTCTGTGACTGCTTAGGCAGTGAGGGGCTCTTCTGATTTTTGTATTTACCAGATTCAAGTTCTGCTGATACTCTGTAGGGATATGCAGACACACTTCACATTGAGATGCTGGCAATGAAGCTTCTGCTGGTGTGAAGTTGTCATTAAGGGCTGCAGAGGAACAAGCTCTGAGCAACTCTTGAGATGCATAGAGCCAGGACTGGAGGGATGAGGACCGGGACCAGACACAATGCCTCCTATTGAGGACATGGTGAAACACAGCCTAGAAATCACAACATGAGTGGAAATCATGGCCTTGGTTATGCATGACTTTCTATACCTGTTCAGAACACATCATGCCACCTTGATTCTGAGGCTTCAGGCAAAGATCTTGATGATTTGAAGCCTTTATCTGCCTTTGTGCTTTCCTTCTTTAAATGCACAGGGATGCCCTCCTTTGCTGAGATGATCCCAAAGGGAAGTTGAGCGCACAATCCTTTTGCTTACTACTGACACGGTCAACCCCTAAGTAGTATACTTTTAGAGATCAAAAGGTCTTACAGCATTCAGAAATATCACTGCCAGATGTTAAGGTTTTGTTATTTAAACAGAGACAGATTGCCTGGACCTCAGTTTATGCAAATGTAAATTCCTATTAGAATGCAAGTTATACACATTCCCTGCTAGATTTTTTCTGTCTATAAGAAGAATGCAAATTTATGTAATTTTAAGTTTCCATATTAAGTATATATATATATATATATATATATATATATATCTTGAAGAATAAACTGATTTCTTATTTATCTTGGAAGTTTTTCATTGGTGCTACTATAAGGACTAAATTATGTTAGTTCTTTGACATATATCTGTTTAATGAACATAACATTAATCATTATATTAATGTGTTTGGCTATTCTTGGTATTAATAACCACCCCCAAACATTACTCCTACACAGCACCATCTGCTTAGGTTATAAGACATTTTTATAATTCATCACTGGGTTATCTACTTTCATATGTTCATGAAGACTTTAAGGTGCTTATTGTGCCCCAAATGTCACACCTTCCTTACTCACACCTTCCCTCTGAACTCAAAATTGCAGCGTTCACTCCTAAATTTGAGAAAAATAAGACTAACCAAAGCAAAATAGAAGGGAAGAAATAATACATTTTAAATGCAGAATGTCATAAAAGAAAAATATAGTAAAAGTTTTAGATAAATATAAGTATTACTCATTTGCAAAATTGAATAAAATAGACCTATGTCAATTATTCTAAAACAAAACAAACAAAAAAAAAACAGAAAGAGAAATACAGATGCCCTAAGGACAAATGAGTAGGCAGCATATGATAATAATAATTCTCAGTTCCTTTCTAAAACAGTAAAATCTAACATGAAATAAATATTACATAAAACAGGAAAACCAAAGACCACTGTTCTTTAATGTCAAGACCCTGGTTTTTAAATAACATTATATCAAACATTATCTAGCACTTTATTAAAAATAATAACAAATATAGTTCATTCAGAGTATATACATATGGTTTGACGTTAGCTACTTTATTAACATAATTCATCATAGTTAGGGATTAAAGAAATAAAAGTTATTTATTTACCTTGGTGTCAGAAAGAAATAGCATGTCATTAAAAAATAAATCACATCTGAAGATACTAATAGCTTTAACTATATACAAATTGAAAACATCCATATGTTATTTTGGGCTCACTGCTGACGTCAATTTGCTGTGGCTGTTTTTAGATAATTTTCTGTGCAACACTTATCTACCCACATATGTATATTCACCTATAATAATATATAGTTAGTTATCTTATAATTATTTAGCTTTTATTACATAAAAAATCCCAGAACCTATTTGTTTAAAATAATACACTTTTATTATTGTTCAGGAGTCAATGGATCCAAGGTCCGTAGGGCAGGCAGCACTGCTGAGCTGGCAGACCTTTCTTGTATGTGTGGGGATTGCATGGCTCTGGGCTACTCCACAACTCTTCCTGTGCTTGACAAAGTTACATTGAAAGAGAAATCTATACAGGAAGGGGAATAATTGCAGTTATTTTTTAAGTTATCTTTCTCAAGAGGCGAGAAAGAATACTGTTTTATATCCATGCATATTAAAATTTTGATGAAATTCAATGTCTATGTGAAGATAAAAAAAATGCTTAGAGAGCCAGGAAGAGAATTATTTCCTTAAAATGATAAAAAATATAGAATCGATCCTAGAAGTCATTAACACATATAATGGTAAAATGTTTTCCTACTCAAATCAACTTAAGACGGGATGCCCTCTATCATTAATAGAGAAGAACTGAGCAGACTGATACACTGCTGGGGCACCTCCTCTTTTTGACTCTATCATACCCCAAGGGCAAATGGTTCACAATTTAGAGTATCTCCAGTGCATCTTTGATTAAGGAGTGTAAAAGGCTTTCTAAGGAGTGAGTTATTAATAAGATGCTAACAAACAAGGATGATTCCTGGAAACTGGATCTCACAGCAGAATGGCGGAAGTTTTATATCACTATCAGCAGTGGCTTTAAATAGAAAATTAGTTAATTCTAATGATGGTTTGATTTTTTTTTTCATTCAGTATACAGTATCACATAAAAGTTTGGATTTCATTCTGTTAAATATGAAGTGTCTGACATTATTGTTTATGCTATTGCAAACTAAAGTTTAAAAGTCTTGCATTTATTGTAAGATAATTGTTTTGTTGTTGTTGAGGATATAAGCACAGTATTATGGCAAAAATAAAGCTCATACCTTAGTAAGAAAGCTTTGGAGCTAAAACATTTTTAGAATTTGCTATGGCACACATATAATTCAAACTTGCATCCAAATAATCTTCAAAGTTAGTACAATGTAAATAAAGGTTATAATTTTATACATTTCTGTGTATTTTATAGACACATTTATAGTAACTGTAAAATTTTCATGGTACAAATGATAATCTCAAAAGCATTCAATAACATAGCAGTGCATAAATCCTATCTTTGCCACCAATTATAACCAGGATGTTAAAATTATTTAAATCTTTAAAAATCAGCTTTGTAAAATCAACCTAAACTTCTTAAAATGGTGTTAAATTATTTTTGTGTATGAACTTTATGTTCTTTTGTTATAAGTTATTTATATGTGAAAATATTTAACTAAAAATATAATAATTTATATGCTCATCCTACTCAGAATGCCAAACAACAGAAATTTTAAAAGTCCAAATCTAGATAAAATGCAGTAAAATTTGAATATCCATAATTATATATTTTTTTAAAAAACTATCATCTACATATGTGGACACAATAAACAAAGTGGATATTATCGAAGCAAGTATTGATCTCTGGAAGACTGAAATAATTGCATACTTTCCTGCTTCAAAGCAGCAAGCAAGAGCTTTAAGGAACATAAGAAAGAATGTTACTCACTACTAGAAAGAGCTGTGTTACATTGTTATTATTATTATTATTCTTTTAAAAATGGAATGTATTCCTTTTAGTGACTGAGATGCCTGCAGAGGTGTTGACTATTACAAGATAAGCATGCAACTGAAGCTTGCAAAATTATCAATTCCTTCAGACTGTTGAATGAAATTTTATATAGAAGAGGAGCACTAAAGAATGATCAGCCCTGGCTGGCATAGCTCAGTGGATTGAGAGTGGGCTGCGAACCAAAGTGTCGCAGGTTTGATTCCCAGTCAGGGTACATGCCTGGGTTGCAGGCCATGACCCCCAGCAACTGCACATTGATGTCTCTCTCTCTCACTTTCTCCCTTCCTTCCCTCTCTAAAAATAAATAAATTAATTTTAAAAAAGAATGATCAAAGGTACCACCATAGATTAATTGTCAGTGTTCATGGGTTATTTTACAATTTTTAGGAGAAAAAATAATGGTGTATCTTATGATTTATATAGAATTAATGTAAATGGTATCCACAACAAACCAGACCAAACTTTAGACAGTAACAACAAAAGGTAGGAAAGCAATATTGCAGATTGTAGAATATTGGGGAAAATGTGTGACAATAATTGCCTTTTACAGAGAATGGAAAGCTATTGATAAGTTTAATATATAAAATTTACTTGTAAGATAAAGATTTAGTCTTGTTCTACTTTTACTAAATTCTAAATATTTTCTATTTTTATATATTTTTCTCCATGACCCCTGGAAGTTTCAGAATTGGGGATTTCATTGTAGAAATAGACAATGAAATTGTCTATTTCTTTGAATTGGCCAAAGCCTTGACTTCAATGGGATCACATATAAAGGATAGGCAGTGAAAATATTTAGAATTCATGTTTTGAAGGTAGGGAACAAGATTTGTTGATAAGTTGGATTTAAGTTTTAAGATAATAAACTAAAGATAAATATCAAGTTATGTTTTTCTGAGTAAGCAAAAGTATGGAGCTTCCAGTATATGAGACAATGGCAAATAGAACAAGTTTTGAGAGAAAATCAAAATTTCAGTTTTATATCTACTTAATTTAATATGTCTACTGGATGGCTGAATATATATGTTAAAGGTTTTGGGGTATAGGAATCCCAAATTCATTTGAATACTTTGAGATGGTAATATAACCTTTGGAATCATCACCAAAAAACTGAATTTAAAGCCATGATAGTAGATAAAATTATCTCAGAAAGACTAAAGATATAGAAAAAAAAAATAGTCTCAAGAAAGCAACAAAGGAGATGGGGAAGGAATGGCCAGTGAGGCAGAAGGAAAACCAGGGGCATTTGAAAAGGAAGGTGAAGGACTGGGAGCCAAATGAAGAAAGTATTTGAAAGCATCATCAACTGTGTCAAATGCTGCTGATAAGACAAGTGCTATGAGGACAGAGAAAGTTGATTTTGGTATAACAAAGTAGAAATAATTGATAACATGGATTAAGACAGTTTCAGAGGAGGGGTGGATATAAAAACCAAACCAGAGTAGATTTCAGAGAGAAGAGGAGAAGAAAAGTTTAAAATAATAGAGATAGATATTTTTCTAGAGCTTAACTCTCAAGAATAGAAGGCAAAGTGGGACAGTAGCTAAAAAGATAGGACAAAAAAGTGTTTTGCTGTTTTTAAAAATATGAGAAAACAAGCATGCATATATGATAATGAAAAGGAAAGAGTAGAGAAAAAGTAAATTGTGGTGCAGAAGAAAGGAGAAAAGCTGCAAGAAATGGCATCTAATGTGCAAGAGGAGAGGTTGATCTTTGGGAAGATTGTAAAGATCATTGATAGTAACAGGAAGGAAAGCTGAGTGTGCAGGTGCAAACCCCCATCAGTATGTAGAAGTAGAGATTGAGACTTGTGGAACTTTTTAGGACTGGCTGATCTTTTGTTATGAAATAGGAAGCAGTGCATCTGCTGAGAGTGAAGATGGGAAACATGTATGCTAATTATTTTGTTCCCTACACCATATTTGTAACAATGTTCCCCCAACAATATTTGTAAATGTTCTACATGTGCCTGAAGAAAAATATATCCTCTAAGCAATTTTCTCCACAATGTGCTACATATACCTATTATAGCAACCTTACTGATTATGTCTTACTTATATATTTACTACTTTTTTTGTCTCATTCTTTACATCTATAAAATGGGTATAATAATACATATATATTATAGACTATTGTGATATATGAAGTTAATTTAATGAAACTATATAAAAATATCTAGAACTTTCATTGCCTGAAATAAACATTAGACTTTTTTCATTTTCTGTCTCTCTCTCTCTCTCTTTTTTTTTTTTTTTTTTTTTTTTTTTGCGCCATTGAAATCAAAAGCTGGCCTCCTCCTTGGGGAAATTTATCATGTTTTATAAAATCCCCAGTCAGAGCTCTTGTGAACAAATGAGGATTCATTCTGATTCTTATCTTAATTAGTGATGTACACCAGGCCAGTTATAATTAAATGCATACTGCCTTTCACTTGTAGGTTAAATACATGGTTCATGCGGTTAGACAGGAGGAAAAGCCTTATGAATGGTGCTCTCAAGTGTAGTGTGTTTCAACATATAAATGTATTGCTTGGGGGAAATTGCTCCTGGTAGAATGATTATAAGTGAGAAGGAAATGAGGGGGCAAACAATTCAACATATAGCACACGCCATGACGGGCACCATCAAGGGTTGACAGCTGGGCAGGACTGAATCCCATGACCTCTGGTGCTGGCTTTATCTTTATCATAAATTATTTCAGCCATACTGGTGGGGTGACTAATTTTTTTACCCATGAAAAATGACTCTTCTCTTGAAATAAAGGGTTTAATGTGAAGAAAATGAATCCTCAAATCTAGAAAAATTGTCATCAGGCCCTATTCCTTATACCTGAAACTCAGAAGTGACTCAGAGAACTTCCACCCCCCCAGGAGCCAATGATGCCATAAACCAGTTAAATGATAGTTTCTTAAATACTACTTTTTAATGAATTTCTGGGTGCTGGGTGTGAATTAAATGTGAGAGTGAGAAACCTGTGGGGACTGTAGTCTTCAGAAAGGCATGTGGGCTTTACTTTCAGGAACCCTTCCATGTGCACAGTGAATATTTGAAGAAGATCCCTTCCTGAATCTGACAAGGAGAGCAGAAGAACAATCATTGTGAAATAAATTCAGAATATTCTCTATATCAAAGGCCTGCTATGCAGGGAAAAACACTTCATAGAACCTGTCCCACCTGGGTAAAGGCGTTTAGCTTACTCAAGTCCCCCTCTCACCTTCCTAAGCCCGTAAGAGGGCTTCTCCTAAGCAGGAAAAGACACACTTGCTAAGATCACAGGCAGGGCCACCAGCCCACTGAAAGATGGCATTTCAATCACAAAATCATAGAACACTTTTTCCCCTACACACATAACCAACACCTAGCAAGACTCCAGTAAAAAGTGGATTTTAGCCAGAGTTGCGAATTACAAACTCTACTTAAAGAGTTTTCAGGGAAGCCCAAAGATAAAAACTAGGACACTGAGAAGATTTGAAACCTTCAGTGCCTCCAGATACAGGAAATCACACACCAACTACTAAACAGATCAGTTTGGAAACTTCAATACCCCTCTTTAAATAATTGATTGTTCAAGCAGCAGAAAAATTATTATGGATATAGTTGACCTGAACAGCACTATTAATCAACATGATTCAATTGATATCTATAGAATACTGCAGCCAACAATTGAAGTGTACATATTTTTCTTTCCAGGTGCACATAGAACATTTACTAAGGTACATCATATTCTAGGCTAAAAAACATACTTTAGCAAATTAAAAGAAAAATATTAGAAAAAATCTCCAAAGTATGTTCACAGACCACAAAGAAATTGAATAAAAAATAACAAAAAGATAACTGTGAAATCACCAAATAAAACTTTTTAAAATTTTCAAAAAAAAATTATTTATTTTTAGAGAGGGAAGGGAAGGAGAAAGAGAGAGAGAAACATCAATGTGTGGTTGCTGGGGGCTGTGGCCTGCAACCCAGGCATGTGCCCTGACTGGGAATCGAACCTGTGACACTTAAAACTTTACTTTTTAAATAGCATGACATAAGGAAGAAATACCAAAATAAATTTTTAAAAATATTTTGACCAAAATGTGAATGACAATGCAACTAATCAAAGTGTGTAGAATACGGCCAAAGTAGTATATAGCAACTAAATGCATTAAATGCATATATTAGGAAAAAAGATATAAAATCAGTATCTTGAGCTTTCATTTTATGGAATAGAGAAAGAAGACAGTTTAAGCAAACAGATAAAAAGAAACAATAAATATTACCAGGGAAATTAATGACATTGAAAACAAAAATAGCAAGAGAAAAATACAATGAAACCAAGATATGATTCTTTGAAAGATACCAATAAAATTAATAAATTTTAGCCAGGCTAACCTGAAGAAAAAGCACAATTAAGATATCAGAAATTAAAGAATGGTGATTATGACAAATCCTGTAAACATCAAATGGCTAATAGAGAAATAGTATGAACACTGCTGTGTCCACAAATTTGATAATTAGATAAAATAAATCAATTTCTTGAAAAATACAAACTACCAAAGCTCACAAAAAGATAACCAATTATCTAAATAGATCTCTATTAAATCGAATGAATCAATTAATAATAACCAGGTCCAGATGTTTTCACTGGTGCTATCAAACTTTTGAGAAGAGAAAATGTCATTGCTTCACAATGCTGTCCCAATAATAGAAGCAATGGCAATACCTCCTAACTTATTTAATAAAGTCAGCATTATGCTAACACCAATGCCAGATAAAGCAATTATAATAAAAGAGAACACAACTCATTATTTCTTACCACATTGATATAAAAATCTTCAACAAAATATTATGAAATGAAATCCAAAAATATTAAGCATAATTATATACCATGACCAAGAGAAATTTATTCCAGACTTTCAAGACTGGTTCAAAATTAATTTAAAAAAGTAAGTTAATATAATCCATCATATCAAAAGGCCAAAATTATGTGATTTAAGAAAATAACAAAAAAAAAGAATCACATCCATTCACAATGAAAACCCTCAGAAGTTAGAAATGGAGAGGACCTTCTTCAACTTGACAATGAACATCTCTAAAATATACAGCTAACACACTTAATGGTGAGAAACTAGATGCTTTCTTTCTAAGATCAAGAAACAAAGTGACATTGCACTAGATGTTCTAGCAACTGAAATAATGCAAGGAAAGGAAGTAAAAGCTATATATAGAAAAACGAGTAATAAAAATATCATTTTTTACATACAGCTTAACTGTCTATGTAGAGATTTTCAAAGTTTTAGCAAAACAATACTTGACTGATAAATGACTATAGCAAATTCATAAGACACATCATTAATATACAAAAGTCTATTGCCTTCTCATATATCTACAATGAAAAGCTGTAATTAGAAATTAATAAAAAATTAATTCTATTTAAAACCACAAAATAATAAAATATATAGGTATAAATCTCACAAACTATCTAGAATCTACATTCAGCAAACTACAAAACACTGAGAAAAATCAAAATAAATGGAGAGATAATCTATGTCTATGGACTGGAAAACAGTCTTGTTTACATGTCAATATTTCTACACTTGATCTAAAAATTTGGTATTGGCAAAATGATTCTAAAGTTTATTTGAATAAGCAGATGTTACAATTTCCAACACAATACTGCAGACAATAATAAAAGTGGAGAAATTATACTACCTGATATCAAGACTTACTCTAAAGTTATGGTAATTGAGATAGTGTGCTACTGGCAAAAATGATAGACATATTAATTAAAGGAATTAAATATACATAGTGAAGAAAAAACTCATACAGATATAGCTAACTGATCTTTGATGAAGAAGCCAAAGCAATTCAACAAAGGACAGTGTATTTAACGACTATTGCTGAAATAGTTGAATGTGCACGTGAACAAGCAAGCAAACATTAACCTTGACACAAACCCTCCATCTTCCGGAATAATCAACTCAAATGGATTATAGACCTAAATGCAAAATTCTAGCAGAAAATATAGGAGAAAATATAATGGATGTAGAGGTTAGCAATAGTTTTTTAAACACCAAAAAGAACATAATATATAAAAATGTTAAAATTGATAAATTGAATTTATTAAAATTTAATTCTTCTACTCAGAGAAAGTCACTATTAAGAGAATGAAAAAAAAAATCAGTTACAGGTGGGAAGAAAATATTTGCAAACACATATCTGATAAAAACTTATGTCCAAAATATAGAAAGCACTCTTAAAACTTAACAATACAGACACATATCATCTTATCTTTTTTTAAAAATGGATCTTTTTTCAAAATGTACAGACAGACACCTCACAACAGAAGATATACAGATGGCAAACAACCATATGAAAAGATTCTTAATATAATTTGTCATTAGAAAACTGCAAATTAATGGCTGTACAGATTATAAAACAATGATATCCCTCTTGAGAGCCCTCAGAACCACCTGAGAGAAGCACTGATTATTAAGGCACTTATTTTATGATTAGAAATAGTCTACGTTGTGCATAAATAGCAATTATACTCGCAATTCTGAATAAATACCTTGAGGAACTTTTGTAATCAACCTACTGGCTAAAAAGTCTGCAACAGAAAGCCTGTTGAAAATAACATTAAAAGAAGTCTTCATCCATGAGAGGTGTGGCAAGAGGTTAACTATTTCCCTTGCTTTTGTAAAAGGTGAGTCACAGAGTAGGTAAATAATGAAAGTTAATATAATTCGTTATCACTGGTGCTGAAGTATAGTGGAGCAGGATAGCCATCTGTGTGAAAATATCCTGGAGCTTTCTAGGCCTTTTGGAACATTTTCTGAAGACCAGAAATATCTTTCCCTGAGAACTTTGGCACACTGTAGCATTTTTTAATGTATGTGAATAAATTGAATGGCATATTAACTTGTATCAAGCTAAATTTACTATTTATTTGTGGTCAAATAAATATTATTTAAAAATTTTAGAAACACAAAAATTTAATACTACATAGCAGACATTTTGATTATTTATTCATTCTTTTCTCCCCTTGCCTCACTCTTCTCATTCTAGCAGAGCTTGGATACTTTTTAGATGTTTACCTTCCACCTACCATAATTACCCAGCTCCAGACTAGTCTAGAGACAGACCACTGATTTTCAAACCTGACTGTAAATCATAATCACCTGGATACTTTTTGTTTTTATTAATACTGAGAGAGAGAGAGACAGAGAGTGCAAGAGAGAGCAGTTTGTTGTTTGCACTTATTTATGCATTTATCGGTTACTTTTTATATGTGCCCTGACCAGAGATGGAACCCACAACCTTGGCTTTTCAAGATGATGCCCTACAAGCTGAGCAACTTGCTACGTGGCTGGGGCTTATTTGGATGTTTTTAAACATTTATGCCTGGGTTCTGGTATGAGAGATTCTGATTTAATTATTTTGAGCTGGGTCACAAGAATTTGCAACTAAGAAAACTCCCATGTGATTCTAAAATGTGGGGATAACAGAAAATCAATGGACCAGACAGAGTTGTCATGGAAATGTTGTTTTTTTTTGCCAGTGATTGACTTTGGTGTGGGCACATGACCAATTTCTACCCAAGGAGATATGAGAAGAAATTCACTTGAGGGTCTCTTGGAAAAGTCTAGTTATTCTTGGTACTGCTCTTGAACATGAATATTTTTGGTTATAAAGACAGCAAGAATTAGACTCAAAATGTAAAAGATAATTAAAATGCATATCAGATCACTAATAAAAAAGAAAACTACTAATTAAGACAACAAGAAGATATGACGACACATTCATTACAATGGGTAAAATCCAAAAATCTAAAAAAAAAATTGCTGATAAGGATGATGAACAATAGGAACTCTTATTCACTGCTAGTGAAAATGTGAAATGATACAGCAACTTTGAAAGACAAAAAATAGTATTGCCATCAAATCCACTAATTGTACCCCTAGGATATCAGCTGAGTTGATAAACTATGCACACACAGAAACTTATACATAAATGTTTGTAAAATCTTAATTCACAATTGCCCCAAACCAGAAACAACCAATATGCTCTTCAATTGATGAGTAGAAAGCCAAACTTTTATGTATCCATATAGTAAAGTAATATTCAGAAATAAAAAGAAATGAGCTATCAATGCACAAAAAAGATACAGATCAGCCTTTAATGTCTAATGCTAGGTGAAAGAAGCTAGTCTGAAATAGTGACATACTGTGTTTCAAATTATGTTGGAAAACACAAAACTACAAAGATAGTAAAAATATCAGTGGTTGCTAGACATTTTAGGGTAGAAGAATTGAATAGGTAAAACACAGTGTATTTGGAGGGAGGAATGAAGTCATTTTGTATGACACTGTAAATGTAGACATCTGATACCACATGTTTATGAAAATCCATAGCACTGTACAGCACAAAGAGCAAATCTTAATGTATACCATTTTTTAAAAAATTAGGACATCAAAGAGAATTTGACAAAACAATTTGTTACACATTTATAAAATAACCTCCTGAGAGGTTGTATGTGGGTGGGAAAAGGGGAGAGTTGTTTATTTAACTTTGGGATTTAGTGATTTCATAAAACTAAATGTAACAGTAACTGCACATTAACACTGCACTGTAGTCGATGAAGTTGTTCCAACAGGGGTATGTGTTAAATATCCTGTATTGCTACATACATATACACTAGAATTGAAATATTAAGTAAGTGGATGGATGAGGTGGAAACCAGGCTTCTCACTGTTGGAATAGGAGTTTACAGATAATCAAGGGGAGGAGGCTAGACTGCTCCATTTGGCAATTGATTCGAGTTACAAACATCAGTGGAATTGTGTCTAACTTAATATGGATACAAATAGTTACATATAAAAATTTTATAGATACCAGTATATACACAAGTTAGTATACATAAATATATTTCTTTTCTTTGTCAGCTGAGAGGACCTAGGTCCAATGATGCCAGGTAGCAACATGCATACCTAATGCCCAGATCTTGGTTTTGAATACTATTGCCCAACCAAAGGAATGAAGATTTGCTGTCTTAGTCTAGCACTCAGGCAGGAAATATACAAGATAAGCTTAAAGTATTTTGTAGTTTCAGAAAGTAAGAGAGTGTATATATATATATATATATATATATATATATATTTACTTTTATTAATTTATTTTTTAATTCACACCCAAACATATTTTTATTGCTTTTAGAGAGAGAGGAAGAGGGGAAGAGAAAGAGAAAGATAGAGGGAAACTTCTATGTGAGAGAGAAACATTGATCAGTTGCCTCCTGCATGCACCTCGACCAGGGATGGAGCCTGCAACCTAGGTGTATGCCCTGAGTGAGTTTGGAATCCACAACCTTTTGGTGCACAGGAATGTGATTCAATAAACTGAGCCACATGCCATGGCAGTAAGGGCGATTCAAAAAAAATTCCACAATGATAGGAACTTTTCAAATAGACATAGAATCCAAATTATACAGTTTCCATTGGAAAAGTTAGAACAGTTTGAGCAACAAAACTTAACCAGTCATTTGAAGAGGCAGCTTAGGTAAATGCAGTACTTGTATCCTTCCATAACCACATCAAAATTATAACTAAAGTACAGAACAACTGCCATTTAGAACTGCCTCTAATTTAGCTGAACAGAAGTCTTACAACCAAGGATATAAAGAAGCCACATAGAGACTGGTAGGAAATGTGGTGACTTGGAATAGGCTGGTGCCACACCCACCCATGTGTGGCAGATAAAAAATTGGCAGGGATATCTCAGCTGTGAAAATCCTCCTGAGGATTAAGTTATTACAGCCCCACACCAGGCCCCCAGGCCATGGGTTCCAGTGCCAGAAAGAGAAGTCCCAATAACATCTGCCGTAGAAACCAGCAGGAATTGTGGCTGAGTGAGAAGGAGGCGGTGTTGGAGTCCCAGGTGTTCCTCCTTTTAATTTTTTTAATTGGCTTTAGAAAGAGAGAAGGGCGGGGGGAGAGAGAGAGAGGGAAGAGAGAAGAGAGAAGAGAGATTTGTTGTTTCACTTATTTATGCAGTCATTGGTTGCTCCTTGTATGTGCCCTGACTGGGGATCGAATCAGCAACATTGGCATTTTGGGATACTGCTCCAACCAATTGAACTACTCAGCTAAGGCCCAAGTGCTCTTTTTAAAGCGTCTGCATATACACTTACTTGGACTTGCTCTGTGCTCCAGTGCTGGAACAGAAGCTCCCAAGACCCCAAAAATATATAGAAAGAAAATGAATTGTCTAGAGTCTGGGCAAGAGTGGGAGGAGTATCTTTTTCCCAGAGAGAAATACTAGCAGAGGCTATTGTTCCTTTTCTGAGCTCTCTTCCCACAGAGCTGGCAGTCCAGCACTATATCTGAGTCTCCATCAAACTCACTGACACTTTACTCAGCCCTGCTGATTGTCTGAAACCCCTCTTCACTCAAATTGTGGGCCCACCCAAGCTGTTTCCAGTGGATATTCCAAACAGCCCATTGGTTCATGCTTCAGACTCCCCTAAAATTTCTCAAACAAGAAGTCCAGGAAGTGCAATGTTCCAAATAAGATGAACCCAAAGATGCCTACACTAAAAACACATTAACTAAAATGGGAAAGGTTAAAGACAAAGAGAGAATCTTAAGAACAGCAAGACAAAGGCAGTTAGTTATCTACAAGGGAGCTCCCATAAGACCGTCAGATGATTTCTCAATGGAGACTTTGCAGACAGAAAGGATTTCCATGAAATATTTAAAGTGATAAAAAGCAAGGACCTACAATCAAAATTACTCTACCCAGCAAAGGTACCATTTAGAATGGAAGGATATGTAAAGAGTGTCCCAGACAAAAAAAGCTAAAGGAGCTCATCACCACCAAGCCAGTATTATATGAAATGTTAAAGGTTCTTCTTTAAAAAGAAGGAAAAAATGATAAAATATATGAATAATAAAATGGCAATGAATACATATTTATCAACAATTAAATCTAAAAAAGCAATAAAATAAACAAACAAGGCAGAAACAAACTCACAGATACAGAGAATATTTTGATGTTTGCAAGATGGGAGAGACTTGGGGGGATGAGTAAAAAAGGGTAAGAAGTACAAATTTGTAGTTACAGAATAGTCATAAGGATGTGAAGTACAGTATAAGGAATAAAATCAGTAATATTTTAATAATTCTGTATGTTGTAAGATAGGCAATAGATTTATTGAGATGATGACTTATTAAGTTATACAACATCTAATTACTGGGTTGTATACCTAAAACTAATATAATATTGTATGTCAACTGTAATGAAAAAACACAAAATAACTTAAAGTAAAAAAAAAGAAAAAACAACCTTAAAGGTGATAGTATGGGATATGACCCGATGTATAAAGTACCAGGTGGGGCAAAAGTAGATTTACAGTGGTGAGTATGTGAAACAGAGTTTATTCTTTTATTATTATTTTCAATTATTGTATTATTTTCCATACAAGCAATTCTAAACCTACTTTTGTCACACACTGTATATAGACCCATGGGTCCATATTGCTATATTAAATGACTGAAGAAATAAATAAATGGAAGAAACACATTTCTCATGTAAAAGAACTTCAATCAATTTATGTGCATATTGCACTCTTTAGGAGACAGAACAGAACTCCCCAGTCCTTCAGTGTCAGCTATGCATAGTGATATCTTCACAAAAAAATAGTGTGAAAGGGTAGGGGAGTGACTTTACAATGGAGAAACCTGAAAAATACTATCTCAGGTTAGATTATCAAGGTTAAGGTCAATATCATTTTCATATTGGTAATATACACTCTTGTTATCATATGATGAAATGGCACTTTACCTCTGTGGTCTTATTAATAATAAGCTGTAACTTCATCTAATCATGAGAAAAGCAGTAGCTAAATCCCAACAGAGAAGGGTCTACAAAATACCTGATGAGTATTTCTCAAAATTTTTATGGTTTTTAAGAACAAGAAAAGTCTGAGAAATTGTCACAGTCTAGAGGAGCCTAAGGGGACATGACAGAAAATTAAATGTGATACATTGTGTGGGAAACAGAAAAAGGACATTAGGGAAAAACTGAGGAAATATGAATGAAGTAGGTATTTTAGTTAACAGCATTGAATCAATATTGATTTACTAATTGTAACAAATCTTTTATACATTTCATGTTAATATGTTAATTTACATTTAATTAATTATTTTAATATAAGATGTTGATAATTGAAGAAACTGAGTGCTGACATATGAAATTTCTTTATACTATCAATTTTATGTACATCTAAAACTCTTCAAAAAATTAAGTCTACAAAAAATGAAATTGATCAATTTCCACAGGAACATAAAATATTAAGCACTAAAAATATTTCAATATCAAAGGAGTTTGTTGTAATTTCTGACAGTTTTCAAAAGGTATATACATAACATATTTGGAGAAATTAAGTAAAACATATTCTAATAAATATCTCAAGCACTCAAGGATTTTTTTTAATTTTTGTTTATTCTATTACAGTTGTCCTAATTTTTCCCCCTTTGCCCTCCTCCTCCCAGCCCACCCTCTGCTTCCACAGTCAATCCCCACACCATTGTCTGTGTCCATGTGTCATTGATACATGTTCTTTGACTAGTCCCTTCCCCTTCTTTCCACCATTCCTTCTTTCACCTCTTTTCTCTGGCAGCTGTCAGTCTGTCCCATGTTTCATGTCTTTGTGTCTGTTTTCCTCATCAGTTTATTTTGTTCATTATATTCTTCATATAAATGAGATCATATGGTATTTGTCTTTCACTGACTGGCTTATTTCACTTAGCGTAAGAGTCTCCAGTTCTAACCATGCTGTCACAAAGGGTAGTATTCCAGGATTTTTAAAAATCAAAATATGTAGAGGAAAGCTTTAAAAAAAACTTTGAATCTTGTGCATTTTTTAAAGAGAGAAATGGAGATTAGCAAGACTAATTTGCTGGTTTATATGTGTAGACAGGAGAGAGACAGAGAGGTAAATAAAAGGTAGATAATTCTTTCTTATAATTGAATGCCTAATTTCCTAATTTCTACTAAGGCCATACTTGATATTTGTCTGTCTATATTTTGATTAGAAAGTTCCAGAAATAGCCTTTCCAGAAAAATCTGAATATGAAGTTTTTCATTGTTGTTGTATCTCATGTTCTTACAAGGAATATTAGAGAAACCTACCCAGATTCTGCAACTTACTAGAAAATTAACTCTGATCAACATAGTATGATAGTTGCAAAAAAATATTTTGTGGTCTGCTACCACATAGGCTTGCTTTGAGGATGAAATGAATATATATGGGGTCTGTCAAGAATGCATCCAGTCATGTAATATGAAAAATAGAGACATTTATTGAAGAAGATACAAGATAGGACAATAAGGCATCAATCCCCTTCAGAGTAGGCAACTTGGGACCTCACACAATTCTCCCAATAGTCATTAGCTGCCCAGTTGTATTCTCCTGAATTTCATGGACGGTCTGAAGTCTCCTCTGATTTTAGTTTTGGGAAAAGCCAGAAGTCACAAATCACCAAATCTGGCCTGTAGGGGGGACTAAGTAACCTGAGTGATTTGATATTTTGACAAAAAACTCTGCATGAGTTGTGATTCATGAGCAGGTGCATTGTCATGATGAAGCTGCAATCACCACTTTCCCATAGCTGAGGCCTTCTGAATCATTTGAATAGTTTCCATGGAGGAATATTCAAGCTTTATACAAAATCTGATGCATATTTGCTGCTCTATTAGCTCAGTCCTTTTGAATGCAATAGCCACATAGTATACATGCACACTCAATGGTATCTACCACCCCTACTGACTAGTACAGTGAAGTCATCAGTGTTCATGAATTCGCACTCTAGTCTACTCTCCTTGGCTGACAGGTTACATCAATATCGTATAAATCATTCTTGTTATATTAACAACGACTGGACAGACCTTTTTCAAGACAGACTTCATATATATATATATATATATATATATATATATATATATGTATGGTTTTGAGGAGAATGAAGCTCAGCATACTTGTAAAACTACTATTCTACCACTCTAGGGATGTTCATTAAGGCTAGGCCTTGGCTGAGGGGTTCCTAGGCATTTTTACTGTACATGTACATTTATACATGGTGGATGTGTGGCTCTGTGATTCCAGGACCCCTCAATCAGTCATAGACAATCAAAAGGTGTACTTAGAAGGTAATTCACCATGGGCATCTCTCTACTGGGCACAAGGCAAAGTGGACCCTGCAGAGAAGATAGAAAGCTCTGGCCTTATAACCTGAGTCAGCCAACTGGAACTGTGTGACCTTGACCAAAGTCTGAGACTCTTTGTGCCCCCACTGCCAACTGTGCCCAACATAAGCTACACCAGTGTTTGCCTTCTTATGCTGCCGGTGGCCATAGACCTCAGAAACTGAAACAGTGCTCTGAGAGCAAGAGGATAGAGGGGCTGCTGCTCTGAGGATCATGGAGACACTTGGAAGTGGTCTGACTCTTGCTCTGGGAAGAAAAGCAGAACAGAACATTAGTCTAGTCTCTTGTTCAAATGAGGACTGGGACCCAGGAAGTGGAAATGACTTTCCTAAAACACTAATTAGACTAGAGCATGAAGTAACAGAAGTTATAACAACTGGCAAGCAGGATGCCCAGGTTCAAGGCAGCTTTGGCTGCCAGGAGTAGGTCTACACCATCTCTGACAGATTCATCACCCCTCCCCTTGGTCCTGTTCATTTTGACAATGCCAGATGTCAAATTTCCAGCAAACGGTAACTCAATGTCTACTTTTTCCATTAGAGCCATTAGCATCTCAATCATAGTTGTTTTGAATTCCCAGTTTGATCATTCCAACACCCCTGCCATGTCTTAATCTGGTTCTGATCATCTTATGGAGTTCTGCTTCCATTGTATGGTTCTGCTAGCTTATGCTATTGCTGATGTCAGAAATCAGGCCCAGCAAAAGAACCCCTAAATTCTTCCAGGTGTGTGTTGCTAGTGGGCCTCTGTTTCTAGAAAAGGGAAGGACTTGGGTTTCTGGGCCATTTTAATTGTGTCCTAAGCTCCTTCAAATTGGTAATGTAGACAACAGCTTCAAGGCCTGGCTTGGAGGGTGACTATCAGTCTCTGAGGTGGAAATTTCACTTCAGTTGACCTTCTTGTCTTACATTAATAAGGAAATTCGTAAACTGGGCATCATGAGAAAAAGTAGCTGTGAGTGTTAAAATGTGAAGGCCATTAGAAGGACCAAGATGGAGGCATAGGTAGATATACTTTGCCTCCTCACACAACCAAAAGAAGGACAACAACAAATTTAAAAACAAAAAGCAACTAGAACTGCCAGAAAATTGAAGTGTATGGGAATCCAACAACCAAGGAATTAAAGAAGAAACATTCATCCAGACCAGTAGGAGGGGTGGAGACAGGCAGCTTGAGTGGAGAGTACTCCCGGTAAGGTGGCAGCTGGAGAACCAGGATGACCAAGCCAGTAGCTGGCACCGGGCAGGCAAAGTGACAGCTGGTGGTCCCACATTCACATGCAGATAAACCAGGAGGAACAACTAGGGAGCAAGACAGACAGTGTAACCCAGGGTTCCAGTATGGGAAATAAAGCCTCAAAACCTCTGGTTGTAAAAAGCTGTGAGTGTTGGGGTGGTGGGAAAAACTCCCAGCTTCACAGGAGAGTTCATTGGAAAGACCTATAGGGTCCTAGAACATACACAAACCCATTTACCTGAGGATCAGAACCAGAAGGGCCCAATTCACTTGTGAGTAGCAGGGGAAGTGATTGAAAGCTGGCCTAGAGTTGAGCGAGTAGCACTGTTCCCTCTCTGACTCTTCCCTACATACAGCACCAAAACCTAGCAAAGTGGGTTACCCTACCCTGGAGAATACCTAAGGTTGTGCTCCATACTGTGTAACAGGTGCTCTGACACAAAGAAATATGGTCCAAATGAAAGAACAGATGAAAACTCAAAAAATAGAACTAAGTGATGAAAAGATAGCCAACCTATCAGACGCAGAGTTCAAAACACTGGTAATCAGGTTGTTCACAGAAATGACTGACTGCAGTTGCAAAACGGAGGAAAAAGTGAAGGCTATACAAAGTAAAATAAAGAAAAATATACAGGCAACCAACAGTGAAGGGAAGGAAACCAGGACTCAAATCAACGATTTGGAGCAAAAGGAAGAAAGAAACATTCAACCAGAACAGAATGAAGAAATAATTTCTAAAAAATGAGGAGAGGCTTAGGAACCTCCAGGACAACTTTGAACATTCCAACATCCAAATCATAGCAGCTCCAAAAGGAGAAGAGGAAAAGCAAGATATGAAAAACTTTTTTCAAAAGAGTTTATTTATTTATTTTTAGAGAGGGAAGGGAGGGAGAACAAGAGAGAGAAAGAGAGAGAGAGAGAGAGAAACATCAATGTGTGGTTGCTGGGGGCCATGGCCTGCAACCCAGGAATGTGCCCTGGCTAGGAATCGAACCTGCGATGCTTTGGTTTGCAGCCCATGCTCAATCCACTGAGTTACACTAGCCAGGGAGATATGGAAAACTTATTTGAAAAAATAATGAAGGAGAATTTCTCCAATCTGGCAAAGGAAATAGACTCTCAGGAAGTCCAGGAATCTCAGAGAGTCCCAAAGAAGTTGGACCCAAAGAAGCACATACCAAGGCACATCATAATTACATTACTCAAGATTAAAGATAAGGAAAGAATCTTAAAAGCAGCAAGAGAAAAGGAGAGAGTTACCTGTAAAGGAGTGCCCATAAGACTGTCAGCTGATTTCTCAAAAGAAATCTTGCAGGCAAGAAGAGACTGGAAAGAAGTATTCTAAGTAATGAAAGGCAAGGGCCTACATCCAATATTATTCTATCCAGTGAAGCTTTCATTTAGAATGGAAGAGCAGATAAAGTGCTTCCCAGAAAAAGTCAAGTTAAAGAAGTTCATCCTCACCAAGCTTTATTATATGGAATGCTAAAGGGACTTACCTAAGAAAAAGAAGATGATCAAAACTATGAACAGTAAAATGACAACAAACAACTATGAACAACTGAACTTAAAAAAAAAGCAAACAAAAAACCCAGAAACAAAACCAAAATGAACTAAGTAAACAACTCTGAAGAGAATTACAGAAATGGAAATCACAGGAAGGGTTATCAGCCAGGAGGGGGAGGGAGGAGAATGGAGGAAAAGGTACAGGGAATAAGAAGCATAAATTTTAGGTACAAAATAGACAAGGAGAGGTTAAGAATAGTATAGGAAATGGAGAATCCAAAGAACATATATGTATGACCCATGGGCATGAACTAAGAGGGGGGAATGCTGTTTGGAGGGGTGGTGCAGGGCAAAGGGGAATAAAGGGAGAAGAAAAGTGGGACAACTGTAATAGTATAATCAATAAAATATACTTAAAAAAAAAGAAGGACCAGAGTGCTCCTGTAAAACAAATAGTCAACTGAGTGAATGAAAACTGCTGTTATACCCAGAAGACACTTAGTTCTATTCACTGGGTTGCTTATTTAAACCTCACCACTTTTCTTTATGAGGTTGATATAACCATACATTCAAAAACTCACAAGTGAGGGTCTGGTTTTTGGAGTGATGTACTCATGTAACACACACATTATATATATATGTGTGTGTATGAGTATATATATACACACACATACATATATATATATATATATACATGCTATACAGGTTTATCTATGATATATATGTATACACACACATATGTGTGTGCAACAAAAACAGAATCTATCTTTGAAATCTAATTACAATCTTTTTTGAGCCTCTAATCTAGATAGGATGATCTAGAAGGTATAACCTAAAACATTGTTTCAAAGTATTATTCAAATCATGGTGTACCTAGGAAACAGTATAAAGCTGATATTCCAAATACCTTAAGATAAATGCACAAGACTCCATTGTCTTGTAGGACCTAGATCCTAGATGGTCCAGGCTAAGTCCAAATGTCCCAAAGGATACCTGGGCACACCTGAGAACTAGTCTCAGGTTTCCAGCATGTTAAGCTATGCTGTATAGAAAACTTATCTTTAAACACCTTGAATTCCCACCTTACCCCTGCCCCTTCCAGGCCATTAATTAGTTAATTTTGTTTGCTTAGAATGTGCTCCTACACTCACAGGCTATCAATTTAATATCCAGAATTCAATTCCAATGTTTATTTTCTGTGCTTTTTTCCTGAATATTTACCCATGCATATTTTTCCATCTTCTAAATTTCTATAGTAATAGCCCTCATATCTTTACTTTAGTTTTTACTTTACTTCTTTATACATGATTGTACTTATGGATTTTAAATTTTAGGTTCTATTTATTATTTGAGACAGGGGAAGGGAGAGAGAAAGAGAGAGAGAAACATCAATGTGTGGTTGCCTCTTACGTGGCCTCCACTGAAGACCTAGCCCACAACCCAGGCATGTGCCCTGACTGGGAATCCAATCAGTGACACTTTGGTTCACAGCCTGCACTCAATCCACTGAGCCACACCAGCCAGGGCCAGATCAGATAAAATTATGACAAAATGGAAATAGAGGTATGAGATATGCTTGCAACATATGGTCATGCTTCTTTCCAAGTTCAGGGAAAAAAAATAGGGTACAGCCACAGCAGTTAGAAAGTGAAATGTGGAAATCAGCCTTCATTAAAATGACAATATGGGACTTTTTGTTAAAGTACAAAACAAAAATCACATTAGGATTTGCATCATGAAATGTTATTAAAACTAAACCAGATGTTACATTCATATTCAAAGTTGTGAAATCTTCCTAGCAGTGACAACACATTAGCAAACAAAGTAAAATAAACAGTATGATAATGTTGGAATATTGGGCTTGTGCCAAAAAGGTGAAACATTAATCTAAAAAAATATCACCTAAAGAAACCACAGGAGAGTGTTATTGGTATTTAACTCAGGAAATCCAAATAGATTTACTATAGATATGCCTCCAAGGAGAATATTATCCAAATTTATGAAGACACTTCAAGTAAGGTTTTATTTGTTTGTTTTCTCATAAAGATTATTTAAAAAAAAAAACATTAAAGGCCTGGGACCCTAAATGAACCCTAAAAGCAATTAAAATTAAATATCACATTCCATGAGCAGAGTTCAAAACATTGAGATACTTTATCTATATATCACCCTTTATTTTTGACTATATATACTACCTGAATACATCTTGGACAAAGTGGCTTAGTGGGAAAGATACTGACTTTGGTGTCATATCTTATTTTAAATCAGAATATAAAATATAATAGAAAGATGATATCAAGTCACAGTGTTCTCATTCTTAAAATGTAAACCCCTTATTTTTGGCTCAAAATCATAGACAAAGAAAGAATAGTAAAAGAACCAATAGCAGACAAGAGATATTTCCAGTGGCCACCAAGCATTCCTAACTGCTCTGTGGTATCTCATTGGAAGCTGCTCTTTTGGAGCTTGGGAGTCTTCAAGGGATCAAATGGTTATGTTTCATGAACTGATGCTCCACTTTGTGTGTGTTGTATTTGGAAATAATTGTTTGCTTGAAGCTATATGCAGTGTCAGATTTTTAACACACAAGAGCTTTAATATGCAAGTTAAAACCCCACTTACCCAGAGAATTGTTCCACAAACCTGGGAGGATTAGTGAGAGGTGATGCTGATGTTGAGAACTGTCTCATGGCTAAGACTGAGTAAGAGACCTTGGGATCATAAGCCAATAAGGAGACAAAGCTTATCTTCCTGTAGGGGTACTACCTCTGGCCCCTTTTACTTTACCCTGCCTGGCCCTGAGTGGGTGACTGGTTAGCCAATGGCAGGTAAGATTCCTCAAAGGAGGGATGACCTAAGACAAGCATAGTCACAAAAGGGCACTCGGGGAAGGACTTGGGGGCCTACTGAAAAAGGGGGTGATGGATCCTCGCCCCTAGGATTTGACATAGCTTGAGTCCTCATTCTGCCTGCAAGAAGTCTCCTAATCTCTTGGCTGCCTTACTTACCCTGCTTGACTTAAGCCTGAAACAATGCTGGAGGGCAGTACAGCCCTGGGCAGGAATGGGTGGTTCCCTGAGGCGATCAGGCCTAAGAAAGAATGCATAAAATCCTGTGAAACCTGCTTTGCTAATACCCTCAGTTTAAATGATAAGGGTCCAAGCATGAAATGGGTTTGTTTCCCAAAGTTTAATGGCTCTTTAGGTATCTGACCCTGACTCAGAATAAGCCCTCCTAGTTCTTTGAATGTTATCTATTGTTTGATCATTACTGCCTGACAATGATTAATGATCTTTATGTATACTCCCTGTATTCTTATGCAAATTAAACCCAATAAAAGCCCATTGAGGAATAGGCTCCTGGTCCTTCTCCTTTGAGGGCCACCTTTCCTCCCCAAGCAGATCACGTGTTGGTAGACTTATTTTCATCCCTGGTGACAGGGGTGGGGACAGGGGCTTAGTGGGTAGAGCCCCCCACATGCTGATAGTAATTGTCAGGCTGTATGCAGGATTCCCCTCTCCCCTCCAGGGCTTAGTTACGTACGTGTCAGGTTCATAATTCGTCTTTCTTGGGACCTCCTCAATCTTTTACTGAAATGAACACTTATTTAGTATTTCCATCCCTCAGTTCAACTGATACATAAGGGATTTATTTACATTTTCTATTTTGACTATACACACCAAGGATATGACAGCAATAAATCTTTAAATAATTTAAAGTATAACAACATGGAAAGCCTAAACTGCCATATATACAAAAAGGCTTATAATTACGTTGGTAGCCAATATAATGTGTTAAAGTGTAAGCTTTATTCTAAATACTATGTTTGCATTAACTAATTTTATCTTCCAAACAATCCTATAAGGAGCTGAGGGACATACAAAATACATATTAGACATATGGCATGAATAAGAAATTAAGTGTTGAGATATTGTTACCTCAGTGTAGCTTAGCTTATGCTAAGACATTCCCTACTCTCAGAATTAAAAAATTATTTGAGTAAAACTGCACAAGCTTTGTTATTACCTTTTTGTATACCCATCAGTAAACTTTGTACCTGCAAAATAGAATATACATTATAAATATCCACTGAATATCATCTGACCATAATGAAAAAGAAAATGAATGCAACGAGACAGCTTCACCAAATCCACAAGAAAAATCTACTTAGAAATTTAAAACCAAAGATAACCAGTTTAATCTCAAGCACATTTTCTGTTAAAGACAAAGTAGAATCAGGTAGATATAGGATTGTAATCTAGCCTATGAATAGGCTATTTTAGATCTGTCTTCCATGTCACTAATATTATCTCATATATTTTCTATCCACATGTGAAAAAATCCTTGACTTTATATATTAGATCACTGATTTGATCTCAATTCATTTTCTACTACTATATATTTTTGTTAATTTCAAAATTTTGTAATTATTTTAATTCCACAGAATAATTTTTGCTCTTAGTATTCCTTTTCTAAGTACAATATTACATTTTGTGAGTTTAGTAATTTTTCAGAAGACACTAATAAGAATTATTTAACATTTTTTTTGTTCTTAGCAGAATTTCTTATGTCTTCAAGTCAGGTGCTAGCTTGTTCATTTTGGTTCTTCTCTTTTGCTTATATTGGTCTTAAATATCAATCCTTGATCGATTTCTTCACTAATCAGATATAAGCTGATTTGTTATCTAGAAATTCTTTAATTTTTTTTTAGTCTTCCAATGACACCTTCTTCTATTTTTGACAGAATTGTAAATTTATTCTTTTTCAAATAACATTTTTTTGCTATCCAGTATTATTTTGGGAGAAAATAAAGTAGAACTTGTATGCCCAGTTTATCATGATGATGTAGAATTCTGTTTTGACCCATTTGGGAGAAAATTAATATAGTTTTATAGCCCAGGGTTATCCCCAATGATTGGTCCAGACTATAGGTCTGCATCACTCAGAAATCATCATCCCCAGCAGGTTAACTGCTGGATTCTAATAAAAAGAGAAATTTACCTGCTTAGTTTAGTGACTACCCCTGTCCCACCAAATGCACCAGGATTCATTTCTCTCTGACATCATTTCAAACAAATTTGCCTAGAGAACTGAATAAATGTTAACATAATTAATGCTACTATAGCAACTCATGTTTAAATTTCTGTTACTATTTTATTTACCTATCTTCATTTTTTAAAAAATATTTATTTATTTTTAGAAGGAAGGGAAGGGAGGGAGAAAGAGAAGAGAGAAATTTCAATGTGTGATTGCCTCCCATGCACCCCCTGCTGGGGACCTGGCCCACAACCCAGGCATGTGCCCTGACTGGGAATCCAACCAGCAACCCTTTGGTTTTCAGTGTGGAACTCAATCCACTGAGTCACACCAGCCAGGGCTCTAGCTTCATTTAGTATAATTCACTGAAAAAACAAAGTTACTCTGATGGTGCCCTTTTTACTGTTTTGCAAATATTCATTTTCTTTCTGACTATGTAAAAACGTTGAAATAAAAGTTTCAGGTTTTTCTAGGGGCCAGAAGAATGACAATTTTCAATTTTGTGCTGTTTATCACAAAGGTAGTTTCATTTGCCTGATGGCTTCATTGACTGGTGTCAGCATAATGCCAAGTAAAATGTTTTGCTAGTTTAATGCCACCCACAAAATACTACTTTTCACATAGTTTACAAAAATAGTAGCTATTAATTGTGCATCTCAACCATAAACTGATCAAGATGGAGAAAACTAAAAATGTGCATTTACAATTTAGAAAGCTACTCTTCCCTAAGATTTGTAGTCATTAATTTACAGTTTAAATCTTGGACTTAGGAATATTTACTAAATTCTTTTAACTCTCCTGATTTACTGAATGTTTACTTACAGCATGAAGTGAAGTTCTAAAGAGGTTTGAGACTCACTGAGATTTACTTCATCATTATAACTTAAATGTATTTTTTCACTCTGATTTAATGTATTAAAGTTTAAATAAGAGTTAGTATTTAATTTTTAACAATGACTATACATAAAAATAGCTAGTTTTCTTCAACAAGCATTTTTTTGGTGCTCATGACACATTAGTAAAGAAAAGCAGAATTTGCCACCCCAAAATAGTCCTTTTGGGATATTTATTTTAAGCTAGTTATTAAGGAACCAGAGACTAAGAAAGAACCTTTGACCCCCTTCCTTGAACTACCTAAAGAAATTTAGCTAGTGGACCTGCTCCAGGAAGGGAGCTATCATCACAGGTAATTATAATTTAATATAAACTAGTACATCTCTTGTAAAGATAGCCCAGCAAACATTTATTTATGAAACTTTTGCTTTTTCATGTCTATTTGAATTTCCTTCTTGCTCTTTAAAGTCTCAAACCACACACCCCTTCTTCTTAGCTCCAAAATGGCATATAAACTTACCTGCCCAAGTCATCTTTGGGTCTCACATTCTCATCGACCCCTGAATATACATCCACATAATAAACTTTGGACATTTTCTCTCATTAATGTCTCTGTTAAATTTGACTATTAACCCTGCCAGAAGAACTTAGAAGTTTGAAGGAAAAATCAATTTGTGTCCTCTAAATTAACCATTGTTCTAAACACTGTGGAATACAAATGATTGGCTCATAATTATGTACAAGTTTAAAGTAAGACCAGAAATTAAAATGTGTTTGGGAGGAACAAACTTTCCTCTGCCCTCAAGGTTCTTCTGGCTGGTCTAATAGTCCAATAGACATGAGGCATATTATCAAGTGAAAAATAACAAAATTTAACATATACATATGTATAGGAACCCCACATACATAAGAATGTCAAGGACCCCACATGCAGGAGAGGTTCAGGGAAAAAGAGATTAATGTATATAAGACATTGTGAGCTAGGATGACATAATATACCCTGGGAGTTTCAAAATGTAATTGGGAGTTAAAAAAAAAGAGAACAGACATTCAGTAAATAGAATTTTGCCCTGCCCTATAGGTAGTAAAAGGAGAAACCAACATTTCTCTTAAGCCTCAAGCTAAAATTGCCTTAATTCAAAGTAATCTGCATACCACTGAGTCATATCTTTGGGTGACTCATTCTGAACCCCAACAGATGTGAGAAGTGTGATGGTAAATTTTTCTAGAGAAGTGGACAAGGATTACATTGTAAAAGACCTTGACTGCAAGGCTGAGGGATATAGATGTAGAAAAAGCCATTATAAGCCTTATCCAGGAGGGTAGCAAAATAGTCTATGCTTAAAATGTCATTTTGGTCACAGTTCAAGTGATGCTCAATGTGGCATGAGACTGGATGCAAGAGAGAAGTGTATTCACTATAGTGGGTACAGAACTTAAATAGTAAGCATGTCAGTGGAAAGCAGAAAGTGACAACCAAGAACACAGAGGCAGTATATGCTTCACAAATGATTATTAGCCCAAAACAGAAACAATTGAACAATTTATTTATTTGAAATCACAGCAATACATTTAACATGTCTCTTGGGAAGACATTTATGTTGAAATTTTATCATCAAATTTTCCAGTTGATAACTACCCTTCAATTATAAGAGCTGGTTTTCCATTCAACATAATGGAAAGAGAGATAAACATGGTGATTATATTAATAATAGATCCTAAAAATTATTACAGTGTGGTGATGATAAGTACATATTTACAGACCTCAATTAAAATTCTGGCTGTGTTTCTATAAGTCACATGGCTTTAGACAAGTTACTTAATCTTTCTAGCCTTAGTTTCTTCACTTTTTAAAAGGAAGACATGAGGGGGGACTCCCCCCAAAACAATAACTTATTTATAAAAATTGTGTATTTATTCTTACATTTTTAAACTTTAGTCATCTTCAAAGTACTCTCCATTTAATGCAATATACCTATGGGGACTTTTTCCACTGTTCAAAACAGTTTTTGAATTAGTCAATTTTGATTTTTTTTTTAGTGCTTCTACCTTGTTTTGTTTTGTTTTTTACCTTTTTTGTATCAGCAAAAATTTCCCTTTGAGGACTCTTTTCTTCAGGGAAATAAAGGAAAGTCATTTGGGGTGGTATCAGGTGAATAAGAAGTTTAGGGCATGAGGGTCATGCCAATTTTAGTTAAAGACTGCTGAACATTCAACATGGTGTGGGCAGGTGTGTTGATAAATTACCCACCATAAAATGGGCAAACATGTAGAAAGAGTCTTCAAAAAAACAGTCACTGATTCTGAATACATCCTCTCACAACAACGTCAGCTGGCACAGGTACAGATGGGTTCCTAGAACACTCACCTAGCAGAGGAAGCTTGTACTACAAGGCACCCACCCTCCAGAAGATAATTCTGTTTCTTGGGGGCCCTCTCATATGCATGCCAACATTATAGATTTGTTTATAGATATATTTTTAAATTTAAATGAGACAGTATATGTGGAATACTTAAGGCAGATTCTGGCAAATAACAATGGCTCAAAATGTCACAGAGGGGATCTGGCCAGATTGCTGGAGAGTGAGGAGGGATCTCAAGGCAGCTGGGAAGTGCCAGAGGCGGTGGGACCAAACCACAATGGCAGACATTCATAACCTGAGTAAAGAGTAAATAAACCAGCATGTGATGCTCTGCACACTGCACAGGGCTAGAAATCCTCCTCCTCCTACCCCTTCCCCCACCTCTCACATCATGGCCACAAGAGGAGGGTCAGAGATGCTGCATGTGGTGGCAAGTGTGACAGCCACTAGCCTGGGCTGGCTGGGAAGCTGGACACTTCTGCAGTGTGCAGGATTTGGGGCACAAGATTTAAACAAAGGGTGGTTGGAGTCTCAGCCTCTGGTACACTCTCACTTGCCCAATTGGGGGTTCCAAGCATTCCTGGATTGGCTGGAATTGAAAGCTGCATGGCCAGGCAACAGGCCCCTTAGTTCCCTCCCTGTGTGAGAAGTGACCATAGCAAGAGCAACTGGTACCGAGCAGCGTGATCCTGCCTAGCCAGGTGGAAGGACTCACTGGCAGCCAATGGGCCAGAGGGAAAGGGTGTAGGCACTAGACCAGTGGTCAGGGGCCAGAGAAAAGGGCAGTACGCTGCCAGTAGGATGCTAGCATGCACAGATACCAAAAAGATGCCTGATGCCAAACTGTGACCAGGAGCCAGCTAAGTCATCTGGGTTTTCCCAACGTATGGTATTTTAAGTGGGAGAAGGAATTTCAGGTGCAGCCTTATACTAATCTGGTAAAGAGTGGCAGAGTTCTTTTTCTTTGGAGATTTTAAAAGGAATGGGCTCTCAGGCAAAAGCCTGTTATTCTTCCAAAAGTGTATAGCCTTTAAATAAAAGTCTCCTTTACTTTTTCAGCAAACCTCTGCCTCCAGAATTTATGGGTGGCAGGCAGCAGAACCCCACATGGCTATTAGTTAACAAAAATTTTAGTCACAGTTACATAGACAAATCAAATTCAAAGTCATTTTATGACCTTATATTCAATTCAACTCCTATTAAGAATTGCCATTTATAGAACTCATCAAAATAAAACTAAGTGTCAATTTACTTTTTGAGTTCAGATATATTTTTTATTAACAAGTAGATTACTAGGGACAAATTTTAATCCACATAGACTAATCTACTAATGTTTGATATAACCTACTTGATTGTATGAGATTTTTATTAAAGAGTTAACAAATAAATGACATATTGATAAATAAATTAGGTAAGATTCCAAAATGTTTGCAAAATCCTGGAAGCAGCTCAAAGGAATTCCAGTTTTCTCTGGAACACAATTAAAAAAAATAAACAAAACATGAATGTAATACAACTCCAGTGCTTTGTACTAGTTTCAGCCTATCACTAACCAGTTTTGTAGGAGAACCAGCCCATTAGGTTCTTAAGCTGGTTGCAAAAGCCCTCCAGTAGAAACCATCAGGACACTTTGAAAAGATACAGGTTTGTTACTTGAGACCTAATAATTGCACAGAACTTCTGGGGCCATGCAGTGAGCTCTTGGTTAGAGACACAAAGAAAGTATGTGCAGGTCTGGAGTTCTCCTTTTATTGGGGACTAGAGTGGCAGTCATATTAAGGTTTCATGGGCTCACTGTTCATTGGTGAATTTAAAACATAAGAACAGAAAATAAAAGCAGAGAAAGAGAAAACAAACAAGTAGCCAAAATGATCAATTATTAAAATCAACCAATATTTCCAAAACAAAGGCACCTCAGTGAATGGGGGTGCAGAGTCACCTGGCCATTTTTCTTGTCCTTTAACTGGTAGTGTTTGAAATAACATCATTGAGCTGCATGCCTCCTGTATGAGATAAATAATGCCTAGACAATCAAAGCTTAAATCAGTCACTTGCATTACAAAAAAATATCAGGGCTTAAACTACTCTTTCCCCACCTGTATTTTACAAATGCCAAACACCAAGAGAGAAGAAATAACTTGCTCCAGTTTTCACAGAATGCTATTGGCAAAGCTAACACTTGTTCTTTGTTCTTGGAGACATATAGAGCAGGGTAGGAGAATACCTTCTGATAATTAAGACATACTCCTTCAAACAACACCTTCTCTGTACTTTTCACTTTGCCCTCAGAACCTCCCAGTTGCTATTGTCCCTATTTCATCTTCTTAGTAAACCTATGGAGGAGGATTGAGTAACTTGAGCAAGATCTGCAAATAAGCACCCAAAGGCAAGACTTCTGTCTGCTTTGTTCACTAGTGACTGTCCAGTGGCTAAAACAGAATCTGGCTCATTACTGTTACTGAACTGAAAGGGTTTGCTTCCTTGCATGCATCAGTGACCAATAGAATGAGAACAAGGGTGTGACAAAAAAAAGAAAAGGTTTATTCAGGGAAATGGTCCTGAGCTCAGAGACACAGATGAACTATTACTCTAAGACTTAGCTTCTTGATTGCTTCTAGGGGATAAATTACGTAGGGGAAAATAATTAGTCATGGCTCTGCTGATTGGCTGGGGTCTGGGTAATGCACAATTAATCACTGTATCAGGTCTTGATGTCAGCCATGGCTTCATTCAGTCTTGTTTCCTGAGGGTGATGTCAGTAGGGTTCTTCAGCTTTCATGGGCCTGGGTCTGAAACATAACTGAGATCGAGATGTTATCTTTAGTTTGACTGAAACTCTTGATCCCTTAATCAATAGATCTGTGGCTTTATTCTTAAGATAGCTGAACACTGACCAGAACCTGTGTCCAAAGGGCTTAATTGGATCTGGCCCTGAGTGTGTCTGCTTAGAGTCAGCTGGTAGTGTGTGTTAAGTAGGATAGATAGCAAACCAAGGCAGGGAAGAAGGGGGAGACAAGTCTCAACCACTGACTCAGTAGTCTGGAGCCTGATGCCAGGTGTTCCAACATCACAAGAAACACCATGCTAACATGGGAAGAGGGTAGTCCTTGAAATTCTATGTATTGTCTCCACTATCTGGGAAAGAAAGCCTTTGAAACTGTGCTTTCATCCCAAGGCCTAAAAGGCCAGAAAAGGATCCATAGTGCCCAAAGGAGGAAGCCATTAATATGTTTGGGTATTCACACAACCTCCCCATTGAAAGCTGGCACTGCCTTTACCTGTCAATCAATATGTAACTTCTTCAGTCCTATCCCACCAACTATGTAAGTCCTCAGAACAAAGGGCTCTCAGCTTGGCAGTCTTGGTTCTCTTGGTTTTCTGGTCTCCTGGCCTCAGGTAACCTAGCCTCTGGCCACACTCACATTTGCCACCCTGCTTTCACCACCCCGGCACTTGCCACCCCAGCCTTCAGTTGCCCTTACTTTCACTGACCTTACCCTGCTTTTCCCTGAACCTATGCCTTTCACACCTCCTACCCTCACCTTAATTATGGCCCATTTTCTTCCATGAGAACAGATCAGCAATTCCTGCTTGCATGCTAATAGACTTGTTGATCAGGAATTCTTTACTTCACTGGTGAGAAGAATCAAGTTTCTGGGAGTTTCTCCCATAACATGTTCTTGACACTGTGTAGGAAACATTTCACAACATGAGTCCAGGTGACTATGAGGGTATGTTTATTAAAGCTGGGGACAATGAAACAAAGAAGGGTTTAGCATAGAAGCAAAAAGACAGCTTAGGCTGGGCTGCTTTAACTCCCTGGGAAGTCAGAGAAAATAGGGGCTTGGAAACGGATTCAGGGGATTAGCCTGGGACAAGCTGCCAGCTGCCCATTGGCTTAGACTTTAGGAGATGCATGCCTGTGAAGAAAGAAGGGGGAGAAAAAGAAGAGAAAGGGAATGATGCACAGTCTGCTCCTCAGAGGGAGAGCATGTGAATGCTGGGTCTTTTGTCTTGACTTTTTAATCTCTTTCTCTTGTAGGTAGGAACTTTAGGGGAGGTCTCAGGGGAGGGTTCCAGTAGACTATTCATCATTTCTCCAGGTGTGCCATTTCAGGGTTGTGATCTCCACTGATTGGTCAGTGATGGAGCAAGTGGTCTTTAGTCATTGCGATTGGTTCTGGCATTGCCCACCTGCTTTTCCTGCTTTTCTGGGCCTGGAGCTGAACTACAACTGAGGCCTACAAGTTGTCTCTAGAGAGGTGATCTGTATCTGGTTTTAAATTGCTTGGCCAGTTTGTTATCTGTCTCAGTTTCCCTATTCCACATACCAAGAAATACTCTTATCTTCTTACCATCCTGCCTATTCATAACTGAAACAGGATGTTATCTTTAGTTTGACTGAAACTCTGATCCCTTGATCAACAGACATGTGACTTTATTCTTAAGACAGTTTAACACTGACTAGAACCTGATGTCCTAAAAGCTTAATGATTAAGAGAGTGGACTTGCAGTTATGTGTAAAGGAAGAAAGTGTGTCGTGGTGCTGATATTAGATTGGATAAAGCTAGCTTGAAATAAGAACAACATCGTATTAAAGAAATGAAGTTTCTGTGCAGTTACATTACCAAGTTCTTATGATTGGGACTAGTGAGTGAACATGATTTTAACTAAAATAATAATGATAGTAAAGGTAATGATATTAATTAAGATTTACTATCCACTAGACAATATTCTAAGCATTTCATATTTAATAACTTGAACATCTCAGAGAACCTACTGGATTGCACATGAGAATTTTAATGAATATACAGTTTAAATCATTTTTAAAAGTTGCACCGCAGATGAGTGGCAGAGCCAGTATTTAAACTAAAGAGTTTGACTCTAGAGTTTGCTCTGAAAACCACTAGAAAATGGCTGCAAGATAAAGTCTGGAGTTTCACTTTCCTGCTGGCAGTTTTTTGTTTCAGAATGAGACTGTACAAGAAGTTTTACATAGACATTACAGCCAAAGAAAGAGGTTGTCTTCTCACAGAGTGGGTGTCAGTCCCTGTAGGAGGACTTGGCGAGCATTGCAGAACCCATACCAGATCTGGACCAGGGATGACCTGAAGTAGGTGATTACCTGGCTGTGCTGGTTTTAAGTGTATTACCTTTAACTATTTAGTGCTTCTTCCTTTAAAAGGTGGAGCTTTACTGTACTCAACTTAAGCATGGGCTGGACTTGGTGACTCACTTCTAATGAATAAAATATAGTGAGTTATCACTTACCATTATTGATAGGTTCTTGGAAACTGGTACTTTAAGTGAAATGACATATAACAAAACTAATTTTATAGGCTAGTTGATATAAGTACATGTTTCTGTTACATATTTCTGATCACAGAAACATCATCAAACTTCTAAATAAAGACTCTAAGCACTTCTAATGTTAAACACTGAAATAGATGTGAGCTATACATACATTAAAGATAGGTTAACAAAAACAAGCAAGAACATTCTTTTCCAACCTGCTGATTCCAGGTCAGGGTCATGGGCAGCCAGAGCTTCTCCCAGCAGCTCAGGGACCCAGAACAGAATCACCCTGGAGAGGATACCCTTACATCACAGGGCCACTCACACCCACACCCACAATCACTCAGACTGGGGCAATGCAGAGACACCAATTCACCTCACATGCATATCTTTGGGGTGTAGCAGGAAACCAGAGTCCCTCAAGAAAACCCACAGAAACATGAAGAGAATGTGCAAACTACACAGACAGCAGCCCCAGCCTGAAATCAACTTTTTCTCTCATCAACATTATAACCAAATTATACTGAATGAAATGCTGTTATTTGAGGACCTGCTATACAACACAACTGATGCCATTTTATGTAGATTAATTTATGAAAATACTATTTCTTATGTTGGGGGCCCTCTCTTGGATCACTTGCTCTGAGGAAATGGTTGTGAGTAGTTCAACAAAGAGACCTACATGGCAAAGAACTTAGGTGTTCAGCCAACAGCCACTGAGGAACTGAGGCCTGCTGCTGCCAATCAAGCGAGCTCAGAAGCAGGACCTCCAACCCCGTGTGACTACAGGCCTGGCCAACAGCTTGACTGTGACCTCATGAGATACTTTGAGGCAGAACAATCCACAGAAATAGTGAGATAGTCAATGTTGTTTTAAGAGGCTAAGACTTGGAGTGATTTTAATACATCTACAGATAACTAAAACACTGACCTGAGATATCTGGAGAAGGAAATATGTAACAGAAGTTTAAAGAGGGCAACATCCTTTGTGGTATTGATTTTTTTAAATCTTGATAAGTTCAGTCTGTGTTACTTTCACTTTTTGAAGGGGTCTTGATCAGGTAGCAGTTACTTAAAGACCCCTTATGAGGATCTTTATCCATGTCCCCATGCAGAGTTTGATATGGGTGCATAGAAGCATGTTACATTCCATTTACTCTTTTATTGAAAACTCAAATGCCCATATCATGTTCATCTTTGTTATTATTTTCCCTTTGTGCCATTAACAAAGGAAAAAAGTTCTTGCTGGTCTTAGGAGAAGGCTAAATTATAGGGGGGAAAGAAATAAACAATTAGAGTTGGTAATTCTATTGTGATAAAATATCTTAATGCAAAAATTACATTATAATGCTGGGTCATATAATTTCTGAAGGAGGCTTTTAGTGTACATTGCCCATTAAAATGCATTTGTATATGCAGTTTATTTTGATGAATAGTGACACCTTCCCATTCAAAATGCAAAGTCATGTTTGACAAAGGATTCAAGAGGGACTGAAACAAAATGAAAGGAAAAAGTCTGTGTAAAGAATTTTGACCCCCATCAGAATATGTTGGGACCATGATCAGAGACTCTTACTAAGGTACCAAAATCAGTGTCTGCCCCCAAACCATATGTCAGACATTATGTATTCTATGTAAGTGGCTATTAAAAGAATTTTTAAATGTTAAAATATTTTATTCCAAACTGTACTGACAAAGTTAGGTCCTTTTTGATGGTAGCAAAAAAAAAAAGAAAATATTTTTTCTATGATTTCATTTGCATATAATGATTGTGGCTTGGATGAAAGTGATAGTTATGGAGGTTGTGAAAAGTGAAAAATCATTGATCTTACTGTGTTTTTGAAAAGAGAGTTGAAGGCCCTGGCTGGCGTAGCTCAGTGGATCGAGCGCGGGCTGGGAACCAGAAGTGTCCCAGGTTCGATTCCCAGCCAGGGTACGTTCCTGGGTTGCAGGCCATAACCCCCAGCAACCGCACATTGATGTTTCTCTCTCTCTCTGTCTCTCTGTCTCTCTGTCTCTGTCTCTGTCTCTCTCTCTCTCTGTATCTATCTCTCTCCCTTCCCTCCATAAAAATAAATAAAAATAAAATCTTAAAAAAAAAAGAAAAGAGAGTTGACAGGCTCATGAATCAGATGTGACATATGAAACAGATAGAAGAATCAAGGTGAAAATCAAAGTTTGTCCTGACGAGCAAGACAACCTGTAGTGCTATTAACTGTAATTGAGAACACTGATGAATTAAACGGTGATGGTGATGGGCAGTGAGTTAGGAGTCCTCTTAAACTTTTATTACTTATTCACCCCCTAAGTGTAAATCCCAAGTATGCAGTTGGATTTACAAATCCATAATTCCAGGAAGAAGTTGTTATTGAAAAAATAAAAATTGGGTATCATCAGATTACAAATAGTTGTGGTAGATAGTCTATAAAATGGCCCAAATGATTCCTGGCTTCTGGTATTCGTCATCTTGTTTGGTCCCCTCCCATATTTTATCAGGGTTGGTTCATGTAAGTAACAGAATGTGCAAAAGGAGACTGTAGTTGATATAAATAAGGAAAACCTTCTTGGAAACTGGAACAAAAGATATACTGTCATGTAATGGCAAAATATTTAGCAACACCATTCCCTACATTAATGAGAGAAGTAGAAAATGTTCCTAATGAATTGGGTTATCTAGCTAAGGAGATTTTCAGCTGCATTGTTAAAGGTACCATTTGTTTTCACCTTGGTGCTCATAGTAAAGTGTGAAATGAGAGAAAGACTAAAAGAACTCTTAAACATGAAGGAATTGAGATACAATGGTGCTGAATATTCTCAGGTTCTTTGGGGGAGGAATGATGCTAAAATTAAGAAATAGCTTCTAAAAATTTATCAGATCCAGAGTACTATTAGGAAAACATGTACTAAAGATAAAGCTTAGGATGTGACAATAAAATGCTGCCAAGACATCAGAAGTATCAAGAGTGGTGCATCAGAATATCACCCTGTCAGACAACAGGAGCTCTAAAGGCAATAAATGTGTAGCTCATGGACATTCTTAATCAAATAATAGAGCTTTTAAGAAGCTTAAGAACATTGTTTCTCAGCTGGCTGAGCATAAACTCAAGGTAGAGTAGAGATATGCAAGTGCATCTTTTGTCTGATGTGTGAGGCAGATGATTTGTCTCCTTAGTTTCACAGGCCTTCAGATTTAGAGAGAAATTGAACTTGAGATAATATACTTGAGGTTTTAAATTTAAAGAGCTTCATTTATACCTGAACCTAATCCCTGCATTCTGGTGCCTATCTTCTTGTCTAGACCTTTCACACCTTGTATTGAGGTTGGTCTATGTAAATAATAGAAAATGGAAAAAGCGATGAAACACTACCTCCAGGGATATATTATATGACATTGTGGCTTCTGCCTAGTTCTCTTGGAGTGCTTGCTTTGGAGAAATGCAGCTGTCATGTTGTAAGGACACTTAGGCAGCACTGTGGAGTGTCCTTTGTCAAGAGGAACTGAGTCCTTCTTCCACCATCCAGGAAGAAGCTGAGGCCTATTTGCAGTATCCATGTGAGAAAATGAAGATGGTTTTCTTGGAAGCAGATTCCCAACTTCAGTCAAGGCTTCAGATAATCTCCACATTAGCTGACAGCTAGACTGAAACTTCATGAGACCTTGAATTAAAATTATCTACCAAGTCACTGGTAAAGTATTGCCCGCCCCCCCCCCCCCCCGAAACCATGTGTGATAACAAAGTTTTGTTGTTTTAAGCTGCTGATTTTGGGGTAATTTGTTATGCAGTAATAGATAACTAACAGCATGGTATTTAGAGCCACTGGACTAAGGAGATCTCCTAGAAAGTGAAGGTAGGTAGAGGGGTCATGTTGTTAGGGATCTGATGACTAAGGCCTATTGGTATTTAAGTATCAGATGCAGGGGAAGAAGATAAAGCTATTTGGTTTTGTCAAATGAATGGCATTTATTTTCCCAATCTGTCAGATGGAAATAGAACCCCCTACAGTGATGTGGGTGAAGATTAATGAGATACCATATGTAATGTGTATAATATAGTGTCTGTAATATGATAGAGTTTCAATTGGCATTATTTTTCCTCTTCCTTATACCCTACTTACCATAGTTTTAGGTTTATATTTTTGTAAACAGAACAGGATCTTGGATTTTCAGATGAACATAGTGAGGCATATAATATTTGCAGAATCATTTTCAAATTAGGTTGATTGTGCTTTTTGTAAATATGTTAATACCTTCCTTTGCTTTTAAATTGGTCAGTAAAAGAATATTATCAAAATATATATCTGCATATTTATAATTATATGCAAAAATATTGCTGGTGAAGAAGAATATTAAGAACTCTGTACAGAATGATTTAGGTTTTACTTTTAGCATTATTCATTTTCATTATTATTTTGTCTGATGGCTGAGAAATTTCTATTGAGCAGTACACTTTTTTCTAGGTGTAAAATCCTGGGAATTTTTTAAGCAATGAGAAGTTTGAAGGTATCTGTTCAAAACAGATGGGTAGAAAATCTATTTTCCTCAGAAATTATTTAATGTCACATTTAGAAATACTGTAGAGCTGAAATTTGATATTAGCCATCAGGTATCTGACAATTTTTGTCCTTATCTGTCAGTCAAAAGCTTCAAAAAGACTTAATGATCTTATATTTCACAGTGTACTGGAAAAATTAGGTTCTTGTTGATGGGAGCATAATGAAAGGAAATTACTTATTTTTGCTTGATGCCCTGAGAAATTCAGGATGAAATTTCTGTAAACCTGTTTCTTATTGTGTAGTGAAATGAACACTATGGCCAGATTATTAATTTAATGTTAGATGATGATGTGTATATTTTCAAAAGGGTGGTCTCAAAGAATGTTTAACTATCCTTTTATATAAACCTATGTAGAAAGGGAAATGTAACGTGGTCAGGGTGATATCTTGAGTCTCAAATGGAGAGTTGTCCACTATATGAGTATGGCACATTTGCATTGCTAACAAAATTCTTAAAATTACTTTTTTTACTCTTTTGCCTGTGGCTTTTCTAATTCATTATCTTCTATTTTTTCATATGCTAAGCAGTTGGAAAATATATTATAATCATTCACCTTTCACTTCCTAAAATATAAATTTCATCTTAGGAAAAAATGTTTAATGGGGAAAGAAAATGATTTATTCATTTTTTTAGTGTTTTTCTGTGAACTAGGTTTAGTTCCCCGAAAACAGACTCTGAGATAAAGATTTATGTCCAAGAAGTTTATCAGAAATTTTCCATGAAAGTGTATATAAAGGGGAGGGAAACAAGACTGGGGAGGAAAAGAAGTTAAACTGTGAATCAGTGTAGCAGAAGCCTTTGCAGCTAGACTTACCCTTCATATCTATGCCAGTACCCCTTCATTGACTAGTCATTGCATGCAGCCTGCCGGTAGAGTGATGGAATCTTTGTAGTGCCATAAGAAAGCCAATAACTAAATATTTAAGAATTTTGCAAACTGGCTATGAAACTGTTGATAGCTTGAAATCAGTCATCATGGGGATATTTTTTGCTTTTGGAGTGCCAATTTACTAGCATGGTATTGGGTATCTCCTTGGGCAAGGTGATTTTCTTCAGCAGAAGGAAATGTCCAGGGACTTGTCTTGTGAGCCATTATCTGGCAACAATCCCAGAAGCCAGGCAGTGACTGGGACATGAAAGGGGAGATCTGGGCAGTGCAGCATGACCTACACCCCACACCATTTACTGCCCAGGTTCACTAGTTTTGTAAAGTTCAGAATTCCAGGTGGTCTCTCCTTGGGTAACTTAGAGGATGATTAGTTAGTAGACCTGGAAGTCACAAACTATGCTCATCCACTTCCTTCTCCCTCTTTTTTACAATCCCTTATACATTCTCAGTATCCTTGGCTGGCACCTCTGCTGGTCTAGGTGGTATAACTGATGAGGTGAATCTTATCTTCATACCCGAGAACTCTTTTCATGTATGGCCATTATACTTATTTACCATCAAAATTGGGCAATAAACTACCAAATGACTCCTGAAGGGATCATTTATGTGCCAAATTTATTTATCCCTGTCCCTACAAGCCCTACTACCTCCTGATGCTCTGAGTGAATAACCCCTGACAGAATGTTGACTCCTCTTTTTGCCTCTCTGGTCTCTTCACACAAAGAGCCTGAAGTGAATGGGTGGGAGCCTGAAAATAAAGTTGAATAGGACTCTGGTTATGTCCCCTGGTGTGTTAACTCTTTCAGAATTGGAAGCTGTAAATCTTCAGAGTCTAAAGTAATAGAGAATGGAAGTACAAATTACCTACATGGGTTATTGCAAGTGATAGTAATCAAAGCTACTCCTATTCAAATTCCTTTAATTTATGAACTCTCCTATTCTACTTATTAGAGACCCCACATGCTTCTGTCTCCAAGCTGGTACCTCACTTGGGCCAGAGCAGCTTTGAGGTAGTATATATGTATTATGATTTCTGTGGCCATATATCTACTGACATACCTCCTTTGGTGTGAATTTGATCTTTTGGACTGAGTGGTTATGTAGGATTCTGTGCTGCATCAGATCTTAGAAATATCTTTAGGTAGATAGTGTGCCAGCTGAGGCCTTGTGGGCAAGAAAGAAAAAAAAAATCCATGCTCATAATATATGCTGATTCCAGTCTAGATAAGTAGCTATGTTCCAAGGTAGGAGGGATCCAATGTAATAAATCTGCCACCAAATAGTCTTATGAGTGGATATCATATTAGGGTATAGAGTTGGTTTTTGTTGGGAGGATTGAACATTTAGCAAAAGTAGTAGCTATATCAGTCTTAGTGAGTGGGAACACATGCTATGAGGACCATGTGTAGCTTCCATCTCTGACTCAATTGCTACTCCATTCAAGAGCTGATTGTATTAGAAATGGGGTGGTGGATGGCAACAGTTGATTGATGCCAAGTGGTGAGCTGCTCTGACTACTTGGTAGTTCAGTACTTATTCCATCACGTATGTTTTCTGGTAGGCATTGATACACAATACTAAGTCCTGGAAAACTGTGACCATTTGCATCGGCGCATCCACATGTCTCTTTTCCAGGTCTCTTTGTCCTCAATCTTCCAACTTTCTTCTTCAAGACTCATACATATTCAGACAGTCATCAGCCATTGTTCATTAGTCCATTGTCTTCTTATCTTGGACCACTTTCCTTTCCACACAATATATAGAACCATATTTTTGAAGCTTGGACTTTTTCTTCCTATCAGCTTGTCAAAAGGAATTCCCTTATGTGGTTATAGGTATGAGCTCAGGGAGGAGCACAGGACAACATTAATAAAAGATGTGGATGTGTAGGCTTTACTCATGTAGCCAAGCTATCTTATATTATCTGGACATACCACTTTCATTTTACCATGAATTGGTGTGGGCTAGCCCCACCTATGACTTTATGAATTTGACAGGGTATAGATATGGCTACATGGTCATATGGTGTTCATGGTCAGACACTCTGTCAGTATGCAGTAGCAGACCAGCAGCTGTTCATCAAATGGTATATAGTCATCCACTGAAAGGCAAAACCTTGCTACAAGTATCCTGGGGTCTAAATGTAATTTTTCTCTTGGGAAATTTAATAAATGTCACATGGCATATTTACAATAAGAGCGAGATATTCTAGGTATATGTGTCTTCTAAGTAAAATGGGCCAACTGGAATAATTGGACTAAAGCTCTTTTATGCATTAGGCCCCATTCAAGCCTGGCAGCCTGCTAAGCATGTGCTTCTTTTCAGTGGTGGGAAGAGTAAGATGATATAATATGCCCTTTACTAAAGGTGATATATCATGGCACACCTTAAACTTCTGTAGCTCTGAAAATTTCACTGATGTGGCACACACCTGGAATTTTCTCTAGTTTATCTCTCACCCTCTGGAGCACTTGAGACACATAAAGTTCTCCAATGTACTTAGCACTTTGTGTGCAATTTGTCTACTTATATTTTTTGCCTTTTTTAAAAATGTATTTTATTAATCATGCTATTACAGTTGCCCCATTTTTTTCTCCCATTATTCCTGTCTGCCCTTCAATACCCCTCTCACCAGCATTCCCTCCTCTTAGTTCATGTCCATGAGCCATACATACAAGTTCTTTGGCTTCTCCATTTTCTATACTATTCTTAACCTCTCCTGTCTATTTTGGGCCTACCATTTAGGCTTATTATTCTCAGTACCTTTCCCCCAGTTCTCTCCTGTCCCCCTCTCCACTGGTAACCATCCATGCGATTTCCATTTCTGTGATTCTGTTCCTTTTTTTGTTGTTTGATTAGTTAGTTATTTTTAGATTCTGTTGTTGATAGTTGTGAGTTCGTTGTCATTTTATTGTTCATATTTCTGATCATCTTCTTTTTCTGAGATAAGTCCCTCTAACATTTCATATAATACGGGCTTGGTAAAGATGAACTCTTTTAACTTGATCTTATCTGGGAAACACTTTATCTGTCCTTTCATTCTAAATGATAGCTTTGCTGGACAGAATAATAATGGATGTAGGTTTTTGCCTTTCATGATTTTGAAAACTTCTTTCCAGTCTCTTCTTGCCTGCAAGGTTTCTTTTGAAAAATCAGCTGACAATCTTATGGAAACTTTGTTGTAGGTAACTGTCTTATTTTCTCTTGCTGCTTTTAAGATTCTCTCCTTACTTTTAATCTTGGGTAATTGTGATGTGTCTTGGTGTGTTCTTCCTTGGGTCCAACTTCTTTGGGATTCTCTGAGCCTCCTGGACTTCCTGAAAGTCTATCTCCTTTGCCAGACTGGGGAAGTTGTCCTTTATTATGTGTTCAAATAACTTTTCCACTTGTTGCTCTTCCTCTTCCCCTTCTGGTACCCCTATAATTCGGATGTTGGAATGTTTAAAGATGTCCTGGAGGTTCCTAAGCCTCTCCTTGTTTTTTTGAATTCTTGTTTCTTTATTCTTTTCTGATTGAATATTTCTTCTTTATGGTCCACTCCATTGATTAAAGTCCCAGTTTCCTTCCCATCACTACTGGTTCCCTGTACATTTTCCTTTATTTCACTTAGCATTACCTTCATTTTTTTATCTAACCTGCAACCAAATTGAACCATTTCTGTGAGCCATCCTGATTACCAGTCTTTTGACCTGTGTATCTAATAGGTTGGCTATCTCTTTATCACTTAGTTGTATTTTTGGAGTTTTTTTCTGTTTTTTCATTTGGGCCATATTTTTTGTCTCTGTGTGCCTATTATGTACTAGGGTCAGAGCTTTATGTATTTGCCAGGGAAGGGCAACCCATGTCCCTGCATTGTGGCACTGTATGTGCCTTAAGGGTCCAAGAGGGACTAGTGTAACTTGCTCAGCTCTTAGCCAGCTTTCAGTCACTTCCCCTGCTAGCCCCAAGCAAATTGGGCCCTTCCGGTGCTTATTCCAAGGTGGTGGTTTGGTGTATGTTCTAGGACCCCATGGGTATCTCCAACAAACTCTCCAGTAAGGCTGGGAGTTTCTCCTACCACCACAACCCCCACAGTTTTTACAGTCAGAGATTTTGACTGTATTACCCAGTGCTGGAACCCTGGGTTGAGTGGTCTATCTTGCTTCCCAGTTGTTCATCCCAGTTTATTCACATGCAAATGTGGGACTGCCTAGTCTGCCAGCCACCACCTCATCCACTCCAGTCCTCCTGCCACCACCTTGCCATGAGTCCTCTCAATCCCAGTTGCCCATCTCTTCCCATCCTACCTGTCTGGATGAATGTTTCTTTAATTTCTTAGTTGTTGGACTTCCATACAGTTTGATTTTCTGGAAGTTCTGGTTATTTTTTAAATTTTATATGTATTGTTGTCCTTCTTTTTGTCATGCAAGGAGGCAAAGTGTATCTACCTGCCCCTCTATCCTGGCCTGAAGTTTCCAAATTTGTCTGGTTAACATGATACCATCAATCAAGTCAACCAATAGGATATTCTGCATGATAGCTAAATGATTGAGTTCCCTTCAGACTAGTTGCAGGGGAACCCCCTCAAAACAGAATTATCTTCTGGAGTGCAGGCTCCCCTCTAGGTGAGTGTTCTAGGAACCCATCTGTATTAGTGTACCAACTGGCATTGTTGTGAGAGGCTGTGTTCAGTTTCAGTGAATTTATTTGAAGACTCTTTCAATGTGTTTGCACATTTCATAATGGGTGATTTACAAGTGTACCTGCCCATACCAAGCAGAGTGTTAGCAGTTTTTGACCAAAATGTCATGACCTCTGTGCCTCACCATCCCTATTCACTGGATCTTGACCTGAACAACTTTCTTTTTGTTTCCCAGGATGAAAAAAGTCCTCAAAGGGAAACATTTTGCCAATCTAAAAGATACATAACAAAAATGGTCAGAAGTACTAAAAAGCATCTAAACCCACAAGTTCAAAAACTGCTTTGAGCAGTGAAAAAAATGTCTCATTAGGTGTATTGCATCAAATGGAGGGTACTTTGATGATGACTGAAATTTACATGTGTAAGAATAAATAATACACAATTTTAATAAATAAATTCTGTTTTCTGGGAGTCCCCCTTACATGTTATTACAAAGTATGAAAGCTTATCTACACTTATGACATGACTATAATTATACTGTTTCCAACTCACATTCATGTGAATCACTTCTAATTCTCCATCCTTACATGGCTAGAAATTGGATGTGTTTGCTTGTTATCCTCCTGTTACAGTGTCCATTGACTCTAGCAAAGATTCCCTTCTAGCAAATTTGCTGTAGTTGAGGCTACTATTTGGTTGTGTTTAGCATAAGAGTTTCATCATCTGGCATGATACATCTCATGTCTGAAGGGGCCAGAATAGTGAATTAAAAAGGACTATAATGAGGACCACAATGTGTACAAAATTTAATTCATTAAAGTTGTCACTAATCTCTGCTTCTTCACTGTGTCATATTTAACTTCTTATTTTGGTACAATTTTAAATTTACAGAAGAGTTGTAAAATAGTATAGAAAGTTGCCATTACAGCTCACCTAGTTTACATAATCATGTTAATATATTTTATAACCATTTATCAAAATTAAGAAATTAATAATGGTAGAGTACTATTATTCAACCACAGCCTTTTTTTAGAGTTCACTAGATGCTTAAATCACGTCCTTTGTTGTTCCAGAACCCAACCTTCCATACCACATTGCATTTAGGTGTCATGTTACCTTATACAAATTAAACCCACAAGGAAACGCCTGCATGCCTAATAGAATGACTAAAATTGAAAGAAAAATGACAATACCAAATGTCGTCAACAACACGGAGTATCTGGAATCCTTATACATAACTGGTGGAAATGCAAAATGGCATAGTAACTTTGGAAAACCATATGGCAGTTTCCTATAAAGATAAGTATGTTACCCAACAAACTACCTACTAGAAATATAAAAATGTATGACCAAACAAAACCTGCACTAGACTACTTATAGTAGCTTTATTTGTAATGGTCTCAAACTTAAAACAACTTCAATATCTGTCAACTGGTTAATGGGTAAACAGATTGTGATATAATATAATGAAATCCTGCTCAGTAATAAAAATAAGGAACTACTAAAACATGTACAGTCATGGGTGAATCTCAAAAGTCTTGCACATATTATATGGTTCTATTTAAATGACATTCTGAAAAAGATCAAACTATTGGAAGAAGCATCAGAACAATGGTTGCTATGAACTAGAGGCTGGGGAAGGGAATTGACTGAAGAAGACATGAGGCAACTTTAGGGGATGATGGAGATACAAGTATTCTTCTGCATTTTGAAAGTTCACATTTTAGGCTACTTTGATTTTAGGAAAGACACGCATCAGTATTTGTTTTTTCTAACCAAAATGGATCTAAAGAGGATTTTCATTCTTACAACAGAAGGTGAGAAGCAAAAATAGTGTTCAGTGTTTGTTTTGCAGCATCCTTTATAGTGGCTGCAGCACCGGAGCAGTGAGAATGGCCCTGGAAAGCTCCTTCCCTGGGAACCCACTCAGTATCAAGCTGCCATCACTTTGAACTAAGTCTGTGAGCATCTATGCTTTATCTCCATTTATTTTGTTCATCCATTAGCAAAATGGATCTTAAGGTATAAGAAAAGCCTAGGAGAGCTCATTAAGGATTTTACACTTAGTGTGAAACTGAGCATAATTAGGTATTTTGATCATGGTGAGTGAAAGACACTGTGATTGTATTGAATTTTGGGTCTAGGAGTATCAAAATTATTTCCATATAAATTAATGATAATTGCTTCTTCACTCTATGCTATTTTAGCTTACAAAAGTTTTTATATACTTTACTTTCAGATAGTAGGGGAAACCTGTAGTTTATATTTTTACTGTGATGGTGGTGTTTATGTGACTGTATATATTTGTCAAAACTTACCAAATTAGAATTGGGCACAAAGGTAAATTTTATTATGTAAATGATAATACAGTAAACTTCACCAAAAAGAAAAGAAAGATGTGGGTATCCACACTTACTTGTTTTATTTTTCATCTCTTAAAATGAGCATCATTCAATAGAAAGAATTATGGTTCTTAAGGAATTGACAATTCAAACACAGCAAAACAGATTGGTCAAAAGTATGAGTACATTCTACTTCTCTGCCTCCCTGAGCACCTCACAGATTTCCCTTCAAGTTTCTCAGGGTGCTTATAGAAGCAGTAGTTCTATGTCGCTTGTCCATGGAGAAATCAAAAGTGCCTGGCATCTACTAAGTTGTTTTATTAGTTAGATTTTATCCAGCTGTAAGTGTTGTAGTAAATTTTATTAAGGGCAAGACAATTCCCCTCCTATGTTTTATCCTATTGTTAGATGAAAGATGCTCTAAGTTCCCTATCCCTACATAGATTGAGCTTCCCTATCCCCACTACTCCATGCCTAAAAATGTTGAGCAAAGTGGCATTTATAAATCACAGTGACAAAAGCCCAAAAGAAGCAGGCTGCTTTATGGGAACAGTGCTCAAATATGCTTATTGGCACTGATGTTTCGTCCACCTATTTTTTTTTTTTTTTTTGCCAGCTCTACAGTCAAAATGCAAAACTGAACTCCTAGGTTAATGTGTGCATCCAATGCCTACCTGACAGTCTTTCCAAGCAAAAGTCCATGCTTGTAGTATGCATCTAAAGGGTAATTAGGGGTTTTAAAGTCAAATGGCACTTATAGGACATTGTACAGTATGAAATTCTGAAAGTGTCCTGATAAATAGGGAAAAGGGAGATTAAAATGAATGTAAATAGAAGAAAATGGGGTTCATATGACATGTGAACACTCATGAATGGCCAGGCTTGGACACTATTGTTGTCTCATGGCATTGCAATGTGGTCAAATCACATTGCATAAATACCAGGTTTCCTGGTATTTATAGAGGAGTTGATGCCTGAAAAACTGAAAGAGAATCTCTCTGTAATAAATTTAAGCATATTTTAATTGAGTAATATCATGTGCTATAGTAGTTAAGAGTTTGGGATTTGGAGTATGGTAGCCCCTGATTGAAATTTTAATTTTGCCATTTTCTAGTAAGTGACATTGGATGGCTCATAAAAGCTCTCTAAATCTCCAATATTTCCTCTGAAAATAGAGAAGACAAACATATCTAACATGGTAAATTAGAGACAGCATAATATATATGCAACACATGAAGTGTAGGGCTGGCTCACAGAAAATGCTTAAGTAGAATTCAGAATTTTATAATCATCAGTATCATCATTTTTAAATTTTACCTCAAGACTAAAAGGATGTATCCACTTAGTTTTCAGATGTACATCTGGTAGGTCTAAATATTTTGGTTTCTTAATAAGTGCTGGTGTGGATATATGCAGATGTTTTGCATTCATAAGTAAATATTCATCTGTCTCACCCAGATCTACTAAATGAAAAATAAGAGCTCTAAGTCAGAACCAACATCTGAATATTGAGATTATGAAGGATAAAATGTTTATACTATAAATATACTATAAAATAAATTTATTTTTATTTTATTTTTTTAAAGATTTTTTGATTTTATTTATTTTTAGAGAGGGAAGGGAGGGAGTTAGAGATAGAGAGAGAAACATCAATGTGTGGTTGCTGGGGGCCATGGCCTGCAACCCAGGCATGTACCCTGACTGGGAATCAAACATAAATTTAAAATTCTTAAAATTAATATAAAAGAGCACAAGTGAATTATTGTCATACCAAGAAATTAAGAGAAAACAAAATAAAAATGTGAATTGCTAAAACAGCTAGAGGTACTGCTGAATCACAAGAAAATATATTTTCTATTTATTTTTCCCAGTTCATCATATAAACAAAATATAATCCCACAAACTGGTTATCAAAAAGGGACCGGCATGCATAATCAGTAGAAATTAGATAAAGGTACTAAAGGTCTGTTTTCTTTTTGTCTTCTCTATTAATATATTTCCTTTAGCAAAATGCAAATCATGAGAGTTTAATTTTGTGTTCCAATTTGAGATGCTACTTTGAAAATTATTGGGCTTACATAATAGATACTGGAGGAATTCTCCCAATGAAAATCTTTATTATAGGATGAAAGTATAAACAAAGCATGTAACCACATGTCTCCTTACCCTATCTTCATTAAACTCCACATAAAGCTAAAAGAAAATTTTTATTTCATTACCAGATGTTTTGTACATGCTAAGACTTCAAGCATTTTTCCTGTATATAGCAGAGACTTAATGGAGGTATGAATTTAACCAGGGGCTAATTTACACCTCTTACTTACCAGGAACTTAACAGAGAAAATTCTCAAGGAATCTGGATATGGTTTTTCATCTAGAGAGGCAAGAGCTAATGGAGTGGGATGTAGGTGGAAGAAATAGCACTTGAAATCCTAGGATTGAGAAATAGCACTCAATCCTAGCACTTGAAATGTAGGCACTGCTGATGGGTAATATTAGTGAGTCTTTATTTTGGGGATATGGGGAGGAGTGCATCCTCAGCTACAGGAGGCAGTCCTAGGACAGAATTTTCTCTCATGCTGTGGCAGCAATTGACCAGAAGAGATGCTGTGTGTCTGGTCAAGCAAGAAAGTCATATAGAGAAATCATCCTAGTTCAGAGACTTTTTCAACAAGAAAAACAGAGTAGAGACAAATCTCCTAGCTTGGCTGCCCATATAGTTTGGTCCCTCAGCACACTGTTTTGGACCTCAGAACACTCCATGTCAATTTGCTTCAACCAGTGGCTAAGGTAGGTCTAATCAATGGATACTATTAGAAACCAAGCAGTACTAAGATGAAAGAAAGAAGGAGAAAGAGAGAGAGAAAGAAAGAGAGAGAGAGAAGAAAGAAAGAAAGAAAGAAAGAAAGAAAGAAAGAAAGAAAGAAAGAAAGAAAGAAAGAAAGAAAAAGAAAGAAAGAAAAAGAAAGAAAGAGAGAAAGAGAGAGAAAGAAAAAGGGAGAGGAAGAGAGAGAAAGAGGAAGAGAGAGAGAGGAAGAAAGAGAGGAAGAGAGGAAGAGAGGAACAAAGAAAGAAAATGAGTTCATTCAATTTATGGAGAAGCACTTAGGTGATGTGGATGGATATCCCCTTATTCACAGAGATCACTTCATCAAAAACTGGCATAAAACCCATGAAAAGGTCCACATCAGTAAAGAAGGAGAATTATGTAAATAGCAAGATTCAGAAGAACAGATATGTGTACATGCATCTATAGTCTCATATCCATGTCTATAATTAAATGTATATTTTCATCTCTATATATCTATCTAATGTACCTATATCTAATTATAAAAGTTGGTGACCTTATTTAGATTTTGTATGCTGGAGACATTCCTCAAACTAGACTTTATTAGAGAAGGTTATGAAACATAATTTGAAGATTATTAATGAAAGATACAGAGACAAATGCATATCAGTACTAAACAAGATGCTCTGGGTGACATTCTAATGAGATCTGTCCTTACAGAAGGCAAGCAGCCAGTTTATATGATGGAAGTAATATCATCATGCATATTTTGTGCACATGTGTATATACACATATAAACAACTTTTGTTTCTTGCCCAAGTCACTAGTAATTTTTAATTGCCTACAAACTGTAAAGGTGTATCTGAACATTGACTTTTTCCCTGTTGTAGTTGAAACATATTTTAGGACAAGAAATGGCTTTACCACATGGGCCTATTACTGGTAGGATTTTTCTTACAGAGATATAAGAAATCATTGCCCCTGACAACTGACTGGCTTTAGTAAATTTTAAGTTTCTATTTAAAAACAGTAAACATAGGTCATGGAGGCAGACATATTAGCCCCTATTCACTATGCACTATTGTGTCCACCAAATGTAGATTTTCTGAAAGCAAAATGTAAAAATAGTTAGTGCTTTTAAAGTAGGGTCAGCAAACCTTTTCTGTAAAGGACCAGATAGTAATACTTCAGGCTTTGTGGGCTATACAGTTTGTGTCATGACTTCCAACTCTGCCATTATAGGGCAAAGCTACCACAGACAATGTGTAAATGAATATACATCGCTGCATGACAAAAACAGACAGTAGTTCATATTTGTCCTTGGGCCATAGTTTGCTGACCTAGATTTAACATGTATGTGGCTCTTATGGTTCAAACTAACAAAAAAAAAGTGAAATGAAAAGACACAATTTTTTATGGAATTGAAGTTCTTTATACTGAGACAAAGGAAGGACAAATTTAGATGATTAAAGAAAAGAATACTATAATCTAGCAAAGTGATTCTTTTAAAAGAATCACTTCAAAATTGACACTTTGGGGAAAACGCCCATGTTCCAGTAAGAAGGCCAATTTAAGTTTTCCTATAAAAATACTTAAAAAATGATGAATGAATTTTAATTTTTAAAATATATAACAAGGCCTTCCATAACCCAGGCAAGAAAGAAAGAGAAGAGAAACTTCAGTTGCTAAAAAGATAGAGAAAACAGAATATAAAATAATAATGACCTGATATTATAGGTGAGGCTTATATTGTTTTGGGTGTGTGTATATGTGTGTGTTAAGGAATACTTCAGGAAGTATTTTTACTGGAAGTCAGACAGTTGTTTTTTCTTTTTTCTTTATTCCTTTTAATTTTTTCCTTAATGTCAATGTTTGAAAAAGTATGAAATATTGAAACATACCAATACACAATAATACAATGTCCCATGGTTTATCATTATAGTGGAAGCTGTGGTACCCAACACAGATCTGCCTGCAGGACTAAGGCAATCACATATCCACCCAACAGCTGAGTGTTAGGCAGACAAGGGCTCAGCTGTGGATCACTCCAGGAATTGCTCTGGGCTAAAGCAAAGTGCCTTGCCAAAATTTTCACTTCTTTCCCAGGGTAAGCCTAAAACCTATTACTAGTCAAGGCAAGAGTCTCAACATTCAACTCTTTTGTCTCAATTTGCAAATCTCTAGAGAGTCATTCAACTCTAGAGGGATCATAAGATGGTGCCACTATTGTAATTGAATTGCGGTTTAGTTTTCTTTCTGCTCAATCCTTCTTTCCTCATTTCTTTTAGGAATTGTTTTCAATGGTCCAGTAAATCACTCACTGTCTCAAATTCTATTTCCACAGAACTGGGCCTGAGACAATCATCACCCATTTTTATATATTAGCATTATTTCTTATTTGTTTAGATAGTACTATATTTTGATCTTGGAATTAAATTTTATAGACACACAATTAAATTCCCTTTCCACCCATTATATCTAGATAAATCAGCAATCTTTAATTCAGTCTTTATAAATCCCATGAACATTTTTGTGTTTTAGCATATATTTATAAATCTATAATTTTATAGTAATTTGGCAATCATTTTAACTCTATGTATAATATCATAGAATGTATTCTGATCCATAATACTCTGTATTCAAATTGTTTTGGGGATTTATATTTGCTGGTATATTTAGTTCTTTAAAATATCACTCACAGCAAATGTGTCAAAATGTAACAGCGGATACATTTCAAACTCGGGCATATGCATCTCTGGTATATAATTTCCTAAAGGAATACTGAATGCTTCAGGATTAAATATTTTTAACAAGTAAACTAGTTTGATTCAAAGGAAAATAATGATACAAATCTATTGTGTTCCTCTTCTGCATCCATTTAGTCACTAGAGTCCAAACTGTATTGCACAAAAGCCTTTTTCAGATGACTCATGTCTACCTGTGTATCTAGTTCAATCAGCAGCTGCATGCTTTTGTTCTGGCCCATCATTTTCAAAATTAGGTTGTATAGAAGGATAGTCCTTAAAAATGTTGCATGAGAAAGGTGCTCTTTGGTCACATAATCCATTAGTTATGGTAGCTATGGGTCCCTCTTGGATGTACATTTGTTTCTCCATGTTAAAGACAGCAAGAAATTCTGCAATAATATCTATTTAATTTTTACTTAACTGGTGTTTCCCAGTTTTATTTTTTCATATTTTTTTTTGCTTACAGAGCTTCTAATAAATTGCCCACAGGATGAGCATACTGTGGATACACTTCACAGTCATCACTCCAGTTATATTTTCTCTGTTCACTGTCTATCCTTGAACATTCCATGAATTACTCATGTTGAGTATGTTTGTCCAATCCACCCAACACAATGCTTTTTGTCCTTCTAAAGCAGTTAGTATGTCACCTCTACTATTTTGACTGCCCAAGGCATAACCTCAGCCACTAGAGAAGATCCTAATTAGTCAGAATCTCAGCTTCTTTAAGAATGGGTCTGTATTTGTCCTGTTCACTCGGAGTATCTAACCAGTAGCTGGCACATAGATGGAATTTAATAAATGTGTGTTGAATTCCTGGGGGTAGATGGATGGATAAATATGTGTTTTATAGAATTAATGAACAGTTACATTTATACTATATTAAATTCATTTTTTATCTCTCTTCCACCAGACAGCAGGATCTCCAATGGCAGAAATTGTAGCTGATTCATGGTTACATCTGCAATGCTTAACACCATGTCTTTTATGTAGCAGATGCTCAGGAAACGTTTTTCAAATTCAGGGGGCAGGGATAGAGAAATGTGGGAGAAATTTTAAAAAATGATATAAAAGTCAAGGCTGAAATATATTTCCAAAATGTAATAGAGGAATGAGTGAAAAATCAGTTTAGAACAGTTGGCTTATTTCAAAGTAAATTATTTTAACTCTTCCATGCAATTTTCTTTCATATTGCTCTCATTTTTATCTAGTGAGAGAGACTCTCAATAATAAGTTAATCAGGAGTCCAAGTGCCAAGTCTCAGAAGAAATGTTAAGAAAAACACTGAGTTTGTGCAACTTATGAGCAGCTTGTAATGTTTATAACACACTGGCCTACCACTAGAATGACAATGTACTCAGAGCATGGGTGACTTCTTCCAAAGAGGTGAAAATGCCCACAATCCAACAGTGGGCAGGAGGTAATGGGTTTAGAAATTTTATAACTAGATAACCTGCAAATTGATCAGATTGTCATTATTCTTGTTTACTGACCCTAGTCAAAAGTATCACAGTTCAAATAATCTCTGATTATCTCAGCTTCATCATGCTTGGTACTTCTCTCCTTCACCCAACTGTTTGTGCCATTACTTTTAACTGTTGTGTGGCAAATACATTCTCTTGTATTTTCAATCTCTTCATAGAATTGTCCTATAAATTCCATGCTTTTAGAAAAGCTCTTCTGTAAGATGCCTTTTCTCTCCTGCTCTCTCAACCAGATTGACACATATCACACACCTGAAATAACTTGAGTAGTTTAGCATCTTCATCTACTTTGCCCTTGTTTTGTACTACTCTTTTCTTCACATTGACTGTTTGAGGTTCATGTCAGCACTCTAGAGTAGTAACTATTTACATTGATGCCATTTATTCACTCCAGTCCACTTCTCTTGGTCTTTCCTTCCTCCATCCTTTCTAATTCCCAGAGCACCTAGTAGGAACTCTTCAATGTGCTTTCATAGAACCCTATAATTTCCCAAGAGTAAAGCAACATACGTATCTGAGTCTATGTGTTCATATTCCTCAGTAGAGTGTGAATCCCTGAGAGTAATTATTGTGTCTTTTTTCCATTATTGTACCCTAGCCTTTCACACAGTATTTACTCCAAAATTTTACCATACTAAATATTTGTTGAAGAACTGAATGATGGCGGAGTACAGAAGGTCAATAAGATCTAAGCCTCCATCTCAAACACGTCATTAATGTTGACATTTTTCACCAGTGATCCTCAGTTCTCTATAAAGCTCTCTAATTACCTCTAGCGATTGTGTTTTCTGGGCTTTTTTTCATTTATAGCTCAAGTTTTATGCTCTAAGATGAATTACATGTATTCAGAATGTGAGTTAATAGAGCATATTTTGTGGGTAACTGTTAATTTACCTTAGAGAGCATATGGAACCAAGTAATTTAGGAACTTTTTGCTTCCCTTGAACATTATGGGGAGACCTTCAGAACTGCTACCTACTAACCCCACAAACCTAATATATATCATCACTTCCCAACTCCAATACTTGAGTATCTATGCATACCTTCAGTGAAGAGGTCTATCTACCATAAACTTATATTTATAAAATGTTTGTATTTTGATTTGGTTCTGGATGAATAATCAACAAAGACAGTCCCATATTAAGGACTTTGGTTCACAAAGATTGTTTAGTATCTTCCTCAATCTCACTCCTCCTGTGAGGTCCTCCTAAATCCACATAACTTCTAGGATCATCATATTACTTTCTACAAACTTCAGATTCTTACATACACTTCTAATTTGCTGCTGCTTTGTTCTCAACATCTGCTTATCAATGTTAAGTAATCTCTATGCAATGTCACCAGAATCCTTGTCAGAGCTTACTGTTCATAAATTCAGCCCCCTGAAACATCCTTTCCTCCCAATGGCCCATCGATTTCAAAGTATGCTCTCCTTTCTTAAAACTCACATTGATTCTTTTTTTTGCTGATACTTTTTAAAAAATATTACTTTATTGTTGTTCAATTACAGTTGTCTGAATTTTCCCCTCATCACTTCCCCCCACCCCAGCCAACCCACCTCCCTCCCTTGCTTCCACCCTCCCCCTTGGTTTTGTCAATGTGTCCTTTATAGTAGTTCTTGAAAACCCTTCCCCCCACTGTCCCTCCTCCTCCCCTCTGGCTATTATTAGATTGGTCTTAATTTCAATGTCTCTGGTTATATTTTGCTTCCTTTTTTCCTTTGTTGATTATGTTCCAGTTAAAGGTGAGATCATATGGTATTTTTCCCTCATGGTGTGGCTCATTTCACTTAGCATAATGCTCTCCAGTTCCATCCATGGTCAGAATGGCCATCATAAACAAATCAACAAGCATGTTGGAGAGGATGCTAAGAAAAGGGAAACCTGGGGCACTGTTGATGGGAATGCAGACTGGTGCAGCCACTATGGAAAACAGAATGGAATTTCCTCAGAAAACTAAAAATGGAACTGCCTTTTGACCCAACAATTTCACTGCTGGGATTATACCCTAAGAGCCCTGAAACACCAGTCCAAAAGAACTTATGCACCCCAATGTTCATAGCAGCACAATTTACAATAGCCAAGTGCTGGAAGCAACCTAAGTGCCCATCAGTAAAAAGTCATATTGATTCTTATGGTCTTGGATTAGGCTGAACTGAAGTTAGAATCTTAAAGTTCAGCAATAACTCTTACTTATAATTTTTCATAAGCAATAATGAGTCAACTTAAATTTGAATTAATCAAATTCAATCAAATTAAACTCTCTTTAACTAAAGCTGTTCAAATAAAAAAATACTATAAAGAGACAAAGAGTTTAATTTACCCTTAATTTTCTAGATGAAACATACACAGATAGTACTTGCCCTCTCCAAAGAATAGCAATAAATATTTCAGTTCTCTTGACCTCTGCCTGACCATATTTCAGCCATTCAGTCATGTGTTGTTGAGAAAACTAAAAAGGAAAGTAAGATTTCAGTTTCCTTTTCAAATGAGCTGTTTTCATATACATCTTCACAATTGTACTCTTCTATATGCAGCCTCCCAGCTAGACACTGGCCCTTCACCATTCCACTCATCTACAATGCAGGATGGCACTGATGGTTTCGGTTGTGTGGTCCAAGGGAAAAAACCCTTTGCTACTCCATTGCAATATCTGCCTTTATTTTTCAACTCTGGCAGACAAAATCTGGAATCTCTTTAACATATTGTATTTTTCAGACTATAAGACACACTCCCTACCCAAATTTGGGAGGAAAATGGGGGTGCATCTTATATTTCAAATGTAGCTTACCTGGCTCACTGTGGGAAGGGTGGAGTAAGGTCACAGGTTATTAAACATTTTACCACATTTTTTGCTTCAAATTTTTTTTATTTTCCTCCTCTAAAACCTAGGTGCATCTTATGGTCCGGTATATTTTATAGTCCTAAAAATACAGTAGTTCCTTCATCACACTTTTAAAGGGCATTTATGAATGGTGAAGTAATCGGTCATCAATTAATTAAATATTTTGTTTAAAATGCATATATATATGTGTGTATATATACACATATATGTGTGTATAAATGTGTGTGTGTGTGTATATATACATATATATATATATATATATGTACACAGAGAGAGAAAAAGAGAGAACATTTTTTGTCCTCTATACTATATTAGCCAATGTTTAATATTACAGTATATATCTTTCTATACACATCACATGAAAAGACACTGATATACTGAGAAACCATTGTAGCTAACAAAATTATCCCTTTGTACTCCCTAACCTACAGATCATATTCCCCTCAATCCCTTCCTGAACTACTTGGCTCTTGCTTTTTACATTCAGATGGACCTTCCCCTCAAACTCAGTGGACTCAGTCAAATACTCACATTCTGTTCTACCCCATGAAATGCAAAGCAGTGTTCTGTAAAATTTCTCCATGAACAATTTGTTCTATGATTCTCAGAATACCAAAACAGTAATGTTTCAGAGCTGGCTCGCATATAAATATGCACCACTTATATTCTTAAAGAGTACTGCTTATGAAATAAGGGCTTTAACTTATTGTCAGGGGAAAGGAGCTTCTATTTTAAAGCCAAACATTTGACTACTTAGTACTTTTAAACCTTCTATTTAGCTGATATGATGACAAAAGTATCTACAGTAGTATAAAGATGTTGGTGCTTTAAAAAAGCTATTTGATAAAGATATGTCTGCACAAATAATAAAAAGAACAAACCAAAACAGAAATATTCTAATAAGAAGACTTTGGGGAAATATGGAGTGTGGTATATTTTATACATTGCATTCTAACACAGGCAGTAAATTACTGTTTTTGTTTTGTTTTGTTTTGTTTTGTCTTTGAAGCCACATTAATTGGAACACAAATATGGTTTTGAATTCTGATTCTCTAATTAATTTTGTGGCATTTGAAAATAATTTAACTTCTTTAACCTATAAAATAAGAAGTTGTTAGTCCATAAAAAAGTAAGAGTTGGTGTGGCTATCAAATAAAACTTTCTGTGAATGAATTTAGCAGAATAGTTAGCACATGTCAAGCAATCATTCATCAGTAGCTTTCTATAGTACATTAACTGCAAAGTGAAAATCCTTGAATATGTTTCTTAGAAGGAATCCTTATTAAAGAGAGAATCATTAAACATGCCAAAATAGCATATGGGAAATAAAAGCAGAGATAAAGGCATTTATAGAAATGATGCCTACACAAAAAGCACAGTTTTCATAAGCCAGAGTAAAGGGAGATGAATTCTAAAATCTCCCTAAAATAGTCATCCATTCAGAAACTATAGAATAGTAGAATTAATAAAAGACATGGAACCAGGAAACTTGAACAAATCCTGGATCTTCTCTGAACCTGAAGTTCTGTATCTATAAAATATCTAATGGATTTTGGTCTTGGATGGAAATTAAAGGTATAAAATAATAGGGCACAACCACACAATGCATGGTATCATTAAGTCAATCCATGAGCAAACATTTAGTTAGTGCCTCCTGAAAGTTTTGTTCTGGGCTTAGTCTTGTCAAGCATATCAGGGAAAGTGCTGCCAGGATAAAGGCTCTTTGATTTCAACATACTTAAAATGCATGATTATTGGAAAATTAAAAGTATAACAACAGGTGTTTATTAACCTAGTTGTATAGTAGTGGGGAAAGCTGGCCCTTCAGAAGAGGGCAATTATTCAAGTCCGAAGTGTATAAATGTGTTCCCATTCTCATTTGATGTTTAAAAATGAAAAACTGTTCATAGTTGGTTAAGTTAAAATGTCCTTTTTATTTTTTCTTGAGTGACTAATATTTTGCAACCTCCATTTTTTTCTAACCTATACCTCAGTGAGACAGGTCATGATTTTTTATACAGTTTGAATTTTCTCATATTGCTAAAAACCCCTTTTGCCCCCAATTTAAAAAAATGTTATTCATAAATTTCATACAATAGTTAATGATATTTCTTCTTTATTAAAACTCACTACTTGCTATTGTTGCTAGTGATAGCAAAAAAAAAAAAACATCAACAAATGGGGTAAATTTGGCCAAATGTGGCTCCCATATAGATACTAAAAGGCTACTTAATAAACCTAAGCTACTCACTTATTACAATGCTTTGTAAAAGAGACTACATTCTTCAAATGTCATCAGACTCTTGCAAGATTTGTTAATCCCCAAATTCCTGTATAAAAATGGACAACAACTACTTAAGGAAACCAAAAATACATGAACAACATTTACACATATACAACAAAACTAGGTTTCAAGATATCTCTACGAACTGCAAAATACACCAATAGCCACAAGATAGGCATTGCACCACTGGCTATGTGGGAAGAAGACAAAAGAAGCAGTGAGGGTGGCATCCTTTGGAACTGAGAAGTCACCTCAAAGAGCCAACAGATGTTTTCTGTAAAACAACTTGAGAACAGCAGCCAAAACGGGGAAGGGGCTTACTCCCTGCAAAATGAGCAAGTGCTAGGGGCCAGGTGCAGACGTGCTAAAGAACTGCAGCAGCCCAGCCCCAGATAATTCTCACAGTAAACTCCAGAATCCCTTCGTATGTGTTCCTCACTTCTAGGAGCTGAGTTAAAATTGAGCATTGCCACATCTAAAAGACCAGAAAGATTATTTTCACATAAAAACACCCAGAAAAGCCTTAAATCACTATAAATCAAGTTGTTTATTTATCTCATCAAATAATAAAGATAACAATAACAGGAAAACATATTTGGAGGAATAAAAAGTGTGAAGTTAAATTTCAATCAAAAGCCTAATGAAACAAAAATGAGAATCGGGAACAGACTAAATTCTTTTTTTTTTTTTAAGATTTTATTTATTTATTTTTAGAGAGGGAAGGGGGAGAGAGAGAGAGAGAGTGAGAGAGAGTGAGAAACATCAATGAGCGGTTGCTGGGGGTTATGGCCTGCAACCCAGGAATGTACCCTGGCTGGGAATTGAACCTGGGACACTTTGGTTCCCAGCCCGCGCTCGATCCACTGAGCTACACCACCCAGGGCTAGGAACAGACTAAATTCTTTACAGACTATGGGAGCAAGCTATAAAGATGAGCCCACAAAACAAATAGAAACTATCATTGACTATATTAAAATGAGCTACAAGACATTAAAGTGATTTAGGACATGAAGGGAAAACATGGATAATTAGCAAAAGTCAGAAATAAAGTTACTGAACTCAATGTGAATAAATAAATTATATTAGAAATTAAGACAAAACTGGAAGGAACAAATGAAAGAAAGAAAAATATATAATGTCTTAAGAAATGGAAGATGAGCTTCTTTTCCTAGGAAATACCAAATAGTGAATATGGCAGGTTCTGTGGGAGCGTCTGGAGGCCCCAGGGGCCCTGGAATGGGAGGCCATGGCAGCTTCTGTGGAGTATTTAGCAGTGGCATTTGTAGCTGAGGCCATGGCCATAGCCAGGGGCAGGGGCAGGGACAAGGCTGTAGAGCTAATGGGGTCAAGGCCAAGGGTTAGGAGTGGATTCCCATCACTAAGCTGGGCTGCCTAGTCAAAGACATAAAATCAAATCCTTAGAGGAGATCTATATCTTCTCCCTGCCCATGAAGGAATCTGAGATGATTTATTCTTTCTTGGGGTTATCCCTCAAGGATGAGGTTTTGAAGATTATTCCCATGGAAAAGCAGACACATACCGTCCAGAGGACCCAGTTGAAGGCATTTGTTGCCATTGGGGATTACAATGAACATGTTGATCTGGGTGTTAAGTACTCAAAGGAAGTAGTCACTGCCATCTCCTGGCCATCATCCTGGCCATGCTCTTTATTTTTATTGTCCTTGTGCAGTGAGGCTACTGGGGAAACAAGTACAGCAAGCCCCACATCATCCCTTGCAAGGTGACTGGGCACTGTGGCTCTGTGCTGGTGTACTCATTCCCTGCCCCCAGGGGCACTGGCATTTGTCTTAGCCCCTGTACCCTAAACCTGCTGATGATGGCCAATATAGATGACTGCTATACCTCAGGCAGGGGCTACACTGCCCTACTGGGCAACTTCACCAAGGCTGTCTTTGAAGTCATTTCTAAGACCTACAGCTATCTCATCTCCAGCCTCTGGAAAGAGACTGTGTTCATCAAGCCTCTCTGTCAGCTCACTGACCATCTTTGTAAAGACACATCTTAGGGGAGAGAAGATGGTTGGCTGAGTAGGTAGAAGCTGAGTCCTCTTGCTCTTTCCTATAACTCGGATTCTTGGCTGATCTTCTGACAAATAACATGAATAATCAATTGAATCTTAGCTGATAAATGATGTTTTGAAGCCTAGGAGTACAGAAGACACTTTACAACAGGCAGTAAGGAGAGTATGCAAGTTGAAGGGGAAATATCCCATGCATGGCACATGCAGCAACTAGTCAGAAATTGAAGCTTTGTGGTTCCCTCCCTTCCCTGGGTGGGGGCCCCAGTCCCACACAGGGAACTCCCCCAGATCCTGGTCAGGAGTAATGTGGGAGGATATACAAAGTCAGGGAGATAAGGCTTCATACCCACAATAAGCAGCACATCCATAGTTGCAGTGCCAAACACCAACTTGGAAAGTGCCAGAGAGAGAGAGGGACTCTGTCTCCCAAAATGATCAGGGGGATACAACTAGGTCAGACAGAGGCATATAGCAGCCAGCCATGATCATGAAAGACTTGTGGCTTTTTGGAGAGGTGGGATGTGCAGAGAACTAGACAGTGATTTGGTACTCTATACTGCAGTAGGGTTGCCACAGAGAGACTTGTTAAAAGGGCAGCTGAAGCATACTCGTCAGAGATGCTGGTGTAACTGCTCTGCCAGCAAAGCGGAAAAACTGAAAACACAGTTTGTTTCCACTGACTACAGCTGGACAGGAAGATGGGAAAGTTGCACAGCAGAGGGATTTCTGGGCCAAGCTCAGCACAAATAGCAAGCCAGGGGCTATGCAAAACACAGTTTGGGACCATATCTATTTTGAAGGAAGTGGGCTGGGAAATAGATGGGGAAGAGTTGAGTGCCTGAGATTACTTACAGCCAGGAAGAACCCCTTCCCAGCAGAGTTAAAACTGGAGAGGGAAGGATATACCCAGCCCCCACCTTCTGCAGGATAACAAACATCACATCCAATGGGGAAGTTCTACAGAACAGTCAGGACAGATTCAAGAACCCCCTACAGGGTGCATATCCACAGGAGAAAGAAAGGAAGAAAAATTCCCAAAGGGCACATTTTGAACATTTCTCAGTGAATACACAAAATAAACAAAATACACTGGTTCCTAGATCCCTATTCCACTGAGGCCAGCAGAGCAGGGAGACCAGAAATCAATGCAGCAAAGGATCATAAGGGCCCTGCCCAGCCTCTGCTCTCACACAAAACTGCCATCAGCACCAAGCAGGAAAGAGCTAGCTCCTCCCTGTGGACAGCTAGTTCATCAGAAACTATACATTATTAGAAATGAGCTGGGACAGACAAGACAGGAGGCACAGGGGCAGAGAAACACATTCATACTTTTCACAGAAGACTGAACAGCATCTTCCATGGGATACCTAGAGGTCTCATCTTCCTGATTGCAATAGAAGCCCCCTCTAGAAGCAGCTGAAGGTGGTACATGAAGTGCTGTCAGAAGCTGGACAACCCACTCATGGACCTTGAGCTGACAAAAAAGCAGAGGGAGATCCAGGAGAAAACAGAAGGCAAACATTGAACTCTGCAGAGATGCATTCCACCTTGATCTTCTTCAGTATTTGCATTACTTTTTCTCTCATATAGCGTTTTAACATCTTTTTCTTTTTCTTCTATTGTATTCTAACTAATTCACTATTGTTCTATATTTTTGTTCTATTCTTTTTGTTTATATTTTATATTATATTATATTATTTTATTTTATTTTTATTTCAAATCTCACACTGCACTCTTCCCTTATCTTACTCCATTTTGCCTTCTTCCTTTCCTTTCCTTTTTGTTTTAAAATTTATTTTCCCCTTTTCTATGCCTTGATCTTATTCCTTACTCTTACTATTTCTCCTCCTCTATGCTCTCAAAATCACTTTTATTTCCTTTAGTCAGCTCACCTTCTTTTACCCTTTCTTATAATATTCTTATTTTTTCCTACATTCATTAATAGTTATTTGTTTGGCATGGATACTGCAATTATTGTTGTTTCTCTACAATTTTATTCCTATTTGTTCACTATATATTTTTATTTCAAATCTCATAGGTTACTGTCTTACTCCACTTTGCCTTCTGCCTGCCCTTTCTTATTTCAGTTTGGAATTTTATTTCTTTCCTTTTTTAGCCTGGATTTTATTCTTTACTCTTATAATTTCTCCTCCATCTATCCTCTCAAAATCATTTTTTCTTTACTATAGACATCTCATATTCACGTTTTTCTTTCTTATAATAGTCCTGTTCTCTTTCCAACTTTATTAGTCTTTACTCATCTGCCATTGACCCTTTGGGTATTTTTCTTCAATTTTGTTCCTATTGGTTCACTATGTTTTTTATTTTATTTCAAACCTCACATTATGTTATTCCCCTTTTTTATTCTATTTTGCCATCTCCCTTCCATTATTTCCTTGTGTTTTAAATTTTATTTTCTCCCCTTTTTGCTTTGTTCCTATTCCTTATTCTCATTATTTCTCCTCCACCTACCTTTCAAAATCATTTATCTTTCCTTTAGCCATTTCATATTTTTCCTATCATAATATTTTTAATTTCTATACATTTTTATTAATCTTTGCTTATTTACTGTTGCTATTACTGACATGGTAGGGGAGTATTTTTGCTGCCCAAGTGTTCTGCCACCACCTGTATAACAGTATACAATACATGATAGTGGTCATGACTAGTCAGTCAATTGGGGGGAGAACCAGCCAATGAATAAGCCATCAATAATCAAAGCCTAAGTACAATAATAAAGCCCACATAAACTGAATAAAGGGCATCCCTAGACCATCTAGATCAGGAGATCAAAGAGTCTACACCACTGAGTCTCACAGAAGTTCTACCACAGAAGGCCACCCTATGAAGACAGGGAGTCAAAGTAGAGCAATATGATATTCAGAAACAAACAAAAAGAGTCACCTAAAATGGGGAGACAAAGAAACAACCCCTAATCAAAAGGAAAGGAGCATTCCCAGAAAAAGATCTAAAAGAAACTGAGGCAAGCAATCTCTCAGATATAGAGTTCAAAATAATGGTTATAATGATGTTCAAAAGGTCAGTGAGAACTACAAAGAACTATGTAGAATCTACCAGGAACATGGTGGGAACTACACCAGCATGAAAAAGAACATAGAAACTATGAATAAGAACTGGGAAGAAATGAAAAATACAATATCTGAAATGAAGAATATATTAGAAGGAATTAAAAGTAAGCTATATGAAGCAGAGGATTGTCTCAATGAGCTGGAAGACAAGGTGGAAAAAAGCCCCAGTCAGAGTAACAAAACAAAAAAAAAGGACTCAAAAAGAATGAGGATAGTTTAAGGAAACTTCAGGAGAAAATTAAACAACATTCACATTATAGTAATACCAGAAGAAGAAGAAAAGGAGAAAGGGATAGAAAACCTGTTAGAAAAAAATAATGACAGAAAACTTCTCTAACTTGGTGAGGAAAAAATCATGGAAGTTCAGAAAGTACAAAGGGTCCCAATCAAGATGAAACCAAAGAGGCCTACTTCAAGACACATCATATTTAAAGTGATAAAATGTAAAGACAAAGAGAGAATCTTAAAGGCAGCAACGGGGAAACAACTAGTAACATACAAGGGAGCTCGGATTAGTCTATAGGCTGATTTCTCAACAGAAACACTACAAGTCAGAAGGGATTGACATAAAACATTCCAAGTGTTGAAAATCAAGGATCTGCAACCAAGGCTACTCTATCCAGCAAGGCTCTCATTTAAATGGAAGGTGAAATAAAGAGCTTACCAAGGAAAAGAAGGCTAAAACAGTACATTTCCACCAAGCCAGCACTGCAAATGATGCTAAAAGGAATGCCTTAAGAAGAGGAGGAGAGAGAGAGGGAGAGAGAGAGGGAAAGAGAGAAACACAGGTACAAAGGGAAAAAATGGCAAAAAGCAAGTACTTGTCAAAAATAACCTTAAATATAAATGGATGAAATACTCCAATCAAAATACATAGGGTGGGTAGCTGAATGGATAAGAAAACATGACCTGTATATATGCTGTTTACAAGAAACTCTCCTCAGAACAAAAGATTCACAGAGGCTGAAAGTGAGAGGTTGGGAAATATATTCATTCCATGCCTGGAGTTGGGGAATAAAGCCATGGTAGAAATACTTATATCATACAAAATAGACTTCAAAACAAAGGCCATAACAAGAGACAAGGAAGGTCAATAAATAATTGACCTTGTCCAACAATAGGATATAACCCTTGTAAATATATATACACCCAACACAGGAGCACCTAACTACATAAGGAAAATCTTGGAGGACTTTGTGAAGGAGATCAACAGCAATGCAGTCATCATAGTGGACTTTAATATCTCACTCTCAACAATGGATAGATTTTCCAAGCAAAAAACTAACAAGGATATTGTGGCATTGAACAAAACTTTAGATCAAATTGACTTAATTGATATTTATAGAACTATTCACCACAAAGGAGCAAAGTATACATTCTTTTGAAATGCACATGACTCACTTTTCAAAGATAGACCACATGGTAGGATACAAAACAAGCCTTGAATTCAAGAAAATTGAAATCATATCAAGCAACATCTCAGATCACAATGGCTTGAAACTAGAAACCAACCTCAGTGAAAAAAACTCAAAAATATTCAAATACATGGAAACCAAATAATATGTTATCAAATAATGAATGGAGTAACAATGAGATAAAGAGAGAAATAAAAAACAATCTGGGAACAAATGAAAATGAACACACAACAACCCACAACCCATGGAACACAGTGAAGGCAGCCCTGAGAGGAAGTTCATAGCAATACAGGCTACCTAAAGAAGACAGAAAAATCTCAAACCTAACCCTACATCTAAAAAAACCTGGAGGAACAACAGCAAACATAGCTCAGCGAAAATAGAAGGAAGGAAATAATCAAGATCAGAGAAGAATTAAATGACATAGAGGCTAAAGAACTATCAAATGAATCTAGAAGCTGGTTCTTTGAAAAGATAAGCAATATCAACAAACCTTTAATCAGACTCACTGAGAAAAAAAGAGACGGGGCCCAAATAAATAAAATCAAAGACAAGGTAGAAGTAACAACCAATATCACAGAAATACAAAGTATTGTTAGAAATTACTATGAACAACTACATACCAAAAAACTGGAAACCCCAAGAGAAATGGACACATTTTTGGAAATATACAATCTCTCAAAACTGAATCAAGAAGAAGCAGAAAGCCTGAATAGACCAATAACAAGGAGCTAAATTGAAGCAGTGATAAAATTTAAAAAAAAAGAAAAGCTCCCATCACAAAAAGCCCTGGACCAGGGCTTACAATTTTACCAAACATTCAGAGAGGAACTAACACCTCTCCTCCTCAAACTATTCAAAAAAATTCAAGAAGAGGAAAGACTCCTAACTTTTCTTTTTACAAGGTCAGTATTATCCTAATTCCAAAACCAGATAAAGATACAGTAAAGAAGAAAAATTACAGGCCAATACCTCTGATGAACATGGATTCAAAAATCTTCAACAATACTGGCAAATTGGATCCTGCAATACATTAAACAGATCATACATAATGATCAAGTAAGATTTATCCCAGGGATGCAAAAATGGTATAACATTCACAAATCAATAAATGTAATACATCACAAGTAATAGAGAAAAATGGAGTAATAGAGTAAAAAGTAATAGAGTAAATTAGGGGGATAACATAATGTGAGGTTTGAAATAAAATAAAAAACATAGTGAACCAATAGGAACAAAATTGAAGAAAAACACCCAAAGGGTCAATAACAATGACAGATAAGCAAAGATGAATAAAGTTGGAAAGAAAATAGGACTATTTTAAGAAAGAGAAACGTGAATATGAGATGTCTATAGTAAAGAAAAAATGGTTTTGAGAGGATAGATGGAGGAGAAATTATAAGAGTAAAGAATAAAATCCAGACTAAGAAAGGGAAGAAATAAAATTCCATACTGAAATAGGGAAGGACAGACAGAAGGCAAAATGGAGTAAGAGAGTAACCTATGAGAATTGAAATAAAAATATATAGTGAACAAACAGGAATAAAATTGAAGAAAAACAATAAACAAAAAGGAAAGACAAAGTCTCATGACCATATCAATAGATGCAATACATGGTGAAAAAGCATTTGATAAAATCCAACATCCATTTATGATAAAAGCACTCAACAAATGGAAATACAAGGGGCATATCACAGCATAATAAAGGCCATATACCTACTTCCAACATCATACTCAATAGGCAAATAATTAAAGCCCATTAAGATCAGAAACAAGATAAGTGTGTCCACTTTCACCACTGTTATTCAACACAGTACTGGAAGTTCTAGCTACAGCAATTAGACAAGAAAAAGAAGTAAAAGACATGCCAGTTGGAAAGGAGAAAGTAAAACTGTTATTACGTGTAAATGACATGATAGTATACATAGAAAACCATAAGTTTCCACCAAAAAAACTACTCAACCCAATAAGTGAATTTGGCAAATTAGCAGGATATAAAGTCAATATTCAGTAATCAATGGCATTCATATTTACCAATAATGAATTATCAGAAATAGAAACTCAGAAAAAAATCATATTTACTATAGCAACAAGAAAAATAAAGTACCTATGAATAAATTTAACCAAGGAGGTAAAAAACCTATACTCCAAAAAGTATACAAAATTGAAGAAAGAAATTGAGAAAGGTACAAAAATGGAAGCATATACTGTGTTCATGGACTGGGATCATTACCATCATTAAAATGTCCATACTATTCACAGCAGTCTATAGATTCAATGTAATTCCTATTCAAGTGCCACTTGCATATTTCACAGTTACAGAACTAATTTTCCAGAAATTTATATGGAACCAAAAATACCCCAAATAGCTTTAGCAATCTTGAGAAAGAAAAAGTTGAAGTGATCACAATACCTGATATCAAACTATACTACATGACCACTATAATCAAACAGTCTGGTACTGGCATAAGAATAGACACACAGATTAATGGAACAGAACAAAGAAAGCAGAAGTAAACACATACCTCTATGGTCAATTAATATTTTACAAAGGGGACACGAGCATTCAGTGGAGTAAAAAGCGTCCCTTCAATAAATGGTGTTAAGGAACAAGACTGATACATGAAAAAAAAAGGAACTAGACCACCAACTTATACCATACACCAAAATAAACTCAAAATAGATAAAGGACTTAAGTCGTGGTATTATAAAAGTCCTAGCAGAAAACATAGGCAGTAAAATTTCAGACATCCCACAGAGCTATATTTTTGCTTATCCTAGGTCAAGGGAAATAAAGGAAAAAATAAACAAATGGGACTACATCAAATTAAAATGTTTATGCATAGTTAAATAAACCATCATTAAAATGAAGGAACTAAGTGTATGGTAGAACATTGTGCCAATTATACATTGGACAAGGGTTTAATCTCCAAAATACATAAAGAACCCATATGACTCAACACCAGGAACACAAAAGACCCAATAAAAAAATGGGCAAAGGACTTACGTAGACACTTCTCTAAGGCGGACATACAAATGGCTCAAAGACATATGAAGAAATGCTAAACATCATTAGCCATTAGAGAGAGGCAAGTGAAAACCACAATGAGATATCACCTCACACCTGCCAAAATGACTATCATTAATAAATCAACAAACAAGAAGTGCTGATGAAGATGGGGAGAAGGAATCTTAGTGCACTGTTAGTGGGAATTCAGACTGGGACAGCCACTATGGAAAACAGTATGGAATTTCCTCAAAAAAATTGAAAATGGAACTGCCTTTTGACCCAGCAATTCCACTGCTGGGAATATATCCTAAGAATCCTGAAACACCAATTCAAAGAACTTATGAACCACTATGTTTATAGCAGCACTATTTACCACAGTCAAAATTTGGAAATAGTTATCAGTAAATGAGTGGATCAAAAATCTGTCATACATTTGCATAATAGAATACTACACAGCAGAAAGAAAGAAGAAACTGCTACTTTTTGTGACAGCATGGATTGAACTGGAGACTGTTATGCTAAGTGAAATAAGTGAAAGACAAATAACATATGACCTCACTTATAACTGGAATCTAATTAATAAAATAAACTAACAACTAAAATAGGCATGAGACATGGAAACATGGAACACACTGGTAGCTGTAGAAGGGGAGGAGGGAAGTGAAAATATGGAAAGAAGGGGAAGGGATTAGTGAAATAACATGTATGAATGATCACGGACATGGGCAGCAGAGAGGTGAATGACTGTGGGAAAGAAGGGTGGGCTGGGTGGTGGGCAGCAAAAGGGGAAAATTAGGACAACTGTAATAGAATAAACAATAAAAATTTAAAAAATAATTTAAAAAACCTACCACCGAGTTTCTGCATAAAGGTCCCAGACTCCTGCTGTGGCCACTACATAATTCTATACAAGAAAAATAAAAAGAATTAAGCCTTTAAAAATAAGTGGGATTGAAAAATAAAATTTTTGAAAATTAGAAAGAAATTAAGAGATAAAAAGCAACCAAAAATTATGTACTGATAATGAGCCAAATAAATTGCCCTAGGAGTGAGTGACAAGAGTCTCTGATGGACAAAACCCCAGCAAAAGAATAAAAACCAAGAGAGAGAGGGCAGGGGTGGGGGTGGGGAGAAAGAAAAAATGGAAGGAAGGAAGGAAGGAAGGAAGGAAGGAAGGAAGGAAGGAAGGAAGGAAGGAAGGGAGGGAGGGAGGGAGGGAGGGAGGGAGGGAGGGAGGGAGGGAGGGAGGGAGGGAGGGAGGGAGGGAGGGAGGAAGGAAGGGAGATCTCTTCTATGAAGAAGTAGTTTAAGAGTTTAAAACGGAGCTAACTGGGGCAGTTCGTGTTCAATAATTGGCAGGCAAGAGTCCTGAGTGGCAGACCTGCACATAATGGAGAGACACTCTAAATTAATTAAATAGATAAATCAATCAGTCAGGTGAAAAGCCTGTCTTCTCAAACAAGACCCTGGAAAACTAAATGTACACTTTAGACACAAGAGTCATTGAATATCCACAGAGAGATAGAGATCACCTCAACTAATTGTTCCCCACCTGCCTATACCCAAATTTAATTTTCTGTCTGCTGTTGCTCCTAGCTTCATGCAATCACACATGGAAATGTATCACTTTTTGATTTAGTGGGGTTCAGTAGTACTTAATAAGAGTAACTTCTGGTAGAAAATGAAATGGCAGGCTCTTTATTTACATGCAAAATATCATTTAATTAACTCAAAAAGAGTACATAATACATCCCAGAGTACATAATACTCTAGGTGTTATGTACTCATAATAATCTGGAGAGAATACCCACAGATGTTGTTTTTGAAAAAGTTAAAACTCATCACAGTATGATGTGCATTTTATATGTCTTTCTGAAAAACCCAAGTAAATCTAAGCAAAAAGTGACCTTCAATAGCTGAGGTAGCAGGAGATAGAGGCAGAAAAATCATGCACACCTTTTCATGTTTTTGAAGTTTAAATGTGATTACTACTTTCTGAAGATTCCTTTAAGACGAACCCTTTGAGATGTACAAAGATTGCACACCTGCTACTTTAACCTTGTTCTTATGGAAATTTATGACATCTGAGGATAGAGTCATTGCTGTACATTAATTCAGAACACTGAATTAAGTGTATAAAAAACAGTGGTTTTCACTAGTGAGGGGTCTGGAAAAGGACCTACCAGCTCACTTAGATTAACTCATTCTACAGGTGAGAAAACTGAAGTCCAGAAAGAGAAAGTGACTTAAAGGTTGTAGACAAATGGAATATAGCAAATTTCTCTGATTGTTTTATGATGGGGTAAGTGTATATTTATTAACAGAAAAAGAAGTTCCACAAAGATGTTAAGCAGTGTGCTCATTATAATTCTGGAAAGATATGTACCAGAATTTTTTTCTGATTCCTTTTTTTCTTCTGAATGTAGTTTTCAGGTAAAAGGTTAAATTAATCGTTCAACTTTGCTTGCAGTTATTTTCTGATTGCTATAACAAATATGCATTACTTGTATAATGGAGAAAGACACTCATATTAGCAAAGTTTAGAATCAGCTTAGACTGGCCAACCTGATGAGGCTGCAGTACAAATTTTGGAAAAATATTTTGCATAGTGGATGTTTAATATGGCTTTTACTTACGGCCAGCATGTCCTGCAGGGAGGAGAGAATGTGCAAGTGCTCTGCTTCCTGAAGTGTGGCCCTCAAAATAGCAGCAAGGACATTACCCACAAGCTTGATGGAAATGAAGACTTTCTAAACTCTGATTTACCAAATCAGAATCTGCATTTTAACAAGGTCTTTACCTGTTTTATAAACACATTACAGTTTGAAAGTCACTATTCCAAACTAGAGCACAAACCCTAATTGCATCCAATCACTCATTGATTTTGAGGAGGCATATGAAGGAAAGACATAAAAAAAGAGGATGTCGCATTTGAAGCTGGGGAAATATAAACACAGTCACAGAAGATGTGTGACACTTCTAACTTAGCCTAGACTATATAATTTCTCTGTCAAACAGAGAAGTTATATAGTCCTCATTTGTAAATGGGTTTAAGAGTCACTGTATTTCATGAATATTTTGAGCATTAAGTGTTAAATATGCAGTAATGTACATGACCTGTAGGAGACAAGGGTTCAATAATGTCATTCCCTTTTTTTTCTTACTGTGAAGGTATAGGTGGACATTTGGTGGCTTATATTCCTATAGCAAGGAGAGGACACTAAAGTACAATTGAGACATATTATGCTGTTTCAGTCTACAACTCTTATTTTCAAGTTTTATTCAGTGTATCTAGTAGTCAACCTAATATAAAATCTTGTAGAATTCAGACTTTGGCAAAAGGTCTTGGACACTTTCCATTCTTAAAAAGGAAGGTAATGATGAATTTTAACTGCAACACAATTAGAGCCTTTGATATCAAATTAATTTGCTGTGATAGCATTGGTCTTGGCAGATAGTACAGCATTTATGAGACTAAAGCCTTGTGAGTATATGCATATATTTTTATAGCTTTTTATGCAAATTGAAGTTCCTGCTTCATTTTCCATTTCTAGAATTAAAGATTAAGGATAATAAAGCTTTCTAGCCTGGCTAAATTAGTTAAGTGCATTTTACTACATCAAGTCATAATTACAAGACATACTTGGCAAATTCTCTCCAATTTAAATAATTGCTCACAAGATAATAATTTTATGAAATTTGTTTGTGTACATAATATGGAGATATGTTTCTAAATTAAAATGACAGAATTTTAATAAATTCTGAACCTGTATATTATTGGTACCATTATTGAACTTATTAAGCACATGTGGTTAAACTAGCATGAATATTGAAACAAAATTTTATTCTTGTTAGTTAATGAAAACATTTTGTATTTTTGCCAATAAAGTCAAGTGTTTCATTCCAAAATACTTGTTATAAAAATTAGCAATGCTTATTATTTTGAATGGGAACATTCAATATGTGTCTAAAATTTAGATAACTTGAAACAATAATAGTGTCAGCTTAGTTGTAATGAAAATATAAAGCCAATAATTAAAATGATAAATATTGACAAAAATATGTGATATGATATTATGGTACAAATTCATCTCCAGTAGAATAGATACATGTACTAAAGTTATGAGTGGGACACAACTAGAAAACAAGTACACAATTTTTGAGTTTTTTTTCCTCAGAATAAATTTTTACTTTTTATTTGAATATATTTTTTCTCACTTCTTCTATTCTATTTAGATAGTTAATACAGTCACATAGCTCAAACAAAAAATGTAAAATTGTGTCCTGTGAAAGGCCACAGTTGCTACTGTAGCATTACTCTCCCTAAAGGCAATTACAAAAATAGCATTTCTTGAACTATTTTTAAGTGCTGGGTTCTGTTCTAAACCATTTAAATCAATTGACTAAATTTAATTTTCAACATAACCCTATTGGTAGCAACTGTTATCCCCTCATTTCACAGAGAAGAAAAACTGAGGCTCTGTTTGCTTTAGTAATTTCCTCAAGTGGTAATTTACAACTAGTAGTGACAAAGCTGAAAATGGAACTCGGAATGTGGTTGCAAAGCTTATGTTCTTAACTACCTACCTTTTAACTATTAACACACTATCAATCCAAATAGTGTTTCTTACATTTCTTTTCAAAGAAATACACATATGGGTAGTAACAAATGATAAAATTTTATGAATCTGGCCTTTTCCACCAAACTATATATTTTAAATATTAATCAATATTATTGTTTAAAGTACTCCCTTATCCTTTTATTTTTAAGAATTAAATTGAATACTATTTATTTATTCATTTTCATTATTTGAATTAACCAGTTCTCTATAGATGGAAATGATGTGGTCTCTAGTATTTTCCTTTTATAAATAATGCTGCAATGTCTACTCTTGCATATGTACTATTTACACCCATGCAAGACTAACTGGAAGATAAGAAGATCCCATAGTCTGTTGAAAGGCTGAGTCAAAAGGTATATGCATTTTAAATTTTGATTTTAATTCCATAAAGATTTAAATTATGATGTACCCCATGGGGAATGTACTAATTTTGCCCCAACTAATAATATATATTTTATATTTTTACAAAATTTTTTCATCCTCACTGGAGAATATGTTTATTGATTGACTGATTGAGAGAGAGAGAGAGATGACAGAGAAACATCTATCGATCATTTACCTCCTGTGTGCTCCTCCACGGGGGACTGGGATGAACCCACAGCCTAGGTATGTGCCCTGATTGGAGATGGAACTTGCAACATTTTGGCCTATGGGACAATGCTCCAACAGAGCCACCTGGCCCTGAGTAATAATATATTAAGGTTTCTGTTTCCTCATACACTGACCAACAGTTATAAAACTATTGGTTTCTTACCAGTATTATAATGAAAATATTTTTGGCATTTTTAATTATTAAAATTTAACTTTTAATTTTGAAAAGATTTCACACATATTAAAATGTTACAAAGATTACTAAAATTTTGGTATAAACATCAACAGTATCCCTCAGATATTAACATCTTACATAAAAACAGTACATTTACCAAAACCAGATTAGCATTCATGGAAAACTATAACTTAAATACTGTATCAAAATTTCACCAAATAGTCCTGATTGGTATGGCTCAGTTGGTTGGATATCATTCAGGGAATGAAGGGTCACCAGTTTGATTCCCCAGCGGGGCACATGCCTGGGTTGTGGGATGGGTCCAGTTGGGATGCACAGGCAGCCTACAGATGTTTTTCTCTCACATGGATGTTCCTCTCCCTCTCTTACTCCTTCCCTTCTTTTCTATTTAAAAATAAGTAAATAAATAAAATATTTTAAAAAATCCACTAAATACTTGACTAGTGTCTTTATACAGACATGGAATTATATTTAGGATTATACATTGTATTTAGTTGCTATATACCTTAGTCTCCTTTAATCTACAATAGTTAATATAACTTTTTTTCCTCTTCCAATACCTTAACGTTTTTGAAGAGGATTGCCAAGTTGTTTTGTATAATGTCTCTATTTTTGCCTTGTGTCATGTCTCTTTATGACTGTGGAAAGAATACCACAGAATTAATTGTGTGTCTTTCATTGTATCAGAAGGCACATGCTGTGGATTTTGTTCAGCTACTTATGATGTGAAATTTGATTATTTGCTTTAGATGGTATCTGGCAGGTTTTCCACTGTATTGTAATTTTCTCTTTGTAATGATTAACTATCCTCTGGAAGATACTTTGAGGCCATGCAGATATTCTTAAATCACACATTCACCCAGCAATTTAGAATCTATTGACAAAAATAAATGATAATTTTCCATTTCTACCCATTCATTCTACATTGAGTAGATGAAAATCTACTAAGGAGTTTTCCTCCCTCTCCAGTTTACATATTTTAGGATTATTGGCTGACTAGCTCATTTGTTCCTATAAGCTTCGGCCTACAGAATCTTAGATTAGTCTATGGTTAGTGATTCATTATTTCCTTTTTTTCCTGAAAAAAATGTTCCACATTTGGCTTTTTCAAGCTTCTTCATGCTAGCCTCTGTGGCCTTTGTATATAGCCCCACTGTTTTCAATGTTGTCCTTTGCTTTTCTGGTATAAACAGTGAGATTGTCACTTGAATTTTAATTTCGGTGAAATTTTTAAACTTTTGTTCTAGATTTTTCATTAGTTCATTTTTCTTATTAATAGAAATTACTGTCATAATTAGGCAATTAATTCTTTGTGATATAATTTATAAAATGCTTTGCAGTTGATATTTGTTTTGACTTTATTATGTTTTTCCATTCATACAATTATTTTTAGTGTAATGAAATTTATTAAGTTTTTAAGACTTCTGAATATTGTCTTCATAATTGAACAGGCCCTTCCCACTCTTATGAAACATTTTTCCTGTCAGAATGCTTTTCTGACAGGGAAAAAAGTGCACTTAGCAGATTATTTTTAACATTATGTCTTTTATGCATTTGAAATTTATCTTACTATAAAATGGAAGTTATATACACACCTTTTTTTTCTCTACATGAGTGCTTTGCAGTAAAACAAATCATACACTCATTGTTTAATATATTTTTTCTGTTTATTGTTTAAATTCTTTTGTTAATAGTACCATTTTGGCATATTGGTTTTATTTTTTTTTATTAATTTATGTCTATTTACAACTTTGTATTACACTCTTTTATTTTGTCTAGTTTTAATATGCTAGTCAGGTACCCTTATATTATTTATGTTTTTTTTATCTTTTACTTTTTTATGTTTAGTTTTCTTTTTTTTTTTAAGCAAACATCAAGGATTCTTTTTTTAAAGATGTTATTTATTAATTTTTTAGAGAGGTAAGGGAGGGAGAAAGAGAGAGAGAGAAACATCAATGTGTGGTTGCTGGGGGTCATGGCCTGCAACCCAGGCATGTACCCTGACTGGGAATCGAACCAGTGACACTTTGGTTCACAGCCCACACTCAATCCACTGAGCTGCACCAGCTAGGGCCATGTTTAGTTTTCCATAGGAAACATAGCTTTTATCTTTTTAGTTGAAAATCTATTATTATTACTGGGGTCACATTTAGTTAGGGAGAACTGACATTCGTACAAATATAAATATTTTATTGCAGCTCACCATATTACTTACTGTGTGTGTTCAAGTTTTTCTTTGACTCTTAATAATGTTTTAAATATTTTTATACCCAGAGAAAATATTCTTAAGTTCATCAGTTTTAAATTGTTTCAAATAAGATATTTTCTAATTACTTTGTTTCCATTTTTTTGTTGTTTATAAATCAGAAAATTATTGATTTCTACATAGGGATTTGATATCTAGAAATCTATCTGAATTCCATCATTGTTATCACTTTTATCAGCTGAATCTTGGGTTTTCCAATTATACATTCACATTAGTGACAAATAATAAAAATTATGACTCCCTTTCTTATTTTCATATACCTAGCATTTTTCACTTGTCTGTCTATAATGGCTGGCATTTTTAAAATGATATTCTAATGATAATAGTGACTGGTCATACTTTTTTTAGAATTCTAATGAGAATACTTCTAATGATTCTTTGGCATAAGGAAAAAAAATAAGTTCTAGGTTGAGGTACCTGTATTTTTAATAATGTTTAAAGAGTATTCATGTATTGTTATTTCTACTATTTTTAAGCAAAACAGATACTAAATTTTATCAAAAATTTTAAACATTTATGGAAATGATTTTGTGCCTATCTTCTATCATACATTAATATGATGAAATTAGTAGTTTTCATAATGCTGCAGCATTCTTGCTGTAATGAAATAAACTTCACTTGGTTATGCCATAGTATTACTGTTTTAATGCATCTAAATTTTGTTTGATAGTATTTATTTAACATTTTCATCAATAAACATAATGTTTGGCTTTTTAATAAAATTTTTGTTGGATTCTGATATCATTATAAGATTAGCTTCAAGAAAGATACTTTGTTTTTAATATTGAACATCTAAAACAGCTTGGGAATTTTTGATCTGTACAAGTTTTGGTAAAATTTCACTGGGAAAAACATCTGAGTTTGGTTATTTTGGACAGAGGATAGCATTTTCACAACTCTATTTTTTCCATAGTAAGTGGTGTATAGATACTCTGCATTGAAGTCAGTTTAGTTTAGTGCACCTTCCTTAAAACGTTCCTTCTTCCTTCTGGGTATTCAATTGCTTTTGTATACTTTAACAACACAGTACCTTGTTAATCTTTCAATTTCTTCCAAATATGGTGACTTACCTGTTAATGTAAGAAACATCCAAACCTGTATGAATTTTTATGAGTTTACTTGAGGCAAACTGTTGACAATTGCCAGGAAGCAAAACATCAATGGAATGAGAAAATGCTACAGAGAATGGCAGTTCTGCATCCTGCTCTATACATTACAGTCAAAAGAGAGGATGTAGGTGGGTTACATGAAATCCATTTATAATAGATTAGGCCGACAGAAGAAAGAAAAGCAGGGAAACTTCTGTGTTTGAATAAAAAATATAATGACAAATACATACTTCTTTTACAATAGGTGGGTACAGGATAGTTAACTGTCAACAATTAACTAAAAATGAGAGGATTTATGGTCTTCACTCTGGTGCCCTGGTGCTCTGGTGCAGTATCTGTGCTTAGAGAGTTCTGGAGAAAATGAAATTACTTTGACATTCCAAAGGTATGTTTTAACACCTGCAAAAAGACAATAGACAGGCTTAAGTAAAGGTAAAGATTGACTTTTGTAAGGAAAGATTCTAGTTTTGAATATGATTGCTTTCCATAAACTGATTTTAGTTAATAAGTTTTCATTTCAGACCAGTCTTTGTGGTTACTTTAGATCTCTGAGTTAATAAGGCCACCACACAGGCCTCCTCTGAGATTGTCAGGTTTAATGTGTGGTCTACTTTTGTCTACATGCCTTTCATTATTTATTACTTTACTCATTTGTGCCTTCTACTTCTGTATCATCTAGTTTATCATTTTACTCAAGGATTTAGTGTTTGGTTTTTATTCTGCCACTTTTTAGGTCCAATTGGTTACATTTTGCTTTATCTATGTTAAATGAATCCTTCTACTTTTCCTAGATTGTTGTTTTCTTTTTTCTATTTCTAATTAAAACTTTATGCTTTCACAGCATAAAGTTTTCTGATATGCTCACAGTTTCTGATATGCATGAATTTCATGATTTTTAAGCATTCTATAACTTAAGTTTGGATTTTTTCTTAAATTGTTTCAGGAAGGTTTCTTTTTATAATTTCCAGATGTTAGGATATTTTGAATATTTTATTTTGTTAACCCATTGTTGTTCCAGTTAAATGTGATCAGAGATTACCATCTCTATTATTTCTACTTTGAAATACACAGAGATTTTACTTATAAATTAGTCTTTAGTCAAATTTATATAGTCCAAACATTTCATAAGATGTATTCACTATTTTGTAGGAAAAAGTTATACAACTCATACAAACTATTGGGTTGGCAAAAAAGTCCATTTATTTTATTCCTTAAGATAAAAGACAATGTTTTCACTTTTACCAATAACTTTATTGATTTGGGTATTTTGAGTATGTCGGCTCTCTCCCCACGGGGTATAACATTGATTATTCTCAATTAACTTCTCCATTGAACACTATCTACTTCAACTGGTCTACCTGACTGTGGAGCATCATCCAGAGAGGAATGTCCAGCATGAAACCTCACAAACCAGTTTTGACATGTCCAATCAGTCACTGTACCTTCTCCATACACTGCACAAATCTTTCTTTCTGCATTTCAGTTGCATTTTTACCTTTCTTGAAATAATAAAGTCTAATGTTCCAAAAATATTGCAATTTTTTCATCTTCAATATTAAAATGGCTACACAAAAATTCACCACTTTGATAAGTTTTTTAAATGCACATTGATATGACAGCTGTCATAATACAATCTAATAAAATTGTTTCAAATGAAGTTAAAGACAACTAAGAGCTAGTAGAGCCATCTCACAGAAACAAACAAACAAAAAAAAACTTTTGGCCAACTCAATACTTTAAGGTTTTAAATAAAATTTAGATAAATTTTGTTAATTTTCCAAAAACACATGTATGTGATTCTTAAGAGATTATATGGCAGATAATTCCAAGATAATTTGGTGGATAGTTTCTTTTTACACAGCTTAAGTTTTTAAAGTTCAGGAACATTATCTTTCTTTATTGAAAATTTGTTTCTTGTAATGCTACAAGTCAGACTGCAAGGGCATAAAATATTCCAAGTAATGAAAAACAAGGATCTTCAATCAAGATGACTCTATTCAGCAAGGCTCTCATTTTAAATGGAAGGTGAAATAAATAGCTTCCCAGATTAAAAAAAAAAAAGGTAAAAGAGTATATCATTACCAAACCCACATTGCAAGTGATTCTAAGAAGAGAAAATATATAGAGAGAGGAACACAGGTACAAAGAAAAAATGGCAATAAATAAGTACCTAACAATAATAACCTCCAATGTAAATGGATTAAATACTCCAACCAAAATACATAGGGTAACCAAATGTATAAGAAAACGTGACCCATATATATATATGCTGTTTACAAGAAACTCACCTCAGAACAAAAGATTTACAGAGGCTAAAATTGAAGGGATTGAAAATATATTCCATGCCTAGACACGGGATGGGGGGGGCAGCTGTGGTAGAAATACTTACATCAGACAAAATATACTTCTAAACAAAGGCCATAACAAGAGACAAAGAAAGTCAATACAGAATACTTAAAGGGGCAGTCCAACAATAGGATATAACCCTTGTAAACATATATGCACCCAACATAGAAACATCTAAATATATAAAGAAAATCTTGGAGGACTTTAAGAAAGAGATCAACAATAATATAGTCATTGTAGGAAATTTTAACACCCCACTACCAACAATAGATAGATCTTCCAAACAAAAAAATCAATAATGATATTGTGGCATTAAACAATACTCTAAATCAAATGGGCCTAATTGATATATACCAAAACTTTTACTCCAAAGAAGCAAAATAGACATTCTTCTCAAATGCACATGGATTATTTTCAAAGATAGACCATGTCGTAGAACACAAAACTAGCCTTAATAAATTCAAGAAAATAGAAATCATATCAAGCGTCCTTTTGGATCACAATGGCTTGAAACTAGAATCCAACACCAAGAAAAAAACTCAAAAACATTCATATACATAGAGACTGAATAACATGCTATTAAATAATGAGTGGGGTAACCATGAGATCAAGAAGAAATAAAAAAGTATCTGGAAACAAATGAAAATGAACATACAACCCAAAACCTATGGAACAATAAAAGACAGTACTGAGAGGAAAGTTCATAGCAATACGGGCCTACCTAAGAAAATAGAAAAATATCAAATAAACAGTAGCCTTACATCTAAAAGAACTAGAGGGACAACAACAAACAAACCCAAGAGTGAGTATAAGGAAGGAAATGATTAAGTTCAGAGCACAATTAAATGACATAGAACCAATGAATCCAGGAACTGGTTCTTTGAAAAGATAAACAAAATTGACAAATGTTCAACTAGACTCATCAAGAAAAAAAAAGAGAGGATCCAAATAAATAAAATCAGAAAGGAAAGAGGGGAGATTACAACTGATAACAGAAAAATACAGAGATTTGTAAGAAATTAATGTAAAAACCATATGCTAAGAAATTGGACAGTGTTGGCAAGTTGATAAATTAATAGAAACACAGTCTTCTGAAACAATCAGGAAGAAGCAGACAACCTGAATAGACTGATAGCACCTAGTGAAATTGAAGCAATAATCAAAAACTCCCTGACCAGAAGCACACAAAAACCCTGACCAGATAGCTTCATAGAGGAATTTAACCAAATACTCAAGGAAGGGCTAACCCCTATTCTTCTCAAACTATTCCAAAAGATCCAAGAAGAGGGAATACTCTCAAACTCTCTTTAAAAAGCCAGTATTATTCTAATTCTAAAACCAGATAAAGAGACAACAAAGAAAGAAAATTGCAGGTCAATATCTCTGATGAACATGGATGCTAAAATTTTCAACAAAATATTAGCAAACTGGATCCAGCAATGCATTAAACAGATCATACACCATGATCAAGTGGGATTCATCCTAGGGGGGCAACAATGGTACAATATCTTCAAATAAATAAAAGTGATACATCACATAAGTCAAAATAAAAGATAAAAATCAAATGAGCATATTAATAGATGTGGAAAAAGCACTTGATAAGGTACAGCACCCATTTATGGTATAAACACTCAGCAAAGTGGGAGTAGAGGGAGCATTCCTCATAAGGCCATATATGAGAAACCTGCAGAAAACATCATATTCAGTAGGAAAAAACTAAAACATTTCCCTTAAGATCAGAAACAAGACAAGGCTGTCTACTTTCACCACTGTTACTCAATATAGTAGTGGAAGTCCTAGTGACAATGATAAGACAATAAAAAGAAATAAAAGGCATTCAAATTGGAAAGGAGTAGGTAAAGCTGTCATTATTTGCAGGCAATGTTATAGTATACATAGAAAGCCCTATAGATTCCACCAAAAAAATACTTAACCTACAAGTGAATTTGGCAAAGTAGCAGGATAAAAAGTCAATATTCAGATATTGAAGGCATTTTTGTGCACCAACAATGAACTATCAGACAGATAAAATAAGAAAAATTACATTTATTATAGCAACAAAAATAAATAAAGTACCTAGAAATAAATAAATAAAGTACCTAAATTTAACTAAGCAGATAAAAGATCTGTGCTTGGAAACTACAGATCACTGAAGAAAGAAATTGAAGAAGATACAAACAAATGGAAATGTACACCATGCTCATGAATTGGAAGAATTAACATCATTAAACTATCCATACTATCCAAAGCATTTTATAAATTCAATGTAATTGTGATTAAAATACCAATGGCATATTTCACAGATCTAGAACAAATTTTCCAAAAACTTATATGGAGCCAAAAAAGATCCTGAATAGCCTCAAAAATCTTGAGGAAAAAAAGAACAAAGTTGGGGGGATGACAATACCTAATATCAAACTATATTACATAGCCACTGTAATCAGAGCAGTCTGGTACTGGCATAAGAACAGACACTTAGAACAATGGAACAGAATAGAGAGCCCAGAAATAAACCCATATCACTGTGGTTAATTAATATTAGACAAAGGGAGCATGAGCATACAATGGAGTAAAGATAGTCTCTTCAATAAGTGGTGTTGGAAGAACTGGACTGGTACATGCAACAACAACAAAAAAAGAAACTAGACCACCAACTTACAACATATACCTGAATATATTCAAAAAGGATAAAAGAGTTAAATGAAGCCAGGATATCATAAAAATCCTAGTGGAAAGCATAGGCAATAAAATTTCAGATATATTGTATAGCAATATTTTTGCCAGTATATATTCTAGGGCAAGGGAGATAAAGAAAAAAATAACAATTGGGACTACATCAAGATAAAAGTTTCTGCACATCTAAAGAAAATATCATCAAAATGAAAAGGGAACTGACTCTATGGGAGAACATATCTGTCAATGATACATCAGACAACGGTTAATCTCCAAAATATATAAAGGATTCATGTGACTCAATACCAGGAAAACAAACAGTCCAATTAAAAAATGGACAAACGACCTGAACACACAGTTCTCTAAGGTGGACATACAAATGGCCTATAGACATATGAAAATATGCTCAACATCATTATTCATCAAACAAGTAATGAAAACCACAATGAGATATCACCACACATCTGCCAAAATGACTATCATTAATACATCAACAAACAAGTGCTAATGAAGATGTGGAGACAAGGGGACCCTAGTGCACTGTTGGTGGGAATGCAGACTAGTGCATCCACTGGGGAAAATAGTACAGAATTTCCTCAAAAAATTGAAAATGGAACTGCCATTTGACCCAGAAATTCCACTCCTAGAAATATACCCTAAGAATTCTGAAACACCACTTCAAAAGAATTTATGCACCCTTATGTTCATAGCAGAGCTATTTATAATAGCTAAGATTTGGAAACCTAATTTTAAGTGTCCTAAGTGTCCATCAGTAGATGAGTGGATCAAAAATCTGTGGTACATTTACACAAGGGAATGGCATGCTGCAGAAAAAAAGGTATTTCTACTTTTTAGGACATCATGAATGGAACTGGAGACAATTATGCTAGGCGAAATAAGCTAGTTGGTGAAAGACAAATACCACATGATCTCACTTATAAGAGGAATCTCATGAACAAAATAAACTAATGAGCAAAATAGAACCAGAGGCATAGAATCATGGAATGAATTGACAGCTGTAAGAGGGGAGGAAGGAAGGTAGAGACTGACTGAAAGGAGATGAAGAGATGAGTCAAACAAAATATATGAAGGACTCCTGGCTGGCATAGCTCAGTGGATTGAATGCGGGCTGCTAACCAAAGCATCACAGGTTCGATTCCCAGTGAGGGCACATGCTTGGGTTGCAGGCCACGGCCCCCCGCAACCGCACATTGATGTTTCTCTCCCTCTCTCTCTTTCTCCCTCCCTTCCCTCTCTAAAAATAAATAAATAAAATCTTTAATATATATATATATATATATGAAGGACTCACAGACATGGACAATAGTGTGGGGATTGGTAATGGAAGTGGGCTAGACAGAGGAGGGCAAAGGGAAAAAATTGAGAAAACTGTAATAGGATAAACAACAAAACATTAAAAAATAAACAAAAACAAAAATAAAAACTTTCACTGAAATATAATTGACATATAATAAATGCATCATTTTAACTGGATAGTTCAATAAGTTTTGACAAATATATACACCACAAATAACCACCAAAATCAATTTTAAAAATAAAAAAACACAAAAAAAGAAAATTTGTTTCTTGTTACTTAGTGAATCTACTTTTGTTTGATTTAGGTATTTTCCTTATAATCCCTGTTTATTTTTTAAATGTTTGCATTAATATTATACATATAATGTCTGTGTGTACATATATGTATATAAATATATACCTACATATATACATATATTCAGAAAAAATCCATAATATATTTAAATAAAAAGTAATCTGACAAACTATGAACATAACATATTTTAATTTTTCTCACTTCCATGTACAAACACACACATATATGTCTAATTATTTTTGTTATATAGAACTTCTTTGCATGATTTTACAATAAATGTATTAAAATGATCCTAAGTTGATTGTCATTTAAGTTGTTTACAATGTTTTGCTATTATGAACATTGTAGCCAGACAGAAATATTTGTGTATGCAAATATATAAATGTATGTGCATATATACTCAACCACACATGCACAGAAAATGGCTATAATCCAAGAACTCATCAGTACAAGGCAAATGTACTTCTCAGAATGCACATTAAAATTGTTAGCATTTTACTGAATTGAATGTAAGTTGAGTCAAATCATTTAATTTGTCTTTTTGTCAAGTCTAAAACAAATCCACAGAACAAAACAATAATAAAAAAATTTAACTATTTATTTCCAGCCAAGATGGAGGTGTAGGTAGATACACTTTACCTCCTCACAGAACCAAAAGAAGAACAGCAACAAATTTAAAAACAAAAAACAACCAGAACTGACAGAAAATGCAACTGTATGGAAGTCTAACAACCAAGAAGTCAAAGAAGAAACATTCAGCCAGACCTGTAGGAGGGGTGGAGATGGGCAGCTGGGGCAGAGACAACACACAACAAGGCAGCAGCAGTCAGACCAGGTGAGGTGGTGGCTGGTGGAGAGAGCAGTCCCATATCTGTGAGCAGAAAACCAGGAGGAACAACTGGGGAGTGAGACAGACCATGCAACCCAGGGTTCCAGTGTGGGGAAATAAAGCCTCAAAACCTCTGACTGAAAAAAACCTGTTGAGGTTGAAGTGGTGGGAGAAACTCCCAGCCTCACAATGAGTTCATTGGAGAGTCCTATAGGGTCCTAGAATGTATACAAAACCACCCATCCAGAGAATCAGCACCTGAAGACCCAATTTGCTTGTGGGTAGCAGGGGAAGTGACTGAATGCCAGCCAAGAACTGAGCAAGTGACATTTTTCCCTCTCAGACCCCTCCCCCACCTACAGCACTACAGCTCAGTGAAGTGGGTTGCCCCACCCTGGCAAATACCTAAGGCTCCACCCTTACTATGTAACAGGTGCACATAGATAAAAAATATGGCCCAAATGAAAGAATAGATCAAAACTCCAAAAATACAACTAAGCAATAAAAATGCAGCCAACCTATCAGATGTAGAGTTTAAAACACTGGTAACCAGGATGCTCACAGACATGGTTGAGAATGGTCACAAAATAGAGGAAAAAGTGAAGGCTAGGCAAAGTGAAATAAAGGAAAATGTACAGGGAACTAACAGTGATGGGAAGGAAACTAGGACTCAAATCAATGGTTTGGGCAAGAAGGAAGAAATAACCAACCAGAACAGAGTGAAGAAACAAGAATTCAAAAAAAATTAAGAGAGGCTTAGGAATCCCTGGGATAACTATGAACATTCAGACACCAGAATCATAGGGTTGCCAAAAGGAGAAGAAGGGCAAGAAATTGAAAAGTTATTTGAAAACATAATGGAGAACTTCCCTAATATGGCAAAGGAAATAGATTTCCAGGGAAACCAAGAAGCTCAGAGAGTCCCAAAGAAGCTGAACCCAAGGAACCACACACCAACACACATCATAATTACATTACCCAAGATTAAAATAAAAGAGAGTATCGTAGAAGCAGCAAGAGAAAAGGAGACAGTTACCTACAAAGGAGTTCCCATTAGACTATCAGCTGATTTCTCAAAAGAAACCTTACAGGAAGAAGGGGGTGGAAAGAAGTATTCCAAGTCATGAAAGGCAAGGACCTACAACCAAAATTACTCTAGCAAAGCTAGCATTAGAAGGGAAGGACAGATAAAGTGCTTCCCAGATAAAGTCAAGTTAAAAGAGTTCATCATCACCAAGTTTTTATATAGCCTTTACCATCCATAAGTACCCTGAGGGATTGATCTGCTTAAGTAAATTGGAGGCAAATCTGGTTTTACTCACCTGTATATCTGTTAAATATATATACTCAGGGTGACTAAGCTGGTCCACAGGCTAATATTTATTTGCCCATATTCCCAACCTCTGCAAATATGCAACATATAATCTTTATAATTTGGCCTAAACTATGATTCAAAAAATCAATAATTCTATCACAGAATTTTTTCACCAGCTCTCAAACTGGACCAGGTTAAACTGGTCTGCCCACTGCTCTGACTGGGAGAAAGCAGCACAGCTCAGCTTCTCTTCCAATTTCTTATTCAGGCTCCACAGATACCTCCCAGGAGGAAGACCTCTGACAAGTGAATATAAGCAACACACAGGAAATTTCACTGAGAGAGGTATATTGCAGGTGAAATGAAAGTCCCAGAAATTTGTGGGGCTTGTTTAGTGAGAGTCAGAGGATGTCTGACTCTCAGTAAAGTTTAGTATTCATATCCTGGAAGATGACTTCCTTATCTTATATTTATATTCAGAACTTTGGATTTGTCTCATGGACATGTATATTACTGTCAGAGACAAGTGTCAAAATAATCTGGGCAACTGGTGAAGGAGAGTGATGTGTTGGTTTTGAGTTTTACATGTAACAAATAAGCAAAAGACTCCTTTTCTTAGGAGGTCTACACCTGTGACTTGCACTTACTGAAACTCACCCATGACAGAATGAAAATCACAAGGAATCACAAAGAAGGAAGGATTTAGCTTTGATACAAGGTATTTGGATTTACCCCAACTATAGACCCCAGCAAAAGCCTCTCTGGTCTTTAGAGAGGATCAAGTTAGATGGCCTCTGAGAAGCTGACTGGGATTCATCTTCATAGACTTACTGTATTTTGCTGTGTATAACATGCAACCACATTTTACTACTATCCAGGTATAATGCACAGGCTTTTGTAAAAATTTGGGCAAAAAAGTGCACATTATACATGGTAAAATATGGTACCTCTCATTGGACCCACTTTCTGCTCTGTCTCCATTTAATGCTATAAGTTCCAAATAGCACCTTCCTGAGTATGGAGCTTTAGGTTTGTGTGTTTGTTTGTTTGTTTGTTTGTTTGTTTTGTTCTGTTACAGGGTTTTTTGGCTCTTAATTTATACATGCACTTTTTCTCTACACAAAATACCTTTACGCACTCTGTTCTTCTTGAAATACCTGGTAGGTAGAAGTTAGAATATGCAGGAGGAGGATGGTGGGAGGGGGACCACAGTGTCCCAACAAAAAAGCCAATAAATAACCTTGGTTAATAACCTTCCTCAGGTCACTATCTGTTTTAGGAGGGAGTCCATAGTGCTTACAGAAAAGTTCCATAAATAACTTTGGGTAACTGCCTCAACTTTGATTAACTGCCTCCTGTCACATATCTGTTTTACAATAAGATGACCAAATGTGGTCTGGAGCAAGGTAAGAATCTGGGTTAACAACCCTCTCTACCCATGCACATGTTTAGGTGGTCACCACCCACCCTTCCCAGGGGAAGCTGGCACCACCTTTACCCACCAATCAATATGTAATTCTTGCTCCAACCCGCCAACAATGTAAGTCCTCAGGACAAAGGGACCAGGGGACTATGCCTTTTTCACCCACCTTAGTAAGGCCCATTCTCTTCCTTGAGAAGATATTACCACTAATAAACTCTGCTTGTATATGAACTGACTTGCTGATGTTTAATTCTTTACTGAATCAGCAAGAAGAACCGAGTTTTCCCACAAGATACCTATTCACCTTAAACACATAGCATGACAACTCCAGTTGCCTAGAACCAGAGCCTTAGAAAAGGATTGCTTATACATCACTTATTATTACTATTTTTTTAAAGATTTAAGTAAGGCCAGGCTTTTAAAAATATTTTTAAAATTTATTTTTAGTAAGAATGGAAGGGAGAAAGAGAGGGAGAGATACATTGATGTGAGAGAGAAACATCGATTGTTGCCTCCTATACATGGCCTGACCTGGGATGGAACCTGCACCCCATGTGCCCTGAAGGGAATCAAACCTGTGACCTATGCTTTTCAGAACAATGCTCAACCAACTGAACCACACTGGTCAGGGCATGTGCATCACTTATGAAAGGGGAATTTTTTAAGGAAAACTCTGTAAGGGAATAGAGTGGTACAGTGAAGGAGAAAGATCTGTGTAAGGATATGGCTTGAGTAATCTAGAACGTCCTAATGAACAGAGATCTCTGGATCCATACCCCCACCTGAGGCAACAGGACCCATGTTTTGTATTCTTAATCAGTCTTTAGCTATGGTATGTGTCCTGGGCAAGTTGAAATTTACAGGCTGAGGGAGAAAAGAAATAGCTGTCAGTCCTCAGTGACCAATATTTAAGGGTAGCAGGTAAGTGTACCAGCCTTGTCAACAAGCTCTGGGTGAGATACCAACAGTATCTTCCATGCTTGTTCTGATCTATCATGTGTGTGGTGCCGTGACAAGTAGATATAGAAAATAGATTAATGCAGAAAGAAAAGAAGAAGTAGAAATCAATCTCAAAGGCAGTTTAATTTCCCTTTTATTGTTCTTTATTTTTCAAATACACTGTATTTTGCTGTGTGTGAGGCATCCCCACGTTTTTGGCTCAAACTTTCAGAAAAAATTTTTTGTTTTAATTTTTAAAATCCAATTATTTATTTATTTATATTTAGAAACAAAGCTGATTAGTGTATTCCAAGGTATTATTTTGCATACAGATATTGTTTTCTAGAGTTATACTTTTAATACATAAGCATAAATAAAAGAATTAAAAGCATTTATATAGATAAGGAATTAGTACAACCCATGTATAATGTGTCCCTATTTTTCCCTCAAAAATTTGGGCAAAAAAATGTGTGTATTGCACATGGAAAAACACAATAGCTACTTGGCCATTACTTTAAAGTATTTATTTACCCACAGATCGGCATATATTTTGTTTTAAAAAATACATAATTTCTCAATTAATATCCTCCAACTAAATAGAATCTTGCTTTTCATAGAGCTTTAGACACATGGCAGTTTGTTTTCCAACTAAAAATAAATAATCCATTACAGCATTTTTCAAGAAATGAATAGTTGTATTTTCCACCAGAAGTCTCAAAGCAGTTACTGATAAAATTGAACCAAGATTGCATAGGACAAAAGTAGTTACAATTTCACTAGATGGTATGTCATTTTAAAGACAGTCCTAAGGCACTAGACTATGAGAAGATGAATCATCTTCCTCAAATATCTATTGGTGGATGAAAACAAAATTCATATGGATTTTCCTGGAACCTGTCCTGCAGTTTCATAATCACATTAACTGCTGAAAGATTTAGAGAAATGATTCAATATCTACACATTCAGTATCTCCCTCCACATCTTCAAGAAAATCTTTACTAGTTTGGTGAATTCTCTCTTTGGGTAATAAAGGAACAATATTCTACAGCAAAAGAAAGGAAGGAAGGAAGGAAGGAAGGAAGGAAGGAAGGAAGGGAGGGAGGGAGGGAGGAAGGGGAAAGAAAGATAGGTATTAACTCTGTCACTGTCCCCATAGGGAAAAGCTTATGTGTTGAGTACAAACACAACTTGGATCACACAAATCAAAGAGAGCAATATCAGAATCAGGAAATATTACTTGTAAAGCATTGTTTTCTAAAATTATTGAACTCTAAACACAATTTCCACATAGAGCCCTTTCTTTCTGTGCCCTTTTCACCAATGTACTAATTAATGGATATTCAGGACAGTGCTTTCTTCCTTTGATATGAATGTACAGTCTTTTTTTTAAAAACTATTTTCTTTTAAAGTTTTTATTTATTTATTTATTTTTAGAGAGAGAAGGGAGGGAGATAGATAGAGAGAGAGAGAGAAACATCAATAACATCAATGTGTGGTTGCTGGGGGTTATGGCCTGCAACACAGGAATCGAACCTGCAACACTTCGGTTTGCAGCCTGCACTCAATCCACTGAGCTACGTCAGCTGGGGCCCAGAATGTACAGTCTTCTGTTGGCTGAAAACTCCAATAGTCGCTCACTAGCAGGAAAAAGGGAGGAAGAGCAGTAGCATCCATGCTTAGTGAATTTTTTTAGCATTTTAGGTATAAAGGAACTTCACAAAATACTTTAATTATGACTCTGAGCTCACTCTACCTTCCACTAAACAAATTAATTTACTTTCTTGTCATTCTGGGAACGCAAATCCTCCCAAGGCCTGAGGATGCCCTGGGATCTCACAAAGCATGAACTTGGAGACTTCCCTCTTTGGGTGGTGTTACTAGTCTTCACTGGAAACTCTTGAGGTAGATGTTGTTGCAAATCCAGGGCTCTTTTGTAACCATATTTGTATCACAGGATTCTTTGGAAATTCTAGGACCCTGTTCTTCAGGTCCACTTCTCCTTGATAATTATGTATTCATCATTCTGATATCCTGCCAATTTACCAGAGAGCTGCCATGAAGGATTTGTTTCTTTGTGCTTGCAGTTTGAGGCCCTCAGTGGCACTCTGTTATTATTACTCAGGCAAAGAGCCACTGAATCTTTGTTTCTTTCAGAAAGACTGTCTTCTCCATAAACATCAATCTCTTCAATAAACACAGGTTCTTATAAAGGTAGCACTGAGCATTGACTTAAAAGTGATTTTTTTCCACCCTGAATAAAAGTGCAAGATCAGAATAATAAAAAAATAAAATATTTTTTTTAAGTGTGACTGTAGGGAATCAGTAGGGAATGGAGTGAGGGAAAACTGGGAAGGGAAAATTCAGAGGAAAGATGCAAATTGATCCTTCACATATCCTCTTACCTTGATGGAAACAAAAACACAATAGACAACTTACAAAAAGTATTATTATTCATCAATTAGGGGAGAAAAAAAGTGTAGTACTAATTTGGTTTTATATCCTTCCAGCTTTTATTCTTTCCATTGCTAGTGTGAGTGTACATTTATGCAACACAAAATGGAGAGCAATCTGGCAGATACATGCCAAAATTACAAATGTTTATGCTCTTTTACCCAGTAATTCTAGTGTAGCAAATTCATGTTGCATTTCAAACTAGCCCTAGGAAACTACAAGTATATACGTGACAGCATTTTCTGAAATAACAAAAGATAGAAATAACATCAACAGGCAACCAATTCAATAAATATTGTACATTCGTGTAATGTAATAATTGTAGTCATAGAAAAGTAGAAAGCTCTTTATACAAGGATGAGCAAAAATAGATTTACAGTTGTGAGTACATGAAACACAGAATTTGTTCTTGTATTATTATTTATTTATTAATTATTATATTATTGTATAATTACTGTATTATATTAACTATAAACCTACTTTTGCCTGCCCCTGTATATTAATAGGGAATGTTATCAAGACATTAAAGTAACATTTTTAGAAGTGTGGACTTTAAAGCTGGATGTGAACAAGGGAGACTTAACTTCTCTGCATATTTTTCTTATTTGAAAAATGAAGATGACAATATTGCTCCTCTCATATGACTGTTGTGAGGATTATATGAATAAACTCTGGAAAAGGGCATAGAATAGGACCTGAAAAATAGGTTAGTACTATAAAACCATTAGCTATTTTCAGTCCTGACAATTAAGTGGGGGAGGGTCTCAAAACCATGAAATACAAATGCACATTTTTATGATGTTCAGAAAACCATAAACCTTAGTTGCTTATGGGGAGGAAAATTGAATTGAGTATTAGGAAATGAAACTTCTCAATGTATGCCATGTTAATGCATTTCTAAAACAGGATTATCTTAATTTATTACTTATTCAAAATTAAATAAATGCAAAAAATAAGACAATGTATGCCTTTCCTGCAATAAAATTGCAAAAAAGAATTCACTATGCATCTAGTTCTTTTGCTACTATATTTTATATTAATTTCTCTGAAATGTACTTATTTTTTAAATTATTTTTGTTCAGTTACATTTGTCCTGCCTTTTTCCCCATTGCTCACCCCTACCCTGCCCACCCACTCACACAACAATCCCCCCATTGTCCATGCCCATGAACCCTCTATTTGTGTTCCTTTGTTTGCTTCTGTCCCTTCTTTCCCCTGTTATCCCCACCCTCCTCTGTGGTCACTGTCAGTGTATTCTTTATTTCCAAGTCTCTGGTTCTATTTTGCTCATTTGTTTGTTTTGATTAGGTCCCACTTATAGTTGAGATCATATGGTATTTGCCTTTTACCACCTGACTTATTTCACTTAGCATAATGGTCTCTGGTTCCATCCACGCAGTTGTGAAGGATAGAAGTTCCTTCTTTCTTTCTGCTGTATAGTATTCCATTCTATAAATGTATAACAGTTTTTTGATCCACTCATTTACTCATAGGCACTTAGGCTGTTTCCAGCACTTGGCTATTGCAAATAATGCTGCTACAAACAATGTGGTACATAGGTTCTTTTGAATTGGTGATTCAGGATTCTTAGGGTATAGTCCCAGCAGTGGGATTGCTGGATTGAAACACAGTTCTAGCTTTAGTTTTTCAAGGAAATTTCATATTGTTTTCCTCAGTGGCTGTACAAGTCTGCATTCCCACCAATAGTGTACTAGGGTTCCCTTTTCTCCACAACCTCACCAGCACTTGTTTGTTGATTTATTAATGATAGGCATTCTGACTAGTGTGAAATGGTATCTCATTGTGGTTTTATTTTGCATCTCTTTGATGACTAGTGATGTTGAGCATTTTTTTTTCATATGTCTATGGGTCTTCTGTATGTCCTCTGTGGAGAAGTGTCTGTTCAGGTCCTTTGCCCTTTTTTTAATTGGATTATTTGTCTTCCCAATGTGGAGTCATGTGAGTTCTTTATACATTTTAGAGATCAAACCCTTGACTGAGGTATTATTGGCGAATATGTTTTCCTAGGCGCTTGGTTACCTTTCAGTTTTGTTGATTTTCTTTATCCATGAAAAAGGATTTTAGTTTGATGTAGTCCCATTTATTTATTCTTTCCTTTATACCTCTTGCCCTAGTGGATGTATAGGTAAAGATACTGCTGCATGGGCTATCTGAAATTTTCCTGCCTATGTTCTTCTCTAGGACATTTATGGTATCATGACTTATATTTAAGTCTTTTATCCACCTTGAGTTTATTTTGGTGTATGGTGTAAATTGGTGATGAAGTTTCATTTTTTTTTTTTTGCATTTAACTGTCCAGCTCTCCCAACATCATTTGTTGAAGAGGCTATTTTTACTCTATTTTATGCTGCTTCCCTCTTTATCAAATATTAATTGACCATAAAGACTTGGATTTATTTCTGGGCTCTCTATCCTGTTCCATTGATCTATATGTCTATTCTTATGCCAGCACCAGGCAGTTTTGATTACAGTGGCCTTGTAATATAACTTGATATCATGTTTTGTGATCCCTCCTACTTTGTTCTTCTTTCTCAAAATTGCTTAGACTATTTGGGGTTGTTATAACTCCATATAAATTTTTGAAATATTTGTTCTATATCTGTGAAATATGTCATTGGCATTGTAATAAGGATTGTAAGCTGCTTTGAATAGTGTGAATTTTTTAATGTTAATTCTTCCAGTCCACGAACACAGTATATGCTTCCATTTATTTGTGTCCTCTTCAATTTCTTTCTTCAGTGTTGTGTAGTCTTCTTTTTTAAAATTCATATTTATTTATTTATTTATTGTTGTTTAAGTACAGTGGTCTCCATTTTCATCCCATCTCGACCCCCCAACCCCACACATCCCTGACTCTCACCCTCCAACTTTACACCTTTGGCTTTGTCCATGTGTCCTTTATACAGGTTCCTTGCTGGACCTATCTTTATTTTCCCCCATTATTTCTCTCTCCTCTCCCCTCTGATTACTGTCAGTTTGTTCTTTAATTCAATGTTTCTGGTTATATTTTACTTGCTTCTTTGTTTTGTTGATTAGATTCCACTTATGGTTGATATCATATGGTATTTGTCTTTCACCTCCTGGCTTATATCACTTAGCATAATGCTCTGCAGTTCTATCCATGCTGTTGTAAAGGGTAGGAGCCTCTTCTTTCTTTATGCTGTGTTGTATTCCATTGAGTAAATTGAGTAGATGTCTTTTGCCTCCTTGGTTAGGTTTGCTCCTAGGTACTTTGTTTTTCATTTTGCTATAATAAATTAGATTTTTTCCCTAATTTCTGTCTCTTTCTTTTTTAAAGGCTTTATTTATTTACTTTGTTAGAGAGAGAGGAAAGGAGGAGAGAGAGAGGGAGAGATGTGTGAGAGATACATGGGTTGTTGCCTCTTGCACACCCCCAGGTAGGGGCCTGGCCTGCAATACAGTCATGTGCCCTGACTGGGAATCTAACCAGCAAGCCTTCAGTTTGCAGGCCTGCACATAAGCCACTGAGCCACATCAGCCATGGCTAATTTCTGTTTCTGGTATTTCACTCTTGGTATACAAAAATGCCTTTGATTTCTGAATATTGACTTTGTATCCCCTGGTTGTGCCAAATTCATTTATTAGGTCAAATAGTTTTTTGGTGGAATCTGTGGGGTTTTCTATGTATACTATGTCATCTTAAAACAATGACAGTTTTATTTCCTCCTTTCCAATTTAGATGTTTTTTCTTTCCTTTTATCGTCTGATCACTGTGGCTAGAACTTCCAACACAATGTTGAGTAGAAGTGATGAAAGCAGACACTGTTGTCTTTTTCCTGATCTTAGTGGTAAAGATTTCAGTTTTTGCCCATTGCGTATGATTTTGGCTGTAGGTTTCTCATATATGGCTTTTATTATGTTGATGTATGTTCCCTCTAGTCTTCCCTTTGCTGAGTGCTTTTATCATAAATGGGTGCTGCACCTTATCAAATGCTTTTTCCACATCTACTGATATGGTCACATAAGTTTTTTCTTTCATTTTGATTTATGTGATGCATCTCTTTTGTTGATTTGAAGATATTGTACCATCATTGCACTCCTTGGGATGAATCCCACTTGATCATGGTGTATAATCTATTCAATGTATTGCTGGATCCAGTTTGCTAATATTTGTTGAAAATTTTAGCATCCATGTTCATCAGAGATATTGACCTGTAATTTTCTTTTTTTGTTGTCTCTTTATCTGGTTTTGCAATTCAGATAATACTGGCCTTATATAAATAGTGTGGAAATGTTCCCTCTTCTTGGACCTTTTGGAATATTTTGAGAAGAGTCAGCATTAGCTTTTCTCTAAATGTTTGGTAAAATTCTCCTGTGAATCCATCCAGCCTAGGGCTTTGTGTGCCAGAAGTTTTTTGATTACTGTTTCAATTTCACTAGCTGTTATCAATCTATTCAGGCTTTCCGCTTCTTCTTGACTCAGTTTGGAAGGATTGTATGTTTATAGAAATTTGTTTATTTCACCCAGGTTTTCAAATTTCTTGGCATATAACTGATCATTGTAATTTCTTACTATCCTTTGTATTTCTGTGATATTGGTTGTAATTATGCTTCTTACGTTTCTGATTTTATTTACTTGGGTCATCTCGTTTTTGTTTTTTTTTTTTTTTCTTAATGAGCCTGGTTAAAGGCTTGTCAATTACATTTATCTTTTCAAAGAATCAGCTCCTGGATTTATTGATCCTTTGGATTGTTCTTTTAGTCTCTATGTCATTTAATTCTGCTTTGATCTTGATCAATTCCTTCCTTCTATACTCTCTGGGCTTTGTTTGTTATTGCTCCTCTAGTTTTTGTAGCTGTGGGATTAAGTCATTATTTGAAACTTCAGTCTTTTTTAGGTAGGCTTGTATTGCTATGAACTTTCCTCTCAGGACTGCTTTTGCTGTGTCCCATAGGTTGTTGGGACAACCCCTTTGGGGTTGTTGTTTGTTCATTTTCACTTGTTTCCAGAAACTTTTTGATTTCTCCCTTGATCTGATTGATTACCCTTTCACTGTTTTATAACATGTTATTGAGTCTGTATGTATTTGGCTGTTTTTGAGCTTTTTTCTTGAGGTTGATTTCTAGTTTCAAGCCCTTATGGTCTGTGAAAATGCTTGATATGATTTCAATTTTCTTGAATTTGTTTAGGCTTGTTTTGTGTCCTATCATGTGGTCTATCTTTAAAAATGTTCCATGTGCATTTGAAAAGAACATATTTTGCTTCTTTGGGGTGAAAAGTTCTGTGTGTGTGTGTGTGTGTGTGTGTGTGTTCAGTTAAATCCATTTGCTTTAGCATGTCATTCAGTGCCACAATGTGTTTGTTGATTCTTTGCTTGGAAAATCTATCCATTGTTGACAGTGGGGTGTTAAAATTCCCTACTATAAGTGTTCTGCTGTCTACATCTTTCCTGAAGTCCTCCAAGATTTCCCTTATATATTTGAGTGTTCTTATGTTGGGAGCATATATATTTACAATGTTAATAGCTTTCTGGTAGAGCCTTCCATTTAGAATTATGAAATGGCATTTTTGTCTCTTTTCACGGCCTTTGTTTTGAAATCTATTTTGTCTGACATGAGTATTGTTACCCCAGCTTTTTTTCACTGTCCATCTGTTTGTAATAATTTTTTCCAACCCATCACTTTCAGTTTGTGTAGGTCTTTTGTTCTGACATGGGTATCTCATAAACCGCATATATATGCATCATGTTTTCTTATCCATTTGTCTACCCTATGTCTTTTGGTTGGAGTGTTTAATTCATTTACATTTAATGTTACTACTGATAGGTATTTATGCATTGCCATTTTTTCCCTTTTGTACCTGTGATCCTCTCTCTCTCACACTCTACCTTCATCTTCATAAAGCAGACCCTTTAGCATGTCTTGCAATGCTGGTTTGGTGGAGATGTATTCTTTTAATCTCCTTTTGTCTGGGAAACTCTTTATTTCACCTTCCATTTTAAATGACAGCCTACTGGGTAGAGCAGTCTTGGTTGCAGGCTTCTGCTTTTCATTAGTTGGACTATTTCTTGCCATTTCCTTCCAGCTTGTAGTGTTTCGGCAGCTGCTAGCCTTATTGGAGCTCCTTTGTATGTTACTATCTATTTCTCCCTTGCTACCTTTAAGATTCTCTCTTTGTCTTTAAAATTTGGCCTTTTAATTATGATGTGTTTCAGAGTAAACCTGTTTGGGTTCATCTTGATTGAGTCCCTCTGTGCTTCCTAAACTTGCATGGCTTTTCCTCTCTTCAGGTTAGGGAAGTTTTCTGTCATTATTTTTTTCAAACTGGTTTTCTATCCCTTGCTCCTTTTCTTCTCCTTCTGGTATCCCTATGATTTGAATATTGTTATATTTCATGTTGCCCTAAAGTTCCCTTAAGCTATTCTCAGGCTTTTTGTCATTTTTCATGTTGTTGCTCTACCTGGGTATTTCTTTCTGCCTTGCCTACCAGCTAAAAAATTCTCTCCTCTGCTTCATCCAGTCTGTTTGTAATACCTTCTAATATTTTTTTTTAATTTCAGATATTGCATTCTTCATTTCTTCCTGGTTCTTGTTTATCATTTCTATTTCCTTTTTATGCTGTTGTAGTTCCCACTCAGTTCCTTGTAATAGTCATGGAGTTCCTTGAGCATCCTTATAAGGATTGTTTTGCATTCTATGTCTGATAGTTTGTTTGCCTCAATTTCTTTTAGCTCTTTTACTGGGGAGTCTTCCATTCTTTTTGAGTGGGGGGTTCTTCTTTTGTTTCCCTATTTTAGTTGACTTTTTTTTGTTTCTGTATCTCAGGATGTTCTACTTTGCCAGCTTTCTTTGTGGGGTGAATTTCTGTGGTAGGAATTTGTGGGACTCAGTGGTGTGTTCTCTTTGATCTCCTTGTCTGGATGCTCTAGGGTTGCCCTTTCTTCTGTTTGTATGGGCTCTCTTGCAGTATTGGGTTTTACTTGTTGGTTGCTTTCTTTTTGGTGGGTTCTTCCTCCCAGTGGGCTTACTGGTAGTAACTCCCACCTTATCTTGTATCCTGTTGTACAAGTGTTGGTTAACAAAGAAGTATTACCAGACAACCAACTTGTGCCAGCAAAAAGAACACCCCTATCACATTGCAACCTCAACTACAATCAAACAATGTATAATAAAGTTGAAGAGAGGTTATGGGTATTATAAGATATGACAAAGGGAATATGAGATGACTAAAAGAGGGGAAAATGTTATCGAGTGTTAAGGGGGAGATGAATTGATAAGAGTACAGGTAGAATCAAGGCAATAAAAGGGAGAGCACAAAATTTAAAACATAAGTAAAACACTAAAGTGAAATGGGAACAATGGGGTAAGAAAAGGGAAGAGTATATTATGAGGTTTGAAATAAAACTGTAAAGGTATTAGACCAATAGGAGCAAAATTGGAGAAAAAACACAGCAGTGTTGATAGCAATGACAGCTGAATAAAGTTTAATAAAGTGGAATGGGAGTAAGAATATTGTACAAAAGCAAAAAGTGAATATGAGATGTCTACTGCAAAGAAAAATTATTTTGAGAGGATGGAGTAAGCAAACTAATAAGACTAAAGAGTAAAGCCCAGTTTGAGAGAGGGGAAGAAAAAAAGAAAAATAATGAAATAAAATTACTCAACTGATCAGAGGCAGGGGGAAGGTGAAATGGAGTGAGTATTTTATGATTGAGAGAGACTGTTCACAAACAAATAGTAAACAAATAGGAGTTTTGTTGGAGAAATGCAGCAATAATTGGAGTATTTTGCCCAACTAGTCACTGTTTATGAAAGGTGGGAAAAAATAAGATTCTTAGAAGAAGGGAAAAAGAATGCAAGCTGACTTAAGAAAGAAGGGTGCTTATGTGAGGTTAGATGGAGGAGAAATAGTGAGAGTAAGGAATAGGAACATTATGTATTATGAGAGAAAACAAATTTTTGCCATCAGGAAGATGGCAAAATTGACTAAGACAAGGGAAGGGTGCCATGTGGGATTTGGAATAACAATAATATAATAAAAAGTCTATAACCTGAATAAAAAGAATAAAAAATAAAAGACCAAGAGTAGTGAGTTATTTGAAATATGAGTGAAATGAAATAAGAAAAATTAAAATGTGATATGAAATGGAGAAGAAAATAACAAACAAAAACCCTAAATAAATAAAAAGAAAGAAAAATAATAAAAGATTCCGTATAAATTTTTGAAGTGTTTGTTCTATGTCTGTGAAATATGCCATTGGTACTTTATTGGGTATTGCATTGAATCTGTAAATTGCTTTGGGTAGTATGGACATTTTGATGATGTTAATTCTTCCAATCCATGGTATATGTTTCCATTTGTTTGTGTCTTCTTTAATTTCTTTCTTCAGTGTTGTGTAGTTTTCTGCATACAGGTCTTTTACTTCCTTGGTTAGATTTATTCCTAGGTATTTTATTTTTCTTTTTCCCATATCAAATGGAATTTTTTTCCTGATTTCTGTTTCTGCTGTTTCATTGTTGGTACACAAATACTAAAAATGTATCTGCCTTTTTAAAAAAGTTTTTATTTATTTATTTTTAGAGAGGGAAGGGAGGGAGAAAGAGAGAGAGAGAGAGAAACATCAATGTGCGGTTGCTGGGGGCTGTGGCCTGCAACTCAGGTATGTGGCCTGACTGGGAATTGAACCTGCAACACTTTGGTTCGCAGCCTGTGCTCAATCCACTGAGCTATGCCAGCCAGGGCTGGATCTGCCTTTTGACCCAGCAATTCCACTGCTAGGATTATATCCTAAGAACCTTAAAACACCAATCCAAAAGAACCTACACACCCCGATGTTCATAGCAGCACAATTTATAATAGCCAAGTGTTGGAAGCAACCTAGATGCCCATCAGTAAATGAATGGATCAAGAAACTATGGTACATTTACACAGTGGGATTCTATACAGCAGAAAGTAAGAAGGAGCTCTTACCCTTTGCAACAGCATGAATGTAATTGGAAAGTATTATGCTAAGCGAAATAAGCCAGGCAGTGAAAGGCAGATACGATATGACCTCACCTTTAACAGGAACCTAAACAACAAAACAAAGAAACAAGGAAAATATAAGCAAAGACACTGAGGTAAAGAACAGACTGACAGAGTTCAGAGGGGAGAGGAGAGGAAACTTTGGGGGAATTTCAGGGAAAAAGGGGAAGGGTTTACAGGAACTAGTATAAGGACACATGGATAAAAACTAGGGGCAGGGGGAAATGGGAGGGAGGAGGGGAGGACTGGGTGGGTGGGTTGGGATGGGAGTAAAAGGTAGAAAATTGTACTGCAACAACAATTTAAATAAAATTTTTAAAAAATAAACAAAAAATAAAAATGTTGTTCCACAAAAAAAATAATAAAAGAAAATGCAAGTTCTGATGAAGAGCAAGGTGAAATTTTTCTCAGCTGTTGGTGTTCTCCTTCTGCCTTCTCTCTGGATCTGTCTCTAGTTTTCTCTCAGCTCCAGATCTTACTGTCTTACTCTTGGTGGGGGCGGAGGGGAAGCCGCCTGCTGTTGTAAGCCTGTCCAGCCACTTTTGCAGATCTTCCTGGCTCCTGTAGGAGGTGGGGAGTTGGGCTCCCTTTTCCCTTTCAGGTGGTTCAGCAAGGAAGGAGGGCTCAGTCTGAGCTGCAATAATCACAGGTGCACAGTTTCCAGCCCACAGCCTCAGAGTGCTGCACGGCCTGATCTCTCCACTCTGTGCAGCTGCGCAAGGCTGGTGCTGATAAAGCACCTCGCTTTGCACCCCTTTGATGAATCCATGAGGTACACTGAGTGGAAGCAAATCATGCCTGCAGTCTTCCTTCCTTGTTGGTGAGCAAGCTGCACCCACAAGATCCCTGCCCAGTGTGCCTCAGTTCCCCTTTTGGAAAAAGTCTCTTTGGGTGCTGCTGCCACTCTGAGCCACTGCCTAGCTTTCCACACATTCCAACTCAGTCATGGCTAGTTACAGCCCACCTCTTCTCTCAGCTCCGGGTGCCACCAGGATGCCCCCCATTGTCTGGCACTGTCCCAGCCATCTACTGCAACCCTAGCTTGTGTGTGCTGCCAGCTGTGTGTATGTCTGTATGCCTTTCCCCCCACCCCAGGCGACTTTATGCACTCAAGTCTCTCCTGGCAGGGATCTGCAATTTGCCTGCCCTGGGAGAGGAGGGAACCACTAGGCTGTTATCATTAACTTGACTCTGTGACGTTGTCCCCTTGGCAGCCACGGTTTCTGGCACTATTCCCAGGGTCTTTCCCCATCAGCCTATAAAATCTTCTTACCACCAGTTTTGAAGTGTCCCCTGCACACTTTGGCTTCCAAACTTCATATTAACTAAGATTCCATTGGCTGTTCACTTTGTCCTTTGGAAGATCAACTAAGTGTCCTAGTAGGGTGCACAAGCAGTGGGCTCAGCTCCCAGCTACTTTGCTGCCATCTTCTCTTCTGTGAAATTTACTTCTAATAACAATACATGTTAGAGACAGTGACTCTTATTTATTTTTCTTAATTTTATCACTCCATTTCTATAATGAGTGTTACTTTTATTAAGTGATAATTATCTATTTATCTATATATTTAAACACATTCAGATATAGCTCTATTTCTAAAATTTATTTTCTCTTATATTGATTTTCTATTTTTGTTTTATTGTGTTATTCATTCCATTACCATAATTTTAGAAGACATGATACTTTTTCACTAGAACTGTTTTTTAATGCTATATCTTCTATCATGTGTAAATCTTTTGTTTAACATGTAAATTACTTTTTCAAAATAACTTTTTAATAAAATATTTAAATAATTTATTTAATGTTCATGTTAATTTATTAAATATTCAGGTAAAATTGACATTGTTTCTAATAGTGCGATGCAACATCAGAGAAAAGATTAGATAGATAAACAGATAGATGATAGAAAGATAGAAATAGATGCCTTTCTGTACAGGTTTTTATTTAAACATGCTAGTTACAATTTTTATTTTGACATTATTATGGATTTAGATGCAATTAGAAAAAGGAAACAATACAAAACAATCCTGTGTAAACTTTAACCAGTTTCACCAAATGATAACACCTTTTTGTAAAAAGACATATTGATTCACAGTTTGTGTACAATATCACAAGTAAGTTACTGACAAATACAGTAAAGAAACAGAATATTTCATCAGTCCAAAGATCTCATATTTTGAACTTTTGTGTCTGTATGTATTCCCTTCCTGCCCCCTCTCCATCTGAAACCTTGAAAACCACATCTGTTCTAAATTTCTCATTTCAAAATGTTATAAAAATGGAATCATAAGTATGTAATGTCTTAGGACTGGATTTTTCCATTATTTTCTTAGTTGAGATAAAATTTACATATAGTATTGTGTAAGTTTATGAATGTGTTGATTTGATACAATTATATATTGCAATATGATCACCACCATAGTATGAGCTAACACCTTTATTACACTCTATTTTTTTTGTGGTGAGAGCATTTAAGATATAGTCTTTTAGCAATTTCAAAGTATATGATACTATACTGACTGTAATCACTATGCTGCCCTCTAGATCTTCAGAATTTATTCATCTTCTAGGCTCAAGTTTATACCCTTTACCAATACCCCCCCACTACTCCTTGGAAACCACCATTCTACTCTCTGTATCTATAAATTTGTCTTTTTTAGATTCCACATGTAAGTGATATAATATATTGTCAGTCTTTATTTAGTTTATCTCACTACAAATAATGGCATCAAGATCCATTCATATTGTCACAACTGGTAGGATTTCATTCTTTCTCTTGGTTGAATAATATTTTATTGTGTACACACCAATCATCTCTATTCATTCACCCATTCACAAGTACTTAGTACCCTACTTTACTACTGTGAATAATGATGCAGTAAACATGAGAATGTGGATAACTTTTCAATATCCTAATTGCATTCCTTTGGATATACACCCGGAAGTGGGATGGTTGGATCATATGATAGTTCTGTTTTTAATTATTGAGGAAATTTCCATAATGGCTGAACAAATTTACATTCCTACCAACAATGCACAAGGATTTCCTTTTCTCCACATTCTTGCTCATACTTATTTCTGCCTTCTTGATGATAGCCATCCTAATAGGTGTGAAGCAATATCTTATTGTCATTTTGATTGCATTTCACTGATAAATGGTAATGTGGGGCATCTTTTTATATTCTTGTGGTCCATCTGTATGTGCTCTTTGGAAAATGTCCATTCAGATCATCTGCCCATTTTTAATCAGTTTTTTTCTGGTTTGTGTTTTGTTTTTGTTGTTGAGTTATATGCCTATTTTATATATTTTTACATATTTTGAATATTAATGACTTATCTGGTATATGGTTTGCAATTATATTCTCTTATTCTTTAAGTTGGCTTTTGTTGATTGTTTCTTCTCCTGTGCAGAAGCTTTTCAGTTTGATGTATTTTCACCTGTATATTTTTGCTTTTGCTTCTTGCGTTTTTGGTGTCAAATCCAAAAAAGATTTTCCAACACCATTGCCAAGCAGCCTATTCCTATATTTTCTTTACAGCATTTTGTGGGTTTGGGCTGACACAGACCAGTTGTCTAAAGATGGGTAGGCTGCCTCTTTCCAGTTCTTTTGGCTAGAGAGTGCAGGCTATCATTGAGACTTTTTTTTCTGGATTGTTGTCTTTTTCAGTTCCAAGTCTGGGATATGTGGGTCAAAAAGAAAACCCAGAGAATTTACTACTATGCCATTACTCATGTCCTGAGGTCTCTACCTGATCTGCCTTCTTCTCTTGACCTTTCTGAATCTTATGTTTGTTGTACACATTTTGCCCAGGGTTTTAACTGGATTAACATAGAAAGGTATGTCTGTATTATCTTAAAATAAAATGTTATATATTTCAAAATATCTTCATTGATGTACTTATTGTGATAAGTTTTAAGTAATTTATATTTATGGTGTTATTTTGATTAGACTAATTTTCTATTGTGTTATATATAACTAATTATTTTGGTGAATAAAGACTATTAACTATATATGTACAGAATGTATATTCAATCACCTTACTAAGCCCTGATAGTTTCAATAGTATTTCCTTAATTTTATCAGGTATTCTGGGTAGGCAATCATTTTCCTGTTGATAAAGACTATTATATTTCTTACTGAATAATTAGTAGTCATGCTTTTTATTTCTGTTTTATTTCATTGCATTTGAGAAACTAGAGAAGAATGTTAAATAACTTTTTTAAAGATTTTATTTATTTATTTTTAGAGAAGGGAGGGAGGGAGAAGAGAGAGAGAGAGAAACATCAATGTGCGGTTGCTGGGGGCTGTGTCCTGCAACCCAGGTATGTACCCTGACTGGGAATCAAAACTACGACACTTTGGTTCGCAGCCCGAGCTCAATCCACTGACCTACACCAGCCAGGGCCAAAATAACTTTAATAATGCCAAGCTCTTACCTCTAATTTAATCATCATGGTGTCATTTCCTGTTTCCTTTTTAAAATTTTTATTTATTTATTTTTTATTGTTGTTCAAGTAGAGTTCTCTCCATTTCCCCCAAAAAAACCTCCCCCACCCCAACCATCTCTGCCTCCCCCCCTCAAACCTACCCTCTTTGGCTTTGTCCATGTGTCCTTTATACATGTTCCTTGATGGTTTTTCCTCTATTTTACCCCCAGTATCCCTCTTCCCCTCCCCTATTGTTGCTGTCAGTTTGTTCTTTATTTCAATGTCTCTGGTAGTATTTTGCTTGCTTGTTTGTTTTGTTGATTAGGTTCTACTTATAGGTGATATCATGTGGTATTTGTCTTTCACTGCCTGGCTTACTTCACTTAGCATAATGTTCTCCAGATCCATTCATGCTGTCTTGAAGAGTAGGAGCTCATTTTTTTCTTTCTGGTGCATTTTTCTTTCTGTAGTATTCCATTGTGAAAATGTGCCATAGCTTTTTGATCCATTCACTTATTGATGGGCACTTAGGTTGCTTCTAGCACTTGGCTATTGTAAATTGTGCTACTGTGAACATTGGAGTGCATAGATTTTTTTGAACTGATGTTTTAGGACCTGAACAGACACTTCTCTAGGGAGGACATACAGAGGGCCCAGAGACATATGAAAGGATGCTCAGCATCACTAGCCATCAGAGAGATCAAATTAAAACCACAATGTGATACCACTTCACACCAGTCAGAATGACCATCATAAACAAATCAAGAAACAAATGTTGGAGAGTATGTGGAGAAAAGGGCACCCTGGTGCACTGTTGGTGGGAATGCAGACTGGTGCAGTCACTGTGGAAAACAGTATGGAATTTCCTCAGAAAACTAAAAATGGAACTGCCTTTTGACCCTGCAATTCCATGGCTGGGATTATACCCTAAGAATCCTGAAATATCAATTCATTTCCTCCTTTTTTATTCCCCAAACTACAACAATCAGCACTCAAATTTTATCATTAAGAAAACCAGCCAACCTAATATTCTATATTCAATGGGACTTTTCTTCTTTGGTCCTACAATTTATGGTTCTCCATGCTTTCACACATATTCTTGGTTATACTTTTATTCTTGAAACACTGAACTCTGTTATCTTTGAGGACCCTCTAGTACTCTTGTTAGCTAACTCTTCCACTAACCAACTATTACACATTGTTTTTTTTGTCAAGGTGCTGTTCATTCGCCCTTGCCCTTCCTTTCCATCAATGTGTTTTTCCTTACTTTGCAAATTCTCTTTGTTGAATATTGTTATTTTATCATTGTTATGCTGAAATATGTATATGTGTATATATAGTGCACATATACACATGATTGTTGTGCTGAATTATATATATATACATATATATACATATACATATACACACATACATATATGTTTATCTTTTTGTACACAGGAAATAGAAGAAAATTGACCATGATAGCAGCAAAATAGAAAATACACAGAAATTAGTACATAAGAAAACAGAACTTTCAATGTGTTCTTCACCACAGATCTCTTACTTCAGTTCTGTCATATGTGTCAGCTGTATATTTTCATCTGGCTGTTCCAGATGTTCTCACACTAAAACTATTTGAAACTGACCTCTCATCTTATCCCCACAAGTCTGTGCACACTTCCTCTTATATTCTTTCTTTTTTTCAAAATTCCAAATTTTCTCAGTCAATTCTATTAATGTAACTTGTTGCCAGAACTCCGAGGGAATGAAGCCACCATGGGATAAGGGTCTCACTCTCTCACATCCCTATATCTATGTGGCCAAATGCTATCTCATGACCCTACTGGAAGTGGGTTGAAGAGACATGGGCAGTACTCTCACACTAAAAGCTGGTAATCTTGTGGCTTGTATTTCTCAACCACTTGTGCTAATAAGCGAGAATAGATTTGACCAGACAGAAGCCATGCCCTAAAGTACATTTTCTATTCTTCAGAAGAAAGAGATGTTAGGCTTCTTTCTTGTCACATAGAGAAGTAGCACTTTAGTAGTTGAACACCAATTCAATGTTGTGGATGTAATGACAGCATCCATAAAAACATGTACTGTAGATGTGGCTTCAGTGTTGGTAGGTGATGAGGATTGTAGGCAAGGCTTCTGTGATATAGGTAAGAGGTGTTTGTGTTTAGGCCAGCATCTAGAAGTTGACCAGTCTCTCTATTCCTACCATCTCCACTCCAGCAGTGTTAGCCTTAGCAGAGACAGATTCTCTCTCCATGTTGGAAACAGGAAGGAGGAGAGGTGGCTGAAAGTGCTAGATGACTAGGAGTAGGAGTTACACTTACTCAGTGAGGCCCATCAAGCTGGAACTCTAAGCAGAATAGTGCAGTCAGTACAAACATTGACTCAGGAATATAGATTCCAAACCACACCGCCTGTGCTTCAGTCATGCCTCTGCTATGTGAATTTGGCCAGTTACATAAACTCTGACCTTTAGTTGTCTCATCTATAAAATATAGGTTATTATAGGACCTACAGCATAGAATTGTTGCAATAGTTACATGAATTTCTCCATGTAAGGCTCATAAAACAGTGACTGGACATATTCAGCAGTTAAAAACATTGGCTCTCATTGCTGCAGCATCAGGACTTCTTTGCTTCTTCACTGCTGGACCTAAGAGAATAGTGGACTTCTTTTTTTTTGGCAAATCAGCCTCCTTATATCTTTTCTTCTCACTATGATTTATGTTTTCTAAGAATCTAGAGCCCACTTGAATTCTTCCCTTTCCCTCTCTCTCCACTCAAGCTCCTCATATTTCCACGCATATATTTCACTGATGTTATTTCCTCAATCAATTATTGCTCTCTATGTCTCTGACTGCTCTTTTTAAGACTTCATTGAATTACTATTGTCACATTCTTTTTTGAATGCTATCCTAAAATCCATCATCCATTGAGCTACAATTCTGACCAAATCCCTTCCTGTTTAAACCTTTTCACTTGTTCCCCAATAACTCTACAATGAAGTCCAAGCTCCTTTTTATGTGGCATGCAAAGCTCTGCCTGTCTCTATCTCCTTCTTGTCAGTCCACTTGGTTCACATTCTGTGTGAGCCAGTAACACTGAGATTCTGGTAGTTTCTGGAAAATACTCAGTTCTCTCTCACATTTGTAATTTCCTCAGCTGTTAGTTGCAATGATAAAATACATTGAGTGTGTGTTTATAGGCAGGAACAGTAGTTTAGATTTAAGGGTACTTTCTTATTTTTTAATGGGTTCCATGGGTTTAATGGGTTCCATGAAGTGACAATATTAAATATCATTCTCTTAAGAATACTTCCCAAAACTCAATCTCCCACCTGGGTTATATTGCTCCAGCTCATGGCTCATTTATCTTTACTTATGTAACTATATAATAGTTATGGTAGGTTGCACAATTTGAGAGCATGGGCTCTGGTATACCCTATGCAGGGGTATGGAGTAGATCTTCAGTTAGGAGTAGAGAAATAAATGAAACTAAATTGAGTAAAAATCTTAACCACAATGACCAGGAGAATCTCAGCACATCTCTCCACCTATGAAATGCCTATTTGTTTTTTCATATTTTCTATTTTAATTTCCTAAGTAAAAAACAAAACCAAAATAGGAGTTATCTTTATTCTGTTATTTTTCTTACTATCAGGTCTGACTCAACTATTGATTACTTAGAAATAAGCTATTGATATTTAACTTATGAAAGAGTTTTCCCACTTTATCATTGTATAAAATTAAAATGGTGTGCATCATTAGTAAAGAAGAGGGATATTTTGAGTTATATTTTAATAATAAAGTCTTAAAGAGAAATGCTATTATAAATAATAAAAAGATGCTCAAATTTATTAGTAATCAGAAAATGGAAATGTAAACATAATGAGATATTATTTTAGTCTTAATAGTTTGACAAAAATCATAATACTGGCTACTGCCATGTGTTGACAGGGATGTTGGGATATAAGAACCCTCTTACATGTTTGATGGTCATAAAGTCTAGTACAGTCAATGAGAGTCATAACCAAATCACTTACTTAAAGTAAATGACAGGAGTTCACTGTATACCTGGAGTTCTGCTCCTAGATAGGTAGTTTTCTATAAATCCTACAGATAGGAGTCTATTAGTGAACATGGATAAGGGTCACTGTTCCTTTGTTGTTAGTGGCAGAAATTTGGAAGCCATCAGAAGCTCATGTGGAGAATGAACATAATAGTATATCATTACACAATCAGCATAATATGTGTACAGATACCACCAGTGTGGATATGCCTAGAACATAAAGTGCTTACTGAAAAATGTAATAAGCAGAATGAGACCTATAGTTCAATATCACCTGTGTGCTTCTTTTGGTATTAGTTTCCTCGTCCATAAAATTAAGATTATGCTGCCTTGGCTCAGTATCTCTTGGTTAGAACATTGTAACAATATGTCAGGGTTTTGGGTCCAATCCCTGCTCAGGGCACATACAGGTATCAGCCAATGAATGTATGAGAAAGTAGAACAACAAATCTCTCTCTCTCTCTCTCTTACTTCCTCTCTCTCTCTAAAAATCAAATAATAGTTTTTTAAAGATAAGATAATGCAAGTGCCTATATTACAGGGTTGCTGTGAACATTAAGTGAGTCAGCACATGAAAAGCACTTAGCTAAATCCTGGGACATAGTAAATGTCCTGTAATACTAGTTATTACTCATTTTATTACACAAATCAGTGACACATACAAACAAAACACCATTTGACATTTGAAATAAATGTATATAGTAGAAGTATGCATCAAATCCTCAGATTTTTATTGCTTATGAGGAATGGGAGTAGGGAATGGGGATAAAAAAGGATAAAGACATAGCTATCACAAGAGGAAGCAATGTTTCAGGAACAGAGCAATATGATTATATCTTCTACATCTGAGTTTCAGAAAAAGATAAAAGGTATCCAAAGGGATTCCTGGTTGGGCAAGGAAGTTAAAGTTATTTCAGCTGCAAGGGAAATAATGACTTAATCAATAGGTGTTATCACTCAAAAAGGATGTTTGGAGATAGTTAGCCCCAGAATCAGTTTGGTTCACAGTGATATTATTTTTCTGTCCCCAGTCTTTATAGTCCCAGATTTTATACTCTAGAGTGTAATGTGATATGACCATGGCAGCAAAGTCAGAGTGGCTATTTCTCAGACTCCATATAGTGGGGAAAAGAGATGGCTTAGAACATCTCTCTTCTTCTTTTGACCAAGAGGAAATCTTTACCAGCATGTCCACCGCCAGCAACTATACAATCAACTCAGACCAAACCCATTACTTGCAATGGATCAGTGACTTATGGCACTGCTGTGAGGAAAGGGAAATGTAGTATCCAATATTAATAACCCCTCTGATAGGACTTTACATCTTCCTACAATGCAGAAGCAGTTGGGGATGGCTTCTAAGTAGGTCACCAAGAGTGTCTGCCACATGAGGTTGAGAACATGGGGTATATACGAAAAATATGGGCTAAATTCATACTGAGTTTACTTTACCACTTACAGTCCCTAAGCTTTATGGAAATGATTCAAACTTTCTGTGCCTCATTTTTTTCTGTCTACAAAAAATAAATAACAATATCCACCTTATAAGCATGTGCTAACAAATTCAACTGTAATTATTATTAGTAATTATTAAAATGATCAAGAATTTTGTAGTCTTTTGGATGTTCATTAGAACCAGAGGATTGTTACTTGCTGCAATGACTATTCTTACGTATTATTATTCTTATCCAAATGTGACCTTGCCCCTTTAGGGGATTCTTGGCAACGCCATTTTGCTGTCCTAACTGTCAGGGGAGTGGGAGAATACTATGGGCATCTAGTACAATTAGAGGCCAGGGATGCTGCTAAACACCTTACAATACATAGGAAAGCCTCCACAACAGAGGACTATTCAGTCCATAATGTTAATACTCTAAAGACAAAACAACAGCAACAACAAAAAAACACAGCTCTTTGATATATGTAACCAAGACGCAGGTAGGTCAAAAGCAAACATTTTTAACTACTTGTATCAGTCATCTTTTTTTTTTTTTTTGCTACAAAATGCAGATAATGATCCCTTTCTTATAGCTTTGTTGAGAAGATTAAAATTCTGTGAACAATATTCCAGACTGAGTGAGCAAACAATTCACATCACTGTGGCTCAGCTTCTTCAACTATTAAATATAATAATTATGCCTCGTTGTAATGTCACTGTGGGGGTTAAATAAATTATGCTTAAGATTTCCAGGACATAGTAGATAATGTCAAGTATCAGATACTTTCTTCTCTTTTCATTAATGTTCAAGAGAAAGAACTTTGATCCTCTCTAGTGATTAAATACTGAAGGAAATACTCAATAAATAAATAAATAAAATAATGTAACTTTATTTTAAATTATATTTTATTGATTATGCTATTATAGTTGTCTTGATTTTTCCCCCTTTGCCCACTTCCACCCAGTGCTCCCTACCGCCTCAGGCAATACCCCCACCATTGTTCATGTTCATGTGTCCTGTGTATATATTCTTTGGTTACCCCATTTCCTATACTATAATTTATATCCCCATGATTAATCTGTAACTACTTATTAGTACTTCTTAATTCCCTCACCTCTTCATCCATTCTCCCCTTCTCTCTTCCATCTGGTAACCTTTTGGTAACTAACTTCTTTGACCTTTGGCTTTTTAATAATGATGTGTCATGGAGTGGGCCTCTTTGCATCTGCCATAATCAGGATTCTCTGTGCTTCTTAGACTTGCATATCTATTTCCTTCACAATTTAGGGAAGTTTACTTTCACTATTTTTTCAGGTAGATTTCCAATTTCTTGCTCTTTCTCTTCTCCTTCTGCACCCTTATGATGTGAATATTCAACCTTTTGAAGTTGTTCTAGAGACTGCTTACACTATGCTCATTTGCTTTTAGATTATTTTTTCTTCTTGTTGTTTGATTAGTTGTTTTCTTGGCTTCCTTATATACCAAATCATTGTTTTGTTTTGTTGTTATTATTATTTTTTTGGCTTCATCCACTCCACTATCATTTCCCTGTAAATCGTTCTTTATTTCAATTAGTTTATCCTTTGTTTCTGATGGGGTCATTTTTTTATGCTGCTGAAATCCTCACTAAGTTCCTTGAGCATCCTTATAAACAGTGTTTTGAACTCTGCATCTGATACATTGCTTATCTCCATTTCATGTAGTTCTTTTTTTTTCATGTTTTCCTTTTTTTAATTGTTGTTCAAGTACAGTTGTCTCCATTTGCCCCCACCACATTTAGCTCTTTTTCTGGAGTTTTGATCCGTTCTTTCATTTGGACCATGTTTCTTTGTCTCCTCATTTTGGCAGCCTCCCTGTGTTTGTTTCTATGTATTAGAGCTGCTATGATTTCCTGTCTTGGTAGTGTGACCTAATTTAGTAGGTGTCCTGTAGGGCCCAGTGGCACAGCCTCCCCTATCACCAAGTTGGGTACTTGAAATGTGCCCTCCCTGTGTACACCCTCCTTTTGTAGTTGAAACTTGGTTGTTGTTAGCAGGTCAATGGGAGGTATTTACCCAGGACAATCAGCTACAAGGACTGGCTGTGACCACTGACCACCAACCTCCACCCTCCTTGGAGGATCAGCTGTGCAGGGGCAGGATGGTGGTGCTCCAACATGGTCTGTAGCTGTAAACTGGGTGTGCTGGCCCTGGGGTTACCCAGGTGGTGCAGGCCAAGGTCATCCTCTGCCTTTGTTTCACCAGGGGCACTCTGCCTGAGATATAAAGCCATCTGAGATGGCTGCTACTTGTGCTGAGCTTGGAGATTCCCAGGCCAGCCACTCTGTGAATATAATCTGGCTGCCATTAAGGCTCGCTGAAGCCAGCTCTTGCTTGTTTAGGAGCCAAGGCCAGCCATTCTTATGGAAAAGCAGCTTGGTTGGACCCATAAGTTGGGTGGGGCAGAGAACCTGGGGATCTCCAAGGTGGATCACACAGTGTTAGCTAGGTTAATGGAGTCTCACATATGACACTAGCTTACTGACTCTGTGGGAGGAGCGTTTAGCAAAGAGACAATGGCCTTTGATCTCCTTGATGCTAGACACTTTAGTTTCTCTCCATATCCACTGGTGCCTCTCAAGCTGCTATCCTAGTGCTGGAGCTCACAGGGAGTGAGTCTGAGTAGGTGAATCTGTGTGTGGGTTCTTTGAGGAATTGTTTGGGGCTCCAGAAAGTTCTTCCACCAATTCAAACCCTGCTCATTTTTGCGGCCAGCAGTTTTGGAGATTAATCTTCCTGGTAGTTGAATCTTGGGCTGGGGTCCTGCTATGGCTCTGGGACTCCTAGCTCCCAAAATATCCCTTCCTAGTTTTTATTCATATAGGTATTGGATCAGCCTGTTCTATGTCTGTGCCCCTCCTATCAGTTTGGATGGATGTGGTTTCTTAAATTCCATAGTTGTCAGACTTCCATTCGACTCAGTTTCATAGCTGTCACACTTTCATTCAGCTCTATTTCTGACAGACCTGAGTGACAGTTGTTCTATATTTAAGCTGTCATTTTGATGTGGTTGTGTGAAGAGGTGAACCATGTCTGTCTACACTACCATCTTGACCAGAAAGTCCAAAATAATGTAACTTAAAGCAAATATTGGATAGCTAGAGTTGAGAAGGTCTTCTGCCACTCAAGTGCCATGAGATATCTTTCAGGAATTGTATTAGATAAATTAGGCTGTAGAAAAAAAATGTACATTTAGTTCCAGAGTCAGAAGCATGAATTAGGCAAAGAAAAAATACTATTACTTACTCTGTTTTCCATTTGATTTTTACAAGGCCATTGCTTCTTTAATGCCACCACAATGGTATATAACACAGAAGTTCCACATGCCTACTGGTCAACTCACTGTAAACACCATTGTGAATATTTGCTATAAAACTCCCTATTATCATGTAATGAGTCTTGGTGATAAAACAGCAGCCAGTGATTCATTTTTCTGTGTTATTTCATGCAAGACACTTTTGAGGTTTGAAATACAAAAAGCATCATCTTTCAAAGGGAAATATCATAGAGAAGAAAGGCACTATCAATGTGCAGGTTGAAATCAAATAAGCCCTGATGCTAATAAAAGCTCTGAAGCTTGGCCTTGCAGACATCCTCACACCTTGCACAATTTCCAATTCAGACAATAAGAAATGGACCACATAAAATTTACTTAAATCCCATTGCTACTTAAAGATTACAAAATTATCAGCCAGTAAAATAGAAGAGAACCTGTGCAACCACACGCAGGAAATGAAGATAAAAATTGGGTAAAAAATGTTGTAATTAGCATTGAGAGGAGGGGATGAGAGTCTCGAGACAAAGCATCAGATACTAGCAGTAAAATGAAAGACAAGAGCTCATTGTGGCCATTCTGATTGCCAAGGAATCAAGTCAGTAGGGTTGATTAAACCATTCTAGGCTTCTAGTGTTTCATTTTTGCTGTGTGCACTATGTTCTATTTGCTTTTTATCTTTTGTAATGATTATGAAGACAGGGATCTAATAAAAGGGGAAATATGCAAAACACAATGAGGTACCTGGCTTATATTGTATTAGCTGACAAATATGATAATAGGTTTCTTCTTTCCTTCCTTTCTGTTTATTTCTAGTGTTAGAGAATTTACAGATTCACCACCATCATCTCCCTTAAATACTTAGATGTCTTTTTCACTTAGGGATTCTACTTTATATTGAGCTGAAATACAATTGTGTTTTTTGTTTGTTTTATTTTATTTGTTGGTCCTCTTTCTAATGCTTGAGTTCACAAGACATACTTTGAGAACTTTAAAGAAAAAAAAAGTCCTATTCCTTTCACATTGTTTTATCTCTTAACTAAATCTGATGTTCCTTACAATATGTGAAGTTTCCTCACTGTTCTGACCATACAGTCCCTCAAATTTTTCAGGTGGTTGAAAGTTTCCTAAAAGAGTCATACGCTGAAGCAAAAGAAAAATTTTGAGGGTAGCCTTAGGTCATAATTTCTTAATTTTAATGCTTATTCCAATCATTGAAGGTCTTGTTGGGATATAGTTTTTGATTCATTAGGTAGGGTGAGGTACTAGATTCTTCATTTCTAGCAAGCTTCCCTGAGATACTAAAGCTTCTAGTTAGCCAACAACTATTGGAGTAGCAATCGTCTACAAATACAGAGCAGAATATATTATTTTCTCATTCTGTATACCATTTATCTGTCAATGCAATGTATTACAGAAATTTATTTATACATGTGAAAGAGTTTCAGCACTTTTCCTAGGCTTTATGAAGACAGTAGGTTTTCATTTATTAATTCATTTTGTATTCGTCATGTTCTCTGTTCTCAGGAACATAAACCTTTCTGCTCAGGTAAATAGATCTTACTATCATTCATTACTCAGGACAATCTGTGAACTTACTTTTGTAAGTAGGTAGTAGCTATCTATATAACTGTTCCCTTTGCCATTTGTGTCAATTAGTCTTTAAATGTTAAAGAAAAATTCACTATCTTCCCACACTCTAGTGTCATTTCCAAGAAAGGGTAACACCCTATATCCAGGAGACCAAGACACGAACTTTGGAATTACTTACCATAATATTATGCTCGATATCATCTCCTTAATCAATGAATTTATATTGCCAAGGTTTGATGGTGGTACATCCTAAACAGTTTGTAGTATTACACACTGGGGATCTTAGGTTAAAGATCGTTTTCTCCTAAATTCCCTTTCTCCCCTATCATCCACATCCACAGCCACATCTGTACCATCAAAGTTGGCTTCTTCTCAATTCCCTCAGAGTTACCTATGCTTCTCCTCTTTTAATATTATCATTAAAGCTTTAGATGTTTTTATTTTCCACTATCACACCCAAGCCTCGTAGAGAGTCCAGAACAGAGTATAGGTCTAACAAGAATCTGTTGAGTGTTTAATACATTGAAAAAAACCTGTGCTTGACTTAGCCCTGTCTATCTAGGTGAATTGTTTTGACATTCATTTGAAATGAAGCTCAACTTTAGTTGTTTATCACAGCTTTATTTTGCAATTATAAATGCTTTTTGCATAAGTGGAGATTATTAAAAATGACTTTTTATTAATATGTGAAATCTTTTAAAATGATTTAATCTGAATAATAATGGATAGCATTCATACATAAAATCTTTCACTTGCTCTTAATTATAAAAATAAAACAATAATTACAGACCAGCACATTCTAGATTTTAAAAGGTTGTACTGAAGCCCAGTTCTTATTGATGCATAGAGGATGACCTACATACATGCTTTCCTGGAACCCCTTAATCTGTATTTTCACACATAAACACACACACACACACACACACACACACACAAATGTGCTACATGCTGACACTAGCTGTCTATAAAGACTGTGAGCCAGGAGTAAAGTGATAAACTATCCTGGTCTGCCCAGAATTTAGGGGCTTCATAGAATGTGGGATTTTCAGTGATAAAATCAGGATAGTATTGGGCAACCTGGAATAGTTGATCACTTTACCCAGTGTTGGCTGGATCTGGGATCTAGCTCTACCTATAACACCTACCGAACTCCAAAGTCCATAAAAGCCAGGCCTGTTAAAGAAGGTCATAATAGCTGTTGTGGTTGCTTTCTAGAAACAAAGAGGAAATTTTTTGGTAGACTTTTCTGACTAATCTGGACCTTCCAACAGATTGATTCCTTATTATCTTTTATTGGGCTCATTGCCATCAAAAGTCAATCATAATAGAACGACCTCTTTTTTTTAAAGCTAAAGACTTTTTTCTAATATGTATAAAAAAAGCACACTCTACACTTTTCTGTAATATCAAACATGACAGCCATCTGATGGTAATAATTTAACCATCTGCAACTGCAATCATTTAGCACACTGTTTGCAAAAAGTAAACCATAAAATGAAATGCAAATTGGATGAATTCATAGGCACATATGAGGTTTGTCCATAAGGTTACCAGCCATGTAATATGAAGAATAGAGACATTTATTGAAGAAGATACAAGATACAAGAAACATTGTACATAGGACGGTGAAGCCTCAAAGTAGGAACCTTGGGACTTCACATAGTTCTCCCTATCACCGTTAGCTGCCCTGTCATATTTTCCTGAATCTCATCAATGGTCTCAAATCGCTTCCACTTCAGAGGCGGTGTTAGTTTGGAGAAAAGCCAGAAGTCTCAGGGTGCCAAATCTGGGCTGTAGGGGGGACTGAGTCACCTGAGTTATTTGATGTTTCACCAAAAAAGTCTGCGCAAGACATGATGCATGAGTGGGCACATTGTTGTAGTGAAGCTGCCCATCACTCGTTGTCCATAGCTGTGGCCCTCTGAATAATCCAAACAGTTTCCATAAGGGGATGTTTAAGCTTAATGTAAAATTTGATGGAGATTCGTTGCTCTACTTGCTCAGTCATTTTAAATGTGATGGCCACACAGTTTACATGCTCACTCAATGGCATCTACCACCCCCACTGACTAGTCAGTGAAGTCATCATTGTTCACACATGCACATTCCAGTCCACTCTCCTTAGCTGCCAGGTTACATCAATGTCTCACAAACCATTATCATTATATTAACAATGGCTGTTTTTTTTCCAGACAGACTTTGTATTTCTCTAATTAATATTGCTTCTTTAGGGAATTATAGGTTCCTTTTGGCAACATTCATTTTACAGAAATCTTCTCTGGAAGTACCATTTAAAGAGAGGTGTGTTAAACTTTTAGAAGGAATTAACATGATTTCCTCAGAAATGTCTCCACTTTAAGTCTGTAGTTTCAAAGTAGGGCTCTTTTAAGAGTAATTTAGGTACCTCATCTGGTTTTCAAAGCCTTGAGGTGATCTGAAAATAATCATCCCAATGTTTTTTCACAGTTTCCCTGTAAACTTTTTTCACTTCCACCTGGTAGGTGAACAGCTTTTTTTCAGACACTGCTAGCATTGTATCTTGCATATAGCAGGAACTCAATAAATGTAATCAGATGTATGAATAAATGATGGAAAAAATCCAAATTATTTGGAACCTCTATCTCACAATTTGCTGTGTTATCATTGCCAAGCTGGCAGGTTATCTCTGCTTCTCCCCTTTCCACAAGCAAGTCTGTTGCTCCTCCTCTTTTTTTCCTAACTTGAAGAAACCCACAATTAGGCCTCTCCTTGCCCAAAGGATTATAGGCAAAAACTCACCTCTCTCTACTCTTCTTTAGCCTGTTCCACTCCCTAAACCAAATTTCTGTTTAAATATCTAAGTGCTACCAAAAAAAGAAGTAAAAGAATTTGATTAAGTTATCAAAGTTCACACCAATAATAATAACATACCTGAAAGTATATTAAAATTTGAAAAGGTCATTGTTAAACCAAACACATGTCTACATAGTAAACTTTTAAGTACTGGGAATTGATAGTTTTCAAACAGTTTGATGAGGTGGAGGAGCGAATGTGTGTGTGTGTCCCCTAAGGAGACAGCTATTTCTTTTCTGCCATTAGTTAGCAAAGTCTAAAATATGAATAAGAATAAGGATTAGGGGTGGTGAGAGGACATGGACAAACAATGGCTGATGATAGAGAAAAATCTTAATGGAACGCTCAATTAACTGGATTGTTAGTAGTAAGAAATAAGATTTGCTATACATGGTTTTTTTATGAAAAACAGAGAAATTAAAGGAAACAAAATAATCACAGGAAGATTTTATTTCTTGAGAGTACTCTACTGAGGTCATAATAAATCCACTTAATTGCCTACATTTTCTATTTCTGAGATTCTGAAAATTGGAATAGATGTCCTAAATAGTGACCCTGAGTCCCAAAGTGGGTTGTAATGATGAGACAATGAGATAATGTGGGTGAAAGTATTTTGTGAATTACAGTACACTGTGAAAATATAAGGAAGACCTTTTAAAGCACACATATCTCTAAAAACTAGTATTTCTGTATAAAATTGCGACTCTCTCTTTGTGGAATTACTTAATGTAACTAGATGGCCATGTTTTAAAAATACTATAGAAACAGTTTCTTAAAGGGTCAGAGGTCTTCCTAAATCACTTCCATTATTTCTTTCACCTCTAATATTTTATAATGTATTGTAATAACATGAGTGAGAGAAATACTAATATTTCAACAATTGTATTTTTGAATATGAAATAAATCTAATTTATTCCTATTAGCGACCAACCTACCTTCTGCCAAGTGATTTAGTTTTGGAAGTAGCTGGTAATGTCATCTAATCTAGTGAATCTCCATCAAGTCATCATGTATAAGTCAGTTTCACTTCAATGCTTCTCCATACCTGATCCTCCCTTCTCAAAAGTCACTGATCTGCCTTGGCCATCAAGTGTCAACAATTACCAGTCATAATAGTAAGTAGGGCTGGAAGGTTGTTTTTCAAGATTGGATCTCTGTAGGGAGTAGTTTACTGAGCACTGGTATCACTCACTATGCTAGTTCACAGAGGGGGTACTAATGGCACAGGAGATGCTGGGTGTTGGTAGAAGTGAATGGATAATAGTAGTCTCTGTATGCTCTCTCCACTTTGGGGATCCTCTGGGACATTGAGACAGAACTTTTCTATGGCTCAAGGCAGGCAGCCTACCATAAAATTCCTCTAAAAGACCCCACCTCGTCTAGTACCAAAAAGTATATTCAGAAGAGTTACTCCAACTGATATGGTACAACTACTGACAATCAGAACAGGTGCTGGCCAGAGCATCTGTTCCATTAGGTATATGCCAATGTTAACTCCATTTCATGACTCATGAGAAGTCCTCTCAGAATGGTGCTAAGAGAGGGGCTAGTGGCTATGTTTCTATCAGTCAAAAGGGTTTCCATTTCAATAACCAGTTGAGGCATACTGAGGCACACCAACTAGGTATCAGTACTGCCGATATCCTGGTGGTGTCTGACAAGAATGTACATACTCATTCTTGGGTGCCAAACACAAATGAAACCTGTAGGAACCCCTGCTGTCTCTTTCCATCAAATTGTGGAGCACAGGGGCAGTGGTCTGGGGACTCACACTAAGAGGTGTACACATCTTTTAGTACCCTTTGCCCAGTCAGAGGTACCATATCTCAGGGAAAATAATAGAAGTCTAATTCAGCTAGCCCCTGGTTCTTCTCAGAAATCTATGCTCAGTTGGCAAGCCCCCTGCTATTTCTAGCACCATCAGCTGTGTAGCTGCAATCTTCAGTTCTTAATCAAACCTGTGTGGCACCTTCTCATGGCTCACCATCAAGAGTCTTTTTACCCCTTTCCTTCCCTCAATGTCTCTCCTGCATTCTTCCAAACTGTTCAGAGAGAGCTCTGCATCACTGCTAACATCTTGCTTTTCTGTTTCTTAAGCTGTGTGGTTAAGAGATCCCCAAAACTGCAGGGTTAGCCCCCCAAACCATGTGGTTCCATGCCTTGTCAAAACTGCATGCCCTCCCCCGCATGGCTGTCATGCCTGGATTTAAACCCTGGTGCAAATCTTCCTCTACATCCCTATTTCTGACTTCTCACACAATTAGCTACACCTGCCAGCATTCCTGTATTTTTCCAGCTTTTCTGGGCTGCCATAAGTCCAGACAGGCATGACCCCTTGGCATGAGAGCCAGCCATCTTCAGCTCTCCCACAGGCATTATAATCAAGGGGGGGTTTCCTCCCAGTTATGTCAGGGGTCAAAGTCACTCCCATCTCCCTGGCTCAAAGCAGGCCACAACTACTCAACATATCTATGAAGCTAACCAAAAATTATAGATATGTTAAAAAAACATTTTTGTGGTTATTTGCAAAAGTGTTGATACACAAAATAACTCTCAATGGCATTGCTCCATGTGTCTTATCCCCCAATTCAGACTTAGGAGGGTGAGGGCATCCTATATTTTTAGTATTTCCTGGACACCCCAAGTTCTGGACCCCATTACAAATCTTTCTTGGGGTGGTCCTGCCTGCACCCTGTTACAGTGTCAGCAATGATATAGTGTAGTATGTGAAATGAAGCATCCATTAATGCTTATGTTAATGCACATTAAGTCTCCATAGTTCTCTGCATCATGCTAAGACAATTTTGTCAATACCTCAATTATTTAGATTTATGATCTTTTTCCTTCTTCTCCCACCAGAGATACTACAGAATTTTAAGTGTCCCACATTTTTAAATAACTGGGAAAGTCCTGGGGTAAAGAAAAAGTTAAGAGATGCATATACTAGGCTTAGAGGCAGTAAGAAAAAACTCATCAACCTAAATCAGTAATGATACTTGAGAGGGGTCTAACCTGTATAGATGCCTACAGAGTCATGGATGAGTTAGAGGGTGAGAAATTATGGAGAAACAGTCTGCTTTCTGTTTTTTTTTTTTTTTGTAATCTTGAATGTTACTAGTTTAAATGAGATATTAACTCTTATCACTTTGTGCACTGAGGTGGGAAACCACAAGTAAACATCAAATGAATCTGACTTCCTTGGCAGGTCTGGGTAAGAAGGTGGGACAGGTGTGCCTATGCTCAAAAAACATAGCATATGAATACAGTGTAACTTTTCTTTAGTTGTTATTTCTTCTGCTGTGTAAAAACTGTAGTAGTACATACTCAGTCTATTGTTGGACCAGAGGTTTGTCTCGATTATTATTGTAGACATGATATGATCAGGTCTGTTTCTCCTTTTTTTTTATCCAACCCTAAATAACCCATACCTTTAACCTCCCACCTGCTTTTATGTGACACAGCATGCTATAGGGTGAATGAAATTGAGTCTTGACTTTCCTGAGTGTCTATATCCTCAATATTTTTTTTCTGAATTTGCTACAATAATCATTATTTTACCAGAAAATCAAAATAAAGGTAACATTTGAGTGATTAGAAGTATATGAATAAAACATAATATTTTTTTCAAAGTAACTGATTCTTATAATAGATATAAGAAGATTGTTTAATGTATTTTTTTCTTGTCAAGGGTAATTATTATTTTTGCCCAATTTTATGGATATATAACTGACATACATCACTGTATGAGATTCATATATACAACATAAAAGTTTGATCTATGTATATTGTAATATGATTACCACAATAAGTTTATTGTGTTTATCCACCATCACATATATGTAGATACAATAAGAAGAAATGGAATTTTTCCCATTATGGTGAGAACTTGTAGAATTTACCTCTTAACAACTTTCATATATGTCATACACCAGTATTACTAGTGTCATCATGTTAGTACTTATCATACCTTGTTAGTACTTATTTATCTTTATTTTTTTACTATCTTCCTCCATTTTTTCACATTTTTGCTTAACCTAGAATAACTTACTCTCAGACTTCTCCTCTATGACAATGTAGAATTTGGACTAATTTAATACCAGTAACCTTCTATCACATTATAGTAAAGTATTAATTTTACTCAGCAACCAAGAAATAAATTCTATCCAGCTTAGTACATTGTGAGGAAACTGTAACTGCCTGTTATCCCCACACTATATAGTTTATGTAAATATTTCAGAAAGACCATCAATTGCTAAAGGGCCCATTTATTTTGAAATTTATTAGTATTACTTCTTCACTGTAATAAAGCATGTTTTATATTTAAAAATGTTTTATATTTTTCAAACAAGGATGATTTTGCATCTATGTTATTTTGATATAGCTTTGTGATGATATAGCAATATTTTTGTTCCAAAAATCTATAGAAAGAGGCAAGGGCTCATTGTTTGTGGATCAGTACATTCTTGGCTGGTAGAGCCCTTTATATAGCAGTGTATTAAGAGCACATTTATGTACCATTTATAGAATTTACCTCTGTCTTTTCATTCTACTTTTATTCTTGCATGTCTACTCCCAATTATAATTAAGTCCCTAAATCTTGGGATTATAATGCATGCCAATTGTCTCACTCTAAGTCAAATCTACAAAAGCCAATTTCATTTAAGGGGAGTTTTTGAAGCTTGGAAAAATTACCCCCCTGAAAGTATTTATATTGCAAAGAAAATGGGACAATCAGTAATGTTTAATCTCAAAAGATTTTTGAAATTATCCTGCAGTGATTTAATTGGTTGATATCACACCCTATAAAATCATTTCTAAGAGAGACAGAATAGGATGAGGAGGAGGAGGGTGGAGAGGTAGAGGAGGAAGAGGAGGAGAAGGAGAAGAAGAGGAAAGAAGAGGAAGAAGAAGAAGAAGACGAAGAAGAAGAAGAAGAAGAAGAAGAAGAAGAAGAAGAAGAAGAAGAAGAAGAAGAAGAAAGAAAGAAAGAAAGAAAGAAAGAAAGAAAGAAAGAAAGAAAAGAAAGAAAGAAAGAAAGAAAGAAAGAAAGAGAGCAGAAGGAGAAAGGAGAAGAAGGAAGGAAGGAAGGACAAGCAGAAGAAGAAGAAAGGAGGAGAAGAAGGAGAAGAAGAAGAACAACAACAAGATGGTTTATTATCCTCTCAAGGGTTCTATTTAAATGAGTCAATTACAATATAGCTGAACTGAAACTGATGAGGGATTCCAGAACCCTTTCCATAGCAGGGTCCTACCATTCTAGAGAAAACAAAGCAAAAAGCCTAGACTGATGAGGATACCTACATTCAATCTAGTACATGGTCAGCATACACATTAACCTATCATTCCTTAACCAGGATTCATTTATTTATTACACAAACATAGTGTAAAATAAAATAGCTGGTCTCATTGTTTACTTTTAAGTTTGTCAGCTATGGTACATTTAGGAAATATGCACAGTCCTAACTAGCAGGCATATCAATACTAGAATAATTTCCTTACCACATTGAGTTCACATTTTATGGTACTTTTCTCTCTCTCTTTTTTTTTTCGTACTTTTAATGGCTAGAGTGTGATAATATTAATAAAATGTATTTATCTCTCTAACAAAAATTTGCTCAGCATCTCATATGTACCTGGCACTCTCAGGAAATAAATAGGTACATAAAATATAATCCCAAACTTGAAAATCATAGTGTCAATGCATGTGATGGTTAATTTTATGTGTTAACTTGACTATTTGGTTAAACATTGTTCTGCTGAATCAGTAGGGTAGTAAGTAAAGCAGATTGCTTCCCCCAATGTAGGTAGGCCTCATTCAGTCCATTGGAGGCCTGAATAGAACAAAAGTCTGAGTACAAAAGAATGCTCTCTCTCTATGACTGATTGCCTTTAAGCTGGGGCAGTGGTCTTTTCCTGGACTTAGGGTGGTACTTTACCCCATTTGCTCTCCTGGGTCTCAGGCTATGGGTTTCACACTGGAACTAAACCATCAGCCCTTCAGAATTTCCACTTTTCAGATTGTAGGTCTTCTCAGCTTCCATAATTAGGTGAGTCGATTCCCTATAATAAATCTATTATATCTATCTATCATATATATATATATATATATATTCTGTATCTATCTATATCTCATTTATCTATTCTACCTATCATCTACCTATATCTATCATCTATCCTATTCATCTTATTTCTCTAGAGAACCCTAATACAATTATGAAGTATAAGATATATGTAATGAAACATATATAAATTATTACTTGTGACTCATGTGAAAACAGAGTGCTTTAGGAGCCCATATATGGAAATGAATGTATTATTTGAGGGACCAGTAAGGAAAGGATTCATGGAGGAGTTGATACTTGAACTGGCTATTTTTCTGATTTTTCCAGGCAAGGAAAGTAGGATATTATGTTCTGGGCACTGAAAACAAAAACATGGGTCATCACTTTTCAATTTACTCAAAGATTGGTGAGAGCTTCAGAATGACTAGATTTTACACTGCCTGTGATGTTATTAGATGTGTGGACACATGCAGAGTGAAAAGACCATTATTATACTACATAAGGAAAGCAATACATGCTGGAATATAATCAAACCAGACCTACATTTTTGAAAACTGAGCATCATTGCTTGGTTGTATGTTTTCCTATAATAAATAATCTTTTTGTAAGTTTTTGGGAATTCTCTAGTAAAATATTCTTCAACTTTCCCTTATACCGCCACCACTACACTGGTTCAAAACACTGTCAATTTTTACCTAGGTAACTGCACATACACTCTAATTCTGCCAACACCTTGATAGCAGCCTTGAGAAACCCTAAGGAGAGGAGCTAGTTGAGTCCTTCCCAACTTCTGACCAACAAAACTGAGATAATAGGTTTGTATAGAGTTAAGTCACTTGTTATAATAGAAGCAGAGAAGTAACATGCTATACTATCTGGTTTTACACTGGAGAGTAAAGTACTCAATTTGTGATTTTAAAGATATTGTAATTCTCACTGGGGATACAGCAGAGGAAGCCAGAGTTGATGGTGATGGTATTTAGATTAGGGTGTTGGATGTAGAGATACAGAGAGTATTTGGATTTAAACATTGGGAAGTAAGAGCTACCAAGTTGCTGATATATCAGACATTAAAGGAGAGGGACAATGACATACCCAGGGTTATTCCAAGGTTTGGGGCTTATATCACTGGTAAATGCTGCTTTCAGCCAAGGATAAGGGGTAGTCTAGACAAAACAGCTGAGATGGAAAGGATTTCTATATACATAGTCTGTCTGGAAAAAATCCAACCATTGTTAGTATAATGAGAATGGTTTGTGCAACATCAGTGTAACCTGGCAGCCAAGGAGAGTGGACTGGAGTGCGAATGCATGAACAATGATGACTTCACTGTACTATTCAGTGTGGGTGGTAGATGCTGTTGAATGAGCAGGTGTACTATGTAGCCATTACATTAAAAATGAATGAGTAGAGCAATTAATCTGCATCAGATTTTACATTAAGCTTCAACATTCCTTCATGGAAACTATTTGGATGATTCAGAAGGCCACAACAATGGACAACTGGTGATTGGCAGCTTCATCATGACAATGTGCCCACTCATGCATCACGTCTCATGCAGAGATTTCTAATGAAACATCAACTCATTCAGGTGACTCAAACCCCATACATCCCAGATTTGGCATCCTGTTACTTCTAGCTTTTCCAAAAACTCAAATCAACTTTGCAATGAAAGAGATTTCAGACCATCAGTGAGATTCAGGAAAATATGACAGGGCAGCTGACGGTGACTGGGAGAACTGTGTGAGGTCCCAAGCTGCCTACTTTCAAGGGGACTGAGGCATCATTGTCCTATGTACAATGTTTCTTATATCTTCTCCAATAACTGTCTCTTTTTCATAGTACATGCCCGGATACTTTCTGATACCTCATTATATACATATGTGCGTGTTTGTGTGTGTGTATAATTTTTAAAGTGCTGGGCCTAAGAGGAAAAAAATAACTGTTCATCATTGCAAGTACATTTTTTTGAACTACTCACCCAATATTCCTTATTTTGAGCTGCAAAATATTCTTATGATTGTGTTATATTACAACTTCTGAAAATAACAAATTTGCCCTTGGTTCTCTACAAAATTAGCAAACTCTTTAAACTAATTTGCTGAATCCTGAAATATATATCTGCAGACTAATTTCTAGGACAGATTAAATGCTTTTTTAAAATATGCAGGAGGACATATTTATCCAAAGAAATTCTCCCTGAGTACATTTACCTGTGGGAAATATTATGGGACTCAAGCCTCTGGTGCCATTCATCACCCATGGTTCAGTTTTCCAATTTTCTGCATTGAACAATTCTGTGTCCATCAAAATATAAGAGACTGTTTCACTTGACTTGTCTTGGCATATACTATAATAATGATACAACATGATATGATATTAATATGGATATAATAATTTACCATTTTAATTTGAACATTTCACCTAAAATGTCTTATGTCATTGAGTGATAATTATGTTACAGAATTACATGCTTATAATTTTGTAATAAAAAGTTCAGTTATTTATGTCAGACCCTGTATATATATGTGTTCATTTATGTGTATATGTGTATTTATATATATGTGCACCAGAAATATATATATAAAATACCTATGTTATATTCAATGTTTTATTGGTCTCATCAACTCTGTCTGCTTTTGCCACTCTTTCCACAGAGCAGAGAGCCTTAGTGGTAGGAGACTGAAAATGATAAGCAAATGCTCAGAGATATTAGCTTTCATGTGAATCATATACTCACTTCGTGATTGTATGATTTGGGGAAGTGATCACTCTGCACTTCAGTTTACTCATATGTATGATGGGGATAAAAATAAAAACTACTTTAATGTATTTTTGTTTACTACCAAGTAAGTTAATGTGAGCAAACTCTCAGTATAGTGCTTATCCCCTGGAAAGCACTCAGGAATATTCTTGTAGCTGTCCTAGAGATCATCTAATTGAACCCATTAAACTGATAGATAAAGAAATTAAAGACAGGCCAGTGAACTCCTTATGCACACTCACATGCACTGACTCCAGGGTGCCTGTATCCTAACGGAGGACACTGAGATACCATGCTACTGATTACTGCCTCACTCTTGCTTCAGAGTTGCCTAAATCAGAATCACCTGGAAGCCAGATTAAAGGGCTTGACCTTCAGAGTTTCTGATTTATTAGGTTTCTAGCAAGTGATCAAATGAAACTGATTCTGTTGGTTCAGGAATCACATTTTGAGATTTGTGAAGTAGACTGTGAGGCAAAGTTAAGAGTCTATTTCAAACTGTTGATGTCAAAGATTAAATTAATGATTTAAGGTATAAACCAAATAGGAACTTAATGACCCATGAGAGGTAAGGGAGAGGAATGAATGTTGAGATATCTATATCAGATAGCTAAGAAAATGTTATTAATTCAGATTAGGAAAGTGATAGTGGCAAATGTTTTGGAAGGTAATTGTGGGATTAATTCAGGATAGGCCAAATGTAAGGTGCCTGCAGCCTGAAAAACAGGAAAAAGTACTGAACAAAATCAGTTAAAAGTTTGAATCTAAACTTTGGCCACAGCACTGAGCTACAGTTACAATCTACATTTGTATATGTGATCATTGAAAATGTGGAAGTGTAATAAACTGTGTATAAATAGAAAAAGAGGAATAAGTATAAGAACATCAATGTTAAATTGTAGCACAGAATAGGAACAATAAACAAGACTATGAAACATTTGTCAGAGAGCAGAATTCAAGCAAACAGTAGGGTTGGTGGCAAGAATTTCATGAGGGGATGTTCCTCATCAGCTTCATCTTATAATACAGTCTAATAATCACATATATGATTTAGAGGTTTCAGTAGACATTTGTCCTATCCACAAGTTTGCTGGTGAGCCAAAGCAGCTTAATTAAAAAATAAATTAGATATCACCAGCTCTGAATTTACTCCAAAACTCCAGCCACATCCCCACTTGCCTCCTTGGCTGTCTCACATCTAAAGACTTTTTGAGCCTTCCAGGTTGATTTGGCTTAAAAATTAAAATGGCCCAGAGGTAAACTGATTATCTTGCCCAATCTTAAGCTGACAATGGTCTAAAACCTCCAAACCAGAAATCTAAAAGCACTTGTAGACATTTTCTTTCTGTCATTATCCAACTCCAGTTCTTAATCGCTATCATATTGAGGCTGCCTCCCTAAAAATTATTATATCCATCTCTATCTTTCCTGGTGTTACTAGTTCAGTACAATTTCAACACCACCTGTATTACTGCAGTTGTCAAAATGTTACTCTTCTTCCAATGCTAGTCCCTTTTAATCTGTCAGTCACAAAGCTGTCAGAGTGATTTTTCCAAAAGGGAAGTCTGTTCAGGTCACTCTCCTGCTCAAAACCCACTGACCACAGTGTAAATTCCAAATGGTTTTTCCTATCACATTTGGTCCTTTTCTCTCCAGCTTCAGTTTGCATTGCAACCACCTTTGCCCCTGTAAATTATTTGTAAATTAGAGAAGTTATAACTACAGTGAGAGGTGGTATTTATAGTTTCCACTATATGTCATAAACTGATAATTTAAATAAATTAGAATACTTGTCCCAGTGTATTCCATTCCTGCCCCTCCAGGCCAACAAACAAATGAAGACATTAGACACAGTTCCTGAAGTACAGGCCCAATTTAAGTAGAGTGACACTGAAAAGACAGTCAAGTCTCAGAAACTGAGACCCAGAAGTTCTATTATTGATTAGAAGTAAATGGAAGGCACAGTTTGGGAAGCTGGTGTTCATGTTTATAGTGCCTTATCCTGGGTCAGGTGAAAATATTATCCAGTGATATTATATAGCTTGAATGCGGACTGAAGGAAGACTTGTATTTCATAGTTCTATGAGTAAATTTCACCAAAAACTTTTGGTAGTGTGCATTTTTATTCTGGATTAAAACATAAGCACAGAAATTTGGGGTGGTGAACACACAGTACAGTATACAGATGGTGGATTACAGAATTATATATCTGAAACCTGGTTTCAGGTTAATAATTTTATTAACCAATATTACCCTAATAAATTTAATTAAAAAGTAAAGAGAGAGAAATAAAAAAGAACTTAGAAATTAAAAAAATATAAGCTGAGAAAATTTAAGTGACTATATATATACATACATATATATACATATAGTAAAATATATATATATATATACATATACTTGTTGTTTTAGCTTGCCAGCAAACTGTGGATAGGACAAATGGCTTTATTCCATTACTCTACTAAAACCTTTAAATCATACATATGAGGGACAATCCCTCCCCCAAAAATCAAGAATTGTCTTCTGGAAGGTGGGCCCCTTGTAGTACACACATCCCCCACTATGTTAGTGTTCTAGGGATGAACCCATCTGTATCAGTGTACCAGCTGGAAGTGTTGTGAGAGGCTGACTGGCTTCAGTGAAAATTTTTTGACAGCTCTTTCAACGCATTTGTCCACTTCACAATGGGTGATTTACAAGTGCACCTGCCCACACCACGCTGAGTGTTCAGCCATTTTTTACTATAAATGGCTCTATTCACCCAATGCCCCACCATCTCTATTCACCCAATCTCACCCAGAGTGAGGTGTTTTTTTTGTTTCTCAGGGTGAAAAAATCCTTAAAGGTGAACTTTTTGCCAATGTGGAAGCAATGAAACAAAGGACAGTAGAGACATTAAAAGGCATTGATGAGTTCAAAAAATGTTTTGACCTGGCTGGTGTAGCTCAGTGGATTGAGCGTGGGCTGCAAACCAAAGTGTCGCAGGTTTGATTCCCAGCCAGGGTACATACCTGGGTTGCAGGCCATGACCCCCAGCAACCACATATTGATGTTTCTCTCTCTCTCTCTCTCTGTCTCTCTCACTATCTCTCTCTCTCTTTCTCCTTCTCTTCCCTCTCTAAAAATAAATAAATAAAATCTTAAAAAAAATGTTTTGAGCAGTGGAAGAAAACATCTTGTTAAGTGTATTGCATGAAATGGAGAGTACTTAGAAGGTGACTGAAGTTTAAACATGTAAGAATAAATACACAATTTTTTATAAAGAAATATTGTTTTTCTGGGTCCCCTCTAATATATATGATTATTAAGCTACATTCCATACATATAGAGATGATATATATATATAGATGATAGATTATAGATAAATAGAGAGATAGAATAAGATTCAGACAGAATCTTTTATATGTTTTATCATTTACTTTTTATGGCTTTTGACATTTTTCTTGAGACAAAATCTAATTGTGAGCTACATATATCTTAAAAATATGATACAGTGAGCTTTGACTCACATAATTCTCATCCTAATGTTGATTATTATAAGCTTTATAATAAGTCTTGAAGTCAGGTATATAAGTCTTTTGTTTCTCTTCAGTGTTTTTTGTTTAATTGATGTGATTTGTATTTCCATGTAAGTTTTAGAATCAGCTTGATGATCTATATAAAAAATCCTGCTGGGATTTTTTTGGTATTTTATGTAACTGTCAGGGGAGGGTCTCTGAATTTTTTTAATTGTATTTTTTTCCATTACCATTTATCCCCCTTATACTGTCTCCAACCTCTGCCCCCCTTCCCGCACTGTCACCACACTGTTGTCCACGTCTGTGATTCCCTTTTTTTTCCCTCAGTTCCTCCAACTGGGATTTCATGTAATTTAAAGACCAATTTAAGACATCTTTGGAACATCCAATCCATAAACATGGATTAATTACCTTGTTACTGACTTTGATTTGTGCCAGAAATGTTTTATAGTTTTCAATGTAGAATTCTTAGAAAAGAATTTCATTAAATTTATTCATATTTACTGTTTTAGAATATTACAGTTTAAAATTTCAGGTTACACATTATTTATTCTTAATACATGGAAATACAATTGATTTTTACATATAATTGATTTTTATATATTGACATTATGCCTAGTAATATTGCTGTATATTTAATACTACTATTAATTTTAGTGGTCCCCCCATTTTTATATCCCTTGGAATTTACTCTATACACTCTTCTATCAATTGCAAATAAAAATAATTTTACTTCTTTCTTCCAATCTTAATTCATTTCATTTATTTCTCCTGCTTTATTGAACTAGCTAGAACTTCTGGTACAATGTTGTATATAAATAGTAGCAGTGGACATTGTTTTCTTATTAATGATTTTACAAGGAAAGCCTGTATTTTGCCATTAAGTATGGGTTTAGATGTAGGTTTTACATAAATACTCTGCTTCAGATTAAAGAATATTAAGCTTAATTCCTAGTCTCCTGAGATATTTTATTTTGAAAGGATTTTGAATCCTGTCAGATGTTTTTTTCTGAATCTAGCTAGATTATATATAATTTTTAAAAACTTATTAATGTGGTTACAATGAATAAGCATCTAATATTAATTGTAATTCTGGGATAAACCATACTTGATAATATATTTTGCATCATTTTTATGTATTATGGAATTAATTTCCTAATATTTTGTAATAATTTTTTAAAGTTTGTAGTCATGAGAGTTATATGTCTGTAATTTTCATTCTCTGTAATGTCTTTGACAGTATTCAGTATCACAGTTCCACTGGACTTATAAAATGAGTTGGCAAGTATGCTTCCTTCTCTATTTTCTGAAATGGTCTCTGCAAGGTGGGCATTATTTCTTCATTACTGTTTAACACAATATACTAGTGAAACTACCTGGCCCTGGAGGGGTTTTTTGTTTTTGTTTTTGTTTTTTGCAATGGAAGTTATTTGAGCTACAAGTTCAATGTCTTTAATAGTTGTAGTGCTATTTCCAATTTTTAGTTCTGCCAGTTTTAATAAGTTATCCTTAAAAATTCTGTCCCTTTCAGGTAACTTTTTTTTTTCACTTGGGGATTTGAATAGTCCTCTTTGCTGGTGGAATTAGTTGACAGAAAAAAACACTGAGGAAAATCAGTTAAATAATACTATTAGCCAAATTGACCTAATTCATATTTATAGAACAGTTCATTCAACAACAAAATAAATAATTCTTTTCAAGTACACATGGAATATTCACCAAGGTAACTTTTAAAATTTATTAGCATAAAACTGTTTAAAATATTCAGTTAATATCCTTTTTATTCATAAGGAACAGTAATATCTTTTGTTTGTAATATTAGTAGTTTTCATTTTTATCTTTCTTTCTTTACCTGTCTTGCTGTAGGCTTACCAGTTTTAAACTTTTCATTTAATTTTTTTTAAAGAACAAACTTTGGTTCATTTTCCTCTACTGTTTATTTCTTTTCTAACATGTTGATTCTCATTTTGTAATTTTCATTAATTTATTGTTACTTTACTTACTCTTTTTTTCCTACCTTCTTAAGGTGGTAGCATAAATCATTGAATTTATACATTTTTGCTTTTTATTGTATTTTAAAGCAGTAAACCTCTCTCAGCATTGCCTTGGTTGTATCATTCAACTATTGATACATTATATATTTAACTATAACTTTAATAGTCCTAAACTTCTCTTGTGATTTCTTCTTTGACCAATGGCTTATTTTTTAATAGTTTGCTAATATCTAGATATTTGAAGTTTTTCTACCATACTGGTTTTTGTTTTTAAGTTAGGACTGTTTTGGTCATGGAATATATTCTTATATGATTTTCAGTTCTTGAAATTTATTGAGAATTATTTCAAGGTCCAGACTAAGATCTAGATAAGTGAAAAGAATCTGTATTTTGTTGTTGGATGAAGTGTTCCTTAAGTTAGGATGAATTCAAATGACTTAGAGTGTTGTTTGAGTCTTCTAAGTTCTTACTAAATTCTTATATAATTGTTTTATCTATTTCAAAGAGAGTAGAGTTACATTTTCAATATTATTTTGTATATATTTCCCTTTATTTCTGATAATTTTTTGTTTCATTTATTTTCGCTTAGATGGCTTTATAAACATATAAGATTTTTATATCTCCTTGATGAAAGACATTTTATAGTTACATATAACTTCTCTATCTCTGGTAATACCCTTCATTTAAAGTGTACATTTTCTGTCATTAATGTAGAAAATCTACATTACAAGCTTTGTCATGTTTAGAGTTTGTATGGTATTTACTTTCAACCTGCTTATATCTTCATATTTAAAGTGTGTATCATAAACAATCTGTAGTTGGTTGTGATAGATAGAAAAATGTCCACCCTAAGGATGTCCTTCAAGTTTCCTGGAACAGGTGAAGATGTTATTTTACGTGGCAAAAAGGATTTCAGAGCTCTGATTAAGGATTTTAGATGAGAGAAAAATCATAGATTATTCAAACTTATTCATACCCAGAAGAGAAAGAGTAAGGCAGGGTCAAAAGAGATATAAATTTTTAAAAAACAGAGGTTTAGGTTGATACACAACTGAGAATTAAGGAATGTGGGCTATCTCTTGGGACTGAAAAACAAGAAACAGATTGTTCCATAGAACCTCAGAAGGAATACAATCCTCCCAACCCATTGGAGACTTCTGACCTCCAGAACTATAAGATAATAAAGGGTGGGGCAAAAGTATGTTTATAGTTATGAATACATAAAACACAGCATTTATTCTTTTATTTTTATTTTAAATTTCAAAAAGTTTTAATTTAAGTTTATTGGGGTAACATTGGTTAACAAAATTGTATATTTTGTATTGTGTGTTTACCACACAAAGTCAAGTCTTCTGTCAAAATTTATCATGCCTTTATTTTCTTCTACCTCCTCTCACCCCCCACCCTTCCTCTGATAATCACCATACTGTTGTCTGTGGAAGGTTTATTCTTGTATCATTATTTATTAATTATAGCATTATTTTTCCTATGAACAACTGTAAACCTACATTTGTTCCACCTCCTGTGTGTTGTTTTAGACCATTAAGTTTGTAGTAAATTGTTACAGTGGTAATAGGTAAAACAGTTGGTTCTTGTTTGTATCCAGTTTTATATATTCTATCTCATAGTTAGAGAAGTGAGTTTATTTACATTTATGTAATTATTACAATATTTTCTTTTATTTCTTCCAATTTGGTATGTGGTTTTTACTTCTGTTTTTTGTTCATTTGTTCTTTCTTTTCTGTATTTTTTGAGTGAATCAAATACTTTTTTAAAAAAGATTTTATTTATCTATTTTTAGGGAAGGAAGGGAGGGAGAAAGAGAGAGAGAGAGAAACATCAATGTGCGGTTGCTGGGGGTCATGGGCTGCAACCCAGGCATATACCCTGACTGGGAATTGAACCTGCGACAGTTTGGTTCGCAGCCTACGCTCAATCCACTGAGCTATGCCAGCCAGAGCCTTGAGTGAATCAAATACACTTTTTTACTCCTTTCAGAAATATTCTATTAACTCATAAACAATGTAAGAAATTTACATAATATCTTTCCAATGATCATCCTCCTGTTCTTTCTACACTTGTCATATATGTTATTTCTCCCTTCATTACAAACCAAACAAGATATTATCATTGTTGTTTCTTGTACCCATCAATAATCCTTTAAATACCTTAAATTAGAATATTTTCAAAGGACTTGATATTTACTTACTTTTTTTCCCTTTCATTTCTAACTGTTTTAGGGGTTTTTAACTAGACTAAGGTAAACAGACTGTAAAGAACATCTTTAATATTTCTTATGGTATAGGCCTTCTGAAAACAATTTTTTCATACTTTTTTGTATCTGAAAATGGATTTATTTTGTCTCCATTTCTTATTGTTTCACTAAATATTAAATTATAGGTAAGCTTTTTATTTCCTTCATTTAATTTCAGCCTTTCATTTATTTCTGGTCTCTGTGGTTTTAGTCCTTATTCCTATTATTGTTTTCTGTATAAAATCTACTTTTTATTTTTTAAATATGACTTTTTTCATTGGCCCACAACCCAGGCACGTGCCCTGATTGGGAATCAAACCAGGGACTATTTGGTTTGCAGACTGGCACTCAACCCACTGAGCCATACCAACCAGGGCTAAAATTTACTTTTAATCTGGCTGCTGTCAAGACTTTTCTCTTGAAGATGGTGGAGGAATAAGTAGAAGCTACACTAACCTCTTCCCAGGGCCAGTCTGGAATTACAACTAAATTGTAGAAAAATCATCCAGAATACCCAACTTAACACTAGTTGGAGAGAAGCCTTATAACCAAGAACTAAGAGAAGAAATCACTTCACCACAAGACTGGTAGGCAGTGTGGAAGAAGTGTGAGAGGACTGGCTTGGTTCCCACAGGCAACAGCTGAAGTTCTAGAGGGATACATCAGTGGCTAGGGAGTTCCCCTGAGGTTTCTGGTCTATACCCCAAGTTGGGTTCCCCAGCCTATATCACCAGAGCCTGAAAGGAACCCAGAAAACATCCATCTATGAAAAGCAGCAGGGTTTCTATCTGCCAGAGATGGACGGGTGGAGCTTCTAGGAGCTTCTTAAAGGGCCAACACACAAAATTTTGTTTTCAGCCACTTACTCTGGGTTCCAGAAAAGAAAGGACAGAGTAGACTAGAAACACTTGAGAAGAGTCTGAGGCTGCTGCTTCAGGGAAGAGAACTGAAAGAACAGCTACCAGGATTCATGTGCTGAGTCATTCCCCATATTGCAGAAGCCATCTTTCTCAGGTAGAGCACTCCTCTCTAAGTGGCATCAGCCTGAGGAGAAGCAGTACCCCTGCCCCAGGAATTACTCTTCCCTACTGGGTAGTACTTAAGCTGGGCTGCTTAAGCTGGGCTGCTAATAGATTAACAATCTATTGGTTTAGTAGCTGATTAGTTTAATGGCTAAAGCAGAAAATAGAAAGTAACATCCAAAATGGGAAGACAACAAAAATACCCCAAAGGAAGACCAATAGAATTCTCCAGAAGAACTAGATGAAATGCAGGCAAAAATTTATCAGATAGAGTTTATAGTAATGATTATAAGGATACTCAAAGGCATTATAAAAAGGCAGAGACTATAAAAAAGGACCAGTCAGAAATATAGAAGGCAATACCTGAAATAAATAGTTTACTGGAAGGAATAAATATTCAGTAGGTTAGATGAAGCAGAGGATTTTATTAGTGTTTTTAGAAGAAAAAGTAGAAAATAAAACACCAAGGCAGAGAAGCAAAAAAAAAAATGAGGAGAGCTTAAGAAATATTTTGGTTAACATGAAGCATAACAACATCCATATCATGGGAGCACCGGAAGGAGAAGAGAGTGAGCAAAGGATCAAGAATCTATTTGAAGAAATAATGACTAAAAATTTTCATAATTTGGTGAAGGAAAAAGACACACGAGTCCAGGGAGTTCAGAGAATCCCAGACAAGTTGGACCCAAAGAGGCCTACATTGAGACACAACATAATTAAAATGACAAGACTTAAAAACAAGGAAAGGATCCTAAAAGCCACAAGAGAAAAGCAGGTAGTTACCTACAGGGGAGCACCAATTAGACTGGCATCTGATTACTCAACAGAAACATTTCAGGCCAGAAGAGAGTGGCATTAAATATTCAAGGTGATGAAAAGCAAGGACCTATTACCAAGACTACTTTACCCACCAAAGCTATCACTTAAAATCAAAGGAGAAACAAGGAGCTTCCCAGACAAGAAAAAGCAAAAGGAGTTTGTTAACACTAAACCAGTATTGCAACAAATTTTCAAGGGTTTGCTTTAAGAAGAAGAAGAAGAAAAAGAGATACAAATAAACAAAATAAAAAACAACAGAGGAAAACAGTCTAACAACAAAATGGCACTATATACATATTTATCAATAATCGACTTACACGTAAATGGCTTAAATACTCTGACTGAAATACATAGGGTTGCTGGTGGATAAGAAAACAAGACCCACATATATGCTGTCTCCAAGAGACCCATCTCAGATAGAAAGATATACACGGACTAAAGGATTAAAAGATATACACAGATTAAAATACATTTCATGCAAATTTAAAAGATAAAATGTAGCAGTACTTATATCCAATACACAGACTTTAAAGCAAAGCCTATATATAATAAAAGACAAAGAAAGACACTACATAATGATAAAGGGAACGATCTAACAAGAGGATATAACCCTAGTAAGCGTTTACCCACCCAACATGGTTGCATGTGTAAAGCAAATCTTGATAGATATAAAGGGAGAGATCAACAGAAATACAATCATATTAGGGATTTTAGCTTCCCATTGACTTCAATGGATAGATCTTCCAGGCAGAAATTAACAAGGAGACAGTGGACTTAAATGGCACACTAGATCAGATGGATTTAATTGATATCTTTAGAACATTTCATCCCAAAGCAGCAAAATATACATACTTTTCAAATGTACATGGAATATTTTCTAAGATAGACCAATTGTTAGGACACAAAACAAGGCTCAATAAATGTAAGAAGACTGAAATCATATCAAGCATATTATCTGACCACAATGCTATGGAACTACAAATTAATCACAAGAAAACATTGAGAAACATGCAAAGAAATGGAAGCTAAACAACACATTATTAAACAATGAATGAGTCAACCATGAGATCTAGGAAAAAATCAAAAGATACCTTGAAACAAATGAAAATGAGGACACAACAATTCAAAATCTGTGGTACACTGGGAGAGCAATCCTAAGAGGGAAATTCATAGAATTACAAGCCTATCTCAAAAAACAAGAAAAAGCCAAAATAAACTATCTAAATTCACACTTAAAGGAACTTGAACAGGAACAACTAGCAGAGCCCAAAGTGAGTAGAAGGGAGGAAATAATAAAACTCAGAGCAGAAATAAATGAAATAGAGTCTAGAAAATTGATACAAAAGATAAAGGAATTGAAGAGCTCATTCTATGAAAAGAGAAACAAGATTGACAAAACTTTAACTATTCTCAACAAGAAAAAAAGGGAAAACCCCAAACCCCAAATAAATAAAATCAGAAATGAAAGAAGAGAAATAAAAATTAACACTAAAGAAATACAAGGGATTAGAAGAAAATATTATGAACAATTACATGCCCACAAATTGGACAACCTAGATGATATGGATAAATTCCTAGAAACCTACAATCTTCCAAAACTAAATCAGGAAGAATCAGGGAATCTGAATAGACAGATTATAACTAATGAGTTTGTACCAATAATCAAAAAATATTCCAACAAACCAAAGTCTTGGATTGGATGGTTTCACAGGTAAACTTTACCAAACATTCCAAGAAGAACTAACACCTCTCCTTCCCAAATTATTTCATAGAAGTCAAGAGGAGACAAGGCTCCCAGACTCATTTTTGAGGCCAGCATTGTCCTAATTCCAAAACCAGATAAAGACACTACAAAAAAGAAAATTATAGTCCAATATCCCTGATGAATATAGATGCTAAAATCCTCATCAAAATATTAGCAAACTTATAGCAATGCATCAAAAAGATCACACACAATGATCAAGTGGAGTTTATTCCAGGAATGCAAGGTTGGTACAACATTTGCAAATTAATAAATGTGATTCACCACATGAGCAAAATAAAGGATAAAAACCACATGATCATACCAATAGATGCAGAAAAATTTTGATAAAAGCTAGCATTCATTTATGATCAACACTCTTGGCCAAGTGGGAATAGAGGGAACATATGTAAACATAATAAAGGCCATAGATGACAAACCCACTGCTAGGATCATACTCAATGGGCAAAAACTACAAGCATTCCCCTTCAGATCAGAAGCAAGACAGGGATGTCTCCTTTTACCTCTCTTATTCAGCATAGTACTGGAAGTCTTAGCCATAGCAATATGACAAGAAGGAGAAATAAAAGGCATCCAAATTGCAAAGGAAAAAAAGTAAAATTTTTTTCAGACGAGAATCCCAAAGATTCCACCAAGAAACTATAAGAACTTATAAGTAAATTCAGCACAGTAGCAAGTTACAAAATTAATATTCTATAATTCAATTGTATTTTTATATGCCAGCAATAAACTAACAGAAGGGGAAATTAAGAATACAATCCTATTCACAATTGCTACAAAAAGAATATAATACCTCAGAATAAACCTAAGTATATAAAAGATATGCACATGGAAAATCATAAGACACTAAAGAAAGAAATTGAAAAAGATAGAAATAAGTGGAAGCACATACTGTGTTCATGGATAGGAAGAATTAACATCATTAAAATGTCCATACTACCCAAAGCAACCTATAGATTCAATGCAATTACTATCAAGATTCCAGTGATGTATTTCACAGAATCAGAACAAATATTCCAAAAATTTATATGAAACCCCAAAAGGGGTTGCTGTGGGGACATAGCAACAGTGAACATGAGAAAGAAGGAGTTAGAGGAATCATGCTACCATATATCAAACTATACTATAAGGATATAATAATCAAAATAGCCTGGTACTGGCATAAAAACAGACACATAGATTAATGAAACAGAATAGAGGGTCCAGAAATAAACCCAAACCTCTACAGTCAATTAATATTCAACAGAGGAATTAAGCATATACAATGGACTAAAGACAGTTTATTCAATAAATTGTGTTGGGAAAATTGTACAGATATGTGCAAAAAAATGAAACTAGGCCACCCTCTTACACCACATACAGAAATAAATTCAAAATTGATCAAAAACTTAAATGTTTGACCCAAAACCATAAAAATCCTAGAAGAAAACATAGGCAGCAAAATATCAGAAAAATTGCTTGTAGCAATTTTTTATCACATATATCTCCCCATGCAAGAGAAACAAAAGGAAAAAAAAAAAACTAAGCAAATGAGACTACATCAAACTAAAAAGGTTTTGCATGCAAGGAAAAACATCAACAAAATATAAAGACAACCCACAGAATGGGAGAACATATTTGCTGATAAATCTGATAAGGGGTTAATGTCCAAAATTTATAAAGTACTTAAAAATCTCAACACCATAAAAACAAACAACCCAATTAAAAAATGGGCAAAGGACCTGAACAGACCCTTCCCAAAGAGGGCACACAGACAACCAATAGACATACGAAAAGTTGCTCAAAATCACCAGTCATCCCAGTCATCAGAGAAATGTATATTAAAACCACAATGCAATACTATCTCGCACCTGTCAGAATGGCTATCATCAATAAATCAACAAGTGCTGGCAAGGATGTGAAGAAAGGGAAACCCTTCTGCATTGTTGGTGGGAATGCAGACTTCAGTAGCCACTGTGGAAAACAGTATGGAGATATCTCAAAAAAATTAAAAATGGATCTGCCTTTTGGCCCAGGGATCCCACTTCTGGGAACATATTGGAAGGAACCCAAAACACTAATTCTAAAGAACATAAGCACCCCTATGTTCATTGCAGTGTTATTTACCACCGCCAAGATATTTACCAGCAACCCAAGTGTCCATCAGTAGATGACTGGATAATATAACTATGTGACATTTTATGCAATGGAATACTACTCACAATAAAAAAGAAAATTTTACCCTTTGCAGCAGTATGGATGGACCTGGAGAACATTATGCTAAGTGAAATAAGCCAGTCAGAGAAAGACAAATACTATATGATTTCACTCATATGTGGAACCTAATGAACAAACTGAACTAACAAGCAAAACAAAGATAACTCATAGACAGAGAGCAGATCACAGTTAGTGGGGAGGTTAAGGGATGGAGGGATTGAGCAAAAAGGAAAAAGGACTCATGGACATGGACAACAGTGTGGTGATTGTTGGCGGGGGAGGTATAAGGGGACTAAATAGTAATGGAAAAACAATACAATAAAGATTAAATCAAAAAGGTAAATTGCTGCAATAATGCTCATCAAAAAAAATAGAATTTTCTTTTTATCTTTGATGCTTAGCCCCAGTATAATTTTCTTTTAATTTTTTTCTGTTTGGAGTTTACTCAGCTTCTTGGACCCATAGCAATTTTACATTTCTTGTGGATGATTTTAGCCATTATATATTCAAATATTTCTCTTGTTCTTTTTTCTTCTCCTCAGACCATATAAAGAACTGTTAAATAAGAAGCATACCAAATATACACTCCTTTGATTATTTTTATCTATATTAGAAAAAATGAAAGAAAGTAATAGACTAAACCTAATGACAAACTAAACTCAGATTTTGGTTAATCTGACCTTTGCAACTAGATCAAAACCACACACAAAGGGAAAAATTAGGCAAGAAAAATAAAAAGTACCCCTAACAGCACTGGTCACCACAATGGTGGTCCATGAAGGAGAAGGGCAAAACCAAGAAATTATTAGAAGTAAGGGTATAGTGTGAAGGAGTTGTTTTATTCTGTAGATTGTTACCATCAGATTCCTGAATAACCTTTTCATTTACTAAAAGGAGAAAGTGAGAGTGAGAGTAACTAATTTAAGAGCAATGTCTTTGTTTTGGGATGCTGTGGCGTGGAAGAACATGATTGATGTAGGACCCACAGCTCACTATGGAGCAATCACAGATGGCTTTAAATGATCCAGACACACAGAGCTTATTTCTGAGAAAGAATACGTACAGGTAGCCTAGTGGACTGGATAAAATCCACTGTAAGGTCTGTTTACAGCTCCCCCTATCAATGACACAGACTCATTTCACTTAATAAAATTGTTTTGTCTTTTTTTGTTCAGAGTAGAGAACTTATATTGATGTCTTCTATTTCACTGATTCAATCTTTTGTCATAGAGTGAATTTATCATTTTAGATATTGTCCTTTTTCATGCTAGGGTGTTGCTTTATTACAGTTTTCATTTCTCTGCTAAGGTTCTCAGTCTTTCCACTCTTTATAATCATGTGTTCCTATAAGTTCTGAAACATATTCATAATGGTGGCTTTAAAATTTTTGTGTTTTTTTTTCCCTGCTGAATTCAATTTCTGAAACTTCTAGGCTAAGGACTGATTTACTTTATTTTATTTATTTATTTTTAGAGAGAAGGGATGGGGGTGAGAGAGAGAAAGAGAAACACTAACATGTGAAAGAAACATCAATTGGCTGCCTCTGGCACACCCCTAACCAGAGACCTGGCCTGCAACTCAGGCATGTGCCCTGTCTAGGATTTGCACCAGTGACCTTTTGGTTTGTATGCTAGTACTCAACCCACTGAGCCACACAAGCCAGAGCTAGGGACTAATTTTTATCATCTATTTTTTTTGTTTTTATTATCACTTTTGAATCACTTTTTATTTGATTTGATTATCATTTTATTTGTTTTGATTATCATTTTTGAATCACTTTTTATTTATTTTTCTCATATTTCTATCTCTATAGGATTATATTCTTTCCTTTAAAGAGCTTTATGTTATATTCTGGCAAACAGTTGTATCCTTAGCTGATTATTTTAGTACTTGAAGGCTAATTTGGAGTTTTCTTTTGGTTTTGTCCTTAGTCTTACAGAATGGCCCTTACTCTATGACATGTTTATTTTCAAAGATATGACCTATCTGGGGTTTCAGTTGTATGGCCAAGGTCACTGAAGTCTCTCTGGTTGACATAAAAGTCCAAAGACTTCAGCAATTGTGACTTCTGTATTTTCCACTGAACTCTCAGCTTCATAGAAGTTCCTTTCTCTGTATGTAATGGAGTATTGCTCTACTCATGCAAAGCCTTGCAGCTCTTTTCTTTCCTACATCCTATCTCATGAATTCTTCCTGATTTACCATCTCAGAAATCTAATCTCTTCTATTTAGCAACTGTGTCCTTCTACTTGGGCTTCTCCACCTTGTACCACAGTAGGGGAAATGCCCCCACTAGAGAATCAGGGCAAATCAAAGTCTGGAGTTTCTTTTTCCTAGGGTATTTTAGGTATATGCTTCCTGCTCTCTCTTTTTTCTTTTGCAAAAAGCTTTATTGTTTCTAGTTGGTCCCCAGCATGGGAGAGGCTCCAAGTTTGTTAAAAGGCTGCTTAGTGATTTCAGGGAAAGGCTCAAGCTGAAGTCAGACACCAAGGGGATGCAGGGGTCTCCTCAAAGGTCTCCAGGGTTCAAAGGCTCCTTCCCAGTTAGGCTTGAGGGCGAGCTTTTCAAAGATTTACTCACCTAGCCCAGCCTGGGGGCCACCTAGCCTGCTTTGATTGGCCAAGTGGTTGCTCATCTTCTGGTAGTGTTTCAACTGCTTATCCAGGAAGTAGTTCTCCAGGAAATCACAGAAATGGGGATTTGGGTGGGCACAACCAAAGACATACAGATCCAAAAGAGCCCTGATCAAGCTCTTGTCCATGACTCCATGGTATCCTGAGTTTAACCCACTCATCTTGGGACAGCTTCAGCATGTCCAAGAAGGAGACATGACCACTGCATTGGTTTTGCATCTTCAAGATGCTGGGCACCCTTGAGCTTCTCCTTGGCCAACTCTCAAAAGAAGTGGCCCATGTCCTCTATATCCAAAACATTGTGGTTAAAATAGAAGCCCCCTAGAGAAGTAGGTATAGAAGGCCTGCAGATACAGGTTGACCAGGAGGTTGCCAAAGGCCTCCCCCCAGATGAATTTGGGTGCTGATAGTTGCTTGGCAATCAGGAGTTAACCTCAAAAAAGGGTGTTGGCTGGTCTCAGAGGCCAAGGATAGGAGAGATGGTTCTGAAGGTTTGGACTAGAAAAGAGGTTAGAGGGTGGTCAGAAGCAGGAAGGAGGGGTATCCCTGGCTCTGTTCTGTCCAAACACTGTTGAAGCAAGGGACAGACTCAGGGGACCAATAAAAGCTCTTTCTCCTGCCTTTTCAGTGCATGAACATAGTTTATGTTTTATCTAACTTTATAGTGTTTATAGCAGAAGGGAATGTCCAGTGCCAATGACCATGCCATAGCTGGAGGTTGAAGTCTTCCCCAAGCAGACATATTTGACTCCAACATACATGGTCTTTCACTATGTATTCCAACAACTTTTATTATCTAAGCCTTTTGAATACTGTAGGCTCTAAAGTCTCTAGGGAGAAACTGTTTCCTTGCCTTTTCAAGCTTCTAGAGGCCACCTGCATTTGTTGGCTTGTGACCCTTCTTCCATCTCAAAACCTGCAGTGTAACATCTTGTTGTTTTCATAATTCTCTATCTCTCATTCTTTGGACTCTCTTACTCTTTAAAAATTATTTTTTAAATCTTTTTGTTGAAGTATAATTGACATATAACACTGTGTTAGTTTCAATATTTATAATATTGCTAAATGATCACCACAATAAATTTAGTTAACATCTATCGCCATACATAATTATATTTTATCCTTTAATGAGAACTTTTAAGATCTATCCTCTTAGGAACTTTCAAATGTTCAAGGCAGTAGTACTACTTATAGTCACCATGCTATACATTGCATCCTAATGACTTATTCATCTTATGACTGGAAATTTGTGCCTCATGAGCCCCTTTACCTGTTTCAGCCACTACACCAACCCTTGCCTCTGGCAACCATCAATCTGTTCTTTGTATATATGAACCTGGGATTTTAAAAACTGTTTTGTTTTCTTCTTATAATCCACATATAAATAAAATTATATAGTACTTGCCTTTCTCTGTCTGACTTATTACACTTAATATAGTGCCCTCAAGGTCTATCCAGGTTGTCTCAAATGACAATATTTCATTTTTTATGGCTAAATTATATTATAACATTTTCTTTATTCATCCATTGATGAACATTTAAGTTGTTTATCTTGGCTACCATTAATAATGCTTCAATGAACAGGGAGGGTGCATATATCTTTCTGAGTTAGTGTTTTATTTTCTTTGGATAAATGCCCAGAAGTGGAATTGCTGAATTGTATGGCCTCTCTCTTATAATGACCCTTATAATTACATTAGACCCAACTGAATAACCAGAGTAATATCCCCAACTCAAGATCCTTAATTTAATTATATCCACAAAGTCCCTTTTGTCATGTAATATAACATATTAATAGCTTCCAGGGACTAGAATATGGTATCTTGGGCAGTCATTATTCAAACTAAAGTAAAATTTTAAAAATCTTTGAATTTCTACTTTGATGACCCACCATTATGACAGGTGGAGATGATGATCATAACCTAATGAAGTAAACAGTCACCTTCTTATAAATGATGTGGGCTCTTTTGGTGGTTATAAAGAAAGTAGACAGGAAAATTTGTCTTCACTTATTTGAAGCTCTGGACAAATGTTTCTTTCCTGTTTCTTCCTTATTTCTTTTCAGAGAGTCTCACTGAATAGCAAAATGTTTCCACCATTTTTAGCCCTGCTCCCCAAGTTTCTAGAAGCCTGCCAAAGTCTATTGCCTTCCTTCTGACCTTTCTTCTTCTTTTTTTTTAAGAGAGGGAGAGAAACATCAACATGTGGTTGCCTCTCATGTGACCCTTACTGGGGACCTGGCCTGCAACCCAAGCATATGCCCTGACTGGAAATCAAACTGGTGACCCTTTAGTTCCCAGGTCAGTACTTGAACCACCAAGCCACACCAGCCAGGCCTGACCATTCTTATTGTTAACTAGTTGTTCATCAAACTGATAGGCTATAACTTTACCAGAATTTGGAATATATGTATGGATACTCATGATACAAAAGTATATGAAAACAGATGAATACATCTAGTTGCATCTATACCAAAATTTACATAGACATAGAAATGGAACAGAAATTAATCAAAAGGAGGATTTTATGGTATGTAGCAGATATTTTGTGCTTTTATTTATTCATTTATTTTTTTTAAGGGAGAGGGTGAATGTAGCTCCTCACTACCACAAATTATGAAGTCAAGTTTCCCACATTTGGGGAAATCGGAGGGGTCAGCACATCTATAATGCAAAGGATAAGCCTTACCCTGGGAAAACTACCTTCATAATCATGGTATCTCTCCTGCCAAATAAGTATTATTCATTTAACTTTTAATTCAAGAATATTTATTAGGCTTTTAATATGTGCCATGCATTATGATAGAAACTAAGGAATCAAGATATGAAAAATTCAAACTATATCCTAAAGAAGCTAGCATTAACAGACCAGACAAACAATAACAATTGCAAAATGTATGAGAATTGTTGTAAAGGCTCTCATGTAAAGTATAATTGGAAATCAGAGACGGGGCTTTTAATATAGATTTAGGTGTCAGGTACACAGTTTCCTATAAAACCAAATGTTAAAGAAAGTATAGTCATTCTCCAGGTGAAGTAGGGCAATGATTTGTCAGAGAACAGTAATGTACAAAGGTGTGAAATTGAGTCAATATGGAGAACTACTTGTCATTGAGGATGGCAGGAAAAAACACTCTGTGGTGATGACTGGTTAAATAATACCATTGAACAAATAAAAACCGTTATAGGATATGGTAAAAATTTGGGTTTTAAATTATTTTATTTAATATTAGTTATCTTTATTATCATTTATTATTTATAAAAATAACAAAAGGAGAATTGTTCCTAAGTGTGGGAGACATAAAGTGAGTTATCTCCTTTGGGCTCTTGTAGTTTCTTAAATGGACAGTAAGTTCACTAGAATATTCCCTTACTCTTCACAGTACATTCGGTATTGACTTGGAACTATAGTTGCATCTCAATCCATAAAGATTCCATTCCCTTTCATTGGACTGATACCTGGGAAGAACACACAGCTGAAGCTGAGGCACATCATTTTTATTATTTTACTAATATTTAATTTCAAGTTCTATTTAAAAGTCATATGTAAAATTTCCTACATATTTTATTGGAACTAAAACCAGTACTCCTACTATCATGTAAACAAACAGGTCCTATTATCAACAATCACTTATTCTTTGAAGTATTACTTTTTCTTTAAAGTACCTCTTTTTATTGGCACTAATCTCCTAATCTCTAAATTCTGTATAAAACATTAAAAATAAAAAGTTTTGAGTTCAGTAGCATGAGTTAGTAATTGAAGGTTTTCTTAATATAGTGGAAAGAGGTCAGACTTCAAAGTCAAACAGATTTGGTTTTGAATCTCAGCTGCTACTTAATGTGTGAACATCAGCAAATCACTTCACTGAACTTTAGTTTCTTTATCTCTAAAATGAGGATAATAATGTCTTCCTTGTTTAGGTATTATATGGAATAAAAATAATATGTGAACTGCTGATACTAAGTATAACTCAATAATTGATAGCTATTTATTATCATTATGGTCATTTTCCACATTGCAGAATTGAGTCTCTTTCCCCAAGGAAATATTAATTCTTAATACCAGTTTATAAAGTACTCCCATAAACTTGAAGGAGAGGGCAGTCACTAAAATAATTACATGCATAAACTTTGTTTCTGCTAGCTATCCTAGTGATTAAATGTATTTTCATATACAAATTAAAACTGTGTACTCATTAGTTTAAATACATTTTTCATTAGGTAAATGAAATGCTTATTAAAGATAATATAAGGCTAAAAGGAGAATATTATCAAAACAAGTTACTCGGTATGTTTTTTAATATTTATTTTTACAATATGGCAACACGACTTTTACTTTTGACCATTTACCATATATATATAAATATTTATAAACTTTATTCAATATTTTTGTTAGTACATGTACTAGTGTATAACCATATTCTATGAATATTTATGGTTCTTCTACCTGCATTACAGGTTTGAGTTAAACTTTCTTTAAGTGCCATTTTAATTATACAAGAAAAAAATCAAGTTTTATTTTTATCAAGTTTTATTTTTAATTCTTAACCACAGGCTAAAGCAGAAATCATGACAAATCAGAAAATGCCCTCTTTGAAAACTGAAACCAATGAAAATCTATTTGAAAAAATAAAGGGCAACTAATTATCCATTTATAGAGTACTGTATCTTCACCAAAGATACTTGAAAATTCTCCAGATGTTCTTAAAATGATTGAAATGGCTTGCTTCTGAATCTCTTCCTTATTGACTTTTTCTCAGTGTATGCACACCTTCCTTTACCTTCCCAGTTATTAAAATAAGCTAAATCATTCTCTGGTTCCCCATTCCTTCTCCCAGTTGAGACTGCCCCAGCTCTTTCCTGATGATCTTCTCAGTACTTTCATGTATACATTCTAGCTCTCTGTTCATGTTTTCTCTCATCTCAGCTTTCTCAAAGGAGTCTGCATTGGCTAGACTCATTTTCAATGTCCTATGTCTCAGCCAAGGAGTCCTCAGCTCACCTGTGCTGCCTCTGCCTTCTCATCTCTCCATAGCTTTTTCCATCCCCAGTCTAAACCATTCTTCAGGTGAGTACCTATTCTGGTCAGAGAAAAAGGTGTAAAGAACACTCAATTATTTCTTATTAATTGAATTAATGTATTTAACACCTCCAAGCTCCACATAAATTGCTTTTGGTTGTTGGCTATGAGGTTCACTACCTGCTCTTGGGTCTTTTTTTAGAGACTCGAATACTCTTATGTGTAGGCCACACTATACTCTTAATAGTGGTCATTTTCATGAAGCTTTAATAATTTTTAACTGTGTTTTCTTGGACTTTGTTATTCCAGTAAGAGGTTATCTGTCATAGCCATACTTGGGAACATTGAAGCTTTCATGTAGGAAGAAAACACACATTAAATAGGAAAGAAAGAAAAAAGGAGATAAGAGTCTCTAGATAATCAATAAAGAATAGAGAATGAGAAAACTGTGTCTTCTGTGTTCCCTCAATCAAGCTGCCATCTAAATTTATACTATTAGTCTCTTCTCCCAGCAATGTTGCTTTATTAGTCTATTGACTTTATCTTCCAGTGTTAGAGCTTAAAAAACAAAACAAAATTATTGAAATTGTTTAATTATATAATATTTGAGTCTGGTCAGTCTTTCCCTTGGATTTCTCTCATATGGGAACATGTGGTCTTTTTTTAATCATGATACGTTTTCCACCTAATCCTACCCCATTCTTTTTCTCTGGATTTTTTTTACTCTGATATAACTTCAGTCTGTTCAGGCATTAAAAGGTATAGTATAGATGCACTACTATCTCAAAAGCTTTTATTGTTCTTGCTGAATGCTTTGAAGCAAAGACAACATGAAGTATACTGTGTGATGTTTGAAAAAGATATGGTATACCAAAAACTGTTGCTATTTAATCCCCAAAAAGTATTGATCCAAAGTATTTTGGATCTGTGTAGCATTCTAAAACCACTTAAGAGTTTCCATGGATTTGTTCTGCCCTTTTGTACTCTAACCATTGCAATATTTAAAAAAGGAAAAAAGGTGGAAGCACTTCCTAAATACTTTGTATGGTGCATACTTGTACTCTTACAGTCTCATGCAGGTAGTGTAAGTTCTATGCATCCTGTCTAGAAGAAAGGGTATGAAATCATCATGTATAATCAGTAGTCCAGAGCCAACTTTGCTCAGTGTCAGAGGCCCACAAAAGAGTAAGCTCCTAAAGAGTGATAGAGATATCATTGGGAAAATGTCTTAGAAGTATAAAAGTGTGGACTGTGCTTGTCATGCCAAATTTTTAGCATCCTTGTGCACAAATGTCGAAGTTCTCTGCCATCTCTAATTCTGGAAATGTATTTATTGAAATCTCCCAACTATGTCCTAAACTCCCTAAAGATATTATCTGATTTTCTGTTCTTACATGAGACTATTTTTTTGTAAATAGTCTCTTTAGAGAGTTCTCTAAAGTTTTAGAAAAACTTTAGTTCTCTAAACTTTAGTTCTCTAAAGTTTAGAAAAAATGATCTATTTTCTAAAGTTTTGCTGAAGATGCGAACAAGGTTATAACTAACATCATCTAGAACAGAAGGATTTCACATGCCACTGCTGAGCTCTATATTATTTCTAAGAATAAGAACATTTTAGTGTGCTAAAATTCTACTTCGGATGTTTAAAAGATAGATTTTTTGCAGATTTTAGAATCAAATTGATCCAGGTTTTTCCCTCAGGTTTGATTCTCACTCCTGTGTGAGGTTACTGAAATGCGAACCATGTAGCTAGGAATTATCCATCAGAAATGGAGATTTTAAAGAGAAGGAATATAGAGGAAAAGTTTTATTTGCATGATGGGGTGCAGAGTCCTGGGTGAGAAATGTATAGTCCTTCACTTAAAATTTCCCTCTAACATCGATCTTAAATGTTTTGGGATGATTTACTTCTTTGACTTTGTCCTTCATTTATGCAATCATAATTTATTGAATGCTAACCCCACACTAAAGACAGAGGATCAGATTACTTTCTACAAAAAGCTTATAGTTAAGTCATCAAACAGTCACTTTATCAAGCACATATAGGAGACTGTTGAGTCAGCCAATTATTATAACTGAACAAATGGGATAGTCAATAATTCAAGGAGGGTTAATTTGCAAAGGGGTTATTTGCAGAGGTGCAGTGAGGAAAAAACAAGGATAATTCAGTACCCTGCAGCCAGTAGTACCACATCTATAACCCAGAAAGATGAGAGAAGTGGTTGCCAGAAACTGAAATAATGAATTGCATAGAGGAAGCAACCTTTAGAAAGCCTTTGGTCAAGTTAAACAACCAGTCCAAAATAACTTTGAAGGGAGGAAGTTAGGGAATAAAAAAGATATTGTTCTTCTTGTGTCTCCTGAAATGACTCCCCATTGACTGAAGCCAACCAGAAGATAGAGGATAAGAAAGCACATTGAAATATTTGTTCTAGTTAGCTGCCCAGATAGTCACCTCAAGAAAGAAATGTAAAGAGTAGATCTCAGTGCCAGAGAACTCATTCTTTGTAGTTTACCCTTTTTATTCCTTAACATCCTGACTTTTCTTTCTTCCAGGGGAAGGTTTGTAGTAAGTAAACAAATAAATAAATAAGAGATGTGTCATTTTGGTTCTACTTAGTACCAAATCTTAAATCATCTACTACTGGTATTCAACAAGAAGCATTGGGGATGGGAGTGGGTAAAAGGTGGAATAGAAACATTAAACAGAATAAAATGCACCTGCTATATTTAGTGTACAATTATCTAGAATATATATCTTATTAGGATCACATACAACATCATACATCAGAAGCATCTGCATGTATTGCTGCTAAAATTTTAAGAGGTCTACTAACTGTTTATGTCTCTTTGTTTATGGTGCACAGGCAGGGTTTGGCAACTTATCTTTCACTTTGACAGTGATATTGCATCATGCCTCAGACCACTACAACTGTAGAAAAAATTTTTAGGGTTTTTTGTGTGTTTTTTGAAATGTTATTGACATGACAGCACCCTTAACTTTCTGTGGGTCTATCCTTCACCCACTGAGTCTGTCAATAAAATATTGCTTAGTAATACTGCATAACAAACAACCACAAAATACCAGGGTATAAAACAGTGATCTTTTATTTCTTACTAAGTTTATAGATCACTTAGTGTGGCTCCACATTAGTCTGTGTCAACTTGAACATTTCAGCTTCAGAGTGTAGTTTCGGCTACATAGGTATGTCCTTCTCCTCCTAGAACCTAATGTGCCAGTGGGAGCCTCTCTTGGTGACAGCACAGGGACAAGAAAACAAGCACCAGGAGTCTTAAACCTTAAGTCAAAGTAGGCATTGTGTCATTTCTCCCTCTTGTGTCATTTCTTCCTTGATGATATTGGCCCAGGTAAGGGACATGACTGAGACTAATGTCAACAGGTAGTAAAAAATATTCCACCTCTACAGGAGGAACACAAAATTCACATGGTAAGGGGCTTAGAAAAAGGGAGAAATAAATAAGCTAGCATTAGATTCTATGGGGTATCAAGAAAATTAAGGTAATTTCAGACGATGATATGATATAGAAGTGGGAAAAATGAAATAGACCTAGAACATGACAAAAACAGTATACTACTGTCCCTTCTGTTAAAGCCAAAATTGCTTCTAAATTTCCATACTTAATGGAAATACTTTTAATTCCATACTTATTGCTTCTTAATTTCCATACTTATAACTCTTATGGTGGATGGGCTATCTCTTTCTGCACTACTTGGTCTGGGCTATGTTGGGATCTAATCCTGTTTTATAAAGATCAGAGGCAAAGAGATGACACAGGTGAAACTGTGAGGCAATTTCCAGTTGTAGAACTTGGAAGGCTCTTTTGCAGTAGAAACTGCTTTCTTTAAGGGAAATCGTGGCTTCCACCAGCAAGGAGTTTACACAGAAATTTGGAGACTCAAGTGTTCAGTCTTAATCATATCTGCACAAATATCTTCATCCCTTTTTTCTGAACCTCTTATCTTTTCTTGACTCAGTGTAAGAGACTTGTCATGTTTGAATTGGTAAAACTTTTATCATTATTGTCTTATTGTCTACAACTCTTCACCAGACCCTGGACTCCTGGTCTAAGCCATTTTTATCATGTGGCTGCAAAGAAATAAGGGATTTTGTCAAAGATACCATGGAACTCTAAAGCTTTCATATATGTTCTTAATTATATAGCCCAAGAAAGAAACTTAAGCTAAAAGAGAAATAAAAAAATACAAATTTATTTGAGATCAAAGCTTGCAACCAGGGAGACACGGATTCAGATTCAGGTAGCAACTTAAAGTGTTCTCCAGGGAGAACAAAGAAAGACAGGTCTTATAAAGGCTCAGGCTACATGTGTTGTTCTCAGTCTCATCTTCTCTACGTAAACGAAGGATTCTAACTGGGTGAGTAGGGATTGGCTGAGCCCAATAAGCAAAGGAAGGATGCTGGTTGGCAAAACCCATTGACTCTTTTCAATGTATGGACAACAGATGGTCTGGTTGTCATGGTAAGAAGGAGATTAAAGCTAAGGCAAAGCTGAGAAGTTCAAAAGTTCATGGAGAAACATGCTAGGTAGAATATGTGTAAGATAAACTCTCTGCTATATTTTATTTCCCTCAGCATAAATGACCCCACTTTGGCAATCTTTACTCAGTTATATGTTTATAGATATTATTTTCTCTTTGCCTACAAATATTTACTGGGATTATTAGAAAACACATAATTCCACAAGTTTTATAATTGCTCTTGCCATAGCACCTAATTATCACATTTGATGATCCTCCAATACCTTGCCTTCCTCTTGTGTTGCTTCTAATGTCACTACTGGTAATATTGTGATTAATCATGTTATAATTTTATATAGTTAGATAATTCACATTCCATCCCCAAGAAAAAATAGATTAACTTTGTACCCTTGAATATGTGATTAATGCAAATTCAAAATCTTATTTTAAAGGTTTGTTTCTTGGAATTCCTTCTGATACTCACTGCTTTATCAGTCAAGGTCTCAAAAGAAAACAGATTGTAGATTCAAGTTAGGATCATTTTTTCAAAGGTTTGTCTACAAAAGACCATAGTGAATTAAAGATAGTTACTAATTTTTTGAAGCTTCACAGTAGCTTTGACAAAGTCCTTTATTTAGAAAAGTTATAGAGAGCTTGGATGATCTTCCTAGGTTGCAAAATTCCTTCAAAGTAAAAATTGGCCTCAAGGCAAAGTTCAAATTCAGGGCAATAAAGTATGTCCTCAGGGTAAAGGTAAAGTTGGTGTGACTTTAAAACCCTTGTTAAAACCTCAGAAAAATTCAGCTTTCTAAGAGTTTTAAGGGTATTCTTTTTAAGGTGTTTCAAAGGGGTTCTAAGAAAATTAAGCACTTTCCCTGTTATGGATTGAATTATTTCCCCCAAAAAATCACGTACTGATATCTTAATTCCCAGTAATTCCAAATGTGATTTTATTTAAATACAGGTTCTTAACCAAGTTAAAAAGATGAATTAGGGTGAGCCCTAATTCAATATGTCTGGCATCCCTATAAAAGGGGAAATTTGGAGACAGACTCACACACAATGACACCATGTATATGTCAAGGTAGCAATTAAGGTGATGCTTTGCCAATAAACACCAAAGATTGCTTGAAAACCACCAGAAGTTTAGATTAAGACATAGAACAGGATTTTCCTTATAGCCCTCATGAAGAAAAAACCCTGCCAACACCTTGATCTTGAAGTTTTGGACTTCGGAATCGTGAACAATAAATGCCTGTTGTTTAAGCCATCCAGTCTATGGAAGTTTGTTACAGCAGCCAAAGCAAATTAATACAGTCCATCCCATATTAGCCTCACAAAAAAATCCCTGGAATAGGAAAGATCATCTATAAGAGATTTGTGAGTGTGGTTGTATCTAATGGAGTTAATTATAACTTGACTAAATAAATAAACAAAAACCAACACATTTTTAAAATAACTTAGATTGAAAGGGACAGAAAGAGAATGAAATGAAAAGAGATCTTCAACCTACTAGTGTAAGTACTAAGCTGAGAAGCGTGCTCAACTGAAAACACCAGCCATGTCTTATGGAAAAGAATGACTGATTCACAGGATAGAGAATAAGACACAGAAAATGATTCCCAGGAAACTGGACTGGGCTTAATCGAATTGATCAGATGTTCCCAGCAGAGCTTTAAAATTATTATGGATCAGCCCTGGCTGGTGTAGCTCAGTGGATTGAGCGCGGGCTGCGAACCAAAGTGTCGCAGGTTCGAATCCCAGCCAGGGTACATGCCTGGGTTGCAGGCCATAACCCCCAGCAACCACATATTGATCTCTCTCTCTCTCTCTCTCTCTCTATCTCCCTCCCTTCCCTATCTAAAAATAAATAAATAAAATCTTTAAAAATAAATAAATAAATAAATAAATAAATAAAAGTTTTTAAAAAATTATTATGGATCAATAACTGCTCTGTGCCTGACATCTCCTCTCTTTTGGAATAGAGGTGCCTATTATGGTTATCAGTTTCTGTCACCCCATTATAAGTTTTCAAATGTGAGGAATAAAAAACATATATTTCTAGACCAACAAGAACCATATTCAAATAACTTCACTCAAGAAGCCTCATTCAGCTGGGATCCAGTTTAGATGATGAGATTCTGAACTTTCTAGCCAATGCCAGAATGAAATGAGACTCTAGGGCTCTTAGAAGAAGGTGAGTGCATTTTGTATATTTCAGGAATGTTACTGAACCAAAGTATGGGTTGGCTTACCCAATTAGGCAAATTATGGAGGCAGAAGTTGATCAGAAAAGAAAGAGGTCTTTACTCAAAGGATGCACAATCTAGGAGAATGGCAGATTCTTGTCCCAAAGCCCATCCACTCTGGGAAACAGAGAGCAAATCCCAGCCACTCTCAGCTGGACCAAAACCAAAGGTAGTATCCAGAGTTCCTTCTCCCATTTAAAGCACTGTCACTTGGGAACTTCAGGCAGCCACTGAGTTGTCATTCAGGCAGCTCAGCTTTTCTCCCAGCAATTTTGAGGCATCAGGGTCCCTGCTTGGAACTCGAGTGTGGAGCTAACATTGCTATTGGCCATGTAGATTCCAGGGCTAGAAGCCCCGAGATTACACTGGACAGTACATTCCTGTGGTGGGATAAACGTACATCCCTCCGCTACCCTGGGTTTATAATTGTTTACCGTGTGGATGGACCAGGTGCTTTCTCAGGCCAAACTTCTGTGTATTCCATGAGGGTCCATCCCCCAACTAATCCCTTCTTTTTCCCAGGCTAGAGGGACAGGTCTTCCATACAGCACCTCCCCCTGCCATCATTCTGAACTCTATGGCACCCGTGCCAGGCTTCCCCTGGTATCGCACTCAGTAAGGAACCACTTAGCAGGTAGGAGGGCTTTCCCCTTCATCAAGTTGTCTTGATAGCCTTGCGCATGTTCAGTGCAATACTATTGCCATCTTGCCTGGTATTGGGGGATCTGCCATGGGGCTACGGTTATCAGTAATATAAATAATTTATGAACAGAACAGACTGAGATGGATTGGAAGAGGCCAAACATCCTCTGAAACAACTGTCATTAAGAGATGAGGTTGTTTTGACCCTCCCTTTGAATTTGTGAAGCTTATGACTCCTTTGACTTGAAAAGTACAATAAACATTAAACTGTGTCATTGTGATAGATAAGTCTAAGATGGCCCCCCAAATTGCATATCCTTGTATATGCAACACATATAATCCTCCCTTAAGTGTGAGTAGAACTGTGAATATGATATCACACCAGTGATTATGTTACAAATTGGGGAAAGGAATTTTACAGGTGCAGTTAATGCACTAAATAATTTGACTTATTTAACCAAAAGAGACATCTTGGGTAAGCCTGAACTAAGCAGATAAGTAGGAAAGAAAGAACCCTTTCATGAAGGAAGACTCAAAATATTAGAGGCATTCTCTTCCTGGTCTTGAAGGTGCAAAGGACTGTGTTGGGAAAGGATCTAGGGCACGAAACACATGGCACAGAAGTGTGAGCCTCCAGGAACTAAGAGTAGCCCCTGAATGGCAGTCAACAAGAAAGCAAGAACTGTGGCCCTACAACCATACAGAAATGAGTTCTGCTAAAAATGTGAAAAGGAACAGGACCCTAATCCTCAAATAAGGCTCCAGACTGGTTAAAACCTTGAGTTCAGCCTTGTAAGACCCTAAGCAAAGAACCTACACACTGTACCTAAACGTCTTACCTTTAGATCTATAAAATAATAAATTTGTATTTAAATCTATGTCCATGGTATTTTATCACGTATAACAGAAAACTAATGCAGATTTTGATATCAAAATGGGTTGCTGCTATAACAAACTCCTAAAATACATTAGCACCTTTGCAATTTGGCAATGGGTAGAAACTACCCATAATATTGAGATAAATGAGAGTACTCTCACTTGCCTTGAATAGATTCTCAATAGAAATATGAACAATGTGGATATTACCTGTGTTAAATAAAATTCAACTGAGTAAATCTGAAGATTTACTTGAATTTATTAAGGGACTCATGAATCAGGCAGCTTCACATATGGCAATTAGAAAGGCACTCAGAGAGAAGGGTTTTATAAAATAGAAGGTTTTCACGGGAAGAAGTGTGGGACAAGAGAGCTATTAACAAAATAAAATAAAGCATTATTTTTAGACAACAACATATTCTTTTGGAGAGAGGAGAATAGCAGGGGTTTGTTTATTTGTTTGTTTGTTTTTAATATAGATTGCCTCTTTCTATAGGGGATGTATGCAGAGGAACCAGTGACACATTATTTCATTGGTGTTGACCAAAACATTCCAGACTGGTTAATTAAGATTATGTTTCTGGAAGAGGTTGAAACAGCAATTAGGTCAGATATGAAATCTAGGTTTGGTATCATGGGCTTTAGCACAAATGGTACCATTTAGGGCTTGTGGCTTTCTCTTTTAACACCAGTAAGGGCTCAGAAGGAAATGAGGAACATAATATTAGAAACTACTGGAAAGGAACGTTTGTTGAAAGCATCAGAAAGCTGAGCAGAATTGTCCTTGCAGTTATGTTGACAGCAGAATTCATAAGTGATAAATATATGTAATCTCTGGAGATTTATAAGTAAATTGTAGAAGGTTCTGCCTGGTTTCTTCTTGCTGCTTATGGTAAAATGTAATGGCCATTATGTCCACATAAGAAATGTCTAAACCTGTGAAGAATTTTCTTAAGAGTTTATTTGAACCAAACTGATTTGATTGCCAGGAAGCAAGATTTCAAATACTCTAGAGTATGACAATTTGCAGTTTCTCCTATGCATTTGGAATTAAGGAGGGATTCTAAGGAAGATTACATGACGTAAGGAAAAAGCAAGGCTGGGATTGGATTACAAAATAGCAAACAAGATAATATACTCTCTAAAGGGTGGTTATACTTTGAAGGGTTCTGAAAAAGAGGATTACTTCTAGCATTTGAAAAGTGTGTTAAACCAAATTCACTAAAAACAATGGACAAGACATTCTTAAGGCAAAGATTACATTTTACTAGGGAAGTTATAAGCCTGAGGGGTAACTATTCACTATGAACTGCCCAGTAGAAATTTAAGATCAGATTCATCCATGAGGTTACTTTCAGTTAGATTTATTCAGCACTCCCTTTTTGTCCATACATAAATTGAAGGAAGAATGTTAAACAAAAATAAACAGAACTTAAATAATTTTGAAAACTCTCTCCAGATAACATAAATGCTAAAAATAAAATGTTAAATATAAAAAAAAATATGTCAAAACATGTCATAAACAAAAGACTGAATGTTCTGTGTTCTTTTATGTAGTAGTCAGTTGTGCTTACAAGAAACACAGGAGAAGCTTGAAAAATGAGAAGTTTCAGCCCTGGCTGATGTGGCTCAGTGGATTGGGTGCTAGCCAGCAAACCAAAGGGTCAAGGGTTGCATTCCCAGTCAGAACACATGCCTGGGTTGCAGGCCAGGTCTCCAGTAGGTGGCACACAAGAAGCAACTACAGATGTTTCTCTCTTTCTCCCTCCATTCCTCTCTCTCTAAAAATATATAAAATCCCCCCAAATAATAATAAAAACATATCTACTCTTTATGTCACTTGAGAAAAAGTACATACTGATAACATTTGAAGACTTTGACCTTACCTCTTTAATCACATCCCACCACCCTTCACCACAGAGATAACCACTATCCTGAATTTTGGTTAATTTTATCTGTGCTTTTGTTTGTCATTTTCCCCATATGTATATCTATTCTTAATATAGTGATTGATTTAATGTGGCTTTGGACTTTGTTCTGTTTAGGGTTCATTGAGATTCCTGAACCCAAAGGCTTATTATAGTCTTAATAAAATTTGCAAAACCTTTGGGGGGAAAAAGAGAAGTTCATGATACTCACAGGTCCTAGAAAGGAGTGACTCCACATGCCACAGGCTCACAGGAGAAGCACTAGGTTTTGGTCAGGTAGCAGAATACAGGAGCAAGAGAAAATTTTATGCTAAAGCCTGTATTGGGATTTCTGCAGGAAATACAAGACAGAGCAGAGTAAATATATTAGGACTGGTTAGTTTAAATAATCCCAGTGAACTTTGGGCTATAAGTGTGGTCTCTGATTGTCTGGGACCTGGATTTGAGATGATTGAGGCAGAAGAATAGTGCCATAATGTGTAATAGCCAGATAGTAAAGGGGAGGCTCTGGATTGGTTAGTTTACATATCAAAGGCATCTTATTGGGTAAGGGTTTTACTATCTGCAAGAACTATCTAGCCCTGGAAGGGGTTGTCTTTCCCCAGCCAGGAAAGTTTCTATGTCAAAACGTAATATAGGAAGAATTTTAAAATATATGAGCAATACACGAATGTGTGACTCTACAACTTTTTGCCAAAGCCTCAGAAAGATAAAAAAATTGTGAATGTAGTGTTTGCCTGATGGAGTAAAAACCAGTAAAATCCAGGTAAGACCCCAAATGTTCTTGAGCATTTTTTTTTCAGCAGAAATACTGCTAGCTTGAACAGAAAGGACAGAGAGAATCTAAAATGAAAGGAGGCTTTCAAACCATCAAGCTAATAAAACTATTCAACTTCAAACATTTGCTACTTTTCATGAAAAAGGAAGGAAACAATAAATGGCCCAGAAAGCAGAACCTGGAGATGAAGAGAATTATTTCTAATGTTTGAAACTAAGTCAAGAAAAATCTCACTATTTGCCCAGTTGTACTACAGAACATCCAGGAGCTAATCATTCCTTTCACCTTCTATTTTTCTCCCTTTTGAACTGGAATATCTACCACTGTTATCCAATACCTGTCTCACTATGCTGGGATGGTTAGGGATGGATAACTTGTCTCCTTAGTTTCCCAAGTCCACAGATAGAAATTTTTCCTCTTAAGCTGAATTTAATGGCTTATCCCCTTGAGTTTCATGTTCACATGATTTGGGTGATGAATTCTTGTACTTTAAGGTGATACTATAATGGCATGAGGCTCTCAAGAACCTTGGGAGATGAGGTAAAAGTATCTCTCCTTCTCTCATTTGTAGGGATATGAAGCACTGGGTATTTTGGAAGGACTGTGATAAGAACACTTATGAGGTTTCCCCCAAGATGCCTACCCCTAAGATTTTACATGCTTCTGTAAAATTTTATCCCCTTGAATGTGATTGGGACTTACCAATCAGATGGGATGTTATGCAGCAGTAGAAAACTAATACAGCCAGATACTAGTTAGTTTTTAAGACACAGCTTTCATCTTGGTCTGTTGCAGCCAGATAAGACAGAATTTTGTCAAGCAATGTAAGATCTTTCAAGTAAGAAATCAGACTACCTTGCAGGAAGGACAAGGTGGAAATCCCGAGTCCCCATTAGAAAAGAAAAGGGCCATTTAAGTGCAGCTCTCCAGTTGGTCCTAGCAATGCTCTAGGGATAATATTAAAGCCCTCTTAGATACTCAAGACATGTCCAGATTTCACCCAAATAACACCAAATGAACCCATAATGCTACATAAAGCATAAGAATTGGCCAGCCAAGTTCTGATGGAATTCCAGAATTATGAGAAAAACTGAAATGTTTGTTGATAGTCACTAAATTTGGGAGAAGTTTATTATGCAGAATGGATCTTTTGAAGAGGGATATTGCCTCCTGGTGTGCTATTTACAGAAATATGAATGTGGCATGATTATAAGGGATAAAGCCATAACTCAAAGCTAATGAACAGCAGATTTCTAAAACTAATGTGCTAAAAGAATAAGGAAGGGAAATTTAGTATAACCTTGCAGTAGGTGGTTATTTATAGGAAATCACCTTTAGAGGAGTACTGATTTGGGTTTGAAAAACATGAAAACTGAAGGAGGAATCCAAGGGAATAACCCCCCTGACTCTCCTTTCTCCCTCTGCTCTCCAGCCATGGCTTTCAATTGGTCAAAGCTCCAGAAAGCACAGGTATGACATGACAGTTCCATGTAGTTTATGCACATCAGCTTTCTGATGCAGCAAGTGTGGTGGAGATGAATGAATATTAGATATGGTGGAGCATGAAGACATCCAGCCCAACTGTAATCCCTGCTGTGATGGAGGTAGATATGATGTCTGACATTAAAGGTCAGTGAATGCACCTCAGGGACTGGGAACTCAGTTGGCTTTTTTCTGGATCTGTTGCTAAAAGATAGGCAACAGTTCTATAAGCAAAAATTTAAAGAGGAGACAATTAATAAAAGGGAACAGCAGGAAAACTCATGGGGAAAAAATAAAGATACCATATTTTATTGTAGTTCTGAGTAATTACAGAACAATTAGCAGTAGCATTTACCACAACAGACCCTTGCTATTTTTGTTTATTGCTAAACTACTTATTGAAAATAGGTTGAGTGTCAGTTTTTCAACAATTTACCACATTACATCTATCATGTAATTGGTACTTTCAAAGCTTGAGCTGCAGCAAATGGAATCATTTGGGGGACAATCTCTTACTCTGATACATTAATACTGTCCTCTTCCATTTTATTAATGGTTTATTTGTAAATAAGCATCTATAAAAATGAAAGAAAAATACAGTGGAATTCAATGAGACAGAAAATTGATATTATAATCAGAGATCCAGGTAGGAGTTGGAGAACAATTTATTAATCTAGGCATTTCCAGCAGAACAACATTTCTTCTGAAGTTTTTGTTTGGTCTTTTTCACAGTATTCATGAGATGTCCAACTTATTGAGCAGGATAGCAGGTCCAATTGTCACAACTAATGAGCCCATGGAGCAAAACAGATATTATATCTGTAAAATGAAGGCAGTGACTACAGAATAGTTATATTCCCTTTCAAAAGATAAAACTTAGAAAAAATTGTTTTTCTACATTAGGGTACTGATGTGGCAGGAACGCAATAGGAGATTCCCAGTTTATTGAGCCAAAGTTTATGAGAAATGGATTTGTGTTGGCAAATACTTCACTTTATGTGCAGCTTCCATTAAAAGCCATAAAGGTTTTAAATTCTGACAGATTTAATAAACAATTCTGTCTCATGTTTGTGGTCAGATGCAAAAAGGCAGTGGCTTACTTTTCTGCTAAGGGCTATTTTCTGTCAGCTCCTCTTGGCTGCTGTGAGTCTGAATTGGCAAAAAGCCAAATAGCAGCATAATTTTATTTGTAGAACAAAACAGTTACAAAAGGCCTGTACTGTTAACACAACAACTGTGGCTGTTCCTTTAAAGAAGCATACTGGGCTGTTCTAGGTTTTTTGCTGAGTAACTTCAGCTGAGAGCACTGAAAGCATTCTGGTTATGTAAAGATTTTTAAATGTATTTTTATGCACTTCCTCAGACCTACACACTCCTTATCTACCTAGACATTCAGAGTACATTTAAATTCATGTGATTTATCATTAGAAAGAACGATATGCTTTCATCCTTCCCACTATAAGGTAAAAGAATGACTTATTTTATATTAATTTTGAAAGACACAGCAGTAGACTGACTTATTTCTTCTGGTAAACAAATTTAACCATAGATATTACATAATGTGCAAAACACAAGTTATCTTCACACACTTCCCCACGTATTATCTCTAACCTTCCTCCAGAGATGACCACCATTACCAGTTTGGTATGAGTAGAGACAGTTCTGGAGAGTCTTTAAGTTGAAGACTTGCTTCCTCCCTCCTCATGGTGTTTTTCAGCCCAGCAAGTCTTAACCAGCCCCAAGACAAATGGACCTTGACATCAGCTGATGAGCTCCAAAAGTTCTTCATTCTAACAAGACCAGTTGTTCCACTGGAAGCTTCACTGTGATTTTTATATATTGTCCCATACAACCCTTTTAAAATTCCTACAAATTTATAGAGTGACACATAGTACAGTTTCTTGTCCTACACATGGGGCCTCAACATCAAGACTAAACAAAGTTTTCTGTGGAATCTTCTACCTCTTAGTTTTCCCCAATAAACTTTGCACATGTGGCACTAGATATGTATGTGTTTGCATGAGATATGTATCTTCGAAAACATTTTCCGTACCACTTATATCTATATGTCTAAACCTATATCTAATCATAATAATGTAAAAGAATGTTTACAAAAAAATACACATACTTTTTCTCATTCACTGATTGCTAATGAAGTTGACCATACTTTATTAATCTGGACATGTTAATCTTTTCTGTAAAATTTTCTCTCATTCAGGTTGATCATATCTGAATAAGGTAATTATCAATGTAAATAATATGCCTAACAAATTTTCCAATGTAACTTTGTAACTTATTCACATCTCCTTCTAATAACTTGAATTTTCTGTAAAGGTAACCATTTATTATTCAAATAATATAACTTCTGCTTTTTTGATGTTTATAATTCTTTCTTTTTCTTATTGTATTTGCATGATTATATACTAAAATACTGGTGCCAATAGTGGTGTCAAAGGCAAAGCAGTCAGCCTTGCTTTTTCCTTTTTTTAATATAAAGTTCTTATAAAATTGAATAAGATTTTATAAGAAATATTTTTAAAAGTATATAATACTTCTATGTTATCATGGTTTTATTTTATATATTCATAGACTTTATATAATTTATATTTCCACTATGTAGTGTTGCAATGTCTCTCCATATTCTCATTAACCATCACCGTGATATTTTATATCCTTTTCAACCTGAAGAAAAAACATACACATCTTTTCTTTTTTGTGCATTTTCCTGGTTGCTAATGAAGTTGAACCTATAGCTGACTGGACATATTAATTTTTTTCTGTAAAATTTTCTTTTATTCCTACTGATTCTTTCTTAATGGAGTTTAGTATCAGTGCAAGTAATATGGTTAACAAATTTTCTAATGTAATTTAGTTACTAAACCATTCTTTTACCCTAAGAATTGAACTGTTAATTTACTGTATTGCATTCCTTTGTGGCAGCAGGTATATTTCTCTACTTTATATTCAATATTTACCATATATTGACCCATTCTTCTGTTAAAATTACTCCAGTTCTTAACACGCTTTTATAATGATAGTACTTCTTTGACCTTCTTGTTCTTCATGATTATTATGGCATTTTTAGAGATTCATATAGTATACTTTTTTTTTTAAAGATTTTATTTATTTATTTTTAGAAAGAGAAGGGAGGGAGAAAGAGAGAGAGAGAGAAACATCAATGTGCAGTTGCTGGGGGCCGTGGCCTGCAACCCAGGTATGTGGCCTGACTGGGAATTGAACCTGCGACACTTTGGTTCGCAGCCTGCACTCAATCCACTGAGCTACGCCAGTCAGGGCAAGATTCATATAGTATACTTTTTATCATCCAAGTTTCCTAAGTATTTTGTTGAGATTTTAATGAGGTTGAAATAATATTCTTCATTATGGTAGTATAGTCTTCTCTGTTAAAATTTTACATATTTCTTGTTAATTTACTCTCATTGAAATTATTTTTTCTCTTTTCTTTTTTTTAACATTTTTCATTTGACCATTGTTGGTATATGTCAAACAATAGAAATTTTTTAATACTACACAGTGCATTTTGCTTATTTATTTTTTAGAGACAGGGAAGGGAAGGAGAAAGAGAGGGAGAGGAACATCAATGTGTGATTTCCTCTTGCATGCCTTTAACTGGGGACCTGGCCCACAACCCAGGCATTTACCCTCACTGGGAATCAGACTGGGGACCCTTTGGTTTGCAGGCTGGCATTCAATCCACTGAGCCACACCAACTGGGGTTATTTTATTTTATTTTTCTCCCTTCGGTTTTTATTGTTCAAGTAATTTACCTCCATATTCCCCTCACCCCAGCCATCCCCACCTCCCATGCTCAATCCTACCCTCATCTTTTGCTTTATATATGGGTCCTTTATACATGTTCCTTGATGACCCTTACCGTTTTTTCCCTGTTATCCCCTTTGGTTACTGTCAGTTTGTTCTTTATTTCAATGTCTTTGGTTATATTTTTCTTTCTTGTTTGTTTGATTGATTATGTCCCACTTATAGGTGAGATCATATGGTATTTGTCTTTCACTGCCTAGCTTATTTCACTTAGCATAATGCTTGCAAGATCCATCCATGCTGTTACAAAGAGTAGGAGCTCCTTTTTTGTTTGTGCTGCATAGTATTCCATTGTGTAAATGTACCATAGTTTTTCATCCACTCATTTACTGATGGGCACTTAGGTTACTTCCAACATTTGGCTATTGTACACTGTGCTGCTATGGACATTGGGGTGCATAGCTTCTTTTGAATTGGTGTTTCGGGATTCTTACAATATAATCCCAGCAGTGAGATCACTGTATCAAAATGCAGTTCCATTTTTAGTTTTCTGAGGAAATTCCATACTGTCTGCACCAGTCTGCATTTCCACTGTACTAGGGTTCCCTTTTCTCTACAACCTCATCAGCACTTGTTTGTTGATTTGGTTATGATGGCCATTTTGACCAGTCTGAAGTGGTTATCTCATTGTGGTTTTAATTTGCATTTCTCTGATGACTAGTGATGCTGAGTATCCTTTCATATGTCTCTTATCCCTCTCTATGTCCTCCTTGGAGAAGTGTCTGTTCAGGTCCTTTGCCATTTTCTAATTGGGTTGTTTGTATTCCTGGTGTGGAGTCATTGAGTTCTTTATATATTTTGGAGATCAAACACTTGGCCAAGATATCATTGGCAAATATATTTTCCCATACAGTTGGTTCCCTTTTCATTTTGCTAATGTTTTCTTTAGCTGTGCAGAAGCTTTTTATTTTTATGAAGTTCCATTTGTTTGTTCTTTATGTTTCTTGTTCTGGGGGACATATCGGTGAAAATATTGCTGTGTGGATATCTGAGATTTTCCTGCCTTTGTTCTCCTCTAGGACTTTTATGCTGTTACAACTTATATTTAAGTCTTTCCCCATCTTGAGCTTATTTTTGTGTATGGTGTAAGTTGGTGGTCTAGTTTCATTTTTTTGCATGTAGCTGTCCAGTTCTCCCAACACCATTTGTTGAAGAAGCTATTTTTACTCCATTTCATGTACTTGCCCTCTTTGTGGACTACTAACTGACCACAGAGACTTGGGTTTTTTTCCTGGGCTCTCTATTCTGTTCCAGTGATCTATGTGTCTGCTCTTATGCCAGCATCAAACTGTTTTGATTACTGTGGCCTCTTAATATATTTGATGTCAGGTATCCATCCTACTTTCTTCTTCTTTCTCAAAATTGTTGCAGCTATTAAGGGGTCATTTATGGTTCCATATAAATTTTCGAAATATTTGTTCTATATGTGTGAAATGTGTCAGTGGTATTGTAATAGGGATTGCATTTAATCTATAAATTATTTTGGGTAGTATGGACATTTTGATGATGCTAATTCTTCCAATCAATGAACACACTTTCATTGTTTATGTCTTCTTTAATGTGTTTCTTCAGTGTTGTGTAGTTTTCTGAATACATGTCTTTTACTTCCTTCGTTAGGCTTATTCCTAGATACTTTATTTTTCTTGTTGCTATATACAATGAGATATTTTTCCTGATTTCTGATTTTGATATTACAATATTCAGTTTCTGAATATTGACTTTGTATCCTGCTGTTTTGCCAAATTCACTTACTAGGTTGAGTAGTTTTTTGGTGGAGTCTATGGGGTTTTTTATGTACATTATCATGCCCGCTACAAATAATGACAGTTTGGCTTCCTCTTTTCCTTTTGGATTCCTTTTACTTCTTTTTCTTGTCTGATTATTATGGTTAGGACTTCCAATACTATGTCGAATAGGAGTAGTGAAAGCAGACATCCTTGTCTTTTTCCTGATTTTAGTGGGAGAGCTTTAATTTTTGCCCTTGAGTATGATATTGGCTGTAGGTCTCTCATATATGGCCTTTATTATGCTGACGCATGCTCCCTCTACTCCCACTTTGCTGAGTGTTTTTATCATAAATAGGTGCTGTACCTTATCAAATGCTTTTTATGCCTCTATTGATATGATCATGTGATTTTTGTCTTTCCTTTTGTTTATGTGATGTATCAAATAATAGAACTCTTAAAATAATAGAACTCTTGCTAAGGTTTTTGCCTTTTTTATTTTACATTTTTTTGTAATATTTTATGACTCTTTTTTTGGTATTTCTTTTATTTATTATTCCCTGCTTTCTTCTCTGTTCATATTTTATATTTCTTCCCAACTCTGATCATAGTAGTTTTGAGAAATCAATATGGGTTCTGTATTGATTAAATGTTATTAGCTTACTTATTTGTAGTAGAAATCCCCATTTCCTTTGTGTGTTTTCCTGCCTTTATTTTTCATTCTGAAACAATAATCTGATGCTTCCTGCTTGTCACAAGTTAGAAAGGAAATTTATACTTCTACCTTCTTTGCATTCATACTTTAAACCAATGTTTTAGACATTTCTATTTCTAAATACTTTTTGTCTACCTGTGTTTTTATTGTTGTTGTTATACTTCTTTCCAAGATGTAGAATATATATGATTTTGATATTCAAGTAATTTTTCATATATTTATGTTTGCTGATGCTATACTTTTTATGCTCCATGATTTTGTGGATTTTAAAAAATGTTTAATATTATATATAATGTTTTCATTTATCTATACACACATACCAATGCACACCCATATATCAGAGACTTATGACAAGAGGATGTTTTATAATTAAAACCAACATAATCAAAATTTTAATGATATTTTACTAGGATTTATATTTCTATACTTCCTTAGCCCATGGTGTATATTTAATAATGAAACTTTTTTCATCATAGCTACATCAGAAACACAGATAATGAATGGTATTATTAGCTTCCCCATGTATAAAACTGTTTATTCTTAAGATTAACTCATTTCTATTTCTGAAAATATTGGTGAAAAGATACTCAGAGCAATATTCTCATTAGAAAACACACAAAAGTCTGTATGAAAGAAAAATAATATCTATACTCATATAAACATTTCTATACCCATAACTACATATAAAATTAATATCTTTAAATAGAAATTCCTCAGTGGCTAAAAATTAAGTTTGAATCTGGAGATGTAACATGTCTGCTGTGAATAACACTAGTCAATAATGGCAAAAGCTGGGTTTTAATATATACAGGAGGACCAAAGACAAATGTGTTAGGTCTATACAAAGTGGTGTTTTAAACTGGAGGTCTTTCATCTGAGTGAAGTGCTTCAAAACCATTGACTTATTCTTAGCTTTTGGTAAATGAAGAAAGAAAAGCCAAGTCCAGACAATGTGGTGATTCAGTGTACTTGACAATATGTACAACAGAAACAAAAACAAATGCCACATAAAAGGACTGGCTTTAGACCCAGGCTTTCTTTGTATTTCAGTAAAGTAAAGTGACAATGGAAATCAACTCAAAATTTTAAAAAAACCCAAGACCCATGAAGAAACATTACCATATGGAGGAGTCAGTAAAAATAGCAACCTGCTAAATTGGACCTGAAAAATGTTCAATTATTGATGGTATCAGGTATAAAAAATAAAATAATTATATATATGTATAAGTATATAGAGGTATAAATATATAGAGGTATAAGTAAATTATCTTAGTTTATTCAAGTTACTATAACAAAACATCACAGACTGAGTGGCTTAAAAACAACAGAAATTTATTTCTCACAGAGCTGGAAGCTAGAAGTTCAAGATCAAGGTGTACTGGCATTGTCATATTCTGATGAAGGCCCTCCTCTGAGTTGCTGATTATGGAAGGGGCTAGGGAGCTCAATGTTGTCTCTTTTAGAAGAGCACTAATTCTATTTATTGGGCACTTCAGAAGGCCCCAAATCCTTATACCCTCACATTGGGCATTAGGATTTGAACATATGGATTTTAGGATCTATATGTTCAAACCACAGCAGGAAAAAAATGAGTTGGAAATACGACTAATAAACAAGATAGTATGGATTTTAAATAAAGTACATTTATTAAAGAACTATACTTTCTTGGAATGAAAAAAAATGTTAAAGTTGTAATTATAGACTTATTACACTTTTGTAGCAGATTAAATAGAGGGAGATAAATTAGAAATCCAGACAATTGAGAAATTATCCAGAATGCATCAAGAGAAAAACTTGTGAATATGAGTTAGAAATTAGTATATATAAATGAGAGGGTGATAAATTCAAACATAGCTCTAATCTGATTTTCAGAAAGATAATAGAAAGAATAAAGGGTATATAACTTTTTGAAAATAAAATGGATGAAAATTTTCTTTATTGAAGGTCACCAATTCAGAATCCCAATGAGCACTAAGCAGAAAAAGTGTATACTGATATATTATAATGAAACTGCAGAACTCCAAAGAAACCTAAAAGTCATCAAAGCAATCACAGGGTAATGCATTTCCTATAAATGTACTTAACATTTTAACAGCCACATTAGAAACCAATAGAAAAAAATAATAACTTGAAAATGCTAAGAGAAACAGTTGTTTTTGGATATTTAGGACTTTTTTGCGTCGATGAATAAATGCAAATTATTTGACTACAAGTAACAAAAGCACATATGTTCTATCCTAAGGGGGGAAAACATTTATTGCAAGGACTTTAGGGTGTTTATAAAACTCAAGTAGAATAGAGTTTGAAAGGAACTTGAACCAGGTACTAAAAATAGAGAGAGAACCATAGCCACTCTCTCATTTTCATTTTCATTTTTTCTTTCTCTCTGCCCCCCCAGCATGTCCATGAATGACCACACAAATGTTCTGTGCATATTGATTTTAGATTTCCAAATAAATTTTAGCAAATAGATGAATTCACAAATGTGGAAGCCATAAATAATGAGGATCAATTATGTAATTTACTCTCTTTTATATCTCATGTTTTTATGCATATACTCTTTTTATACATAGAATCCTTGCATATACTTTTGATCATTGTCAAAGATCTATGACAATTTTTCTCTTTTCACTAAACTGTGTAAAATGTCAGTCATTATGTTAACATTTTGGGCATTGGATGAACCAATATTCTGCATGGTGAACTTTTTTTTCCTATATAGAGGAGAATCAGCTGAATATATGATTCTTATATTATCACTGTGAAATTTAGTTTAAATTTGTTTGGATTAATATTAATTACATTTTACTATACATGTAAGAACAAATGACTTAAAATGGAATGTAGCCAATTATGTAAAACATTATAACTGCTTATTTCTATGTTACATTTATTCAGCATATTTTCAATTGTGTTTATTTTCCTATAACTGATTTTATTGAAAATACTCTCTAAACTTTGATGAACCACTTTAAAGTTTAATCCATCCTAATTATAATGAGAAGATTGGCCCTTAATAATTTTCAAGCCCAAGCATCTGCTTTAAAATTTCTCAGTGACCCTGGAAAATAATGTATAGTGTGCTCCCATTAATTCTTACTCATGGTTTGCAGTAAGAGTGGTGGCACAGAGAAGAGTTTTGTCATTAGTAAAATTTAGATATCACCATTAAGGTATAAATATAAAAATTATTTATCATGGTCAGGTTTCCCCTAATTTAATTTATTTGTACTTGTATTTTTAAAAATATTATTATAGAAAGTTTATAAAAGAAAGGAAGAAGTCACTCATGGAGACATAATTACACTTAACATTTAAGAATAATATCACAATAACTATGTATGGGGCCTAGTAGATACTTGAAGCATCAGGGGACCACTGTGTAAAGTACATGATTTTCTAACCACCTTGCTGTACATCTGAAACTAATACAGAATAGTATTGAATGTAAACTGAAATTGAAAAAGATTTTAAAAATAATAACAAAATATATAGTTTCAAATGGGGAATGTAAATGATTATAAAATGTAATATACCACCAACAAAAGAAGTTTTTCTTTTCAAAATCACTACTCAGTTGCATAGTTTATATTAAAATTTGGAAAAGACCAAATTTTCCCATTAAAATTACTAATAAGAGGAATTCTCATTAAAATTCTAATAATTAAAATCAGTATAACTTAATATTAATCAGAACTTGCTGAATCAATTAGATGTAAAGGAAGAAATGTTAGACAATAAATTCTTATTTATTTGTTATAAAGAAAATGACCAATAATTTGATAATTTACTCATTATATGTCTATATATATCTATATCTATAGATATAGATATATATCTATATACATATATACATCTATATACATATCTATATACATATAGACATATATAGATATATCTATATATATAAGAAACAAAGAGATTATTTTAAAAGATTGCAGTATTAAAAGGATTTAGTGTATGGTTAGAAAATAAGGGTGGAAATAAGAATTGTTTAACATCTGTGACAGCAATAATGAGCTAGAAAATAAATGAAAGTAAATGAAAGAAAGTATAATAGTTATAATATCAACTAGATGTATTTTGAAATACACATACTGAGGATTAACTATTATCCAAAATGAAAAACCCAGACACATCAGGGTCCTGAAAGTTGGAAAGCAAAGCTAGGGTAAAAGAGAGCAGACCTAGAAGCCTATTTCCTGGGTTCAAACCCAAACTTTGCCATTTATTAGCTCTGCTACCTTAGTCACATTACTTAACCATTCTTTCCCTCAGTTTCCTCAACTCTAAATAGCAGCTATTGATAATACCTACCTCATAGGGTTTTATAAGGTTTGAGTGAGTTAATATCATGGATATATTGATAAAACACTGCCGGAGTATAGTAATGTTATAACTGTGTCAATTATTCATACTGTAGGTAAAGCCTGAAAATCTTGATCCTTTTCAAATAAAGCTGAAGGTTAATACCAATATTCACAATGAAGTTCAGAACGATTTTCCTTGGAGCTCTAAACATTTTTTAATCAAATAAATTAAAAACATGTATAAATAATAATGAAAATAAATGACCAGATATGTTTATTGTTATGTGCTATTAAATGCAAAATTAGATATAAGAGTAAGACACTAGAAATATTAACAGATATATAATCCTGGACCTTCCAATAAGATGTATTATAACATTAGTGTTACCAAATACCATGGATTTAAAACTTGATACATGTCAGATATTCTAATAGGTTTTTAAGCAGAGTGCACCAACACAACCAGGCAAATAATTTGCTACTGTCCCATTTTATAAATAAGAACACAGAAGAAAATAAGGGGATGAAATAGTTTGTTAGTAGTTGTGTCCTAACAAAGGGCAAGAAAATATTTTAAGTATGAAATAATAAACTAAAATCATATTATTACATGCTGTATTATATTTTATTAAATAGTTTTAAAGTAATGCAAATAAATCTGGATATCTCATGAATCAGGCATGACCTAGAGTTTCAGTTCAATAAACAGCAATCCAATGCATAAAGCTTTGATGAATAATGTCAGCCTTGATATGATTTTTCTTTAGAGGTCTGTAAGCAGACTCATCAGAAAGCAAAATAAAATAGAGGATGTATTAGGCCTCTTTGCACCTTCCCTCTCTTCAGCTCGTCTTTCCCTCATCAACACCACAACTCCTCCACATTGCCTTTTTTTTCCACCATGGTATTATTGTGTTCCCCACATTTTCCATATCTGGGAGATGCTCTGTTTCCCTGATCTGATATCATCTTTTAATGTAATCAGCAATCCCTCTCCTTCTCTTCACTCAAATTTCAACCCCTAAGTCTGGTAACTAAAATCTATTTCTTTTCATCACACTCTTATTTAAATTTTCTCTCTTCTTTGCATAAAAATTGTAAACACATTTCAATGTCAGCTCATAATCATCCCTCACATGATATTTTAATGACATATGAAACTTTCACTGTGTGAATGTTTACTATTACATCTAATTGGTTCTCAGCTATTGAAAATTTGGTTTTTCACGTTTTTTATTACTACAAACAACTATAAAACAAATAGCCTTGCAGTTAATTATGTTAAAATTTGATCATATGCTTAATTATTTCCTTAGGATAAATTTCTAGTTAATTGAATTTTTGGTTCATTGTTTATACATATTGTTAAGGCTTTTGATGCATACTCTCAAATTACCCTGAAGATAGTTTATACACATTTAAATTCACTCAGCAGAGACTGAGGGGTAGTAAAAAAAATCTCATTGTTATTTTAATTTGCATTTCACAGTAAGATGTGAAATTGTTTAATAACTTTACACTTGCCAAAAATGTAGCCAGTTGCCTTCATAACATTGGTTAATTAAGCCAGTTGAAATTGAAATTATAAAAACACAGCATGGTGTATATATACATATATATACACACACATAGAGTGTATATTTCGTATACCTTGACTGAACATACAAATGCACACATATTTTGAATTGCTAGCTGATCACTCAGAAAAACAAATGAATAAATGCCTAACTCATATTTACCACACAGTGATGTTTTTATGTGTATTTCCAAGTTAATGAGTGGTTTGTGTAATAAATTTAGGAGAGCAAGATCAACATTTTCCCAGATATTAAAGAACAGAATAAAATATATCTCCATGTATATGTTTTCTTGGTAACAGGTAAAATATATTTCTTACTGTGATCTGTGATTAGAAAAGTTTGAAAGCCACTGATATAAACAATCTATGAAATTAACTGTACTTATAAAACATGTAGTGATCTTTGTGTAATATGCTTATATACAATAAGCACTTGTACATATTTTATAAGTATTATGATCATTACACATATATGTATTATGTGTATATCATGATCAGGAACATGTAAGGCTTTTTAAATGAAAATATATTTTCTGATATATGTATATAATAAACCTTTACCATGGGCTTTATCACTGACTACTTCCATAAAGAGGTGATCCCTCCTGAACTTAGGGCTTTTTGGCACACTCTCTGAAAAAGCTGGTTTCTATTTACTGAGTCCTGCCTCACAGTAAGTAGAGTTTGTGAGGCTAGGCTTATGCATTCTATCACACACAACTGCTCATGGGCATAAATTGAAGTTGGCAAGTCTCTTATATACCACTGACCCTCCAGATGAGACATAACTGTTCACAAGAGCAAAAGTTGCAAAATTCTCCTCTCTTAAATTTAAGGCTTTTACCTTGATCACAGGAAGAAATTCTTAGTTCAAAGAGGGATAAAATAGGAGGAGTTTCAGTGTTTTCTTTGAATTTGAATTTATGTAAATCATTGATATTATAATTAAAATATAAATTCTGCATTAATTAAGCATTCAGCACATGATGAATGGATTACAAAAGTTACCCTCATTAATTAAAGGATCATGGTAGAACCAAAGCTGGAATAATTATGATGACCCCATGCAGAAGCACTGGGAAAATGCCTTCATACACCATTTCAAATAATCTTATTAAAAGAAATATACTGCTTTATGCGCCAGTGATCTTCAAGAAGTATTTGAGTATAACATAGAGAGCCCTGCATAATCAGACTGTTGGCAGCGAAATGGCACCAGAATGTTATAGGTGATTGGACCCTGGTTCACCAAACTTGGTACCTGAGTTCTGGCTTAAAATAAAATAAAAATTCAGGGTCAAGACTCAAGCGACAAGAAAATATTTATTTAGAAAGGCACAGAGGTAGAAGAAGTGAGCCATAGGAGAAAACATACCTGGTGGGTAGGGATGGGGAAAGGTATGGGAATGCTCTACAGAAAGAGCTTCACTGGTTTCTCTATCTTAAGGGCTTTTCAGGATGGGGATATTAGGAGAGGCCCCAGGGGAAGATCTCAGTAGAATATTCATCAGCTTTCCACGTATGTCCTTTCAGAGTTGTGGTCTTTGCTAATTGGTCAGTGCCAGGGCAGGAGGTCATTAGTCAATGCTGCTGCCCCTGAGGTCAGCCGTGGCATCACTTGTCTGGTTTTGCTGCTTTTCTGAGCTTAGAGCTACAACACAACTGAGGCCTAGATGTTATCTTTAGGGGTTAATGCTTAAATGAGTGGCCATGTAAGGGCCCACATGTGAGTTGTGTGGGGACACTCTTTGGCCACTTATTACCCTTCCAAGGAATCTACCATATTACCATCAATATGCTAGGGGAGGAAAGTTTACCCTGGGGATAATGTCCTTCTTTTCCCAGTTTTGCCTTTTGATAGGCATGTGAGGCTCCCTGCCCTCAGGACCTATGTACCTGGTCCATCATCCTTGCTATGCTCATGTGTGTCTAACTGCCTACTGCAAGACCACTATTTACATCTTTATTTCTAATTCTGGTATTTTGCTCCCCCATAATCATGTTTAAGTTATAATGTAAAATTCTAATTTTATGAGAAAGTCTCACTTCCATTACATATTAAATACATGTATTTGGTTCTTTCCTTAATATTACAATTGCTAATATCCCTCTTTTGATTGGGAAAGCCAAAAGCTCTGTATTTTCTACAGAATGCAGTAATTAGCTATTTACATGTTTCATATTGATATACTTATTTTCAGAGATACCTTCTGCTTATATTACATGGTTTTGATTTTCTTATTTTGGAAAAATAAAAATCTGTCTCACAGCAATTTTAATTTAAATTTTAAAAATGAATCATCGTGGTACATTTATACAATAGAATACTATGCAGCAGAAAGAAAGAAGGAGCCCCTACCTTTCATGACAGCATGGATGGATTTGGAGAGCATCACACTAAGTGAAATAAACCAGTCAGTGAAAGGCAAATACCATAAGATCACACCCATAAGTGGAAATTAATCAACAAAAAAAGCAAGCAAGCAAAATATAACCGGAAACATTGAATTAAAGAACAAATTGACAGTTACCAGAGGGGAGATTGGAGAGGCCCATGAGGTCCTAGAATATACACAAATCCACTCACCTGGGAATCAGCACCTGAAAAGGCACAATCTATTTGTGAGAACCGAAGAAAGTTACCGAAAGTGGGGTGAGAGCTGAGTAAGCACCATTGTTCCCTCTCTGACCCTTCCCCCACATACAGTGCCACAATGAAGCAAAGAGGATTGTTCTGTCCTGGAGAATGCCTAAAGCTCCACCCACTAAAATGTAACAGATGCACTGAGATAAAGAAATATAGCCCAAATGAAAGAACAGATCAAAACTCCAGAAAAAGAACTAAGTGATGAGGAGACACACAACCTATCAGATGCAGAGTTCAAAACACTGGTAATCAGGATGCTCACAGAAAGGGTTGAGCTTGGTTGCAAAATGAAGGAAGAAATGAAGGCTATACAAAGTGAAATAAAGGAAAATATACAGGGAACCAACTGTGACAGGAAAGAAACCAGGACTCAAAACAATGAGTTGGAACAAAAGGAAAAAATAAACATCCAACTGGGACAGAATGAAGAAACAAGAATTCAAAAATTGATGAGAGATTGAGGAACCTCTAGGACAACTTTAAACATGACAACATCTGAATGACAGGGGTGCCAGAAGGAGAAGAGGAAGAGCAAGGACTTATTGAAAACTTATTTGAAAAATAATGAAGGAAAATTTCCCCAATCTGGCAAAGGAAATAGACTTCCAGGAAGTCCAGGGAGCTCAGAGACTCCAAGAAATTGGATTCAAGAAGAAACACAAGAAGACACATCATAATTAAGTTACCTAAGATTAAAGATAAGGTGAGAACTTTAAAAATAGCAAGAGGAAAGAAGAGAGTTACATTCAAAGGAATGCCCATAAAACTATCATCTGGTTTCTCAAAACAAAACAAAAACAAAACAAAACAAAACCTTGCAGGGAAGAAGGGGTTGAAAAGAAATATTCAAAGTCAAGGACCTATGATCCAAGATTACTTTATCCAGCAAAGCTGTCATTTAAAATGGACAAGCAAATAAAGTGCTTCCCAGATAAGGTCAAGTTAAAGGAGTTCATAATCTCCAAGTCCTTTTTCTCTGAAATGCTAAAGAGACTCATCTAAGAAATATAAGAAGATCAAAAACTGTGAACAATAAAATGACAAGAATCTTACAACTATCAACAACTGAACCTAAAAGAATAAAAACAAAAACTAAGCAAACAACTAGAACAGGAACAGAATCACAGAAATGGAGATCACCTGGAGGGTTGTCAGAGAGGAGGGGGAGGGAGGAGAATGGAGGAATAGGTACAGGGAATAAGAAGCATAAATAGTAGATACAACATAGACAGGGGGAGGTTAATAGTATAGGAAATGGAGAAGCCAAAGAACGTATATGCAAGACCTATGGGCATGAACTAAGGGGGGGTGAGGCAGGTGAAAGGGGGCTTTCAGGGGGTAGGGGGATAAAGGAGGGGAAATGGGACAACTGTAATATCATAATGAATAAAATATATTTTAAAAATAAGGGGAAAATCAGATTTTTATGAAACCACAAAAGACCTGAAATAGCCAAAGCAATCCTGAGAAAAAAGAACAAAACTGGAGATATAATACTACCTGATTTCAAATTATACTACAGAGCTAATAATCAAAACATCATGGTATTGGCAGAAAAACAGACACATAAACCAATGGAACAGAAATGAAAGCCCCAAAATAAACCCACATGTCTATGGACAAATAATTTTTGACAAAGGAACCAAAAATACACAATGGAGAAAACAAAGCCTCTATAATAAATGGTGCTGGGGAAATTGGAAAGCCACATGCAAAAGACTGAAACTAGATTACAGTTTATTTCCATATACAAAAATTAATTCAAAATGGATTAAAGTCCTAAATGTAAGAGCTGAAACAATATATTACATAGAAGAAAACATAGATACTAAATTAACGACTTTGGTCATAGAGAACCTTTTATGAATTAAACCCCAAAAGCAAGAAAAGTAAAGGCAGAGTAAATTAATGGGATTATATCAAATTAAAAAGCTTCTGCAAAACAATAGAAAGTGACAACAAGATAGGCAATCAACTGAATGGAAGACGATATTTGCAAATGACAGCTCTGATGAGGGGTTAATATCCAAATATATAAAGAGCTCATAAAAGTCAACACCAAACAAACAATAATCCAATTGAAAAATGGGCTGAGGACCTGAACAGACACCTCTCCTAAGAAGATATATAAATGACCAACAGATGTAAGCAAAGATGCCCAGTTCCACTACCTACTAGGGAACTGCAAATAAAAACTACAGTGATATACCATCTCACACCTGTTAGATTGGCTATTACCAACAAAACATGTAGTAACAAGTGGGAGACACTGTGGAGAAAAAGTAACCCTCATTCACTGTTGGTAGGAATGTAAACTGACACAGCCACAATTAAAAACAGTATGCTGGTTCCTCAAAAAATTAAGAGAGTTACTATATGACCCAGCAATCCCTCTTCTGGGTATCCACCCAAAAACACAAAAAATTTATTCATAAAAATACATACACACCTATGTTCATTGCAGCATTATTCATGGTGCCCAAGACATGGAGACAACCAAAGTGTCCTTTGGTAGAGGATTGGATAAAGAAGAGATATATATACACACACACAAACACACTATATATATACTATATATACAATATATATACTATACATAGTATATACTATATATAGTGCATATATTATATACATAGTATATACACTATTAATGTGTGTGTGTATGAATGTATAATAGAATTCCACTCAGCCATGAGAAAGATGAAATACTGCCATTTAAAACAACATTGATGGACCTTGAAAATATTATGTTAAGTGAAATAGGTTAGTTAGAAAAATACCAAGAACCATAAGATTTTACTCATACCTGGGTTATAAAACTGAAACTTATAGACACAGACAACAGTATGGTAGTTACCAGAGGGAAGAGAATGGTGGAGTGGCAAAAGGTAAAGGGGGCCAAATATATGGCGATGGGATGTGACTCGACTTTGGGCTGTGGGCAAACAATGCAGTATACAGATCATGTATCATTGCAGTGTACACTTGAAATCTATATGAACTTATTAACCAATGTCACTGCAATACATTTAAAAATATATCATGTGAGAAATATTTGTTGAATTGATATGTGTAGAACTTGTATGAAGAAGCACTTATGCAGTTAAAAGGATAAAATTATCATGATAAGTTCTTCAGTCTTGAGCTATGGCTCTTTTGTTTTTTTCAAGACTTGATTCTTCTTTTTAAAAAAGAAGTAAGCTACTATCAAGTACAAGATAAATTCATGTACCTCTAGACCCATTAGACAATAGATGTGAAACAAGCAGGCTAACATCACACTTTACTCACTAGCTAGAAGGGGATTTCCAATGGCCTATCTGCCTGAGAGTCTATAATCGCAAGGTTTGTTCAGGCTAAGTCACAGAGAAGCCCTTCAATATTATACATGTGGTTGGGGCTGATAAAGAAAAACAACCACCCTGTTGATAATTAATGTCAGAGTCTTTGCAGTTGTTAATGATATCTTGTTGACAACTCCAAGCATGTTAGACATCTATGAAACATAGCTTATTCTAGGGCAGGGAAAGTTGTGAACAGAAATTCTTAAACCAGGGCTATGAATAGAAATGAAGGGCAGAGATTTAAGAAATCCCTTATTTGTAAGGGAGTGTGATGGATGTTGAGAGAGTCAATTAGTCTTGCATATGCATTCAGAGACTATCTGTTATGAGAGAGATGACAACTCATCAGTTAGTCAGTAATTGAGAATTTGATTAGGTAATCAATAATTTACTACCTTAACTGTTCATAAAATATTTCTTTGCAAGATCTTAAATGGATTTTGAAATTACTCATGTTAATTAAATTTCTTTCTTAGGCAGTGCCTAGAAAATCATAATATTCCTTTATTACAGCAAACTAAGAGCTATTTAAAGAGAAAGGCCACTGCACAGAGAAAAAAAAATGTTACATATTGTGTTCTTAATTTGTGAAAAATTGTACCACATAAATCAAATTTTTATTACATTTTGTAACATAACATATCTCTTAATGAAGAACCAGATTACCCCTCAAAATATATCTTTTTAATTCCCTTCATATTCAAATTATGTTTTTAAAAATGTTATCTTGGTTTTGAAGTTTAAAACAATGTAGGGTAAGTACGTATTGTTTTCAAAAGTCTAACTTGTCACCTGTGGAAACCAATATATTAACATACTAAAATTTGCATTTTATAAAACACTCTTGGAAATTACCTAATACAAATATTAAATATCAATTTTTCAAAACTAAAAGATGCATCAAACATGGAAACAACATACAATTCTGCATGATTTTAGAGGTAGGAATAGAGAGTTGAATTATTCCTTCATTCAACAAATATTTATTTGATCAATATAGTGTCATGCACTGTGCAATATGGGTGCTGCCTCTATGGAAGTTTTATTTTTTATTGGTGGAGATCAATATCTTTTAGACTCCTTATGGAAAATACAGGATACAAGAATTCACTGTGATAGAGAGCTACCTATGCCTCTTCTTCTCTGCATACACTTGGATAACATTTTTCATTCTCCCTTGCAATTAGATGTGACCAAGTCACTGAGATCTGGACAGTGGGGCATGAGAAGCAATGATCATTCCTGGCCCATGATAACTTCCCACATGTGCACCTTTATGTTCTTCCCCCTCTACCAAGAGAACACAAATGATGATAAGTCCTAAGACATGAAGGATTCTGGAACTCAAATTCATGGAAAAGTGGAGAGCATCTCACTAACAAGAACTTTGTGTTTGTTATCTGAGAAAAAATACCCGATGTGTTATCATGATTTTACATTTTGGGGCTGTTAGAGCATTTTAGCCTACCCTATATACTATAGTCATGTGCGAGGGTGACCCCCAAGGAAAGAAATTATCTTCTGGAGGGCAGGCCCCTTGTAGTACAGGCTTATTCCACTAGGTAAGTGTTCTAGAAGCTCATCTGTTTCAGTGTACCAGCTGGCATTCAGCTTCCATGAATTTTTTTGAAGACTCTTTGAATGCATTTGCCCATTACCTTATGGTGAATCATGAGTGCACCTGCCCACACTGTGTTGTGTTCAGCAGTTTTTGACCACAAATGGCATGAACCCCCTGCCTCACCCTCTCTCTTTACCTGATATCACCCTGATCAATTTTCATTTGTTTACCAGGATAAAAAAAAGTCCTCAAAGGGAAATGTTTTGCCAATGTGGAAGAGGTGAAACAGACATAAACAAAAATGACAGAGGGACTAAAAGACATCAAAATCAACCAGTTCAAAAACTGGTTTGAACAGTGGAAAAAAACTCTCAACAGTTGTATCACATCAAATGGAGAGTACTTTGACAGTGACTGAAGTTCACACATATAAGAAGAAATACACAATTTTTATACAAAAATTCCATTTTTGGGTCCCCCACACCTTCTATATATACTGCATGGTTTTTATATACAGTTCCTCCACTTAGGCCTTCTGTCACTTAGGACAATTGTGACATTCTAATTTACTTCAGAAAGTATGGCTAATATATAAGCAGCCTATATGGTATTTGGGAAAATGAAAGGAATTTATATATGTACAGAGATATAGCACCCCTGGTAAATAAATAAAGACAGTTGGCTACTTTTATTATTGCTTCTCAGAAAAACCTTAAGAATCTGAGAAGAAAGTTAAAGTGGACACATGATGCTACCAAATGACAACTGCTCCCATAATCTTGGGCAGGTTGACTGGAGGAGATAGGATCAGGAACACCTGATCTGGTGAGAAGGCTGACAATCATACCAACCTCTTCACTAAGTGCTATAAAGTCTTCTATTCACTGAGGATCCTATATTTCAAAGATTATCTAAAATGGTTATATTCATAAGGAATAAACTCCAGTGGTACCTGGAGAGACACAAACTGTTCTAAAGAAAGTAATACAAATATCAACGGAGAAAAAGAACAAGTAAAAGAAAAGAGTAGGAGCTTGAGAAGAAGGAAAAGATGACCTGGGCAGCAGGAAAGCCACACAGAGAAGCCACTTGAAACCCAGAATCCCTCCAGGAAGGGAGAGAATTCAGTAGTCACAGGAATCTGGATGGTACAGCATCAACAACTATGCTGTTTCTTCCCCTGCCCTATCAGGGTAGAAGAACTAGGAACATTTTTGAGGAGAAGACCAATATGTGTGAACATTGTTATACACATTTTAACTAGTCAGAGAACTGTGAATTCATGGATGTGTCTATGATGCTACCTACTTTTGCCATGGCAGGTACAGTTACAAGGAAGGGGAACATTTGACACCCATCTTGAGATAAATAATAAACTGTCTTATAATGATTACATAGGTTTATTTAATACTTATTCCCTCAAAAGTAACGTTAGGTCCATAGAATATAAATGGTTTTACAGTGTTCTCTTTATTAATTTTTATTTAAGGAAGCAAAACACTTAAAGAAATTTTCTTTAACCATTTGACAGCATTTATATGATTCACTCTGGTTCTGGAAAATCAAACCAAATTTTTATATTTCTCATTTCTATTTGACTAAAATCATTCTAAGTGTTTGTAATGATTATCTTCCTGATTATCCAGATCTTGTTATAACAGGTTTTCCTTGTAAGAACTAGAACTCTTACAGACTCATGTTAGAGAAAAATGAGAAAGGGAGGTAAATGGGAAGTGGTGAGAAGCTCTGGTGGGAGCTGCATTTACACAGATGGTTAAAATTATTGACCCACACATTGGCTTTGAAGTGCTGATTTTTAAAGAGGCAGGGGAAGCAGGTATGTTACTTTTTATCCAACAGCATTTGATTTCCTTTTGAAGCACCACTCCTCTTTCATCTGATATGGATCTCAATTACGTGAGGTGGACATTTGACCACAACAGAGCAAATCAGAGTCAGCTGGGGTTTTGCTTTAACCATCAAGAAGAGGGTCCTCCTTCTCTTCTGAGACATATAGGTCTAATGGCTACATGAGCTGAGATGCTTCTGAAAATATTTGCTTGAAAACAAGTTCAACACAGAGAAGAGCAAAGTCAAAAGAGGAATAGAGTGAAGTTGTATTTCCATGAAACTGACTTCCTGGAGCCAGCTGTCTTCGTGTCTTGATTGCATCAATGGTTCTCACAGTGTGGCACCTGGAGTACAAGCATCAGCAGCACCAGTGAAGTTGCTAGAAATACAAATTCTCAGAATTTATCAAAAACCTATAAAATTAGACTTTCTGGAGCTTGGGCCTAACAGTTTGTGTTTGAACAAGCTCTCCAGGGTATCCTGATATCTGTTAACATTCGAACACCCCTGCATTACATGATTTACTGTGCTTCATTTGCTTATTTAATCTCATGTATATATGAGATTAAAAATGATATTAAATATATATACTTACATATCTATATATCTATGTCTATATCTATATCTATCTATATCATCTATCTATATGTGTTAGATAACATCAGCAATCCTTGTTTTGTATCTATAACACTCAGAGCTCCAGAAGTTGACCACATCCAGGCTCAAGGCTGGATACTTCTTATTGCCTCTCCTCAAATGGACTATGTATATGCAGTGCAAACCAATGTTCATGTGGGTGGAAAGGCACCCCAGCTCATATTTTCACTTCTTATGGTGGGGCTTTCTCCTGACCCTGGTTGTGTGGCACTGGTGCCAGTTATCCCAGGAGATGCCCATGGCTTGAGGCTGACTGGAAACAGAAAGAACAAGATGCTCTCCACTTACAATTGCATTTCATTTACTTAAGAAACTTTTAGATATGTTTAATTAAAGAAACACTGATTTTACAGATGTAGACAGTGATTCAAAGAGAATAATGCTTCAAACCTATATTCTCTACAACCTCACTTCATTCTCAATTACCGATGGATATGTAATGTAAAACCTCTAATATAAATGTGTTGGGGACCACTCTGTGTGGTTTCAGAGACTCTGGCCCTGCACGAGCAGGCCTTGAAAGAGGCCAGTAAGTCTCAACTAGAAAGCAAGTGATGTAGGGGATAGCCATGACCTGATGCTAGCACAGAGGGTTCCCATTGGAAATCAGACCTGCTAAATACATTGTATTCTTTGAAGCTTGCTCTGCTTTGGATAGCCCTGCTGATATAAACCAGATGATTAAGTTCAAAGCATAAGGAGTGAACTCCTTGCATCATGAAATACACCTTTACAACCATCTGGTGTCAGCATGTCTCACAGACCATGACCTGAGACAATCTCTGTTTCTTCATTTGTTATCTATAGATAATATTTGTTTTCTATAATTGTAGCCTTTGGACATTGATCGATAAGCTATGTATGCATGTTGTATATCCCTGCACATACTGATCCCAATAAAAGTCCTTTTGGAGAAGGGCTTGGGGCATTCTCCACTGAAGGGAATCACCACCCCCTTTCCTGCCAGAACAACAGATTGTGTTCAGGACAACTTATTCTCATCCATGGGGGCTGGGAGAGCTCTATGGAATGGGGCATACCACATAAATGCCCTTAGAAGTACCAGAATGAGCACATACTGTCAGGTCTTTTGTATCAGGTTAAGAAGAAGGTCACTAGGTGTTTTCTACCAAGGGAAGTCAGGAAAATGGGTGGGACATAATGGATACAACATGACCCAATCTGTATTTAGAAAAGCCCGTACTGGCATGAACAGATTGAAAGACACTAGGGTCAAGAATACACCAGTCAAGTGAATCCAACTATTAACACCAGCAATATTCAAATGAATGAATGAGTGAGTAAAATAGAAAAAGAATGCTACCTCCTTTTTATTAGACATTTTTTGGAGGTAATGTAAGGAATTTGATTTGAATTTCTTACAACTGTAAGCTCCACATTCTCTCTCTATTGGACAGGGTCAGGGTAGTGTCTAGGAAAATACTTTAGTTCAGTGGTTCTTGAAAGAATGGAGTGAAGCTTAGGCTGAAAAAGCAAGAAGCAACCATATAAGTAGTGAAAGAAAGAGGTCTCTTAGTTTCCTTCATGATTTTCCACTTCAACTTCTCAACACTGCAAGGCAGAAAGAGGAGATTCCTGTTCCGGATGAGAGCTGTATTCCAACTTTTAAGTACCAAAGGGACACTGGAAGATGACATAACATAATGATATAACAGTTAAAAAAAGTCCATAGGAGTCAAAAGCAGGGGTCAATTGGAAAGTGAAATTGGCATGTATTCTCCCTGGACACAGCACTGATGGGATAATCTTATAACAGATTTTTTTGCCAATCCTTGGGCATTATGTTTGAACCTATAAGCTTTCCATTTCAGTATCATCTGTTTCTTCTTTGTAAAATACAAGCAGAATTGGAGAGGAATCATGGAGATAAAAAAGCCATTAAAAGTCTTCTGGTTCTTCTTCATAACCTTGGATTTAGTAATGGATCCTTAAATACAATAACAAGAGAAAAAATATATAAATTGGACTTTATTAAAGTGAAAATATTTTTTTGCATTAAAGGACACCATTAAGAAAGCAAAAAGACAACTCACAGAAGAGGAGAAAGTTTATTTAAATCACATATATGATAAGGTTCTAGCATCAAGAATGTAAAAAAGTCCAATAACTCAACAACAAAAAAGAGAAATAAACTGAGAGAAAAAAATAGGAAAAGGACTTCAATAGCTATTTCTCCAAAGAATATATACAAGTGGCTAACAAGCATATAAAAAGATAGTAACATCTTTAGTCATTAAAAAATGCGAATCAAAATCACAGTGAGATGCCACATCAAACTTCTAAAATGCTAGTGGGAATGTAAAATGGTACAGCTACTGTAGAAAACACTTCCATAGTTCATCAAAAAGTTAAACATAGAATTATCACATGACACAGCAATTCTACTCTTTCATATTTACTCTCAGAAACTGAAACAAATGTTGAAGCCAAAAGTTGTACACTAATATTCTAGCAGGACTGTTAACCAAAGCAGAAAGATTGAAACAACGCATATGGCTGTCATTGTATGAATACATAACCAAAATGTGGTATATTCATACTTTGAAATTATATGGCCACAAAAAGGAATGAAGTACTCATACATGCTATAACATGGATAAACATTGAAAAGTGAAAGAAGCCAGACACAAAAGACCACATCTTATATCCAAAGAGACAGCAATCAGGTTAGTGCCTGCCAGTGTGGTTACAAAGAGATGGTAATGGAAAGTAACTTTTTAAAAAATTTTAGTTGTTGTTGCAGTACAATTTTCTGTCTTTTATTCCCATCCCAACCCACCCATCCAACCCTCCCGTCTCCCTCCCATTTCCACCTGCCCCTAGTTTTCATCCATGTGTCTTTATACTTGTTCCTGTAAACCCTTCCTCTTTTCCCCTGAAATTCCCCTGAAATTCCCTCTCCTTTCCCCTCTGAACATTGTCAGACTGTTCTCTATTTCAGTGTCTTTGGTTATATTTTACTTGTTTCTTTGTTTTGTTCCTTAGGCTCCTCTTAAAGTGACTTTTTAATGGGTGAGGAGTTTGCTTCTGTGGTGATTAAAATAATCTAGAACTAGATAGTGGTGATGTTTGCATTTATATTGTGACTAAACTAAATGTCACTGAATTGTATATTTTAAATGGCAACTTTTGTCATGTGTATTTTATGACACACATGCACATACACAAAAAATCTTTCACGTAGGAAAAGGATCTTTTTATTTACATAGAAAGTAAACACAGTAATTACCTGACACCTCAAATTCCCATGAAATGATAAAATAATAACCAGCTGTCACCTGAACCTGCAGCATAATTTGCTCCATAAGAGAGGAATTCCAGAATTTAAGAACTCAAAGTATAAGACCTGTTGTGATACCTGTCACTCATTCTCCTGAGATAAAAAGAAAACCTTATCTTTTACTTGGGAATGTAAACAAATCCTCTCTTGGGGAGAAGAGAAAGGTCTCTATTCCAGAATGTAAGCAATTAACTCAGAGGAGATAGAAAAAGAAAACACACTGACTGGCTTATTTCACTTAGAATAATAGTCTCCAGTTCTATCAATGCTGTCACAAAAGGTATAAATTCCTTTTATCTGCTGCATTGTATTCCATTGTGTAAATGTACCAAAGTTTTTGAATGCACTCATTACTGATGGGTCTTAGGCTGTTTCCAAATCCTGGCTATTGTAAATAGCACTGCTATAAACATAGGGGTGCATAGGTATTTTGATATTGGTGTTTCACTATTCTTAGGGTATATTCCCAGCAGCGAAATCTCTGGATCAAAAGGCAGTTCCATTTTTAATTTTTTGAGGAAATCCTATACTGATTTCCACAGAGTCTGCACCAGTCTACATTCCCACCAACAGTGCGTTAGGGTTCCCTTTTCTCCATATCCTCCCCAGCACTTGTTGTTTGTTAATTTATTAATGATCACCATTTTGGCATGTGTGAGGTAATCTCTCTTTGTGGTTTTAATTTGCATCTCTCTGATGGCTAGTAATGTTGAGCATCCTTTCATGTGTCTACAGGCCCTCTGTATGTTCTCCTTGGAGAAGTGTCTGTTCAGGTCTTATGCTCATTTTTTAATTGGATTTTTTGTCTTCTTGGTGTTGAGTCATATGTGTTCTTTATATATTTTGGAGATTAAACCCTTGTCCAATATATCATTTGCAAAATGTTCTCCCATACAGCTGGTTGCCTTTTCATTTTGATGATAGTTTCTTTACACATTCAGAAAATTTTTAATTTGATGTAGTTCAATTTGTTTATTTTTCCTTTATTTCCCTTACCCTAAGATATGTATCTGTAAAAATATTGCTTTATGATATATCTGAAATTTTACTACTCATGTTTTTCACTAGAATTTTTATGGTATTATGACTTATATTTAAGGTTTTTTTATTCATTTTGAGTTTATTCTAGTATTTGGTGAAAGTTGGTGGTCCCCAAATAGCCTCAGCAATCTTGAGAAAGAAGAACAAAATTGGAGGGATCATAATACCTGATATCAAACTATATTACGAAGTCACCATAATCAAAACAGTGTTACTGGCATAAGAACAGATACATAGACCAATGGAACAGAGTAGAGCCCAGAAATAAAGCTATGTCTTTTTGGTCAATTAAAATTTGACAAAGAGGGCACACACATACAATGCTGTAATGATAGTCTCTTCAATAAATGTGTTGGGAGAACTGGACAGGTACATGCCAAGAAAAATGAAACTAGACCATCAAGTTACACCATACACCAGAATAAACTCAAGATGGATAAAAGAAAAAAATGTCATATGATCTCACTTATAACAGAAATCTAATGAGCAGAATAAACAATGAGCAAAATAAAGCCAGAGGCATAGAATTGTTACAGGGTGCAGCCAAGAGGGGGGTCCCAAATAGGGATTTGGAATGGGGCCAGGGTGTTCAGGAAATATTAGGATGTCCTCACAGCACCCCTACAGGTGTGGGTTGGGGGAAGGGACACATGGAGCAGGGACATTGAGAGCTGTTTTGCATAGAAACAGCTTTGCAGCTAACTTCTGGTGTGGTCATTTAACATATCTATAGCCTTTAACTGGTTGCATAGATATGTTAAATAGCTGTGGCCATGCTCTGAGCCAGGGGAATGGAAGTAACTTCTTCCCAAAATGTAACTGGGGGCAGGTTTCCCGAGTTACGGTGCCTGAGTGGGAGCTTGGAGAAGATTGGCTCCATGACATGGGGCCATGCCTGTCCAGACTCAGGGTGGCAGCCCAGTAAAGCTGGAAGGATATGAGTTCTGGCATGTGTAGCCAATTGTAGGAGGAGTTGGAAATGAGGCTTCAGAGGAAGATTGGCACCGAGATTTAAACTCAGATGCAGCAGCCATTGAGAGGAGAACCATTCGGTCTTTAGCAGAGTGGGGACTCCTGCAGCCCTGCGAGAGAGAATCACCATGTCGCTTTAGCAGAGAACTGCCACTCGGCTTTGGCAGAGTGGCGACCCCCCTGCTTGCAGTCATTAAGGAGAGAAGCACATAGTTTTGGCTGACTGGGGACACCTGTGGCCCTGGGGGAGAGAGGACCACGTGGCTGGAGTGGTGGAAAGAGGACCACATGGCTGGAGTGGTGGAAAGAGGACCACATGCCTTTGCCAGAGTGGGAAACCCTGCAGCTTTAGAAGGGAGAACCACCACCTGGCTTTAGCAGAGATGCCGGTGACACAGCTGATGGTGCAGGGTACCCAGGGAGGTCTCCCAGCCAAGACAGATTACTGGAATGAACCTGATTACTGGGAAGAACCGGGGGCTGCCTGAGCCAAGGACTTCTATTTCTTTTCCTGAGATATGGTACCCCAGACTGGGCAAAGGGGGAAGGAAGGACTGTATGTGTTTGTGAGTGTTTTAAAAGACTTTGGGATTTTGATGAAGGCATTAGGTCACTACTGTAAGTCTGTATAGCATTAAATAAACATTCCCTTTCCTTTTCATGAATCTCTGGCATTGAGAGACGTCTTTCCTCTGGCAGCGGTCATAATGAACCTGGAGGGTTCCTTTTGGGTAATAGTATATTGTCCAAGGCCCCCCTTGTTGTTTGGCAACATAATGACATCAAATCAGTTCCTAATATTATACTTCCTTTTTATTTTATCATCAATCTCTTATTTAATAAAGTATAAAGCTTATTTTTCTTCAAACTTTTCCTTTCCTGCTCAAAGAGCAATGCAAACATCTTATATAATTCTCCTTTGAAATCTGGCCAATATATTCATCTTTGAAAATTCTGGCCCCAAAATGTAAGTTTTGGCTGGGTTCTGAGTTAACTAAAATTGTAAAGAATACAGAGAGGCACTATACCAGAAGAGATTTAACAAACATACCACTTGGGTCAGAAGAACTTTTCATAACTCAGTCACTACTCTCTGTTGTCCACTAAATAGTCGATGTTAATATTACATGGCAAATGTTTAGAATTCAGAATTAATATACTAAATAGAGAATTATTTTCAGAGTCCTTGATTGCCTGTATGATATTGCCTTTATTGTATAGGGAGAGAGAAACTATTATAAGCTCTGTCAGCCATAAGTGAGGACACCTGATATTTTTGAATGAGTTTATTATAATTTGAATGATGATGCTTTCCTTGTGTGAACTCCATTTTTTCCATTCTGATCTTAGGCTTCTTTAACTTGGAAAGAAGAGAGAGCTCTTTTCAGGATGTAAACAACAAAGTACTATTAATCTAGGCCCAAATCCTGACCCAGATGCTTCTCCTCTTCAAGTAACTGAGTAACCCTATTAATGTGATGGAAAACAGACAGAGATGGTGGTCAGGGCCAGGGCAAAGCTTGCACCTTACAAGGCAGCAGACCAGTTACGATAATTTAGTCTAGATACAAAGAGGTGAGAAGCACCGTGATTGAAGCATGCAGAACCCTGATATGTATAATAAGAACTACACTCTCCACTGTCTGGCCTGTAATCATATAGTAATGCAGTCTTAGGGACCTGTGGTAGCAAAGTACTTCTAGGTCACTTATTAGTTCTTCTCATACCATTAACTTTTTCAGTAATTTACAGGCATGAAAAATGATAGTAAATGTTTCAGCCATCTTTAAAATAAGAATGAACAGGTATACTGGGAGAGGAAGTAGGTCTGTCTTTAGAGGGAGACCATGACTTACACATATTGAATACATATTATATACCTGGTGGCCTAGATTGGAAACTATAGTCATTTGGACATTGCACTGTATTCTGTTGGTAACAATTCTTTTTGAGATATTAGGTGGTGAAGATGTTTATGATTTCACCTAAGTGGAGCAAAAGATATGCATGTAAATCCTACCTCCTTCAAAATGTAGGAGAAAGGTTGCAAATGAGGACTTTAGGACCGAAAAGCATTGCCAAGACTCTAAGATCAACACGTACACATCCTCCACACCCAGTAGTAGCTTTCACCCTTCACACTCATAGTAGTTTCAGGAGTTACCTCTTGAACACTCTTTATTAAAACACCACAGTGGAAAGGCCCAGTCTGACAATAACAGCATGGAATCTTAATACAATGCTGAGGTAGTACAAATACTGGTTGAAGCAGATGAATTTTTTTTTTTATCTGTGGAATAATAATGCATAACTCAAAAGTCCGGTTGTGAGGGGATATTGTACATTAAGTACATAGAGCACAAGATAAGTATCAAAATATTACCTATTATCATTGTGACAGTTTATAGATGAGGAGGCAGTTAAATGAGTAACTCAAGAAAATAGATGACTGATAAAAATGCCCAGACACATACTGAGCTTTATCCTTATGAAAATATATATTCACATATCACAGGTGATAACCACAGGAAATAAGACAATAGGGACAGTAAAACATGAGTTTCAAAAATGAAAGAATTTATCCAACAAAGAACTATTATGTTCCCAATTTACAGATAAGAAGACTAAGGCTGAGTGTAATTGGAAATACAATATATATGTGTGGACTTGAACCCAACCTTACACAGCTAACTTAGTGACATTGGGTAATTATTAAAACTCTACCTACCTACAAACAGAATCTTTATGTGCATGATATAAGTGATTACAATAATAAATCAGTATTTTTGTCTAATCTGACATGAATTGTTTTTCTCATGACTGTCTCTTTTATCCTATATGTCTTATCTTTATAGAACTGCATTAAAAGAAACTTTCTTTTTCTCTAAGATGATGCCCCCATTAGGCTATAATATTACATAGCCTAGGCTGTAATATGTTTTCTTTATTTTTTTAAAGAGTGTATTTATTTTAGACAGAGGGAACAGAGGGAGAGAGGGAGAGAAACATCACTGTGTGGATCCTTCTTGTGTGCCCCCTACTGTGGACCTGGCCTACAACCCAGGCATGTGCCCTGACTGGGAATTGAACCGGCAACACTTTGGTTCACAGGCCAGCACTCAGTCCACTGAGTCACATCAGTCAGGGCTATCATGTGTTTCTCTTGTAGAGTTGATCAAAATTTATAATTATGTAATTTTAGGATTACTTATGCCCATGAGGGGTTAATATTACATCTGTTGCCTTAACTATTGTGTTTGTAGCATTTGCACATTTCTTTGTATCGATAGGAGCCCAGTAAATATTTACTGCATGAATGAAAAAGTATTAACTATAAATAAGTAAAAGGATTTTAAAGGAGAAAACAAAAAAAACTTTAACTGAGCTGCTTACAAAATAAATTACTTTTTTATTTTATTTTTAATTACAGTTTGCATTCAATATTATTTTGTATTCATTTTAGGTATACAGCATAATGGTTAGACAATCATAAATTACTTTTTTGTAATTAATAATGAGAAGAAATGAGCAAAGTTTAAAGGGTAATTCAAGCCTTAGAGAGAACAGTAGCCCCCAAGGGCAGTGTTCTTTTTGTTCAACCTAAATGTCACTGAAACAAAATGATATTGAGTCCAAATTGGTTATTTTATAAATAGCTGCTTCGCTAGGGAAAAAGTTATAGAGAGCTTCCATATCAGTGAATATAATCAGCTTATTGTCTCTATGTACGAAACTGTCTGAAGAGAAAGAAATTAAAGCCTATAATCTATTTTCTTCCTTTAGTTGGGGGACACTCTTAGGGGAAAGAAGAGAAAGGTGATTCTGAAATCTTGGACAGCACAATAACTAGGCCTCTGAGCAAATGGACTAATGATGTTTGTTAGGAAAATGGTTCTTATCTATTTAATAAGAATGTCTCTCTTTTTTTAAGGATTGCTTATAACAGAAGAAAAAAGAGGAAAAAGAAGAAAAGATGAGAAGGGGAGGAGAAAGAATCACCATATGGATTTAAGAGGCATGCCTCCCTATACAATATAGCAGCAAAATCAGGGTATAAATTGGAAATGATTCATAGACTAAATTCTTTCTACTCCTGTAGCTAACTTAGGAATTCTATCTATTCTGAGCCAAAATGTGTGTCCAGTATTATATAAGCAAAACAAAACAAAACAAAACAAAACAAAACCGGCCATATGCTTCTGAGCTTGATTGTCTGTTTTCTGAAATTTCTTTCTAAAGCTTTATATAGGCTAAGATTTTTCATCCATGAGTCTGATTTGACAATCATATGCTTTGTATTACCATCTATGACCCTCTTCTATCCAAGTACATCCCAGTCACAGATGTCCATGTGAAATATTGACACTGGTCAAGGGAACATTAAAAAATTCTGTGTAAGAATTCAAAAATCATTTTACTTTCCTGACAAAATGAGACATACTGAAGCAGGAGACAGCATAGGAAGAAGTCTGAGACTGCAATACTGTCACTGGCCAGCATTTCACACCCTGGTTGCCGGGAAACACCTTTTACCAATTAGGTAGAATAAATAGTAAACTGAGGCAGGGAGGAGACAAGTCTCACATGCTAACTCAGCAGTCCTAAGCCTGTTCTGATAATATTGCCAGGTGTTTTAATATCACAAGAAACACTATATTAGCAAGAAAGAGCCCATAAATCGAGTTTGGTTAATTCCCTACCTCTGGTCACTATCTGTCTTACAAGGGAGTTCCTGATGCTTACAGAAAGAGCCCATAAATAACTTTGGAAAGTGCCCCAAAATTTAATTAACTGCCTCCTGTCACAGATTTAGTTTACAACAGGATGACCAAATGGAGTGTGGAGCAAGATAAGAATTCAGGCGAACGGACCCCCATTCATCCCTAAATTTGGGTAGTCACATTTCCCCAGGAAAGCTGGTGCCACATTTACCCGTTAATCGATATGTAACTTTTTCCCTCCTATCCCACCAACTATAGAAGTCTGGAGAACAAAGGATCTCTCTCTCTCTCTCTCTCTCTCTCTCTCCCTCTCCCTCCCTGCCTCCCTCCCTCCCTCCCTCTCTCTCTCTCTCTGGCTCAGGGGGCTCCTGGCTCTCAGGCCACAGGCTGCCCAGGGGCTTGCCACTCTGGTCTTCAGCTACACTTGCTTTTCTCACCCTGCTTTGCCCTGAAACTTTGCCTTTCACCCACTATTCTACCCAGTCCTGTTCTCTTCCATGGAAGTGGACCACTAATAAACTGATTACATACTACTAGGTTTGCTGATATGTAATTCTTTACATGCATCAGCAAGAAGAACCAGGTCTCTTCCGTCAACAATACTGCTTGAAAAGCAACTTTTCCCCTTGCCCTTTCTCTCTCTGGGGAATGTGGATATGATTCCTATAGAAGCTGATACTGCTTTGTGACTATAAGAACAAAAACAATTAATAAAGTCCAAGACTTTAAAATAAGCAGTACTATTGATATATTGAAGCTACTGGAAAAATGTCATTATCCACAGAGCTCTGGACTTATTATTTAAGGCAAACAAATCTCTATTCATTTAAGCTGCTGTAGCCTTTTTCAGTTGCTTGCAACCAGCAGAAAAACATTTCCAAATTATGCAGTACATGTTAAAATGACTGGCATTATCCCAGTTATTGTTGTGAAAGGTGAAATATATTTTAAAGTATTATAGATACATACCTTCAATAAACCCACACAATTATTTAGATACCTTTAACATAATCCAGGTGTCTGTAATAAAAGATATACCCACAAATAAAGCAATGATTTCCTTAAATGTGCATTTCAAATATCTTTATCCACTGAATAGCTAGTTAATCTACATAATCCCCTATACATGAAACCCATACTATATATCCACTATTCAATCTTGGGAATAAGGAAATTAAGAACTAAATTTCCTCTAATAGACAAGAACCACATTGTAGCTAAAAGGAAATGATAAGGGAGACACAGGGCAGTTAAGCAAACATCCCATGTCTAGCAGACGCTATCCCCTGGATAGGCTAGATAAGCAATGCTTTGTAGTTTTTAATGAGAAAATAGAAAACTAGAAAGCTAGCTAGAGCCAGGAGATTACTAGGTTAATGAACAAACAGCCTGCCTTCCCGCCTTATGCAAGAATGCTTGGTTTGAAATTCCCGCGCGGTCTTTGTAAGCGAATTGCTAACTGCCATGTCTGCTTCTGTATAACACTTGCTTGCCCGCCCCTATATAAGAATGTAGTTGTAAGCGCTCGGAGCGTCTCTCATTTGCAGCTCCTTGTGGGCACTGTGTCACTGGACACTTGGAGAGTTCGCCCCTGCACAGGTTAAACTTGGCCAATAAAGTAACATCTTTGATACCCTGAAAGTCTCCGATATTGGTTCTTGTGTGTGCTGGATGCTACATTCAATATATGTATTGATTTTCTGAGCTTGTAGGGAAGGCCCAGGAAATGAAATAGTTCTCAGAGAGAATTCTTATTATCTCTTGATCTTCCCATTAATCACACTTCACTCGCTGAGGCCACATTGTTAATTTAAAAATTGCTATTTGTTACATAACTTCTTGAAAATTTCCATTTTCCTCAGATGATGAACTCTGATTTTTTTCCTTTATTACCCATTTTATTTCATTATGTAGGATTAGAATCAGAAAATTTAAATCTTATTCACTGGTGTTTTGACACACAATTCTTTTACTTATATTTAAAATGGTGGGAAGGATTCCTATTTCACTGACACTTTAAAGATTAAAATAGAATTTTTTATAGAGTATCTCTTCCCTTTTGTTCTGGTAAATGCAAAGTTAGTGGCCAAATTCATGAATTTTGAACTGTCAGTGCTTAAATTTTCCATTGTTCACTCAAATGAGAAAAGAGGAAAGGCCAAGGAATCAGAGAAGCTTAGGCTGAACTCCATTAATTTGTCACTGAATCAAAAGAGAAACGTAAATGACATCCCCAAATGACTTTATCATTATCTTCTTAGAGGTGCAAAAGTCACATTGTCCTTTGTAGCAGATAGCTTTTATGTGGAAATGGGGGTGGTTCAAGAAGCCAGAATAATGTTGCTTTCTGCCTGGATATATCTGGATCAATTGACCCTAGGATCTCTGTATGGGAGCTCCATTGCTCCTGGGCATTGAAACTTCAGGTAAGAGCACAGTTATATGATCATAGCAGAAGTGGCCTTTGGGGCTCTTGCCTAGGGGTCACAATCAAACCCAGGATTTATTCATACACTCTGAAAATGCACTCTCACTGTCACAGGTGGGCACAGGTAACCAGGTTCTTAGTAATCGGGACAAAGAATTGAACCGAACACCTCGAGTTTATAGCAGAGAACGTGGGAGCAGGCCAATTCCAAGCAGAGACTGACCTTATGGGTTGGAGGGACTCTATTCTTATAGGGCGGATCCTTCTTGGCTAGTTTTGGTGGCTTTACTGCGCATGTACAAGTAATCGTATTACTTTAAAGCTACTGCACATGTGGTCTCCCATGATTTTCCCTGATTGGCCACCAGGGAAGAGGGTCCCACAATGCTACCGAATTGATCCCCGTTTCTCCTGGAGTCCCCCTGTACTAGGTTTGCCTTTCCCTTCACCAGAGAATTATAGCTCTCTATGTTAGGGATTGGTGAAAAGGAAAGGAATTATTTATTCGTTACACAGCCTTAAGAGTAATGACTTAATGCCTTTGTTAAAATCCCAAAGTCCCTTAAAACACGCACAGACACACACAGTCTTTCCTTTCCCCCTTTGCCCAGTCTGGGGTACCGTATCTCAGGGAAAGAAACAGAAGTCCATGGCTCAAGTAGCTCCTGGTTTTTCCCAGTAATCCATGCTCAGCTGGTAGGACTTCCTCGGTTCCCAGCACCATCAGCTGTATTGTTGATCTCCAGCTAAAGCCACGTGCTGGTTCTCTGCTGAAGTTGCACAGTGATTCTTTGCTAAAGCCGAGTGGTGATTCTTCTCATGGCTGCAGGGGGCGGGATGGGGGGGTCCCTCTGTGCCAAAAGTGTGTGGTCCTCCTTACATGGCTGCAGCTGTGTGCTTCTCTTCAATGGCTGCCGAGTCTGGGTTTAAATATCCTTCCAACTCTACTGGGCTGCCATCCATGAGTCTGTGCAGGGGTGGCTCCATGTTGTGGAGCCAGTCATCTCCAAGCTCTCACACAGGCACTGTAACTAGGGGGAGTTGCCTCCCAGTTACATCTTAGGGGGAAGTTCCTTCCATCCCCTGGCTCAGAGCATGGCCATAGCTATTTAACATATCTATGCAACCAGTTAAAGGCTATAGATATGTTAAATGACCATGCCAGAGGTTAGCTGCAAAGGTTAGTTGCTATGCAAAACAGCTCTGAATGGCCCTGTTCCATGTGTCCCTTCCCCTAACTCACACCTGTGGTGGAGGGTGAGGACATCCTATACATCTTCCTAATATTTCCTGGACACCTTGAGTTCTGAACCCCACTACAAGTCCTTCCTTTGGGGACCTTCTGGTTGCACCCTCCTACATCACCACATAAGAAAGGAAGAACATAATATAAAGGGATCACATTTCTAAAAAAGAACTGAAAAATAAGTTTTGTTGTTTTTTGAATACTTAGATTTATGGAAGGTTCAGTTGAAAAAATACATTAGAAGTCACAAATTCAAAATTTTTCATTTTACAAATGAAAGAAAGAATTGTGCACTGAGGCGTCCAGGAAAAGGAAGTTATCTTGATATTCCAAAGGTATGTTATCTTAGATGCAAAAAGATAGCAGACAGGCTCAGTTAAGGTATTGACTGACCTTTGTTAGGGAAAAATACTGGCCTAGGATGTGACTACCTGCCACAAGCCAGTTTTAGTTAACAAGTTTTAGTTTCAGACCATCCTTTGGGCTTACTTGAGATCTCTGAGTTTGTAAGTCTGCCACAGATGACTTCCCTGGGCTTGATGAGTTAATATGTGGCCCCTTTTCTTCCACATATGCTTCTGGAGCAAATGAATAATATTATAACTAATATTATCTCTGTGAGGGGACTTGGCAGAAATGGTAGAGAATAGAGGACTTTTAAGTATTAAGTAGTACTAAGTATTCTTAGTATTAGAATATCTGTTTTTTTAGTGGTAAGTCCCTAGAATGTTTAATTCTTCTGAACTGAAGCCCTATTGTCACTTTCACTTTGTGTATTTGTAATGGGGTATAGGCTGAGAGGCCCCAGGGTTTCCACAAGCCTACTTTGGGGGCTGGGAAAAGCAGCAGAACAGGGATTGAGCATTATTTTGCCTATCAACAGCAGGCTAGCTTCATATTTATGTGTAAAAATGGTTATTTTGCATATCAACACAAGCTAGCTAGGGAGATGGGTGTGACTTTGATCCATAATGTAACCGGGAGGCAGCTCCTGGGTTACAGGGCTTGTGTAAGAGCTTGGAGATGATTTGCTCTATGCTATGTGACCACACACATCTGCCTGAATTATCGCAGCCAAGAAAGGCAGAGAATAGGGAGTGCTAGCAGGTGTAGCCAATTGTGAGGGAAGTCGGAAATGGGGTTACAGAGGAGGTTCCAGGTTGGGATTTAAACTAAAAGACAGGCCAACATGAGGGACAGGGGACAATGTAAGACCATGCAGGAAGAAAAGGGGCAAAAGGACTCTCACTAGTAGTCTGTGAGGAAGTGCCACATGGTTTTGGATTGAGAAATGGAGATCCTGGTGACAAAGCCGATGGTGTTGGGGACTGCGGGAGACCTGCCCAGCTGAGCACAGATTACTGGGTGGAAGCAGGAGTCTAGCCAGGCTGTGGACTTTTATTTCTTTTCCTGAGATGTGGTACCCCTGACTAGCCTGGATTGGCAAGGGGAGGCAGGACTGTGTGTGTGTTTTGGGGTGTTTTAATGGGACTTTGAGATTTAATGGTGACATTCTGCCATTACTACTACCTGTATAACTTTTGAATAAATAGTTCCTTTCCTTTTTACCAAACTGGCATTGAGAGCCACAGTTCATTCTGGTGGCGGGCAAAGACAAATGTTCTCATAGCTTAGATTTAGCTTTGATTTTTTTGAGCTGATTCTGACTTATTTTCCGGGACATCAGTCTGCCTAATTAATCTGGTGTAACTCTTATCCAACCCTTGCCACTCTTCACTCAGCATTGCTGGATTTCTGGGTGTCTCCAGTGATAAATTTTCAAAACACCTAGGTATTAGTGGCTGCTGGGGGATGGGGAGGGGTCTCTGAGGAGGCACAAAAGAGCCTGCATTTTCTAGAGTGGGAGAAAGGTTGGGAAGTGCAAGAGGAAGTGGGATTGAAATTGCAGCTGGTGCATGGTAGATTTTCATACCCCCAGGTAAGGAATAAACAAGGATAAGCAAACTAGCTCTGCTCATGACATGGTCAGAGGAAGCTTGCAAAGAGTATGCACAAGCTGAAAAGGTCAAAATACATGTGTACCATGGAGATTATCATGGCAACAGGAGGAGAGGCAGAGATGCTGGGCAGGCCAATAAGCATGATGGACACTAGCCTGGATTGGCTGGAAATATGGATGCTTCTAGAGTGCATGGGGTTTTGGGCCTGGGCTTTTAAGTGGAGGGTACACAGAGAACTACTGTTCTGCTGCTCCTTGCTCACTTGTCTGGGAGCCAGCTCACAGCTAGGGCAACTCCTCTGCTCTGTACCCTGAAGACATGTGACTTGCTGGCAGCAGCCTATGGAACCCTGTGGCTTTGTGTCACACAGGTCCTGATTGTACCCTTTCTCTTGCTCTGAGATGAGCATGTGGATGCGGGACCAGCCCTGGGGGCTCGAGCAGCCTTGGGCACCTGGGGCCCCATGAATGAAGCTCAGTCTGCATGACTGGCTGTGGTAGTCTGTTAGTAGGGCCATGAGAGTGCCAGCTCCATAAGTACACAGACTCCAGAAAGACACCTGAAGCTGGACTGCAACTAAGCTGATTGGACGATCATGCTGCGGCTGCATGTGCTGTAATTTCCAAAGGACAGTATTTTTAAGTGGGAGAAGGAACTCCAGGTGCAGCCTAAAACTGGTCTGGCCTGGTCTGGCCAATGGTGGTAGGGTTCATTTTCCCTGGGTATTTTAGAGGGAATGGGTTCTCAGGAAGAAGTGTGCAATTCTTCCAAAGTTGTGTAACTTTTTAATAAATGACCCCTTTTCTTTTTCACCAAATCTCTGCATCCAGAGTTTGCCTGTTGGGCAGTGGATACCCCACATGCTATTTCAGGAACAGTATGAGCCTACTATAAATAAAACATATTCACAAAAATAAATGAAGATCACAACTCACATGAATCAATCTCAAATTTATCAACATGTTAGACATTGCAATTTGATCCATTTGTCCCATAACTTGAAGTTCTACTTGAGCCTCACCAATCCCTAGTGTAATTCTCTTTTCTCTATAAAAGAAAAGTGTTACTGAAATCTTACCATAATCCATGCACTCTAGGGTACCGAGTAAAGATGATGTTATATGGAATTCCGCACTATCACAATAGCTTTAAAATTCTTCCAAATTAAGCTAATTTGTGCTGAGGGATGGAAATAATTCCAACACAATTATTGTCTTGCTCAGCTTCCTGTTGTGGTCACAGCATTTCATCACATTTCCTCTATACTTATGAAGGACTTCTGATGAAATAATGAAGTCTATGGCAATGACATATTTTCCTAATATTTAGTACTTTCTTAACAATTTTCTTCCTTAATAAGAAGGCTTCAATTTATTAAAGGTAGCAACATGGCCAAATAAAAGATTACATTTCTTAGCATGCATTGCAGATAGGCATATCTGGGTGCCTAATTTCTGGTCACTGAG